>NC_133527.1:7566657-8936725 GCF_048544455.1 Silene latifolia | reverse complement strand
TAGAACAAAATAACAACGGAATAGTGGAAAACTTAACATTCATCGTTTTATTAATACTTGTAAATAACAAGTAAAACATTTACATAGTGACCTCTACCCAACTATGATAAATGATTCCAAGATCCAAATTCATATCAACTTGGGCACGGGATAGCCGATACATCCCTTATCAATATAACTCGGTGGATTAAATCTTTAATCGATTCTACTTTTAGAACTCTTGGTCGATAAAATTACTCTAATAATTATCTATAGCCCAAAACACATCCGACAAGGGCACGGGATAGCCGATTCATCCCTTATCGAAAAACTTTTGTTGAGTTCAATCCAAATTTCGAATAAATGTGTCCATGATCCAAATCCACATCAACTTGGGCACGGGATAGCCGATTCATCCCTTATCAATATGAATTCGGTGGATTAACATTTATCACCCACTTCCCCTACGTAACAAGGTTTGTACCCCGGGATGGCCGAGTGCACTCCCTCGCGAAATAGGTTTTCATGGTTTCTACTATTTGGTAAGGCTATGTCTCAATTGATTGTTTTAGCGAGAGGTCATGTCAATTTATTATCTATCACGTTTTAAGTGAACTAAAGCGGTGAACTACGATAATTCTAATTGACACGGTCGAAGAACTCGATAAAATGACAATGCATGTTTAGTTATGGCGATTTAGCAATGCATGTGACATAAAATAAAATGCAAGCATAAAAGTAAATAAATCCTAGTATGGCCTTTCCTAAAATAGAAAAACTCTTTAACTATTACATATTCGGAAACTAACTCCATTGGTCCCTTGAACTTCGGTTGTAGCACGCATCTCGAGGTAACACCGTCTTTATGTATCGCCATTCTTGAAGAAATCCGTCTTTAGGAACTCCGGAATGAATAAAATTACATAATAAATTACATAATTCCTATTATACATTTGTAACTAAAATAAAATAAATCTATTAAATTACAAAACGGTGATACGAGATCACAATAAATTTACAACCGAATCGATATTCCCATACATTTCGGGAAATACCAATAAAATCTAAGGCCATACTAAGTAAAATTACATAATTCAAAATTACATAAATTAAAAATTATGACAATCATAAAGAAAAATGCAGCATTATAATATGTATGAACATGCTTCATTTTATGCTAAATCGCCTTTAAATTGCCAATATCGTATATTACTCGGTTTTTACGGATTTGCGTGATTTCAACATTTTATAATCACAAAAATTACATAAATTCATATTTATGCATAAGTTAATAACCCTAACCTCTTAGGACTCAAAATTTAGTCTTCACTAATAAATTGACCATAATTAACTTAAATTACTAAAATTGTTCATAAATTAGTCCAAAAATTACAAAAATAAGCTATTAAACTTCAAATAAATCACAAAACTTCAAATAAATTCAAAATTCAAAATTTAAATTCATGAACATTCTGGAAAATTACCATGACACTCATAATTTTCAAAATCTTAGGTTAAAAATTTCGAAAATTTCCGGAAAAACAATGTTGCGGTTTATCGATTTTAACTAAAATAATCATAAAACATGAGGAAAAATTATATTCATTAACTTTTCAATTTTAGATCTGAAAAAGATAATAAAAAGCAACATTAGACGTTTTTCCTAAGTCATAGATTATGTTTTATTAATTTTCACTAATAATGTCACTATTTATGCTATTTTTCTTCAAAAATCCATAAATCATGCATAAAGACTTATTTATGGCCAATTATTTTACACACATCTTGTAAAATTGCATGTGACAACATATAAAATTTCTATGACCAGATTCGAAATTTAACTCATATTAACCTATTTTTCACTTTAAATCCGAATTAAAAATGAAAAATCCATTTTTCAAGCATAACATGTCCAAAAATTATGAAAATTTACAGGTTATCTAAAAATATTATATGTGACAACATATCCAAAAATCACTGGAAAATTCGAAGTATAGCAAATTTTAGACCGAAAATGACATTTTTACTCATAAAATCACATTTAAATGCCATTATTGTAAATTATGAACAATAAAAATCCGAAAAATTAACCAAAATATCCTAAAACATTTTAGGACCAGAAATATTAACATGCATGTAGTAATTTCGTGATATATCATAATAACACAAATTTTACAAGTTTTATTTGTTATTCTTATAACTCGGAAAAACTTTTAACCAATTTGCATGCAAACAACCGTGGCTCATGATACCGATTGAAAGAAATGTAGATCTATATACATACTAACATATTCATATATGTTTTAAATTAATTTGTCATAAAATTAATAAAGGTCTTATGCATGCAAACATTAATATAATAGAGAATAAATCACCCTTACATTGTAATTTCGGTTTTTATGGGCACAAGTGAGTCCTCCTACTCACTTGTTCTTGAGCTCTCCAAATGGAAGAACAAGGATTCAAGAGTAGAATCCCTCCCAAAAGCATATACCCAAGGAATACATCTTAAAGACTAAAATGATATGATCTAGTATTAAAATTAGTCTTACTTAAAAATATGACACAAAATGTTTTTGTACTCTCACATATTTCGGTTGAGAGAAGAGGAATTTTGTGATTTATTTCTCTAGAAATCTCATAAGATTTTAGAGAGCATTTGATGAATTTTCTTACACTAGAAAATTAGATGGGAAGATTGAATGAATCATCAAAGAGAAAAGCTCACTTCTCTTTTCATGTGGAGTGGCCGAAATTGCCTTGGGTAGAATGCCCAATGCATTTCATTTTTGCTCTTCTCTAAAAGGTAGGTGTGCAAGGCTACTAATTAGATATGATAATTGTGTTTTCCACTCAAGATAAAAACACAATACATCTCTTACACTCCCTTCTCATTTTCGGTTTTTAGACATAAAATGGAGAATCCATTTTATTTTTGTCATTTGTCAAATTTGTCACATGTGACATGTTACATGACATGTCACAATGTAATGTATTTTTAACATATTAAAAATCAACATACTCATAAAATATGTCATTTACAAAATCGACTAGTAATTCGTAATTACTTGTACCAAAAATGTTTCCAAATTATAAACTACAACATTCTGTATTTATAATAATTTATTCATTCCGATTCAATTGTTTCTGTAAACAATAATTTCATCCAAGTAATAAAATAATTCGATTACTTAGACCGTGTCTTATTTAATCACATTTACAATAAGATACGTAAATTATACTCACAAAATCATCCGTCAATTTTAAGTAATTTAATTAACTCGTATCAGTATACGATTAATTAAATAATCAATTAAGAGTATTTCCATATAGGTATGACCTAAGGGGATCAACTGATCACCACCGTCGCACGACAGTAATGTCAAACTCTAGTCAGCCAATCATTACCGATATGTGTGGACCAGTTGACTGTAAAATATTACATCCCACATGTATTCTTAAAATGAGATTTAATAATGATATTTAAATCATGTAATCGCACTATTGTTGAGGACACATTTCCCAACACAACCGAGCCGACGCTCTCTCAAAACTCGCCAGTTCAACCATCAAGAATGTCAGCCGAACCGTGCTGGTGGACATTAGGAATGCCAAGAGCATTACTGAGGCCGTCGGCATGGTGGGTAACATAGAGACCGAGACAACGTGGATGACTCCGATAATGAAGTACAAATTGACAAGTGAACTACCGGAGGACCGTAGTCTCGCGCAGAAAATAAAGAGGATCGCAGCAAGGTACTTGGTGTTCGAAGGAGAACTATACAGAAGGTCCGTGATAAGACCACTTTTGAAATGTGTCGGCCCAGCCGATGCGGAGCTCATACTGACAGAGATTCACGAAGGCATCTGCGGCCATCACATGGGGGCAAGAACACTAGCCCACAAAGCTCTCTGAGCCGGCTACTCGGCCCACCATGCTTGCGGATTCCGAGCCAAGACCAAAAAATGCAACAATGTCAAATGCATGCTCCGGTGATACATGCGCCGTCCCGAGACTCGCAGTAGGTACTTAATCCCCTTCCTTTCGCACAGTGGGGGATGGATCTACTAGGGCCATTTCCAACGGCATCCGGCGGAAGAAAGTTCTTGATTGTCGCCGTTGATTACTTCACCAAATGGGTTGAAGCTGTAGCAGTACCTGCAAAGACGACGGCGGCCGTAAGAAAGGTAATCTGGGAAAATGTCATAACTCGTTTTGGGTTACCCCAAGTCATGGTATTCGACTGACACGTCTGTCGCGTACCTGTCAAAAATAAACCAACTGGTTCCAACTAACTAATATAGCTAGGGAAGTCGGGTCGAATCCACAGAGAGGTAGGAAATTGAATGCTAAACTAGGCTCGTCTAAGTAACCAAATTTGGGGGTTTATAAACGGTGATTTCTAAACTAACAGAGTAAAGGAAAGAGAAATAAAAGGAGGAGTTAACAGATAAAAGAGAATAGCTAAGACCAGCGGTTCGCCATAATTATCCGGTCGAGTAATCTAGATCCCAGGTCAATGCGGTACGGTCTAAGGGGTAGCGAACGTCACCTTTCGGTCCTTAATTCACCCTAAAGTGTAAACAGTTTAACTTTCGCCCTCGCTGCGATACTCTATTGCTCGCTACTAGTCTCCCTCTTCCAACCTTTCGGTCCAGGTCAAGGTCCACCAAGGATAAGGGTCTAATTGCGTCGACTCAATTAGGCAATTACAGTTATTTGTAGCATTTAAACAACAAAGACGGTACCGGTATTAACCTAGTAATTCGATTACTCTCCCTTCAAATCATGGGTCCCCTATAGTCTTAGCATAGGGAATTAGCTACTCATAATTGTCAAATTAACAATAACAAGGACTAGGCGATTTAAACTAAACATGATGAACAATCTATTTAATTGAACAGTTATAAAATAAAGAGGGAAAAGGAATTTAAGAAGAATAAATACGATAAAGAATTAAATTAAAATGATAATACCGAATTCGAGTAGCAAGGTAGAGAATAGAATTTCCAAGAACAGTGATAAAGTGACAGATCAAATGTACGTAGTCGAGAAGATGAGAGTAACGTAATGTTCCCCTCAGTCTCATACTGTAAAAACATCCTAAACCTAATCTATGGACTGATTACAGAATCCCATAACAGATTAGGCGGAAACAAACTAAAAGCACACGAAAAACCCTTCGATCGAGCAGAGAGATTACTCGATCGAACTCCAAGTCACTCGATCGAGCTAGGGCAGCCTCTCGATCGAGCACTGCTCACTGGACCTCTTCGATCGACTCCTTCAGCTGGTCGATCGAGCAGCTTTGAGTATGTAAAGCATTCGATCGAGCACAAAAGCACACGATCGAGCTATATAAGCGCATCAGGACTCGAATTCCTTCCTTAACTCCGCTCATACGTCCTCCAAGTGTAAGATTCCTAAGCTCCGGCTCCTTATTCCCCATGAATGCATACAATTGGGACAATTAAGGCTCGATTTAGCTCCTCCTCGGTCAATTCCTGCAAATTACAATAAACGGACCAAAGTAGAATATTCGGGGGTATTTGTAGCCAGATGCTACATAAAAAGCACAGAAATGCGTGTAAAAATGAGGTGAAAACCTTATATAAAAGACACGCATCAAATCTCCCCAAACCAAACCTTTGCTTGTCCCCAAGCAAATATGAATGCAACTAAGGGTGAACAATAGAACGGGACCAACGCATCAGCTACAAATCATCCACTAGAACCAATTTAATGCAACAGAGTGACAAAGTGACAGCTGAAAAGTGCAAACGAGTCAAATTAATATTTCAAGCTTACTGAACCGTCGACCTTGCAAGATTCAAAGATGTCGGACTCTCACGGGTCGCTCGTCACTCAAAATCAGGTACAAGGCGAGTATATATGTGAAAGATAGGAAGAAGCAAGACACTCACCTAACTCGACCTATAAGAACATGCATGCAGTTAACATGAATAGAGTCTCTACAACCGTACATAAGCATTCCAACCATACTAATGACCAAGACACGTGCCGAGGACTTACATCTGGGTTAGTGAGGTAATGGGTAAGAAGGGGCAAAAATGAATTTGGATATGTGGGGTTAATAGCTAGGCTAGCAACAACGAATCCAAATATAGACTGCATCCCAACTTCGTACTCATAACAACAAGGTGAAACGGTGCAAAATTATGCACTAAACTCACAAAACCAAAAGTCGTCAACTCCCCATAGAATATAAATAAGGCATGGGAGTGTGAAACAATGTGCGATTCTCATCTTTTTTCCATTCATTTTTTCATTCTTTTTTTTTTCTTTTGAATTTTTTTCTTCTGTCTTTTTCTTTTCGCACTTTTTTTTTCTTTTTCATTCCATTTTTTTTTCAACAATTCAACATTTTTTCTCTTCCTCCTCAATTCTTCCGCCGTCTTCTGAAATCAGATGAAATAACCATATTGCAATAACACATTCCAAGAACTACTCGTTACTAGCTTAGCTAGGGTAGGAAAAATTATAGAAAGTAGTTGATAGGACAAAAAGGGCAATTTGGCTATGTGAGGCTCATGGGTAGAATGAAATAAGGGGAACTGCCTCTCCTAACACGTGTGTAGATACCCGTATCCGTCGATATTGGAATTCATAGAGAACCCGACAAACACCCGATGATGATAGGACACATGTATTCTTTAGTTGTCATTGTCATTATTTGGGCTCGTTTTACGAGGTAGAATGGGCGTCGTCGATGAAGTAATTTATTAATTTAAATGATATTTAAATTAATGTTTTTTTAGTGAGTTCATTCTATTAATTTAAATGATATTTAAATTAAAGTTTGTTTTTTAAAGTAATTTCAATTTAATTTATCTTATTTTGAATTTATTTTTTCCAAGTTTATTTTATTGAAAATAAAATAGATAATTGATTTGGAAAATCATTTTATGAGTATTTTTGATTTGAAAAGTCATTTATTTTAATGGATTATTTGATTTGAAAAATCGATTTGAAAAACGAAGAAAACTCGTTTTGAACACTTGTTTTTGAGCTCGATTTTAGCTCGATTTTTGAGCCCGTTTCTTTTACGAATTGGCACGAATCTCGAGTATGCTAACCCACCTAAGCCTCTACCCATCCACCCTTGTTCGAACCCCCTATCCACGGCCCAAAATCCTCGTCCCAAACCCCTCACAAGCAGCCCGTACCAATGCCCCCCCTTTTTTTGCGAGCCAAATCCCGAGCCCAAACCCGCTCCAAACACCACCAAAACCCGTACCCATTAACCCTAACCCATACCCTAGTATCCTACCCATATTATCCTAGCTTAATCACCAAGAAAACCCCTCTCAAACCCTCCCAAAACCGGCTGGACAGCAGCCATACGGGATGAAGCCCGATTGCCTCTCCCTCTCTTTTAACCTACTTTAACTCCTTATAAATACCACCCCTTCACCATACATTCATGCCTGGAAGTTCTCCATACATCCTACCATCACCCATAAGCTTTAAACCTCAGAAACAAACCCTAAACATCCTTCAAAAACCCTAAACAAAACCGACACACAAACTGAAACTGTTTGTGTGTCCTCTTCGAAAACCCTTTCGTTCCTCCATCAAAACTCCATAAAAATTCGAGTTTCTTGTCCCTAATTAACCACATAACATCCATCTACACATTAGACAAAGATTTACGAGCCAAATTGCCCTCGAGAGTACACGAGATCCCTCGAAAAACAGAGTGAAATAACACTCTGTTTTCGCGGTTTACTCTTGTCTGTCCAGTTCTGTTTGTGCTCGTTTTTCGTGCCCAATAACTCAAAACGAGCAGGGGTTGCTTTAAGATTCCTGTTCTCCTCTCTTTCTAGTTTCCAAAACATCTTTTAAATCGAATTTTCGTCGTGAAACGAGGGAGATATCACTGTTTTAAAATCGCTGTCCGGAAACTTTCCAAAACGCGTGTTTGCTTTGTTCTTCGTCGACGACGGCCTCTCAAGATAAAATCTACCATCGATTACGACCCAAGACGGTGTCAACGATACATGTAGGTTGAGGGTGCATCAAATCCTCTTCTCTTTCCTCTTTTTGTTTCGTTTTTTTATGCTTCTTATTTGTTTTGTTTTTTTGTTTGTTTTTCGTTTTAATTATCGTTTGTTCTAAATTAACTATGAAACTAGTTAGTCCGAGTATGAGTTAAAGTACCACCATGAACACCCGCGTTGACTTGAGATGGGAAAAGAAACCGCTCCTTCTGTCGGTCGTACACCCCCGTCTCATTTACATATCCTCGTGTTCAAGGTAGGGCATAAATAAAACAAGTTGTCTAATTTCGTTCTTCGCTTTCGACCTCCTTTTGTTTCGGCCAAATCGACATACCTTAGGACCCGTTGTATGTTAGTTTAACCTCTGATTGTTAACCTATGACGTATTTAGATGACTTTAATCTAATTTAATAACCTAATTAGACACGATAGGTGGCTTCGACGCAAGTTATAAAATCAACTAACAATTCTGTAATTAATTGAACGCATCTTTCTCATCACCTAATTTCTCGCTAGCATAGGAGTGCGTGATTAGCACCTCCCTATTAACACTCGACGAGTAAGCTTTAATTTTATGATATCTGACCTAATTAGACCCTTTGGGCCGTGTAGAATGCACCCTCATGCGACAATCAATCAACAACATTTTTAACTCGTTTTCTAACTTGTTTTCGATCCCTTTTCGCAATCATTCGATCTAACCAATGAATCTAACTTAGGAACTAGGTTGGCTTTGTCTTAGCCGTTGGTTGGGCCGTGGTTGAGCCGTGGTTGGCCGTGTGTTTGGCCTTTCCTATTTCGTTTGTTTTCGCATCGTTCGTTCTTTATTTGTTTTGTCACTTGTAATTAATTTAGGTTTCTTCGAGTCACGTTTTGTAATTTGTTTGTAATTAGTTCTCCTTTTTGAGTCAAAACCTTTTCGGAAAACCTTAGTTTTGTTTGGTTAGACGGTTGTTCCCAATGCTTGTAGGAGCGTAGTAAACCGCGTGTTGTCTAAAGCAACATGGCCCGGTTTATGCTAATGCATGCTTTGGTGCGTAGCCCTATGTCTAATTCGATGAGATTAAGTGAGAGCACGCAACACGAGGAGTGACCCAAGGCCGTGTGTCATGTAGGCCGTGGGTCACCTCCCCTTTGTGCACGGTTTTCAAGGCCCAATGGCCGTGTGTTTTGTGTCGTGTTTTGAGTTGTATGTAGCAATTGTAATTAGATCGAGTTGTAATTTATTTATCGTTGTGTCGGCATGAAATGCCTGGTTTGTAATAGGTAGATCCCAACGGCTCCCCCATTCCCCCTAAGCCTTGTTCAAGTTCATCGAAGACCGTTTGAAACTCTCCCAGGGGAAGAACATTCACTATGAGAATGCTAGGGCCTATGCCCCAGTTCAGGATAAGTTGCCCACGAACATGGTACTCACTGACATCCCGAAGTTCAAGGGCACAGAAGATCCAGTCCACCATGTTAAGGCCTATAAAGGGTACTTAGCACTGAAGGGAGTACCTGCTGATATGCTCTCTGAAATTTTCGCCCAATCTCTGGGTGAACACCCAAAGGCGTGGTTCTATAATCTTGACCTCAAGAACTTCCCCACTTTCGAAGATATTACGGTGGAGTTCTGTAAGCACTATGCTGACAATGTTGAGATTCAAACCAACATAAGAACTTTGGAGGTTATGACACAAAAGGAGAAAGAGGGCTTTACTGAATTCCTCGCAAGATGGCGCGCTGAAAGCGTAAAACTAGCTAAGAAGCCTGATGAAGTTGAAATGGTAGATAAGTTCGTGAAGAATTTGCGACCTGTTTACCGAAATGCTCTGAAATACCAGAATTTTGGTTCTTTCAAAGAATTGATAAGAATCGGGATAAAGGTAGAGGACGATGTCCGAATGGCTGAAGCTGAGAAACCAAAAGGATACCAAGGGGCCTCATCGTCTAAGGGCAAGGCCCCAGCAACAACCCATATTGATGAAGCCATCAATCTCTTAGAAGGGCAATCGAAGAAGTCGCAACGCCAAACACCTAGGGCATTCACCGATATCGGATGCACTTATACATATGCTCTCCAAAGGCTCATAGCCCAAGGAAAGTTGAAGCCTATTGGTCCAACTCCGGACCCTCCCGCTGATCAACAAGGTAAATGGTATAAACCAAATGCCTACTGTGCCTTTCATCAAGGGAAAGGCCATGATACTGAAAGGTGCTATCGACTGAAGCACGAAATTCAAGACATGATTGAGAATGGAACACTCCCGATCCCAACTGTTAAACCCAATAACATCACCAATCCATTTGGCGATCACTCTAACTTTGTTTCTGTCGAAGACAATGTCGACTATTCCCATCTTATCCGCCCATGTCACTTGAAAGGAGTGTTGATCGGGAAGATATTTGTGGATTGCTCTGAATTCTTGCCAAACCCGAAGAATGAAATTCAAGTCGGGAGTCTTGCTCTAGAATGTACTCCTCTCATTAACGAAGTTAGTAAAAGACAATTCGATTCACCAACCTTCTTCACTGGCGTAGATCCTCAGAGGACTACCTCGGGATGGAGGAATACCATCAAAGGGATCAAGGACCAGAACCAAGCATCTAAGCTGACAGCTGAACAAGAGAAAGCTCAAGACCAGATTTGAAAATTATGAGTCGGGATCTGTTCTCTTATCTTAGTCAAGTCGAGTCTAGGACTTTCTTTTCTTGAAGTTGAGTCGTTTGTTCCACGATGACCTAGAATGTGTCCTAGGAATCGTTCCTTCGAGTCAGTTAAGCATGTGTCATTCCAATAAAAGTTGCAGTTTGTTTCCAAATTTGTCTTGTTTTCAATCCTCAATCATTCTGAAAACATGATAAAATGCACAACACACTCAAAGGCATCCCTGGGGTAGAAATATGTCCCGTTTCAAAATGTAAGGTACACTAGGATCTCGTGCTTGATTCCTTTATCTATTCCATGTCTGGCGGTAGAAAACCTCCATCAAAACCAGTCTTATGACAAGCTTTTTAGATGATTCTATGACGAACCCGGACTAGCTCCTTGTTTCCCCTATCGATGATGGAAGGCAAGTCTTTTCCCCAACAAAATCATCCCATCTCGAAGAGAGAAGATATCAACCCGTTCTAATAAGGAATTGTTAGTTCCTACCCAAATTAGTTGGCGAAGCCCAGTTTTCAAGGTATATCCATTTATGACTAAGAGAATGAATAGAAGATCGTTTTCAAAGAGAAAAAAAAAAGATGAAAAAGAATGAAAAAATGAGAAAAAGAAAAAAAGAAAAAAATTGGAAAAATGAAAAAAATGAAAAAATGAAAAAATGAAAAAAGAAAAGTTATGAAAGAAAAAGGAAAAGAAAAAAAAGATGTTGAAGTCTTTGCAGAACGCTTTTGGTTGAATGTCGAAGTTACGGAAGCCAGAAGTCAAGTCAAGTACCCATAGTTGAAGTTCAATGGGCGAAGCCCAAAAGCTTAAGTAGTAACCTCTTTACCTCTAAGTCCTTCCCGAGGCATTTACGAGGGAATAGTTAGGGATTTTGAGAATCATTCCGCTTGTGTTGTTACACCGAAGCCTTTAGGATCCAGACATGGAAATTTGAACCCACATCGATTCCCAACCTATTTGTACTCGGGTTTCATCAAACCTGAGACACCATTTCCAACCACGTTATAAGCCATAGCCCTTGGCCTTAGCACCACAAAACAAACCTTCAGAATGATGGTCAACCATTCAAGCCTTTTATTACCAAGCTCCACATCCCAAAGAACCACAACCTTTCGTACCAACCCTAGACACAGGATTTAACGGTACCTTACAGGTTAGAATGGGATACGACATGATACCTTAGGTGAAACCTTCAAGTGTGTACACACAATCAAAATGCCATGTTTATGCACCTTGATCGAACTACGTCGGATTTGATTTCGCTCCACGCGAATACGTAGGCAGTCCTTCAGAATAAGGGATTCAATCTACTCATCAACCAAGTTGTCGTCTTGTCGGTTTCTTACGGGTCTTAACCAAGTCCAAATTAAGCCACCTTTGTTTGAGTCGGTCTTAGCACTCGATGTAGGCTAGGATAAGGATATAGGTTCAGATGAGTAGTGTCAAGTCTCGGAATGAGCTTTATCTAACGGTGTAGGCAAATATATTGAGTCACATAGATGTGGGTTTGTGTTGGGAACAGAAAATGTGAAAAACCCGCTGAAAAGAAAGAAGGCGTGGAAGAAAATAGTAAAAGCCCGCTGAAAAGAAAGAAGGCGGTGGCAAGAAATGATGAAAACTCGCTGAAAAGAAAGGAGGCGAGGAGAAGAGTGACAGAATGTTCCCAACAAGAGTGAGGTGTGATGTCTAAGTGTTCTCATAAAGTTAGTCTGTGTTTAGTGTCTGGGCGAAGCCAACGTTGTTGCTCTGTAAGTTTAAACCTCCTTGTCAATGCCAAGTGATCTTGATTCCCATGTGCCCTCGGGAGCACGCCCATGCCATACGATATCTCCTTCCCAAGTCGACGACCTTGTGATTCCCATTTGCCATCTTTTGGCGCCGGAACGGCCAATTTACATTTCTACCCTCGACGAGTCCATATTTGAATTAAAGCCCGTGCACACTTGCGGTTTTATTTTCCTTTTTTGTTTTACGGTAGCGGGCTACGCCCACGTGGTTTACCAGTCGTATAGAGTGTCTGAGTCGTATTTCATGCTCACCCATCAAGGTTCGATTTCAAAATGCCAAATATTTCAGAATTCCGAAATTTCAAAAACTTTTCAAAAACTTTTTGCAAATTATGGATAGATGATCCAAGCAGTAGAATCTTTTCGGGTCGATGATCCAATCTTTCAAAATTAAAAAATTCAAATTCAATTTTTTGGGTCGATGGCCCAACATACCAAGTAATGTCAAATTCAAAATTCGGGTCGATGACCCAATCATTCAAAATCTTCAAATTCAATTTTCGGGTCGATGACCCAGTATTTCAAATGATCCAATTTCAAGATCGATGATCCAAATGTGCTTATGTGACGATTATTGCAAGTGCGTTTTTTGTGTTTCAAATATAGCAGGATATGCTTCAACTGGGGGCTCTAAAGTCTTCGACTTTAGAGCCATCACAAACTGGGGGCTCTGAAGCCGTTGGCTTCAGAGACCATTATCAAGAGGTAAAGGATGACATCCACTAAGAATTCAATTCAATACAAGAGTATGATATGGAAGAATTCCGTAGCTGAAAGCAAATGATGAAAGTGGCGGCAACCTCCTCGGAAAGTCCCGTCCCATTTTGACACCTGCCAGCAGATGATAAATTTTGGGCAAATGTCAGCAGATGATGAATTTTGGACATACGCCAGCAGATGATAAACTTTGGGCATGTGTCAGCAGTTGCCGAACTACGACGCGGGTTTGATTCCGTCAGAAACGGATACGTAGGCGCCTAAGGATAAGGCTCAACCCACCATTTATGCAATTTATGGGTCGATGACCGACGATGATAATTTGACACAACAGAAGCAAGAGTCAATCCTCAACGAGGTTTCGTGTATGATCTCTTCTTATGGTCAAGTAGCTTATATACGCAAGTCTAATGGACTATAAACGACCGAAGAATCCTCGGTCGAGAGGGACTGGGGTGTACATTGACTTTCGCCTTGTCCAAGCCTCAGTCAAAGTGGGGGCTCTGTAGATACCCGTATCCGTCGATATTGGAATTCATAGAGAACCCGACAAACACCCGATGATGATAGGACACATGTATTCTTTAGTTGTCATTGTCATTATTTGGGCTCGTTTTACGAGGTAGAATGGGCGTCGTCGATGAAGTAATTTATTAATTTAAATGATATTTAAATTAATGTTTTTTTAGTGAGTTCATTCTATTAATTTAAATGATATTTAAATTAAAGTTTGTTTTTTAAAGTAATTTCAATTTAATTTATCTTATTTTGAATTTATTTTTTCCAAGTTTATTTTATTGAAAATAAAATAGATAATTGATTTGGAAAATCATTTTATGAGTATTTTTGATTTGAAAAGTCATTTATTTTAATGGATTATTTGATTTGAAAAATCGATTTGAAAAACGAAGAAAACTCGTTTTGAACACTTGTTTTTGAGCTCGATTTTAGCTCGATTTTTGAGCCCGTTTCTTTTACGAATTGGCACGAATCTCGAGTATGCTAACCCACCTAAGCCTCTACCCATCCACCCTTGTTCGAACCCCCTATCCACGGCCCAAAATCCTCGTCCCAAACCCCTCACAAGCAGCCCGTACCAATGCAGCCCCCCCTGTTTTTGCGAGCCAAATCCCGAGCCCAAACCCGCTCCAAACACCACCAAAACCCGTACCCATTAACCCTAACCCATACCCTAGTATCCTACCCATATTATCATAGCTTAATCACCAAGAAAACCCCTCTCAAACCCTCCCAAAACCGGCTGGACAGCAGCCATACGGGATGAAGCCCGATTGCCTCTCCCTCTCTTTTAACCTACTTTAACTCCTTATAAATACCACCCCTTCACCATACATTCATGCCTCTAAGTTCTCCATACATCCTACCATCACCCATAAGCTTTAAACCTCAGAAAAAAACCCTAAACATCCTCCAAAAACCCTAAACAAAACCGACACACAAACTGAAACTGTTTGTGTGTCCTCTTCGAAAACCCTTTCGTTCCTCCATCAAAACTCCATAAAAATTCGAGTTTCTTGTCCCTAATTAATCACATAACATCCATCTACACATTAGACAAAGATTTACGAGCCAAATTGCCCTCGAGAGTACACGAGATCCCTCGAAAAACAGAGTGAAATAACACTCTGTTTTCGCGGTTTACTCTTGTCTGTCCAGTTCTGTTTGTGCTCGTTTTTCGTGCTCAATAACCCAAAACGAGCAGGGGTTGCTTTACGATTCCTGTTCTCCTCTCTTTCTAGTTTCCAAAACATCTTTTAGATCGAATTTTCGTCGTGAAACGAGGGAGATATCACTGTTTTAAAATCGCTGTCCAGAAACTTTCCATAACGCGTGTTTGCTTTATTCTTCGTCGACGACGGCCTCTCGAGATAAAATCTACCATCGATTACGACCCAAGACGGTGTCAACGATACATGTAGGTTGAGGGTGCATCAAATCCCCTTCTCTTTCCTTTTTTTATTTCGTTTTCTTATGCTCTTTTTATAGTTTGTTTTTTTGTTTGTTTTCGTTTTGATTATCGTTTGTTTTAATTAACTATGAAACTAGTTAGTCCGAGTATGAGTTAAAGTACCACCATGAACACCCGCGTTGACTTGAGATGGGAAAAGAAACCGCTCCTTCTGTCGGTCGTACACCCCCGTCTCATTTACATATCCTCGTGTTCAAGGTAGGGCATAAATAAAACGAGTTGTCTAACTTTCATCGCTTTCGACCCCCTTACTGTTTCGGCCAATCGACATACCCTAGGACCCGTTGTATGTTAGTTTAACCTCTGATTGTTAACCTAGGACATATTTAGATAACATTAATTTAATTTAATAACCTAATTAGACACGATAGGTGGCTTCGACGTAAGTTATAAAATCAATCGACGATTCTGTAAATAATTGAATGCATCTCTCTCTTTCACCTAATTTCTCGCTAGTATAAGAGTGCGTGATTAGCACCTTCTTATTGACACTCGATGAGTTAAATTAATTAGCGAATTTGACCTAATTAGACCCCTTAGGCCGTGTAGAATGCACCCTCATGCGACAATCAATCGATATCGTTTTTAACTCGTTTTCTAACTTGTTTCCTATCCCTTTTCGCAATCATTCGATCTAACCAATGAATCTAACTTAGGAACTAGGTTGGCCTTATCTTGGCCGTTGGTTTGGGCCGTGATTTGGCCGTGCGTTTTGGCTTTCTTTTTTTCGTTTCTCTTTCTTTGTTTATCGTTTGTTCCTTGTTGTTTTGGTAGTTTGTAATTTACAGTTTGTTTATCGAGTTGTAATCTTTCAAGTTTGTTTTACCTTTATTGAGTCAAAACCTTTTCTAAAAACCTTAGTCTTGTTTGGTTAGACGGTTGTTCCCCAATGCTTGTAGGAGCGTAGTAAACCGCATGTTGTTTAAAGCAACATGGCCCGGTTTATGCTAATGCATGCTTTGGTGCGTAGCCCTATGTCTAATTCGATGGGATTAAGTGAAAGCACACATTACGAGGAGTGACCCAAGGCCGTGTGTCATGTGAGCCGTGGGCCACCCCTCATGTGCACGGTTTTCTAGGCCAACGGCCGTGTGTGGTGTCATGTATTGCGTCGTATGTAGCATTTGTATTTAGATCGAGTTGTATCTTTAATTTGTTGTTGTGTCGGCATGAAATGCCTGGTTTGTAATAGGTAGATCCCAACGGCTCCCCCATTCCCCCTTTAAGCCTTGTTTGTTTCGTTTGAATGATTGCTAGATCAATCAACCCACATGCTAAATTACAACTTTGACAAAGTTAGTTTAGTTGCATTTAAAACGACATAGAAATTGTTGTCACATGATAGGGTTAAAACAACGTTTGCATATCATACATCGTAGTAGCTATGACCTTGTTTGAAATTCGACACTTGACTTAGTAGAGGCCGTTATTGACGGGCGGGGTTGGGTGTCCTTATGGGCTTCCCAACACGTACCCTCACCCCTTACTCAAGATCTATGGTTTGTGGATCCGTCTAAATACCATTGGATTATGAGAGTCATTCAAATCGAGTGATATAGGGTACAAGTCTTTATCTTTAATCACTCGTAGTCGATTGGCTTTATGCTTTTCGATGAAAGGTGTAAAGTTGACTTGAACGGTTCCAAGTTCCCAAAAAACTTGGTGGCGACTCTAATATGTCTTAATTCGATTCGAAAGAACCTCGAGTCGATTATGCCTGATGTGGATCCCGCGGACGCATTCCCGAGGGCCTTGTCCATTTGGCGACTCACTGGGAAAAGAGGACTAGTTACACTGTGTTTCTAGGGTCTTTTCCTCCGAGGTGAAACTTGAAAAGAAAGTGTTGGAAAGTAAAACATTACTCATAGTGCTACGATTCATGCATAAACCCTTAAGGACTTACCCGGGCCGTCCCAGCGTTTCTTCG
Organism: Silene latifolia; assembly: GCF_048544455.1. NCBI lineage: Eukaryota > Viridiplantae > Streptophyta > Magnoliopsida > Caryophyllales > Caryophyllaceae > Silene > Silene latifolia. The sequence continues at coordinate 8,919,650 of NC_133527.1, read as the reverse complement.
TGATGCGTGGGGGGCGACGTCCCACTATGCCAGGAAGCTGCACATTGCTCGCTTCCACTTCGCCTCGCGTGGTTCTTGGGGGTGGGGACGATCTTCTAGGTACTTTACCTTAAGACACCTCGCTCTATAAGACCGCAAAAGGATGGAGGGCATAGACCTTCTTATAGAAGACTGGCCGAGACTTAGAGATGTCTAGGAGCATACATCCTAATAACATGAGAATGACAATGTGCAATTTGTTTTCCCGAGTCTTTATTTTCGAAAATTCCCATGTCCTTTTCAAAACCGAACTTTTGAACAACTTACTTTCAAAATAGCATGGTTTTAAAAACGCGGAACGCTGCCCAAATAGGACTAAAATTTCGGCCCAAAACAAGCCTTTATAGCCGGCAGGCTGCCCATTTCAAATCTCATGTTCAAATCAATCCTTCTTTTTTTTCAAAATCAATCCAAAATGTTTCGCGAACCTCAACCAAGCATGAAATGCGTCGAGTCGTGTCCAGGTCATGGCCGTGTTAGGCCGGGTTTGTTTTGTTCTAAGAGTCTAGAACACGACCTTGTTGGGTCACCCAAGCTCACCTCTTGGGCTTTGAGTCATGTTGGTCGATCTTTTGGTCTAGGATAGTCCACAAAAAACGTCCAGGCTAGGCCCTTTAGGACGTTTCACTCGAACCCATGGGCTATGTTAGCCCAATCACGGGTTTGGTCACACCAAGTCCAGTTTAGAATCGAGTTATGACAGTTTGAGTCATGTCGTTTTGTCGAGTCTAAAATGAACCAAGGTCTAGATCAAACCGTGAGTCTAACCTCTGGTTAGTCAATCTCAAGTCGAGTCTTTGTTTGAGTCAAGTTGGGGTCGTGTCCTTAAGTGTGCAGGGGCTCTTACTTTAAATATTGACTCAGTACGGGGTTTTCTTGTAGAAAGGCCGCCAAAAACCCGACGTCAAGCAATGGAAGATGCTGTTAACAAGCTTACTGAGGCCGTGAACCTCAAGATGACCCGAATGGATGCAATCGAATCTAAGCTGTGTGAAGATTCCCCTCCATCTACCCCACCTCTGACTGATCTGGAGAAACGGTTCAAGTTCATCGAAGACCGTTTGAAACTCTCCCAGGGGAAGAACATCCACTACGAAAATGCTAGGGCCTATGCCCCAGTTCAGGATAAGTTACCCACGAACATGGTACTTACTGACATCCCAAAGTTTAAGGGCACAGAAGATCCAGTCCACCATGTTAAGGCCTATAAAGGGTACTTAGCACTGAAGGGAGTTCCCGCTGACATGCTCTCTGAAATTTTCGCCCAATCTCTGGATGAACACCCGAAGGCGTGGTTCTATAATCTTGACCTTAAGAACTTCCCCACTTTCGAAGATATTACGGTGGAGTTCTGCAAGCACTATGCTGATAATGTCGAGATTCAAACCAACATAAGAACATTGGAGGTGATGACCCAGAAAGATAAAGAAGGCTTTACTGAGTTCCTAGCGAGATGGCGCGCTGAAAGCGTGAAATTAGCCAAGAAGCCTGACGAAGTTGAAATGGTAGATAAGTTCGTAAAATATCTACGACCTATTTACCGCAATGTTCTGAAATACCAGAATTTTGGCTCTTTCAAAGAATTGATAAGAATCGGGATAAAGGTAGAGGACGATGTCCGAATGGCTGAAGCTGAGAAGCCAAAAGGGTACCAAGGGGCCTCATCGTCTAAGGGCAAGGCCCCAGCAACGACCCATATTGATGAAGCCATCAATCTCTTAGAAGGGCAATCGAAGAAGTCGCAACGCCAAACACCTAGGGCATTCACCGATATCGGATGCACTTATACATACGCTCTCCAAAGGCTCATAGCCCAAGGAAAGCTGAAGCCTATTGGTCCAACTCCGGACCCTCCCGCTGATCAACAAGGTAAATGGTATAAACCAAATGCCTACTGTGCCTTTCATCAAGGGAAAGGCCATGATACTGAAAGGTGCTATCGACTGAAGCACGAAATTCAAGACATGATTGAGAGTGGAACACTCCCGATCCCAGCTGTTAAACCCAATAACATCACCAATCCATTTGGTGATCACGCTAACTTTGTTTCTGTCGAAGACAATGTCGATTATTCCCATCTTATCCGCCCATGTCACTTGAAAGGGGCGTTTATCGGGAAAATATTTGTGGATTGCTTTGAATTCTTGCCAAACCCGAAGAATGAAATTCAAATCGGGAGTCTCGCTCTAGAATGTACTCCTCTCGTTGACGAAGTTAATAAAGGACAATTCGATTCACCAACCTTCATCATTGGCGTAGATCCTCAGAGGACTACCTCGGGATGGAGGCAGACCATCGATGAGATCAAGGACAAGAGCCGGGCATCTAAGTTGATAGCTGAACAAGGGAAAGCTCAAGACCAGATTTAAAAATTATGAGTCGGGATCTGTTTTCTTATCTTAGTTGAGTCGTGTCTAGGACTTTTTTTCTTGAATTTGAGTCGTTTGTTCCGCGATGACCTAGGGTATGTCCTAGGAGTCGTTCCTTCGAGTCTGTTAAGCATGTGTCATTCCAATAAAAGTTGCAGTTTCGTTTCCAAATATCTCTTGTTTTCAATCCTCAATCATTCCTAAAGCATGATAAAATGCACAACACACTCAAAGGCATCCCTGGGGTAGAAATATGTCCCGTTTCAAAACGTAAGGTACAATAGGATTCCGTGTTTGATTCCTTTACCTATTCCATGTCCGGCGGTAGAAAACCTCCATCAAAACCAATGTTTGTGACAAGCTTTTAGATGATTTTATGACAAACCCGGACTAGCTCCTTGTTTCCCCTATCGATGATGGAAGGCAAGCCTTTTCCCCAACAAAATCATCCCATCTCAAAGAGAGAAGATATCAACCCGTTCTAACACGGAATTGTTAGTTCCTACCCAAATTAGTTGGCGAAGCCCAGTTTTCAAGGTATATCCATTTATGACTAAGAGAATGAATAGAAGATCGTTTTCAAAGAAAAAAAAAGATGAAAAAGAATGAAAAAATGAGAAAAAGAGAAAAATGGAAAAATGAAAAAAAATGAAAAATGAAAAAAAAGGTGAAAGAAAAAGAAAAAAGAAAAAAAATGTTGAAGTTGTTGCGGAATGCTTTTGGTTGAATGTCGAAGTTACAAAGGCCAGAAGTCAAGTCAAGTACCCATAGTTGAAGTTCAATGGGCGAAGCCCAAAAGCTTAAGTAGTAACCTCTTTACCCTCTAAGTCCTTCCTGAGACAGTTACAAAGGGATAGTCGGGAATTTTGAGAATCATTCCGCTTGTGTTGTTATACCTAGCCTTTAGGGTCCAGACATGGAAATTTGAACCCACGTCATTTTCCAACCCATTTGTACTCGAGTTTCATCAAACCTGAGACACCATTTCCAACCACGTTATAAGCCATAGCCCTTGGCCTTAACACCACAAAACGAACCTTCAGAATGATGGTTTACCTTGCGAACCTATTTTTACCAAGCTCCACATCCCAAAGAACCACAGCCTTTTGTACCAACCCTAGACACGGGATTTAACAGTACCTTACAGGTTAGAATGGGATATGACATGATACCTTAGGTGAAACCTTTGAGTGTGTACACACAATCAAAATGCCAATTTAATGCACCTTGATCGAACTACGTCGGATTTGATTTCGCTCCACGCGAATACGTAGGCAGTCCTTCAGAATAAGGGATTCAATCCACTCATCAACCAAGTTGTCGTCCTGTCGGTTTCTTACGGGTCTTAACCAAGTCCAAATGAAGCCACCTTTATTTGAGTCGGTCTTAGCACTCGATGTAGGCTAGGATAAGGATATAGGTTCAGATGAGTAGTGTCAAGTCTCAGAATGAGCTTTATCTAACGGTTTAGGCAAAGATGTTGAGTCATATAGATGTGGGTATTTTGTTGGGAAAAGAAAATATGAAAAACCCGCTGAAAAGAAAGAAGGCGTGGAAGAAAAAATAGTAAAAGCCCGCTGAAAAGAAAGAAGGCGGTGGCAAGAAATGATGAAAACTCGCTGAAAAGAAAGAAGGCGAGGAGAAGAGTGACAGAATGTTCCCAACAAGAGTGATGTGTGATGTCTAAGTGTTCTCATAAAATCAGTCTGTGTTTAGTGTCTAGGCGAAGCCAACGTTGTTGCTCTGTGAGTTTAATCCTCCTTGTCAATGCCAAGTGATCTTGATTCCCATGTGCCCTCGGGAGCACGCCCATGCCATACGATATCTCCTTCCCAAGTCGACGACCTTGTGATTCCCATTTGCCATCTTTTGGCGCCAGAATGGCCAATTTACATTTCTACCCCAACAAGTCAATAATTGAATTAAAACCCATGCACACTTACGGTTTTATTTTCCTTTTTTGTTTTACGGTAGCGGGCTACGCCCACGTTGTTTACGAGTCATACAGAGTGTCTGAGTCGTATTTCATGCTCACTCATCAAGGTTCTATATTTCATTCCGAAATTTCAAAAAAAAAAAAAACTTTTTGCAAATTATGGATAGATGATCCAAGTAGTACAAATTTAAATGATTCGCTTGATTCGCTTCAACTTCAAACCTCGGGTCGATGGCCCAATTATTCAAAATTTTCAAATTCAATTTTCGGGTCGATGACCTAGTATTTCAAATGATCCAATTTCAAGATCGATGATCCAAATGTGCTTATGTGATGATTATTGCTTGTACATTTTGTTGTGTTTCAAATATAGCAGGATATGCTTCAACTGGGGGCTCTAAAGTCTTCGACTTTAGAGCCATCACAAACTGGGGGCTCTGAAGCCGTTGGCTTCAGAGACCATTATCAAGAGGTAAAGGATGACATCCACCAAGAATTCAATTCAATACAAGAGTATGAAATGGAAGAATTCCGTAGCTGAAAGCAAATGATGAAAGTGGCGGCAACCTCCTCGGAAAATCCCGTCCCATTTTGACACCTGCCAGCAGATGATAAGATTTGAGCAAATGTCAGCAGATGATGAATTTTGGACATACGCCAGCAGATGATAAACTTTGGGCAAGTGTCATCAGTTGCCGAACTACGACGCGGGTTTGATTCCGTCAGAAACGGATACGTAGGCGCCTAAGGATAAGGCTCAACCCACCATTTATGCAATTTATGGGTCGATGACCGACGATGATAATTTGACACAACAGAAGCAAGAGTCAATCCTCAACGAGGTTTCAGGTATGATCTCTTCTTATGGCTGGCGAGCTTATATACGCAAGTCTAATGGACTATAAACGACCCGAAGAATCCTCAGGTCGAGAGGGACCTGGGGTGTACATTGACTTTCGCCTTGTCCAAGCCTCAGTCAAAGTGGGGGCTCTGTAGATACCCGTATCCGTCGATATTGGAATTCATAGAGAACCCGACAAACACCCGATGATGATAGGACACATGTATTCTTTAGTTGTCATTGTCATTATTTGGGCTCGTTTTACGAGGTAGAATGGGCGTCGTCGATGAAGTAATTTATTAATTTAAATGATATTTAAATTAATGTTTTTTTAGTGAGTTCATTCTATTAATTTAAATGATATTTAAATTAAAGTTTGTTTTTTAAAGTAATTTCAATTTAATTTATCTTATTTTGAATTTATTTTTTCCAAGTTTATTTTATTGAAAATAAAATAGATAATTGATTTGGAAAATCATTTTATGAGTATTTTTGATTTGAAAAGTCATTTATTTTAATGGATTATTTGATTTGAAAAACGAAGAAAACTCGTTTTGAACACTTGTTTTTGAGCTCGATTTTAGCTCGATTTTTGAGCCCGTTTCTTTTACGAATTGGCACGAATCTCGAGTATGCTAACCCACCTAAGCCTCTACCCATCCACCCTTGTTCGAACCCCCTATCCACGGCCCAAAATCCTCGTCCCAAACCCCTCACAAGCAGCCCGTACCAATGCAGCCCCCCTGTTTTTGCGAGCCAAATCCCGAGCCCAAACCCGCTCCAAACACCACCAAAACCCGTACCCATTAACCCTAACCCATACCCTAGTATCCTACCCATATTATCCTAGCTTAATCACCAAGAAAACCCCTCTCAAACCCTCCCAAAACCGGCTGGACAGCAGCCATACGGGATGAAGCCCGATTGCCTCTCCCTCTCTTTTAACCTACTTTAACTCCTTATAAATACCACCCCTTCACCATACATTCATGCCTGGAAGTTCTCCATACATCCTACCATCACCCATAAGCTTTAAACCTCAGAAACAAACCCTAAACATCCTTCAAAAACCCTAAACAAAACCGACACACAAACTGAAACTGTTTGTGTGTCCTCTTCGAAAACCCTTTCGTTCCTCCATCAAAACTCCATAAAAATTCGAGTTTCTTGTCCCTAATTAACCACATAACATCCATCTACACATTAGACAAAGATTTACGAGCCAAATTGCCCTCGAGAGTACACGAGATCCCTCGAAAAACAGAGTGAAATAACACTCTGTTTTCGCGGTTTACTCTTGTCTGTCCAGTTCTGTTTGTGCTCGTTTTTCGTGCCCAATAACTCAAAACGAGCAGGGGTTGCTTTAAGATTCCTGTTCTCCTCTCTTTCTAGTTTCCAAAACATCTTTTAAATCGAATTTTCGTCGTGAAACGAGGGAGATATCACTGTTTTAAAATCGCTGTCCAGAAACTTTCCAAAACGCGTGTTTGCTTTGTTCTTCGTCGACGACGGCCTCTCAAGATAAAATCTACCATCGATTACGACCCAAGACGGTGTCAACGATACATGTAGGTTGAGGGTGCATCAAATCCTCTTCTCTTTCCTCTTTTTGTTTCGTTTTTTTATGCTTCTTATTTGTTTTGTTTTTTTGTTTGTTTTTCGTTTTAATTATCGTTTGTTCTAAATTAACTATGAAACTAGTTAGTCCGAGTATGAGTTAAAGTACCACCATGAACACCCGCGTTGACTTGAGATGGGAAAAGAAACCGCTCCTTCTGTCGGTCGTACACCCCCGTCTCATTTACATATCCTCGTGTTCAAGGTAGGGCATAAATAAAACAAGTTGTCTAATTTCGTTCTTCGCTTTCGACCTCCTTTTGTTTCGGCCAAATCGACATACCTTAGGACCCGTTGTATGTTATTTTAACCTCTGATTGTTAACCTATGACGTATTTAGATGACTTTAATCTAATTTAATAACCTAATTAGACACGATAGGTGGCTTCGACGCAAGTTATAAAATCAACTAACAATTCTGTAATTAATTGAACGCATCTTTCTCATCACCTAATTTCTCGCTAGCATAGGAGTGCGTGATTAGCACCTCCCTATTAACACTCGACGAGTAAGCTTTAATTTTATGATATCTGACCTAATTAGACCCTTTGGGCCGTGTAGAATGCACCCTCATGCGACAATCAATCAACAACATTTTTAACTCGTTTTCTAACTTGTTTTCGATCCCTTTTCGCAATCATTCGATCTAACCAATGAATCTAACTTAGGAACTAGGTTGGCTTTGTCTTAGCCGTTGGTTGGGCCGTGGTTGAGCCGTGGTTGGCCGTGTGTTTGGCCTTTCCTATTTCGTTTGTTTTCGCATCGTTCGTTCTTTATTTGTTTTGTCACTTGTAATTAATTTAGTTTTTCTTGAGTCACGTTTTGTAATTTGTTTGTAATTAGTTCTCCTTTTTGAGTCAAAACCTTTTCGGAAAACCTTAGTTTTGTTTGGTTAGACGGTTGTTCCCAATGCTTGTAGGAGCGTAGTAAACCGCGTGTTGTCTAAAGCAACATGGCCCGGTTTATGCTAATGCATGCTTTGGTGCGTAGCCCTATGTCTAATTCGATGAGATTAAGTGAGAGCACGCAACACGAGGAGTGACCCAAGGCCGTGTGTCATGTAGGCCGTGGGTCACCTCCCCTTTGTGCACGGTTTTCAAGGCCCAATGGCCGTGTGTTTTGTGTCGTGTTTTGAGTTGTATGTAGCAATTGTAATTAGATCGAGTTGTAATTTATTTATCGTTGTGTCGGCATGAAATGCCTGGTTTGTAATAGGTAGATCCCAACGGCTCCCCCATTCCCCCTAAGCCTTGTTTGTTTGCTTTGTATGTTGTTTAGATTAATCAACCCACATGCTAAATTACAACTTTGACAAAGTTAGTTTAGTTGCATCTAAAACGACATAGAAATTGTTGTCACATGATAGGGTTAAAACAACGTTTGCATATCATACATCGTAGTAGCTATGACCTTGTTTGAAATTCGACACTTGACTTAGTAGAGGCCGTTATCGACGGGCGGGGTTGGGTGTCCTTATGGGCTTCCCAACACGTACCCTCACCCCTTACTCAAGATCTATGGTTTGTGGATCCGTCTAAATACCATTGGATTACGAGAGTCATTCTAATCGAGTGATATAGGGTACAAGTCTTTATCTTTAATCACTCGTAGTCGATTGGCTTTATGCTTTTCGATGAAAGGTGTAAAGTTGACTTGAACGGTTCCAAGTTCCCAAAAAACTTGGTGGCGACTCTAATCTGTCTTAATTCGATTCGAAAGAACCTCGAGTCGATTATGTCAGGTGTGGATCCCTCGGACGCAGTTCCCGAGGGCCTTGTCCACAACGTGTCACCATCCACAGACCGAATGCATACAGGTATTAAGAAGACTAGAGTCATGCTTATGCAATTTGATGTTACATGTCTTAAAGAGAGTACTACTCACATCCTAGATGAAACCGGTCATGAATGTCACCAGTTTAATGAGCTCTAACCTCAGAATGCAATGTAGCTTGCCGACAAAAGAATCAAGTCTATTCGTTCAGATAAGAGAGAAATAAAAACTCGTAGATTATGCACATAGTCATGCCAGCTAAATGTCACGGATATGCAGGGTTCACATAAAGATGCAAAGTAGCGTCAACGTTCAAACGTTCCGACTCAATTTAAACATGAAAATTCCGAAAATTTTTGAATTTTATGATTTTTTGGAATTAATTGGAATAACAATGCATGCGGAAATAAATAAATTAAAACAATAAATTAAAACAAGCAGAAACATGCAGACACAGATATGGATGCATACCTCCCCAAACCAAACCGTACAATGCCCTCATTGTACCAAAAATAGGGAAAGAAATGCAAACTGAAAGGAAAAGGAGAAGTGGAGTTGGAAACTTACAAAACGTCATAAGGAGGGACCTCCCCAAACCGACCATGAACATGGAAGGTCAAAGAAAGTCAAAGTGTGGCTTTGTAGACGTAACACAATAGCGGCTGGAAGTCATAGCCACTCGATCGAGCGCCTGTAACAGCTCGATCGAGTATTTTGCAGCAGGAGTGGACTCGATCGAGCACTGAGTCACTCGATCGAGCAAGCATGGATAGGGATCTGGTCGATCGAGGACATGACCCCTCGATCGAGTAACTGCCGCATCAGAAAGTGCTCGATCGAGCACAAAAACCTTCGATCGAGTACTTTTAATCTGCAAAAGACGTATAAAAGCAAGGAAGCACAAATATTGTTCAAAAGGCAGCGTCTAATGTTCGACGTAAAGCTAAGGAAAACAATTAAAACAATTAAACCAAATAGTTCAACAAAAGCATAAATAAAACTGTCCGGGCTGCCTCCCGGAGAGCGCTGGTTTAAGAGGTCCCGCACGACCTTTCTGGTATCAAGTTACTGGCGCGTCGAGCTCGTCGAAGCGCAGGACTTCAACGCGGTTGTCCGCTTCACTGGCCTCATGGTAGTGCTTCACATATTGGCCATTCACCTTGAATCTATGCCCCTCGGAATGTTCAAGCTCCACGGATCCAAACCTAGTGACAGCTGTCACCGTATATGGACCACTCCACCTGGACTTCAGCTTGCCAGGAAATAGTCTCAATCGGGCATTAAACAGCAACACCTTCTGCCCCACATGAAACTCCCGAGGTAGGATTCTCTTATCATGCCATCTCTTCGTCTTCTCCTTGTAAATGCGCGAGCTGTCATAGGCATTAAGCCTAAACTCCTCTAATTCATCAAGCTGCAAAAGACGATTCTGACCACACAATTTAGGATCATAATTAAGCTCACGAATTGCCCACCAGGCCTTACATTCCACCAACAGCAAGTGACACGATTTCCCATAAACTAACCTATAAGGTGATGCACCAATTGGTGTCTTAAAGGCAGTTCTATAAGCCCATAATGTGTCATCTAGCTTAAGACTCCAGTCTTTCCGTGATTTAGAAACTACTTTAGACAAGATCTCTTTCAGCTCGCGATTAGAGACCTCTACCTGACCACTAGTTTGGGGATGATACCCCAAACCACGCCGGTGTTGGACACCAACTCTAGACAGTATGGAAGTGAGTTTCTTTTCCTTAAAATGCATCCCCCCATCACTAATGACGACCCTAGGGACACCAAAACGGGGGAATATGATCTTTTTGAACATTTTTATCACGGTCTTACCGTCACAATAAGGTGAAGCAATTGCCTCAACCCACTTTGACACATAGTCTACAGCTACTAAAATGTACCTGTTACCTTTACTGGATGGGAACGGTCCTTGGAAATCAATGCCCCAGACATCGAAAACCTCAACCTCTAGGATGCCGTTTTGTGGCATCTCATGTCTTTTCGAAATATTCCCTGATCGTTGGCATGCATCACAAGCTGCAACAAAAGACTTGGCGTCAGCAAACAAAGAAGGCCAGTAAAAACCAGACTGAAGTACCTTAGCCACGGTGCGCGATGGACCGTGGTGACCACCATATGAAGAGGAGTGACAGCCTTCCAGGACTATTTTGGTCTCCCACTGCGGAATACACCGTCTCAGAGACCGTCCGCACATTCCTTAAACAAGTAAGGGTCGTCCCGGAATATCGCTTAGCGTTATACAAAAACGCTTCTTTTCTGGCGATGAGAAAAGTCGGCGGCGGCTTGACTTGCCACCGACAACGGTTAGCTATATCTGCATACCAGGGTTCCTGGTCAACGATAGACGATATAATGCAATTAAAGTATCGTCGGAAAAGAATCATCAATAGGGAGAGAATCTTCCCCTTCTTGTCGCATCAGTCGCGACAAGTGATCAGCTACAACGTTCTCGGCCCCTTTCTTATCCTTGATCTGCAGGTCAAACTCCTGAAGAAGGAGTATCCATCTAAGTAGCCGCGGTTTAGCCTCCTTCTTGGCAAGGAGATGCCTCAAAGCTGCATGGTCAGTAAAAACAGTGACTTCTGACCCAACTAAATAAGTACGAAATTTCTCTAAGGCATAAACTACACTAATGACTCCTTCTCGATGGTAGTGTACTTCACTTGAGCCTCATCCCAGTTCGGCTCGCATAGTAAATAGCATTCAAGGCTTTGTCTTTCCTCGGCCCAAAGATCGCTTGCTCCTAGTGCATAGTCACTCGCGTCGCACATGATCTCGAACAGCAAGTCCGGTTGGGAGGTGTATGATCGGCGCAGAGACTAAGGCCCGCTTTAACCCGTTAAAAGCGGAAAGACAAGCGTCGATAAACACAAAAGGGGCATCTTTAAGCAACAAATTTGTGTAAGTGGTTTAGCAATTTTGGAGAAATCCTTGATAAACCCGCGATAAAAGCCAGCGTGACCAAGGAAGCTCCTCACCCCCTTAACATTGACAGGAGGTGGTAATTCTTTGAATCACTTCCACCTTTGCTTTGTCAACTTCTATTCCCCTATCGAAACCAGGTGCCCTAAGACAACTCCCTCGTTGACCATAAAGTGGCACTTTTCCCGATTCAAAGACAAGATTAACCTCAATACAAATACGCAACACTTTCTCAAGGTTAGACAGATCGTTAGAAAAATCACTTCCGTATACACTGAAATCGTCCATAAAAACTTCCATGATAGACTCAATATACTCTGAAAATATCCCCATCATACACCTTTGAAAGGTGGCAGGGGCATTGCACAAACCAAAAGGCATTCTCATGTACGCAAAAACACCCTTAGGACAGGTAAATGTAGTCTTGGCCTCGATCGTGGGTGAATAGGGATCCGAAAGAACCACGAATACCCATCTAAATAGCAGAAAAATTTATGAGAAGCTAACCTTTCTACCATTTGATCAATAAAAGGAAGGGGGAAGTGGTCTTTCTTGGTGGCGGCATTCAATGTCTCGTAGTCTATGCACATCCGCCAACCAGTCACTACTCGGGTAGGTATTAATTCATTTTTCTCATTCTTAACTACGATCGTCCCTCCTTTCTTGGGACTACCCGACGGGCTTACCCATCTAGAATTACCTACCGAATAGATAATACCCGCATCCAGCAGCCTTCATTACCTCACCATCACAACATCCCGCATCTTCCGGTTCACTGCCGACCTTGTCTGCAGGGTTTGTGATCCTCCTCCGCTCTATCCCGTGCATACAAATATCGGGACTAATCCCCGTGATATCATCCAGTGAATAGCCCATTGCCTTCCTGTTTTTTTAAGTAAACTGCTAACAAAGAGGTTAGCCGATCATCACTAAGCTTGGCACTAACAATGACCGGATACCGCTCGTATCGTCTAGAAAAGCGTATTTAAGATGAGATGGGAGAGGCTTACGTTCCGGTACCTTTACCTCAATGGAGCAAAGAGTGCCGATCATTTGTTCCACCGCTCTCCCTCGTGCTCATCTAGATCATCAACAAGCAAATCCAACGCAACATCATCGTTCTCTCGGGCCATCCGCACACTCATCAAAAAGCATGAGAGCTTCCAGTGGGTCCTTCATAAAAGAACCCGACCAGAAGTCATAATAGACTCGTCAATAATATCGACCGAATAACAAGTGTCCTCTATCATTGGGTGGGCTAAAATCTTGGGCAAACCGAATGTGATAGCGTCATCCCCTATCGCAAGAGTCGACGCTTGTGTCGACATCAATAACGGCCCCACTGTACAAAGGAACGGTCTTCCTAAAATAATTTGGGTCCGGGTGTCCTCAGCTATATCCAAGACAACGAAATCTACGGGGATGTAAAGCTTGCCTATTTTCACAGGCACATCCTCCAAGACACCTAAAGGTCTCCTAACAGATCTATCGGCCATCTGTAGGGTAATGTTAGTCACCTTGAAGTGACTCATCTTCAATTGCTTGCAAACAAGAAGGGGCATGACACTTACACTGGCACCTAAATCGCAAAGGGCGTTGTCAATAACCACATTACCTATGACACAGGTAATAGAAAAGCTGCCCGGGTCTTTCATTTTTGGAGGGGCCTTATTTAACAGCAGGTTACTAGACTCTTCCATAAATGAAATCGTCTCAAATTCGCTCAAATTCCTCTTACGCGTCACAATATCCTTCATAAACTTAGCGTAAGTAGGGACCTGAGTAACAAGTTCAGAGAAGGGAACAGTTACCTGAAGGTTCTTCACGATGTCCACGAACTTACCGTACTGTTGCTCGATCCTTGCGTCCTTCAGACGACTTGGGAAAGGTACCCTGGTAGCGATGAGTGGTCCCGCAACCTTTCCTTTACCCTTATCAACGCGTGACGTCTCCACAGCAGGGGGAGATGACACGGTGGCGGTATTAGATATTGAATTAGGAATTCCGCCAATTAATGCACTGGATCGAGTACCTTTACTGGTCGATCGATCAGTTTCTTCTTCAATATCACTCGATCGACCTATCTTGACACTCGATCGAGTGTCTTCTTCATCATGGTTACTCGATCGACCAACTAGGAGCTCTGTACTTCTCGATCGACTGCCAGTGTCACTCGATCGAGTGACTGGATCATTAGAACTGCTCGATCGAGTAGTTGAGTTGCTCGATCGAGTGGTTACTGCACATGCAGCAAGTATTTCCTGCAAAAATTCGTCTAGATCATCATCTGAATCATCATTAGCCGCCAAAACCTCGTCTTCTTCATAAATAATGTCATTTTGGAAATTCATGGCACTGACGGGATCGCAGATTGGAGGAGTCTTGGTTTGGTCTGCTGCGAGTGTTAACTGCGCGACTTGTTCTTTCAACTCCGATATAACAGCATCAGATTGCTGTGACCTACTCAACATGATGGATTTCAATTCGGCAATTGCTTCTCTTGAAGAAGGAGAGACCGGTTGTGGTACGGGTGTAGAAGGGGTAGAAACGCTTTTTATCTCGTCATAAAGCTGGGAGAAAGGAACTCCCTGCTTGAACTTCTTATATGCAAGGGCGCGCTCTATACTTGACGTACACTCATAAAGATCGTGTCCTTCTTCACCACATCTTCCACATGGCTCTGTATGCTCTGTAATCGTAGGCATTTTGGCAAACAACTCCAAAACAACGGCTTATCTGCAAAACTGGTCAAAACTTTGCAGAAAATGAGATAGTCCCAAGGAATAAATTCCCCGAGACAAAAAGGCAAACTTAGTTAAAGCAACAAATATGCGGCACCTCCCCGGCAACGGCGCCAAAATTTGACACGTCTGTCGCGTACCTGTCAAAAATAAACCAACTGGTTCCAACTAACTAATATAGCTAGGGAAGTCGGGTCGAATCCACAGAGAGGTAGGAAATTGAATGCTAAACTAGGCTCGTCTAAGTAACCAAATTTGGGGGTTTATAAACGGTGATTTCTAAACTAACAGAGTAAAGGAAAGAGAAATAAAAGGAGGAGTTAACAGATAAAAGAGAATAGCTAAGACCAGCGGTTCGCCATAATTATCCGGTCGAGTAATCTAGATCCCAGGTCAATGCGGTACGGTCTAAGGGGTAGCGAACGTCACCTTTCGGTCCTTAATTCACCCTAAAGTGTAAACAGTTTAACTTTCGCCCTCGCTGCGATACTCTATTGCTCGCTACTAGTCTCCCTCTTCCAACCTTTCGGTCCAGGTCAAGGTCCACCAAGGATAAGGGTCTAATTGCGTCGACTCAATTAGGCAATTACAGTTATTTGTAGCATTTAAACAACAAAGACGGTACCGGTATTAACCTAGTAATTCGATTACTCTCCCTTCAAATCATGGGTCCCCTATAGTCTTAGCATAGGGAATTAGCTACTCATAATTGTCAAATTAACAATAACAAGGACTAGGCGATTTAAACTAAACATGATGAACAATCTATTTAATTGAACAGTTATAAAATAAAGAGGGAAAAGGAATTTAAGAAGAATAAATACGATAAAGAATTAAATTAAAATGATAATACCGAATTCGAGTAGCAAGGTAGAGAATAGAATTTCCAAGAACAGTGATAAAGTGACAGATCAAATGTACGTAGTCGAGAAGATGAGAGTAACGTAATGTTCCCCTCAGTCTCATACTGTAAAAACATCCTAAACCTAATCTATGGACTGATTACAGAAGCCCATAACAGATTAGGCGGAAACAAACTAAAAGCACACGAAAAACCCTTCGATCGAGCAGAGAGATTACTCGATCGAACTCCAAGTCACTCGATCGAGCTATGGCAGCCTCTCGATCGAGCACTGCTCACTGGACCTCTTCGATCGACTCCTTCAGCTGGTCGATCGAGCAGCTTTGAGTATGTAAAGCATTCGATCGAGCACAAAAGCACACGATCGAGCTATATAAGCGCATCAGGACTCGAATTCCTTCCTTAACTCCGCTCATACGTCCTCCAAGTGTAAGATTCCTAAGCTCCGGCTCCTTATTCCCCATGAATGCATACAATTGGGACAATTAAGGCTCGATTTAGCTCCTCCTCGGTCAATTCCTGCAAATTACAATAAACGGACCAAAGTAGAATATTCGGGGGTATTTGTAGCCAGATGCTACATAAAAAGCACAGAAATGCGTGTAAAAATGAGGTGAAAACCTTATATAAAAGACACGCATCATCGACCACGGCTGAGAGTTTTGGAGTGACACAATAATGAGCTGGCTGGAAGAACTCGGTATCAAATTTGCATACTCCTCCGTCTGTCACCCACAGAGCAACGGACAGGCGGAGGCAGCCAATAAAACAATCCTCAATGGTTTGAAGAAGACAGTTGAAGACCTAAAAGGAAGATGGGCCGATGAACTACCCGGCGTCCTATGGTCCCTGCGAACCACGGAGAAAGAAGCAACGGGGTACAGTCCGTTCCACTTAGTCTACGGGTCCGAAGCAGTCCTGCCAATTGAAGCAACGGTGCCAACATTCAGAACGGCCACCTTTAACCCGGTTGAAAATGAGGAAGGCTTAAGAACCTCCCTAGACCTAGTTGAAGAAAGCCGAGATGCAGCACGCCTCAACTTGGCGATATACCAAAACCGAATGAGAAGAGCTTACAACCGAAGAGTCCACAAAAGGGACTTGAAAGTAGGGGATCTAGTCCTAAGAAAGTCGGCCGCCACCAACAAGGGAAACATTCATGGTAAACTAACGGCCAACTGGGAGGGTCCCTACAAAGTGGTTGAAGAAATGAGGCGGGTACATACCGGGCCGACCGACATGGAGGGTGTGCCTCGATGAGCCATTGGAACACCGACAATCTCGGGAAATACTTTGTGTAGCGGCGGAGGTGTCCAAAACAATTGTTGGCACCCCAACGCATGTTTACATCTAATGAAGAATCACCCAATTTTTCCATCAAAGTGTTTATCCCCTCCGCGGTCATATCGAGGTAGACGCCCTGGCCCAAGCCGGGCAAATCACCCCAAGAATCTTTGTCGCGCAGTAACCCCTAGTCGCCTCGGCCCGCCGAAGGCCTGGCAGGGGACACAACGGTCGATACGCCAACATACGCTGTCGCGTCGTAACCCCTAGTCGCCTCGGCCAACCGAAGGCCTGACAGGGGACACAACGATCGATACGCTAACATACGCTGTCGCGTCGTAACCCCTAGTCGCCTCGGCCAACCGAAGGCCTGGCAGGGGACACAACGATCGATACGCTAACATACGCTGTCGCGTCGTAACCCCTAGTCGCCTCGCCAACCAAGGCCTGGCAGGGGACACAACGATCGATACGCTAACATACGCTGTCGCGTCGTAACCCCTAGTCGCCTCGGCCAACCGAAGGCCTGGCAGGGGACACAACGATCGATACGCTAACATACGCTGTCGCGTCGTAACCTTTAGTCGCCTCGGCCGACCGAAGGCCTGGCAGGGGACACAACGATCGATACGCTAACATGTTCAAGAAAAAGACGTTAAACGCAGTTGAGATACGCCTCGGCTAAGCCAAAGGTAAAAATGAAAAGCGCTCAACTAATAACGCAAGAAGACAAGAAAATACCTCGGCCAAGCCAGAGGCAAAACAAGCAAACGTTCATTAATGACAACAGATTACAAACGAGAAGAATGCAGACGACGGCCGTCCCCATAGGGATAAGCCAAAACGCAACCTACCAAAGTTTTACATAAACAAGGAAAAGAAAAGCAAAAGATTACAGACATGATATTTGAAGCGCCAAAAGATGGCATGGAGGAAAGGCTCAGTAGTTGGCCCCCGAACAGCTAAAGCTATCCGAGACGCCGGGTGAGTCTGGTGACGACCGCCCATCTCCCTACGCTTGATGCTGCCCACCATCGGCAGCAGCAGCGTCAACTTCGGTAGCCGGCCCAGAGGAAAGCTTGCCATCTCCACATGCCTTCACCTTTGCATCATAAGCCGCTTTGGCCTCGGCTATCTGAGCCGCCTTCGCCGTCTCCTCTTTTTCGGCAACCGCTTTCTCCGCGGCATCGGCCATCTCATCCAGAAGCTGTTCAAATTTCTCCCACGGGAAAGAGTCTTCAGGAATGAGCCTCTTGATTGCTTCCCTGGTCGCTTCCTCGGCCTGATCCCGGAATTGAGCGCACAAGTCAGGGAGGACCTTATCTTGAAGCACCTCAATATCTTTTCCCTTTGGGCAAAATGACCCTAGTGTCCGCAAGTGCCTCCGATCGAGCCTCATACATCCCCCTCCATTCTTCCCTTTTGGCAACAACGGCGTCGTAGCCACCCTTATACTTGTCCCGCTCCTCCAAAGAATCGGGCGGAGGTGGCATCGCGAGCCTCGACTTTGGCCCTCTCGGCCGAGGTCGCTTCTCGCCTTCCTCCGCACGCTTCCGAGCAGCTAGGAGGTCAAGCTTAGCCTTCCCGCTTCCCCTTTGCCGCGGAGAGATCAAGCTTAAGCCGTTGGATCGAGGCCCACCTGAGCCATGGCCTGTTCTTGCTCCATAATGTAGGAGCGGCCGGTTGAGTCCACTTCGCCTGACCTCTTGGATATTTTTGTACCCTCCGCCACAAGCTCGGCGGGGGAACCTTCTGAGTGCGGAGTCAACGGTGACATTCCTATCACCCGCCTTCTCAGTCGCTTTTCTAATTGCCGATCGCAAGAACGGCGGCGCCGACGGCGGATCTACAAAAATTTACACAAGCGCATCCATGTCAACATTCATTGACACATCGAGAGTCTCGTCATCGGGAATGCATAATGAACCAGCTAAGTCTCGAACCACAGAGTTAGGTCCGTACGGTCTGGACCCTCTTAGTTGGAGGACCGGGTGAATCACTCTTTTCCCCCAGCGGCAGGCGGCACAGTGACTCTTTTCTCTTCTTTGGAGGAGGAGGGCCCTTCGCAACGGTCACCATCTCCTCGGAGACATCGATGACCTCCACATGCTCCTTCTGGACCGTTGGGGTTGAAGAGGGAGTTGGGATCGACAACGTCGCCGACCTGGACCTCGCCTTTGATGTTCTCTTCGGCACGCCCCCGAGAACCCGTGCTTGAGCCGCCGCTCGATCCGATCCAAAGTGCCTTCACCGCTTGTCCATAAGTTCGTTGGGAGCCAATCTACGATCACGCGCGTCGCACCGAGGGTGCCGCTCAACGACGTTCCCGTCCTTATCAAGCCCTAACCTCTTCAAGGTCTCCTCAGACAGATCCTGGCCAAACCGGTCTGCAAGAAACCAGACAAGAGTTACATAAAAGAAGTAAAACAAAGCTCTAAAAACAGGAGCGTAATAGGCAAAGATGGGCCTCACACCGACCCTACTCACCCTGGTTGAGGGCCGGTATGAGGCCGACGCGGCAAAGCAGCTCATCCTGAAGAATAATCTGAGTCGGGGGCACCCATCCCTTCTCGGCATCAAACAGCTGCATCGCCCGCTCCTCGTCAGCACCAAGAGGAACCCTGCTGGCATCCATCTTGTGCTTACTCTGGGAGACCCATTTTTCACGCTCCCTTTTACTCTCGCACCGTAAGTTGACTTGGTGCTGGAAGGACCGGGGCAGCGGATAGTCATCCGGCACTTCGACATACACCCACCGCCCCTTCCAGTCCTTGCAGGAAGAAAGCTTATCAACAGAGAGGACGCCCGGCTCCATCTGCACGCTGTACCACCCCACCTTACCGGGGGTCGATGACCGAAGATGATGAAGCCGGCGGAATAAATTAACTGTAGGTACCTCCCCCTTGAAAAGACAGAGCCACACGAAGCCAACTATCGTCCTAATGGCCAACGGATGCAGTTGAGCCACGGCGACGTTCATAGCTTTGATGATGACCGTGACGTATTTATTCAAAGGAAACCGGAGGCCATACTCCAGATGCCTGATATATACGCCGATATGACCCGGAGGAGGACAACAGACCGCCTGACCCTCCCCAGGGATAACAATTTTGTACCCCTCACCGAAGCAGAAATGACCCTCGAAAAGAGTTCCACCGGAACAACTGGCGAATTTATTGGTCCAGGCACGGTCAGGACCAGTCATGCAGGCCTCGCCGTGATCCAGGATATGCGGCCTCTCTTCACCAGAAGGAATCCTTTCCTCACATTCATCATCAACATCATCATCCTCCCAACCCTCCAAAGCTTTTGGATCGACTTCGGGAGACGGAGACCTAGGGCCCCCAGACCTTATCGGGATGGCGTCTAGTATCTCCTCTTCATCAAGACGCGACGGGGAAGCCCCCGGCGCAGGCTTACTAGGTCCAGCACCAGCAGAAGACATGTTACAACAAAACTTACGAGTTAAAAAGAGAATTTATTTGTTTACCTTGAAGAAAAATGCCACGCCGGAGTAATGATTCTGAAAGCTAGAGAGAGGTTTCACACAAGGGCTAGAAAGAAGAAAATTTTTGAGAAAATGAAATTGGTGGCCAATTTCAGGGACTAAGTACCCTATTTATAGAGGAAAGCCCATGAAGAGGGACCAATCAGGGCACAGCCCATGAAACGTCAGCCAATCAACAAACAGACACGTGTCGAGCATGCAACCACGGAATGTCAATCGTTGCAACAGTTGAATGTCAATCAATGCAACAGTGACCAAGCGTCTTCAACACGCCCCTTCATATCTCTCTGCCTGTTCATCTTCCTCAACAAATTC
Organism: Silene latifolia; assembly: GCF_048544455.1. Taxonomy (NCBI): domain Eukaryota; kingdom Viridiplantae; phylum Streptophyta; class Magnoliopsida; order Caryophyllales; family Caryophyllaceae; genus Silene; species Silene latifolia. The sequence continues at coordinate 8,899,410 of NC_133527.1, read as the reverse complement.
CTAAGTATCCGTTTCTCCGCCGGCCACATGATCAACCAAGCCAGAAAGCACCGGCCAGGGGGCAATCAGAAACAACCGGCACTCTCCACCCTGGTCCCAGCCAACGTCATTGCCTTTTCCACATCGGATTTCCATTACACAACCATGTGGATGGGGGATATGGTACGGCCTCAGCAGAGCCACGCCGAGGTAGAAGAAGCCGGGGCAGAAAATTTTGTCTTGCGCAGAATATACGCTCAGCATACATCGGAGCCCATACCACGGCATAGACTACGCTGGGGGCAAATTGATGGGGCATATTCTCGCACCGCCGACTACCAACATATTGAGCAAGGTCAAAGATATCCACAAGAAGTCAACGGCTTAGACAAAGCCCTTAACCGACGAGGCCTGTCGGCTGTCAGATGGGTCCCGGCCGGCAACCAGCCACCGGGGCACACATCCGCGAACTCATATCCAAGACCCCTCGGCGGTGAGTCAACAGGGCCCGCCGGCCTGCCATAGGTCCCTCGGCCGAGGGGTAGATCAGTCTTTCCACCTGCTAGCCACTTGGCCACTTGGCCACTACGTGACAAAAGGTGAAAGTCTATAAATACTCCTCTACTCTCATTGAGTAAAGGATCCACAATTTAACCTAAGAATCACTATTCATCTGGTAATATCTTCCTTATCTCTCTACAATATATACTTCACCAAGTAACAACAACTTATCTTTCTAAGTTTACTGACTTGAGCGTCGGAGTGAGTTCGCTCGGCCCAAAGCCGAGCCCTCAGTTTGCCCATTGTTTCAGGAGACCGCAAGGAGGATTCAACTAAAGACGTCATTCTATAAGCACGGGTGGTAACATATATTTGCTCTGGAATTACACTCGGAACAATTATAATGCTAATAAACTATACAACTTATGATAGTACATCAGATGTATAATCGACTTACTGAAAATGGATGCTTTATTTTCTATACGTCAGTTTTTTACTCAATGTTATGTCTTTTGTACATTCATTTAGATGAAATAAACAGTCTAAAAACATACTCCCTCCAATTTTCTTTTATCTTCCCCTTTCTTTTGGGCACAAAAATTAAGAAAGGGGAAGAAAGAAGGAATAAAGTAGAATAAAGTATTGTAAGTTGTGAAATTTATAGGGGAGAGAAAATAATAAAGAATGAATAAAGAATAAAGAATAGATAAAGTAATGAGAGTTGTTGATTTTCTAGGAGAGATAAATTAATAAAAAAAATGAATGAAACTCACCAAAAAAGGAAAGAGGGAAGATAATCAAACTTGTGTGAAAAAGGAAAGAGGGAAGATAATAGGAAATTGGAGGGAGTAAAATTGTACACTTCAGTCTAGGTCTGGGAAAAAAATCTGCTTATCTAAACCGATTCGATATCCTATTTGAACTTTTGGATATCCGATCCGAAAGTTAAGTTTAGATCGGATATCTGATCCGAAATCTTCGGTTTTGGTTTGCATTGGATACGGATATTAGAATTAAAACATTTGGATATCCGATGTGATCCGAAAATACAGGTTTCTATTATTTACTATATTTTCTTCGCGTTTATTACCAATTTTATTTAATAAGCGTGTTTAGATTGTAATCCTTATACTGGGGTTGTATGAAGTTTCCGATGTTGCAGTGTTGAATTATTATTTTTAAATCATTCCATTATTTTTGTGTTGCTTTAATTGTAGCGCTAGTTTACATATATTTTTGAGAAGATATTTATCTAATACAACAACTTAATAAAAGTTTAAAATATAAGAGAAATATGTAATTGTTACTTAAGTTTTATGTCGGGAATATTGGAGTAAGATTACTAAAGAAAATAATCATATAAGACGATAAATATGATCGTGTTTCAAACTTAATTTTAAAGTAAATTTCAAAATATGGATATCCGCATCCGTTCCGAATATTTTGGATATCCGGACATTGGATATACTAAACATTTGATTTAGATATGGATATTTGACTTCTGGAATTTCTAATATAGGTATCCAATCCGAACGAGCACTTTGGATCGAATATCCGATCCGTGTTCTGTCCTACTTCAATCCATTTCGTGATACAAATATAATGGGCGAGACTCATGTCCCAATTTACCCCCAAATATTTGGGTAATAACTTCCATGTTAGTGAATTTCTGATAACTCTTCGATCAAGACCAGCTCCGATCTAAGGGTTTTGCGAACTCTTAAGTTCACGTGTATTGTTATCATTGTTGTCTTATGATCATATTCTTATCTCGTTGGTTGGTTCTCTGTTGTTGGTTGGTTTTGTGAAAGAGATTGACATTGAAATTGGCATTGCTATTGAGATTAATTGGTCGGTCAGACACGGTGATGTGCAAGTGCCGTGGTCCTGTACGAATTATGGTTGGCCAGACACGGTGGTGTTGGGAGTGGTCGTGGACCTGAGCAGTACACCGTGTGGTGTCGTGTGTGGCGTGATCGGTTAGAGCGTGTGATAAGTTTCACGGTTGAGATGTGCGTGTGTGTGACGGTCTTAGTTTGGATCGTTAATTTTTATTGCAGGCTGTCGTATTACTATTATATTATTATTATTATTATTATTATTATTATTATTATTATTATTATTATTATTATTATTATTATTATTATTATTATTATTATTTGGAACAAGGCAGCAGTGGGGAAGCTAGTCTGGTGGCTTAATTCTAAGCCTGACTCTCTGTGGGTCAAATGGGTTGGTCACATTTATCTGAAAGGTGCTAACTGGCAGGACTACTACCCCAAGGCTAATACCTCGTGGTACTGGAGGAAGGTCTGTCAGATCAAACTAGAGCTACAGCAGGCATATCAACAGCAGTTATGGACAAATCAACATCTTATGGGGTACTCTGTAAGTAAGGGTTATAATTTCCTAAGAAACAGGGAAGCAGAGGTACAGTGGCATACTCTGGTGTGGAATAAATGGACTATACCGAAGCATAGCTTTATAGCATGGGTTCATCATCACGGAAACATGAATACAAAGGAAAAACTCTTCAAATTAGGGATAACTGATGATAGTACCTGCTGCATCTGCGGGGGAGCTGTTGAAAACTTGGAGCATTTATTCTTTGCTTGCCCTTATAGCAAATCGTCATTGATGCTGTCGGAAAGTGGGTTGGGACTCCCTGGCCTGAATTCAATTGGATCAACTGACGGCTTGCGAAAATGGGCAATCCTCTTCAATTAGAGGTCCTTGATGCAACAATCAATTCCTGTCTCTATACCATTTGGCAGCAGAGAAACAGGAGCAGGCACGATCTTGTCCTTACTCGACCTATTCACACTGCTCGATTCATTGTGGATGAGCTAAAAATGCGGTTTCGAGGTTTGGGCAAAGGGGTTTTGGTTAGAAGTGAAGTTGTGTGGCTGCTAGGGAGATGCGTATGACTGAGTTGCAAGATATCTCAGGAGAAGGAAGAGGAAAGAGTGACGGGGTTAGGGTTTGGACAACAATTTCTGATATTTTGATCTGAATTTGTTGTATGAGTTCATTTTGATGTTGTTTGTCTTTGTTGGGCTGTCTTATAGGGGCTCACTGGTTGCTTTGTGACATGGGTTGGTCTATAAAACCCGTGTCATTGTATGGTTACGCTTTCTTTTGATATAATACTTATATTTTATCAAAAAAAAAATATTGTTGTTTGGTTATCCTACTCAACCTCATGGTTAACAGTGTATTCGTGAACACCTGTGATGAACCATAATGGGGAGCAGAGTAATTTCAGGTTAGCTTGTGTGAAGTGCTGGATGCTTAAAGGGAACTTTGGACGAGATCACTTGAGTCTAGAGATCGCCTTAATTAATATTCAGACACTATTTATTTTATTTCCGCTGCGGTTGTTAAAAGAATATCATAATATTTATTATCTCGTTCGATATTTGTAATAAATCTTTTTGAGGCACTTTAATAATATATCGTCTTAAAGTACTTTGGTAATTATTTGTCTTTATATTTACTACCTCAGGCAACTGAGATGGTAACACTTTTATTTACTTGAGAATGTCTTGCTAAAGACTCTTAAATAAATGGGGGTGTTACACATGCATGGTAATGAGCTCAATTTTTTTAAGTTCGAGCTCGAGTTTTGTTTCATGAGCATAAAGTCACAAACCAAGCATGGCTAAGCTCAGGCTCGACTTAGCTCATGAACATCCCTCGCAATGAGTAGATTATACAACCAGTTGTATACATCTGGTTGTATAGATGTGGAGCTTTATAATAAAGAATTTGAGCTTATATGTACATTTTACGAGCATTATTGAAAAGAATTCGAGCGCTATTATAAAAATTTTAACCTCAATATATTATAATGAAACTCAAAAATATTACATATAAACTCAATTAGATTTTAATTTTAACACCTAAAAAATTAAAATGTAACTCAAATATTTTAAAAGCTCGAAAAGATTGCATATTGATGAGTAAGATGTAGGTAGGGTCAAGTCTCTTATCACCAACAATTATTTAAACCCAATTTAGTGTGTAAATCGGGGTCGAACCACGAGGATGGAGGAGTTTCTACTTAGCCTAAATAGGAGTCTAGTCTAGTCAAAAAATGAAAGGAAGTGAGTTGACTTAAACTACTAGATGTATCTAAACAAACGATTGATAAGAAATGTATACGATTAATTAAGGGCTAGGGCTTTCGGGTTCGTCTAAATGGTCAAAGGGACAAACAAGATGATCAAAGGGGTCAAAGATGAGAGTTTATCCTAGGACGAAACATCAATGTCTTGATTATCCTAGAGGGTGACTACTAATTCTCATTAAGCATCACACTCTTCTAAAACATGCAACAAGCCCACCACAAACTTTCATTCAATGGAGGAATTAAGCAACAATGAAAAAAGGCACAAGCTTTCACTCATGCAAATCATCAAACACCTTGTGTGCAATATTAAGAAGGATAAACAAGTCACCAAAACCCCAAATAATCAAACTATCATGCCCAATAAACCCATTTAGACTCCCCCTAAACCCTAGGAAGATTACTACTCACTCATGTTCAAATTGTTCAAACAAACAAATGAAAAAGAACAAATAATCAAAAGAGATGACATGGTGAAGATTTCAACAATGACAAAAGACAAGTTAAAATGTAAACAATTGATTAAGCAAGTAAATAAGAGAAGAGATGTACCAACAAAGAGTAAAGATGATTGCTTTGATTGAATTAATGAAGAGAATCCTTCAATATCTCCCAATACAATCCCAAAAACCAAATGTAAAACAATTGATAATAATTACTACTAAGCTAATTTTACTAAATGATTAATATTAATTATGAAAAAATTAGTGCTTTGATTAAGGAAAGATTACATAAATTAGGGAAAGTTTTTAGATCTAGGGTTGTCTTTACAATTGATTAGGGAAGGGGTATATATATAGTGTTTCATTGGATTAAAGGAAAAGAAAGAAGCAAGGCCCATTATCGCGATTGTCGTCCTGTGCCGGCAGACCGTCTGCCGGCTACCCCAACCGGTAGCGACATCTTGCAATTTTGATGTAGAATAGACCTGATGTATTCTCTACCGGTGGACCGGATGCCGGCTTGCCGGCAGAGGATACCTCTATCTTGACTTTTTCTTCACTTCCTTCAGTCTTGCTGCTCTATGTCGGCTAACCGGCTGCCGGCTAGCTATGCCGGTAGCGAGTCTTCCAAGTTTTTGCTCCAAAACACTTCTTCAAAAATTCTAAGTATTGGGCGTGTGTCCCCTGCCGGTGGACCGGCTGCCGGCCTGCCGGCAGAGAACATCTGTTGGCTTCTTTTCTTCCTTTTATCCTCAAAGCAATGCCCCCTGCCGGTGGACCCGTTGCCGGCCTGCCGGCAGAGGACTACACTCAGCTCCTCATCTCCCTTTTCTTCATGCCGGCAGAGGACTACACTCAGCTCCTCATCTCCCTCATTGAAATGCCTTCCTTGCCCCGATTCTTTCATAATCACCTTGATTCCTGCAAGAGGGTACACCTAATCACAGATACGGGAATTGGGCACAAAATGCAAGAAAAAGCACACAAAAACCGACTCGATATGAGTCGGAATGCATAAAAGAAGAGGAGAAATTCGGTGCAAATAAATCATATATCACATATAAGCTCAATTAGATTTGTCTTGGATGTACCATGCTCATATACATCTGGATGTATAGTCTTATTTGTGCATCCCTCGTGGTATATCGATCGGCCACATTATTTGTTTCTCTTTTCATTATATATAAAATCTTTAGTCAATGGCGTAACCTTTTTTATTACCTCATATATTGTATACAAATTCTTAAGAGAGACGATTTCTCATTAATGTTACTAAGATACTTCTCTCATAATAGGTAGTTAGAGGCTCAATGAATTCAATTATTAATTTCATTAATGACAAAACTTCTATGTAACTAATTACCTATTTACAATAAAAATGGCTTGCCTTCGCGATATATGATGCAACAGTACTGCACCATTGTCGATCCGAATATGTGTTATCTAGACAAATTTGTTTACTTATGGTTATGTCACAATTCACAACCGCTCTTAAACATTTAAAAACTTTATTTTTCCGTTTAGCCAGTTATTTAGGTAACATCTCACTAGCTCATTCTTTCTATTCTGTTTTTATTTTTACGAGTTAAAAGAGTTACTCGACATTAATATAAACCGGTATTAAAACATAGTCAAAATTACCAGAATTAACGTACCTACCTATAAACTGAGTTAGTCGACATCTGTCGATAATGTAATCATCCCCGTTTGAATATGAGATCTAACATGTAAATTAAATGAGGTTGTGGCGTGGCATAAACATGAATTTCAAGTTTTACCAAGGAAGATGCCATTTTGGATAGGTAGTGTACCAAATTAAATGTGACATTTGCTAAGCCCTTAAAAGGTCTACTTGTTGACGTCATCATCTGATCGATGCCCTTAAAATCAGCCCTATTTTCCTCATAACTTACGTCATTCACTCAAATTCAAACAGTTTCTTTTCCTTGCTTTGTTTTTCTTACGTTTTTAGTTCGACTGTTACTACTCAACTATTTCATGATCACAAGAGTAACATGTTTGTCATAGGTATTTACGGGTTTGATAACGGATATCTCTAACTTAAATTAATCGGGATATTTTACTAAATATATTTCACGTAGATGTAACGACTAACGATATATATTGCTTTGTTAGGTTATGATGTACGGACCGTATATTGCTGAGTTTCTAAAGACGGACAAAAATCGTTTAATCGAAATAACTTACAGGATATATTGCTTTTTTAGCTTGTGATGTACGGACCGTACATTTTCATACATTACTAGTTTAACGGAAAAGACTACGCCGATCATTAAGACAACTTTTTTATTTAATGGATTGTAAAACGGTTTACTGAAAACAAACTACAATTCCCTCAGACTAATTCGTAAAATTGAATGAATATATTCCGGAGTTGCTCATAAATGACATATAATCTCTGCCTCGATTAATCTAAAAATAATTTACCGGTATATTGCTTTTTCAGCTTCCAATGTACGGACCGTCTTTAATAGAAAAAAATATTTCGATCATTAAGACAACAATTTTTTTAATCCATTGTGAAATTTTTTACTTAAAAAACAAAATATATTAAAACTTATAATCAGATACAACCCATACACATATGTTATAGGTGATCTAACATCTAGTAAAAATACAGAAGCCTAAAACTTTAATTAAAAATAAACATTAAAACTATTAAATAAGATGTTTCATCATTAGCATAATTAAACTAGCTTAGGTCTTCTTCTTCAACCTGTTTCTCTACAGCTTTAATTCCAAGTCAAGTTTGTCCGCCTTTCGCTGCTGAACCCTAATGTTCCAAACAACACCGGGTCCATTAGGGCTAACCTTCTTGGCCATGTTTTGATGGGGTCCACGAGGCCGACAAGGAGGGATATCGACATGGAACTCAGACCGAGCTTCATGAGGCTGTTGAACCCCAAACCATGGAGGAAAAGATGGTTCTGGTTGAGGTTGAGGTTGAGTGATAATGCAGTTTGAAGAAATAGGGTTTGGGATTCGGTTCATTAGGTTCGAAAAGGCCCGTAAGGTAGGGTCGGACTTCCACATGGGTGACAAATAGGTGTAGGAAGTTGGTGGATGTTGAAGAGTAGGAAACATTGGGGGTGAAGTTGGAGATGGAGTATGAATTGGAAAATTGTTTTGAGGGCTTACAAATAGCCCTAAAGAAGGGTCATATACCTTAAAATTAGGGTTTGTAGCAACTTGGTAATATTGAGTTATAGGCACAATTGCCCTAAGAAATGGAGCATCAAGACCCTTGTTAGAATAATTGTCAATTTGAGGACTAGGTATACCATGGTCTTGAGAATTACTCTTAATATGACGACGGTCATCCAGATGACTGTCGTCAAGAAATTGAAATAGTTTTGTCTTACCTTTAATGTCATCATTTTTTACCTTATAGGTATCACAATCAATGACATTAAAATTAAGACGATTCTGAGATTCATGACGAAAATGAGGATGAGAAGTTTCATAATTCTCATGTTCTCGCGCCTTTTTCTTACCTTTGTTGTCGTCTTCACCAACGATTTGATCATTAACGTTAGTTATTGGGCGCTTTTGGATTAACTTCTCTTTCTTATGCGCGTTTTGATGGCCGCCTAGAGCTTGGATGGTGTTGAATGTTTTAGGACAAAGGGGACATTCATAGAGGTTTTTTGGTTTATTAGCATTAACAATGGAAATCATAGAGTTATTAGCCTCTTTCAAGGGTTGGTTTACCAAATTATAATTAGGGCATTTTGGTGGTTTTAGGAGGTATTTTAAAGCATTAGTTGAACTCTCAGCAGAGTTTGTTTTATCAGAAGATGAATGACTTTCCATTATAATTAAATGGAATTTCTGAAAACAAATAAATTAGTTTAATTTATTGAAAGTGATTGTTGATACATTGATGGCCTGAGGAAGTTAGTTTAGCTATATATATAGGGATGGAGATATATGGGGAGTTAGACAAAAAGAGAGACTAAAGTTGGCGGGTGTGAGTGGTAGAGACTCTCATCTCTGAAACAAGAAGTCGAGTACCCATTAAGTTGGCTTCTGTATTCCGAAAGAGTTATCCAAACTGTCGGTAGAGAATACTCCTGATCAACACCAAAAAAAAGTCTTAGAGAAAAGAAGTTAGTAAGAATCCAAAGTAGATTGAAGACTTTGAAATTATAATATCGATGAAGTCAATAGTAAGTGACAAAAAGAGTGACATTTATTTTAAAAGTTTTAATTAAGTTTCATGTTTTTACTTGAAATAGAGAAAAAGGTAATCAAATACCATCAAGATTTATGAATGTTTATGGTTAATGATACAAAATTGTTGGATTTTTTTGCACTACTAGATCGATCGGCCTCTTGACTTGATCGGCAATTTTATTTGTATAGTTTGGGGATTTTTTTTAACGAAATGAATTGAGTTAGATTTCTTTCTTCTTTCGTGTCATTACATCAACGTTACGACCTAATTAGAAACATAACGATGTCAATGTGAGGATGAGCCAGAATGACTGACTCAAAGTGGTCGAAACTATGGTAGGTGATTATAGACTAGACTTACGAGTTATGATAAATGACCATTTTTAAAATAATGATCAAAAATAAAATATTTGTCGTTTTAGGTCGGTTTTGAAAATATTTGTCAAAATGGTGTTCACGTAGGCTCGGGTTTTCAAAACCTAAAATACAAAACAAACACGTCATTACCAATGGCGTGTTTTATGAAGGAAACACGCCATTAGCATTGGCGTGTCTTTACATTTTTTTCCAAACTAATAGACTCCAATGAACTTAAAAAAACAAAAAAAAATTATATATACACGCCATTGGGAGTGGCATGTTTCCTCCCCGAAACCAGCCATTTCCAATGGCGTATTTCCTTTCACAAATTCTCATTTGTGACGGCGATATCCGTCACAAGCTTGTGACGGATACCGTTTTCTCTCACAAAATGCACATTGAGAGGTGAGTGGGAAGCACATGGGGGGTGCCCCACCTTGTCCCCTCTCCCTTTTTGTGAGAGGTCACAAGCTTGTGACGGGATTAGCCCGTCACAAGCAAGACTAGCTGCTGTATTTTAGGTTTTGAAAACCCGAGCCTACGTGAACACTATTTTGACAAATATTTTCAAAACCGACCCAAAACGACAAATACTTTATTTTTGAGCATTATTTTAAAAATGAATTCTGAAAAATAAGGTGTATTTAATATTTAGAGTGGTCCCACATATTGAATCGTCAAGACTCGAGAATCAAGGATGATAAAATAATAACGCGATTATTCACAACAAAGTTGATATACATTGTCCGATTTGGTTGACATAAAAAAAACTATATAGAAAAAATAAATTGTAGTCACATTTCATCAGTGAATCCATTTTTATTCCAAGTTTGGAGTATATTCCAATTGAAAGATTATAAACATCAACACAATCCCCTATCTACTAAAAAGATAGGTGAACTAACAAATTTTCCCTCCAAAAAACATCTTTTAAAATAAGGAAGCTATTGATAATTTAATTGTGTTCACTAAATAAGGAAATTAATAATTATAATGTATTTTCTTATATAATTCTTTTCATTAAAATCAATCTTTTAATCAAATTATATAATTTTCACTAAACACTAAACCATAATTAAGGTATAAATAATATAAAACTATAAACTATTAAATATTTTATTGATGCTATTATTTGAAAATGACTTGACTCATACTATGTATAAACAAAACTATAAATCGTTTGATTACTTTCATAACAAAAAAAAATTGAGAGAATTTATAAATTGGAATCATTATCTTTGTGGTATAAAAAATACTTTTTTTAAAAAAAAATATTTCAGCATATTGCTCAATTCTCTTGGATTAATTTTCAGTTTTAATTTTTTTTTTGCTCGAAACAAAATACAATTACGAGTAAAATGAGCAATTAATGAGATAACACACTATTATTTTAAAGTTCAATTTTACTCATTTTTCTTGAATAAATTTACAGTTCAATATTTTTTTTCTCATATAAAAATATAATGACGTGAAATATGAAAAATTAATGAGGTGTTAATTTAGCATGATTAAATAATACAAAAACAAAAATTCAATAAATACCGCGCATTCATTGCGCGGGATCTAAGCTAGAGAAACCCGGTGCACCTTAGAATTTTTCTTATAATAATGCCCAAATAAATTTGTCATTCAATTAATTAGTTTTGGTCCAAATAGTGGGATGGTATCAACCACAATCGGATACATAAGGTATAGCTCAAAAAAATTAATGCTAATGGTTAATTAGAATATTTTGGAGTTCTATATGGTAGCAATTCCATGTATTTTCGTTTAGGGTTTTTCTATGATGTACCCCGTGTTTATTCGAATTTTGCGATATATCCACGGATTTTCAGAAACACACAAGATATCCCTAAACTCTATAAAATGCCCTAGAAATATTCTAAATGCGCAAACTTTGCAATTTTAAATATTATATTTGGCTGGTTTTAGTTGATTACTCATCCGAAATACGCCATCAACATAAATACATAATCATCATTTAATCATCAATATATTATTTTATGTGACAATATTTAACCCTTAAAAACCCAAATTTGGATAATTTAGGTATTTAAGAAAATAATCTAGGAGTTTAGGGGTATATTAGATGTTTCTTAAAAATAGAGGGTATATGATAGAATTGGAAAAAACATAGGGCTACACCTTATAAAATCCCTTTCGTTTAAGATACCTTACTAAAAGTGTCTAAGTTATACTTAGGAGTGCTTCAACAAAAGTGGAGGTCTTGTGCCGACATCTAAAATGAGTTGTCGTAATAACAATAATACTATAAAGTAATTTTATTAAGTAAATATATATTATTGTCGTCGTTATTGATCAATAGGTGAATCTTAATAACAATAATATTTCTTACTCAATAAACGTCAATAACACCATGATTCGTACGAGGGTGCAATCAAGGAGGAGAGAATGTCCACTTTATAATTACAAGGAAGTTTTATCTCATTACCAATTAATAAGGGATGGAGCAGCTCCTTAATTTATAAATCAAACATATTGTTCTAGCCTCTTTATCCAATGTTAAACACTTATTTCTTCATAATACGGAGTATATGTTAGGACAGATTTATAATCTATATATTTATTAATGGTTTGTGGAATTTGGAGTCCTCATATGTTTGTGTGGAAATATATATTCGATATATTCGATGTATATTTCATGTTTGTATTATTAGTATACTTATCTTGTATATAGTTTGTTACCATGTTTGTAGGATATGGTTTTAGGTAAGTTTGAGTAGGGTTTTATTTGTGTCTCAATGTATCATAGTATATATGAGGTGCTTTGTATATCGATCTTTTCATCAAAAATAACAGGCTCCTAAGCCGTCCCAAAACATCTGTCTCGATTCCTTAGTTTATCATGGTATCATCGGAGCAGATTTGATCCTTGCATCCACCACAATCATAATTCAAATCATAATTACAAAACATCACAATAATAATCAACGATGACAAAAATCGGAGATGGAGGTCAAGAGAAGGGATCGGATAGTGGTATTGAGAAGATGATTATACCACCATCATCCCCGTTATTTCTCCATCCCTCGGATAGTCCGAGTCTAAAATTGACTCAGACGATGTTCAATGGTGATAATTACGACCTATGGGCTGATGCGGTTCGTAACGGGCTAGACGCAAAGAACAAATTAGGATTTGTCGATGGCACCGTCACGAAACCCACGGGTACTGAAGAAGATTTGTATGAGGCCGCTATGGTGAAAGCTTGGTTGCGTAACGTCATTGACGAGAAGTTGCATCCTAGCATCACTTTCTCGGCCACTGTCATTGAAATCTGGAAGGAATTGAAGGAGCGCTACTCAGCGGGAAACACACCTCGTGTTCATCAACTCAAAAGCGAGTTGAATGAGTGTAAGCAAGGAACTCGTTTAGTTGTGGAATACTATACTCACTTGAAATCCATCTGGGATGAGTTAGCCAACTAAAGTCGCATACCAGAATGTACTTGCGGCACCAGGGCAGCGTTTACCAAGGAGAAAGAGGAGGAGAAGGTGCACCAGTTCATCATGGGACTCAACACTGCGTTGTATGACCATATTCGATCGAACTTGCTAATGGAAGACAACCTTACCTCTTTGAGTCGGGCTTATGCGCTTGTTTTGAGAGGAATGTTACAAGGCGGTCACTCGAATACGGGAAGAGTAGACGAAAGTAGCGATGGCTGCTCGAAATGGTGGAGGCCGTGGTCGTGGAGGCTCTTTGATGGCTGAAAAGAAGGAGTATGAACCACCTCGATGCAATTACTGCAACAAGTGGTATCATACAGAAGAAAATTGTTGGGAGAAACTCGGCATCAATGGAAGGGGCCGTCGAAGAGGAAGAAGAGGTGGACGTGGTCGTGGTGGCACAGACTCGGGAAACCCGAGTCAAGTGGTAAATGCAACAACCACGGGTGAGGCTGAATCGTCCAAGAAAGATCTCACAATCGAGGAAATCGAACAACTTAGGACCTTTCACAATGCTAAGCCGGAAGGTAACGAAAAATTGACAGGTATGAATCATATTAAATTAAGTGCGTGGATGCTTGATAGTGGAGCTTCGCATCATATGACGGGGTGTCGCGACTTGCTTAAAAATTTGTGGCAGGGCGAGCCGTCTACGGTGGGATTACCAGACGGGTCAACAATAATGGCACGAGAACATGGAAAAATCGTGTTGAATAAATGTTTTGAACTTAAGGATGTTTTATACGTTCCATCGTTGACTTGTCATCTTATTTCAATACAACAACTTATTCGTGAAAACAATTGCATTGTGACATTTGATTCTAATTAATACAGGACCAATCTACGAAGATGGAGATTGGACAGGGTGAGCAACGAGACGGTGTTTACTATATGACATGGGTGGAAGAAGTGGCAGCCAGGACTGTTTTCGACGAAGAACGGGTATGGCATCGAAGATTAGGTCATCCCTCGAGAAATATTTTACCGTTTTTAAGTACTTTAGTTCGGAAAAACTTATCTTTTAATCCCGAACATGTTTGTGATCCTTGTTGCCGCGCGAAACAGACCCGATCAAGTTTTAAGCTTAATAATAAACGACATGCTATTTTATTTAATTTGGTTCATTGTGACATATGGGGACCATACAAGGCTAGCAGTTTATCCAGGGCACATTATTTTTTGACGATTGTTGATGGCTATAGTAGGAGTGTTTGGGTTCACCTCATGAAAGATAAAGGAGAAGAAGGTGATTTAATGAAATACTTCTGTAAAATGGTTCAAACACGGTTTGGAAAACAGGTTAAAATTGTGCAAAGCGATAATGGCACCGAATTTCTATCGGGACCATTAAAACATTTTTATAATGAAAATGGGATGCTATTTCAAACTAGTGTGGTTGACACCCCTCAACAAAATGGACGGGTAGAGCGAAAACATAGACATATTTTAGAAAAAGTAAGGGCCCTTCGTTTCCAAGCCAATCTACCCATCGATTTTTGGGGGCATTATTTAATTAACCGAACCCCTACGAAATTATTGCAAGGCTGAACATTTAATGAGCTCGTGTATGGTCATCAGCCTAGCCTTGATAATTTCCGTGTCTTTGGATGTCTTGATTATGCACATAATAAGGAACGGCCAAAGGATAAGTTCAAGGAAAGAGGGACGAGATGCATTTTCCTTGGTTATCCGAAGAACCAAAAGGGTTGGAGAGTTTATGATTTAAAGACCAAACGGAATTTTGTGTCCCGCGATGTCATTTTTATGAGCATATATTCTCGTATGCTGACATAGGTATTTCACCAGGTGGGGTTAGCATTGAGCACGATGGAGATGATTCACCAATTACCATCACTAGTATAGACGTTGGTCAGCAAGAAGTGGAAGTGAGTGATAATGTACAAGGTGATCAAGACGAGGAGGAGATGGTTGAGGAGAGTCCCAGCACTGTTGTCGAATAAGACATTAGCGAGGTTTCAGAAACAATCGTTGAGGGGGAAAGTGTCAGCGAGGAAGGTGAGCCACGACTTGGTAGGGGAGATCGTCAAAAGTTTGAGCCCGCATGGAGGAAGGATTACATTTACAAGTCCACTCGTGTCATACCCACAAGCAATGCTTACACGTCCCAAACTCCGTCCTCTACGAAAGGTACTCGTTATCCAATAATTAATTACGTCACAAGTAGTTGTTTTTCACTATGCCACAAGAATTTCATTGCCGTCATTGATGCTATCAAAGAACCAAGGAACTATTTTGAGGCCGTAAAGAAAGACGAATGGAAAAGTGCGAAAAAGAAATCGAGGCACTCGAAAAGAATGGTACTTGGCAAATTGTCGACTTACCACAGGGAAAGAGGTCGATTGGTTGCAAATGGGTCTACAAAATCAAGCACAAAGCAGATGGAACCATAGAGCGATACAAAGCGCGGTTGGTAGCTCAAGGTTACACTCAAATTGAAGGCGTGGATTATCATGAAACTTTCGCCCCGGTTGCAAAAATGACCAGTGTGTGATGTCTCTTAGCCGTAGCTGATACGTGCAATTTATATAGTCTTTTTGGCCTCTTATTGCACGCATTTCTATGTCATTCTACAGTTTTGTATTGCAAAATGCCCCGAATAGGCTACTTTGGTTTGTTTTGTCTCATTTGCAGGAACAGACCTCAAAGTGGTGAAATCATGCCTTATTCGTTCCTCCTAGCATGCATTTAAGGAGATGGAGAATTTAGAGCGGAATGCTGTGCCTCGGGAAGCGTGAAGGAGATCCTTGGAAGCTAACCAAACGAAGTCCAGGCTGTTTTCAGTGGCTAACTGCTCGATCGAATGCTTTCTTGGTCGATCGAGTGGTTTTGACAGTTCAAAGTGTTCGATCGAGACCCTGCTGAGCTCGATCGAAGTGGGCTGAATTAGAAGATCTCGATCGAAGCCCATATCTGTTCGATCGAGAGGATTTGCTGAAGAGTCATTCGATCGAGAGGTTTCAAATGCCTCGATCGAGTGACTATGCTTATTTACACGGGATTTTATTCCGTGATTAGTTATTGTTTTAGTTAATAATCTCTTCCCTATATAAGGAAGACGTCATTAGGTTAAAATACAATATTACACGACGCTTAATTACTCTCTTTCTCTTAATCACTGCTGGAACTTTCTCTCTTGCGTTGTTTTGCCTCTTAATTCTGGATCTAAACTTTGTAATCCTTCTTTACTCCTTAACCTTAATTTAATTCCTTTGTTTGCTCTTAATCCTTGTTCTCTCATCTTTGTTTTATTATTCTTTTTAGTAATTTATGCTTTATCTTTACTACTCATCTAATATGTCTTTCTCTAGTTTATTCAATGTTGTTATTGTTTACGTCATTAATAGCATGAGTAGCTAAATTCTCTTATGTTAGGATTAGGGGAGCCATGGTAGTGAGTTGACGATGTTGTGATTAGGTTAGATGATTAAATTGTGAGAATTGTCTCATTAACAAAATAATTGTAATCGTTTAGTTGAGTGCACGCTTCTAAACCCGTTAAATTGGTTAAATTCAATCCTAGATCGGAAGATTGGAATGAACAGACCTGTTATGAACAGTAGACTACCCTAATGAGGACGGAAGTTAAGTTAGTTGTATTCTAGGGTGGATAGCGGACCGGAAGGACCTTTCCCTTACCCTTCTCACATTAGATCGTCTGAACTATTTTTGACTGAGTTAGTAAACTGCCATGGTGAACCGAATTCCTAGCATACTTCTCTCTGCTTGATCACATCTTTCACTTGTATTTGCTTTTACTGCTCATTTCCCTTATTCTCTTGCCTTAACCTCTTTTAGTAGTTAGAAATCAATTCAAAACCCTCGTTAGTTACCAGACAGACTTAGATTAGCAGATAGATATAATAGCCTCCCTGTGGAGATCGACCTTACTTCCGCCAACTTTTGTTAGTAGTCTTAGGTAATTATTTTTGATACTAAAACGACGGTATCAGTAGAAGTAGCAAGGAAATGGAACATTGCTCAATTAGACGTGAACAATGCTTTTCTTCACGGGGACTTGAGCAAAGAAGTATACATGAAATTGCCACAAGGGTTCGAAACAACCGGTCCAAATAAGGTATGTCGACTATTGAAATCTTTATATGGTTTAAAGCAAGCTTCAAGAAATTGGTTTGCAAAATTGACCGATGCATTGAAGGGGTATGGTTTTACTCAATCTATGGCGGATTACTCCTTGTTTACAATGAATAAGGGAGGCATGTTCCTTGGCATTTTAATATATGTCGATGACATGATAGTAGTCAGCGACAATGTCAAGGCTTGTGACGATTTGAAACGGTTCCTCGACTTGAAGTTTGGAATTAAAGATCTTGGTCGCCTCAAATACTTCTTGGGTATCGAAGTAGCTCATGGAGCAGCGGGTCTATTTCTAAGCCAACGCAAATATGCCATGGAGATAATTAAAGAAGCAAAAATGGAAGGAGTGAAACCTATTAACACTCCTATTCCTCAAAATCATCAATTAGCATTTGCGAAAGGCTGTGTTTTGAAGGACCATATGTTGTATCGAAGGCTCGTTGGACGACTAGTCTGTTTAACCATCACTCGACCAGATTTGGTATACGTTGTGCACATCTTATCTCAATTTGTTCACGAGCCGAGAAAGGAACATTGGGATGCAGCGCTTCGTGTAGTTCGTTACATAAAGCGAAACCCAGGAAAGGGAATTGTGATGAGTAAAGACACGGTTTTCCAACTCAATGGATATTCGGACTCGGATTGGGGACGATGTCCTTTGACTAGAAGATCGCTAACTGGGTACTTTGGGTCGTTGGGACACACGCCCATTTCTTGGAGAGATAAGAAGCAGCACACGGTAGCAAAGTCGTCTGCTGAAGCAGAATATCGGGCAATGGTAGCTGTAACGAGCGAGCTTATTTGGATTAAATCCTTCCTCAATTCTCTCGGCATTAAGCATGAACAACATATGCGTGTGCTATGTGATAATCAAGCGACTATGCACATTGCCGAGAATCCCGTTTTTCATGATCGTACGAAGCACATTGAAATAGATTGTCATTTCATTCGGCAACACTTAATCGACAAAAATATCATGACAAGCTATGTTCATAGTAAGGAGCAAATAGCGGACCTTTTCACTAAAGCTCTTGGTGGGGAAGCGTTCGACTATTTACATCGTAAGTTGGGCATTCGGTTACCAAATGCTCCAATTTAAGGGTGAGTGTGGAAATATATATTCGATATATATTTCGTGTTTGTATTATTAGTATACTTATCTTGTATATAGTTTGTTACCATGTTTGTAGGATATGGTTTTAGGTAAGTTTGACTATGGTTTTATTTGTGTCGATATGTATCGTAGTATATATGAGGTGCTTTGTATATCGATCTTTTCATTAATAATAACAGGCTCATAAGCCGTCCCAAAACATCTGTCTCGATTCCTTAGTTTATCTATATTCGATATATATTTCCACAGTTTGCATTTTATATAAGGTTGTGGCGCGAATGTGTCAACAAATCACTAACATTAATTTGGAATGTTGATGTTTTTTAAATAGAGTACAAGATTTCATGGTGCTATTGACGTTTATTGAGTAATAAATGCAAGTTATGTTCCGAGCCTCGACTAGGGGATACCTTAGTATTTGACTCGTCATGATTTTATTTTAAGATAAATTCTACGATTGGAGATACGATATTAGCTGATACCTTTAGAACCTAAAAATGTGCTTCAAATTTGGAAGTGAAGTAAACATTTAGAACCTAAAAATGTGCTTCAAGTTTGATGACATGTCACATGCCAACTGTTACTCATCTAAACATCGTGAGGGTAGGTTTATTAAGTTCGTAAATTGTGTCTAATTAGTAAGAGCGTAAAACCAACCTAAAAATAATAATAAGCCTAAACATATATTAATAGTTATTAAATTTCAATTTTATTTTGACAATTTAACATTTTATAATGATAACGGCCATGTTCAAAACTTCAAATAGGTTGATCGTCATCATAAAGTATTGAGTTATCAAAATAATGTTGAAGGAATAAATAAAAGATTGTCTTGTAAAAGAGTTGTTGAACTGAGTAAGAGTCTGGGCTTCTCTTTGCTTCAATTCATGGCCCAGCAGCTCTCCCAGTCCACAGATCAAGCAGCTTATTGGGCCAAATCCGATACAAAATCAGAAACCGCTTTCAAAACTTTAAATTTCCCATCAACACCACCACATCGACTCCTTATCGTCGACAGTATTAATGAACTACCCTCAAAACTTCAATTTGCAACGTTAAACTTATCAAAACAGCGTTAAAATAATCGTCAACAACATTAATGACTCATTTACCATGCCATTTGATGAGATAAAACATCATCATGGTTATTTTGGGTTGGAACATCAACCGATTCATCTACTCATTACAAAAAAGCATCTAAAGAGTAACCGAGTTTAAGTTAAGGCGGACTATTGGGCAACTTGACGAGAACAGAGTGCTCAGGCTTGTGATCACACTCGAAATCTAGATGCACAAATGCTCGTTCTACTTCAGGCAGCTTTTCGATTTTTATCTGCAACGACTCTCCGATTGCATGGGCTTCCTTTAAGGGTAAATCTTCCGGTAGTTCAATGTCAACCTTTCCAAAGGAAAACAATTTAATTCCTTTCCGTAAATAACAAGGCTTGAACTGTATATGAAGATACGATCTTAAAACTAACCTCGACGAAATATAGAGCACCAAAGGTATATGCTCGAACTGTGTCAACCCTTTTGATTTGAGTATGATGTCGGATGACAAGATATGTCAATTTCTGCAAGAAATCCGGAGGAGCTGCTTGTCCCACTAGAGATACTGTATATAGAAGAGGAAATTCAGTTACTGTATTTAATTTCGACAAAATTTCCAATATGGGTTATTGAGAAACCGACTTTGTGCACAAAAGTCCTTAAACGATTGATGCTGAAAACGAGTACTAACCAGCATTTTCCAAAACAGTTCCAGACCAGTTTGTGATAGTGTAAATAGCGAGCATGATGGCACCAACAGGATCAATCCACCAGTAGAATCTATCTCCAAGTACCGCTGCAATTAACCCGACTACATTTGTCACCACATCAAAGTAATGATCCTGCAAATACACGGAAAACCAGAAACAGTGAAACACATTAGCATTCTGTTCTGTGGTTAATGAAAGGTTTTAGAACAGTAATTCCTGTCTTGTGATTTTTATTAGGTACCTTGGCATATGCGCGAACAATCTTGTTCCCTGACCTTCTACAATAAAACCAGAGGCAGAGTTTCACAAATGTCGCTGTTAGCATAATCGAGTACAGCCATACAAGTTGCTCGAAAGTCATCTTTTCATAAGGCTTATCTTTTATCAATTGCTCTACAGCTTCAATAAGCACCTGAAAACCTGCAATATTATGATTTCTCGAAACAACAGGCCATTAAAATTTCGATTCATTAAAAATGACGATTAAATTTTTTGCTATGACACCTTAATGAGAAAGAAAGATGAATTAGGTATCCATAAAACTTACCAAGAGTAGCCATGACAGCAGCAAAAATGACGATTCCGACAGGTTGAACTCTTAATTTGCCAATAGGGTACTTATAAATATTGATGTTCTTCATCGACAAATGTGTGAACCATAGAATTCCACCAGCCATGAGATCTAATAACGAGTCTAAGGTCGATGCTGCTATAGCTATAGACCCACTCCTGATGGTTGCATATATCTGCATAAAAAGAAGCCACAAGGGCACCATTGATATTGACGGGGTGAGTCAGGTCATAAGTACCACCGCTTCATGGAAGGTGTATAAAAGGCATGTCGAAATTGGAAGGTCGCTAGTAGTTAGGACTTAGGAGTACCTTTAAGACGAGCAAAATAACGTTAGCTGCATTGGATATGTTCATTGCTCTTTCATGTTGTGCTTGTTCTCGATTTTCTTCTTCTTCATCAATGTCGAGAGGAAGTTCTAGAGAGTCTACATCCTGAAACGATTTCAGTGTTGCTAATTGTCGTTCATAGTATTCCTTCTCCGCTGAAATAAGATATATCGTTAAGATATCAGCAGAATCAAAGACGGTAACAGGGGAATCTTAGACACAAAATCTAAGATTTAGAAACATGAATACAACAATAAAAACAACAGAAAGAACAAAGACAGATATGGAGTGATACTTTCGCTTCTCAGGACACAGTAAGCAGTCGATAAGGCCACAGGACACAGTAAGCAGTCGATAAGGCCACAGGACACAGTAAGCAGGCGATAAGGCCACAGGACACAGTAAGCAGTCGATAAATACAGTTATGCATAAGTAAAAAACAATATGATGAGTTAAAAGAGTTGACCTTCGATAAGGCCAGAGGTTCTAGAGAGGTCGAATTCAAAAGGAGATTCGATATCCAAAGCAGGGCGAACCTTGTCTGGAAGCTCAGAGAGGAAGTCACTTTTCAGTCTAGTACAAGAGTAACGACGACGCCATACTTCCCCTCTTCCATTAACACCATTGTTCAAAACACATATTTCTTGTTCATTTGATAACAATGGCTCCTTCACATAATTTAACCTACCATATTCCTCCATTTTTTTCCGAAACCAAAGGACAAAGCACCACTTGTAGAAAAGATCTTCCTATATCTCTAAACCTAAAGCCTTAAATAAACAATGCAAAGTGCTAAAACAGAAAGTTATATAACGAAAATGAGATGACACCACCAGATGGTACAAACTACAAAATCTCGATATCACCCTCTCACATACAATAAAAAATATTTAAACCTTCATATATGCATTAAATTTCGTGAACCGTGTTTCGGATAAGTAGATCTCGCCCATACGTATTTCGGAAGAATCACAGGCCCAGATGAATAACAAAGAAAAACAACCAACCAACCCCAAGTAGCACCGTATAATAAAAAAAAATGGACCAATAAATCTGAATCACATTAAATATAAAGAAAATAAAATGACCCTACAATGAAGAAGCCATATGCATTTTGCTTCTTTGACGTAACAACTAAACAAGTACGTACGTACGTACAAGAGAAACAAAGATTTTCCAACTATATCCGATAATTTAGGGATCATAAGAAGGCTGACCTTGACCGGATCATAATAAGATAATTAGAAATTCTCGTTTAAAATGGGAATATTCAACAAAGCAAGTCGATATTACTTGTACAGATGAGAGAAAAGAATAATATCTAGCGAATAACAAAAAGCTTATCTCATGTAACTGAATAGTGTAGTACTTTTGCCCATTTTAATTACGAAACGGATATCTGTGTCTTAGAATAAGACTAACTGTATGATTATCATTGTTGTTAAACTCCCGATTCGGATCGTAGGATCTTACGATTCTACGATCCAAAAAGTGGTGACCGATCCCAATCTTAGGTAGGATCTTAATTTTGTAGGATATTACGATTCAACTTGTCTCAAAATTTTTTTAAAGTAGAATCTCAACCCGATTCTACGATTCCACGATTATACGACCCGATACTACATTATTAACATTTCAATTTTTCCGGTGACTAAAATTTTATAAACGAATTTTAAGGTAAAAAATTACCATAAATGAGAACAATTTATAGGCAAGTGTTAAGATAATAGTGTTTTAAGATTTAAACACGAGATTTTAACATATTTTGATAACAAAATTATGTATTTTAGTTAATTTATAGAAACTTACGATTCTACGATCCGATCCTACCGATACGATCCTATTAAGTTCATCGATCCAAAGTAGGATCCCGATCCTAACAACATTGATGATTATAATGCAATTAACATCATTATTGATCTCATTATTAGTCAGCAAAAAAGAAAATTATTGATCTCATTATTGACAAAATTATTAGTCGGCAAAAAAGAAAATTATTGATCTCATTATTGACAAATTTTTGAAATGACAGGAGTATATGACAACACCAAAAATCTCATTGAAGACGGGCGATATCCGTCACAAGCTTGTGACGGATACCGTTTCCTCTCACAAAATACTCATTGAGAGGTGAGTGGGAAGCATATGAGGGGTGCCCCACCTTGTCTCCTCTCTCATAAACTTGTGACGGGATTAGCCCGTCACAAGCAAGACGCTTTGACAACACAAATTAGTGCAACACAAGTGGGAAACATGAGTTAGGCGTAGTTCATTCTCAACCTATTTTTTTATGCAGTGCCCCACCTTGTCTCCTCTCCCTTTTTATGAGAGGTTTTCAGCTTGTGACGGGATTAACCCGTCACAAGCAAGACGCTTTGACAACACAAATTAGTGCAACACAAGTGGGAAACATGAGTTAGGTGTGTAGTTCATTCTCAACCTATTTTTTTATGCCATTTTGTCCTACAAAATTGTTTAAAGTATTTGTATCAATTGTCACGTCACTCATGTAGTTTCACAACAATTTTTGTCGTAAAGTGAGACGGTTTTACACTTGAGAATTAGGATATTGTAAAACCGCATACTATAATTTTAGCAAATATCCCGACGAATATAGCTTAATGTTTGGTAACAGCCTCTACTCCTCTACAATGATGTTTGAATGATTAAAAGGCCGAAACATGTATTCTAAGCATACACCTTAGAAAAACCGATAAAAATAACACGGGTTAGTGCCTAGTGCGTTGGCATGTGATGATATATATATATACTAACAAAGATATAAACAAGTTTTTACCGCCTAACTTATAAATTTGACCGTTTATGTGATCTGTCTTTGGCACTAAAGGACAAGTTAAATCATGGAAGTGCGGAGATTCTAGGAAGTATGCGTCCAAAAGTGAGAGATCAAAATTCAAGATTGATGAATTGGGAGCATTAGTAGATTTTCGATGCATTATTGTTTAGGTTAAATTTTGGATCATATAGTAATTAGATTCTAACTCATCTTATCCAGGGTTAGGTAAAGTGTAGTTGGTCATTTATTAAATGTTTTAGGGGCGGACTCAGAAATATAATGAAATATAATTTTAGCAGTAAACTTTTCATTTTTATTGACAAAATTAATAATAACCATCAATAAAATCTTTAAAAAAATAACCCAATTAATCAAACTTAATATGAATATCCTGACCTTTGTACTTGTCTCACATTGATGAATGATGACCCATAAACTTAAATGGGGCAAATTTTCCGGCGACTGACACACACTTCCCACTGCCACTAGGGATGGCAGTGGGTCGGGGACCCGACCCAGATCCTGAGGGTCGGACCCTAATGGGTCGGGTATGGGTCTCATTTTTTCAGACCCAATGGGTATGGGTCGGGTATGGGTCTTAAGAAAATATTTCGGGTCCGGGTCTGGGTCTAAGTTATGAGACCCATACCCGACCCTTAGACCCTTTATTAAAGAAAAAAAATCAAAATCACAACTTTTCTGAATTCATACTTACAGACTGTAAAAACCCAACTAAAGTCTCTTTCTCTTCCCTCATCCCATAAAGTGATAAAACCCAACCAAACTCTTCTGACAATACCACCACTCCACCACTGACACAAGAAAACCACCACCACAACACTGATACGCGACTGACAACCACCTCTCTAATAGGCGGCGACCGACAACCACCATTAAGGGCAGATTTAAACTCATAATGTTAAAGTAGTATGATTTTTTATTTAATATTATAGACCCCATAGCTGTTAATCTTGTTACTAAAGTGGCTGAAACTCGGACCCGCGAGTAGACCCAGACCCTACCCTTACCCATAGGGTCCGGGTATGGGTCCTCAAATTTTAGACCCTTGCAGGTCTGGGTCGGGTCCAAAGGGAAAATCTCGGGTCCGGGTCCGGGTCTAGGCGAACCCTACCCAAACCCTACCCATTGTCATTCCTACTTCCCACCGATGTAAACTTGAGAGAAAAAAAAAACAATATCGGAAGCAACATCTGTTGAGTGGGTGGGGTGGGGTGGGGGTAGGCGGAGGAATATAATACACTCTTTGATTGGGATAGGAATGATAAAAATGATCGATTATTGCAATTGCTTAGGATACCCCTTTTTGCTCATTCCAACTGTAAATTCATTGCATTTCCTTCCGAGAAATCCGCTAGGACAATTAGACATCCAACCCTTTAATCGCTCGTGACAGTAAATCAACATTCCGAAGGCTATTTGTTCTCTCTAAGAGCAAAGTAAACAGACCAATATCTACCATCTACAATTTACTACTCAAAACCTGATTCATGACCAAAGCTTCATACATTTCTAATCAAACAAGATTTCCTATGATGATCACCAAATAAAAGTTTTTTTTTTTTTTTTTTTTTTTGATAAATTTGTTTGATATTGTATTAACCATTTTGTCTATCATTTGTATATCATTCTCGTTTGCTGCAGATAGCATTGATGTAATTTCCAAACTTTTACCAGTAAACAATTTCTCAAGGAATTGTCTCTAGCATTCTACCGAAAAAACTTCATCTTGGCGAACTTGAACTAAAAGAACACTATAACAATCATTTTTAACATATTAACCCGTTAATCATAGAAAAACAAAGGATAACACAGTAAAAAAAATTTGGCAAATAATGGAAAATGGATAAATTAGTCATAAAGAAAGGGTCGTTGCAGCTTATTTCTACTTTATGCTCTACAAATCCAAATGCCGCGTAAATTCAAAATCCCTCTCAAGAGAAGGTAAGGTCGCGGAATTTAGATTTGAAAGGAGGAAGTAACGCTATTGATTTAAAAGCCAAACATACCTGGTGAATTTTACGATCACCTGAAACTGCTGATGAGCGGCCAATGCAAAATTATGAATCACTCTTCAAAAGCTTCACCATAAGGAGCCAAGGAGGGACGAGATTATTAGAAGTTGAGACTATTACTCGTCTGTCACTGTGTCACATAGCATCAATATCAGGCATCGTTCAAGTGGAGCTGCTACTTAGACTTCTAGTACTCCCTCCGTCCATGAATATATTTCTCGATTTCTTTCGTACGAGAATTGAGGAGCACACTAACATGTGGATGAAATAAAAGTTGAGTAATAGACACTGGGTCACAAACTCAAAACCCATAATGATTATTATTAATAACAAAAAAGAAAAATTCAACAGAGAAGTTGTTTGCGGAGAGTAGAACTATATGAGAGCCTTAATCCTACAATGATTTGAGGTTGTTCATCTACGGTATCATAGTATTACTAACATAGGCTATAGGTAATGACCTGAAACAACATGAGAATACTGAAAATGAACTGAAACAACTCGAGTGTAATTGGTTTCAAAAGAAAATTTGAGACTACAAGTAGAATGTGCAACATAGGACGTTGAAAGCAAACCATGTTTCCAAATTTCCATTACAAAATAGATAGGGCATACTCAAGTGACCAAACACCAACAAGAATAACGAGTTGGGTATCGATACGTAAGTTTTGTTCCAAAAACAAAACTACAAAATTGCTACCAGGAGGTCAAGCACATGCTATTGTCAGAAGTTGATACCTCCGTATCTCCAAAAACAACCTAAATCTAAACTGACGAAAGAAAACACACAAAACAGATCACAATTCACCATTTATACAGCTAAAAGTCTAAAATCTATTAGATGCGGTTATATTTCTTTTTCCGGCACATCCCTCAGCCCAACCCTAATCAACACATACAAATTTGTATAAAAATTGATGATAATTCCTCAGACATATAGTCAGAGATCAAACCTCTATCAAGAATTCAAGATTGTGCAGAATGTCTCTTTATTCCTTGTAAGCAGCCAATCCAGGTAAAGAGGCTTTTACCTTCTGACCAGTTGTGGAAACAATTTGAACGTAAATAGAGTGGAAGCAATTCGAACGTTATCTATGTATCTTCGGTTCTGTCTTCTTATTCCATTAATCCATTCATGAACCAGGCGGCAAATAATCAATCTACAAATCCTTCTTTCTTCAAAGTTAAAAGCGCTCCAATATAAATACTCGAAAATCTATACAGGGTAGCATCTTTAAGTGTCTCTCCGTGACTGGGTATAGAATTCAGTGAAGTCCAGACGGAAAAGGAGGAACTTTAAGTCGATGTGTTGCTGGATTGGCAACTGAGAAATGAACCCAGTAAGCAAGGATGAGTATTTCTTTCCAACATCATCCAGCTCCTGGCTCATAGTGCTAAGAAACTTGAGAGCCTGTTGAGTTAAGGCCTTCCTGCCCTCATATTTGCTACTTAACTGCCTTGACAGCTTTCGCTTGTCCTGGGAGTCAGAAGACCTGTAAATATGAAACAAAGATATAAATCCCTACATGTCACTAACTACATGATAACACTAGATGATCAACGACGAGTGCCTCAAAGGCCTCCAGCATTAGAAAGGTAGGGGGTCGGATGTATGCACCATACCCCTATGATAACAACACAGAGAGAGTGTTAACCCATACTAAATATAAGAATCAAGCCGTCAACTATTGAATCGAAGGACTAATACTTCACGATAAATAGAAGCATAACCAAATGAGCCTTTTTTCCCTTTATACCATCATAATCCATCACCAAAGAACACTGAAATATCAAATCCATCCATTAAAAATGGTAGCATTGCACTAGAAATACAACAACAACATTACCCCAGTGCCTCAATGGCTCCCGCAAATTGCGGGGTAAGGGGGATCGGATGTACGCAACCTTACCCTTGTGTTAGCAACACAAAGAGGCTGTTTCCGAATGACCCAAGATGAAAATTGCGTCGAGAACTGCATTGAAGGACCGCTACTTCACAAAAGCAAGAAGCGCATCCATTTTAGTGAGCCATTTTGATTTATTCCATTATAATCCATAACCAAAGAGTAATGAGTCTTTGGCTCCATTGGAAATATGGGAAAAAGCATTGCACTAGAAATAAAGAGAAATATTAGTACCTCGTTTGTAATTCGTATATGCCTTCGTATAGTCTGTCTGCGAGACTGCGAAACCGCATTATTAGGTCAAACAAGACAAATAATGTCTCATGTAAACTCTTTGACTTCTCTCCTAAAAGTGACTTCTCAACTATAGAGTGGAGATACTTTTCATGGGCAGCAAGCAGCTCATCGAGATCTTTTGCAGCTTCCATTTCATTAGAGAAGTTCGACCAGGAAACCTCCAAGACTTCGAACATGATGTAATACTGCAAATTAGAGACAAAATGATTCATCTCATCCCAAAGAACTTGGCACCTTCGTAATGTTGAAAGCAGTTTTATCTTAATTGCATCTTGAAGTTTAATGAAGGTATGAGAACTAATGCAATTTGGCTTCATCGTCTTCCAAGCACCGATCAACGCATGCTCAACTCGTCTAAGCTTCCACAAGAAATTAAAGATTCTTAAATATCCTGTCATGACAGATTCGGTGAAAAAAGTGTTTAATGGAACTCTGGCATCATAGTCCAGTGAGAATACATCCCATCCCCTGTCTCCAGTGTTATGTGGCATCATCTTGACCCTCAATCTATCCAACACGTCACGATCTTCATATTGTGCATTTGATGACCTAATAGCAGTTTCTAACAAACTAGCCAGCTTGAATGTACTGATGGTGTTGGCAGGCTCTGAGAGTTCGGGCCCAACTATGTCCATCAAGTACTGCACGAAGTCACCCTGTCCAAGCAACAAATACCTCTTTATCGCCTGACAATGTTCCTTAAACTTATAGCGGTTGTAGATAACATCCAACAAATGCTTATCTATTCTCCTTGATGCTTCAGCAACCAGCAATTCAAGAGCATTAGTTTCTCCATATCCAAGGCCGCCTCTCCCAGTTGTTGTCCCAGCAGCTGCTGCAGCCTCGGTTGCGGCATCAGCCCAACCTCGGTCCTCACAACACACCCTAAGGAAATTGATCGACTTCCCTGTCCTTAAGATACTTTGTGCGAGGGATGGTGAGATGAAGGAAGGAAGCATCCCGGCGTGCAACCTATAACCCTCTCTCCAAAGGGATTCAGCCTTAACCGGCTGCCCAACAACGAAGAACTCGGCAAATATATCTTCAAGCTCACCTTCCAAAACCCAACTTCTAACCATTTCAAACAAGGGTGAGCATACCCTTCGAAGAAGACACTTCATAAACTCGTGCACTAAAGGGTCCCCATGTTGAGCATGCACATGAATAGCCCCCGCCATCGCCCCACCCTTCAGCACCTTACAACTATCAACCAAAAGAGCCATAAGCTTCATTTTGACCACCGGTTCAGCAAACCAAAGCATCAATCTCCGTAAAGAAAGATAATTTTCCGAAATCATAGCCTCAGAAACAAGTGGAATGGGATTCATTGCTTGCACTTCAAGAACCGCCAAAAGCTTATAATAATCAGTAAGCTCGTCCTGCAAAGCTGCACAGAATGCTTGCCCCACAGTCCCTACATCAGCAGCTGGAAACCGACTCATACTCTCTGATATATACCCTCTAACTCTCCTAAACAACACACCCAATTCACACAACTTTTTAACCATGGCCCTAGTAGCTTTAGGAACGCTAACCAAATCCGACAAAACATAACTATTTACGTTGTCATTGAACTTAACATAGCTTCCATCAATCCCCTGACTAACATACAGAACATCTCTAACCAAAACCTCATCAGAAACCTCACTCTCTTCTCTCAACAAGCTAACAAACTCCTGAAACGCAATCTCCCTCAAATTTTCCGGTTCTTTCGAGGCCATTACAACACCATCACAACCCACACCCTTATCACTACAACCCCTATAATCCCTACTCAACGGAGTATCAAATATCGCTGGCAAACCCCAAGAAACCATCGAATTACACTGTTTTTTCGACAAATTACGATCTTCCGAAACAACTCTAAGCAAATAAAGAACTGCCCACTTGTTATTTATACTTCCAGATCCATTTTTCAACGCAAATTTAGAGTAAAGTTCAGCAAATGATAATGCATCAGATGATTTACCTTGAGAAAAGAGCTGACGTTTAATGGATTCCGCCATTGCAGCTTCATCTGAAGTAATTGAAGGCGTCAATCGACTCGAAAGGATACGAATTGCATAGCGGAGTGCGTCATTGAATCGATTTTGATCGATTGAGGAATTAGGGTTTTGCGAATTTTGGGTATTAGGGTTAAGGTTTTGGGGTTGTGAAATTAAGCATTGTACAAGCTCTTTGACAAGATCTAAGACCTTCTGATCTCCCATCGGAAAGGGATTCAGGGAAGAACCCTAGAAATAATTTGTGTATAGATAAAAGGGGATTTTGATTGTTATCGCATTTGATTTGATTTGATTTTTAGTTGGTGGAATGATTTGGGGGAAACTGTTTTTTGGGAATTGGGCGCGTAAAACTGTTACTGTTCAATATGCTTTTAAAAAGTTCAAAAAGTTTATTTAAGATTTCAAGATTTAAAATAGATTTGAAGTGGATAATGAGAAATTGTGGATATGTTATGAACTACTACATAAATTAATTTGATTCAGATTCGATACGGAATTTTGCTACTAAAAATCATACATAATGACATAATGTTATTTACTTTGAAAATGTCATGTAAAGAATTAGGGGGCGTTTGGTTAGAGGTCTGTAAGAAAGAAAAAGAGAAATAAAGTTATTGATTCCCTTTGTTGGTGTTTGTTTGCGAAGAGAATGCAATTCCCTTTCTTACCTCTCAATCCATCTAATTCCTTACCCCCACCCCCCTCAAAATATGAGATTTCATTACCCTTGTTACCTTTCAACCACCTTATTTACCTACCACCACACTTACGACTCCCACCACACCAGGCATCAACAAGACCCCATCGCCACCATCACCACCAAAACCACCAACACATTCACCCCACATAAACCACCACCGCCACAGCCACCATAACGCCGCCACCACCATCACAACCACCACAGCCACCCTACTACCACCACCATCACCACCATGACGCCACCACCACCACAACCACCCTACCTAAACTACCACCAAAAACCACCACCACAGCCACCCCACATAAACCACCACCGCAACACCACCTTCATAACCACCATGACGCCGCCACCACCATCACCACCACCACAGCCACCCCATTACCACCACCACCATCACCATCACCACCGCCACCACCCCACCTAAACCACTACCCGTACACCAAAACAAACCACAAACCACCACATTTCATTTTCTTGATGCAACCAAACAACTAGTTAAGTTTTAGGTAATCCCTTACCTTTTCTCTTTTTACCCTTTCTAATTTCCTTTCCCTTCCCCTTTCTCTAACCAAATGCCCCCTTACGGTGTATTTGATTAGGGCCTTTGGGGTCTAAGAGAAAAGGAATGAAAGTTCATAATTCATTTTCTGTGTAATTGTTTGATGCAAACAAAAGGGTATGACAATCCCCCTATCCTTAAGTCTCTCTACATTATTTCCCCACACTCCCCTGAGGTAACCCAATCCTTTTCCCTCACTCACCCTAACCATCCATTTATAACACATGCCGCTGCCACCACAACACCAAGTCACCACCCATCACCACATTGACCCTCCAATCGCCACCACACCTGCGACTCTCCTGCTATGCCGTCACCGGAGCTACCACCAACCTCCCAGTTGTGCAAACCGCCGCTCTTCCCGTTTTCGAAATCCCACAACACCGACACACCGACCACGCAAAAATCGAAGAGAACCTTCCCCTACCCATGAAATTATCTCCCCACCTATTGAAACACCAAATCTAGTGTTTAAATGGGCGGGGGAGATGATTTTGTGGGTGAGGGAAGGTGTCTTAGGTTTTTGGGCGGTGGTTGCGTGGGCGGTGTGAGATTTCGAATAGAGAAGGGGCGGCTAGCTGGGGGGTTGATGAGGCTCGGCAAAGTTTTGCCGTCAGTAGGGCGTGTGGCGGTGTAGCCAACAATGGCGTCGGTCAGGGTGGGATGGGGTTTGGCAGGTGAAGGTGGTTCGTGGTGGTGGTGTTGAAGAAAGTAGGTGGTTTATGTATTCTCTTTTCCTAAAGCAACCAAACAAGCATGAATGATTGGGGTAATTTCATTCCTTTCTCTCTCTTACTTTTTTCTTGATTCTATTCTCTTTCCCTTTTTCGTACCAAACGCCTCCTGAGTAATTTGATTCTAGAGTTGATTATTACTTGACGTTTTCACGCCTTACCCTTGTTAAAATATTTTTTTAAAAATAAAATAAAATAATCTACTCTTCTCTCTTTCTCTAAAAATTTAATAAATTCTCACTAAATTACGCAATCCCCTATCTACTAAAATAATAGGTAAACTCACAAATTTTTCCTCCAAAAAGCATCTTTTTAAATAAGGAAACTATTGATAATTTAACTGTATTCACTAGATAAGGAAATTAATAACTATAATGTATTTTATTATACGGAAATTTCTCATGGTACCCCTTAATTATGTCAGATTTCCCATGGTACCCCTATTTTTAAGAATGTGCCTATGATATCCTTGAGGTTCCATTTTTGTGCCCATGGAACCTCTAATGTAACGGTCGTTAAATGGAGGTTAAGTATTGATGATGTGACAATAAATTAGTAATTAAAAATTACGGAAAATTCCCGTGGTACCCCTTAAATTTGTCAGATTTCCCATGATACCCCTGCTTTTTATTTTTATTTCATATTTATTAATAATTTTTAATTACTAATTCATTGCCACATCATCAAAATTTAAAGGCAAATTAACGGCCGTTAAATTAAGGGGTATCATGGCAAAAAAAAAATGTAATCTCAAGGGTCTTATAGGCAGATTCTTAATACCGGGCGTACCATGGGAAATCCGACAAAATGAAGGGGTACCACGGGAATTTTCCGTAATTTTTAATTACTAATTTATTGTCACATCATCAAAACTTAAACTCCATTTAATGACCGTTACATTAGAGGTTCCATGGGCACAAAAATGGAACCTCAAGGATATCATAGGCACATTCTTAAAAACAGGGGTACCATGAGAAATCTTTTATTTATTATTATTTTACAGTTCAATTTTACTCAGTTTTCTTGAATACTTTTACAGTTCAATTTTTTCTCTTGTATCAAAATATAATAACGTGCAATATGAAAAATTAATGAAGTGTTAATTTAGTATGATTAAATAATATAAAAATAAATACGCTATAAATACCGCTTATTCATGATTCATTGTGCAGGATCTAAACTAGTTACTCAATAATATACCTATTATTTTGTAATTTGTGGAGCCTTTGATTTACTAGCATAATACAAAAATTATAGAATAAAGCCTTTTTTGTGAAATAGTTTTTTTACTAGCTGGAAAGCCCATGCGATGCACGGGCCTCCCATTAGGATTATCTTTAAAAATTAATATATTTTATGTTAATAAAAAAAGTCATACTATATTGTCATTGATGAAAAAAAAATCCGTTATTGCTTTTAGCATAAAAGTTTTGCCATCAATTAGTAGAACATCAAGTAACATAGTTATAGTAATTATTATTCCGTATAAACATCTCGCAAAATCAAATCCAAACTTAATTCCAATAGAATTAGCAATATTTAAATACAATCAAAATATCTCTGATCTATTACATAGAATGCACGGGCACCTAGTTGTATCACATGTGACAACATTAGTTAGTAGTTTATGTCATTTTTTTTTAAATAGTCGGGTTACTAAGTTAGTATAATAATGTCAGTTCGTAGTATATATTTTATGGCACCGCTGAAAACGTTATTTTACGTTTCCATGGTCTGGTAATAGAAAACTATTAAATTTAACAAAAAGTCAAACTATGTTAACAATAGGAGCAAACAAAATTTCGGAGGTTGATTTAGATGAGGACAAATTAATCATCAGTTCCTATAACAAAAATGCAACTAAAGTGTTGTGGCATTTGGTATTTAACTATATCAGTTGTATACTAACATTCAGAGATATAGTTGGATTATAGTGTTATCGTTCTTATTGTCTAAGCACCATCAGTTTTTAACCGAAATAGTCTTTGACTACTTATCCTTAAAAACTTCATGCAAAATATATAATACATCATCTTAATTTGGCAAATTGTGAAAACTTCTTTATAAACAATGTCCTTGTGGCCTTGATACATTTGGTCTCTATCATCGATGTAGAACCTACCTTAATCTCTTGGATGAACGCTTCTACATAAAGTTGGCAATTAATAAAAACTGGTTTTGACAGATAAATTTAAACATGATTTTGTCATTGTTCCTAACTCTTGTTTATTGTCATGGCGCAGCATTAGAGCCGGCAAATAATGGCATGACACCGAAACATGACACGAATCTGACATGAAATTAACGGGTTAGGGTTGACATTTAAAGACCCATTTATACAAGCTGGTCGACACGAACACGACACGAGATTTAATTGGGCTAGGTTTAGGTTGAGCATTGTACACACGGACCTGGCCCGAATAACCTATCTACTAAATTAATCCCAATTTTTCTTGATCCTTATATAAATATACTTATACTTTCCAAATATTGACACTATACAAAACTACGACACGAAATTAACGGGTTAGGGTTGAGGCTTGATGACCCATTAATGTAACTGGATCGACACGAACATGACACGAGATTTAATAGGGTCGAGTTTTTATTGAAGAGTTTATGATCCATTTAAATGTGACACCTGAACCCGACACAACCAGATCTGTTTGTCAAGTCTACGTAGCATGGCCTCCATGTATATTGTGTTGGAATAAGTGTCCTCCGACAATAATGCGATCACAACTGTTGATCATGATGATCACATGTTTAAATCTCATAGTTAAGAATACATGTGGGAAGTAACATTTTACAGTCAACTGGTCCACACATATCGGTAATGATTGGCTGACTAGAGTTTGACATTACTGTCGTGCGACGGTGGTGATCAGTTGATCCCCTTAGGTCATACCTAAAGGGTAACACTCTTAATTGAATATTTAATTAATCGTATGACGATACGAGTTAATTAAATTACTTAAAAATTGACGGACGATTTTGGAAGTAATATTTGCGTGTCTCATTGTAATTTGATTAAATAAGATACGGTCTAAGTGATCGAATTGTTTTATTACTTAGATGAAATTATTGTTTACAGAAACAATTGAAACGGAATGAATAAATTATTATAAATACAGAATGTTGTAATTTATGATTCGGAAACCCATTACGGTACAAGTAATTATGAATTACTAGGTTAATTTTATAAGTGACATATTTTATTAATATGTTGATTTTTAATTGTTAAAAATACATACATTTTATACACATAATGTCATGGAACATGTTACATGTGACAAATAAATTAGAAAATGGACTTTCCATTTTACAATATATGTACCGAAATAATGGGGAGGGTTGGGGTTTGTATTATGTTTTATAATATATATAAGAAGCATAATCATTAAACCTAATTGATAGCCATGCACACCTAGTTGCTTTTGTGAAGAGTATCTTGGTAATGCATTGGCCCTTGCCCCTTCCCCATACCCGGTTTCCCAACCTAGCAAGCCAAGGGTTTTTACCCTTTATAATTTCTATAATGCAAATAATATCACTCACTAGTGTTGTGCATTATTTTGTTCATTCATCAACAACTTATAGAAGTTTTGTAAGAGAAATAAAACTCCAAAATCCTTCCTCTCTATACCGAAATAATAGAGATCAAAACAATAGTTTTTGACTCATTTTTAGTAAGATTATAATTATTCTAGATCAAATAATAATAGTCTTTTAAGAGGTTATCTTGGGTATTCATCTTTGGGAGGGATTCTAAGCTTGAATCTTTGTTCATCCATATAAGGAAAGCTCAAGAACAAGTAAAAAGGAGATCTTACTTGTGCCCTTTAATCTGAAACTCCCATAGTAAGAAAGACGATTTCTTCTCTATTTCTAATTATGTTTGCATGCATAAGATCTAGATTTAATTTTATGACTAAATTAAATGTAACATATATGAATATGTCAAAATTATGAGATTAATATTTCCAACAAGCGGTATCATGAGCCTTAGGTTGTTTGCATGCAAATCGGTTATTGTTTTTCCGAGTTATAAGATTAACAAACAAAACTTATAAATTTGTGTTTATTATGAAATATCACGAAATTTATTTGCATGTTAAAGTTTCTGGTCCTAAACTGTATTTAGGATATTTTGGTTTATTTATGGATTTTTATTGTTCATTTTATATAATAACGGCATTAAAATGTGATTTTTATGATAAAAATGTCATTTTTAGACTAAAAATAGCTAAACTTTGATTTTTCAATTGGTTTTTGGATATATTTTCACATATATTATCTACTAATGTCCTGTAAATGTTTATAATAAAATGAGTTGTATTGCTCGAAATATGGATTTTTCAAGTTAAAATCGTATTTAAATGGGTAAATAGGTTAATATGAGTTATATTTCGAATATGGTCATGGAAATTTAGTATGTTGTAACATGAAATTTTATAAGATGTGTGTAAAATATTTGGCTATAATGAAATCTTTATGCATGATTTATGACTTTTTGATGAAAAATCACATAAATAGTGACTTTAATTAGTAAAAATGCTAAAACATACTTCATGACTAAGGAAAAACGTCAAATATTGCATTTTATCATATATTTAAGATCTAAAAATGAAAAGTTGGTAAAAATAATTTTTCTCATATTTTTATGGTCATAATTTGTTAAAATCGATAAACCGCAACATTGTTTTTCTCGATAAATTTTCGAAATTTTTAACCTAAGTTTTGAACATTATGAGTGTCATGGTATTTTTCCAGAATTTTCATGAGTTAAATTTCAAATTTCAAATTTATTTGAAATTTTTATGATTTAATTTGAAGTTTATGACATAATTTTGTTTTTAGGTCCATTCATGAACAATATTAAGAAATCTAGGTTAATTATTGTCAAATGTTAGTGGAGACTAATTATGAGTCCTAAGATGGTTAGGGTAATTAACTTGTACATAAATATGATTTTATGTAATTATTGTGATTTTAAAAGGTTAAATCACGCAAATCCGTAAATCCCGATTGATATACGATATTGGCTCCTTAAAGGCGATTTAGCATAAAATTTGGCAAGTTCATACATATTATAATGCTGCATTTTATTTATGATTGTCATATTTTAATTTTATGTAATTTTTGAATTATGTAATTTTACTTAGTATGACATTAGTTTTTAATTGATATTACCCGAAATGTATGGGAATATCGATTCGGTTGTAATTTCTTGTGATCTCGTATCACCGTTTTGTAATTTAATAGATTTATTTTTATTTTTAATTACAAATGTATAATAGGAAATTATATAATTTATTATGTAATTTATTTATTCCGGAGTTCCTTGAAGACGGTGCCACTCGAGAAGGCGATCCATTAAAGAAAGCGTTGCCTTGAAGTGCGTGCCAAGACCGAAGTTCAAGGGACCAAAGGAGTTGGTTTCCGAATTTGTAATAGTTTATTAGATTTACTATTTTAGGAAGGCCATACTAGGATTTTATTTATACTTTGCATTTTATTTATATGTTGCATGCATCGCTAAATCGCCATAACTAAACATGCATTTTAATCGAGTAAATCGACCGTGTCAATTACAATTATCGTAGTTCACCGCTTTAGTTCACTTAAAACGTGATAGATAATAAATTGACATGACATCTCGCTAAAATGAACAATTGAGACTTAGCCTTATCAAAAAGTAGAAACCATGAAAACCTATTTCGTGAGGGAGTGCACTCGGCCATACCGGGTACAAACCTTGCTACGTAGGGGAAGTGGGTGATAAATGTCTATCCACCGAATTTATGTTAATAAAGGGTATTTCGGCACACCGTGCCCTAAGTTAATATGAATTTGGATCATGGACACATTTATTCGAAATTTGGATTGAACTCAACGAAAGTATTCACGACGATTTCCGGATATGTTTCGGGCTAGAGATAAATATTAATGTAATTTTATCGACCAAGAGTTCTAAAAGTAGAATCGATTAAAGAGTTAATCCACCAAGTTATGTTAATAAAGGGTATTTCGGCACACCGTACCTCAAGTTGATATGAATTTGGGTCTTGGAATCATTTATCAAGTTGGGTAGAGGTCACTAAATAAATGCAATAAAACTTGTTTAAATTAAAAATTTACGAGTGTTATTATTTTGAAAACGACAAGTGTTTTATTCCTTCTATTTTTGTTTTGTAGACCACTTTTATTTCTCATAACAAATGGCCGCACCAAACACCAACGCCGCACCTCTCACTAATGTTTCATGGTTCCGATCCTTCATGGATCATTGTAAACTTGAAAAAAATGGGTCAAATTTCTCCGATTGGGATGCCCAACTCAAATTAGCCGCCCAAGGTGACGACAAGCTTCGTTACCTCACCGAGCCTCTCCACCCGAACCTAATGCTAGGTCGAGTGCCGCCACTAGGGAAGCATATGAGGCTTACCACAAAGAGTCCGCCACTATGAAAAATGTGTTGATTTTTGCAATGGAGGCGGATCTCCAAAGGAGAGCCTTTAAAATGGGCACCGCTTATGAAATCTATTCCAAACTTGTGACAATGTTTTCACAAACACCGAGGATCGTCCAATATGAGGCGGTCTCAGCATTCTTTGATCTCGATTTTAAGGAGGGCCAAAAGGTTAGCCCTCACGTGCTCAAATAGTTGGAGCTAGTCGAGACATTGAAACTTCAAAATGTTGAAATCCCCAAAGAGCTCATTGTAGATAGGATCCTACATCCTTATCCAAAGTCAAAGCATATGTTCAATTCCGGGTGAATTTTAACATGCAAGACAAGGACGTGTCTCTTGAAGAGTTGCACAAGTTACTTGTGCAAGCCGAAAGAGACATGAGGTTAAATGTCAACACACCTAAGGATGTGCTTAACATAAGCACCAAGAGCAAGGAGAAGTTCAAGAAGAATGGGAAAAAGGGTAAGAGGCAAGCTCCCATGTCCACCAAGGCTAAGTCTTTTGAAGCTAGCACTTCCAAGACCAAGAAGGGTCCTCTTGATAAATGTCATTATTGTAATGGTGTTGGACATTGGAAAAGGAATTGTTCCAAGTACCTTGGTGACATCAAAGCTGGAAAGATCACTCCAGTAGGTAAATGACTATCCTTTCTTTTATGTTTCTAATTCAACTATGGTATTTTGATAAAAAGTTGTGATAATGTATCCTCTTTTTATTGTAAATAGGGTCTCCTCCAAGCAAAGACAAAGGAAAAGAAAAGCAAGCTTGAGAAATCATCAAGGAGCTAGGAGTAGCTACCAATGAAGCTTGGCTTTTATTATTGTCTTATTTTAAGTTATGTTTCGGATTTTTAGAACTATTTTGATATCCGTGTTCGACATGGAAATGGTTGATCCTTTCTAAACAATGGTTGTATTTTGGATTATGGTGGCTTGGTTTGCAACCCAAATCACCCCTTTTATCGTATTTGTTTGTTCTAAAAATTCGTCTTTATACGCTTGCACATAGAAACATATGATCATCTACTTAAAGTGATCCAATAGACAACTATAATGATGGGATTCATTATATGTCCACAAGCTTAAAACTTGTGTATGATCAATTATAAAGTGATGTTGAGTTGATGAACTCTTCTAAAGGAATGTCAATTACCAAGTACACTCATCAAATCTAAAACTATTAGTCAATCTATGAGATAGTCCTCCTTATACTTCAAAATCATTATTTGTGTCTCATAAGCTATCTTTGAATATCTAGTGTATTTATTTTAAGGATAGAGTGGGAGAAAAATGAAGACACAAAGAATAATTTGTATGCTTGAGTATATGAGATTTACGAAAGAAAGAATGATTTGTATACCTAAATAGATAGTATACACGAATAGATGAGATCTATGGTCTCGAATAGATGAGATCTACATGACAAAAGAGACCAAGTGAAATAATCAAAAGAATATGTTATCAAGATAACTACACGAGGAGACTAAAAGAAAGTTTTGAAAGAAGATGACTAAAGAAAAGTCTTAACAAGAGATTTGTCTAGTTTATGAACAACATATGACCAAGAGTTTCAATATTGATATTTACTTAAGAGCCTAAATGAGACAAAGTTGCATCCTTGAATATAAATGAGATTTATGATTAAAAGTTGCAAAGGAAGATATGCCGATATCTACAAAAGCTAAGTTAATTGTTAACCACGCTAGTGTCATTACTTAACCTCATTATAAAAATGAAATGGTTAAACCTCCTTCCGAAAAGGGTATTTTGAGAAGGACATACATTAAATGGGATTTCACTTTTAAATAATAACATTGCTACACATCATTATAAAAATGAATGAGTTAGAGATTAAAATCTCTTTCCATAAGTTTAAGACTGAAACCTTTTCAAAATAGGTATTTTGAAAGGATATGTTGGGAACATATATGGTTTTAATCTTAATAACTTGGCAAAGCAAAATGTGTTTCAATTCTTGAAATGTTTCGATTGAGTAGTCAATTGCGAAACATGTGGAATTAAGTGGGAGTTTGAAATTATCATGTGAAGACATGAAATTTAGTGGGAGCAATCATCTTGTAAAATTTATAACTCATTGCTCATTGAGAATGAGGAGGTAGTACCATCTTCACAATGAAGTATTTGAGTTTTCAATTCTGGATGAAAATGGACTATGATAAATCCAATCACATCATGGGATGTTGGATAGGTATTGAGATATACACATCAGATCAACGAGAAACATAGGTTATTCATATCGATGAAAATGGAATTACCATAAGTAGTCATGGTCATTCATTAAACCTGAGAATGGTTGATCACATGATTTAAAATTACTAATGTTTCCGCCATTAGAACAATCATGCACATGTCCTATAATGAATCATATGCTTAAGAGCATGATGAGTCATTGGTAAGCCATAGAAGAATTGTCATGAATTCTCGAGAAGAACTAATGAGCTATTCTAGTGTTTGACGGAACACTCTGTTATGTGACAAGAAGTTGCACATATTGAAGTTCGAAAACGCGTAAGGATTTATGAAAATCCTAAGCTATTCAAGCTAAAAGGAGAAATAAGAAGTTTGAAAAGATACTTGTTATAGTAAGAAGTTACTCAAAACTAGTTTTTCTAATATGCTAGGACTTATGAGAAGTGCTAGGCTAATCACATTGACAATTGTTGCAAGACTCTACAAAACGTATACCTAGTGCATTACGAGTTAATGGAACACTTGACTAGTGTGAGT
Source organism: Silene latifolia (assembly GCF_048544455.1). Taxonomy (NCBI): domain Eukaryota; kingdom Viridiplantae; phylum Streptophyta; class Magnoliopsida; order Caryophyllales; family Caryophyllaceae; genus Silene; species Silene latifolia. The sequence goes on along the minus strand of NC_133527.1, from coordinate 8,858,189 downwards.
TATATCATCCACCACAATTCGTTGGTTATGTGATAAACAACAAGAAAGTTCTTTCAAGATAAAGAACCTAAACCTAGGTTGGGAACCTAGATATGTACTTGATAAGGTTCATGCTATGAGAGATAACATGAATATAAAGGAAAGTGCAATACAAGAAGTATGAACACATGGACACATGGTATGTTAAACTTCTATTGCAATCGACTAGTGTTTACACACTTACGATATACATCACAAGGGTGTAATATGATATTAACTACCCAAATGTGATGTCGACATTCGTCGTTTGAGTTATTATTAACTCGCCTTATACTTTGTTACATCCAAACGGGTTGTAGAGACAATTGAACCCCGTTAAAGTGAATACGGATTAACATTGTATTTGCCCATAGTCATTTACATGAGGTGACGTCTCGAAGTGACTAGAGTGTGATGCGATTTATGGCAAGTTCAAGTGCCATGGAGTCATGTGAGATGACTAGTCGATCACATAGGCAAACTGTTAGGAACACTTTGTCGGGCTAATGACCGCTTATAGAGTTCTGGCAAATTTATATAGCCTGGTCGTGGCGAGAGCTACTATAGTATTCTAATGAGTCGATTCTTTTGACTAAAGACTGTTCGCCTAAGGTGGCACAGTTTCAGATTAACTTTGATTTATGTTACTACGACTTTCGTAAATGGGGTCAAATGGGCATATTTTGGGTTATGATGGCTGTGGCTAGTCGAAGGGAATAAGTGCGATAGGAATTGTCCACCCCTTGTCAGGGTCATAACAATATCTCAGGGCCACTCGAGGAGTAATGAACTGGAAATGCGTGGCCACGCTCGGAAGGTATCTATGGTAGATAATTTCGGCCAATCAGTTATTCTCAAGATCGAGGAAACCACTCTTGATATGATCACTTGCAAGTACGACCCGAAAGACACATTGCATTGAGTGGGAGATAGTAATAGGACAAGAGAATTGGTGACGCACACTTGTTGAGGACAAGTGGGAGATTGTTGGAATAAGTGTCCTCCGACAATAATGCGATCACAACTGTTGATCATGATGATCACATGTTTAAATCTCATATTTAAGAATACATGTGGGAAGTAACATTTTACAGTCAACCGGTCCACACATATCGGTAATGATTGACTGACTAGAGTTTGACATTACTGTCGTGCGACGGTGGTGATTCGTTGATCCACTTAGGTCATACCTAAAGGGTAACACTCTTAATTGAATATTTAATTAATCGTATGACTATACGAGTTAATTAAATTACTTAAAAATTGATGGACGATTTTGGAAGTAATATTTACGTGTCTCATTGTAATTTGATTAAATAAGATACAATCTAAGTGATCGAATTGTTTTATTACTTAGATGAAATTATTGTTTACAGAAACAATTGAAACGGAATGAATAAATTATTATAAATACATAATGTTGTTATTTATGATTCGGAAACCCATTACGGTACAAGTAATTATGAATTACTAGGTTAATTTTATAAGTGACATATTTTATTAATATGTTGATTTTTAATTGTTAAAAATACATTTTATACACATAATGTCATGGAACATGTTACATGTGACAAATTGACAAATAAATTATAAAATGGACTTTCCATTTTACAATATATGTACCGAAATAATGGGGAGGGTTGGGGTTTGTATTATGTTTTATAATATATATAAGAAGCATAGTCATTAAACCTAATTGATAGCCATGCACACCTAGTTGCTTTTGTGAATAGTATCTTGGTCATGCATTGGCCCTTGCCCCTTCCCCATACCCGGTTTCCCAACCTAGCAAGCCAAGGGTTTTTAGCCTTTATAATCTCTATAATGCAAATAATATCACTCACTAGTGTTGTGCATTATTTTTTTCATTCATCAACAACTTATAGAAGTTTTGTAAGAGAAATAAAACTCCAAAATCCTTTCTCTCTATACCGAAATAATAAAGATCAAAACAATAGTTTTTGAATCATTTTTAGTAAGATTATAATTATTCTAGATCAAATAATAATAGTCTTTTAAGAGGTTATCTTGGGTATTCATCTTTGGGAGGGATTCTAAGCTTGAATCTTTGTTCATCCATATAAGGAAAGCTGAAGAACAAGTAAGAAGGAGATCTTACTTGTGCCCTTTAATCCGAAACTCCCATAGTAAGAAAGACGATTTCTTCTCTATTTCTAATTATGTTTGCATGCATAAGATCTAGATTTAATTTTATGACTAAATTAAATGTAACATATATGAATATGTCGAAATGATGAGATTAATATTTCCAACATATTGTCTCTGCTTAAGAATGAAAGGAATATTTGTATCAGAGGAAGTCATTACTATCATAAATTTATTTTGAAATATACTCATGTTAGGATAAATTAATTTAAATTTTATCTAAATAAACTTAACCCGACCCAATTAACTCGTTTGCAACCCTAATTTTACTCACTGTAATATTACACCCTTTACTATATATTGTCCATGTGCGCACAAAAAAAAAACTACATTGTCCCTCTCACTCCCCAAGCCTCATTTCTACTCCTCTCAATTCTCCATCACCTCTCTTATTATATTCGTCCATCTCACAAGGTGCTATTTAGACACTTATTCACTTTATTCGTTCTTTGTTTAATATTTTCATAAGGCATAGCAAGACAATAATTTTATCTTATACGAATATTATTAGTAGTCTACATATACACAAGTTCTCATTTATAACGGACACTTTGCGTGTAAGTTTGTGACCTCTCACAATCTGCAAGTGGGAGAGGGGTTTTGTGAGGTCACAAGTTTGTGAACGAAATTTGCTGCTAAACATATGTACACAATGTGACATAGGACTATATAAATTGTATTCGAAAATTTATTTATAAATCGGATTCCATGAACTAAGCAGGCATTATATAGTAGAATCGCAATGTGTCTTTCTTCTCTCACCAATGTACTACAAAGCTGTGGTCGATCGAAGAAAGAACACAAAAGGCCATGATCAACTCAATACATACTATATATCGTTGATACACATGTCTTTATTAGTCATTACTCCAATGATGCAAAAATTGTGTACATTCAACAATACAATTACTTCCATTTACTTGACAAAGATTAAAACAAAAAGATAGAAAATATGAGAAATAGAACAAAAAAATTGATACTATCGTGAGAGTGTCTCAGAAAAAAATTAGCGCTATAAAAAAAGCGTCTTGTATCAATTATTATGATCCCATACTTCATAAATATGTACTTGGCTAGTTGGCTTCGTCTGTTATTAGCCTCGTATTACTTTTTTTTTTTAAACACAACAAAGAAAATAATCATTAAATGGTCGAAAAGTGCCCATAGTTATAAAATTAAGGATTTTGGATGGGCCATCCTCGAGCCAAATCTGCTCCTCTCCAAGTGTGAGAATCAATTTCGCAAGAGTATGAGCACCCCTATTACCGTCTCGGTGAACATGGGAGACGTCAAAAGACTCGAAATAGGACAACAACGAAATAATGTCCTTAATTGAAGGGTCAAACCAAAGTTCTTTCAATGAGCTTTCTCTAAATATGATGGAAAACCTTCATGTTATCGGTCTCCTCGTATTACTTCCTTGATAGCATCTGTGTATGAAAAATCAGACGTTAGATTAGTAATAACAACAATAAAACTACGTATAATGATAAACATAAATAGTTCAAATGCACATAATATATGAAAAATCAAACATATAGAATTATAGACTTAAGGAAAAAAATCAAGCATAAATCAGGGTGATTTCCGTACATAATGTTGTGAGGTAAAATAATTCTCAGTATATGGTTACTTGAAAAATAATTCCCACCATATAGTTAAGCTAGGTTTGGATAACCCGATGTAAAAGGATTGGAAAGAACATTATACTTGGATTTTCTAGAGGTATTGTCTTGTAAGAAAATTATTCCCTACATATTGCTACTTTTATTTTTATTTTATTTTTAATTTTAAGAAGACATATTTAGGTATATATTATAATTATTTGACATATAATATTATATAGTAATAAAATTTAAATTATAATTATGATAAAAGAATTTAAAATATTTTATTTTTTATTTGAGTATATTAATATTAGTTTAAAAACAACTTTTTAATAGATTTATTTTGTGTGCTCGTAATATATCTTTTCATCATTTTCTTTTTGCAATAGTTAGCTTTTTTTTTCTTTAATACAATAAGGCAATATTTTTGATTTATTTTTATACTTAACACTTGATGTATGACTTATTGCAAAAAAAAAAAAAAAAAAAAAAGATGAATCATAACTCAGACTTGTACTAGCTTCGATATTAAATTTTAATCCGACCATTTTGAACACACATATAAATAAAGCTAAGAAAAAAATGCGAGTATAATTTTAAGTAATATTAATACACATAAAAAAATACATTTTAATTTTTTTTCATAATTGTAATTAGAAATTAAAGTAACAATATGTAGGGAATAATTTTGTTTATAAGACAATACTTAAGGAAATTTCAATTTTATTGTTCTTTCCATTCCTTTGCTTTGGATTATCCAATCCTACCTCAGCTATATGGTGGGAATTATGTTTCAAGTAGCCATATGATGAGAATTAATTTGTCTCATAGCATTATGCAAGGAAATCACCCTATGTATTGGTTAATACTTTGGAATATGTCATATTTATATTTGAAAAGGAAGTCTTTGCATACGTTTTGGATTTTTAATTAGCTTATTGATTATATAGTTAGTAATCACAATTTTACAATTCTAAAATAAGTCTCTATTCTACTTAAAACAACGTAGAGTAAGAATTCAAGTAGAAATAAGATAGAAAAAATTATTTATTAGAATTGAACTTATAGATTAAGGTATTCCTACAAAAAATTGGACTCTCTAATATCGCTCGAAAAGTTTCTGCTTTATATATATGTACTAGTTGGAAAGCCCGTGCGATGCACGGGGCTCCCATTAGGAGTATATGTAACAATATATACCTATGCAAGTTGATAAAAAAAAGGTCCAACTATGTTGAATCTGAGATGGAACAAAATTTTGGGGTTGGTATAGTTGATGACTTATTAATTGTTAGTCTGTTTCATTGTCTCATGCACTCCCGGTTTTTAATTAATACAAAATGCTATTGTCGTAAACGTAATTGTAGTTTCCCAAATGAACTTTTGATAACCGAGACAAACCTTTAATTACGACATTCACAAATTAGATTAACCTACAATAACAACTACGTACAACTAAATGATGTTACATAAAACAACGGGTATCGGCCTCATAGGTATCATAATTTTATATTTAGTGTGTTTGGAGAAAATATTAGATCTTTAGCAACAAAATTTTACCTTAACTAACTACAATTAAAAGTATTTGCTTTTTATAAACTTCTCGCAAATATATAATATGAAGCATAATTTATAAATTTGTGAAAACTTCTTTGTAGATAATATTTCTTGTGTGACCCTGGTAAACTTGTTTCCTATCTTCAACGTTGAGCTTAATTAAACCCTCGGGTGATGTTGTTCCTGATGCAGCTACATAAAGCTGACCATGTCTGAAAACTGTCTTCGATAGATAAACTCTAACATGATTAAGTTACAGTCCATGACTCTTATATATGATCATGATGTAACACGGACTGAATGGATAATATTATCTCGAGCTTTAACTCTCCTAGATCCTGATATATTCATTGGTATCTTAATCCACATTGCATTTCCTTGTTATCCTATGCCTTTGCTTCCAGATTGCCTTCACTTATAGCTAATAGCCATTTATTAAACAACCTACGCCTTTGTTATTTCTACCAGTCTCCCTTCCCCTAACAAACCCGCATGTTTTTTTTTCCAGATCGCCTTCACTTATAGTTACGGTCTCTCAATAATCTTATACTTCTTATACATATAATCTTTATGAGGTTCTTAGAGTTAGAAATCTATACGTGTAATTGTGCAAACAAATTAACTGTTCATATTTTTTTTTACTAAAATTATCGAACTTGGATGTCTACCCATCAAATTGTAGCATGAGCACAATGATTCAACTCTTGAACACACCAAATAAGCCGGAGAATGTAGTCTTAAATGAGAATTTGTGATACTCAAAACAATAACCATGTAATTAAAAGACCTATACTAAATACGGCGATATTTTGACTTCATACAATCGTTAAATAATAAAAATACCATACAAAAAAAGTTTATAAAATACACAATCCAATACAAAAGCCAAATTTTATGCCTGCAAATTTAATACTTCTACTCCTATAATATTAAAAATTGTAAATAAATTTTCAATTTGTTAGTACTACTACTATTAATGGAAAATATGCTTATAACTAAACAATGCAAAAATCCTGCCCAAACTCTCCTATTGCGTGAATAATTTTTTTTTTTTTTTTTGAATTGTCTAATAAGCGAAAGAGTTTGAAACTTTTATTATTTTTATTGTACATCTACTTTTATTAGGATATATTTGAAACTTCACTAAAACTCTGGAGATGCGGTCTTTCAATAAGTTATTGAGAGACCAGTCTTTCGTATCCTTTTATTAGTACATCGTGGCCTTTTTGTTGTTGATCGTGACATGTAATTTCGTCCATATTTTCATAATAAGGCTCCGTTTGGCACGACAGTTCAGGTAGCTTATTTGACCAAAATAGCTTATTTGACCAAAATTTCAGCTACCTGATTTTTTTGCAAGTGTTTGACAAGTAACTTATTTGGTCAAATAAGGTACCTGAAATGAAATGTTACATCGGGTAGCATTTGAGAAATCAGGTACCTGAAATGACTTATTTTCCATTTTTTACCCCTTTATTCTATAATATTAAATAATTTTCATATACTTTTACGTCATTTTACCAAAATCAGCTATCTTTTCAGCTAGTTTGCCAAACACATTTTTATATAATCAGTTACCTTATCAGCTCATAATTTTCAGCTACCTTATCAGTTACCTTTTCAGGTTTCAGGTTAGCTTTTCAGTTTTGAGCTACCTTTTCAGGTTTCAGCTACCTTTTCAGGTAGTTTTGCCAAACAGAGCCTAAATGTAGCCATTTTATCTATAATAATGATTTATACTTATTTTATTACCTTTATTAGTACCACTTTTTCTTAAAATTGTAAAATAACCTCTCAATAAGCTTATTGAGAGACCGTAACTCAGAAAACCTACTCTTGAAACTTTTATTATTTTTATATCACATCTACCTTTATTAGAATAGTATATTTAAAATTTATTTTAAATAATATTCCTCAAAAATTTATTTTAAATAATAAGTTCATAGTATTTGAACTAAAATCTCAACCTTTAACAGTAGGATGAGCTAGAAATTTTCATTTTCACGCGCATAATAATCACCATAACTTTTGAAGAGTATTAAGAATTCTATTTCCTAATCCAATTCATATCTTATATAATAATACAATTTATTATATATTCTAAATAATTTTCTTAATATTAGGTAATTTATAAAATTTGGACTCTCTAATATTGCTTGAAAAGTTTCTGCTTTATATATATGTATTGATTGATTGATTGATTAGTTGAACAATTATTTGTTATGTAACTTTGCAAATGAGTGTTTTTATATATAAATGCATTGTTTATACTATAAGACGGTCTTACATAATAATTAGTAAACGTAATTCAAAACAATAGATCTTGCTTAAGATCAAGATATCCGTTTTATCTACGAAACGGATTCAATACTATCAGATGGACAAAACTTTTGACATTTTCTAAGCATCATGTCTTATCATTTTGTATCTGTTTAGCCCGTCTTGATGTAGGACGGATACAAGAATATGTGATTATGAAATTGTTGTATGGGTGGTATGAAATGTTGTTACTTTAGAGGCATGAAGCGACTTTCGCGCCCAACAACTAGAATTCCTTCCTTAATCAAAAATCAAAAACATCCCTTTTTGCTTGTTGACACACACCCATCATCAATTCATCACCATCTCCAAATTATTATTTTTCATATTTACTCTCTCTTACACAGAAATCCCTCTTCATTTTTAAAACATCTTTCCGCATTTTTGGTGGGTTTGATTCAAATCCCATCAATTTTTCTTCCAATCTTATTGTTTTCTTCCCATCTTTATTATTCGGTAAATCTTTAAATTTTGTTTCGCGGCTTTTATTTTGATGTATTATGTCTTTGAATGATTATGTCGTAAGAATAATGATTTTTGGTACAATTTACGATTAGATGCCTAATGCGGAAAAATATTGTAATGATCATTGTGACTTTACTACAAAGCAATTTATGTCATTATAGAATAATTATTAGAAATACCATCATTCTTAATTTTTTACATATCTCTTGCTACCATTTTCTTTGATTAGATTAGATAATTATGTCTTGTGACTCTTGTCATATGTTACAAACTTACAACCTTGAAAGAAATTTACTAATAAAGAGGTCTAAACCTATTAGTTAGGACGAAGGTACTATGGATAATATCACGCTAGGTGGCAGATTTGAATCTCCATCCCCCTATATTGTAATGTCCTCGTGATTGTGTGATTTACAATAATAACATAACCTTTGTCGATGATGAAATGCAGAGGACTTAATTTTTTTTTTCAAAATTATCCGTAAAAAGTATAGTTTTGGGAAAAATAGAAAGTTAATTAAGAAGGCAAGAAGAATTATGTTCTGCTGTGGAGGTGAAGAAGAGGAAAGTGCCCCACCTCCTAATCAATATAATGCCCCTCCTAGAGGACCTGCTGGAGGTACTTTTCCGTCTTCCTTTCTTTCTTTCTTTTGACTAAGAGAGCGATATCACCTGATAATAATTTCACCAGTTAAGCTAGTTGACATCTGTATCGTTAATATCAGTAAAAGCTTTCTTATATGGATGATTATTCGGGCCATGTTGTAGGTGGGGACTAGGGGAGGGTTTGAAACATAGGCCGTGAATATCCTTTTAACAATCTTACCAGTTAAGCTAGTTGACATTTGTATCGTCAATTATATCAGTACATGCTTTCTTATATGGTTTATTCGGGCTATGTTGTAGGTGGGGACTAGGGAAGGGTTTGAAACATAGGCCGTGAATATCCTTTTAACAATCTTACCAGTTAATCTAGCTGACATCTGTTCCGTCAATTATGTCAGTAAATGCTATCTTATATGGTTTATTCGGGTGAGAATGTAGGTGGAGATCGAGGAGAGAACAGAACTTCGAATGCAGCAAGAAGTGGACCACCAGTAAAGGCTTTACCAATAGAGTTACCAGCTTTGACAATAGATGAACTTAATAAAGCTACCAACAACTTCAGTGATAATACATTGGTAGGGGAAGGTTCTTATGGCCGCGTTTTCCATGCTACGCTAAATGATGGCCAAGAGGCCGCCGTTAAGAAATTAGACACTAGTTCTGCACAGGATTCTGATTCTGATTTCGCAGCTCAGGTACATTTTACTCTTGATGATGATAAATGACTTGGACTTTAATCTCCTCGGATTTACTGACAAGTAATTTCTTCTGTTTGTAGTTGTCTATAGTTTCCAGGATGAAACACGATCATTTTACTGAACTGCTCGGTTATTGCTTGGATCAAAATAACAGAATACTCGTTTATCAGTTTGCGACAATGGGTTCCTTACATGATGTTTTACATGGTACTTGCCAAATCGACTCAAAATGCATCATTAACCCGTTTGTCAGGTCTAGTTTTCTATCATGTTTTTACGTGTTAACTGAAATCTAATACGCGTCTTTAACAGGGAGGAAAGGGGTGCAAGGCGCAGAGCCGGGGCCTGCTCTAACATGGGCACAGAGAGTTAAAATAGCTTTTGGTGCCGCAAAAGGTCTAGAGTTCCTACACGAGAAGGTTCAACCATCTATAGTTCACAGGGATGTGAGATCGAGCAATGTGCTTTTATTCGATGATTTCTTGTCGAAAATTGCTGATTTCAACATAACTAATGCTTCATCGGAGACAGCTGCTCGATTGCACTCTACTAGAGTCCTTGGAACGTTTGGTTACCATGCCCCTGAGTATGACCTCTTCCTGATCTCGATCAATCTCTGAAATCGTCATTTTGTACAAGTATTTCTTGTATTAAGTTTCACTTTCCGTTTGCTTTTCACTTTTCCCTTTCTATCTTTTCGCATTTTGAGGTGTGCGACCACCCAGGAACTTAACAGTGGTGGAGCGAGAGGTGGCTAGCAGGGGCGCCTGCCCTCGCTGGCATTTGACAATTTCGAAATTTCAGTTAAAATTTTCGGATTTTTCCAAGGTTGTCTTATAGTATAACCATTTCGCCCCCGCTGGTGTAACATCTTGGCTCCGCCGGACGGTTCTAAACGACGATTCATGTCAACAGACCCCAAATCATTTTGGAGTTAAGGCTCTGATGTTGTTGTTGCTGCGGACTTTTATAACTCACATAATTCTCACCTTTTGTCTGCCAGGTACGCGATGACAGGGCAAATAACTCAGAAAAGCGATGTATACAGTTTTGGAGTTGTTCTTTTAGAGCTTTTGACCGGAAGAAAGCCAGTAGATCATACAATGCCGAAAGGGCAACAAAGTCTTGTAACTTGGGTATGTTTTTCAGGTTAAACATAATCTTCGATCTTCGCTACTTCCGATAAAAAATACCCTTGCTAACATTATGCATATTATCATCATAGGCAACTCCTAGATTGAGTGAAGACAAAGTGAAGCAGTGTGTCGATCCCAAGCTTGACGAAAACTACCCACCAAAGGCCGTGGCTAAGGTTTCTTTTCGTCTCCATCTCTTCTTCCACAAATTCTTGTATAAGACCGCGTGACGATCAATATATCGTCATACCAACCCAATTGTGCATTTATAGTGTGTTTACTTGAATATGAGTACGGAGTACTTGTTGGGGATAATTCCCATGATACCCCTGAATACCCTTACTTTTGTAAAAACGTTTGATTGGCTATATCTCTTGGTTACGTATCAAAAAGCTGCGATTTTTTTTTCCTAAGTTGACCGTCTTTATGAGATTTTCAATTTGGAAAAAAGAAAATCGCGTTTTTATAATATCTTAGACTGTTTTTACGACTAGTCAAAGTTTATTCGTTTAAGAAACATTGACCGACTATTGGAATTATCCCTATTTGTTAACCGTATTATAAAACCAATGTTATTTGTTTTCTTGCTCGAACATAATTTTTGTATAAGACGGGTTGACAATAACTTCTCGGTTATATCAACCTAGTTATTACATTTATTAAATTATACCGTGAAATTGAGCATTGATCTTTAAACCATTTGTTTTCAGATGGCAGCAGTAGCTGCATTGTGTGTTCAATACGAGGCCGATTTCCGACCTAACATGACAATCGTGGTTAAGGCACTCCAGCCTCTTCTGAATGCGACTAAACCACCACCGGGACCCGAACAACAAGCGTGATCGACTTCATTTCCGACATGAAAGTATTTACAATGTCCACATTAATTTACTTCCCCATTTTTGTGCAACTACTCTTTATGTTTAGCACTTTAGAATCACCAAGCAAGAGAGTCAATGTATTTATGTAAGATAAATTTTTGGTAGATTTTGTATGAATGTATGATGTGTGAAAACAAAAGCCAAAAAAAAAAAAAAAAAAAAAAAGAACAATCTTATTTTAAGGTAATTTTCATTGTAATTATATGAACGTCTACCCGATAGTTTGGCCATTTAGTGAAAACAAAATGATAATTCGCTCGTCACAATCATTTATTTATTTTTATTTATAATACTTTCAGAAAACAAATAGAGTGTTATAACTACTCATAATAGAAGCGATAAAAGATAGAGAAACTATAAAAAAAAAAGAAAAAGAAAAAAAGCACCGATCCTTATGTGGTTCACTAACGCTGTGTTAGTAACGTCTACTGGGCAGGAGGGATGGGAGTTTTATTGATATTGAGGAGATGATAGATTTCAGATTCAAATTCAGATTATTATGAACTTATGATATGCATAACCTGTTATTGTGTTAGGTGCCTTGAAGAATTAGAGAATAACCTAGAGAAAGCCCAAAACAAATAAAACCCTTAGGTTTATCAGATACAGTTAGGGAGAAATCCCATCATAGTCGTTCGAAGCGGCGATTAAGGCCTCGTTTGATTGCCATAAGGGAATTAATTTCACATAATTTTACAAAACATGTGATAACTTGTTTGGTTGGCATCTAGGAGTTGGATACTTGGATTCATGCGGGAATTTCCAACTAAAATACAATTCACGTGATTTTAGGCAACCAAACGACACCTAACAGATTTAATACAAAACAAAAAATAAAACAAAGAATAAAAAAAAGTAAACGGAATCGAATACCAACCTATAGGGAAAAATACATTTGTAAGTCTATAATAATTATAAATATAACACAAACTTTAAAGAGACGGTCTCTCGGGATCTCAGGAGACCTACTGTATTTCAAAATCGTAATACTCATATGCTCTTATTCTTTAATTATTAAAGAATGAATTAACTATTGAAGTAAGATTAGAACATATATACTCACTGCGAAGAATATCCCAAGCTCTTTTAGAGGTGGTGGCACCAACAATCTTACGACCAACAGCTTCCGAAAGAGTACCCATAAGTGCACCAAGAATGAGACGGTCTTGTCGTTGCCATGTGTTGTAGGCGGGGCTTGTTTCCGATGGAACAGGTTGAGACCCGTCTATAAAGTGAAAGAGGCCATACCCCATAAGAAGATTGGAAATTTGAAATTTCCAAGACGGGTAATTTTGACCCGTTAGTTTGATACAATTTGAGAAGTTAACAACGATGAATGGTTTTTCGGGTTCATGAGGATTTGGAAGGGTGCAACACGAGATGTCCATTAAGGAAGGATCTTTGGTAATTGTGTTTTGATTAATAACACAACTTATATATAATATCTATATCGGAGTATATAGTACTATATATATAGGCGAACAACAAGAAGTTACCTATCCTAATACAAATTTGAAATTGCTAACCCGGGTAATCTTAACTTGTAAGATTTTTTTTTTTTTTTTTTGAAGAAAAATGCCTAAAGGCATTACTCAATTAATAAACGATCAAAAGTAACAGCAGCGTTGACAGAAGATGGAAACCCATCCTCCCATATCACTTTACCTACGACTCGTGGAACACAATGAGCTAAACCATGAGCGACACAGTTATTGACTCGACTTACATAAGACCAAATAACAGACTCAAAGTTGAAACTAAAAGTAATAATATCATCTAATATCATAACTTCTATTCTATTACCAAAAAGGCTACCCATAATTATACACGATTTATATGGACTTTTCATATACGCCCAACCAATTAAAATGCAAAATTGCTAAACGTCGCCCCTATTTTACTAAACGTCGCCCCTATTTTCATTTCATTTTGACAAATTTGCCCTTCTCTCTCTAAAAACTATTAAACACATTTTTTTTATCTTGAGTCGGAAATGGGTGACGATAACCCATTTTTCCGATACATGTGTGAATCGTATACTAATGAAAATTAACAATTAACTAACTATGAAAATAATTTAACATAATGAATATAATTATACGAAAATACGTAAAACTAATTGAATAAATAAGTAAATTAATGACATTAAACTAATTCAATTAAAACATTTTTAACATAATGCTTTTTTGAAGAAAAAAACTAATTCAACTAATTGAATTACGTTTTTTCGGAAAAAAAAAATTACGTTTTTTCGGAAAAAAAAAATTGGCTGAAACGTGTAAAATACACGAATATGCCCAGGCACGAACATGTGGAAAACACGTTTCTGCCCAGGCACAAACATGTGGAAAACACGTTTCAGCCCAGGCACGAACATGTAAACCACACGTTTCAGCCCAGGCCCAAACGTGTAAAACACATGTTTCTGCCCAGGCCCAAACGTGTAAAACACATGTTTCCGCCAGGCCATTTTCGTGTAATTCACACGTTAGGGCCAAATTGATTTTTTTTTTTTTTCGATTTTTTTTTCCGGGTACAAATCGACATTTTTTTCCCTCTAATCTCGTAGATCTATACAAATTTGGCTCTAATCTCGTCACATATTACCTATCCTAAGTCACCCTATAAACTAATCTACATGTTTTGTTGTCCCGTTTTTCTGTCCTTTTTTTTTTTCCGATTTTTGTTGTTACTTTTCAAGCGGATTTGAATTTCTTGTTTTTTTGAAGCGGGTTTTGAAGCGGAAATAGTTTGAACACGGAAATGAAAATAAAGGAAGTGATAGTGTATAAAGTAGCAAAGGGCAAAATAGTAAAATTAGGGGCGACGTTTAGCAAAACTAGGGGCGACGTTTAGCAAACTAACAATCCTCATACATATTAAGAGAAAAAAATTTCTTCAAAGTCTTACCTCTAAAGTGCTTAAGCTTATATATGAAAATAAATTAGATTTTCACTTATTACACTAATTTTCCATTTGGAGGTGCTTCGGGGAGAAAGGGATTGAATGGGTAACCATGCTCTTCAACAAGATTTGGAGGAGCAACAAGATGCCATCGGCTTGGAGGAAAAGCACTCTTGTCCCTTTATACAAGAACAAAGGTGATGTCCAAGAGTGTTCCAATTATCGGGGAATTAAACTTATGAGTCATACAATGAAGTTATGGGAGCGGGTAATCGAGCAAAGGCTTAGGATATATGTAGACATCTCGGAAAACCAATTTGGATTTATGCCCGGGAGATCGACTATGGATGCGATTTTTATTATGAGACAGTTGATGGAATACCATCGGGACAAGAAGAAGGATTTGCATATGGTTTTTATTGACTTGGAAAAGGCATATGATAGGGTACCAAGAGAAGTACTTTGGTGGGCTTTGGCGAGAAAGGGTGTGTCGCGAAAATATATTGACCTCATAAAGGACATGTATGAGGGGGCTAGTGCAAGTGTTCGCACTAATGTTGGGAGAACGGAAGAATTTCCTATTACCATCGGGGTGCATCAAGGTTCCGCACTTAGTCCTTTTCTCTTTGCTATAGTTATGGATGAGTTGACAAGGGATATTCAGGACGACATCCCTTGGTGTATGATGTTTGCTGATGATATTGTGTTGATTGATGAGACAAAAGAGGGGGTGGAGAGAAAGTTGGAATTGTGGAGGCAGACTTTAGAGACTCGTGGGTTTAGGCTGAGTAGGAGTAAGACTGAGTATTTGAGGTGTCAGTTCACTAAGGTGGCGGGGTTGAGATCAACAGAGGCGGGGAGTATTATTTTCGATGGGAATGTTGTTGAGGGTTCGGATTTCTTCAGATATCTAGGATCTATTATTCAAAAAGATGGGGAGTTAGACGGAGATGTGGCTCACAGAATTAAAGCGGGATGGTTGAAATGGAAGAGTGCTTCAGGGTTTCTATGCGATAAAGATATGCCCCAAAGCTTAAAGGGAAAATTTTATCGCACGACAATTAGGCCTGCCCTACTTTACGGCTCCGAGTGTTGGGCCGTGAAACATTGTCACATTCAAAAGATGAGTGTGGCGGAGATGCACATGTTGAGGTGGATGTGCGGACATACAAGGAAAGATCGGTTAAGGAATGAGGTTATTAGGGAAAAGGTAAAAGTGGCGCCAATAGAGGACAAGATGATGGAAAACCGGCTAAGATGGTTTGGCCATGTGAGAAGGAGACCTATGGACGCCTTTTGATTAGGAGGTCGGAGACTTGGAGAACAGAAAAGGTCCCTAGAGGCAGAGGAAGACCGAGACAGACATGGTTGAGAGTGATAGAGCACGATATGAGAGTTCTGGGGCTTGAGGAAAGTATGGTGATGGAGAGGGCACAATGGAGGGAAATGATACATGTGGATTTTTAGTATTTGATGTTTTTTGACAGATTTAGTGTTTTTTTTATTTATTAAATTTAAAGAAATTAATTTATTTATTTTTCTCTCCTTTACTTCACACTTTTTCAACAACCACTTTCTTATAGATTTTACCTGTTTCATTCCGGATCCTTAACTTTATTTCGGTTTTTAAAAATCGTTTTAATCTTTTCTCTCGATTTAAATTTTAAGTTTTTATAAAAGAAAGACGGAATTCGATTTTAAAACCCCTAAGTTCACCTTGACTTTCCATTACATTTTCGTTCTCTCTTTTTGTTTTTCATCTTCCTTTTTTATTCGCATTTTGAGGCGTGCGTTGTTTGTTGTTGTTGTTGTACACTAATTTTCCATTTAAAATCATCTTTTCATCATTAAACTTAAAAATATAATATTTTACTCCCTCCTATTCATTCATTTTGTCCCCCTTTTATTTTGCACAAGAATTAAGAAAATGATTTTGGACCATACAAAATACTCTATTCCACTCTACCCCACATGTAATTAAATTTGGACCACACAAAAGTTACCAAAAAAGGAAAGAGGACAAAAATCCGACTAGCTTCGATAAGGAAAGAGGGACAAAATGAATAAATAGGAGGGAGTATATTTTAACAAAAATAAAACAAAATTAGGATAAAACTATAATCTATACATATAAACGGTATCTCCTATTGACCTATTATTAACTTCGTGACGAAAAAAGAATTTATTAAAATAATTTGAGGTAATTAAAATATTTTCATAAAAAACACACTTCATGGAATTACTCAATTTTCTTGATTAATTTAAAGATTAATTACTTTTTATAAAAATTCATGAGGTATAAATTTAAAATTTATAAGAAATACGTTAAAATTTAAAAGGCCTATATTTACCACGCATTTGCGCGGGGTCTACACTAATTTTGATTTAACCTCGTAGTCAAAGAAAGCTTTTTTTTTCTTTTTTTTTTGACAACAATTAGACCTGTACTCGGGTCGGGCTAAGGCCGGGCTCTCCTGGTCAGACCCAGGCCAGGCCAGGTGTGACACCCTTAAATCTAGCCTTGATTATATACGTAAATTCTACAGAAAAACTGGTAGGATATGTTTGTAAATGGTTCAACTAGTCCAAAAACCTGCAATTTCAAAAAAATTTCTAACTAAACCATTCACAACCAATTCCAACTCAAGAAGAGTGTCAAAACCCTGCAACAACTGATAAACTAATTTACATATATAACTAAAGACGCGGAAATATAAGGATACAAACCAAAAATAGAAAGGGAGACATATGTCCCTTCAAATAATATACAAACCAAAAGTGTAAAAGGTTTCTACAAAAGAAAGCCAACTAGGTCCAAGGTTCCTTGCTCACTAGCTCGTCTGTGACCCCCAACAAAGCATCAACAACCTGTCAATCGCATTTTATACAAACACGAAAGCCACAATTCAGTGGGGAGTAACTTCGAGTCCTCCCAGCCACGAATCGTCAAAATTAATGTAACATGTAATGTAACATGTAAACAATTTGATAAACCATTTACTTATCATGTATTCTAACAAATGACCCCTAAACTGACCAAACTAAACTATCATGTGAATCAGATAACAAATAGTAATCCAAACTTTATCAACTGTAACCGGCTTACATCTCACCTATTACAGTTCATAAAATCACCATACAAGAAAGGGCAATATATCAAAGACAGGCATAAGTTCTTAGTACGGTCAATAGTCACTTTGTAACTCAAGTCTATACCACGAGGTAGGGAAGGTAATCGAACCGGTATCTTGGCTCAGCGGTTACTATTAAGAAAACATGGCCAAGAGACAACACAACCCTAGCCTAAAATCTGCGCAGACCTAGACATGCGGATACACACCACCGCACCCAAGACTCACAACTTTTTTTAAAACAAAGTGAAGTGAGTACCCTAAGGACACCACCGAAGGGTCGGCTAGTACTTTAAGTGACCCCATACTATCAAAATTAGTACCGAGGTCATGCCCCAACTTGGATAAACATCCACTAGTCAGGAACACAAAGGCTATCAAGCAATGAACATATACTCGTCGGGAGACTATAAAGACCTATCTATGATGAAGGCCGAAATACTCACCTAGGACCTAGTCACAGCTAGTCCCAGCTTGAATATTTTAGCCCACACCACCCAAAACTCACCACATAAGTCAAGTAAGACACCCACTTAACCTTAAGAGGACAAAAAGCCCTACTTACCAACATAAATTCTAACATTCCATCATGTGAAAGCTATATAAATGTCTATTTACAGCATACAATCCCAGCAGTTCCTCAATAAGAATTCAATACTAATTTCCAATCCTAGCAATTATAACAATATAAAAGGCTTTAGGGGAAACTAGGGCCATTACTACAAAATAAGAAGCTATTTAAATTCAATTAACTAAATAAGAAACTATTTAAATTCAACTAATTACACATGTGAAATAGAAATATAATAAATGGCCTAAAACAAGAAAAAGGCCGATTATCTAATTCATTCAACCGAATTTTTACCCGCAACCCCAGCCCTGCGACAGGTACGGGTCAAATTGCGGCTGACCAATCACTCAATTAATCGATATCGCATCGATCAAAGGGACTAAGGCTCGAGCCAAGACAATCAACAAAGCATTACAATTATAGCTATAAAATTCATTTTGAGCCTATTAATTACAATTTCATTTTGTAAACTATCCTAACATGTGATAACTATTAATATAAGCACAATTTTTCCGTTAACATAATATTTGTTACTAGTATGCTTCAATTCAAATTACTACCCTTTTGTTACTTATACTATTCTAATATTCATTAACCCGGAAGGACCAAGATTGCACGAAAACCCGCGAAACAAGCACGGACCGACCCGGGCCAACCATGGGCTAGCCGTGGGCCTACCACGGGCCTGCCACGGCCTGCCGGCTGCTGCCGGGCCCGCTGCCGGATCATTTCTCCTCTTTTTTTTTTCATTTTTATACATTATAAGACCGTCTGAAAATTAATTAATCGTCCCCAATTCAACTTTGATAATTTAAACTACCAAAAGGCACAAATTAAGCTTGCATGCAACTAAGTTTAACATGTGAAAAATTACTACCCAAACAAAAATTCACCAAACATACAAAAATCAAAAACATGTGACGATAATTCGTCGAGTAGCTCGAAATATGTTACCTTAAGCTAGAAAATGAGCAATTAGTCCTCAAAATCGAAACCCTAACCACAACTAACCGCTATCCTCTACAATATACGAGTCCCCGAACTCGTCTTCCAATCCTTCACCTAAATAAACAATTAAAACACAATAATTAATCAAAAATACCGAATTTCCGAAAATTGGTCTTAAAATAACTTAATGAAAATTGAAATTAGAACATACTAAGTTGTAGATCGTGGCGAGGGGATTCCGGAAAGGTAAATTTCGCGAAAAACGGACAAGAAACGAAGGATTTATGGCGATTTTGAGCTTGAATGTGAAAATGGTGTTTGATTTTGGTTTGTTTAGAGGATGAACATCAAAATTTCAGAAAAAGAAAGAATAAAGGGGAAGGGGAAGCCGTGCGTGAGAGAAGAAAGGAGGAAAAATTACGTGCGGGATTTTTAGTCGGGATTTTTAACGAGTCGGTTTTGACTCGTTTCAATAATAATTAAATCCGTAAGTCAAACGCAAATTCCGTCAAGTCCAAAGTCTTTAAACACGAGATTACAATAAAATTGAGTATTCACATGACCCATTTCCAAATTCGTTTACCCAACGTTCAAACGAATTGTCATTTTCCCCCCGATACGCCCTTATTTCGAAATAAAAGATTTTACACGGTTTAAACTATTTTTAAACATTACAAAACTATCAAAACAAATACTTTTCTTCAAAATATAATAAAATTATATTTCTTTGAATTATTTTTACTTTAATTACTTTATTGTCAAATTTTACTTGATTAATTAATTATTTTCGAAATATATTAACGGTCCGAAATTTACGGGGCGTTACACCAGGGGGAGGGGCGGGCTTGGTCGGGTCGGGGCCGGGTTGGGATATGCTTGACCCGGGCCAGGCTAACACGTCTTAGCAATTTTTTTTTCGGTTTTTTCCCATGGTACCCTCGAACTTTGGCAGATTACACATGGTACCCCTCCTTTTAACTTTCTACATATGGTACCCCTGTATTTACGTTTTTCTTTCCCAGAATGCCCCTAGTCAAATTGATGGGTACTATGTAGAAAGTGGAGGAAATGTAGATTCATATATACATATTAACATACTCATATATGTCTAATTAATTTGTCATAAATTAAAACGGATCTTATGCATGCAAACAATAATGTAAATAGAGGAGAAATCATGTCCTTACATAATTAATTTCGGATATTTGGGCACAAAAGAGATCACCTTTCTCTTTTGTTCTTGAGCTTATTCCAATGGAAGAACAAAGATCTAAGAGCAAGATCTCTCCCTAAGCTTAATACCCAAGGCTTCTCTTAATTAAAATTAATATTACAAGTACTAGTTATAATATTAAATTTAGAAGAAAATTGAACCAAAAATATTGTTAACACTTTGAATATTTTCGGTTTTGTAGAGAGATAAAGAGAGGATTTTATTTCTCTAGAAAACTTATATTTTGGATGAGTTATGGAATGAATTAATCTCTAACACATTTTAGAGTAATAGGTAAATTAAATTGAAAAACCAATGATGATTTTTTACATGAAAAACCGGGTGGAAGGGAAGGCTTTTAGGGGAGCCAATGCATGATCACTTTTGTCTTCACAAGGAGTAGTAGGGTTGCATGGCTAAAAAGCAAAACAATCATTATGTTTAGCTACTAATTAAACAATTAATTAGCTTAATCCACTTCCTATATTTCGGTCCATTTGATAATATGGAATCCATATTATTTTTTTGTCAATTGTCTATATGTTACATGTCACATGTCACATATATTTGTTATGTAATTTTTAACTTATTAAAAATCAACGTATTAATAAAAATACGTCACATACAAAAATCGACTTAGTAATATCATAATTACTAGTACCAAAATATTTTACCAATTATAAATTACAACTAATTGTATTTATAACCATTCATTCAATTTTAATTGTTACATTAAACAATTATTTCATCCGAGTAATGATACAATTCAATCACTCAGACCGTATCTTATTAAATCACATTTCAATATGATACGTAAATTTTACTTCCAAAATCGTCCGTCAATTTTCAAATAATTTAATTAACTCGTAACATTATACGATTAATTAAATAATCAATTAAGAGTGTTGCCCTTTAGGTATGACCTAGGGGGTCAACTGATCACCACCGTCACACGACAGTAATGTCAAACTCTAGTCAGCCAATCATTACCGATATATGTTGACCAGTTGACAGTAACAATATTACTTCCCAATTGTATTCATTTTAATGAGACTTAAACATGTGATCATCATGATCAACAGTCGTGATCGCATCATTGTCGGAGGACACATATTCCAACAGAAAGTTAATTTAAGGGGTATCATGTGTAATCTGCCAAAGTTCGAGGGTACCATAAGAAAAAACCGTTTTTTTTTTTGCTATAATGGCAAGCCAAGTGCGGGCCAGGCTGGAAACTTAGGTCCCGGGCCAAGTTGCATAAAATAACGGGCCAAGGCGGGCCGGGTCAGCTCGTGCAGATGGCCATCTCTAACAACAATAGTCAAAGAAAGTTGTTACATATAGAGCTGGTTATTTGCGGGCTTGGGCCCGAGCCTACCTGTAATACCCCGTATTTTATATAATCGATTAAGCGGATATTATTATATACTAGTTATTATACATGTTATATTGGTTGCATCGTAATATCGTGAATGTTATTAAGTCGGGTTTATATCGTATATGTTGAGTCGGGCTACATCACATTTTGTCTTTTGGGTCAAGAATCATATCACCCGTTTACCTATCTACATTTACCCAATTACCATACCCGTTTAACCCATTTGCCTTACCCGGAACATGTAACCACCATTTACCCTAAACCTAATCTAAGAGCCGCTCTCCCATTTGCCATACCCGGTTTCTTTTATGTTGGCCAAGGTTTTTATCTTTAACAGTTGAGTCATTCTAATTTCATTTTATCATTCATAAAACCATTTCTAAACCTAGAGAGAGGGAGAGTAAGAAGATTGTCGAGCCTTTCATTTGATTGAAGATTTCTCATCGATTCCAACCTAATTCGATTTCCCTGTTTGTAAGTCGATTTTATTCCATTGTTTATACTGTTTTAAAATGTTCGTCTTCAAAAAGTTTGAAAAGAGAGTCCTGTTTATTTGATATCTAGTTTATGCATATAAAATATCGTAGTCAAATTATTTATGGTTTGTCCTAGGTGATTTATTTATGAACATGTCGCTGAAAAGTCCGCGAATCTGATTTGGTTGTGGAAAATGATTTGAAACCCTAATTTTTATGTCGATTAAGTTATGAGGCTTCTTCATACATCATCTTTGTATAGTCTAGATGATAATAGGATTTGTAATTACTGAAAAATAATGTTTTAAACTCGTTTTATGAATCAATACTTTTTATGCGACGGTTTCTGTCAGTTTTTGGAAATCAGTCTGAAAACCCTTGATAAGTTTGGAATTTGAGAAAAACACGTTAGATATATTTTGTAGCTGAGACTCATGGGGTTCCAATTCAATTGGCCTTGCATCAATTAGAATTTTCTGGAATTAGTTATTCATTTTATACCGAGTCTGCCATGTGCAGGAAAATCAGGAAAAGTCGTGTTTGTTCTTTAAATTGATATTCCTATTAGTTTATGATGAGTTTAGGTTATGTGCTTGATTAATTGACTGAGTAGGTGGTAATTATACATAATTATGTTATGTAGGTGATGGATATGTGAATGATCATAATTGATTGCTTGTGTGTGCTTGGATTGCGAAAAGGTAGGGAAATACACTTGACTTATCAGCGTTGTTGTTAAATTGTGTTGACTTGTTGTGTTTCATATGACCAAGCTGTGAACATTGACTTGTTTCGTGGTTGTTGATTTATGTTATGATTCATATACTGGAATGTGGTTGACTGAATTGATTGTGTTGAGTATGTTATCACAACATCATTTGGTAGCTGGCGTGATTTCATTCATTGATATACATATTGTGTTGTATTGATTACTGTTGAGCATTTCATATGCATTGGAGTTGGAGGATGGTGTGGTAGTGGCGATGTTGAGATACGATGTGATGTTGTGATAAGGCCCAGGCTGGTTCTGCAGGACTTGCCCTGGTGTCCTCAGCTGTTGAGCTGGTATATCGACGACGGTCGATTGTTGTGCCTGCCGGGGATCGGTATGGCCGGGCGTTCTGGGTTATGAGATATGAGTTGAGATGGATATGTAGGTGACGAAGGAGCATGCATATCATATTTGTTGTTTCATTGTATTCCCTACTCAACCTCGTGGTTGACCCTGTGTATTCGTGAACACCTGTGATGATCCAAATATTGGTGAGCAGACTTGACATGTTTATGAGATAGGATGGGAGCTTGATGGGCCTGAGACACTCGATCAGAAGACTTAGTAGCTAGATCATTATTTAGAAGACTTTCACTTTTATTTATGTTAGTTCTTTGTAATTTGATGTAAAAGAGGTTTGTAATAATTAAGTTAAAGTAATTATATAATTTGCCTTGGAGTTTAATTTGTTATTCACTACCTCGGGAAACCAAGATGGTAACAGTCCGGTTTATTAGGGAATGTCTTGCTAAAGGCTCCTTCATAAATCGGGGTGTTACAAAGTGGTATCAGAGCGAATGATCCTCAGACCTAAACCAATGAACATAGGATGTGTCTAAATAAAATGAACTCCTGGGTAGGAACTGTTAGGAGCTCACAGTGCGGTTAAGAAGGCGCCCTTAATACGTGCTCTTTTGCCCTCTCAGCTTTGAACCAGGTAACCCGAGAGAAATTGAGTGAATGGGGTAGTTAGAAGGAAAACCTTGGATATAATCGAGTGATGTACACCTTGAGACCCATATATTCTAACCATGCTGCAGGACAACGTTACGGTAAGTATTTTGTATGAATGATGGCGTGATCATGTGATGTTGTGGAGATAAGAAATAAAATTTTCGTGTTCAGGTTGATAATCAATGAAGTGTTGGATTGTGGTAATCGCGAGCGTGAAAATAATTGCGAATTGATGAGATTTATCTGGATGGATGTTGAATGATGTGTTGATAGTACTATTATGTCTAGTGATATGCGGTTATGTGATCCCGAAGCCATGCTAGTATAGTATTGTGATAGTAATAAGAAACACTATTGAATTGCATGTTTCTAGTCATGGCAATCGTGATTTAGATTTAAGAAGTAGATCGAGATGCGAAGGGATTCTATGGGGTAGATGTTACGAAGGTACACAGTGTGAGATTTAAGTTAGGATGGGTTAGTATCGATAGTGTGGTTGTAAGAGCTTGGAACATAGTAAATGAATGACCTAGTGCTGAAACACGTTTTGTTTGATTTTACTCTCTAATTGATCTTACTGCCATTCGTTTTCTGTTTATCGCCTATGGATGAAAATTTTATGGGAGGTAGCCTGGCGAGTTAGCTTTCATTTGGCGTTGGTTTCATGTTCATAGGATATACGGTTAGGAGTAATAAACAATTTAGTGGTCTATGGTCAGAAAGTTCCTGTACAATTATGTTTCGACCAACAATTTTGTAAAATTTCTCATTTAATTTGTACTCATGATTACTGCATAATTCCAATTGGAGTGATTAGAATACTCGCACGTGTTTTCAGATTGATAAGCCACGAAAATTCTTGATACTTCAATATTAAAAGGTAAGTTTTTCAAACTGACCCAAGTTTCGGACCAATTGTTGTTACATGCTGTTTGGACCAACGGAGTTTTAAAATGCTTTAAAAATTGAATTCTTGAGCTTTGGACCTCATTCTTTTTCTCACGTATTATTAACTCTCTGTATGTTATAAAAAGTAATATAACTCAAGTTTTCGTTGAACGGTTATTATTCGTGATTTTTGGAAGTTACAACGTGAATCATAACTTTTAAAATGTGAATTCTATGTTGTGTTTTCATACAGTTGTTTGATTATTTCATGAGCCTTATTAATGTGGATTTATAATGTTCTTATATGATGATAGTAGTACGCATATTCATTGGTTATGTATCTTAACAAGTGATAAAAATTAAAGTTCAGTTTATAACATTGTTGGCATGA
The DNA here is from genome assembly GCF_048544455.1 of Silene latifolia. Classification (NCBI taxonomy): domain Eukaryota; kingdom Viridiplantae; phylum Streptophyta; class Magnoliopsida; order Caryophyllales; family Caryophyllaceae; genus Silene; species Silene latifolia. Next base: position 8,833,110 of record NC_133527.1, on the reverse strand, counting down.
TAGTATGTGTGAAATTGAATAGCTGAATATGATTCTTAATCAAAGGTGACATGTTTTATACGAGTTCAGTTGTTTGCGTACCTTAGATGTTGTCATGTCGTAATGTCTCTTGTTGTTCATAATCTCTGTAATGGCCGGAATATGTACATAAATACCGATGTTGTCTTATTTTATTAAAGTTAGTGGCAGGTAGGCATTAAATCCATATATTCTAATATATGTTTCTTGATTGTTACCATCGTTATTTTCTCTTGCATAGATAATATATGCTACGGATGTTGGTGGAAAGCTGGAATCGCACCTGATAGTTGGATGTTGCCAATTTATTGTTGTTTCCGCATGAATGTTTTATGATAATATTAATCATGTTTAAATGCTTACACACGTATGGTAGTAATGGTTTATGTTTAACTGTCCACACATGTAGTATGCCATCTGAGTTCTAATGTCTTTCATGTGAGTTGTGTGCCCATAGTTATATTTATTACCTTCATCGCATTAAATTATTTCAGTTGAACCTAAACCTATGACATGATAATAAACAGTGTTGTTATTCCTTATTGGATATGTTCGTTATTATATTGTCATAAAATGCTAAAGTGATTCTTGCAATTGTATGGGCGTGATATAAAGGAAACTGTTTGATGTAGCACGACATTTGACATATCTATATTCTCGAGTCGTTGCTATCAATTATATTCTAATGAAGATTGTTTATGATAACTATGTTGGCAATTATAATGGGATAACCCTTTGATGATTCACATGATATGCGTTGGTTTAAATGATAGTCGTTATAGTTACGTTTAATTGAGCCTACGAGTTGCCTAATTATTCAAATCGTGCAAATCAGAGAAGTTGTTCAAGTTGCTAATCTTTTATCATAGATAATGTTCTACAAAGTATATGATGACAAATGTATATGTTTAAGCTACTTATGCGATATCTTTTGTTTTGCTGAAAATGAGTTATACTAAGTTGCTGGACACAATTGAATGATATGATTGCTAAAATGTTAAACACATGTGTGATATGGAAGTAATGTTGTTGTTGTCATGGATCATATGTTGTTACTTTTATTGGGAAATATGTTTTTTAATTTATATCGTGCAAACAATTTTGATAATTTAAAATATGAATTATGAGTATGTTGTTGATTGTTTAAATTCATCGGTCTAATTCGTGACCTAAATCAGTGAGTGAGTAAATGGTTGTATGGACATGTCAATAAGATCCTGTGATTGTGATGGGTAGTAGTGGTAGATCTATTTGCTGTGATATGTTTACAAATGTGAGAAGTTTCTTAAATTGTTTTGTTATTTTTACTCTCGCTCGTTCATGGTCTATAATTGATCATCAAATTTGCTTAATTACATACATGTCCATTGCCCTCGTGCCTACTCTATCCCAACACCAACTTTGATTATGAAGACCATTAGTTAGTGAGCTATTTTCGTCATATGCGAGGACGTGGTTGAGTTTTATTTTCTTTATCGAGGTAACACGATAGTACCGTCCCTAATACTTTTATTATTGTTCGGGGTTGTATGTGTATGTGTCATTATTTGTCATCGTTTTATGGTATCAATTTATACATGGTAATTGTGAATTTCTGATGATTGTCATTATTTCGGTTTGCAATTATATAAGTACGTATTATATATCTTATTGTCAAGAGGGGGATTTTGGTGAGATGGGTTTGGATAGATCTGAATGACATATATGATTGGTTGAGCACAAGGATTGGAAATCTATAAGTTTGTAAAGGAAACAATTAGATTTGGTAATGGTTGGCAGTAATGGCTTTTCGTTTGGTTGCTAGGAGATAATGGAAGTACTACGTATTAATTAAGATTGTGTGTGCTATTGATTCTCATAATATGGAGCTTAAGTTATACTAAGATATACCGTGTGGACTTTGGCCTTGAGTTGAGCCTTATTTTATTCGGATTTTCGTATATTGATTTTTGGTTCGTATTGTATTTAAATTGCCTAATCTTTGACCTGACTCGTGGGTGAGTAGCTTAGAGTTTTACTCTAGGTGTTGAGCACAGTTCTTTGAACCTTTGACAATATCGATATTGAAATTGAGATGGAAATTGGTTACTAGTATTGAGTTATGAGTGTTGGGCCGTTGTGCCATATTGTGTTTTCGGTCCGGAGTGACCATGGTTATTGAGTTATTGAGTTACTTGAGTTGAAATCGATATTGAGATGGAAGTATTGTTTCGCGGTTTAATCCCGCCAGTTCACTCACCCCTTGTCTTGGTCTTAGGTTTGACGATGAGAATATGATATCTGATTACCTGGAATATTGAGATGGAAAAATGACGGTGTTCTCAAGTGGTTATTTAGTTGTTATACATTTGTGTTCTCAGGTAGTTAGTAGTTGTAGTTAGTTGTGTTAAGTGAAGATGAGTTAAACTTCGGGACGAAGTTTATTTTTTTTAGGAGGGTAGAATGTAACATTTCGTTAATTGATGTGTCAAAAGTGTGTGTTAACTGTGTTAGAAATGCGTGATGTCCGTACGTACGATATACAATACCCCTTTTGATGTTTGAGTACGGGAGCGAACTTCGGGACGAAGTTCATTTTAAGGGGGAAAGACTGTAATACCCCGTATTTTATATAATCGATTAAGCGGATATTATTATATACTAGTTATTATACATGTTATATTGGTTGCATCGTAATATCGTGAATGTTATTAAGTCGGGTTTATATCGTATATGTTGAGTCGGGCTACATCACATTTTGTCTTTTGGGTCAAGAATCATATCACCCGTTTACCTATCTACATTTACCCAATTACCATACCCGTTTAACCCATTTGCCTTACCCGGAACATGTAACCACCATTTACCCTAAACCTAATCTAAGAGCCGCTCTCCCATTTGCCATACCCGGTTTCTTTTATGTTGGCCAAGGTTTTTATCTTTAACAGTTGAGTCATTCTAATTTCATTTTATCATTCATAAAACCATTTCTAAACCTAGAGAGAGGGAGAGTAAGAAGATTGTCGAGCCTTTCATTTGATTGAAGATTTCTCATCGATTCCAACCTAATTCGATTTCCCTGTTTGTAAGTCGATTTTATTCCATTGTTTATACTGTTTTAAAATGTTCGTCTTCAAAAAGTTTGAAAAGAGAGTCCTGTTTATTTGATATCTAGTTTATGCATATAAAATATCGTAGTCAAATTATTTATGGTTTGTCCTAGGTGATTTATTTATGAACATGTTGCTGAAAAGTCCGCGAATCTGATTTGGTTGTGGAAAATGATTTGAAACCCTAATTTTTATGTCGATTCAGTTATGAGGCTTCTTCATACATCATATTTGTATAGTCTAGATGATAATAGGATTTGGAATTACTGAAAAATAATGCTTTAAACTCGTTTTATGAATCAATACTTTTTATGCGACGGTTTCTGTCAGTTTTTTGAAATCAGTCTGAAAACCCTTGATAAGTTTGGAATTTGAGAAAAACACGTTAGATATATTTTGTAGCTGAGACTCATGGAGTTCCAATTCAATTGGCCTTGCATCAATTAGAATTTTCTGGAATTAGTTATTCATTTTATACCGAGTCTGCCATGTGCAGGAAAATCAGGAAAAGTCGTGTTTGTTCTTTAAATTGATATTCCTATTAAGTTATGATGAGTTTAGGTTATGTGCTTGATTAATTGACTGAGTAGGTGGTAATTATACATAATTATGTTATGTAGGTGATGGATATGTGAATGATCATAATTGATTGCTTGTGTGTGCTTGGATTGCGAAAAGGTAGGGAAATACACTTGACTTATCAGCGTTGTTGTTAAATTGTGTTGACTTGTTGTGTTTCATATGACCAAGCTGTGAACATTGACTTGTTTCGTGGTTGTTGATTTATGTTATGATTCATATACTGGAATGTGGTTGACTGAATTGATTGTGTTGAGTATGTTATCACAACATCATTTGGTAGCTGGCGTGATTTCATTCATTGATATACATATTGTGTTGCATTGATTACTGTTGAGCATTTCATATGCATTGGAGTTGGAGGATGGTGTGGTAGTGGCGATGTTGAGATACGATGTGATGTTGTGATAAGGCCCAGGCTGGTTCTGCAGGACTTGCCCTGGTGTCCTCAGCTGTTGAGCTGGTATATCGACGACGGTCGATTGTTGTGCCTGCCGGGGATCGGTATGGCCGGGCGTTCCGGGTTATGAGATATGAGTTGAGATGGAGATGGAGGTGACGGAGGAGCATGCATATCATATTTGTTGTTTCATTGTATTCCCTACTCAACCTCGTGGTTGACCCTGTGTATTCGTGAACACCTGTGATGATCCAAATATTGGTGAGCAGACTTGACAGGTTTATGAGATAGGATGTGAGCTTGATGGGCGTGAGACACTGGATCAGAAGACTTAGTAGCTAGATCATTATTTAGAAGACTTTCACTTTTATTTATGTTAGTTCTTTGTAATTTGATGGAAAAGAGGTTTGTAATAATTAAGTTAAAGTAATTATATAATTTGCCTTGGAGTTTAATTTGTTATTCACTACCTCGGGAAACCGAGATGGTAACAGTCCGGTTTATTAGGGAATGTCTTGCTAAAGGCTCCTTCATAAATCGGGGTGTTACACTACCCTACCATAAAGTATCTAGCGGGCCTAATTTTTACGTTCACGTCCCCTATAACGAGCTTGTTAAAGATGTCTAAGCCCGTCCATCATAAGTTAGCGGGCTTACCCATGGGCTGACGGGCTTTAAAACTTATTAAGACACTGAGTTAAAAATGGTGTATATTACGTGTACAAAAAAATTTAACAGTATAGTATAGCTTTGTGGACAACTGATGTCTGATACCAATCGGTTTGAGACATAGACGCATAGCAAATAAAGGGCATTACGATCAGTAAGTGTGCGTGGGTGATGTTTTGGGTTTCAATGTCTCAATTAATTAATTTGGGTGTTGGATTTCTACAAAAGCTTTGGTCAGTTCATTATATTGGTAAATGATTTTAAGCAGGGGCGGCCAATGAGATATTGAGGCCCTGTTTCAAATATTAGCCGGAGGCCCTTCCAAATTCAAACGATTATCTCATATTTTTTACATAGTTACGGAGTATAATAATAAGAAAATATGAGATCTTTAATATCTGAGGACGCGCGATATTCAAAATCTCTAATGTTGTGAGATGTGAATACAAATAAAGGACGTCAATGTATTGATTTTTTTTTTTTTTGAGGAAAACACCCCGTAGGGAATTACTTTAATAAAGATAAATCAAAACGCACAGCAGCATACGCAGTCGGTGTTAAGTTCTCCGACCATATAGTTTTGCCACCTATCCTAGGTCTAACATGAGCTAAAGCATGTGCCACACAATTGTTCACTCGACTAGTGTGCGACCAAATTACAGACGTAAAATCATTACTTAACAATAAAATATCCTCGATAATCAACGAATAGACACTTCTTCCCGGCTTCTTCTCCTTAAGAAAGAATGGAACAAAAATAGTTTTTTAAACTAACTAAAGTAAATCATTAACTGTCAATTTATGTCGAAGGTCACGAGGTCAAGTTGCCCAGGCGAACAAAACAAAGATGTAAAAATGACAGCCATGAGAATCGAGCCTTAGACCTCCGCTGAACAATGAACGCTGCTTGTTTCTACCGCTATGGCAAAGGAAATACAGTTGTCAACAAAGAACATTTAAACATAATTATAATGGGTTGTTTCCAGATGAGGCCCCCAACCTTGTTGGGCCCCGGTTCGGCGAACCGAACTGCTCTGGTTATGGGCCGCCCCTGATTTTAAGAAAGTATAAAAGTACATTAGAAGCTCTAGTGGGCTTACGGGCTGTCCACGAACATTTTTGTTTAATTTATACTTGTCCATTAATTTAGAAGCCCAGTTTTCCTAGTTCATTAACCATTAATTTTAATATTTTCCGTGACCAAACCCGCTCAGATAGCGGGCCGGACGGGATGGGCTGGATAGGCCAGTTCGAACATGATCAGCTCTAGTTACATACTCCCTCCTATTCTAAATAACTCTCCTTATTTCCTTTTTCGTCTATTCACAATACTCTCCCTATTTTCTTATTTGGCAAACTTTTATACTTATTTTAATCACCCCACCCCACAACAATACCCCACAATACTCATACTTTATCTTATTTTAATCACTTTACCCCACAACAATACTTATTTTAATCACACAATACCTTCCCTCTCTCCAATCTACTACCCCACTCCAATACTTTATCATATAATACTCCCCTCCCTTAATTCCCGTGCCCTCCATGAAAGGGGAGGGTTATGTAGAATAGGAGGGAGTAGAATATTGTTACTTGTTAGATAGGTTAGGATTTACGGCCTTGTATAGGTAGATCTCTTTGTCCTTATATTTGGTTTTTTTTTTTTTTTTTTGGGAAAAAGGAGTGCATGATATTAAAAAGATAAAAGGTTCGCATACATCAAGGGGGTGGGTCGGGGGAAAGCGGCTCAATGGCCGTAAAAAAGTCACTAGTACATAGTCGAAGAACAAAAGGAGGAGCAAAGTCCCAATTAAAACAACCATTACAAGAGCTAGTATCCTCTAATGCGACCTTGGCAAGTGCATCCGCCACACCATTAGCCGATCTCTTCTCATACATAATCTTCAACCAGGGAGAGCTCACCAAAAGATCCCTACACTCAAGGATAATATTACTAAATTGACCGCAAGGAGGAGCCTTGCTCATAATAGTGGTAACCGCGCTAAGGCAATACAGAGGCAATAATAAAGTAATCCATGGACGCAACACAAGCCCGAAGACCTTATCTAATGCCTAAGACCTCACAAATGAAAGGGTTAGGGGCAAGCAGTCGTCTCGACCAACCCCGGACCCAAGAGCCAATGTCATTCCTAACAACACACTCAATACTAGCTAAAGAGGAAGACGGGGGAAAAGGCCGCATCAACATTGACTTTGAGCCAACTATGCGGGAGAAGTCGCATAGGGTGGGACCATTCATCGTAGATAGGGCAAATAGTTGCCCTCGGATGTCAGTATTAAGGATGGTGATGTGTATGGTGATGCATACTATTAGGTCATGTACTCACGTTTTAGGCTGAGCCAAGACTTGAACTTAGAAACCGCGGAAAATTCCAGCAGAGATGAAGGATAATACGCTAATACTTAATACTTCATATTATAAGATACATCTGAAAAAAAAAAAAAAATTAACAAAAACTTCGAAATTTACATCCTCTAGCGGGATGACTGATGAGCACCCTACTAGCTAGGGGTAAAGAGGTATATAAGATGAAAAGGAGGGGTCGATTGTATAAAACTAAATACGTAAGAGGGTATATCATAAAGAAACAACATCAATCGCATACGGCATATGATTCGTGAAGTATCTAAAACAAACAAACCCTATTGGTATCTCGATCCAATGTCACATACTTTCTCTGTTCCAGTCAATTCTTACGTTCTTTAAGGAAATAATAGAATTTGAGAAGGGAGAATCTAAGAACACAATTGTATTTGTCATTTTATTACGATTACAATAGGAGACGATTTATATAATTTCGACAAAACCCAAACCAAGACCTAAAATCATAACAATATTATTATTAATGTGAATTTGTGATGGAAATATAACTGATGGGGCATATTCTGCACCGCTGACCAAGTCAACATATTGAGCAAGGTCAAGGGTATCCATAGCAAAGTCAACAACTTAGACAGCCTAGCCGATACAATCCATCGGCCTGTCACCTGGGTCTCGGCCAGACAACTAGCCAGCCGGGACACATATCCGCGTACTCATATCCAAGACCCTCGGCGAGCCTACCGCAGGTCCATCGGCCGAGGGTACATCGGTCTTTCCACCTAATGAGCCACTTGACCACTTGGCCACTACGTGACAAAAGGTGAATGCCTATAAATACTCCTCAACCTTCATTGAGGAAGGGATCCATAAATTGACCTAATAACCACTATTCATCTGGTAATATCTTCCTTATCCCTCTACAATACACGCTTAGCCAAGTAACAACAACTTACCTCTCTAAGTTTACTGACTTGAGCGTCGGAGTGAGTACGCTCGGCCAAAGCCGAGCCCTCAGTTTGTTCATTGTTTCAGGAGACCGCAGGAAGGATTATAGCAAGGACATCATTCTACGAGCTACGGGTGGTATCAAACATCTGCTCTGGATTTACACCCGGAACAATAACAAAGAAGAAAATAACAATAAGAAAAGATTCATCTTAATTCCATAATCCTTGCTTTGATACTCTTATTGTTTAGTACGGTTGATAGTTATAGGAACCGGCAAGAAAATCCCATATTTCCTTAGAGGAAGTTGGACGACGGCTCAAACCTAAACGGTAGTCTCCTACTTCTTCTGAAATCGTAGACAAGAGGGCACCAATGATGAGGCTGTCTTGTCTTCGCCACGTGGTGTAGTCGGGGCTTGTCTTGGATGGAACTGGATGAGACCCATCTATAAAGCGAAAGAGGTCATACCCAATAAGTAAATTCGAGATTTGAAGTCGCCAACGTAAGTAATTTGAACCTGTTAGTTTCGTACAATTTGAGAAGTTAACAATGATGAATGGTTTTTCGGGTTCTTGAGGGTTCGGAAAGGTGAAATAAGGGGTGTCCATTTGGTGAGGGTGACGGATAATGGAAGGATCTTTTGAGCTCTCTAAAATTAACTTTGGTTAATTGTTGTTAATTTGATTAAGAATTTGTGACAACACAAATTCGTAAGAGAGACGTCTGATGTTATATAGTATAGTTTATGAAACAACGCCACCAAACCTACCCTAATACAAATATCCAATCACATGGCCGTGATACGCGTTACAAAATAAGGAACGAATTTCCTAAAACTATATCTACTAGACTACTACTAACAACCAGATTACAATATTAGAAACTCCGTATAATTAGGATCAGATATCAATCAATCAATCAATACTATATATTAATTCCAGAAACTAAGGGACTTTCATGTAATTAAATAAATCTATACACATTAATTATACTATATAGTTTTAAATCGCTAGCGCCGTGTGATGGACCTGAACAAGGTACTTCAATGTAAATATTATATAGTTTTGGTTAAAAGTATAAATTTAGAGAATATTAGAATATGGCGAGTTTCCTTAAATAAACGGGTCCCACTTATGGTATTAATTAGTATATAAATATGTTAATTATTTAACATACATAAATATAATATAAGTATATGTTATATTTTGGAAACTATTTAAAGGTAAGTAAATAAATTCAGATTTCCAAAAAATATAATATTCCATAATTCATTAGATTTGTAATTTAATTAGTAAATAATAATGATTCCTCTTAAATAATATTCTAATTGTTGTGAAATAAAGACAAGAGATAATTATAGAGAGAAGGTAGAGAGGAGAAAAGACAGACCGAACTGTATTCTTATTCCATTATGAGGGGTATATATATACACATACAATAGGGTAGAGTTTCCTTAATACAATAATTCTAGAATATCCTAATATATGGACATCCATATAATATTACATAATAATATTTCATAACACTCCCCCTTGGATGTCCATCACTGAAGAACATGCCTCGTTAAAAACCTTACTAAAAAAAACCCTGTGGGAAAACATTAGAAAGGAAAAGAGTACAATATCTTCTAAACACGCATGACAAGCTGCCTCGTTAAAACCTTTCCATGGAAAACCCAGTGGGACAAAACCACGGATTAGGAAAAAGAGTACAGCGCGTGCCTACTCCCCCTGATGATTACATAACTTGATAAATCTTGAAATGATCCATGATTTGACATAATTTCTCGATTGTTGAAATATAATTCATCTTCGTTGATAACTTGATATCTTCAATTAGTAGAAATTCTTGATAACTTCAATCGTCATACTTCATCGGATCTCACAATCTGGATATGATCATTTCATAATAACTCTTGAATCTTCATTTCAAATAATACCTCCATAGTTATGATGGAGTTTCTCCTCAATATATGACATAGCATTATATGTCCAAAATAATTGTTATTGCAACATTAAAGACAATCATGACTATAGCGTAATAATGCGCGTATAGTGCTACCTCGTTAAAAACCTTGTTAGAAAAAACCCGTTGGGACAAAAAACCTAATCGAAGGAAAAAAGAGTGTAGCCATCATTCCTTAATTCCTTTATTAAGGAGAATCAATCTGATATATAATTATTGAATAAATCATCCAATTCCTTTGAGCGATTTTCTTTGCTAAACCATATATGTATGGATTGACATTTTTCATCGTAGATTTTCACTACATTATTCTAATCGTTATGATACTTCTGGACCATAAACTAATTTCACATGCTTAGCAAAAAGCTCATTCAATATCTCAAACTTCAGGCTGAGACAATAACTTTTCAAATAAACTCTATAGGAGTTTTGATGTTCCATTTTGGAATTAATCACGATATCTTTCAATCGTATAGTAGAGGTTTATGTATCATGAGTTTTCAATAACTCAATTGATCAACCATTAAAAATTGATGATCATTTATAAGAGGCTCCTACAGGGAGCTATCCTCGTTGGAGTATCTCGTAAGATAACATTTCTCCTTTTTTAAACACTTATCCATTTAAAACAATATTATAAAACATGTTCATACATATGATATAAAACTAATTCTAAATGACAATTATATAACAACGCAATAATTTACATAAAATAAAACTAATTAATATGCAAATGATGAACTAAATCTCTAAATGCACATGATGATGACTCGATAATGCAAACTGTACAGTTTCCTTTTCCAATATTCATAACTTCAATTGACTTTAGGTCAATAGTTGGACATCTAGTCCATGAGCTCATTTATAATCATAGATTATATGTCGACAATCAAAATTGGACTTATTTATAAGATCCCCATTATCTAGTCCATTATATTCCGCGCGCAAATGCATATCGGTTCCTTAAATATATCGATATATAATTTCAACATCTCGTGATATTGTCAGTACTGAATCAGTGATATCTGAATATATTTGGTACCATTTCTTTTCTATATAGGCCATCTATTATCATTCAGATATCTATGCCACTTCTGGGACATCCAACTTTATTTACTCCATAGGAGTACCAACTGCCAAACTTGCCATTTTCTTATTACTAGAAATATGTGAACCGATATGACTCTCACACTATATTTCACGTGTGCTTTATTGTTCAATTTGGCAAGAATGTAATTTTTCATTACATATTTTTCTATGACTAATGTATAGCTCGCTATACCACATATAGGGCTAAACTGTCTATAATTAAATCATAGATTTTAATGTAACATATCACATTTTGATAAGGTGATAAAAGTGGTATCATAATACATCTTCATAACCAAATGAATACCATCATTTCTAATTCCATGAACCTCTACTTGATGTATTTCATATTGAAAACAAACCACTGAACTTCAGGTTCAGTTGGGGATAATTTACTTGTTTGTTTTTACCAGCTTTTCCTTATCATTCTTCCCCTAAGGTGGTAAAAACCATAACCACCTTAGACCTTAATTTCTCATATCACCGATAAGAATTTATATGAGCATTTTTGTACATTAACAAAATCTTTCGGGGAGTAACATATAATGCAGTTGGATTTTAAATGTGCTGAATCACAATGTCCAATTTGGAGACCAACGATTCCATATAATAATTAAACTGTGATCTCCAATATCAAATATACTCAATTTTCGTGTAGTGTCTTGCCCCTTTAATAAATTTACACGAGAGAGTTTCAGCACTTATACTTTGCTTAGGATAAACTTCAGGTTTATCAAAACGGGTATAATAAGAACCCGGATGGCCTTACTATGTCACATCTGAATTATTTCATGTCAACTTTCTAAGAATCCGGCCAGATAAATGATGTGACATTGAACACAACAGGTGTCTCATATATGCAGGCAAGACTGATCAATGTTCCTTCAGGGAACATAACTATATTACTGTTTTGAAAGTGAGATTATCTCTCTAACATTCCATGATATTATGATAATCGTGTATACTTCTGGTATACAACTTCTATTTATGGAACCAATATACATTTTGTCATGAGTTTTTCAAAAACTCAGGTATCATTGATAAATAATCTGTATAATTATGCACATGAACAAGCAATAACATTAAAACGATATTAATTCAAGTTTATTATAATAACATTAATGAGGTCTTATATACCCATAAAAATTATTTAATCAACATATAAATCCGTACCTACCAGGAATCTCGCAAACATAACTTCATATTGCTTAATTCATATGAGTTGATTCAAGAACAAAATAACTCGAAACCCATCATCAATAACAAATAAATACCATCATCACATGCGTGGGGCAATCAACTAATCACGTAATACACATGCAGCGGTTAGTGGTTACTAACTTTGTGATTTTTGCGAGAATGTTTAGTAAATGTATTATGTATGCATACTTAACTATACTCAACTAAAAAAAATCATCTTATATAACGAATGATAAACATGTATTGCACAAGACTAGTTTTGAAGTATACGTAAGCAATCATCTTAATTTACTCAACTAAAAGTCATGAAGCCATGCACACATACCAAGATAAAATAAGACTGACACATACAAGATTATTAGAACTAATCAGGTCAATTACACGGCCACAAGTGATACACATCATATTCATTCGCTATAATTTGTGATTAGAGACCTTTGTAAACCACTAAAACATAAACAAGATGAACAAGAATATGCAAGGATATACCTACTTTGCGAACTAAAATCAAACAAACGAATGACCATAATTAATAAAGGAAAGAAATTTATGAGTACAGTAAAAATAAACTATGTAAAATTATCTTATGTACGAGTAATGAATGCTTTTCGCGAGAACAAGAACCATTACGCATAAATTTAACTAGTAATAATTTCCAACATTGTGAACTTCGGGCCATAATCAAAATTTTCAATTGTATATCTTTTCTTCCTTTCTTATATTGAAATTTCAAGTGTATATGAGTCTCACATTACTTTTCAAGAGATATTTTCTTTCAATATTTTTTTTTAAGGCTCACATCGTATATTAGGCTCAATTAGGGCCTCTTTCCTTAGCTCCCAAAATACCACACTAATAAGCTCAATTATTTAGGCCGCAATATTAGGCTTATCGAAACGCGATATACTTGATCTCTGTTACAGAGAGAGTCTTTATGAGATGTCACATTCACTCAAGGAATGAATCAAATTTCATATCTCGTTATACTGTTCAACTTCAGGTGAACAAGAATCAATTCGCAAATAAATTTGTCTTTCATAACGACCGCTTTAAATTGAACAGCGGTTCATATACTCATAGACGTGGACTTTTGGCCACTTACACTTATACAATATGAATATATTGTATTGATGATACGGTGTTAAATAATTACACACCTATAAAACTTTGAACTTCGGGTCAAAGTCATTATTTGGACATATCTGCTCATCTTTATAAAAAGAATCTTTGAAACTTCAAGTCCCAAATTATACGATATATCCTTTCCAAAATTTGGATCGTTTTCTGATTAAACTTTTCATTATTAATACTAATAATCAAACATGTCGAAGCATAGACCGTGTATGTCTGTCTAATTCTTCCATAAAGTGGAAATGCATCTAATTCATGCACATGATTCTACGCATAATTCATAGCCGTCTAACAATAGGGTTCCTTTTTTTTTCTTTGGTAAGTAGTCTTATGATTGTAAAACAAAGATAATAAGTACGAGAACAATAAATAAATTGAATCAATGAATTGTATCCGAATCGATTGATTATGTTCCATGATTTCATAGTATTGCTTTTATACTAATTGCTTGCTTTTCATACTATTGTTACCATATGTGTTGTTAACAACCATAAGTAATAACGAGTGAACGTACCTGATTAAAATAAATAATATACTAAGATCTGATATGAACCTCCGATTATCAGATCTGATTGATGTAGAAATAATAATAATAAGGACAGTTAGAGACTCGTGCTGATAACGTGTTGTGAAATAAAGACAAGAGATAATTATAGAGAGAAGGTAGAGAGGAGAAAAGACAGACCGAACTGTATTCTTATTCCATTATGAGGGGTATATATATACACATACAATAGGGTAGAGTTTCCTTAATACAATAATTCTAGAATATCCTAATATATGGACATCCATATAATATTACATAATAATATTTCATAACACTAATTTGATATTTCAGATTTATTTAAATATATAACTCTAATACAACTAGATAATCAACTATTATGATAGTAACCTTCCATGTGAGTAGTAAAAGCAACAATAATATATAGCAACGAGAGTAGTGAAAGTCATACTAGCAGCAACATGAGTAGTGAAATTAACAATAATAAATGCGGGAGTAGTGATAGAAAAAATAATGACGGCGGGAGAAGTGAAAGTAATAGTAGTCACAACACATTTAATGAAAGTAACAGTAAGAACAACGGAAAGAGTATGAAAAATTAACTAACAATTCGATTTTAAGAAAATATTAATTTATTTAAATATACGAGCTTGACAAAACTAACGGGTTAACCGTAAAAATAGCAGGAATAGTAAAACAAACAATAGTAACCAAAGAAGTAGTGAACGTAATAGTATTAACAGGGGATGTAGTGAAAGTAATAATATTAACAGCGGGAGAGGTGAACGTGTCTCATAATTTGTTGATTAATTTTACCTCTCATCATAATTTTAATATATAAATTGTAAATGTATGTGTTAACCAAATTTAGAGAAATCATATTTCATAGAAAATAAAATTTAAATGTTAAATAAAGGTAGCCCGGGCGTAGCCGAGCATCAAACCTATACTACATATTAATTCCAGAAACCAAGGGATTTCAATGTAATTAAAGAAATTTATACAAATTAATTATACTATATAATTTTAAATCACTAGCACTATGCGATGGACCTGAACAAGGGACTTCAATGTAAATATTATATAGTTTTGATTGAAGTTTAATTTAGAGAACACGGAATATGATAATTTTCCTTAAACTAAATATACCCCACTTATGGTATTAATTAGTATAAAGATGTTAATTATTTTAACATAAACAAATATAATATAAGTATATTATATTTTGGAAACTATTAAAAAGTAAATAAATCAAGCTAGATTTCCAAAAAATATAATATTCCATAATTATTTCTACTTAATTAATTTAATGTATATATGTAATATATTTAAATGCATATATGTAATATATTTTATTTTGAGTAGTGAGAGTAATAAAAGTAACCTTAATTGGATACTTAAAGAGTAAAAGTAATTCTGTTAGTAGTGAAAAGAATTGTAATAACATTCGATATAGTAATATGATAGTAATCACTCATTTGAATAGTCAAAGTAATAATATTAATAGTGAGCGGGAGTAGTGAAAATAACAGAAGTAACAACGGGAGTAATGAAATTATCAATATTAATGTACAAGTAGTGAAAGTAACAATAATTAGGTAACAATAATTACGGCGGGAGTAGCGAAAGTAAAAGTAATAATAACGAATGTAATAAAAGTAACAATTCTAAGAACAAAAGAAAGTATATATGAAAAATTAGCTAAGCAATCGATTTAAGTAAAATATTAATAGCGGGAGTTGTTGTCTCTTAATTTATTTCACTGTAATTTTAAGATATACTCCGTATCATACAAAAATATATTAATGGGATTTATGGGTTATGCAACTTTAAAATAGTTTTAATTAATTGAAAATATATTTCAATGCTAAATACAGGTAGCCCGGGCGAAGCCGGGCACCCATACTAGTTATAATAATAAGGTTAACTGATATGAGTAGAATTTGAAATTCGGTGCCTTTTAGGATACGTGATTTACCTTGTGACAGATAAGCAAATAGTGACCTGATTTGATAACAAGACACGAATCCGACACAAAGCCGATTAAGACATTTTAACTCATTTAAGTAATTGGATCGGCAGTAATGTTGGAGTATATTACGGTATATGGCAATATGTACCGTAATCGTAATAATATTATTATTGATTTGAATAGTATGGAGTATCTTTTAGAATATTCTAGGTTTAGGTTTACAAACTGATTAGACCATCCATAAGTTTCTCCCTGACAAAGTGGCAATCTAAGTCAATATGCTTAGTCCTTTCGTGAAAGACAGGGTTTTTGGCAATGTGGATGGCTGCTTAACTGTCACATTTGACAGGTATAGGAGCTAAATGTGGAACCTCCATTTCATAAAGTAATCTGCTTAACCAAGCAAGTTCTGCAGTGAGCCTGCGTAGGGATCTGTACTCAGCTTCTGCAGTTGATAATGAGACTGTCTGCTGTTTCTTTGATTTCCACGATAATAAACTTCCTCCCAGAAAAATAACAAACCCACTAACTGACTTTTTTGTATGGGAGCAGGAGGCCCAGTCTGCATCACAATAGCCTTCCAAAGAAAAAATTTGTTTATTGTTGAATAAAATTGCCAACACGGGTAATTTTGACGTGTTAGTTTGATACAATTTGAGAAGTTAACAACGATGAATGGTTTTTCGAGTTCATCAGGGTTCGGAAGGGTGAAATAAGGACCCTCCATTTGCAGTCGGCACGAGTAATCAATATCTATCTATCTATCTATATTAATAAAGGAAGCTTTTTTCGAGCGTTTATAGAGAGTCCAATATTTATAAACTTCTTAAATTTAAAATAAATATAAAATTTTAACAAAAGATAAAGTTTCAAATACTTCTATTAGACGTACAATTGAATTGAAACTCCAACTTCTAATCTAAGGCTATTTATACTCCGTATCATCACCCTGCATTATTCCATATCATTGTCATTATGATTATTAGATATGTATTAATTTAGTTAGGCAACAATTCAGCATATGTTCATTATAATTTTATTCATTGTTGTTGTATTAATATGCACTACACTATCATTTAGAATAATAATATTTGTTATTAATTTTATAATTTGTTGTTTGATTACAGGTTTTATGGTGTACACTAACTTGAAGATGCTAATAAAAGCTACGTCATTAAGGTTTGATTTTGTATTATAAACTCCTTAGTTATTTAATGTGTTAGTGCTCCGTCGTATGGTACGCAATTTGTTACAATTTTAATTTTATTCTAAAGTGTATTTTTTATGTAAAAGAAATATAGATAATTTCATTGTTGATAGAATTCAGCGCATTCACATCTAGGTGATGAAACATCGCTTAAGATTACCTGTGAGTTTTTATACATGTTTATACATGCGTGCGGCTTGCGCAGTTGCGTGAGGACAATACAAGGTTAGACTCCTGATCGATATTATTTATTTGGACAATTGGACTACCGATGTTATTTGTATATTCTCTTAAGGATTTGTGCTCATATATAGTCACATCCATCATCATTGTACTCGATAATGTCAAAAGAATTTGAGAGATCTGGTTTTGAAAATTCGTTTGTGACCCTCCATTATGAGAGCGGATTTCCTGTCCCATTTTGTGTTCCATCTTGTATCCCATTATCCCTTCTTGTGACATATCATTAGTTTAATGGGAATTATTGCCATTTTTATTATGTGATGGATGATGTGTCGTAAGATAAAGGTAATGGGACAGGAGATGGGACACAGAAGTGGGACAGGAAAACGAAATTGCAGATTTGCAGGACTCACATCTGGAAATTTAAATAGCAATATTATGCACATAAAATTGAAGTTTGATTATATCGTGTTAAATTAATTAGTCACCCGATTGCACTCAAACTGAAATAAATTTCCTCCGGTCCTCCGGACTTCTAAATATAACGCATGATTTTATTTAGGTTTTTATGGTCATATATCCCTTAGTGCACTGTTTTGTATAAACAAATTGGGAGAAAAGGTTAGTTTATTTATGTTCCGGGTGTAATTCCAGAGCAGTTATACGTTACCACCCGTGCTTGTAGAGTGACGTCTTTAGTTGGATCCTCCTTGCGGTCTCCTGAAACGATTGAACAAACTGAGGGCTCGGCTTTGGGCCGAGCGAACTCACTCCGACGCTCAAGTCAGTAAACTTAGAGAGATAAGTTGTTGTTACTTGGTGAAGTATATATTGTAGAGAGATAAGGAAGATATTACCAGATGAATAGTGATTCTTAGGTTAAATTGTGGATCTCCTCCTCAATGAGAGTTGAGGAGTATTTATAGACTTTCACCTTTTGTCACGTAGTGGCCAAGTGGCCAAGTGGCTAGCAGGTGGAAAGACTGATCTACCCCTCGGCCGAGGGACCCATGGCAGGCCGGCGGGCCCTGTTGACTCACCGCCGAGGGGTCTTGGATATGAGTTCGCGGATGTGTGCCTCGGCTGGCTAGTTGCCCCAGCCGGGACCCAAGAGACAGGCCGACAGGCTGCGTCGGTTAGGCTGTCTAAGCCGTTGACTTGCTGTGGATATCTTTGACCTTGCTCAATATGTTGTAGTCGGTGGTGCGAATATGCCCCATCAATTTGGCCCCAGCGTAGTCTATGTCGTGGTATGGGCTCCGATGTATGTTGAGCGTATATTCTGCGCAAGTGAAAATTTCTGCCCCGGCTTCTTCTTCCCCGGCATGGCTCTGCTTAGGCCGTACCATATCCCCCCTCCACATGGATGTGTAATGGACATCCGATGTGGAAAAAGGCAATGACGCTGGCTGAGACCAGGGTGGAGAGTGCCGGTTGTTTCTGATTGCCCCCTGGCCGGTGCTTTCTGGCTTGGTTGATCATGTGGCCGGCGGAGAAACGGATACTTAGGAATTTGTTGAGGAAGATGAACAGGCAGAGAGATATGAAGGGGCGTGTTGAAGACGCTTGGTCACTGTTGCATTGATTGACGTTCAACTGTTGCAACGATTGACATTCCGTGGTTGCATGTCTGACACGTGTCTGTTTGCTGATTGGCTGGCGTTTCATGGGCTGTGCCCTGATTGGTCCTTCTTTATGGGCTTTCTTCTATAAATAGGGCAGTTAATCCCTGAAATTGGGCACCAATTTCATTTTCTCAAAAATTTTCTTCTTTCTAGCCCTCTTTGACGAAACTTCTCTCTAGCTTTCAGAATCATTACTCCGGCGTGGCATTTTTCTTCAAGGTAAACAAATAAATTTTCTCTTTTTAACTCGTAAGTTTTGTTGTAACATGTCTTCTGCTGGTGCCGGACCTAGTAAGCCTGCGCCGGGGGGTTCCCCGTCGCGTCTAGATGAGGAGGAGATACTAAACGCCATCCCGATAAGGTTTGGGGGCCCTAGGTCTCCGTCTCTTGAAGTCGACCCAAAAGCTCTGGAGGGTTGGGAGGATGATGATGTTGATGATGACTGTGATGAAAGGATTCCTTCTGGTGAAGAGAGGCCGCATATCCTGGATCACGACGAGGCGTGCATGACTGGTCCTGACCGTGCCTGGACCAATAAATTCGCCAGTTGTTCCGGTGGAACTCTTTTCGAGGGTCATTTCTACTTCGGTGAGGGGTATAAAATTGTTATCCCTGGGGAGGGTCAGGCGGTCTGTTGCCCTCCTCCGGGTCATATCGGCGTGTATATCAGGCATCTGGAGTATGGGCTCCGGTTTCCTTTGAATAAATACGTCACGGCCATCATCAAAGCTATGAACGTCGCCGTGGCTCAACTGCATCCGTTGGCCATTAGGACGATAGTTGGCTTCGTGTGGCTCTGTCTTTTCAAGGGGAGGTACCTACAAGATTAACTTATTCCGCCGGCTTCATCATCTTCGGGCATCGACCCCCGGTAAGGTGGGGTGGTACAGCGTGCAGATGAAGCCGGGCGTCCTCTCTGTTGATAAGCTTTCTTCCTGCAAGGACTGGAAGGGGCGGTGGGTGTATGTCGAAGTGCCGGACGACTATCCGCTGCCCCGGTCCTTCCAGCACCAAGTCAACCTACGGTGCGAGAGTAAGAGGGAGCGTGAAAAATGGGTCTCCCAGAGTAAGCTCAAGATGGATGCCAGTAGGGTTCCTCTTGGTGCGGACGAGGAGCGGGCGATGCAGCTGTTTGATGCTGAGAAAGGATGGGTGCCCCCGACTCAGATTATTCTTCAGGATGAGCTGCTTTGCCGCGTCGGCCTCATACCGGCCCTCAACCAGGGTGAGTAGGGTCGGTGTGAGGCCCATCTTTGCCTGTTACGCTCCTGTTTTTAGAGCTTTGTTTTACTTCTTTTATGTAACTCTTGTCTGGTTTCTTGCAGACCGGTTTGGCCAGGATCTGTCTGAGAGGACCTTGAAGAGGTTAGGGCTTGATAAGGACGGGAACGTCGTTGAGCGGCGCCCTCAGGCTGACGCGCGTGATCGTAGACTGGCTCCCAACGAACTTATGGATAAGCAGCTGAAGGCACTGAATCCGGCAGCGGCTCAAGCACGGGTTCTCGGAGGCGTGCCGAAGAGGAAACCAAAGGCAGCGTCCAGGTTGGCGACGACGTCAATCCCAACTCCCTCTTCAACCCCGACGGCCCAGAAGGAGCATGTGGAGGTCATCGATGTCTCCGAGGAGGTGGTGACCGTTGCGAAGGGCCCTCCTCCTCCGAAGAAGAGAAAAGAGGCACTGCCGGCTTCTACCGTTGCCGGGGAAAAGAATGATTCACCCGGTCCTCCATCTAAGAGGGTCCAGACTGGTACGGACCTAACCTGTGGTTAAGACTTAGCTGGTTCATTATGCATTCCCAACGACAGACTCTCTGATGTGTCAATGAATGTTGACATGGATGCGCTGTGTGAATTTTTTGTAGATCCACCGTCGGCAGCCGCCGTTCTTACTGAGCGGCAATTAGAGAAGCAGCCTGAGAAGGCGGGTGATAGGAATGTCACCGTTGACTCCGTACTCCAGAAGGTTCCCCCCGCCGAGCTTGTGGCAGAGGGTACAAGAATATCCAAGAGGCTGGCGAAGTGGACTCAACTGGCCGGCTCCTACATTATGGAGCAAGAACAGGCCATGGCCCAGGCTGGGCCACTGATCCAACGGCTTAAGCTTGATCTCTCCGCTGCAAAGGGAGAAGCCGGGAAGGCTAAGCTTGACCTCCTAGCTGCTCGGAAGCGTGCGGAGGAAGCCGAGAAGCGCCATCGGCCGAGAGGGCCAAAGTTGAGGTTGCTTGATGCCACCCGCCGCCCGATTCTTTGGAGGAGCGGGACAGGTATAAGGGTGGCTACGACGCCGTTGTTGCCAAAAGGGAAGAATGGAGGGAGATGTATGAGGCTCAGTCGGAGGCACTCGCGGACACTAGGGCTGTTCTTGCCCAAAGGGAGAAAGATATTGAGGTGCTTCAAACTAAGATCCTCCCTGACCTGTGCGCTCAATTCCGGGATCAGGCCGAGGAAGCGACCAGGGAGGCAATCAAAGGCCTCATTCCTGAAGACTCCTTCCGTGGGAAAAATTTGAACGACTTTACGGATGAGATGGCCGATGCCGCGGAAAAAGCGGTTGCGGAAAAGGAGGAGGCGGTGAAGGCGGCTCAGATAGCCGAGGCTAAGGCGGCCTATGATGCAAAGGTGAAGGAGGCCGAAGAGGAGGCTGAAAGGCTGAAGGCATGTGGAGATGACAAGCTTTCCTCCGGGCGAAGACCGAAGTTGACGCGCTGCCGCCGATGGTGGGCAAAGCATCAGCGTAGGGAGACGGGCGGTCGTCACCAGACTTACTCGGCGTCTCGGATAGCTTTAGCTGTTCGGGGGCCAACTACTGAGCCTTTCCTCCCTGCCATCTTTTGGCGCTTCAAATGTCATGTCTGTAACCTTTTGCTTTTCTTTTCCTTGTTTTTGTAAAACTTTGGTAGGTTGCGTTTTGGCTTATCCCTATGGGGACGGCCGTCGTCTGTATTATTCTCATTTGTAACCTGTTATCATTTTTAATAAGAGTTTGTTTATTTTGCCTCTGGCTTGGCCGAGGTCTTTTCTTGTCTTCTTGCGTTATTAATTAAGCGCTTTTTCATTTTTACCTTCGGCTTAGCCGAGGCAGCTAGAATGCGTATCTCAACTGCGTTTAACGTCTTTTTCTTGAACATGTTAGCGTGTTGGTCGCTTCCTCTTTCACTCTCGGTCTGGCCGAGGCGTCGGATTTGCGCTTCCCAACCGCCGTTGTGAACATGTTAGCGTATCGACCGTTGTGTCCCCTGCCAGGCCATCGGCGGACCGAGGCAACTAGGGGTTACGGCGCGACAGCGCACGTTAGCGTATCGATCGTTGTGTCCCCTGCCAGGCCTTCGGCTGGCCGAGGCGACTAGGGGTTACGACGCGACAGCGTAAGTTAGCGTATCGATCGTTGTGTCCCCTGCCAGGCCTTCGGTTGGCCGAGGCGACTAGGGGTTACGACGCGACAGCGTATGTTAGCGTATCGATCGTTGTGTCCCCTGCCAGGCCTTCGGTTGGCCGAGGCGACTAGGGGTTACGACGCGACAGCGTATGTACCTCTTGGGGTGACTTCCGTGGTGTCTACTTCTTGATGGTGACTATGGGGAAAATGAACACTGATGGAAAACTTGGATGGTTCTTCATTAGATATCAACATGCGTCGGGGTACCCACAGTTGTCTTTGGGCACCTCCGCCGCTATACAAAGTATTTCCTGAGATTGTCAGTGTGCCAATGGCTCATCAAAGGCACACCCTCCATGTCTGTCAGCCGGTATGTACCCGGCCTCATTTCTTCAACCACTTTGTAGGGACCTTCCCAGTTAGCCGTCAGTTTGCCATGAATGTTCCCTTTGTTGGTGGCGGCTGACTTTCTTAGGACTAGGTCTCCTACTTTTAAGTCCCTTTTGTGGACTCTTCGGTTGTAGGCCCTTCTCATTCGGTTTTGGTATACCGCCAAGTTGAGGCGTGCCGTATCTCGGCTTTCTTCAACCAGGTCTAGGGAGGTTCTTAAGCCTTCCTCATTTTCAACCGGGTTAAAGGTTGCCGTTCTGAATGTCGGCACCGTTGCTTCAATTGGCATGACTGCTTCGGACCCGT
The DNA here is from genome assembly GCF_048544455.1 of Silene latifolia. Taxonomy (NCBI): domain Eukaryota; kingdom Viridiplantae; phylum Streptophyta; class Magnoliopsida; order Caryophyllales; family Caryophyllaceae; genus Silene; species Silene latifolia. The sequence continues at coordinate 8,810,111 of NC_133527.1, read as the reverse complement.
AGACTAAGTGGAACGGACTGTACCCCGTTGCTTCTTTCTCCGTGGTTCGCAGGGACCACAGGACGCCGGGTATTTCATCGGCCCATCTTCCCTTTAGGTCTTCAACTGTCTTCTTCAAACCGTTGAGGATTGTTTTATTGGCCGCCTCCGCCTGTCCATTGCTCTGTGGGTGACAGACGGAGGAATATGCAAATTTGATACCGAGTTCTTCCAGCCAGCTCATTATTGTGTCACTCCAAAACTCTCGGCCGTGGTCGAATACCATGACTTGGGGTAACCCAAAACGAGTTATGACATTTTCCCAGATTACCTTTCTTCTTACCGCTGCCGTCGTCTTTTCAGTCATGCTACGCTTCAACCCATTTGGTGAAGTAGTCAACGGCGACAATCAAGAACTTTCTTCCGCCGGATGCCGTTGGAAATGGCCCTAGTAGATCCATCCCCCACTGTGCGAAAGGAAGGGGATTAAGTACCGGCTGCAGGTCTCGGGATGGCGCATGTATCACCGGAGCATGCATTTGGCAGTTGTTGCACTTTTTGGTCTTGGCTCTGGAATCCGCAAGCATGGTGGGCCAGAAGTAGCCGGCTCGGAGAACTTTGTGGGCTAGTGTTCTTACCCCCATGTGATGGCCGCAGATGCCTTCGTGAATCTCTGTCAGTATTAGCTCCGCGTCGGCTAGACCGACGCACTTTAAGAGTGGCCTCGTCACGGACCTCCTGTACAATTCCCCTTCAAACACCAAGTACCTTGCTGCGATCCTCTTTATTTTCTGCGCGAGACTGCGGTCCTCCGGTAGTTCACTTGTCAATTTGTATTTCATTATCGGAGTCATCCACGTTGTCTCGGTCTCTATGTTACCCACCATGCCGACGGCCTCAGTAATGCTCTTGGCATTCCTGATGTCGACCAGCACGGTTCGGTGACATTCTTGATGGTTGAATGGCGAGTTTTGAGAGAGCGTCGGCTCGGTTGTTCTCGGACACAGGAATGCATTGTATCCGAAAAGATTTCGACTTTGAGGTGTCGCCTTTTACCCTTTCCGGGTATCTTACCATTCCGTCGTCTCGAGTCTCGTACTCTCCTCTGATTTGATTAGCCACCAAAAGTGAATCTGTTTTCAAAATGATGTGCTCCGCCCCTGCGGCCCTAGCTAGCTCGACTCCGGTTATCACCGCCTCGTATTCGGATTCGTTGTTTGAGGCCGAGAAGGTAAATTTCAAGGCGTACTCGAACTCGTCCCCGTTTGGGTTGAAGATAAGTATGCCGGCTCTCGAGCCTGTTCGTCGTGGAGGACCCGTCGGTGTATACCTCCCATACTCCGGGGTTTTGCTCTTCTTGGTATGTGCATTCGGCCAGAAATCGCAAAGTCTGTCCCTTTATCGAGGGCCTCGGCTTGTCATCGAATGCCGAAGCCAGATAGCTCTCGCCCATTTGATGAGCCGCCGGATTGCTCAAATTTTTCCAATGCTTTCTCCAACGGCTGGTCGGTTAGGACCGTCACGGGATGTGCGTCGAAGTAGGGTTTCGGTTTTCCTTGCGGTGACGACGACAAAGAAAGTCGCTTTTTCAATCGGCGGGTAATTTCTCTCGGCGGGCAACAATGTATGGTCGACAAAGTAGATTGGAGTCTTTGTTGCTTGTCCTCTTCTCGACGATCACGACCGACCGTGGCCGAGGTAATCGCTATGTACAGGTATAGTGTTTCCCCCAGCATCGGCCTGGAAAGGGTTGGGAGAGTCTGAAGATGAGCTTTCAGTTGTTTGAAAGTTGTGCTCTGCTCCTCCCCCCCAAGTCTTTATTCCCCTTCAACACCTTGAAGAATGGGGTGCTCTTGTCGGTTGACCGAGAGATGAAACGGGCTAGAGCCGCCATCCTCCCGGTCAACATCATGACCTCCTTTCGATTCCTCGGCTCCGACAGGTCTAGGATCGCCTGGACTTTGTCTGGATTGGCGTCAATTCCCCTGGCACTGACAAGTACGCCGAGGAACTTACCTGCCCGGACACCGAAGTTGCATTTCATTGGGTTGAGCTTCATCTTGTACTTCCTTAGTGAACAAAATGTCTCGTGTAAATCGGCTAAGTGCTCATTTGTCGGACTTGCTATTTACAATAGCATCGTCGACGTAAGCCTCAATGTTTCGCCCTTTTTGATTTTGGAACACTTTGTCCACCAGTCTTGTGTAAGTTGCACCGGCGTTCTTTAAACCAAACGGCATCATTTTGTACATGTATGTGCCGTTAGCAGTGATGAATGCGCATTTGGGCATGTCTTCCTCGGCCATGAACACCGATGATACCCGAGAAGGCGTCCAAAGCAGCTTAGCATAGTGTAACTGCCGTCGCGTCGATTAAACTATCTATTCGAGGCAGGGGATAGCAATCTTTGGGGCATGCTTTATTAAGATTGGTAAAATCCACGCACATCCTCCATGCCCCCGATGATTTCCTCACCATTACAACATTAGCTAACCACTCAGGATAGGTACAAGGCATGATAAAGCCCGCCGCCAGTAATTTATCTACCTCGGCTTTTATGGCCTCATCCTTCTCGGCTGAGGAGTTCCTCATCCTTTGCTTGACAGGGCGAGCGGTGGGGAGTACGTTCAGCTTGTGAACAATTACCTCCCGGCTCACGCCTGGCATCTCGGCCGCTGAGTAGGCGAAGACGTCTTTGTTCTTTCTCAGCAGATCTAAGAGTGCGGCTCTGAATTTTGGCTCCAGGTTAACACCGATAGTTACGGTGCGGCCTGGGTCAATCTCTACCTCTTCGGTCTCCGCTCCTTCGACCATGCCGACGGTGGTATCCATGCGCTCGCCCTCCTGTTGCAAGGATGGGCTCTTCCCCTTCTCTGACTTCTTCGCCACTTTGAAGGATTGCATGTTGCACCCTCTGGCGGACACTTGGACATTGACCACTTCGTCCTTTTCGTTCTTCGAAACGAGCTTATGCGCTTCCCCCCGGTCCGAGACATACATCAACGTCAGAGCCCGGATGGACATTACAGCATCGGCCTCGCTCAGGGTGACTCGGCCTATGAGAACGTTGTAGGCGGACGAGCCGTCAATGACCACGAACTCAGACATAACGTTCTTGGCCGTACTTCCCTCGCCGAACCTCACCGGCAGCCTGATTGACCCAAGGGTACCAGCCGGCCCCAGAAAAAGTCGTACAACGGGTTGGTGCGGGGCTCAAGTCTTCAACCTTCGACCGAGGTTGAGAAAGCATTTGTACATAATGTTTGTGTAGGCGCTGTGTCAATCGGCACCTCTTCACCAGTGGTTGGCTATGTCCAAGTGGACTACGAGTGGGTCGCTGTGAGGGGCGATGACTCCCTCGTAGTCCTTCTTCCCAATAGTTATATCGGGGATGTTGAAAGCGGGAGTCGCTGTGTTGGGCACAAAGTTGATGGCCTGATACAGCTCGTTCAGGTGCCGTTTGTGCCCATGAGCGGACCCACCGTTCTCTATGCCCCCGATGACAACATGGATTACTCCTATCCGTTCGAAGACGGATTTCTTATCTGAGCCGCCGGCATCAGTCTTTTGGCCTTTGGCAACATACTTGCCGAGGCTTCCCTTCCGGATCAGTTCCTCGATGGCATTCTTCAGATACCGGCAGTTGTCAGTAAGGTGACCGGTGTGGCTGTGGTACTCACAGTACTGGCTCGTGTCACCGTCACTCCTCGGCCTGGGAGGCCTCTCCCACTTCTGACCCTCGTTCTTGCTCAGGGGGAAAACCTCGGCGGCAGACACGGCCAGGGGGGTGTGATCATTGTACCGCTTCTGGCGGTTCGTTCCCGAACTCCCCGTCCGCCGAGTTCTCGCATTTCTGGTGGACTCGTCGACCGTGACCCATTATTGTCACGGCGTCTTTCATCCGGGTTGTCCTCCCGGCGGCTTTTTCTTTCTGAGTGCTCGGCCTCGCTGGGGCCTACCCAGGTTTTGTGGTAGTCCTCCACCTTAATGGCTTGATCGGCCATTTTCCTGGCGGAGTCTAGTCTCTGGCCGCCGCACTTGATGAGCTCATTCTTTAGGTCTCCTCTCGGGAGGCCTTTCATCAGCGCGAAGGCTGCCAGTTCACTGTTCAGCTCACGAATCTGCTGAACCTTGGCGTCGAACCTCTTCACATAACTTCGGAGAGATTCGCCTCCTTCCTGTCTGATAGTCAGGAGGTCCGAGGTCTCCACGGCCCTCCTCTTGTTGCAGGAATACTGGGCTAGGAACGTGTCCTTTAGGTCGGCGTAACAGTATACCGACCCGTCGGGTAGCCCCTTGTACCAACTTTATGCCATCCCATGCAGTGTCGTTGGGAAGACTCGGCACCAAACCTCATCGGGTTGCTCCCATACTGACATGTGAGACTCGTAAGCCTCGACGTGGTCGGTTGGGTCGCCTTCTCCTTTGTATGCTATAGGTGGAAACTTGCTTAGTCGGGCAGGGGTATCTAGGACGAGGCGCCGAGGGGTGTCTAACCACGTGTCGAACGACACGCGGCGATCGGCTCCTCGCATCCCTAGTCCGGCTCCTCTCCCCGTGGCGGGAAGGGCTTCTTCTCCGACTATGGTGAGTCGGGCTTTTCTCCGACTCGGTGAGTCGGACTTCTTTCACTCCTCCGGGGGTGCCGTCGTCGGCGTGGTGGCGACGCCGTCCTCCCGTGAGTGCGGGAAGGACTAAGGTCTACCACTAGCGCTCTGGGCTCCCCAGGCGTCTTGACAGGACCAGCTTCTTCCAGTGCTCCGTTCAAGTCTCTTGGAGTTACATTAAGGCCCTGGTCTCCGGACGGGTTCCGCCGCTCTTGTCGGTGTGACAGTGTGAGCCGACGTACTACTAATGAGGTCCAGGAGTAGCTTCAGTTTTTCCACGTCAACCACATGTCCCATGATGGTGACCTGGTTGGCGGGCAGTGGCATATCTTGTTCCTTCGGCGTCCCGTTCGTCGTATCAGTGATACGGCCGGTGGGAGACTGCCCGATTTCTGAGTTGTGGAATGTGTCGTCTTGGTAGAATTCGTTTTCCACCAACACCTTCTCTGGTTGTTTCGACATCTTCTTAGCTTTTTGGGTGGGTTTCTGTTTTGTTTTTTTTTTTGTTTGGGAATGAATGTGACTAGCTTCTAGTATCTTTTTCCCACAGACGGCGCCAATTGTTCCGGGTGCAATTCCAGAGCAGTTATACGTTACCACCCGTGCTTGTAGAGTGACGTCTTTAGTTGGATCCTCCTTGCGGTCTCCTGAAACGATTGAACAAACTGAGGGCTCGGCTTTGGGCCGAGCGAACTCACTTCGGTGCTCAAGTCAGTAAACTTAGAGAGATAAGTTGTTGTTACTTGGTGAAGTATATATTGTAGAGAGATAAGGAAGATATTACCAGATGAATAATGATTCTTAGGTTAAATTGTGGATCTCCTCCTCAATGAGAGTTGAGGAGTATTTATAGACTTTCACCTTTTGTCACGTAGTGGCCAAGTGGCTAGCAGGTGGAAAGACTGATCTACCCCTCGGTCGAGGGACCCATGGCAGGCCGGCGGGCCCTGTTGACTCACCGTCGAGGGGTCTTGGATATGAGTTCGCGGATGTGTGCCTCGGCTGGCTAGTTGCCCCAGCCGGGACCCAAGAGACAGCCGACAGTCGTGGGCTTGTTAGGGTCGTTTGTCTAAGCCGTTGACTTGCTGTGGATATCTTTGACCTTGCTCAATATGTTGACTGGTCAGCGGGTGCAGAATATGCCCCATCAATTTATACTCTTAGAAACTAACCAATAAATCGAACATTGTTTTATTTGATTGAGATATAGAAATTAATATCTTATAATTAGTTGATGACTATAAGCTTTATTATTGCATCTCCTTTGCTATAACCTGATACCCACCGTTTCACCAATGACTCGAGCGAGGTGTGAGATACTCAGAACCCGACTTCAATATACTACCTGATGATTTTATGGCATAGCATGACTAATACGCGAATCCTAATCTCATAATCTTACCGACGCAGAAATTTTTTCATGAGACTACAGTACTCTTAGACTCTTAGTGTTGTCTTCCGTGCCATCGCAAATATTTTAATTGTGATGTACTGATGTATGCATCTCATGCTTCTAATATTAACTCTCTATCAATAATTTCATTTATCTGTTATCCAGTTTGTTATTTACTCCATACATTATATTTTCTATACTTGAGTTTTCGTAATTTTTTTTTTTTTTTTTTTTTTTTGGGGGGGGGGGGGGGGGGGGTAAGAGTTGCGGGTTGCGGAAAGAAGCAAAGGCGAGAGAGCAAACATGTGTTGTTACGATTTACACCAGTGCTAAAAAATATTCACCGAATCGATCGCCATTGTAAAACAAAAGAGTTACTTTACAAAAGGAGTATTGATGTTGATTAGAGGATGTACATATGCAATTACTTATGAGTATTAATTTTGTATTGATTTTTTTTAATTAGTCTTCACTCAAATAAATGATGGTATGAAGCAATGTATATCGACTGTGTGTATATATTAAGCTTTTAAGTTAAGTGATCCAAAAAAATGGGGTCTTTCGCCAAAATAGCCGTTTAACTCAAACTATTTTCCAAAATGACTATTTTATAAATCTAATTACCAAAATGACCATCTAAGTTATAAAATTGCCTAATTAATGCTCAACTAAAAAATTTTCTTCCACATTTCTCAAATTTATTATATCATATATTCTCTCAAAATAATTTCTACAAAATTAAAAGAAAATCATATTTCAAAATTATTTTCATAAAATTAAGAAAACTATCTATTAAAATTACTTTTAAGTGAAAGAATCATAATTATATTTGTAAAGTTTCAAAATAAAAAAGGGTATCATTTCATAAAATATCAAAAAAAAAAACTTGGAGTTTTATAAAAAAATAAAAATAAAAGTATACACTTTTCTTTCTAATTGACACAGCCGTACCATTAATGTGAGTGTATTCCTAAATTTTCTAGATGTTGATGAAGATTTCGTAGATATTTTCGACTTGTAAAAGAGTTATACAATTTTCTCTATTTTTCTTTATTTAAATGTTCATATATTTTGAAAATAAGTGATTTTTTTTCATATGTCATGATAAATTAAAAGTTAATTTTTTTAAAAATTAAATTTGGATACTATGTTTTGTTTAGATATTCATATTACCATGTTATATGGTCATTTTGGGGAATATAATGAACATATGGTCATTTTGGTAAATAGTTTAGACCAAATGGCTACTTTGGCAAAAGACCCAAAAAAATGACCATAATAGAAGACAAATTAAAAAATAATGTTTATCTGATAATATTGTATTTGGGATATGATAATATTATATTTGTGATATGACTATTTATGTCATAATTATGAGTTGATAAGATAATTGCCTATATGAAAAATGTTTGGTAATTTAGCTCTAAAGCCAGATGATTTTTTGTGAAATAACATAAAAAAAATATATATAATAATTATTTAATATTGTTGATTGTAGAGGTAAAATAGGAAGATAAAATAGTACATGGTACCTTATTATTTCTCTAATGCTAACATAGCTAACATTTAATTTTAGGTAGTTTATTAAAAACTAAGGTAGCTGAAATTTTGATTATATAGACTACCTGAAATGTCCTGTGAAACAAAGTCCAAAACGGTTTTGTTAGGTCCTTGCAACAAAGCAGAACACCAGTTTTGTTAGATTTTTTTTTTCGTGGTAAAGATCAACATCATTTGAGTCTTCTATTATTTGAGAATAAGTATGCAAATAACATGCATGGATAATCGAAGAGTTTCAATTTTCTTCACTTAACTTTAAATATATCCATAAACTTTGTTTTTTTGTTATTTTTTAAATAAGTCTTTCTCACAGTTGAACTAATTAATAACATTTTTAATATAGTTAAAGATAACAAGAGAGTTTTACCAACAGGCCCGTGCATCGCACGGGCATTAAATCTAGTATCTATCTATATTAATAAAGAAAGCTTTTTTCGAGCGACGTGAGAGACTCCAACCTTTTGAAACTACCTAAAATAATTATAAATAAAAATATATTTGAAGATAATACTAAACTAACAAAATTCTATCATAAAATTGTAGACAACTAATAAAATTCTATCATAAAGTTGTTGATATAATTAATTAGAATTAGAAAAGTCTACAATTTTAAAACTTCTAATTGTACCAAGAGTCTTATACTCTTATATAGACTAAAACACTTGACCTTGAAATAGATATAAATAGATAAATCAATTGAGGCACAATTGCACGTCAATTCTATTTATTGTATCCTTCTTCTATATTGTATTTGCTCTTCTTTGTTTTTTTAGTTGCGTGAATATTGATGATTTTGAAAGTTAATACGGAAAATAATTAGCATTAGTTTCATTCCGATTATTTGTTTCTTTCAGTTTTAGTACGTTTTGTTTATGATACTAATGAAATATTTTTAATGTGTAGGTAATAAACAAGTATACAACCAATGTTACAGAGATTCCTATGCTATGTACGGGAAGAATTGTATGTCGTTTTTTTATAGTATCTTATTATAACTATAAGGTTTTTAACTTTTTATTATTGACGTTTGATGTAAATGTTTAAAATTTAAAAGTGCACCCCATAAAGTAGGTTATGGATCTGCCATGGCCTTTCGCAAATTTTTGGTGTGATTAATGGTTAACTCTTTTTTGGGTTAGTTTCAGACATAGGTTTTTTATTGACTTTATATGGGATTTAGGTAGTATCATGTATAAAGATAAATATTTGATTTTACCTTTGATTTTTTTTTCCGGTTCATCATTTCCGACATAATAATTTTTTCTGGTTCATCGTTTCTGACATAATAATAATTATAATAAAATAGCATGACAACGAGGGGAGTAAGCTACAATTATACGTAGTATGTACATATGAATAGATTCAAAAAAAATAAAAAAAAATAGGATCTTAAATTATCAAATTGTCGTGTTAAGTCATTGAAACATGTTAAAATACGTTGTATGAAGTGTTCGAGTTAATATAATGATAAAAGTTAGATATTAAAATTGTCACTTTAAATACACGTTTGGAGACGGAGAAAAAAGAATAATACAATGGAGAGGGAAAGATGAAGACCGCATAGCAGCCATATCTAACATTACAACAACGATATCTCTTATATATATAAATATAGATATTATTTCATCACTTATAGCCTTAGCTATGAGAAGTTCGACACTTCGACCTACGTATAGCGGCTCTCAATCTCCTTCTCTCTTATGCATATTGTATAGTAGATCAAGTAAATTAAATTTTCATCCCTTATGGTTGTATGTATGTATACATTAATCGTCCGTCCCGGTCATTTGTTCACCCTTCTCTTTCCTTAGTTTTTGTATCGAAACTAAAGAAAAATAAATAACCAAGATGGAGCGAGTATGTTGAACAAATTCTTATATAACATAGTAGTTTGTAAGTAAAGATCAAAGATCAAATTCTTAGTCTTATATGGATCGGAGTATTTAATATTGTAGCATTATTTAATCTAATGAATCTTACTTATCCATAGGAATAAATGACTATGCATCCCTCTGATAATAGGTACAAATTCTACCACAAGTGTACACAAATTCTATATTCTATAACAATGATGAATATGCTTATAAATATGGATACCAAGTCACACCTAGGTCTATAGTTTTATATTTAGAATTTGTATGTAATGTTTAATTAACGAGTGCACTTTGTATTATAGCCTCCATTATCTTTTATGGATTTAGAGTTAAAAGAATTTAGTTAATTAGAGATAAAGTTTTGAATTAACTTAATCATGTTAGGTGTTTCTGATAAAAAGAAGTCAGATAAATCACGAATGTTAGTTTGTTATTCTATAAAACCAATTCAACAATGTAAGCGATATTAGAGAGCCGGATAAATCATTCTCTGAGTTTAGATAAACAACACGAACGTTTAGAACATAGTTAAATCAAATTTTTATATAAAGTTTATATTTAGTTTATGCTCCTAATAGTTTCTATCATCGTAAGTTCATATTAGTTTCATTAGTCTTCTTACTAATATTTATAAAATTCTATCGGAATGAAAATCTATAGAGGTTATGACATCCGAAAAAGAGTTGTATCTATATAGAGGTTTAGGATATTTAAATAGTAGTATTATATTGAGATGTGAGCTTTTGGAGAGTACCATTATTTGCTTACTTTTGAAGAGACATGTTTACTTCTACACAAATTCATAATTGAGACGGTCACAAGTTTTCCCGACACTCGGAAACGATTTAAATAATAATGTTCAAAAGGAATATCGAATCGAGGTCGTGAGACGTCTTAACATAAGACGGGCATAAGCAAGAATTGCAATTACTTCTATTTTTAACAGTTACGTGAATATTTGAATAAATCACGAAACATAATCAAACGAAACCATTTCGAATGTAGTTATACGGCTGCAACTCTACATAAACTACAAATAAGTCAAGATTGAAATATATTTCCCGTTTCCCGTAACCAAAATAATGACGAGAAATGTGCATGAATTTATATTTTTGGAAGAAGTTGTAGACGGAGGGTAATATGTAGCAATGTATATATATGTAAAGAAAGGGGTGTTTGATTTCGTGTAGCTTTTGTTAGACTGATATCTATTTATCCCATCCAAACTCTAATATGCTTGGGTGAGCTTTTGAAGATTTTACTAATAGTAGAACTTTAACAAGGAAATTATCGTTATTTTACTTTAAAAGAGACATGTTTTTATTCGTAGTTACGGTCACATATTATACACTTATATTAACACTCCTCATATGTAGGGTATATGCCACTGTAATATGTCGGCGCAGCAAATTGAAGTTTTGGGCAGCAGAAGAATTGTAAAATACAATTTAGGGCTCTATTAGAGTTCTCATGAAGCACTTCACAACGAGATTTTGTCGAATGAAAATGATTTGAAGGCACACTAATATTAACATTGAAGGAAAATAATGGATAAAAAAGAAGATGCGGGTCAAGTTTAATGAAGGGCACATTAGTTCTTTTAAAGATAAAACTTAATATTAGGCGGATGCACGTAATTTGGCTGGGTTTTATGTTCTCGATCAAAATGCTCGAACGTTTTAAGACATGAGGATTGAGTAAGGGAGACGAGCTGAGTATAACTACGATCAGTAGCGAAGCTAGACTCGAGAACAAGAGAGGTCACAATTATGAAAATAAATGTAAAAAAGTCTCCATATATGCCTAATTCCTAAACACGGCTCTTTCAGAAAAACTACCCGCATACAAATCAAAATCTGAGGATAGGATCCGGCTCAACAATAAACATTAATTCTTTTAGTTTAAATCATGATTCTAAAAAAAAAATTGTCAAATAATCATTTTGAATTTTTTTTGTTTCTCACGATATAATTTATTGTCAGCCTTAAAGAAAGTTTAAATAAGACGATATTAAATCTAGGCCCGTGCATTGCACGGGCATTAAATCTAGTATATATATAAAAGAGACTTTTTTCAGGCAATTCTAGAGACTCCAACTTTTTAAAATTACCTAACTAATTTTTATTCAAGATAATATTATGTATAATTATCTCAATATTAATATTTGTGCAAATTCTATCTAATATCATAACCCTAACTCACGTCATAAATTAGCAAAATTAACACCCACAGGCAACAAGTAGCCAAAATAAAACTTGATTTGGATGATGCAGGGATCACGAATATCAAAATTGGTAGCGTTGAGCAAGAGAGGGAGGTCATTATCATATCGACTGTTCGATCTACTGTAAGATGTAAGATGAATTCGATAGAATCTATTGCCTGGGATTTCTGAGTAATCCAAAAAGGATTATGAGTTTCTTGATGAGTTTAACAACCACTATCAAGAATCACGATCTCCATGCTGCATTTACAAATAAATAAACAGTCATGCGTACATCTTCTGAAAGCTTCATATTCTTTGTGTGAATACGGAGAACTTCAAGTCGTCCAACTTCATCAGGAACACCAATATCTATTTCCCTGTCAAATCGACCAAACCTTCTCAACGCAGGGTCAATGCTGTTGGGACGATTAGTAGCCCTCATGACAATGACGTGGGCACGTGACTTCAGTCCATCCATAAGGGTTAGAAGCTGCGAAACAATTCGCCTCTCAACCTCGCCATTGGTCTTTTCGCTTTTAGGAGCAATTGAATCAATCTCATCAATAAAGATGATAGAAGGAAATAGATATTGGTGTTCCAATTTATTTATACATTAAGATTATTGAGTTAGCATAGATTAAATTAATAAGCATCTTCATCTCCTTCCTCTTGACCCCTTTCTTTTAACCTGGAATTTTTTTTTTTCAAAATTTGTCCACCTCTTCGCTCTCCTCTCCCTTTATTATTTCCTCACCCTCAACTTTCACCCTTTCAAACACAGTATTCACATAATCCTCACAATCAGTCCCAACCAAATCTCCTTCACACTGATCCATCACATAAATCGGTCCATAGCTCTCTGCATAAAACCCACTTCCACAACCACTCATACCCGATTCAACTTTCTCAAACCCGCATTGATATAGCCCAAATAATACCAGGGATGAAATAGCTCTCTCTCTCTGCATACTTTCTCACAGACATTCTGTACTACACAATCAAGAAGAATTCGTTGTTAATTATGCTTTGTGGGAGTCCAGATTGACCCACCCTTTTGATTTCAATGTTGAATTTGTGAATTGGATTTTGTTTTCGTTTTTTGTTAAATTTGAAGTAGTATATTGGTGGCTAAGTAATTAGGTTGTGCATAATTTTAGACGGATAAGGTTGAACACCAGTTACATAATTGTATTGCAAAAATTCAAGGGATACAACAATATATTATACAAAATCAATGAGTCGTAATGGTAATATAAGAGAATGTTTGGTTGTCTTGCTTTGATGATTAGGTTACGAATGTGAATTGAAGAGGGTTTTGAGATTTTGGGCGAAAAGGATGGATGAGTTTAGGAAATTTTGGTCTGCACATTCTTTATACAAAAAAATAAAAAATCAGTGACATTTTAAGAAAGAGGAGATTAATGGTGTTTACATAATAAAGAAGATGGGAATAGTACAAGAAAGAGAGGGTTAAAAAGAAAGAAACCGGTTTACCAGGTAGCCTTCCCACCTCTTCTAATTAAAGAGAAATGATATAAAAGTTGGGTATATTGGTAGTTAAATTAGAGTTCGGAGTATTTTGAGAAGCACCCAAATAGTTTGGAATATTCCCATTAAATAATCCTTAGAATTATAGCACGGTTAGAATTGCCTACAAACACATACTCCTTGCTTAAGGATGGGTACGTTCACATGCAAAGCCTATAAGATTAAGATTCTAACACAAAACAAACACTAACAAATACGGATAATCTGTAGTATTTAGTTTTAATGAATGATCACATACTGATACAGACACTATAAAGAGTTTCAAAAAGGTTGGTATGAATTCCATAAATTTGATTAAAATATATCTCACATATATTAAACAAATGTATAAAATTCATTTAAATGGAGCGAATAAACTATAAAAGTTGTATTAGTCTTACTAAATTATGCAGAAAGTTGATCAAATGATCAAATAATTATCTTTCTAATATTTTTTGAAATGAAATCTATATAACTTTAACATAATAAATTTTGGGTGTTGATTTTCGCAGTACACATTTTACTCATCACAGTACGCTGTTGACAATTATACCCTTTTATATGAATATATAATGGATAGTTACTATTTTATTCCTTATTTTTCATTAAGTTTTAATATTTGTTAGACGAACACTGAATAATGTTATGGAACCTTACAACTGGAAGAAATAAACAACATTTTAAATCATTAATAAGGAGTAACAAGGAAGAAATAAACAACATTTTAAATCATTAATAAGGAGTAACAAGTTATCTATTAGTCGTGGATCATTGTACTTTGAGGGGTTTGTACATTTAATCAGGGGCGAGGCCACACTCGGCTTCGGTGTAGCAGCTGCTACACCAAAAACAAAAAAAATTGGTTAGAATCACGTGATTTGCTACACCAATATTTGCTGCTTTCATACTAATTATCTATAAACATTACCTTGAGTATATATTTTGCTACACCAAAATTAAAATCCTGGCCTCGCCTCTGCATTTAATTTATTAATTTGATATGGAGATAACAATGGGGATAAACAACATAGTAAGGTAAACGACTTGCAGTTTTGAGGAGTTTACATTGTATAATGAGGTGATGACAATTGTTGAGCTAAGTATTTGGATGATAAGCAAAGCATTCAATGAAAGTTTAATTCATTTACTATAACTATATGGTGTTTTGCGGATAACTAACTTAATTTACAAATTACTAAATTATATTCCATTAAAAAATCTATCTATAAACTTGAAAAGTGAAAACTTAAAGATAAAACTTTAAAATAATTTGTAATTATCCTCTTATTCTAACAAATTATAATTCCTATTCCTAGAATCCTTACGTAAACGTAATACTTAATCTTGTATAAAATTAATAAGATAATTTTTTGAAAAGATAATTGAAATACAACTTTTACGTATAATTCAAAATGATATTAAAAGGTCTAAACAATTAGAGGAAGGTCAAATTTGAAACCCGTGCAACGCACGGGCACAAAATCTAGTAACGGGTAAAGGAAGGATTTTTAAGCTCTATATACCATGCATGTAAAACTTTCATTAATTGTTAATTTGATCAATAGTTTATGAACAATCACATTTATTCACATGACCTTGATAATACTCGCTGCAAAATAAGGAACGAATTTCCTAAAACTAGATTTAGGATTAACAATAAGATTACATAAGCTATAATCTCCTTACTACTACAAGATTAACAAGTTTCTAAATATTTTCTTCCTAATTAATTGATATATTTGCTACAATATTTGCATACTAATTAATTATATACCTTAATATTTAGGTAAATATGTCATATGTGAACACAATCTTTCCATACATTATTGTTTAGCCACATTTCAAAATGGTGTTAAATACCATAAATTTAATAGACAAAGTATCTATTATCTATACCTAATAAAACCGCGCGGGATTTACACTAGTGAGTAGTGATAGGATAAGTAAATGAACAAATAAACCTACCCCGTTCATCTTAGTGAATTTACTTTTTTTTTTTTTATCAGGATTATCCTTCACGGTACTGAATAGAATTTAATGAAGTTGACCCCTCCCAAATTTGACTTTGGGTACTGAAAACAACTTAATGGTTGACCCCTCTCAAGTTTGACTTTTTTAGTCGCAAGAGACAAGAATCGAACTTCTAACCACTTGTTTAAAAGATGAGAGACCTTATCACTCACCCATGACACGACATCCCATGAGGTTGGCCCCTCCAAAATTTGACTTTGGGTACTGAATTTCAGAGTATTGTTATTGTTCTTATTATCTAGGTAGAACCAAAACGAACACAACACGGACACATGACACAACATCCCATGAAATTTAGGACACATGACACGTTATTTAAATTTAATAAAATATATATTTTTTAGTTATAAGCGTTTGATTTTATTTTTGTAAAAGTATTTGATATTTGTGTAAATTTAAATATGTAAAGGTAAAATTTGGCCTTTATTATAGCTCATTTTCATTTTCAACCAAACCTATATTCTAATCAATCTCTTTCGACATCTCATTTTTCGTCTAAAGAACATTATTCACTCCAAATAATGTCAAAATACGAAAGACAGGCGTCGGACACGCGCGCAAATACCATGGACACGCGTCGGACACGTGCCCAAATAAAAGTAGGAAGTTCGACACAGCTTTATAGGTGTTCGACACGTTTAGACGTGTGTCCGACATGGTGTCGAACACGAGACGGCTGATTAAGAGAAGTGTCCGTGCAATTTAGGTTATTATGCATATATCTTGAGGATTAACCTCCACATATTCCATTTAAAATACTCCTTAAAACTTGTTTCACATTTGAATTTGAAAACACGCAATAGTGTCCTGGCCTTGGTAAATCTTAAGATACAAAATTTATCTTGTGACAGAATTGAGTTAGTTTAATTACAAATTGGTAAAAGTTATGAGGGTGATTTTTTATTTTTTTTTGGTGTCGATCAGGAAGTTCCCTTATCGATAGCCGGAGCAATCTCCTTCTGGGGACTGAAGGCAACTTAATGGGTTGACCCCTCCAAAGTTTGACTTTTTCATTCGCAAGAGTCAGGAATCTAATCCTGACCACTTGTTTAAGAGATGAGAGCTTTTACCACTCACACAGCCAACTTTGGTATGAGGGTGAATGGTTAGCATAGTAAGCAAATACTGACCCGACTCAATAACACGACAGAAAGCAAATTAAGAACTTTTAAACTCGTTTAGGTAAGGAATTGGGTCGGCAGTAACACGACACGAAAATCGACTATCTCCTTTTACTTTTACACTAACTTTCCTATGGGATCACAGAAAGGTTTTTGCCTTTAATAATGCATTTCTTAACCCGACTTTAATGGAAAATATTAATGTTCTTCGGAGGGCGTCCTCTTTACACTCAATAGAGGTCACAAGTTAATAAGTACTAAATGATTGAGACAGATGTGTGATTGAATAACTAGGAAAAAAATACGAATGGAAAATTTAACGAGGATTATTAGACATTGTAATTTAACGAAGAAGAAAATGAGAACATATAGATTATAAAGGGTTATTTCATGGGAATAATCCATCCTATGCTCACTCTTCTCATATTAATCCATCCTCGTGTTTAACTGGGAAAAATCCCACTTTTGACGTCATTTAACTTATATTGAGCTGATCACGTAATTTACCTGATATCACCCATTTCCCAACAGGTCATCACGTAGGGTCCATTTCTTTTCTATTTTTCTGGTTCCTTCTTCATATCTTCTTCTTCCTTTTTCATTTTTTGTTCTGCCGTCTCCATTTCTTCCCCTTCTTTCTTTTATTTTCTTCTTTAATTCTCCCCATTTTCGCCTTATTTATTTCCTTAATTTATTCCTCTCATTAAATTTAACACAAAATTAGACTGATTTGATGACATCACTAATACCAATTACCATCTAAATCTAACATAAAATATCCCCAAAAACCCAGATGGGTAATCTAATAAAGAAATAATGAAAATTAAGTTTTACCATAGTGATTGTTAAAAGAGTACTAGGAAATCAAAACTCTTCATCCTCTTCAATCTTCGGGGCATAATCTGGTTCAGAGAAGAGGAATTAACCCTAATTTGATCAAAAGAGGGAAAATTTGTAGATTTTATGTGGTTTTAAGACGGTTCAGCTGAATAATTTCTGGGTTTTATTTGGTTTTTGTTTGTTCTGGTTATTGTTTAATAGATTGTAATAATCAAACTATGGCGATGGTAATTAGGGAGAACGAAGTTGGTCTTTTCTTGTTGAAGCTCTTCAAAACCCGCGTCATCGCTTATCCTTTAAATTTCGAACAAATCCCCGTTTGAAATTTGTGTGTGTTTCTGACGACGATTTATGTTAATTATGAAATTTTGTAAATTTAGTGCTTTATGTGAAGGTTATATCTTGTGATTTGGTTGATTTGAGCTTTGAGTTGTGAACGAATATAGCTGAGATTTTTGTTTGTAATTTGGTTTGTCTTATGTGATTTTCATCGTTTATCTCCTGCACCATAGATTATTAATTGTTAAATCAAACTTTCTAGTTTGGGAGTTATGATTTTTGGTGTTTGGTGATTGATGGAGTAAAGGGATGTAGATTGAAGAGGATGAAGTTCAGGTTGCCTAATTAGGGTTCTAGTCAAGGGAAACCGGTTGTTCAGGTTTCCCTTCCATAAGTTCATTGTAAGTTAAATGATGTAATAGGTAGGATTATTCTCAGTTAAACACGGGGATAGATTAATATGAGAAGAGGGGGCATAGGATGGATTATTCTCATGAAATAACTCGATTATAAATTAGTGTAACACCCGTGAAAATTCACGGGATTGTTTCTTTAGAAATTAAAATAATTTACTAAATCTTTGATATGAATCTAATGCGGTGTATTTAATAGTTGTATATAAAGGTTATAAATATATACAAACAATTAGTCTTACTGAAGACGGGTCGGAGCAAGTGACGGATAATGCCACTCACAAAACGGATAGGGGGACAAGGTAGGGGCACCCCCATGTGCTTCCCTCTCTCCTCTATTTGGGTCATTTGTGAGGGAAAATGGTATCCGTCACTCCAAAGTGACGAATACGTGCCGTCACAAATGAGATTTTGTGATATACAAAATGTGTCTAATATATGCTCCTCCATCCAGAACTTTTCTTCCCATTTGTTTTTAGATGATCTCCAATACATTTCTGTGAGACACATTTATTGATCCCAATCTCATTATTGTTACTTTCATAAATAATATTGTCACTCATTGATATTCTTGTTAATTTCGCCATCACCCAATAATACTGTTGTTAATGTCGTTAATTTTTACTACTCCGTACGATCTTACTCTCACAGTGTCTCACTCAAAAATCTCCCATAAAACTAATAGCTGAAATTTAGTAACCAAATCAAATACTCATTAGTATTCTTTTATCAGATCCTCAATTAACGGAAATATTAAGCTACCAATTTTTCGCTTAATTGGAAGCTAAATAGGTTGTTATTTGCATATAAAATTATTGAACTTTGCTTGATTGGAAGCTAAATAGGTTTTCGGAATATAGTTTCTCGACACTTTTATAGCCAAAAAAACGTCTCTTAACCTACCTTCTCTCATCTTCATCCCTTCTACAACCACCGTCCACCAATCACTTTCTTTTCCGACCTACCACCGTCAACGTCACTGCCGTAATACTGACGTCCCCGTTCTGGTTAATAACTGTCGTTCCCATCCGTGATCATTGACATGGTCGGGTAACCTCTTGTCCTTGGTCTAAAACCTCAACAACTATATACATCCCTGCAAGTCGAGTGCTGATTAATACTACCTTTAGCTTTGTGCTGCCGTATTGCCTAGATTCAGGTGGAAATACACCATTTGTAGCTGCAAATAATAACAACATGAGATTCTAAGAAAAACCGTAAATTGCCCCAACTCCAATCAAATTGCAACTTATTTGCAGAAAACCCCCCATATTCCACAAACAAATACGACCTTAATGTCCAAATCCTAATAAAATATGTGTATTCTTCACACAATGGCAATGGACCACTTCAACTTTCAAATACATAGACAAATCCGACATTCTTTGAGCTTTTCTCATAGCAATACAGGCAAGTCACTATTACTATTTACTAAAAACTTGATACTACCATAACATATCGTGGTTTATCTTCAAGTAGTGCAGCTGTGCATTGAGCAACGATGCGCCAAAACGAATCCTTGTTTTCACCACCTGAAAAACCACCAATAGCATACCTGAGGCAGGTCAGAAATAGCAGTGAGCATGATATTACTAGAAACATAAGGTGAGCAGTTAGTTGTCACTCAAGAGACCGTCTCATGTACTATAAGTGGCCTCAAGGCCCTCAACAAAATAATTGTGCAGACTGCAGACCATCTTTTTTAGGTATTTATGTAAGGCGAGTCCTGAACATTTGAGGATAGGACACAAACATACCCAGGTAGATTCCTTTCCACTAAGCCTTTTACACAAATTTCCCTGTCAAAATTGAGAGAAAAATATTAAATAAGCGCTAAAACGGAGCAAATTTGAATAAGTAGACACAAAAAACAGAAGAATAGAAAGCGACGGGTATATGGTAAGTCAGAGAGGCAAAATTAGAGGTAATAAGTAATATTTGACCTTAGAAGGGCATCATGGAATTACCTCACACTGGAATTACCAAATCACAAATCCGCCATTGCCTGAAATTCAATAGTGCGAGTAAATATGTTAAACCTTGTGGAAAAAAATCAAAATATAGAATAAGTGATACGTATACCAAAAAAATGTTATCAGACAACAACCCAATTCATAAATTTAGTTATAAAACCTTAAAAAAAAAAAAATCATCGATAGTTCAATACAGGGTACTAACTTTTGGGATTTGATTTCTTTGCTTTGAATCGATAAAGCAAGTTCCAAGTTTCTCCATTGAAGGATTTCAATCGTTGTCTCTTGTTGAATCTCCATTTTTTTTTTTTGATGAAAGGTAAGTATATACTCCCTCCTATTCATTCATTTTGTCCCCCTTCTATTTTGCACAAGAATTAAGAAAATGATTTTGGACCACACAAAACACTCTATTCCACTCTACCCCACATGTAATTAAATTTGGACCACACAAAAGTTACCAAAAAAGAAAAGAGGGACAAAAATCCGACTAGCTTCGATAAGGAAAGAGGGACAAAATGAATGAATAGGAGGGAGTATATAAAAAAAAAAGTCAACCATACATGAGATAATTGGGCCATCATCTTTGACAGCCCAATTCGACCCAACAGACACTACTACAGATACGGGCTATAACAACGGGTAAAAACCGTTGTAAAAACAAAAAGCGGACGTTGTTAAAGCGGCCGTTGTAGAAGGTATTTACAACGGTTTGGTTATTTAATGAAACCGTTGTCGAAAGTATTCACCACGGTTAAAAGCCGTTGTTGTTGGGTGTTCTCCGTTGTGGAAAGTGTTTCAAAAATTTGGAGGGAATAATATAACAACGGTTGTCATATGTATAACCGTTGTTGTAACTTTCCCTCCAAAATTGTGAAGTCTTTTGACAACGGGTTTATGCTACATACCCGTTGTTGAAATTGTTAGTAACAACGGTTCTTAGTTTAAAACCCGTTGTTGTAACTTTACCTCCAAAATTTTGAAGACTTTTAACAACTGTTCTTCGTTTAAAACCTGTTGTTGAATATTACGCACGGTATTTGTGAAAGTCATTCACAACGGTGTTCTTTTTATTAACCGTTGTGAAAGGTCTTCACAACGGTTTTTTTTAGTAACCGTTTTTATTACGAACTCCTAATGTTTTGAAAAATTAAATTTGTTTCATGCCATTCAAAAACCTGCATATATCAGTAGCACCATATACCAGCACCAGCATAAATCACAACTGGGTTCATCAGAACTCAATAGATTCAATTCAACCACAACAGCATCATATATATATATATATATATATATATATATATATATATATATATACTTACAAGGAGTTGAATTTACATGAACTAATCATTCCCTAACTTCAACAAAAAATTTACTAATAAGTTGATCTAAACTCTGAGTATCATGCATTTCTATTTTCTAAGACGTATTTGCCAAACATGTCCCTTACCTCGTCTATATCTATACTTGAGTCTCGCTCAATCTTTGTGAAGTTGATTACATATCGCGGAAAAAACAAAGAGAAGACATTATTGTAACAACATCAATTACTGCATACCAACATCATGGTATATATAGCAGCAAGCAAGACAACATTAGCTCTAATTTAAAAAAAGTAATAAACACATTATTAAATTACTAACCTTTTCTGGAATAATGATATATCTTCGCCTAATAATCTCCAACATGAACCGACAAACGTAGTATCCACATTGTATGCTATCTGGCTGGCGAGGGGCCTATTATTACATAAAAACAAATAGACGAGAGAAGGCTCACATCAGAATCTTGAACTTTAGGTATTGTATTAGTATTAAACACAGGTTTTTGCACTTAATGTTATTGTATTTGAGCACGTACCCCTGTTATCGTAATAAAATCAGGGCCAACATCAGAATCTTTCGTGGGTTGATCCTGCTCGTTTGCTCTTCTCTTCTCAAAGGCCCTTTTTTTAAAAATAAAAAAGGAGGCAGAAACTCATTTTTTTAGGGGCAAAAATGAGCTTTTTTCTATAAATAAAAATTGAAACTTAATGTTATTATAAATAAATCAGTATTATAAACTTACTTATTAATCAAGCGCTTAAAAGTCTCGCTTGGTTGATGATGTATAGAGTCCAACCAGAAAACTTTATTCCTTGTCGGCATGATGGCTGCTAGCACCCAATGAGTCCTACATCAAGAGACATCATCATTATTAACAAGTACATATATTAGTTATGAAAATGCAATTGTAGGGGAAAACGTAATATTAATTTGTTTATTACCCTTTTTCATTATAAGCGCCAAAAATCAGCTTCTTGGTTGTCGCCAATTTCTGAGCAATATAATCTACCCGTTCTTCGAACGAGAAATCCGGAATAAATAAAGATAAAACATAGGGGCACGGGGAATCGTATTGATCGGATGGAATATTCTTCTCGGGGATCACTCTCAATTTCAATATCCTACATTATTACGGTATTAATTCCGGTATTTAAAACACTATCTAGTAGTCAGAAGATTAGAATATGAAATTATTTATTAAGAAACTTACTTCATCCAAACAAATACGTGTTGGATATCAATCTGGTCTAGGCCAGCCCAAATGGCTAGCATATCCCATGATAGATGTGCTTGGCGCTCAACCCCTAGAATATCCTCCTCGAGCGGAATAACTATCAATTGTTCGGTGGCTATGCGATGGCCAGCCTCCTCATGCAGTTTCCTCATCGTCACCGTTCTTACTTTTTGCATGTAATCCTTCCCAGTATATTGTGTGGAGTTTAAACTCCTAATTACTTTCAGGTCCGGGAAAGAATGAGTCTTTGATTTTGTGCTACTACCACCAGCCTACACATGTAGTAGATAATTAAAATAATAAAAAATTCAAAGGTAACATATCCTAGTTGGAGTAATAAAAATAAAAGCGTACTTAATTAAATACCTCGTCAACCTGCTCTTTCAATGATGAGGTAGTAGTAGCAGGTAAGACTGTGGACTTAGGCTTATCAGTCTTTTTTGTCCCCTACACAAAATTACCATGCTTTTTATAAATACAGACAAAATATAAATAAAGGGAGCGAGGTTTTTAAAAAAATGAAGAAGTTAATTAAATACCTCATCAAGTTGTTGGCTCTGTTTGGTAAATAGCGGATTAATATTGGCAGAAGCAGATTGTGAAAGCAGATTATAATTAGCAGATTTTGTTGACAGGTTTGACTAGTATATTCAATTAGCAGATTTTGTTAAAGGTGTTTGGTAAGTAGCAGATTTAAATTAGCAGATTATCTCAATATTTTGTAAAATGACAAGTAAGTACATGAATTAACTATGGAATAAAGGTAAGGTTATATTTTCCTAAGGGTAAAAATGTGAATTTATTTTTTTCCCAATCTACTCTTAGAATATGCTGGGGGGAGCAGCATATTGTAAAATAGTAGATTCGGCTCCAATCTACTATCCCAATATGTTGTTTACCAAACACCCCAAATAGCATATTGACCGGTCAAATATGCTAAAAATCCCAAATATACTATTTTTTTGTCAATCCGCTGTTTACCAAACACCCCCGTTGTCTCGACGAGGTCGTTGGCATGTCTGTGGACTTAGGCTTATCCGCCAAAGCCGGCTTTTTTGTTCCCTACAAAAAAAAATAACATATAAATTTAACATATAAAAACATTCAACAATTAAAAATTTAACATATATATAAAGGTATTTCTTCTAACCCCAATCGCTTTCATTTCTTTGAGGCGGAGACGGCCGAGCCAAGTAGATGTGAGTTTCAGGCCATTGGATGAAACTTCCAACCGCATCTCCCAGAATGGTAATGTCGTCACGAACTAGGACAGGCAGTTGCAAGTTTTCATGGCCTGGAAAGACTGTAGTTATCTCTACTTTGGTATGATTCGGCAAAAGTTTTTCGCCATGAACTACAGTTTCCGCTGCTGCAGATTTGGTGTGCATTTCTACGAGACCCGGCCAACACGCACATGTGGCTTTTCGGTTTAGGGTCGCAAGAATAAGCGGCCTCTTGTTTACGGCTGAAGAATATACACATACATTATTATATCCCAAAATTTAATAGAATTCATATAAATTTAACTAATTAAACACTTCATGCATACCTTATTGAAAACAGGGAACTGACTTGAAGGGGATGTATCTTTGTTTTCCATCAGTAGTCTTCTCAAGTTGCATCTCCTTTTCGGACCCATTATTTACCTAATAAAATTAACCAATGGCACGATGTCAGAAGTTATAGCATTAGAGTGGCGGGGAACACACCCCGATCTTACCCAAAAAAAAAAAAAAAAAAAAAAAAAAAGGAAGTATTAGGTACCTGATCGGCTTTAGTTGTTACAACTTGAAGCATTATTAGGTACCGATCTTTCTTAATCTCGTTGACCGATACTTCCTTCTCATGTATTGCCAAGGTAGTAGCGGCCTCTTGACCAATCTGTTGTACCTTATTATTACCCCCTTTAGAAATGACATCCTCCATCATCTTCACTTCTTCTTCGGAAAGCTTGCCTCCAAAGATTCAGCTTTAGTAGTACGGATGCCATTAATCAAGTCGCTTGCCAATAATGTAATGTGTCACAATTTTTATCCCAACAATAACATGTGAATTGAACTTAAATGAAAATAATAGAATAAATGTTACAATGTCGGCCTTCTCGGACTTAGTCTTCCTTTTTTCTTCTTTATCGGGCGGTTGTCCCATAATATTTTCGTTACTCAACCTCGTAACGGGACGCCCCTCAAACGACCTGGATGTTCGGATCGGCCGATCGCTCTAGCAAGAACGTCATTACGACCACTGGGAGTGAATTTCCCTTCTTCTACCTCTTTCAATACGTTGTCCTATAATATATTAAATAAACTTCAAATTATATTTGTGACTAAAATAATAAAGTTAGTAATGAACTCGTCTTAATAAAATAATGCTTACTATGTTGGCCAACACTTCCTCATCATATTTGCCACGCGACCGGGATCCTTTAGGCGTGTGCCCTTCTTTATAAGTTACATGCCGATCCACCTCTTTCACTCCCTTTGCCACCTACACATTAACATGGTAACATTTATACACGTAAATGTGTATCAATGCAAGTCCAAGTGTGATTAAAAAAATAAAGTCTCACAGGGGAATAATGCATGCTACTTACGAGGTTCTCTTCTATCTTTTTGTAACCGCCTCGAGAACCATACCATTTCCCCTTCTTGCATGAAATGTTAGCACGATTTCTTCTGCTAACGGCCTTCAAATAATTATATAAAAGCGCACGTAGATGAGATAATAAAAAGATTATATAAAGGACTCATTAATTAAAAAAATGATAGGTAAATCGTTAAAAGGCGAGGATATTTAACCTGAAACTTCTCAGTAGTTCTCATCTCTTTGAAAAGATCCCATTGTTCCTGACTGATGGTGGGACACTTGTTTGCCGGTGGGCTCTTACGCATCTCCTCCGTTGCCTTGTCCACACACTTTCACTGCCTTAGGACATCCGCTGCCTTATGCATTAAATACTTATCATGGCTTTCATCGGGTATAATAAAGGCTTCCTTTAGACGAGCCAAGTATAACTCCGCCAATTTTGGATTCAAATTTCTAACATCATCTAAATGGATAGGCACAAACTGTCTTGTGCAACATCCAATCCAACTGGATAAATAACCCGCATTTGGACCAGTAGGGAAACCCTTCGAGCTCCATGTTATTTCCATCGGGTCTTTAGCGGCTATAGCGCAAGGGCTTTCGGGCACTTCGCAGCACCCCTCTCACCAGGCTTATTATCCCCATGCTTATTATTCTTTTGACTTCTTTTCCGTTTTTCACCCATTATAATCCTAAAACCCAAATATGAATGATATAGGAAATGAACAACTTAACAACGTACATGCAAAGTATTATCTAAAACCCTAAACCCTAATAGGAATAAAAATTTAAAACAACAGATTGAGCTTCTAAAATCCTAAACCCTAATAAGAGGAGTGAAGTAGATGATGCGGGATGATAAAGATAACAAAGAAGACGAAAAACAAACAGATGCATGAAAAAGAAAAAAGATGATCGTCTTAAAACCCTAATGACGAAACACAAAATTAAAGTGAACATACCTGATGATGATAATGATAAAGAGAAGGAGCAGGATGATAAGGGAAGGCAACGAGAATCGGGCGTCTTAAGGCGGGCGGCAGCAGGCGAGAATGTAGAAAGCGAGGAAGAGAGAAGAATAAACTCAGGATACCAACGGTTGAACTGGTGTTGTGTGTGTTTGTGTATGGTATGCTGTATGGGTTTCTAAATTAGTTTTTTATTAAGACAAACTATTGACAACGGGTGCTCAAAGCAAAACCGTTGTTATATGTTAATAACAACGGGTCAATAAAAGTCAACCGTTGTCAAAACTTTATTACAACGGTTAAAATATACCCGTTGTAATATATTTTCACCAAATTTGCGCCAAAATGAAATATGTCAAAAAAATCAATGACAACGGGTAGGGGTACTACAACCGTTGTTGAAAGTAATAACAACGGGTAATGTAAATATAACCGTTGTTATGGTTGAACCTTTTTTTTTTTTTAAATTACTGTAATTCCATTACAGTCCAAAACTGTAACAATACATATCAGAATGTTGAAGCACCATATCTTTGCTACGTTATTCAAACAATTTCAACACCAACATCCATATCTAATAATAAGATCAAGAAAATAAGACAACACCAAAGATGCATGCATCTTTGCATATCTAAGCTACAGGATTTACCATGCCATGCAAATTTGGGAATTTTTATTTAACAATATAATGACCATTATTGATTTACCAATAAATTAAACCATCAAATTATTGGTCCGAAAATGACTCAAAATGTTGGTCGTCCATATCATCGTGTCCGATGAACTATCTCAGGATCGGGGCGTTTCTTGGATGTCATAGTTTCTTCGTTAACCCAAATACCTTCACCATGGTCATCACGCATATAGATGCTTTCAGTGTCCTCATGATCAGTGTCAACATCGTCGAAATAAGATACAGTGGTAGACTGATCCATTCCCTCAAAAACGACATCCTGATCATCATCACCATTATCGGATGGACTACTCCTTCTACTCCTTATAGCAAGTACAATGAGACCACTTCTTATCCATAGGATCGGTGACATAGAACACTTGTTTAGCTTGGGATGCCATTATGAAAGGATCGTCCTTATTATTGCCAACCTTACCCAGATTGACCAACGTAAATCCCATCTTATCCTTTCGGACACAATGGATGTTGTTATCAACCCAGTTACATCGAAACAAAGGCATTGTAAAATCAATGTAATCTAGTACCAATATTTCTTTAATAACACCATAATAAAGGCATTTTCCCCAAATAGGCTTTTTATCTTTTGAAGTAGCAAAGTGCATTGCCTCAAATTCAGAACTCACACCACTATTTTGCATTGTGCTCAACTCATCTTGCTCGCGGGTGTAAAAAGTATATCCATTAATGGCAAAACTGTTGTAAAAGGTGACCCTGCCATTTGGACCTAAACCAAGACGTAGTAACCTAGGAGAGATGTCATCACCAGTTTGATCAGTACACTCTAAGACAATATTCCTAAACCACTCTGCAAACGTCTTCGTATGCTCGTTCGCAATCCACTTCTCGGTCTTGTTTGGGTGATCGTATTTGAGCTCATCTTTGTGTTGTTGAATATAAGGTTGCACCTCATCTTCGTTGTTTAGCACATACGTGTGTGCTAAATGCAACATTTCACGTGTCACAATTTTTTCAACCCGGCCCCTAATACCTTTTCCGGTCATCCAGTCACTATGACGATTCTTAGGAACGCCAATCAACTTCTCAGGGGAGAGATGAGCGTAACAATATGAAAGAGCTTCGTCTAAAATAGCGCGTTCAGCAATACAACCTTCCGGACGATAACGATTAGATGTATAGTCCTTGTAGACTTTCATCAATCTTTCGAAAGGATACTGGTATCTCAAGTACACGGGCCCAAGGTACAAAATCTCCCTAACCAAGTGAATGGTCAGATGAATCATGATAGTGAAGAAAGAGGGTGGAAAATACATTTCCAACTGACAAAGAGAGGTTACAACGAGGTCCTGCAATGAATCCGCGTCATCGGGATCGATGACTTTCTCGCATATGGACTGGAAGAAGAGACAAAATCTAGTTATAGCATATCTTACCTTTTTAGGTAAAATGGAACGAATAGCCACAGGTAGTAATTGTTGCATCAAAGTGTGACAATCATGTGACTTTAACCCGGTGAGTTTTAGGTCTTGCATCGACACTAGGCTTTTGATGTTCGACGAATAACCATGTGGCACTTTAATTCCATTCAAGCATGCACAAAACTCTTTTTCTCATTCCGTGAAAGGGTATAAAGCTGTGGCGGCGTAAAAATGTACGATTACCTCTCTTCGTGGTGCCAACTCTAGCCTAATACCCATCATTTTCATATCTTCCCTAGCTGCGGCGTTATCCTTTGTTTTACCAGGAACATTCAGAAGGGTATTGATAATATTATCACAGACATTTTTCTCAATGTGCATGAAATCGAGGCAATGCCTGACCTCCAAGTCAGGCCAATATGGAAGTTTATCAAAAAATATGGATCTTTTCTTATACCCACGAGTAGACAATTTAGAGCCACTCTTCTTCCCATAATCTATCTCAATATGCTTTACTTTCTGATAAACTTTATGCCCACTCAAAATTCTAGGAGGTTGACGAAGTTCTTGTCTTCCATTGAATGCTTTCTGCATCTTGCGATAACAATGGTCATGATACAAGAACCTCCTATTTCCCATATACACATACTGACGAGAAGACTTGAAGTATTCAGACTCGATATCCTCCCCACACAATGGACAAGCCTCTTTCCCATGAACTGTGTGCCCAGAAAGGTCGCCATAAGCCGAATAGTCAGTTATTGTACACAATAACATCGCTCTCAAATTGAAAGTTTCGTTCTCATATGCATCAAATACTTCTATCCCACTATCCCACAATAATCGCAAATCATCTAGAAGAGGTTCCAAATATACATCTATATCATTTCCAGGTTGTTTAGGGCCGGAAATTAACGACGACAACATCAAATACTTTCTTTTCATGCACACATACGGAGGTAAGTTATAAATAGCCAACACTACTGGCCAAATACTATGTTGGCTACTCATGTTTCCGTGTGGGTTCATTCCATCAGTGGACAGCGCTAGGCGTAAGTTTCTAGGTTCATTGCCGAACTCGGGATACTTAGCGTCGAACGATTTCCATTGCTTACCATCTGCCGGGTGTCTTAGCTTTCCATCATTTATTCTTCCTGTTTCATGCCAAGTTAACATTTTTGCATCATCGGGATTCGCATAAATCCTTATGACTCTTGGTATCAATGGAAAATACCACAACACCTTAGCCTGGATCCCTTCCTTATCCTTATAACGCCACTCCAAACATTTAGGGCAATTGGTTAAGTTTTGATATAATTTCCGATACAATATGCAATCATTTGGACATGCATGTATTTTCTCATATATCATACCCACTCCTTTTATTTGTTTTTTCGCCTCATATGTCTTAACAGGTAGAACATTACCATCAGGAAGCAACTCCTTTATCAAGGGTAAAAAACTAGTGAAACACGTGTCACTCACCCCATTTGCCCCCTTGATATTATACAACTTCACCACAGCCGACATTTTTGTGAACTTACAACCAGGATACAGAGGTGCTTCAGACTCACACAACTTCTCATACATGTTGTTAAGGTCATCCCAATTACTAGTGTCATCACCTACATCTTCAAAAGCAATGGACTCATCATCATTCTCTTCATTATCTATAGA
The DNA here is from genome assembly GCF_048544455.1 of Silene latifolia. Classification (NCBI taxonomy): domain Eukaryota; kingdom Viridiplantae; phylum Streptophyta; class Magnoliopsida; order Caryophyllales; family Caryophyllaceae; genus Silene; species Silene latifolia. Next base: position 8,780,448 of record NC_133527.1, on the reverse strand, counting down.
CCCAACATTCAACTTCTCTACTTCCAACTCTTCCAACTCAAAAAATTCGGCAAACTCAGGATCATCAGTTAGCCTTTCGTGTACCTCAACATCATCTTCTTCATAGTTATTCTCTTCCTCTAATGATTCCCCATGAAAAATCCAACGTGTATAGGATCGACTAAATCTCCACTTTTCTAGGTGTATTTTAACGTCCGGAAAAGCCATATAGCTAATATTACCATATCTTTCACAAGGACATGCAATACTAGAAGAACCTTTCAAATTGTTCGAAACGAATTCATAAAATTCAGCTAAACCATCCTTGTAGGTGCGGTCACTCATATTTGCATCAATCATCCAAGTTCGAGTCATTATTCTACATTCGTAATAATAGGCAACTAATTCAGAAAATACAATAATAGGCAAACAAATAAACGAAATTCAGGAAAGCAATTAAGCTAAATTATCAACAAATTAGATAATAACCCAAAAAATCCTATATCTATAAGCGTTGCTAAGAAACATATATATACCTGATTGATAAACACGATGAGGGAGAGAAGACGGTGACAACAGTGACGGAGATGAAGACAGAGAGACGATCAGGGAGGAATGGAGGATGATATAGTAGCAGTATTAGCTTGTGTTTGTGTTTTGTAGCGTATAGCAGAATAAAGCAATCTGTTGTTCTAAATATTTTCATAACATTAATAACAACGGTTATTGAGTCTACAACCGTTGTTAAAAAGTATTAACAACGGGTTCTAAATAAACCGTTGTGATGACTTTTCACTAATTTTGCGCCAAATTATTAACAACGGTTAAAATTTAACCGTTGTTATTAGTTTTTATATTAACAACGGTTTTTCAAGTATGACCCGTTGTTAAAACAAATAACAACGGTTAACAACAAAGAACCGTTGTAATTAAGTTTGGTAAAATTCGCGGAATCAATTCTACAACGTGTTTTGATGATTTTCGTGAATAAGCGTTGTAAAAGGGCCGTTGTGGTTGCCTGTATTTGTAGTAGTGAGAACCAAATAGCATGATGGGATTTATCCCATAATACCACAAACAAAACTCGGACAACAAAACCAACAATTCCCAAATTAATCGACACCAAACCCAGATGCAGGAACCCTAAAAAAGGGATCTTCATCTTCATCCCTATAACCTACTGAGCTCAGATCTCCATGAAATGTTGCACAAATTTCTTATCTTTCTCTCGGATGGAGGTTGTAACCATGGCAGCAACCCTTTTCTTCATTTCCTCAAGTAATTGGTGAGATACCTTCCTGGGATGAGGAATCTCCATTTTCTCTGGGATTCTATCTTCACAAATCACAACATATATTTTCTGAAATTTTCATGTTTCTTCCTTTATAATATAAGATTTTTTTGAGGATTTTTAAATGTCAGGTATGGAGTTTTTCATCTGAAAGTTGAGATTATTGGGGATCTGAAAGGTGGAGAGTATTAGAGATGGTGGTGAATTGAAATTTTGTTTTTTTGGGAGAGAATTGATTAAGCCGAGATAATGATGGTGAGATGGAGGGTGGAAGTTTGAGAGTTTTTTTTAATTGTGAAGCATGCTTCTGGAAAATTGTATTGAATAGTTGTAGCAGTGACTTGGGTGTTGTAGATTCAAAAGACAATAATTTAATACGGCTGACATGGCAATGGTGTTAGTTTTGATTGACTGAGAAAGACTGAAATTGTGAGAGTAAAGCAGAGGCCTTGTAAAGTACTTTTCTGAAATATGATTGCGCCACGTCAACGGTTTTACAAGATTCTTTTATATATATAATGATTATAGGGAAAATAAATCTGCAAGTGCATAATACCATAATCCTATGGCTAAGATTTAGGTACGACAGAACAATACGACTTTTATTATTGATAAATTTGTGATATGATACAAATACATAGGACGACCAGTATTTATAGGACTGGTTCAAACTTAACGCCGGCGAGCAGGATTTGCGTGGGACTGGGCGGCGGAGTGACATCTGAGCTTGATGTTCCTTTGTTCGATCTGATCTGAGTTGAGGCAGCAGGGGTCCTGGGAGGTAGAGAAGCTTTTGTTGTTGGTATGATTCTCGAGGTATGTCCGAGAGCCTGCGTGGCCACTGTCGATGTTGGACTTTGGGTAGACGGTGGTGGTGGCGATGGTTGCCTGCTCCCTGACATGGCTTCAGATACTTGTTTTTCCATTGTATATCTAGAATATCAACGATTGACGACCACAATGCCCCATGTTGGGCGCCAAACTGTTTAGGTATTTTTACCCAAATCGACTAATCAGGGTCAATGTAGTCTATATTCGTTGGTTGGATGTATGTCTGTTCGTTCGTGGTTAAGTAAATAAGAAAACAAAGTGCGTAATGTAAATTGACACGTAAGATTTTGGTGACGCGGAAAACCCAATGTGGGAACAACCGCGGGAGGGACGGTACCCTGCCGAATATTGCACTATATGAATAGGAGGATGATTACAATTATGGTACGAAGCTTAATCCTGCTGGCCCCAGATGTCAGGCCTGCAAGATCCTAGACGAACGTATATTTGAGTATAATATGTCGAGATGTGATCTTGGATGTGGGTGTATGAATGCGTAAGTGCGGATCCCTTTCTTGATTTGCTTCCTTGGCTATTTATAGGGTAAGAACCCTAGATATGTCCTACCTCGAATATGGAAAGGGAATATAATTTCCATAAGGACTCTTTCCAAACCCGGACTCCCTTGCCAATTCTCCCTGATCTCCCTAACTTCTCCCTAATGCTTCTTTCCTTAATGCGGGCGCCTTCTATGATGGGCTCCTAATCTTCTTCAAGCCCGTTTCTCTTTTCTCCAACCGCGGGCTTCCTTCCTCCTTATCACCTCCTTCATAGTCTTTATTTTATTAAGTGGGCCTTATTTATTGTGCTATTTTTAGCCCAAACAGTTTGCCCCAAATTTTTTGTGAAGTACGCTTTCAAGTATCGAGCAAGGAATTTTACGTAACCAAATACTAAAACCCTACGCCGTCTTTTTACTCCTTCCCATGCAAGCCGCCTTTCTCCTCTATTCTCGCACCCAACACTCTCTCTCTTCTTTATAACCCCAATGTCCCTCTTCCACTCTCATTAATCATTTCAAATCATTTCAAAAAACTCTTCTCTCTTAAACCCTCAATCTTCCTTCTTCTTCATCCCTCGCCGGCTTCACTGTTCCCCTTCCCGTCTTCATCATCAGGTAATCCATCTTCTCTTTTTCTTTCAATCTTCATTTTCTCTCTCCACCATGGGCAAAATTCGACAATCCTCGTCAACCCCCGAACCTTCTAGCAGGGCATGGGAGGACTGTCGATTTTGTCGGAGTATCTAGCATGAGAGTGCATGTAAGAGGGGTGGTGCGGAAGGTGGCGCCTGGTGGTGTTTGTATGGTGGTTGAAAGGTTGAGGGAGGAAATTGAATTAGGAACAAAACTGTAAAATTTTAGAAATGGGAGGGATAAAGTTGTAAAATGTGTCCATGATTGAGTAAATCATGTACATGAATGAGCATAACCCAAAATAAATACCTATTACTACTAACAGAAGCTAGCGGTAAGTAGGGTCGATCTCCACAGGGAGGCTAAGTATCTATCTGCTAAGTACATCCGTCGGGTCACAATTGGGGGTTTTAAAGTTGTTTTCTAAACTACTGAAGGTTTAAGGCAAGAGAAGTAAAGACAAGAGCAATAAAGCGAGAAAAAGTAAGACAAGTGATCAGATAAAGAGGGATATGTCAGGATTTCGGTTCACCATGGTAGTTCACTAACTCAATCATAAATTGTCCAGACGATCTACTGTGAGAAGGGCAAGGGAAAGGTCCTTCCGGTCCGCTATCCACCCTAGATTACAACTAACTTAACTTCCGTCCTCATTAGGGTAGTCTACTGTTCATAGCAGGTCTGTTCATTCCAATCTTCCGATCTAGGAGCAAATTTAACCAGATTAAGGGGTTTAGAAGCGTGCACTCAACTAAACTTATTACAGTTATATTGCTATGGTCACAGATTCTCACAATTAATCATCTAGCCTATTAACAACATCGTCAGTTTACTACCATGGCTCCCCAATCCTAACATAAAAGGATTTAGCTACTCATGCTTTTGAAATTAAGAACAATAACAATAATCATGAATATGCTAAGGGAAGACATAGTAAAGAGATTATAAGGAAGAAGCATATACTAATAATGATAACAATAAAGTAAGAATTAAAGAACAAGGAATTAAAGTAGAGAAACAAAGATTAGATTGAAGTAAAGAGTAAAGGAAGATTACAAAAGAGCGAATCCGGCAATAAGAACAAGGTAGCAGCAGAGATTAAGAGAGAAAACAGTGATTAAGAGTAAAACAGTATGATAAGATGTTTTTAACCTAATCCCGACTTCCTTTATATAGGGAAGTGATTATTAACATAAAATAAACCTAACACGAAATAAAAAAACCCGAGTATAAAAGCTAGTCACTCGGTCGAGCAACTTTATATCACTCGATCGAACAAATCCAAGCTAAAACCTCTCGATCGAGGACTTTAGGTACTCGATCGAACACTATCAAAAAGGCACCATTCGATCGAGTAGAAAAAGATCTCGATCGAACAAGATAGTACTCGATCGAGTACTTTCCCGCGCACAATTCCTGCTTCGCGCACTGAACTTAAAACGGCCGCCATTTCTTCGTTACTTGGGAAAACAGAGCGTTTCCGGTGGCGTTGGAAAGCTAAGACGACAAGATTTCATCTCCATTAGAATCATCTGAAAATCAGTTGTAGAACTCGAGATATAGCTCTTCAAAGTAAGCACTAGTAATTTGAAGTTCTTCCTTTGTTCGCCTAGGTATCCTACTTCTTTGCGCATCTCAAAATAGTAGTCTTCAAGCTCCGACTCAACTCATCTCATAAATGAATGCATAAGGACATGTATTGAGCTTGATTTCGCTTCTCTTTGGTTCATTCCTGCAAATAAGACAAGAGAAACCAAATTAGACAATTCGGGGGACATTTGTAGCTAAACACTACACAAAATGCATAGAAATGCGTGCAAATATGGTACAAAAGTCTATATAAAATGCACGCATCATGAACTCTTAAATCAATATTTTTCCCTAAAACTTAATTTAATTGCTCAAATGATTTAAAACTTATAAGATGGATTCTAATTTATCAAATAATAAGTTAATTTACTTGTTATAAATTATTAATATTATATGTTGAGTTTTAATTAATCAACCAAATTTTATTTATTTGTTAAAGATGAAATTAGGGTCTGTCAATTTTTATTTATCTAATTAATTAAATTAGAATTGTTGGTGCTTCGTGATGGCTACCTAATCACTCAAATTAGGATGATAAACTGCTAGATTTTGAACATCAATCTAGCAAATCAGTGCTCCATTATTTCACCTAATTAGATTGATGGTGAACCGTGGTTCATAGTGGCTACCTAGTTAAGCATTCAAATAATAATAATAATAATAATAATAATAATAATAATAATAATAATAATAATAATAATAATAATAATAATAATAATAATAATAATAATAATAATAATAATAATAATAATAATAATAATAATAATAATAATAATAATAAGAGAAAATTGTTGATTACAGCCTTTTAAAAATCACATTTTGAAAATTACAGCCTTATAATTTTTTTTTTGAAAATTACATCCAAAATATTACTTTTCTTCTAAAATTGCACCAACTTGATGTTTTTGGTGAATTTTGATGATGTTTTTATGATGTACCCTTTATTATTTGAGAGCCTACTTACCCAGATTTCTTACCTCTCCTTAACACAAACCAATTAATCACCCCAAACATCATAAAAACATCATCAAAATTCACCGGAAACCTCAAGTTGGTGCAATTTTAGAAGAAAAGTAATATTTTAGATGTAATTTTCAAAAAAAAATTTATAAGGCTGTAATTTTCAAAAAGTGATTTTTAAAAGGCTGTAATCAACAATTTTCTCTAATAATAATAATAATAATAATAATAATAATAATATAATAATAATAATAATTATTATTATTATTATTATTATTATTATTTCAGTTCAATTCAGCTCCAATTAGTTTAGTTCAGTTCAGCTCTATTGATTCGATTCGGCTCAGTCTCATTCGATTGGCTCGGCTCCATTGATTCGATTCAACTCGGCTCCATTCGATTCGATTGGCTCAATTGATTGATTCAGCTCTAAAAAGCCAAAAAGAACAAGGCCTAAGTTCAGCCAACTTAAGTTCTACTCATCTTAAACTTAGTACTTTTTTATTAATATAATTTATTATTATTATTATTATTATTATTATTATTATTATTATTATTATTATTATTATTATTATTATTGATTTATGTTCATGTTCATACCAAATTTATTTGATGTTTGTCTTAATGCCCACTTCCAATTTAGGGCACCCCATTTGCTTTTTTTATATAAAATTAGCAAACAAATGACTAAGACGAAATGAGTATAATTTATCAAAAAATAATGATTCGAAATTCTCAAATTAGTTGAAACTTAAAATTTGCTACTCAACCCCTTAGACAAAAACCACAATAGGTAACTTTACAAATGCCGCCCGAAAAAAGAAATAGTTTTTTTTTTTTTGGTGTAATGTGAAAAAAAAAAAAAATAGTTGATAAACTTGATGGTCAATTAAGAGATTAGTCCCACCAACATATTACTTTCTACAATTTTTTTTTTTTGACAAACGTGTACTATCATATTATATATAGTAAAAGTATTACATGAAGTCACTAACATACCAGTTAATATTACAACTAAGATAGAGTTTAATACTACTAATACTATTAGAAACCGATATGGGAACTTTGTGTACACTATCTTTATCAAGCAACCGAGGAAGCTGGTTGTTTCCGACTTTGAAAAGAACATATTGGAGTTCACTGGCAGAGGCAAAAACCATAGCCTCAAGTAAGGCAAAGACTGGTACTTTGAAGAGCGAGAGAAGCAGAAAGAGCTTTGAACATCCCGAGTAATATGGTTGTTGTATTGGATTTGAAAAGCGCTTGTCCGAGTCGTCTTGTTGAAAACCACATTGATCTTGAAGCAATGATGAAAGTGCATTGGTGAAGAGATCGAAGGCCTGGTAACCTTAGACTCGACTGGTGCGGTCATATCAGTCTTAGACATATACACAAATTGATGCTGTTGTGAGTAAAGGAGATCAGCCTCGTGTATAATAGCAAAAGGGTTAACACGGTTGTCACGAAAGATGACATTATTCCTGTGCTTCCAGATCGCAAAAAGTATGAGGGAAAACCGAGTTGCTAGCCAATTACCATCATTATTAGATTGCCACATATAGAGCAAAAAGTTTTGAAACCAAGCAAGAAAGGGTATGTTGGAGGATGACTCCACTCGGATTCCAAGGAGGCTAGCAAGCCACACTCTCTTAATTATGACACAGTCTCTGAATAAGTGAGACATAGTTTCGGAATCGAGGTGGCAGAAACAACAGGTAGAACTCACATTCATACCTCTACGAATTAGGACGTCCGCAGTAGGTAAAATTTGGTTGACAATTTTCCACAGAAAAAGCTTGATATGGGTTTGACATGGAAGTTTCCAAATCAAAACAAATAGAGAAGAGGCAGGAGATCCTGAAGGAGGTGTGTGATGATTTAAATTAAGAAGGAAAGAGTAACCAGATTTAGTCGTATACCTTCCATCTTCTGTGAACTTCCAGTAAATATAGTCATCCATAGGTTCATGTGGAAGTTCCGTAGCACAAATATTCTTTGCTGTAGCTGGAGTAAAGTATTGGAAAGCCGCCTTAGAGCTCCAGTGATTGTAGTCTAGCAATAGATCAGCAAAACTGATCGTCTGTACTTGTGAGTGTGACTTAAAAAAAGGTTTGTGAGCAAGAACCCATGCGTCATTTTTTAGATCAATCGATCTTCCATTTCCGAATTTCCAAGCAATACCGTCACGAAGTAAGAATGTGGACTTGACAGTACCTTTCCATGCGAAAGATGCAGCGGAATATTTAGAAATCTTGTCCGGAATAGGAAAATCTTTCTGGTATTTTGACCGGATAACTTTGGACATAAGAGAAGTAGAATGATGGTGACAGCGCCAAAAATTTTTAACCAACAATGCTTGACTAACAAGTCTCGCATTCTTTAAACCCAAGCCACCATCCGATTTCGGTAGTTGTAATTGCTCAAATGGTAACCAATGTTGGGCACGTTTATTTTGAGATTTCTTCCACCAGAAAAGATCAATCAGATAAATAATTTTCGTAGTGATCTGCTGTGGAATTGGAAGAACAGAAGCAACATAAGCAACTGATGCCAACAGAATTGAATTAACAAGGATCAACTTAGCTGCTTGAGAAAAATTTGCTGGACCCCAAGAGATAATTTTACTAGAAATCTTGTCTATGAGAAACTGGAAAGCCGAGATTTTTCTTCTGCCTAAATCAATTGGGACTCCAAGATATAAGCCAAAATTGCTCTTTGTCTGCACTTGTAAAATATCAGTAATATGCTCTTTAAAATCAGCAGAAGAGTTGGGGCTGAACTTGATATATGATTTTTGATGATTAATCATTTGACCCGAGATAAAGCTGAAATCATTCAAGATGCTACGCAAAGTTTCACAGCCCGATGGTGTTAGACGAAGGCACAAGAGCGAATCATCAGCATATAAAAGATGAGAAATAGGAGGGCTATGCCTTGAGAGCTTAATACCTTCAATGAGTCCATTAGATTCAGCCTTGTTAATCATTAGGGAAAGAATTTCCATGCAGAGGATAAAAAGATATGGTGAAATAGGATCACCCTGACGTAACCCGCATTGAGGAAAAATACGTCCGGAGGGAGTACCATTGATAAGAACTTGCAAAGAGACCGTTCTGACACAAGTTTTGATAAGCCTCCTAAACTTCTTTGGAAAACCAAAAAGCTTTAGAACTTTAAACAAGAAGGGCCATGAAACCCGATCAAACGCCTTATTCATATCAAGCTTGATAGCTCCAAAGCATCGAGTACCCCGTCTGCGTTGGTTGATGTATGTAAGAATCTCATGACCAAGAAAACCCCAGTCACTGATTAAACGGCCTGGAACAAAAGCATTTTGATATTGGCCAATAATACTATCTATCACCATCCTGAGCCTAATAGCAATACATTTTGAAGCCGCCTTGTAGATGACATTACAAAGGTGATTGGCAAACCGGGAAATATGCTCAGGTACATCAACTTTAGGAATTAGAACAATATGAGTGTTGTTCCAAGCAGGGAGAAGGTGACCACTTTGTTTAAAAAAAGAAAGGGACAGTAGTAGAAATATCATCCTTAATAACCTTCCAATAAAGTTGATAAAAACGGGGTGGAAAACCATCAGGTCCAGGTGATTTATTCGGCTTTATTGAGAAAAAAGCCTTTTCAACATCTTTAGAAGTAAAGGGTTGAGAAAGAAAATCTTGCTGAAAGCCATCCAAATGAGGAATAGACAAGTCTTCAAGGGCTGAGAAGGAGAGAGTTTGATTAGATGAGCTGTATAAGCTTGCAAAATGCGACATAACCAACTGAGAAAGTTCCAAATCAGAGGAAGTCCAGTTCCCCATATCATTCTTTAAAGAAATGAGCCGAAGACGCTTCTGTCGAGATTTTGATCTACTAAAAAAATAAGAAGTTGGTATGCCGTCATTGAACTGAAAATCAGATTTTGCACGTTGCTTCCAGAAGGAGTGTTGGATATGGACTTCATGCTCCATAGAATTTGTATTATTAATATAGTTCAAACCCGAGGAGCTATCATGGACAAGTGAAGCAGATGCTGATAAATCGTGAGATATAGAGCTCCAGTCAATCATAAATCTGTGACGATTTTGAAGAACCCATTTAAGAATTCCAGAGCGGATTTGGCTAAGTTTGAAAGAGACGGCTGACGAAGCAGGACCTTGACATGAAGTATTCCAAATTGAAGAAATAAGCCAATGAATTTCCGGATTATCCAGACACCAATTATCCACTCGGTAGGGACGCTTTGGTTTCTTGCAGGGGATTGTTGTAGATAGAACAATTGGGGCATGATCTGATAGAAATATATTGAGATTCTGAACATGAGCATCTGGAAAAGAAAGAATCCAGTTCTCAGATGCATAACATCGGTCCAGACGTTCCAAAATTAGACTTGAAGAGTTTCTCTTATTAGCCCAAGTAAACTGAGGGCCTGAAAAAGGGAGCTCGGAGAGAGGAGTTGAGATTCTCCAGTCTAAAAAAGCCTTCCATCCAGCAATGTTGGAAGAGCCTCCTAGTTTGTCAAAATGATGTTCAAGTTGATTGAAATCACCAATCATACAAAGTGGAGAATAAGCCGAACAAAGAGCTTTCATATTATTCCAAAAATTAGCTCTAGACGCAGTACATGACTCGCCATACAGAAAGAGAGCAAACCATACACTATTGGAACCACGATTTACTACTTTACAAAGGATGAAATGTGGATCCGTTACAAGAGGCAAAATATCGGATCTGTCATCCCAAAGTAACAGTAACCCACCACTAGTACCAACAGAGTCAGTACCACAAAAATGAGGTAAGTTGAGAGGACTAGTTTTACAAACACCATCCGCTACAGAACATTTTGTTTCTTGAAGGAAAACTATAGAAGTATCATAGTAGCGTACGGACCAACTTATATACGGAATTATAGGGGTGTCCGTACCTCCCAAACCCCTACAATTCCAAGAGAAAATCTTCATTGGCCTAGTGGTGGCAGAAACGGGCCTGCCACAACCCAAGTTTTTGGAGAATCATCTCGGTGATCCGAAGAAAAGGAACTTGAAGACCCGCGAGAATCTGCACAGGTAGAGGAAATCTTTAGTCGTTTGTTGGGGAAAGATGAGATAAAGCCGCGAGATTCTTCATCATCAGAAAACAAAGAGAAATTTCTTTTACGAGAGCCATTGAAAGGAACAGAGCGTAACACATCGGCTTCAGATGCGGAAGAGGACTGAGAGAATGTTCTGCGAGAACTGATGCTTGAATTAGCATTAAGAAAATCTGCAAAGCCGGCAGTAGACATAGGAGAAACTGATGATGGGAATGAGTTGAAATCATTAGAAAAAGAACCAGCAGATGACATAGAATGTCGAGGAATTGTAGCGTTTGTAAGAGCTTGACTATCAGAATATTGCCTCAATTGAAGAGACAAAGCCTGTGCAAACAAGGCATTTCTGGGCAGAATAACATCAGGAACCACGAAATCCCCTGAGGAGGACTGATTTGCTTGCGAATGCGGAGTAGAAAAACTTGAGCTATTAAAATTTTGCACAAAAACATGGCGACGAGAAATCATCTGCCTGTTTTAGTGAAAGAAGCTGCTGGCTGATTTATCGGTGATTCCGAGAAACTTAAAAACCCGAGGGCTGGATCGTCTGATGGGTTAGGAGCTTGCATTCGAAACACAGATTGTGGGACATCTCCATTCGGAATATTTGCAGGTGTAGGATGAGGAGCAAATTGAAGAGGTCCCATAAGCAGATTAGGGTCATGTGTATCATGAATATCATGACGTGGGTCAGCATGGGCAGTGTGACCTTGTTGTCCCGCTAAATTAGCTCCAAAAGCTGGGGGGGACGGGTGTTGTCCAGAGCCTGAACTAGATGACGAAGTAGAATAAAACCCAAAAAGCGAAGAGGATGAAGACGAAGAGTTACCGTGAGCATCGGTGATGTCAGGGAACAGAGTTAACAACAGTGTTGATATTTGAAAAAGTAGAAGGAAGACCCCGTATAAGCTTAGTATAAAGTGGCAAAGTACTCGACCCGTAGACAACCTGCAGACCAGAAAGATGTAGGCCGAAAAGACGACGGTCAATCTTGGCTGAAGTACGAGCAATATCAAGCTTACAAAACGAGTTTTTATGACCCACTGTACCACACTTGCGACAAAAACGAAACACACCTTCATAACCAAATGAAACCCAGTGCACACTATCATCAGAAAGCGGGATATAACAGCCCGGGATAAGAGGTTGTAAGAGATCAACCCAGACACGAGCTCTGACAAATGGCCTAGGAGGAAGCCCAGGACCAATATCCTCTTCCTCAATCACTTCACCCACATGCTGAAGAAGATGAGCAGCTACAGAGGGATGAAGGTACTGGACTGGAAGACCATGAACACTAACCCACAAAGGAACAGTTGTAAAGTTCATGTCTTCCAGCACGGAATCCCATGTCATTTTGCGGAGAACCAAAAGACTACCTTCAATATTTAAAACACTGAGCTGACTAAAATGTTCAAAGTCAGCAGGGTGAGAAAATTCGAAGATAAAGTACGGTTTCATAAAGTGGAGTTTGACAACATCTCTAGTAGTCCAAGAAATGTTAATATATTGTTGGACCCTCACCGGATCAAAATGCCTTTGATCTATAAAAAGGCCAACTAAGGTGCGATTGAAATTAATATAAGTGAGATTGACACGAAGGTTTGTGGGTAAATTAATTAAAGGACCGGTTTGGAAAGGTAATGCCATGGTAATTTAATTTCACAAGGATAGAGATGAAGACACAAAGGAGGGGATGAAGACGGGAATTTTTTATGGAGGAGATTAGGCGGTAAAAAAGCTGAGTTGGCAGCAGACCAAGAAGTGAGAAAGCGGTGGAAGAGGTGAAGAGGCAAGAAAACTAGTGGACGAGATTGTTTGTTAGGCAAAAAAAGTTGCTGTAAAAATAAAAGAAGAGATAAGGATAGGAAGGGGGTAAAACAAAGAAGAAAAGGACAGAAAAGAGCAGGCTAGAAGCTAGATAATCAAAAGCAGAAAAGTTATTTGTATTGGTTTTTTTTGTTTGAATGTCTAGCTAGATCGTAAGAAAAGACGAAAAGGTGTTTGTTTTGGGTTTTTTTGTTGTTTTTTTATGGAAACTCTCCGTAGAGAGAGGACTCTCAATTTTAGAGAGAAGGTGGGTTTTTTTCTATTCCGCTACTTTCTACAATTACTACCACGCCAAATGATTTTCTGAAAGTACAGCAACATTATTTACTCTAGTCAAATTTTGTACCCAAATTTACTCTTGGGTGAAAATATGACTGACGAACTTGCCCATGCATTTATACGTGTGACCTTACCTTTGTTGTTTCATTTACATTACTCAATTCATTTAGGTATGACTGACGAATTTGCCCCTGTATTGAAGGTTTCTAAATTGAAAGATTATTCACTAACCCCATTTATTTTTTTTATTTTTTTTTGACAATAATGAACTTTATAATATATAAAACCAACAAACAAAAAGTGTTGAGAACATGTACAACATCAGCCAGTAGCCAAGCTTACTGACCAGTGAACATATCTATGAAGGAAACTACGAATTGTGCACAAAGAGTGGCGCAATTCGATTGGTACTGGCTTTGTGGAGGCCAGAACAGAAGATAATTTTTTTGAAGTAACTTGGAAAGAAATGGAAGGTAGTGAAGCTGAGTGAGCTCGATACATGTTGAGAAGTAGGCCTTTCGTCGATGCTGCAAAAACAAAGGAAGCCCGCACATGTTGAATAACGGGAGTGCAAGAGATCGAGTCCGAAGAAGTCACAATGAACCGAGCCCGAGAAGATGACCTGCAAACCAGAATAAAGTAAGTGACAGCAGACAAAGACAAAGTACCGTCCAAAGTCAAGATGGAAATTTTGTTAGTGTTCGTCAAAAAGGAAGGCCAAAGGACAGGCAGCTGAGAGTGAGAAGCAAAAAGGTAGTCAGCCATATGTAAAATCTGAAATGGGTTGACCCTGCAGTTATCAAAGATAACAGAATTGCGAATCATCTAAATGGCCTTTATAATACAAAGAAACCGAAGGAGGCACCGATCAACTGCATCTGTGACCCTGTGAAAGTATTCAATAAAATCAGCAATCCATCGTTGCAAGCAAACCCCAGGGTTAGCTACATAATTAATGCCAAGAGCCGAAGAAAGCCAAACATGTCTAGCAACAGTACAAGATCGAAATAAATGATCTAAAGACTCAGAATGTGAGTGACAAAAAACACAGGAAGTACTTACCTGAATGCCTCGAACAGATAGATTTTCTAACGAGGGAAGGATATTATGAACGATACGCCAAACAAGAAGAGGAAACTTAGTAGAGCAGCGGAGACCCCAAAGAACTTTCCACGGAAAGGCGGAGTAAAAAGATGGAGAACAGGAAAAGGATATGCGTGACAACAAGAAATCATATCCTGATCGGACCGTGTAGACTCCATCCTCCGTGTATTTCCAATAAAGGAAATCGTCAATATCTATATGAGGAGGTTCCATAGCAAGAATAATTTTGGCACAAGGAGACTGAAACCAACGATAAACGACAACTTGATTCCAATTACCTGAAGGAGTGACCAAAGTAGAAATCACTGGCGAGGCAGCAACAGAAATAGGTCGCACCGAGGGGGTATTCCCATTAACCCAAGGACTTGTAAGAAGGTCTACAGAGGAACCATTACCGAGTTTCCAGGAGAAACCAGGAGCGAAAGCATTAGCTGTGCGACATAAGCCAGACCATAAAAAGGAAGGATGAGAGACTTTTGACTTCGAAGCAGGAATCGGTAGATCCTTCCTATACTTGGGAATCATAAATTTTGATAATAAACCAGATGGCTGGTGATGAATACGCCAAAAATTCTTCATAAGGGAAGCCTGACTTAACAAAGAGACAGATTTCAGACCAAGGCCTCCATGTTCACGAGGAAGCTGCAGAGAGTCCCTAGAGAGCCAATGAATAGATCTATGACGAACATCCTTGCGCCACCAAAAAGCCGCAATCAAAGAGTCAAGCTTCTTACAGATTTCGATCGGAAAAGGAATTGAAGTCATCAAAAAACGAATCGAACCCAAAAGAATAGAGTTGATGATGAGCAATTTGCAAGGCTGACTGAGGTGAAGTGAAGACCAAGCAATAATACGAGTTGTCATCTTGTCCAACAAAGGTTGAAAAACTAAAGACTTCTTAGAAGGAAGATCAACAGGGACACCCAAATAATTCCCAGAATTATCAGATGTTCGCATCTTCAGAATGGATGCCATATGAGACTTGAAATCAGCTGGTGCATTTGGACTGAATTTAATAAAAGACTTATCCAGATTTATCATCCGTCCCGAGGCAACCTCAAAGCACCGAAACAAATCCCTGAGAGTCTCAAAAGAAGTTGGAGTAGCTTTACAGCAAATAAACGCATCATCAGCATAAAAAAGATGCGTGATCGGAGGAGCATAACGAGAAATCTTGAGGCCAGGTAAGGTGCCAGCCTTCTCCGCAGTGTGCAACTGGCAAGATAAAATTTCCATACACATGATAAACAAATAAGGTGAAAGCGGATCACCTTGCCTTTGTAACACCCCCTCATACCAAGGTACCTTACCAGGACTACCTAAGCATGAAAGGCTGTTACCATCTCGGTTGCCCGAGGTTAGTATAGATCAAAAGCGTCCGTCCCAAACACATTTATTAGAAGTACTGTAAAGTATTAATGTTTACAACAATCCAAACCCAAACCAAAACCAATACAGTGAATACAACTGAGGACAATTACAAAATCATAGCTAGGACTCGTGACTGTGATACTACAACTGGTGATGACGACTTCCCATGACCGCCCAAGCTCATCAAATGCAATACCTGTCAAGTCTGCTCACCATCCCCGAATGGATCACCGCAGGTTTTTACAAAACAACAACAACGGGGTCAGTACCACTCAATCAATATAAGACAGCAAACAATACAACCAGCTGATCATCGATCTCACTCCGTAACCGACTACACACCAAAGTGTGTAGCCCTGCCAGATTACCCATCGCAACAAGTAATCCTCGCCGCCAGTGGGTGACCGCAGCCCATCCCCACCTAGTCCAGCTCATCAACGAGCGACTAACAATCCCTGTCCCTTAATGTGCACATCCCCTCCCGTGGCGGGTTCCACGGAGGGCGAACTAGGGTGTGAAGCCACTCCCGCAAGTGACTCCACCACAATCACACAAACCACAGCATCACAGCTGTCTCGATACCACAACCGTCACCACACAATTACATCACCACCATCACCACAACATCCATAATCCGATGATCAGCAGATAACAACAAATACAACATAAATATAGTCTTAAATCAATTAACAGTAACTGAGTAGGGAAACCCTACCTTTTCGCAATCCTCTTACGCTGCAATCAATCATACAATAAGCATAACAATTACCACATCGTCACCGACGAAAGGATGAATGATTGAATGCGGTTGCTAAGATTGTCCATACATACACAGAGGAGAGATTGGGAATGATTAGAGCGTCGTAGGTTTTGATTAGGTTTACAAACCGTGTTTTAGAAACTGATTTCTCAAATTTTATAATCTCTAAAAACACTCCCATCAACCGCTGAATTAATACTCGTCGGGCCAGGATACTCGGTCGAGTATGATGTATACTCGGCCGAGTATCCTCTACTCGGTCGAGTATTCATCATACTCGGCCGAGTATTCCTCAGAAGCCAAACAGAACATACACTTAGCACTACTCGGCCGAGTAGGCTCTACTCGGTCGAGTACTTAGCTTAATAAAGTCCGTAGTATTACAGTCTTCCCTCCTTAAAAAGAACTTCGTCCCAAAGTTCCAACCCAACCTATAAAACATGGACACCTAACACTAAGTCTACCAACAACACTTACTTCCACAACATGACTCACGGTATCATCCCAACTACAAAGATAGCCTCTCGACACTAACTCCATAATATTATCGAATAACCACAATATAACGTTGCCAACCTTGTCTCACTTCCATAACACTCGAGCACTCAATCCACAAAAGAAGATCAATTATCAAAACGGAGTGTTACATTCTACCATCCTTAAAGCGAACTTCGTCCTCGAAGTTTACTCAAATACATAAACATCATCTTCCAACTGTCAAAACTATCGGACTCATAATCATTATCATACAACTGTCAACACTGTTGAAATATTCTCTCATTGCTAAACATCGAACTACTACAAGCACGGTCATGACCTTTAATCAAATCAATTAAAACAAATATCCGTCCTCTATGCTCTTTAATCAAATCAATTAAAACAAATATCCATCCTCTATGCTACACCAACACTCTACTTCCAATAATATTACGACATGCACAATCCTCAAACGCTATTTGCCGCATCCTACTCCTCTTAAGACACATGTTACGTCCTCGTAACTCATTAGTACTAAATCCTCAGCTATACCTCTCATTATCTTCATTGCCACCACATGTGAAAGATACACGTGTATAATCTAAACACTTACTATTCCTATATCCAAGGCTCTCTTACTTAAACAGTTATCATACCTCAACTCATTTTGCACCCCATTTAACCAATACCACACAATCCTGATCATAACAAACACTCTAACTCTTCCACATTACCGCAACACGACATACCTCTCTATATAAACTATATAAAACTCTTATCGCCAAAAGCATAACTCACGATCCACACTTTTTACGTACACTCACACGAGATCCTCATCTTCTTTCCTACATTACCGCAAAACTCATACATAACTTAACATGACACTAATTCCCCAACACTCTACACTCACTATCTCAACCCAGGATTATGAACCACCTGCATCTTTCAGGTCATTACCACACATGTTTTACGAATCACTAACCATTACCATTTCTACCAAAGCCTCATCTAGAACAAGATCAAAATTACTGTAACAACCTATCACAACTGTGTCTCATCAATGATTATCGCTATACCATGACAACAACGAAAACATATACAACTCTCTTTCATATCATCCTCTACCCTCATTCCCAAACCGAAGGCGGTAAGAAACATCAACAAACAAAACAACGGTCTACATGTCTAACCGAAACTCACTTAAACAACAAAGAACAAAACAACGATCGTGCATAATCGGTGCAGACTTTGAAACTCAAATCGTAACCACCCCGTATACTCCACCACAACCGGTGACGGCATCGCAACTTCGCCACCAACAGCGCGCACCGCATAGCCGCAAAATGCCCGCATCACAATACGAAGTACCGTGTCCGGATCACCACCCGAGGCACAACAACCACATCGATAAACATCACGCCCACATATAATTCCCACAAACACTGACTCAGTATAACTCTCCGGACAAGAAAACTTACTCAAAACCGCTTTACTCGATCATAACACAACATTTTATACGGAATAAACATACAAGAATCTCATGCACATCATTCTTACCATTTCACGGAATAAACATGTATCATCAATACACATACAATTTTAACTATCCATGTCAGATCAATCAAATTATTACCTTTTGAACCTTATTCCATTATATTGTCGTACCCAACATATATCACAAACATTCATATAACAACCTTATGACTATCACACCATACCGCTTCTCGTGAGGTCAGAACCTCACACAAACATTTATACACATCATAGACCCATAATCACATCCAACCAGTCAATCCTGATCACGTAAGTTACCACTTGACAAAGAATACCTCTCATCCGGATTTAACCCAGGTGCCTTTCATAACATATCCTCTCATACCCACAATTATCACTCCTCCGAAAAGTGTAGCCATAACATCAGTACCCAACTTCGAGCGAATACCTCACATATCTACATCTTATACTCCCTCACAACCAAACATATTAATCACCCCCACAAAATCAACCTCATTAAAACAACTAACTTCCCTAAAGTAACATCATCCTCAACCACTAGTGACAATACTATGGCACCAACATCCTTCATGTGCTCACTCTCTTACTAACACTTCGTAATATCACAATCCGTTTTCTCTCTTTGGTTATCATCCCAAATAAAGAACATTCAATCCATCAACAAGATTTACCTCAATATTCTTCCCAATACTATTCTTAATTGTCATATTACCCGATTCCCCACCAAGATTTCATATCGTGCAAATTCTCTACCCAACTTTTACTTTACTTAGTTCCTCGAAACTCCTGACTAATCATGTTGTTCTGAAACTCCTATATAACCATTAACTCAAATCCTCATGCTAGTATCATACATCTCGATGATTATTTCTTACTTTATATCACATAACTCCGGTGAACATTTTCTTAGTTTTACTCCCCTCATTCTTTTCTTTTTACACTCGACAAAAGCAATTAACCACTCAACTCCTTATTACTTCTTACCTAACTCTTTAAGTAATTTGTTTATTTCTCCCATAGCTCCACAACTCTAATTCCATTAATTCATATCAATATCTTATCATTCTTCTTATCATTTATCCTCTCTCATCTTGCTTCTCACTCACCCTTGTCACATCAAGTCTACACACTAATGGTTACTCTTCCATTAGTCGTATCTCCCTTTCGTATCTCTAGGAAACCAAAAATTTATGTCATACCGTTAATTTTCCAAAGAATTACACCCTAGGCTCACCCCTTAATATTCCAACTTCCCAAACTTAGCCACTATCTACAAATCCACATCGCGACATCACTTCCTTTAAGTTCACTATATACCTCTCTTTCCTATCTTCTTACAACAACCTTCCATTACATATATCCTTAAGCAACTCTATCCTAGCTGTCTTCCTCCCTAAATCCTTACACATCCAAATATGCCACTATTCTTGTCCCATATCTCAATCTTTCATTCTCATGCTTCTTTACACTTACATCACCCTTGTCCATATACACTTACTTTTATACTACTCAACACACCGACTATATCACTCATCATATCTCACAAAACATGCTCTTTGCCTCAATTAGCTCACATTCTTCCTTTTTCTTTTTCCACTATCTCTCACATGTCTTCCTTATCCAACACATGTCCCTCATAAGCCGGCATTCCCCCTATCATAGTATTTGGTAACTTACGTATCAAGACCGTCTCACATATAAGAGAATGCGTTAAAACTCAAAACATACATGTGTATATACCCTATGACTCAAACAATGTAAAAATATAGCCACATAGGCTCAAAATAGAAGTAAGAACATAGCCACCGACTCAAAGTGGCCGCCCAATGAGGTACTCGGTCGAGTACATAACATACCAGGTCGAGTACAAGGTACTCGGTCGAGTAACTATATTACTCGGTCGAGTTTCGACTCCAGAAGCAAACTCAATTGTCGCAGAAGGATTACTCGGTCGAGTATTGGGAATACTCGGCCGAGTGGACCTTACTCGGTCGAGTATGAGACTACTCGGCCGAGTTCAGGACTCCAGACGCTAAACAGTATTATCACAGAGAGATTACTCGGCCGAATATGGAACACTCGGTCGAGTACAAAAGACACTCGGCCGAGTAGGGACTACTCGGTCGAGTATCGGCTGCAGATTCTCAGACCGTCCAGTTTTCGTAAAACAGTCATATCTCACTCGTTACTTGGTCATTTTGGGCGTGTGACCTATCGTTAGAATCGTAAGAGGACAAGCTATCACCTCAACTTGGAATTACAGCAATATCATTTCTAGAACTCGACTTATGACAGTTTTAAGACAACCCTTCCAAAATCGGTTTGTATACAAATCAAAATTTCTTAACAAAACAACTTAAACATGCATAAAGCAAACAATAACAACTCGATACTTCTAAAAACCAGTACATAGGTGAACTTTCATCATACTCACATTAGAATTAAACACGACATTCACATATGTAGACGTATGACCTTAACCACATGCTACGACCAACAACCAAACATTAACATCATCATGATTATGTAGACACATCCTACCTCACATTACATATACTCCAATTTCACATTTCGTTAGCACAATTACACAAAATTTTCCATCTATATATGACACTTCACACCCCATTTCAAAAGCCTAGCAGTAACCACATAACATGCTTGATTCATCACACACAACTACGCAATTCCTTTATCATATACCACCATGGTCAAATCCTTTCATTTCATCCAACAACTACACAAGGCTCAAGTTACAAGTATTACACACACATGACTCAAACATACAAAATTTCACCCCATGTGACCGGCTTGAGATCGTAAGGGCCTTAGTGCGACTCCGGGACGTCTCCCAAGTCTTTGCGGTAGCTCCAAACAACTCTCCCCGGGTTCATTTTATTTAGACTCCCTAAGTTCATTGGGTTCATTTGTTTTAGGTGCCGGAATCGTCGGCTCTGAAACCACTTTGTAACACCCCCTCATACCAAGGTACCTTACCAGGACTACCTAAGCATGAAAGGTCATTACCATCTCGGTTGCCCGAGGTTAGTATAGATCAAAAGCGTCCGTCCCAAACACATTTATTAGAAATCTTGTAAAGTATTAATGTTTACAACAATCCAAACCCAAACCAAAACCAATACGGTGAATACAAGCGAGGACAATTACAAAATCATAGCTAGGACTCGTGATGTGATACTACAACCGGTGATGACGACTTCCCATGACCGCCCAAGCTCATCAAATGCAATACCTGTCAAGTCTGCTCACCATCCCCGAATGGATCACCGCAGGTTTTTACAAAACAACAACAACGGGGTCAGTACCACTCAATCAATATAAGACAGCAAACAATACAACCAGCTGATCATCGATCTCACTCCGTAACCGACTACACACCAAAGTGTGTAGCCCTGCCAGATTACCCATCGCAACAAGTAATCCTCGCCGCGGTGGGTGACCGACCCATCCCCACCTAGTCCGGCTCATCAACGAGCGACTAACAATCCCCTGTCCCTTAATGTGCACATCCCCTCCCGTGGCGGGTTCCACGGAGGGCGAACTAGGGTGTGAAGCCACTCCCGCAAGTGACTCCACCACAATCACACAAACCACAGCATCACAGCTGTCTCGATACCACAACCGTCACCACACAATTACATCACCACCATCACCACAACATCCATAATCCGATGATCAGCAGATAACAACAAATACAACATAAATATAGTCTTAAATCAATTAACTTGAAGAATCGAGTAGGAAACCCTACCTTTTCGCAATCCTCTTACGCTGCAATCAATCATACAATAAGCATAACAATTACCACATCGTCACCGACGAAAGGATGAATGATTGAATGCGGTTGCTAAGATTGTCCATACATACACAGAGGAGAGATTGGGAATGATTAGAGCGTCGTAGGTTTTGATTAGGTTTACAAACCGTGTTTTAGAAAGCGATTTCTCAAATTTTATAATCTCTAAAAACACTCCCATCAACCATTTGAATTAATACTCGTCGGACCGGATACTCGGTCGAGTATGATGTATACTCGGCCGAGTATCCTCTACTCGGTCGAGTATTCATCATACTCGGCCGAGTATTCCTCGGCAGAAGCCAAACAGAACATACACTTAGCACTACTCGGCCGAGTAGGCTCTACTCGGTCGAGTACTTAGCTTAATAAAGTCTGTAGTGTTACAGCCTCAGACCACAAGAAGGTCTAAAAGAACTAGAGGGTTTGCCATTGATCAGGATATTATAAGTTACAGTTGATACGCATTCCCAGATAATATTTTGCCAGAAGATTGGAAAACCGAATTTTTTCATGATCGCAATGAGGAATGACCAAGAAACACGGTCAAACGCTTTATGCATATCAAGCTTCAGAGCCGCATAAGAAACCGATCCTTTCTTTGTTTTATTAAGATAATGCATAATTTCATGAGTAATAAGACATCCGTCAGACATAAGCCGAGAGGGAACAAAAGCCTGCTGAGAATCCGAAACGATCGATGAAATGACAAGCTTGAGTCGATTAGCAAGGCACTTGGAAGCAAGACGATAAATAACATTGCAGAGACTGATAGGACGATATTGAGAGATCAGTTCCGGTTTCTCGACCTTAGGGATAAGAATAATATGAGTATTATTCCACTCTTTCAACATAACACCCGAATTAAGGAATCGAAGTAGAGCCATAGTAACTAAGTGACCAATCTGGGGCCAGAACGTCTGGATAATTTTTGGAGTAATGCCATCTGGCCCAGGTGATTTGGAGCCATCCATACCATTAAGAGCATGTATAATATCAAGCTCAGTGAAAGGAGCCGATAGCAACAAACAGTCTGCCGCACTAAGCAGCGGAAGATCAAGTGACTCAAGCAAAGGATCAATAAAACCTCTCGGTGAGCCAGGATCTTGAGGAGGTGTAGAACACAAGAGGTCCTGAAAGAAAGAAGTAATCTCCAATGATATCTGATCCGGATCAAATAACCATTATCCCGAGCCATAAAGTAAAGCAAGGATGCGTTGATGTGAAAACCATTGTTTGACGCGGGAATATAAGAATCTCGAAGGTAGGCCATCCAGAATGTCGTTCTTCAACTTTGCACGTTGCAGCCAGTAAGCATGCTGTGTCTGTAGAAGTTGAAGCTGTGCAGAACGAACATATTGAAAAGACGTTGCTGACTCAACATCTACAATCCGAGTACTAGAGCATTAAATTTTATGTTGAATCTCAGACCAATTAATACCATGGGACAGTGTAGACACCTCGTTTCTGCACCTCCCGCAAACCACCCGGTGATGATTGGGCCGCATGTTTGATTCGCGGAACGATTTGTGACAGTTCGTAAGATTATCGTCAAGTGATTGCTCAAATATTAATGTCTACCTCATAGTCGTCATCTACGCGCCGATACGGTCGTTTTGGCAGTAATTAGAGTACATTTGGAGTCCGGGTCAAAAACCGTCTTCATTTCCTAAAACCGTCAAAACCCGAGTCAAGGCAATGTCCTTGTCTACCTAAGGTTAGGATGTCATAAAATGTTGAGATTATATCTCATTTTGAGTCTCATGTCACTTTATTAGGCTAAACATAAAGTTTACATTACAAAATGTGCATTTCATTTAGCTAAAATGACAACCCGAACTTTAGGCCCGTTTTACGAGGTCATAACGATTTTTGTGGGTCAGGCCTATTTCACATAAAGTTCTAGATCTTTCTCTTAGCTTTCCAACGCCACCGAAATCACCTTATTCCGAGTCTTGTAGAGAAAGTTATGCCTAAAATACGACAGGCTGTCAAACGCGTTTTCTACGCGCAGAGGAACCTACCGGGAAAGGGCGCGGCCCAGTGCCGCGCCTCTTCCAAGGGACGCAGTGTCTGCTGCGCCTCTTCCCCAGGGTTTTCTTTTTGTCCAAGTTTCCGCGTTTAACCTAAGTCGGTTGTTTCCGGATCTTTCTTTCCGTGTCCTAGTCTTACCATAATTCCTCCACGTGATTAGTATAAATAGGAGCCTTCGTTCCTCATATTTCTCACGCGAGTGTCCGCCCTTCTCTTCTCCCTTTGCATTCTAGACTTCGTTCTTACTAATTGGCGCCTACGTGCTTGGACTTCCGACCACGTAAGCTCGGATCTTTCCGGGTACCAGCCTCTCCGTTGCATGACCGACCAATTTGACCACTACACTCAATCAATTTAATCAACTTGTTAAATCGTTTTCCTCTTTTGAGGGCATTCTTTCCTTGCATTCGCGTCGAGCATTCACTAATCGATCTTCTTAGTCCGTCTCGTTCCGTCAACATGTAAGTCTGAGGGTGTAATAATCCTCTTTTATTTATTGTTATTTATTATATATTGTAATCATCATTGTAAGATTCACGTCGAAAGCATCTTTAAAACCGATTTCTAAAACCGTCTTTAAAACCTTTTTGCTAATTTCCGGTGAGAGACAGGCGTCGAGAAAAGACGCAAAGAATGCGCCTCTTGAAGGAGCGCAAGACATCTGCTGCGCCTCTTCGTGAGGCCGCCGCAGATTCTGCTTCTTTTCTTCTTCCTAAATCCTCGTAAATTCGTCTTTTGTTTTATTTGTTTTCTTTTGTTTGTTCTTTAATTCGTTCGTATAATTATTTATCATTCATAATTCGTATGTATATTATTCATTCGCCATTAACATGTTTAATCATCATAAATCCGGCTTAAATCCCTTATAATCAATATTTGCGGGTTTTCGTCATAAATTCAATCCGGGTTTTAGAGATTCAATTTCATCATATTGAGTTTCTGGAATTCATCCTTTGATACATTCTAATTTATTTATTCATTAATTTGTCATCAATTCATCATGTTTAGTCTAATTAACTTTGTTTAGTTTGTAGTTACTAATTAATGTTATTTCATCTCGTAATTAATTCTTTAGCATCCGTCTCATCCATGTTTTCTTGTTTTATGACCCATTCATATGTAAATAATCCAATTAATCACTTTCATCCGAGTCAATTGTCGTAATCAATCCTTAAAATCATCAAATAGCATTAACGGTTTTGCGATTCCTTCACGGCGAGAACTCACCCTTGGAAAGACGCAAAGAAGCTGCTGCGCCTCTTCCAAAGGGCGCGAGCGTTCTTTGCGCTGTTCGGGTGATTCTGTCCCGAACTCCTTTACGCCTTGACATAGTTTAATTAGTCTACATATTAATTAACTAATATCCGTATTATCACTAACACGTTCGTTTACTTTATTTAATTTTATTTCTTTTATTCCTTTTATTCCTTTTTCTCAAATAATCCGTTTTAAAGGTATTTTCGACGTAAATCGCCTTTTCTAATGTAATTATTGTAATTTTCATTATTGTAATTTATAGTTATTCTATTTATCCTATTTCTTGTATGCTTTCACATGTAAATGAACATTAAATCCAACTTCGACCAAATTGCATGATAAATTAATTGTCAACCGACTTAGTCTAATTCTCACATGCTAGGATTAATTCAATGGATGTTGCATTGCATGCATATAGCCGACGATATATCAAGTACGAATAAACTCCCTAATCATTAGTAGAGGCCGCTATCGAGGCGGGCGGGATTAGGTGTTCGATCAAAAGAGCTTCCTAATACGTACCCTCACCCCTTACTCCGGATCTTTGTGAACATCCGTGTTCATTGGCATCCACGAGAGTCATTCTAGACATAGAATGCTAAGGGTAACGATTGCTTAGTGTTCATGTCACTACTTTGTGTCTTGACATGACACGAGGTATTCGAACGGTTCCAATTTCCCATAAAAATTGGTGGCGACTCCTTACAAAATGCAAACGCTTGTTTTCGCTCCTCACCTAGCGCCCCCGTGGGCGGCCCGCTGTCCACAGTTTGGCGACTCCGCTGGGGATATTACACTTACGTGTAGCTAGGGTGAAACTTGAACAAGGTTAGGGAATAAGTTTGTACAAGACAATTGTCGGTTTTCATAACTCGGTCTTCCTAGACCGTTTATTCGGCCTTCCTAGGCCCAACCCAACCCATTCGACCAATCGTCCCGTCTAAACGGTCCTAATTCCTATTTGGGCCTAAGGATGGATAGCGATTGACGTCATCCATGCCATGATGCTTACTCTTGTTTGTATCAAGGGCCTTCACTACTTGAGGAAATGGACTAGGAATCGGCCTTACTCTTGTTTGGCACGAGCCTCTCCACAGACTTCGGGTTTGATGGTTCGGTATGGCAACCTACCCTTTAAACCAAAACCCTTCTAAATGCACTCAGCATCCCGTTATAACGCTTGTATAAATGTGTAAACCTTACGTGATCACCATTTCTAAACAAAACCATGACGATTTTGCAAAAATCAAAACCCTCTTTTAATGAAAATTTCGAAAAAATGTAGGCCATTGATTAGCGCAAAACAAAGTCGAAATTCTGTCCGTTTGTCGAGTCAAATTTCGGGCCTAAAACCCATTTCAAAACCAAAAGAAAAAAAAGAAAAAAAAAACGTTTTATTCAAAATATTTTCAAACCGTGTAAATGTAAATATGTAAATTCAATTGGGCTAAGTTAGAGTCAAAGTTCAAACCGACTATGTCCTAGTCGGAACTCTCTCGAGTCATAAACTCGTCTTCCTTTATATTTTGGGTCTTTTCAAAATTCAAGTCAAGTCCTAAGGCGTCACGCCGTCATTTTGGACCCCCTACCCCAATTCAGTTAGGATCTAAACACTCGAGTCACACGTTCTGAGGCTCAACACACGAGTCTCAATGGGCCTCATATTTGAGTCTAAACTACAAGAGTCTTCCTAACACCTATAAGCAAACTCGAGTCCAGAATCAACATGTGTCATCAATCCCGTCAATAAGGTCAATCATATAAGGGTCACTCCATCAAAGTCAACACTCGAGTCTAAAGGTCAAGGTCAAACACCGTGAATTCGAACACGAGAAGTCGCTCACGACATTTCACGAGTTCACAAGTCAAGTCTAGATGTGTCATCTCATCCCTTCCTTTGTTTGTTGCTCTAGTATGCGTAATCCCATGTCAAATCAAGTTGTAACGCACATCATTTTCTTCTCGGTAGGAGTTCCGCAATTTCCAATGAAAGTGTTCAAGAACGTTTATCTGTCGACGTCAAGGAACTAAGTGCTGCAATCATTAAGCTTCAGGCCACCATTGAAGACTTGAGCGTTCGTGTCATCAATATGGAAAACAAAATAGGCATGATGAAACCTTTACCATCTTCTCATACCCCAAGGCCAAGTTTTAGCTTCAACACGACTCACCCATCTAAGAAGGCCAATGAAGGCAAGGGAGTTAACCTCTTGCAAACTCCACCCAGAAGGCCGGGACGAGCCCATAGGGAATTCGTTGACCTCGGAACCACATATGAAGTAGCTCTACGAAGACTGGTTTCCCAGGGAAAACTTCATCCAATCGGTCCAACCCCAGACCCTGAAAAGATATTCCCTAGATGGAAGGGCGATTCATATTGTCAGTACCACCAAGGTAGGGGACACGATACGGAGGAATGCTTTTGTCTAAAGCATATTATTCAGGATATGATCGAGGATCGCAAGCTTCCTGTGCCACCTTACGCCAAGAAATCCAAGAAGACCGACCCTCTTGGGTCCAATATCATTAAACATGATAAAGAATCATTCCTGGATTGTTCTCATCTCCTCAATCATCATGATGATAAAGAAATCAATGTCCTCGAAGACGAAGATATCCAAGATGGAATGCTCATGCTTTCCAGGGCCTTTGACAATAAATTCTCCAAAGTAGAGGGAGCTATTGATAGCCTAAACTCTCGACTTTCCAAGATGGAGAATCAATTTACTGAAATGGATAAGAAGCTTGAGACCCAATCTTTCAAGATGAAGAATGTCCAGACAAACCCTCAATTTGACAGTCCTAAGGAGAAAGCAACAAATGGACAATCTATTCTTAGTTCCTCTCATCCGGGAATCAAAATCAATAAAGGCATCCTCATGGATCCTTCGTCAAAGAAACCTAACAACCCTCCAAGGTCAGTTACAAAGGCTTCCGAAAATAAAGGCACATCTCCTAGGAAATTTACCAACCTTGGTATTACATACACGGATGCCCTTCATAGACTCATGGAGCGAAGAATATTGAAACACGTCGGTCCTACACCCGATCCGAGAAAAGAAGTCTAGGTTCGGGATGAGAACGTCTATTGCCGGTATCACATGGGCAAAGGACACGATACTGAGATGTGCTATAAGCTCAAGCATGTGATCCAAGATATGATTGAAAGCGGGAGGTTGTCCCTATCAACCTTTAACCCACAAGGTAGCTTAGGCAATCCTCATGGATATACCAAATATCAAGAAACTCTTCTTGACTGTTATCCTTCCAACGTTCCCAATAATGAGGACGGGGTGCTCAAATGGGTGAATGCTCAAAACCAAATGCCAAAGCCAGTTGCTGGAAGGGAAAATGTTCAAGCATGGGCCGATGATTACGACTCTAGTTCTAGGATCGAGTCAAAGTCCGAGTCCGAGTCCGAGTCTTAGGCTTTCTATCTCATATTTGTTCTAGTAACTTTCTTCGTGTCCATTTCCATTCCTAGTGACAACCTGGGGGCTGTCCCACGAGTCACATGTCTTCTCGAGTCTATGTTAAATACATTCATTATTCATTTCAATAAAAGCACACTTTTCAATCCACATATTCTATCATATCTCTTATCTTCTACCCTTTTCCTGTGACAACAAGAATTGATTTGAGACATTTTAAAATGACAACAACAACACATGACAGTCATTGTGAGTACACTTAGATGATGTTCCGTTCCAAGTTGTAGAGGACCTGAAACTCCGTGTTCTTTTCTTTACCTATTCCATGTCTGGCAATAGAAACCACAATATAACCCTAGTTTAGGACGAGCCTATCTCAAGACATTCTAGGACGAATCCAAACCGTCTCCCTTGTTAACAATCCATGACGGAAGGCAAGCCCATTCCCCACAATAAACAACCCGTGTTACTAAAAGACCAACCCGTTTCACACCAAAAGGTGCTAGTTTGACCCAAATCCATGGTAGCAAGTCTATCCAAGACAATACGAGCCATGATCAAAGACAAAAGGCTCAATCAAGAATAACCAAGATCAATATCCGAAGCCGTAGTTATGCCTATAGCCCAAGACAAAAGAGACAAAAGAAGAAGGCTCAATCAAGCAAGTCAAGTCAATATCGAAAGTCAATGTTATCCTCAAAGAACCGAATCAAAAGTCTGAGCAAAAAGTCGAGATATACCCTAGACCAAGAATCTGAATCTGAATCAAGAACAAGCCCGAAATCAAATGATATACGGAATAATGCTGAAGTCTATATAGAATCAAGACATTGATGAAGATGGTCATCTAGCACCCCTACTTAGCCTTTTACACATCACACACCCTAAGTCCTTCTCGAGACCGTTACAGGGAGATAGTTAGGGAATTTTGAGAATCCTCTCAAGCTTGTTAAATATACCCATCCTTTAGGGCCAAGACATGGAAACTTGAACCCACGTCATTTTAACCTGCCCTTTATGTGCTCAGGCTACATCAAGCCAAGAGACTCCATTTCCAAGCCACATTACAAGCCGTAATCCCATCAAGCCTTAACTCCACAAAATCAAGCTCCAGAGATTTGTTCATCAAAGCCTCTTATTACCGAGCACCACATTCCAAATATCCAATCCAGTTTTACCTTGACCCATACACGGAGTCTTCAAATACTTTGCTACCTAGAACGGGACATACCCATATCATCCTTAGGGTCCACTTTTAGGTGTGCTCACGTGACAAGGAAACTTTTACAAACCAAGTTATACCTCTTTGGTCTATGATCATAGGGAGTTATCTCAAATCAGCTCTTCGAGTCACCAAAGGAATATTACCCTTGTGACCCCTGCACTTTAAGGCCCTAACAGCATAGCTTAGGCACACACTTGAACTACGATCTGGTTTGATTTCACCTCTTCAGGTGAATACGTAGGCAGTTTTTTTCTTACACAAGAAGGATACAACCACAACACCCAAACAAAATTAACCAAACCTCAGAACTACGATCTGGTTTGATTTCACTTCACGTGAATACGTAGGCAGTCCTCAAGGACCCAACCATCCCCATTTCCAACTTTTAATCTCAATTATCAATTATCTCAACCATGAACTTTCAACCTCTATTTCAACCTTCCAACCTCAATTAACATCCCTTCCACAACCAACACCTCTATACTGGGGGCTCCTTATTGTCGCCCAGCCTCTTTTTTACCAAAGTCCAGAGTCATCTTCTCATCCTGGGGGCTTCTCTTCCGAGATGCCACCCTTCCTTTGTTCCTTTAAGTCTAGCTAGTACTCGGTCCGAACAATGACAAAGGTCTTAGATCGATTCTCAAAGTCATCGTGCCTCAAGAAGGGGTCTCTTTTACAGCAAACGGTGTCAAAAGACGTCAAAGTGAACAGCTAATCTATGGCTCATGCCTTGCTTTTATATGCCCCCATCATTCTTACAATTCTTATACCTTTGGAACTGATACGCATTGTCACCCGTACTTGGCTAGGGGTTGCGCATACTTAAGCAAAGTCTGTCAAGGTCATCCTTGTGTCGCGTCAAATCTAAGTTAGTGTCGTGTCAGTCAAACTTAAGTCTACATTTCACGTCACGTCCATATGAGGTCTGCGTCATGTCAAGTCATGTGTCTAAAGCCCATTTGAATATGCATAACGCATTACAAATGACAAACTTCTTTGAACAAGTTTTAAACGACTTTTAAAAAAGAAACAAGTTTTGCAAAACCTATGTGTTTCCTCATTCAAGGTCCATGTGATAATTGCTTACGTGCACATATTAGATTGCATCCTTGTGTGGCTACTAACCATGCAGGTAAGTATCAGAAGCAGTGCTCGCTCTAACTGGGGGCTTCGCTCAAGTCTCCATTCTCCCCAGCGCAGCAGTATTTTGCAGTATTGCTCACCAAGGGTTCTTCCATGACGGTCAAGATGTTCCTAATCGTCATTTCTCCCCAGCGCAGCAGTATTTTGCAGTATTGCTCACCAAGGGTTCTTCTTCGACGATCAAGATGTTCCTAATCGTCATTTCTCTCCAGCGCAGCGGTATTTTGCAGTATTGCTCACCCAACGAGAGTTTGCTTGAGGACAGAAACAGGCAGATTCCCCAAAGTCATCGTTTTATTCCCCAATGAGAGTTTGCTTGAAGACAGAGACAGGCAGATTCCCCAAAGTCATCATTTCATTCCCCAGTGAGAGTTTGCTGGAGGACAGAAACAGGCAGATACCCCCAGGCGATCCTTCATCCCTTTAGGTAACCCTTTTCAGGATAGACCTTCATACCTTTAGATAACCCTTTTCAGGATAAACCCTTCAGATCTTTCATAAACTTGCATGTACCTTTAGGTAACCCCTTTCAGGATAAACCCTTAGATCTTTTAGATCCTTTAGATATCTTTCAGAATAATCCCTTCAGACAACCCTTCACATGATTCCTTCACATAATCCATTATCCCTTCATACCTTTCAGAAACTTACCTTATTTTTTCAGATAACCCTTAGATATCCCCTTCAGGATAATCCTTCCTTCAGCCTTCCTCTCTTCAGATAATCCTTTATTTCTTCAGACACTTCAGAATAATCCTTTCAGTAATCCTTCAGATAACCCTTTTCAGTTAAGTCCCCTTTCAATCCTTTAGAGAGAAGTATCCTTCATCCTTCCCTTTAGAGAGAATTATCCTTCATCCTTCCTTGGTGAGAGGTAGCCTTGAGTTAGCCTTCGAAAGTGTTAAGAAGTTTCTTGATATCCCTTTGACCCCTAATGCCTTGGACACCAAGTTATCTTGAGACCAAAGAGTTTTGCCGAAGCGTCTTGATCCGTTTCACCTGGGGTATCTCAGGTATGGTTTCTTCTTATGGCTGGCGAGCCTCCTTACGTAGTCTAATGGACTTTAAACGACCCTCCCCGATAGTCGACAGACTCTAAAATGTTCCCGACGACAGGTCCTTGGCTCAGACCCCTTGAGCCGCCTCGCGTCGCCATAGTCGTCAGGTTGTAATCTTCGATTGACCTGATGGCTATACTTTGACTTTCGCCTTGTCCAAGCCTCAGTCAAAGTGGGGGCTCTGTAGACACCTCGTTTCTGCACCTCCCGCAAACCACCCGGTGATGATTGGGCCGCATGTTTGATTCGCGGAACGATTTGTGACAGTTCGTAAGATTATCGTCAAGTGATTGCTCAAATATTAATGTCTACCTCATAGTCGTCATCTACGCGCCGATACGGTCGTTTTGGCAGTAATTAGAGTACATTTGGAGTCCGGGTCAAAAACCGTCTTCATTTCCTAAAACCGTCAAAACCCGAGTCAAGGCAATGTCCTTGTCTACCTAAGGTTAGGATGTCATAAAATGTTGAGATTATATCTCATTTTGAGTCTCATGTCACTTTATTAGGCTAAACATAAAGTTTACATTACAAAATGTGCATTTCATTTAGCTAAAATGACAACCCGAACTTTAGGCCCGTTTTACGAGGTCATAACGATTTTTGTGGGTCAGGCCTATTTCACATAAAGTTCTAGATCTTTCTCTTAGCTTTCCAACGCCACCGAAATCACCTTATTCCGAGTCTTGTAGAGAAAGTTATGCCTAAAATACGACAGGCTGTCAAACGCGTTTTCTACGCGCAGAGGAACCTACCCGGGAAAGGGCGCAGCAGGTGCCGCGCCTCTTCCAAGGGACGCAGTGTCTGCTGCGCCTCTTCCCCAGGGTTTTCTTTTTGTCCAAGTTTCCGCGTTTAACCTAAGTCGGTTGTTTCCGGATCTTTCTTTCCGTGTCCTAGTCTTACCATAATTCCTCCACGTGATTAGTATAAATAGGAGCCTTCGTTCCTCATATTTCTCACGCGAGTGTCCGCCCTTCTCTTCTCCCTTTGCATTCTAGACTTCGTTCTTACTAATTGGCGCCTACGTGCTTGGACTTCCGACCACGTAAGCTCGGATCTTTCCGGTACCGACCTCTCCGTTGCATGACCGACCAATTTGACCACTACACTCAATCAATTTAATCAACTTGTTAAATCGTTTTCCTCTTTTGAGGGCATTCTTTCCTTGCATTCGCGTCGAGCATTCACTAATCGATCTTCTTAGTCCGTCTCGTTCCGTCAACATGTAAGTCTGAGGGTGTAATAATCCTCTTTTATTTATTGTTATTTATTATATATTGTAATCATCATTGTAAGATTCACGTCGAAAGCATCTTTAAAACCGATTTCTAAAACCGTCTTTAAAACCTTTTTGCTAATTTCCCGAGAGACAGACGTCGAGAAAAGACGCAAGAATCGCTGCGCCTCTTGAAGGAGCGCGACATCTGCTGCGCCTCTTTGAGGGCCGTGCAGATTCTCGCTTCTTTTCTTCTTCCTCAAATCCTCTGTAAATTCGTCTTTTGTTTTATTTGTTTTCTTTTGTTTGTTCTTTAATTCGTTCGTATAATTATTTATCATTCATAATTCGTATGTATATTATTCATTCGCCATTAACATGTTTAATCATCATAAATCCGGCTTAAATCCCTTATAATCAATATTTGCGGGTTTTCGTCATAAATTCAATCCGGGTTTTAGAGATTCAATTTCATCATATTGAGTTTCTGGAATTCATCCTTTGATACATTCTAATTTATTTATTCATTAATTTGTCATCAATTCATCATGTTTAGTCTAATTAACTTTGTTTAGTTTGTAGTTACTAATTAATGTTATTTCATCTCGTAATTAATTCTTTAGCATCCGTCTCATCCATGTTTTACTGTTTTATGACCCATTCATATGTAAATAATCCAATTAATCACTTTCATCCGAGTCAATTGTCGTAATCAATCCTTAAAATCATCAAATAGCATTAACGGTTTGCAGTTCCGGCTTCACAGCCAGAACTCACCCTTGGAACAGACGCAGCAACTGCTGCGCCTCTTCCAAAGGGCGCAGTTCTCTTCGCGCGCCTGTTCAGGGTGATTTTGTCCCGAACTCCTTTTCGCCTTGACATAGTTTAATTAGTCTACATATTAATTAACTAATATCCGTATTATCACTAACCATTCGTTTACTTTATTTAATTTTATTTCTTTTATTCCTTTTATTCCTTTTTCTCAAATAATCCGTTTTAAAGGTATTTTCGACGTAAATCGCCTTTTCTAATGTAATTATTGTAATTTTCATTATTGTAATTTATAGTTATTCTATTTATCCTATTTCTTGTATGCTTTCACATGTAAATGAACATTAAATCCAACTTCGACCAAATTGCATGATAAATTAATTGTCAACCGACTTAGTCTAATTCTCACATGCTAGGATTAATTCAATGGATGTTGCATTGCATGCATATAGCCGACGATATATCAAGTACGAATAAACTCCCTAATCATTAGTAGAGGCCGCTATCGAGGCGGGCGGGATTAGGTGTTCGATCAAAAGAGCTTCCTAATACGTACCCTCACCCCTTACTCCAGATCTTCGTGAGCACCCGTGTTCATTGGCATCCACGAGAGTCATTCTAGACATAGAATGCTAAGGGTAACGATTGCTTAGTGTTCATGTCACTACTTTGTGTCTTGACATGACACGAGGTATTCGAACGGTTCCAATTTCCCATAAAAATTGGTGGCGACTCCTTACAAAATGCAAACGCTTGTTTTCGCTCCTCACCTAGCGCCCCC
The DNA here is from genome assembly GCF_048544455.1 of Silene latifolia. Classification (NCBI taxonomy): domain Eukaryota; kingdom Viridiplantae; phylum Streptophyta; class Magnoliopsida; order Caryophyllales; family Caryophyllaceae; genus Silene; species Silene latifolia. The sequence continues at coordinate 8,745,498 of NC_133527.1, read as the reverse complement.
GTGGGCGGCCCGCTGTCCACAGACAGCCGATGATGAATCACCCATTGTATTATAGAAAAACGCATAGAAGCTAGCCGCCGTGATAAAAAATACATTGGAGAGCCAGGAATAGATATCCGCCAGGCACAGTCAGCAATGTTTGCAATCTCTGGAGAACTGAAACACCAGTTATCAAGGCGACATGGGCGTCTGCAAGACTTTGAATTAGGGAGAAACTTGAGGATAATTGGAGCATGGTCCGAAATAAGAATGGGGAGATGCATAACAGACGCATCAGGGAAAAGGTGAAGCCAATCATTGTTAGCATAGGCGCGGTCAAGTCTTTCCATAATCAGTTGATCATCAGAGCGATTATTGAACCAGGTAAAAGGTGGACCAAAGAAAGGAACGTCAAGCAATGAATTTTCAAATCTCCAGGAGGTAAAGTCCTGTTGGCCGCGTATGACATTGGATCCACCTAATTTATCAGAATGCAGTTCAACTTGATTAAAATCGCCAATAATAAGAAAAGAAGACAGACCCGAAATTAAATCAGTAATTGTGTTCCATAAGGGTAGACGAAACTCAAAAGATGGTTCACCATAGATAAACATCACATACATATCTTTCTTTGTACATACAGGATTAGCAACTAAAGCTAATGTACACAATATAAAGTGAGGGTTAACACTAATAGAGCTAAGTACAACCGAATCATCCCAACGCAAAAGAAGGACCCCACTATGTCCAACAGAGTCGACGCCACAAAAATGAGGGAGTCCAAGATGAGATGTCTTAGAAGCTAAGCAGCAGATGATACCGAAGCCATAGTTTCTTGCAAAAACAAAATTGACGGATGATATTGCTGGATACATTAAAATAGAAAAGGAATTGTAGGATCATCCGTCTTTTCTAATCCCCTACAATTCCAGGCAAAAGTTGTCATTGGAAAACAGGTGGCGAATTAAGGTCCGCCACCAGACCATCAGCAAGCATGTCTTCATCTCTGGTACATGACAAAAAAGAAACAGGTAAGGGATGAGAAACTAAATGAAAAAGAAAAAGCTCATCTGGACGAAAACGCTTGGGAGGCAGATGCTCAAAAGTGTCACAGCTAATGGAACTGAATAAGCGCTTAACAGAAGGCCTCAAACCATCAGCAAATTGATTAGAAAGCTCAGGAAAAATATAAGAAAAAGGAGGAATAGAAGATGAATCTAATACCAATTCAGGATCAATTGATGCTAGGTTCATTTTACATTCCAAATCAAAATAAGAAACTCTGTTAGTTCGTTTAAAAGAAGCTCGACAAGAAGAACTAATACCGATTGTTACCTTTCTTTTGCAAACTAGGGTTAGAGCCCTAGAAACAGGTTCCACAGGCTCCATAGCAACATCAGAAGAAGAAGCGAGTGTGTCACGAAAAAGGCAGTCGATATCAATAACTTGGGTCGGGAGCGTGGGAGCGCGAAGTCCCAACAAAGGGGAGTCCTCCATAGCGTCTTCAGGAACATGCATACGGAAAGATGGCGACGGTAGATGAGTAGTGACAGCCGGTGGAACAACCCTAGATGATGAAGGTGGATCAAAGGCAGAGTTCCCACGCAGAACAGGGAACGATTTTAAAAGAACCTCGCGGGAGTGATCCTCATGAACCTGGAATTCAGGTGGGGCCGAAGAAGAAGGTCCAGCAACATCAGGCTCATCCGAGTCAGAAGACGAGAATGAAAAAACAGGGGAAGCACCCCTGAATCCATAACAACCGATTCACCCTCAACAGTAAGGTCAATATCCGAACTGAGATACTTATATCGTGGTGGGAGACCCATGATCTCCGTGGAATAAAATGAAGAGCCAGTCGGACCATGAAGAACAACAAGGCCACGAGCAGCGAGAGCATCCATTTGGGCACGAATAGAGCGAGCTCCGGCAGCCTTGCTGGTGGGACAGAAAGAAATCCAATGGCCAACTTGGCCACAAGTCTTACAAAACCTGAAAACGCCTTCATAAGAGAAGGCAATCCATTGATGTTCCCTTTCATTCAAAGCCAAGTAACATCCAAACTTTTACCCGGACAAAATTACGAGGAGGAAGCAAAGAAGGGTATGATTCTTCCTCGCAGATGTCGCCAACATGGGACAACAAAAACGCAGCAATGGATGTATTCATCAAATGAAACGGAAGATGCTTCACCCTGACCCAAATAGGAACAATATGGAACAATAGGTTATCAGCGGTTGATGTAGACGAAATTGGACGGAAAATAAGCAAGCCACCATCCATGTTAACCGTCTGTCTATGGCGGAAGTAATTGTAATCCTGATTGGATGAGAAAGAAAAGAAATAATACGGCTCAAAACGACGCACAGAGACCGTACCATTCAACTTCCACTTAGCAGTAACTATATCCAAGATACGAGCAATTGTGAGGTAGCGTTGATCTTGAAACATGGCCAAAAGCGTCCTTGACTCATCAATATCAGTGAAGTCGACGCACAGATGAGGAGGAAGCTGCAAACAAACACCAGCTCGACAAGGAGCAGAGTAAGAAGAAGACGTTGAAGCCATGATATTGATGAAATTTAAATTTTTAGAACAGGAGGAAAGGGTAAGGTTGAACAAACATGAACTGATTTATAAAGGTTTTAGAAAGTCATGCAATATGACACGTGGAAAGTGAGTTCACAGGAAAAAAAGACACCTCAGAAATCAAAGAGGGTGTTTGGCAGGTGATAAGGGCAACTTGAGGGAGTAGAGAGGTAGTGGGAGGGTTTGGCAGGGATAAGCGGTGGTTAGGGTTTAGGAAAACAGATAAGAACAGAAACTCTGTAAGAGAACTCCAGAGGAGAGAAAAAGTATGGCTACTGTTTTTAACCCCATTTATTACACTACTAATTTCTGTAAATCGTCTATCTATCACTTTTTTCGAATTAATTTGTAGTTTGCTCTTTGAAATTGTCTATAACTAGGGCTGTTCACTCAGTGGTCCAGACCAAAGACTAAATCGGATCGGACCATTTGGTCCGGACTAAACCGGACCGAATTTTGTTTGGTCCGGTCCACGGTCCACCTATTTACTCGACTTTGATCTTTGGTCCGGTCCTGGACCAAACCGAATAGACTGCGGACCGAACCATGGACCGAAGTTATGTAAGAAAAGAAGTTTTAAAATTGTAATATTATTGATTTTATTTTCTACTTTATTTACACGTATTATAAGATGTGTAATTATGTAGTTAAATCTAGTAAGAAAATAATGTTGTTTATTTTGATCGTTACGAACTTCTCGAGTTCTAGTTTTATATGCTAAAACATGTCAATGACAATAATATTTGGTCCACTTTGGTCCATTTGGTCCGGTCCGGTCCACGCGTTTTTATGGTCCAGGCCGGACCGGACCAATATTAATATGGTCCGGTCCTCGGTCCACCTCTTACCCTTCTTTGGTCTTCGGTCCAGAGAGTTTGGTCCGGTCCGGTCCCGGACCAATGAACACCCCTATCTATAACATTAAGAATATCTGAAAAATTAAATTTTTACAGAAAAACCCACCTTAAAGTCATTTTCCATGTCAAATTTGACCCGAGTAAATATTATGAGGGTAAGTTTTAAGTAACATTTGACATGAGAGTAATCTTAGAAAAGTGATATATGTTGGTTGGAGAAATTCGTTAATTGATTCTGAATTTAACACTGTCCCGTTTGACAATAGGTATAAGTTTTACGACCCAGTCGGAAAAACAAAAACACATAAACACATACATCGTACAAAGTTAAGTTTCGTTGAGAAGAAGAGTTAATTCAAGTGGTAAGAGGTTTCTTACTCCAAATATGAAGTTCGGGGTTCATTTTCACCCGCGGCATAAATACGCTCATCATTCGAAATTAAAAAAAAAAGTAAATTTCAATGATGACATTAATTTTTTTTTAAAAAAAGTAAATTTCAATGAGCGACATAAATACGCTCATTCGAAATTAATTTTTAAACGAGACAATATTAAACTTGCCTACGTGCATTAAAGAAATTTATTGAATTTGACAACAACTTGCTTATTACAAATATATGGAATATATACACAGTCGGCAGCTACTCAAGTTTGACAAAAAATCATAAATCTTCAGCAGCCCATGAGACCATATACCACTAGACACTAGGCCAAAGGATAATATTGATTAATATATTGTATAGTTGTATATAAACATTACAAATTCTCATCTCAGACCGCTATAAGCTATCAGACGGGTTATAAATAACCATTTTATGGTCAAATGTAACCATTTAAAATGGTCACTTTTTTAGGTAAAAACGCGACATTCTGTAAATCGTCACATATGACCATAAAATCGTCACATATGATCGATCTGACGTTTTCATACGAAAATGATCGACTGAAGAGAGACCTTCTGTATAAATATAACGATGTTTTTTTCCAACATTTATACAAATCTACATCTCTACTATACATTGAATTATTGAAATCTCAAGCGCAAAGACCAAAAAAAAATGGTTTATCTTTTTATGTCACATGTGCTAGGATATGAAACAAATAACTTTAGTCAAATGGCATTACTTGCAAAGGGTTGTGATAGTTGGGTTTATTATGCTTACTTAGCTAATGAACAAGAACCTCAAGAAGCTGTTATTAAGAAACTTGATTTGAGTATTGATCATGATTCAGATGATGATTTCCAAGCTCAGGTAATTATGGTTTAGCATTTGTTGGTTTTGTGGTATTTGGTCGAGTTAAATTGGATCGGTTTGAGTTTTTAGTCATGTTTGGGTTTACACGGAAACCTAACTAATAGTAAGGCTAAGATTATCGTCAATTCTTTTGGTTTTTAAAACTCTGACACATCAACTTTCTACTAAATTTTATTATTTTTATATTTTTGAAATTTCATTATTTTTATATTTTTGAATTTTTTTAGGTTCGTCCATGTTGATACTTTAATAGTAATCGTCTCTAGATGTCAACTAATCATGAGAGTGGTACTCATGACCGTCCAAGCCCACCAGCATTAAAATTCGCATTGGCTTCCCTTTTCACCAAAAAAAAGTCTTCATATCTCTAAGAGTGATATTCATAGGCAAGACAATCCCATATACTCCCTCCTATTCTTAATAACCCTCCCCTTTTATGGAGGACACGGGAATTAAGGGAGGGGAGTATTATATGGTAAAGTATTGTAGTGGGGTAGGAGATTGGAGAGAGGAAAGAAATTATGTGATTAAAATAAGTATTGTTATGGGGTGAGGTGATTAAAACAAGTATTGTTGTGGGGGTAAGGTGATTAAAATAAGATAAAGTATGAGTATTGTTGTGGGGTGAGGTGATTAAAATAAGTATAAAAGTTTGCCAAATAAGGAAATAGGGAGAGTATTGTGAATAGACGAAAAATGAAATAGGGAGAGTTATTTAGAATAGGAGGGAGTATTTTTTTGCACAAATTCTCATTTGTAACGACAAAATCTGTCACAAGCTTGTGACGTAAGACAAAGGGGCAAGTGGGAAAGAGTTGTGACTTGTGAGAGGTCACAAACTTTTAACTATCACAACTCACAAGCAAGACGGGCTGTTCTTTGGAAGGAAGTTGCACAGAGAACACAAATTCTCATTTGTAACGACAAAATCTGCTACACCAGTGTCCACTGTTCATAATACGATATTGCCTGCTTTGGGCCAAGCCCTCACGGATTTACTCTCGGGCTCCTTCCCAAAAGGCCCCGTACCATTATATTTTGTAGACACTTACAAAGATGATCTTCCATCTTTATTCTACCGGTGGGACATGGATTTGCACCCTAACAATTAATATTAACGAAGCTATGATAAATGAAAAAACAGTGAATCTATGAAAAATATTTTAATCAAGATAAATAATTGATTGTGATTTGTGACGAGATTCCTAAATTGTTTTTTGTTGGTTGTATGTTGCAGTTGTCAGTGCTTTATAAGCTAGAACATGAGCATTTAACAGAACTACTGGGTGTCTGTATTGAAGAAGATACCAGATGCTTGGTTTATGAGTATGCTTCTCTCGGTTCTTTACACGATATATTATACGGTACTACATTTCACAATTCACATTCTACTCATTTCCTCAACGGGTTGCCTAAATATATCGGTGTTTAATTCCCCGACTGCGGATATTTTTAGTTAACACCAAAAGAAATACTCCGTGTTTGTGTTTATTTCACTTAATTTGCGGTTTTCTCGGGATAGGAAGGAAAGGACTAGAGGGTGCAGAGCCAGGACCTGTTCTAACTTGGGCTCAAAGGACTAAAATTGCGTATGGTGCTGCCAAAGGTCTCGAGTACCTCCACGAGGAGGTGACACCGCCTATAGTTCACGGTGATGTTAGATCGAGCAATGTTCTTGTGTTTGATGACTTCATGTCAAAAATCGCCGATTTCAAGTTAACCAATGCCTTGACAGACGATAATGCAGCTCGTACTATTTCAACTAGAACACCTGGATCGTATGGCTATGACGCCCCTGAGTATGCCCTCTAACTATAGTACATTCAATGTCATGTTGGCGATTCAAGACATTTTTCGATTTTTTTGGATAATGGGGTTATTTAGCAAATTAATTAGGGATTTTGGGTTCATTTCAAACTATTTTGGTTCAATGGGTCCATGTCATCATTTTTTTTTCCAGCTTTTATGTGAAGCCGCTAAAGTCCCTAGCGGCTTATATTCCTACCATTTTTGTAGTACTAACTGCAAAAAATTTTGGTGGACAGGAAAGCCGCTGACAAAATGTGAAGCCGCAAGGGACCTTAGCGGTTTCACATGTTCGGTATTTTTCTAAAACTTGCAATAGGTACTACAAAATGGTATGGATACAAGCCGCTAGGTATATTAGAGGCTTCACATAAAAACTGGGGAAAAAATAAATAAAAATGATGACGTGGACCCGTTGGACCAAAATAGTTTGAAACGGACCCCTAAATCACTAATTAGTTTGCTAAATAACCCTCATTATCCAAAAAAATTAACATTTTCCGTCTATATGATTTACACCTTTTCGATACCAGGTGTGCCACAACAGGGAAAATAACTGAGAAAGGTGATGTGTACAGTTTTGGTGTTGTTCTTTTAGAGATGTTGACAGGAAGAAAGCCGGTAGATGATACATTGCCGGAAGAGCAACAAGATCTTGTTACATGGGTATGTTTCCCTATTATCGTAATATCAAGCATGGTCTTGTAAACATTCGATAAATCTTTGTCAAATTTACTCCGTCTCAATCTCATCACAGGCAATCCCTTATTTATGTGCTGAGAATGTTGAGCAAATCATTGATCCCAAGCTTAACCGCGACTTTTCACTAGACCAAGTGGCTAAGGTTCTCTTGCTAGTTAATTAGTACATTTGTTTTAAAAAAAAAAATTCGACATTTTTCAATAAATTTTTATTTTTATAATGGCTGTTTGGGATTTCAGGTGGCGGAAATGGCAGGGCTGTGTATTCAAGACGAGATTGACTCGAGGCCTAACATGTCAACTGTTGTCAGGCTTCTCGAGACTCTTGTTGATGTTTAACCATAAGGATTGATCATGATGCACGATGATTTGGTGATACTTATTATTGTATGTTAGGCATCAATTTTTTTTAGCTTTGAATGTAAGTTGTAATTGTAATTAGACTGTAATACAAAAGTTTTAAGAATTGGTTTCTTTTCATTTTTCAACTTCTTAGATTTCCGTATGTCATTATATTCATTCGCTATTTATCATCCCCATAATCGAATGCAATCAAGATTCTTTTTACAGGAAGTGTTAACTTGATAAAATTCATGTCATATCTCAAATAATAACGGATGTAAACAAGAATTTGTGATTAGTTTATGTTTAATATTTTTTCAAATCTTTGAAATTCAAATGCTAAGCATTTTTATCATCATGGATCGTCATCTTGTGTAAAACGGCATTATTACAGAACTAGGTTTAAACCCGTGAAAATTCAGGGGTTTGCTATAAAAAACTCTCAATTAGCAATTATATGTAATTATGTAAAACATACAAATAACTAAAAAACATAATTCATTGCTTTGTGATGAAGATAAGTCAGGTTTAAATATCTTTGTAACCGATATAAAATTTGATATTTTGTAAATGTATCATTATTTTAACTTATTTGATTAATTTTTACTAATTATATCTATTTGAACGTTATGAGTATCATTGCATATAATAGCACCAATTTTATTTTTGACCAAATATTTTATAATAAATATTTTATAACAAAAATTAAGTCTCGGTATATTATTATATATTCAAGATTGATAAAATTTGTTATATAGATGTATTGAGCCATACTGCTATTAACACCTTTAAAACATTTATATGTTCTTTCAAAATGAATGATTTCCATTTTCCACTAATTACTCGTAGTTGATAAGTCCAGCCAACTTTATCCTGTGTATGCTTTCGGAAATGATTACACCCGTGTAATTTGGAAAAAAAAAAGTACTTGAAAATTGATTTTCAAAAAAGCTCATATAAAATTTATATTTGGATTACTATTATAGTTGTTCATAAGTTAACTATAAAATCAACTAAAATATTTTTAAAGAAGATAGGAAATACATCTTTATTATAGGAAGCTTTAAATTTGTTGCCATATTTGTGTTTTGAACTTAGTTGTTTCATTAGTTGGCATGTCATCTTGAGATCAAATTTTGTGATGCCATGTCAGCGGCTTTGACTTTTGCATTAGATAAATTATATAATATGATGTAGAATATTATATTAGGAAAATATATTTTTGTTAAAATAATATATTTGTTAGGATATTATCTTGTGGAATATCCTTGAATTGTTCTCCAAAGCATTTTGCTATATCTTGTGGACCATCCGAGGATATTCCACAAGATAATATCCTAACAAATATATTATCTTAACGATAAAATATATTTTCCAATATAATATTCTACATCATATTATCTAATAGGCATATCGAGATTGTCGACCCATCATCTAGACTAGAGATTCCTAAAAACTAATGGCATCAGATCAGCATGCAGTTTCTGTGGTCAGCCTGGTTTAATTTGCAACAGGAGGAAAATCTGATTCTAATACTTGTGTACTAAAAGCTCGTATTCTTGTCGCGAGATAACAAGACTACATCATGTTTTAGCTGGAGGCTGTTAGGCTGAGTGTTAGTATATTTCGTAGATATGGAAATCCTAATATATTGTATATTAGGAAAGTCAAATCGGTTCTATGGTGTAGTGGTTAGCACTCTGGACTTTGAATCCAGCGACCTGGGTTCGACTCCCGGTAGGACCTTAATTTAATTTTTGCTTTGCTGTCATAAGTTGGGAATTTGCGATGATGATACCTGTTATGTGTGTGGAGCAGCACCGGAGAGCGTGGAACATCTGTTCTTTGCCTGCCCGTACAGTAAGGCTACACTCTTGCATGTCGGGGATTCGATTGGCTTCACTTTACCTACTCGGGACCTCCTTAAGTGGAGGCTTGCGAGATCAGGTACCAACAAAGTACAATTAGATATATCCTGAACACATATGGAGACAGCGCAATCAAAGCAAGCATGAATTTACGACTAACTATTGAGGCGCTGAAGAAGCTAGAGAGTATGGTGTGTAGACCTGTCAAAACGCGACTCGACCCGAAAACCCGACCCGACCCGTTTTCTTAGGGTTACAAACCCGGTTTTTTTGACCCGCGACCCGTTTGACCCGAACCCGAAATGACCCGTTATTTTAGGGTCGAGACCCGACCCGAACGGGTTGACCCGTTGGGTCAAGGGAAAATCATGAATTTTATTAAAAATATTATTATTTATATATTATATTTGAAAATATAGTTAAAAAATTATTTTTTTATTACTTAAAATTAAAAATTCAACTAAAAAGTCAATTTTATATAACTTTTATAATATTTAATAATAAAATAATTATTAAAAAAACTTTATTTTAATAATTATATCAATATAATTATTGTATATGATGAATATGACTAAAATAATAATTTTAAACATATTTTAATTTTTAAAAATATATTTTTTAAATTAAAAAAATCGTTTAAAAAAGGCGTTAAAAATTATTTCTTGACCCGTATTCTGACCCTAACCCGACCCGTGACCCGTATGACCCGACCCGTATCTGACCTGACCCGTATTTGACCCGACCCGTATTACCCGACCCGGGACCCGACCCGCCCGACCCGTTTGACAGGTCTAATGGTGTGGGACGAGTTATAGTGTCAATCCGACATGCAGAGGCGGATTTCCCTTATGCTGGGCCTGGGCCTGGGCCCGGCCCACCCTAAGTTTCTGCGCAAATACCACAAGAAGTGCTAGTTTCCTTGAAAGCCCACAAAAGTAAAAAAACAATAATAAACTCGGTAAATGTTCAAGAATTAAATGAAAGAATCCTTGGCTGACCAACTATTTCTTATTCCACGTGTGCTCTCAAGATTTTACTCCGTATGATTACTGATTAATGTTGTCATTTAACTCCGTATATGGCACACAACCAATATTATTAGGGGAATGATAATGTCATTATCATTTTCTTTAATGCCATTCATAATTCTGAGAGGGTGAATACTAACGTAGCTTTACCTTGTATTTGGGTGACGTTAAAGAAAATGATAGTGGTGTTATATGTTTCCTATTATTAGGTTTAATAAACTGCGGAGTAGTATACAAATTTTTGTGTAAGGTTGTTTTAAAAAAATAAAAATAATTTAATCAAGTCATAATTATGACGGATGCGTTTTACACAATAAAAATCTGAAATTGTCTTACCTAAGAATAACTTAAATTTATGAAATGTAATGAATAATTTTCCATTTTAAATAGTATTCTTCCTAACTTTCAAAATGAAAGTCACCACATAGTGGTTATTTTATATGGAACACTTTCCGATTAACTAAATTTCACTTTAAATATCGATATAATCTTGAATTATCCAATTTGTGGGGTTATTTTGACGACGTTAATCATACGTTCATTGATACTAAGGAAACTTAAAATTAATTTGAATTTTTTTGTTTGTAAGTTATTTCATGACTATATATGCAGTTCTATATATAAATTTAACCTATAATTGAAGTAGGTGAGCTATTTAATAAGTTTAGTGAGCATTATTCACTTATAAAGGAAATTCATTCTTATAACATTAAATTATATTTTCTTCCGATGAAAATTTTACCTTGTCTTATGAGTATAGGACTTGAAAATATTTCGGAACTATGTTACAGTTTAATTGGTCCACCTTAAAATTTTGTTGAAGATCCGCCACTGCCGACATGTAACTCATTCCCATAATATGGTGACGTTTTTTTGATATATATACACTTACATTCTATTTAAAAAAAAAATTAGGAAATTCGTTTGGGGTTTAGACTCGGTTGTATTTGTATATATGCACACCTTTGTAACTCGTCTTATTCATTGAGAATACATAGTAACTATGATACTCTTATTTTAGACTAGTTGTTCCTCCGCGCGCGTTGCGCGCGGAGTTCCAAGGACAATCTCCGTCTAGATTGAAAATATTAAGCTTGTATATAACTCAAAATGATTTTTTTGATAATATTTGCTTGTGTAACGATTGCCTTGGGAACAAACTCTAAGGTAAAAAATGATAATTCGGAGTCCCAAGGCCCATCTCCGTTTCTTTTCAAATATCAAGCTTGCATAATTCAGAAAGATAACTAAGCCATTTAAGAGGACTCTATGGTGAGATGTGCATTGAGGGATATAGACCTCTCATTGGCTGCGAGTATGTGACTTCTGATTGTAATTTTGAACTAAACAAAATTTTTACAGATACTCATCATCATATACATAAAAAACTGAAAAATGTCAAACTTTGCTAGAATAATGGCTTTGCTGCAAACTAAACTGAAACTCAGTTATATCAAGTTTCTCAAGCTTCATATGCCTCCTAATAACGGACGACATGCCATCATGGGTGACACCAGACAGAGCATTTACTAAGGCTAAGGCCAAGTAATGAGACATTGTAGACGGCTGGAGTTGAGGTAATCCAATCTAAAGTCGATTTCTGTGCTCCCCTTAGATGTCATAGCCACCAGTCGATTTCTTCATTCTCAGTGTGTAGCCTGTCATCTAACCTCTTCGAATCAGCCCTGTTGAGGAACCACATTGATTCTTAACATTATTGATTATGACCTGACCATTCTATATAGGTCACACATTTAACAGGACTCTTACAGATCTATTTCAACAGGAAGGGTGTCGACAGTTCTGTAACAGAATCATTAAATGCAAATGTGGCCAACATTGGACAGAAGCGTGTATATTTAGATGATATTGGAGAAAATGCTTCTCGAGAACAACAATCAATACCGTCAAATATCATAGACAAAGATCCAGAACAAGTTAGAGTAGAGAGTCATAGTGATGTTTCAACTGATGAGTCCGAATCTTCGGCTCTTTCTGATGATATTGAAGAAGCCGAAGAATCTGAAGATGAGAGAATAAATTACATGGTTGATGGGCACATGTCACCACCGCGATTGACTTTCATGGAGCGTGGGCCCATTCTTCGAACATGCTCTATTGATTTTGACTCTCAAATGAAGCATAATCTGGAGCTATCGGCTCCATTTGAGGTTAGCCCGAGTACAGAGAGAGTTGTTGTTGAAGGCAAACGTCAGATCATCAAATCCCGTTCATAGCTTGCATATAACTTAGAAATGATTTTTATATAACATTTGTTTACGTAACAAGTGTGTTACGTACAATCTCTAAGTTAACAATTGATAATAATGGCTAGATAATGACTATAGATATTCGCTCAATTTTCTAATCAGCTATGACTATGGGTATAGTCTCTAAATGTAGTCGCACGTGTTCTGAATTCTTGTAGTGTGATTTACTAAGTGACGCGCTTATTTATCTTTTTATTCCTTTTTTCTCAACACTCTGCTTTTTCAATTTTCTACTCGTCTTAATCTTCTCCCTTTAAACTCCATCACACTTCCTCTCAACCACTACCTATGCTCCCACCACACAACCACCACCCCTCCCCTACCAACCACTACCTATGCTACCACTACAAATGGTTAAATCTTATACAGTAATAATAAAACTATATCTACATAGAACGATAAGTAGTTTCAAAAACTCGTAATTGACTTGCTTTGTAATTACCAAGTCTAATGCGAGACAAACCAATCTAGCATCCTTAACAGCTTACCCGCTGCTACTCCCAAGTCCCTACTCTATAGCACAAACATTAGCGAGCCCATCTTTTCCGTGAAAAAGAATTGCATTCAACTGATCGAATCTACCAGTTTAGGTAATTAGGTGTGCTCCCAATTTTGGTAAACATTGTTACAAAATTAGTACATGTATGACTTGAAAGTATCCAAATTTGGTCAGACATTCTATTTGCAATTTTCAATCTTCCTAATTGTAATACATCTATCGTTATAGAGATTGCTCGCATATATTCTTGAAGAATTCTGAGCTTATATTCCCTTGAACAATTAGTAAGTATAAATTGTTGGTATTCAACTGTCAAAGCATCAATTGTGGTATAAGCGTACCCACAACTCCTTAACATTATTTCGTAGACTGAAAGCGCATTACGAGTTATAACCATAAACCAAGACCATTGCAAACTAAAGCTCTTAACTTGGTCTTGAAATGGAGTTTGTAAAACAGTTTGATAATTGAAGTACATTCTCATTAATGATGATAATGATATCTCCTTAAGTTTGGCTTCCATAAATTGGCTCCCACAAACTCAAAAGCCCAAGTTCATCGGTATGGTTGTAGGAGAAATTTAATCATAATATAACATCAACCTGCATTCAAAAATTAGACTAATGTAAGCAAGGGAGAAACAAAAGATACACTTAGATCAAGTACACCCTATATTTTGGATAGTTTTTTTTTAAATCGGGAAATTATGAAGGGTGCCAAACAGCTAAACATATAGACAAATCAAACAGCAAAATTGTTATTAATAAGACTACATAATGGTGGCCATTGGAAAAGTACTCTTGTACACTTAAGCTACGATGATGACACTGAGTAATTTACCTTGGTTGTGTTTAAGGAGTTGCTTATAGTTAACGCAAATTTAAAATGTGAATAACTCACCAAATAAGTGTGCGCAGCTTGTTTCCCTTATCCAGCTTAACACGTGTAGAAAAGTCTCTAACTGCTGCCTTTAAATCCTTGAATTTGAATTTAACAATACCTGAAAGCAAAAGAGTCAAAGACTCAAAAGTAAATTAATAGGAAAGAAATTCTGACCAGGGAACATTATCTGCGTTCTTATGGGCTTAGGTAAAGTGGTAAGTGTAGGAGGCATGCCCGAAGGACAGCGGCAGCAGTGTGGTTCCACCCTCTTCGCAAGCAGGCAAGAAGCAAAGGAAAGTGAAGGAACTAAGCTTTTTTCAGCTATTTTTTCTATAGGTTTTGCGGGGTGCTCGATTTTCACCTCTGTCAAGGGTGTAGAAATCCCACATCACACCGTCTACTAAGTTATAAGGGTCGTCTTCGTTTTCAGGCGTAAAAAAGATTTTTACCATGTTTCAGTTCCTCTTAGTCTGCTTTTTTTTTTGTAATAGACGCTGCTTTAATCCACTCCTGCTGCGGGAAAAAAAAGACCCCCATGTGAGGCGAGTCAAGAGCAAGCAATAAAAGAGAAAAAAAGAAGCAGGAAGAAGAAGATGGGCCGAGTTCAAAAAGTGCCTTACCACAAGCGAGAGATAAGCCTGACAAGAAATTGCCGCTGATAGCTATGATGTCAAAAGAGAATTATACAATGGAGCCTCACTATTTATGCACTCGCATATAAAGACTTATAGATGGACCACGGATTTCTTAATAACCTTTGACAAGAACCAGTTATGTAAATCCTTTATACAATGGAGTTTGTATTTCAGTGATAAAAAATATATCAAATTTTAAGACATGTCTTTGTTTGATGTCCCTGCCTATGGAAAAGAAAACCGCCTTGACATTTAGATTTGTCTTTGCACTCTAAAGAACACAAGATTCTCTGATTAAAACTTCATAACAGAAATCATCTAAATAGTGTGATAACATCTAAGGATAAATACTCACATTCTAAGAAAATTTAATTCTATACTCATCAGTTAGTGCTTGTCCCTTGGCAGTTGGCACGACCTGTATAATTGTAGAGCAAAGATCAGCAACAATATATGCAACCTTGGTACTTGGTAGGCAGAACAATTACAATTACAATTCTACCACCATAAGTCAGAACATTATTACTCTTTACTCTCGTCCATATCAGCCTTGTTTCCTACCAGTATCTTGTTGACGACGTCAGAAGCATGCTGCTCAATGTTGCGAAGCCAGTTTTGGATATCTGAACAAAGCAACAACAAATGAGTCACATAGTACACATCATCTACAACCCAACCACTACCTAATTACAGAAATAACTCAGCCCGGTCCCCTTCAACTGAGTCAAAAAAATAAAAATGTTAAAAGTACAATGTGGTAATGAGTTGTATTTATAGCCTAACACTGCTAAAAGCATCTAAAATAAGAGACTTACTGTTGAATGATGATTCATCCTTGAAATTGTAACCACAAGAATAACCCTGACTCCACGATAGTATGCTGAAACAGAGATAGCAAATGATCAATTACAGAGATAGCAACCAAATTTCAAGAAATAAATTTTCTTTTCGAGATAATAATTATAAGAGAAATCATTGATGTGTCAGAACTGATTTTGCAATATAAAAATGGGTAACGAAAGAATTTCTCCCACAATTTTTTTTTAAAGAAAGGATTAGCATAAAATTCAAAAGAATTACAGGTTGTGATGATCCTAAACCTTTCCTAACCAACAGTGTCTCAGATTTGAAGCTTAATCTGCTTGCCATGAAGCTCTATGGTCTGGAACTTAGAATGAATACTGCAAAAGGAGTAGATTATCACAACCTGAGGGAAACGTCAATCTTCTAAAATGGTACGAAAGGAAGTAGTTCAGGCATGACACCTACCCCCTATGGCAGTGATAAAACTTGTTGCGAAGATACCATCAGAGAAACGCATGAGGAGGCAAGTCTTACACACACCTGTGATTCCAAATGATGATGCGCATAAACCCAATGCTCACATAAGAAATCAACACACATGTTCAATCAAATGATGCTAATTAATCAAAAGATCAAACCTTTCCCTTTACAAATCGTTTTCTCTTAGCTGAGGTATAAGCTCCGTTTATCTGTTTAGTTGACCTACAACAACAGATCAAACCAGTTACTCCATACTTCTTACAGACGTTTTTGCAAAAATATTCATGCAGAGAAACCGGTATGAATCCACTTACATTATCCCAATTTGAATTTGAACCTTTATTAGAATTGAGCTCGTGCTCGAGATTAAATTTTTGTGGTGATCACAAACTCATCCAAGTTTGCACTCACATTTGCCCGTGTATCAAATTCTCTAATTTCTAAATAGGTGGTCATTTGCTATTGGTATGTGATATTTGGAAACACGTATAGAAGAGGGAATATTGTTCACATTGAAAGTAGGGAGTTCCGGAAGTTATTGATGTTTCAAAAGTTAGTGGAAAACTGGAAATTGAGAGCAGACTTTCAAAATTCTGGCATTCTGAAAACCCAGGCGGCCCAGAGCAGACTAAAAAAAAAACAAATTTGTAGATTAGCCTGGTGATCATCAACGCTAAAAGTGGTTAAGCTATTGAAAATTATCTTCCATGAATGACGAAATTACATATTTCAAGAAACTGGATGCACTATTAAGATCAATTGATAGCACAATAAAGACGCTTACCAGACATTACGTTCAATAGCATCATCAACAGATGCATCCAACAACCCACTCATTGAGGGATGAATAAACACGGTGATGAATGGAGCACCGGAAGGACTGAAACTCCCATCACTACGTAAGTAATTTAGTCAATATTCTTCAATATCTTAATCTGATGATCACATTAAGAAAAAATTCTGTAAATGAAAACCCAAAAAGAAGTAGAATTTTTAGTCAATATTCGTTTGTATGGTTGGAACAATATGTCGCTAGGTTTTCAGTAGACTGAGTCTCATACGAGAGTAACTGAAATGCTATAATAACTACTATAGCTTAATGCGAAGATCCATATCAAGACACATATTAAAAATTCCCTGTCTTTGCATAAATTTGTCGATCATTGTAGTCACCACTACTGATTACAACATTTATTTATATATAAAACCAAAGCAAGACAATGCTTATGTTCTTTGGGCATAACACATGATAGCCAATAATGTAGCAATTTCAGGAGAATACACCATGAAACACGCCTTAAGATGTAGCACTCAGAATTTTAGGCAATTAAATTAAAATGGAAACAGTATAACGGTAACAATTACAAAGCTAAAGAACAAACACTATACCTTGAGATCTGACCATTTTGAGCTTTAACGCCTAATATGGCCATCCCACTACTATGAATACATGCCTTAACTCCCTGATCGCAACAACCATCATCCAACCCGGTCTCACTACCTCGATCACCTTGGAGTCTGATCACACTAACTAAATTGCCAAAACTAACACACTACTTTGTATAAACCTGAAAATTTTAAATTTAAAAATCATGTCAAAACCCCAAATTAATCATCTATAATCTAACAATAGTATACACAGAAGCGTCTTGTCCACCAAACAATATGATCATTAAATAAGGAGCCCATATATATTAGTGAGATTACTTGACAAGAAAGACTTTTGCGACAACAGCAGAAATCAATCTAAAATGAATAAATGAATCAATCTAAACTAAATAAACAAATAAATAAATAACAAAAAAAATACAATGGCAGATGAATAACACTTTACCTATCAAATTAAATCAATACCGATTACACTCACCGATATAGTTGTAATCGGCTACACCAAGAAGTTCAGATCTACAACCTCTTTGAAGTTCGTAAGGAAATTAAATGATTAATTGTGAGAAGGAGTAAAAAATTAGGTTAGGTTATGATGTTATGAGGAGAGATTTACACAATAATATTTCCAGAAGAAGAATAAAGTGAACCAACCCTCAAATCAATCGATCAACAATGGTCGAAGTTGAAATTTAGGCGATTACAATGTTGATGATGCAGATTAATGATGAAGAAATGAAGAGATATGGAGAAGGAATGAAGAGTGATGGAGAATCAGTAGTAGAAGAAGAGGGAGAGAAAGCAGAAGTAAAAAAGAGAAAGAATACTGTGCATCACATGCTTCGCACGATTGTTACTGCTCTACTATTCATTTGAGTGAATTTCCAATGTTTAGACATTTAGAAGGGTCTTAGAAAATTAAATCAATACCGATTACACTCACCGATATAGTTGTAATCGGCTACACCAAGAAGTTCAGATCTACAACCTCTTTGAAGTTCGTAAGGAAATTAAATGATTAATTGTGAGAAGGAGTAAAAAATTAGGTTAGGTTATGATGTTATGAGGAGAGATTTACACAATAATATTTCCAGAAGAAGAATAAAGTGAACCAACCCTCAAATCAATCGATCAACAATGGTCGAAGTTGAAATTTAGGCGATTACAATGTTGATGATGCAGATTAATGATGAAGAAATGAAGAGATATGGAGAAGGAATGAAGAGTGATGGAGAATCAGTAGTAGAAGAAGAGGGAGAGAAAGCAGAAGTAAAAAAGAGAAAGAATACTGTGCATCACATGCTTCGCACGATTGTTACTGCTCTACTATTCATTTGAGTGAATTTCCAATGTTTAGACATTTAGAAGGGTCTTAGATACATCAAGATTCAAGTCCATTGTATTTTAGGAAATTCGTTTAGGGTTTAGGAAACCTGATTTGAGTATTGACCATGATTCAGATCAGATGTTGATTTCATAGATTAGGTTTCTTTAGTTTGGTTACCTTATTTATTGTTTGTGGTAGTTAAGAAAACGAGGTCGATCATCTAGGGTAGGACCAACCTATCTCATCCTTTCGAATGAGTAAGGTAAGTTGAAGCCACCAGCTTTCAAACCACCTCGAAAGAGTTGGTTGAGTTAAATTGGATTAGTTGAGTTTCGGGTCATGATTGGGTTCTCTTGTTTAGGTACGAATTGAGTTGAAGATACCAAAACACGAGGACAAATATCTTTTACAGGTTTTACCCGGTCTACTTTGTCGGAACATGGTGACAAAAATTATAATGGGCGTGGAGCGAGGATAGTACAAGTGTACAAAATTAAGTGAGGTGGGCTAAAATTACAGGTGCACGAATTATTAAGTAAACAAATGATTAAGATGAAGGCAGTAATTATTAGAGAATATTATGAAATATTATTAGAGGATAATATATTATCATTAGTCAGGATATTATTTAGGAATATCCTTGAATTATTCCCCAAGGTAACCCTACTATAAATTGTAACCGATTCTCATAATAAGAAGGAGGTGATTATATCGTTTTATATATCGTCTAACATGGTATCAGCCTAAAATCGATTCTTTCAAAAATTCTTCCGCTTCTACAAAATTGTGCTTATTCCACCGGCCGGAGATGGTCGCCTTTTACCATCTCCGGCGGGTAATCCGGGTATCCCGTTCTTTAATAGCCATATACACCTTTCTTTAGTTATTTACTCCTATTACGTATTCTAATTTTTTCATTCAATAAAGTAATCTATATCTCTACCCCACAAAGTCACAAACCCCACGCCTAGTAACCTTCATCATCTTCCCCGTAGGCTGTATCACCATATCCCTACCAACCCAGCAAACCAAAAACAGCCAACAACACCGCCCATAACCCCATAACCCTTCGTCGCCCAAAGAAAAAACCCAAAACCAGGACATTAGATTATCATATTAGGAAGATAATAATAAATAAATTTCTCTACCCTCCTCCGCTCTTCAAGCCGGTGTGCCTCCGCCGATCCGCTGAGTTTATTGAGTCCACGCCTACTCCGCTCTCTGACTTGCTGTTGTCCTCCGTTGCTTTTGCAACCATATCTCTGCCATGTTGCTTCGACAACCGCCACCGATCTAAACCTCTGCCACGTCGGTCTCGCCTTCTCTTCGTCCGTCTCGGGTTCGCCCCAGCCACCACCCTTGTCTAACGGGCCGGGTGATATGACATTGTCGGCCGTACGACGTGTGTTTTGTGATTTTGGTTTAGTATTGTTGTTTTATTTTATTTGTACGGTTGATCAGTTTGCTTCGGCCCTCACCGTACCGGTGTCTCATGAGTTTGCTTTGGCCCTCGTGCAGCATTTTTTTTTTTTTCTTTTTTATGTTATTGTCGGTGTTTCACGAGTTTGCTTCGGCCCTCGTGCACCTTACGTTAATTTAGTTTGTGCCATCCGAGTTGTTTCGACTCTCGTGCACGATTAGTTTTATTAGTGTTATTGTGTGTGGCTTTACTAATGGCATGATCCAGACAAGCGCAAGGTACTAAATCCGGTTCAAGCGTCGACAACAATAACTCGACTCATCTATCGCGGCATCATCAACAATATGTTTTAGTCCAGTCAAAGTGTCCGTCAACTACCGCTTTGACTGAGGGGGTGTATTAGAGAATATTATGAAATATTATTAGAGGATAATATATTATCATTAGTCAGGATATTATTTAGGAATATCCTTGAATTATTCCCCAAGGTAACCCTACTATAAATTGTAACCGATTCTCATAATAAGAAGGAGGTGATTATATCGTTTTATATATCGTCTAACAGTAATAGAATAACTTGAAATAGAAAACTAAGTAGAAAATTAACCGGGGAAGTGGCAAATAAGCCCCATACGTTTAGTCATATGTGCAAATTACCCCCACAACTTTCAATACGTGCAAATTAACCCCGTGTGTTTAGCATTTGGTGCAAATTACTCTTCATTTAATTAATTTAGCTGGTATTCAATATTTTATCCCTTCTCTTATTTATTCCCCAATTAGTTTCCTCATTTTTAAAAGAAATTTGGGCAAGGGACCAATCTACCCCTACCCTACCACACTTTGTTTACTGTTAAAAACCCAAATTCATTTTCTTCTCATACACTCCGTTTGCTCCACAGCTCCATTACCTCATGACATCCTCCCACTTGACCCTTTACCACAATACCACCATGGCACCACCTCATGAAACTCCAGCACCAAATATGACGGCACCGTCGACATTATTCGCTGACGGGGGAGATTCGCGGTTAGATTAAGTTGATTCAAGGGTGAGGGGTGGTGTTTTGTGTGGTTGGGGTCGGTTTTGACGAGAATGGGATAGTGCCGTAAAGGTGAGGCGATCGGACATAGAGTATATATGTGAAAACTTGCTTGGTGGTTGAAGGTGATTTTGAGCTAAACTTAGGTTTTTAGGTGGTCGGCGGGAGAAGAGGGGGTGGTGTGGTGATAAGAAAAGGGTAAATTTGGATTTTCACAAATTAGTAATATTATATGTGAAAATTTAATATTAATTAATCATGTTAATTCAATTTTTATGTTTTAAATTACAAAAGTTTAGTAATAGAATTGAATTGCACCAAAACATAAAGTTATGGGGTTAATTTGCACGTATTGAAAGTTATGGGGGTGATTTGCACATAGTAGTAAACGTATGGGGCTTATTTGCTACTTCTCCGGAAAACTAACCAAAGACTAGACATTCTAATTTAATGAAGAAGAAAATAACACCAACTAACATAAAAATTAAAAGGAAAAATACATCTGCATGCAAGTGCATAATTCCACAATCCTTACGTAGATTGATAGTTTGATACTCTTAGAAGCTAAGCACGTATCGTGCGACTCGTGTCTTTCGTATAATCATATTTAGTGGCAAGAATATCCCATACTTCTTTGGAGGAAGTTGCACTGACGATAGAGCTGCACCAGAGATATTCTGAAATAGTACCCACTAGGGCACCAAGAATGAGGCTGTCTTGTCTTAGCCATGTGTTGTAGGCGGGCTTTGATTTCGAAGGAACCGGATGAGACCCGTCTACAAAGTCAAAGAGGCCATAGCCGATAAGGAGATTGGAGATTTGAAATTGCCAACGTTCGTAATTTTCAGATGTTAGTTTGATACAATTTGAGAAGTTAACAACGATGAATGGATTTTCGGGTTCATCAAGATTCGGAAGGGTGCAACCCGAGATGTCCATTTGGTGAGCAGAGGATCTATCTATATTATTAAAGGAAGCTTTTTCCGAGCGATTATAGAGAGTCCAAGTATAAATAACTACTAAATATGTAAAAAATAATTACAAGACCCAATGTATAGTTAGTATTCTTATACTACAAAAACTCTCACCTAAATATTTATCTTGTGCACTAATAAACAATAATAGAAATAAGAGTTTTAATGGAGTTCAAACAACTTCGTAGTGGTTCATATATATACTCCATGTATATGACTTCATAATATGTAACAACTAGCAATCAATCTTTTTATTGCCTACGTTTAAATAATTGCATGCCAAGATAAATTTTATATATGTGCTTTAACTTCTGTTATGTTGATCGAGTACAGATTCATGCATTATTGATTCATGCATCATATATCATAAATGATATATGATGTAAAACAATTTTTGTGGTAACATTTTTGTAGCTTTAATTCAGTTATACTAATACATGTTTTCTTCTTCTACAGTTATAATCATGATTATTGGAGGATCTGGCAATAACAAAGGTTAAAGGGTCATTTTTTTTCCATCGAGTATAAATCGGTGTGCCTATTTTTTTTTTTTTTTTTTACCTTTATTCTTTTGTACTCCGTTATGTATCATTCGATTGCTACACAATGTCTATATCTATATATATAAATGCTTCTCACAGGAAGCTCACGGTGGATTTTTCCTTCAATAACACAATTTTTTTTGGTCTTTGCTACTTATTAATCTCAAGCTTTATATTACGTATACAAGGTATTCGCTACAATGTTTTTACTTTTTACTAATGAATTTACTTTGTTATGTTGATAGGACAAACCATGAAGACGTCAACTATGGTTTATAAAAACGTGATCAATCAATATATTGTAAGTGAATAATTGATCTGCCCTATGCGATTCATTCACCTTTTATAGTATTACATTATGTACGATACGATTTTGACGTTGTATTGATGATACAACCACGTTATTTTTGTTTCATTGGGGAAGGTAAATAATCACAAATCAATTCATATGGCTAATAGTGTACCATCAAAGCTTTCTTAATACAAATATTAAGATCTCTATTGACATAACAAAACCCACATAAAGATAGGAATTGAAAAATTTCACGAGCTAATGGTACCTTAAAGTCTCCTACTAAATTTTTCGTTCAAACTAGAATTTACGTGAGTTGAGTTTAATTGTATCATTATTAATCATTTAGCAAAGTTGTCACGAGTCTATTACATTGTGTGTAATTATATGGCGTTGAGTTTGGTTAGTAATAGGATAGCTTTTTTAATGTCTATATAAATATATTGTATCATCATAATTATTGTATCTCTTCACTCCCTTTTCCCGTCAAATTCCTTGACCTACAAAGGGTAATCATTATAATTTATTGTAGGGGTAATAGTAGTAGTTCACTCATTTATCATACTATTCAGAGTTAAGACAATTAACTTGGAATGAAATTTGGAGAAAAAGAGGGACAATAAAAGTGAAATGAAGGGAATATAATACTATACTGGCTAATAATATCGGTACACTTCGAGTGCTCTCATTCAAAGTTGAGTTTACAACTAAGCACATGTGAATTTAGTGTATTCTCATGCAAAATGAAATAGCAAAATTGAATCACAGATTTACAACCACAATATAGTCAAGTAAATGACATAAATACAAAGCCAAATCAAATCAAACTCTAAAATTCCAAGATTCTTCATTGAAAAATGAAAAACATTGTATCACACGGCCTAATCAATCAATAACATTAACCAATTGATAATTAGTGTGCATGTAATTACTACGATGATCATGAATATTACAAGAGCAACGACAAATTAAGCGTAATCTATGGCGATCTTCTAAATTTTTTACAGTTCAAAAGAACACTCACCAGTTAATGTATTATACAACTGGTTGTATATACAACTTATTTAATGTAATTGAGCGTTGTTATAAAGTTATCGAGATATAATAACAAAATTATCGAGTTATGATACAAAGTTATTGAGCTTAACAGAATAATTATTAAGCTCAATAACTTTATAAAATAGCTCAATAACTTGTGTTTTAGAGCTCAACAACTCTGAGTCGGTTGTACAATACTACTATACAACTGTTTGTTGGATATTATTTGTGAAGACTCACTATTATTTTTAACAAAAAGAAAAAAAAAAAGAAAATCAGAATGTCAAGCATACAATACAATCATAAACGCTAAAAGGGTTCGAATTTGCCCATAAAACCCATAAGTGATAAAGGAATGCAAATCTAATACTCTTATTTGTGTTATAATTATTTGGACACCGTTTTGTGAGTTCATTGTTTTAAATATGAGCTGGACAACGGCATCTTCACCGATATCAAGCATAACCATATACTCCGTGCTTTTTTTTACTAAGCCATCTTTAAGGCTGAGTTAGTCGACAACGTTTTAATATAATTAAAAATATTACGATAAGATATACCAAACGGCCCGTGCATCGCACGGGCATTAAATCTAGTATATATAATATGTAAAACTTTGGTTACTCGTTGATACTTGATAATAACAGCAAAATATACACAATACTCTCTATATATATAGTACCCCAAAAGTTGCTCAATAAAGCCTCATTAATGGGATTTTCTCTCCCAATAAACCTAGACATTTACTTCATATTTTCCTTTTTGTCTCTTCATTTTACTAATTCAATTCCCAAAAATGACAAATACGTTGTCCCAAAAAAAAAATCAGAATTTATCCTTGAATGCATTACTTAATTTGCGATGTTTCTATTTATAATTTGACTAATGACTAATAGGAATATTTATAATAGTTGGGCCTCAACCATCACCTTAAGGTTTTGGTTGAGATGGTTCATTTATCAATCAATCAATACTATATATTAATTCCAGAAACCAAAGGACTTCAATGTAATTAAAGAAATCTATATAAATTAATTATACTATATAGTTTTAAATCGATAGCACCGTGTGATGGACCTGATAAAGGGATCTCAATGTAAATATTATATCAATCAATACTATATATTAATTCCAGAAACCAAGGGACTTCAATGTAATTAAAGAAAGTTATACAAATTAATTATACTATATAGTTTTAAATCACTAGCACCATGTGATGGACCCGATTAAGGGATCTCAATGCAAATATTATATAGTTTTGGTTAAAATTAAATTATATAGAAACTTGATAATTTTCCTAAACATTTGTAAGAGACTAAAACATGGTAAATTTCCTTAAAATAAAATAATTAATTAAGATGATCAATTTCCATAAAATAAAATAATTAATTAATTAAGATGGTCAATTTCAAGGAGACTAAAAGAAAGAAGATGCTTAATAATTTTCCTAAATATTTATAGAATACTAGAAGATGGTCAATTTTCTTAAAATAAATAATAAATTAGTATAAACATGCACACTTATGGTATTAATTATTACCATCATGAAATTATATATTAAATTTAAAATCTATTCAATTTTCTTAAACTTTATATACTAGATGTATAGAGATGTTAATTATTTAACATACAAAAATATAATATAAGTAGGTTATAAATAATTCAAGTTAGATTACATAATATATAATATTGCATAATTACTTCGATTTGATTTAATGCATATATGTAATATATTTATATAAATATATAATCCTCTTGAAATTGCATGCCTACGTAGTAAAAGTAATTTCATAGGTAAAGAATAAAATTGTAGTAACATTGGATATAGTTATATGATAGTAATCACTCATTTGAATAGTAAAAGTAACAATATTATCAGCGAGATTAGTGAAAGTGTTAGAAACAACAACGGGAATAGTGAAATAATCAATATTAATGCGGCAATAGAGAAAGTAACAATAATTACGGCGGGAGTAGTAAAATTATCAATATTAATGTGGCAGTAATGATAGTAACAATAATTACGTCGGAAGTAGTGAAAGTAATAATGATTACGGGCAAGTAGTGAAATGTTATTACTATTATTTCATTAATTAGAGTAAAATATTAATAGCGGGAGTAATGAATTTGTCTCAAAAATTATTTTATCGTAATTTTAGGATATGTCATAGAAAAATATTTTAATGATAAATTTATAAGTTATGCAACTTTAAGTAATTTTATTTAATGAAAAAAAAATTAATGGTAAGTAGAGGTAGCCCGGGCGAAGCCGGGCACCAATACTAGTACTATATATTAAAGTCAGAAATCAAGGGACTTCAATGTAATTAAAGAAAGTTATACAAATTAATTATACTATATAGTTTTAAATCACTAGCACCGTGTGATGGACCCGATTAAGGGATCTCAATGCAAATATTATATAGTTTGGGTTAAAATTAAATTATATAGGAGCTTGGTAATTTTCCTAAACAATTGTAAGAGACTAAAACATGGTCAATTTCCTTAAAATAAAATAATTAATTAAGATGGTCAATTTCCTTAAAATAAAATATTTAATTAAGATGGTGCTTGATAATTTTCCTAAATATTTATAGAGACTAGAAGATGGTCAATTTTCTTAAAATAAAATAATTAATTAATACAAACATACACACTTATGGTATTAATTATTATCATCATAAAATTATATATTAAATTGAAAATCTATGCAATTTTATTAAACTTTATCGTTTATTAGATGTATAGAGATGTTAATTATTTAACATACACAAATATAATATAAGTAGGTTATAAATAATTCAAGTTAGATTCCATAATATATAATATTGCATAATTCTTTCAATTTGATTTAATGCATATATGTAATATATTTATATAAATATATAATCCTCTTAAAATTACATGCCTAAGTAGTAAAAGTAATTTCTTCAGTAAAGAAAAGAATTGTAGTAACATTGGATATAGTTATATGATAGTAATCACTCATTTGAATAGTAAAAGTAACAATATTATCAACGAGATTAGTGAAAGGAGTAGAAACAACAACGATAGTAGTGAAATTATCAATATTAATGCGGCAATAGTGAAAGTAACAATAATTACGGCGGTAGTAGTGCAATTATCAATATTAATGCGGCAGTAGTGACGGTAACAATAATTACAGCGGGAGTAGTGAAAGGAACAATGATTACGGGCAAGTAGTGAAATGTTATTACCATTGTTTCATTAATAAAAGTAAAATATTACTAGCGAGAGTAGTGAATTTGTCTCAAAATTTATTTCATCGTAATTTTAGGATATGTCATAGACAAATATATTAATGATAAATTTATGAGTTATGCAACTTTAAATAATTTTATTTAATGAAAAAAAATAATTTAATAGTAAGTAGAGGTAGCCCGGGCGAAGCCGGGCACCAATACTAGTAGTTTTAATTCCAGAAACCAAGGGACTTTAATGTAATTAAAGAAATTTATACAAATTAATTATACTATATAGTTTTAAATCGATAACACCGTGTGATGGACCTGATAAAGGGGCCTCAATGTAAATATTATATAGTTTTGGTTAAAAGTATAATATAAAGATGCCTTGATGAAGAATACTTATGGAAACTACATTAAATTAAAGGAATAATTTTTAGAAAACACAATAATATAGTGATTTTCCTTAAAATTAACATGCCCCGCTTATAGAATTAATTAGTATCATCATAGAATTATAAATTAAATTAAATGTAGTAAAAGTAATAGTAGCAGCAACTAGATTAATAAAATTAACGGTATTAATGTGGGAGTAGTGACAGTTAAAATAATGACAGTGTGAGTAGTGAATGTAACAACGAATGTAGTGAAAGTAACATTGACAACAATGAGAAAAAGAATGAACAATTAAATAACCAATCGACTCAAGGAAATATTTTATTTATTTAAATATAGGCCGGATAAAATTAACGGGAATAATAATGAATTTAACATGAAAAAATAGAGGAATTAGTAAAAGAAACAATAGTAACCACGATAGTAGTGAACGTAATGATATTAACAAAGAATGTTGTGAAGGTAATAATATTAATAGCGGGGCAGTGAACGTGTCTCATAATTTGAAAAAAAAAATTTACATTTCATCATAATTACAAGATATGCTATAGAAAAATATATTACTAATAGTAAACGTGTGAGTTAGACAACTCCAACATAGTTTATTTCATTGAAAATAAAATTTAACGGTAAAAAGAGGTAGCCCGGGCGAAGCCGGGCACCAAACCTAGTTATTATTGAAATCGGTTACATATATAGTAGACCGTCTTGGATAACAATCCAAGAATATTCCTAAACTATTCTATAGGATATCTTTCCTAATATCTCAGTATATCTATTAGAGAATAGTATATTAGAGATATTATTATTAGGGAAATATATTATCATTAGATAATATATTATAGTTAGGATATTATACCGAGGAATATTCTTGGAGTATTCCGCAATATATTGTCCTATATATTGTAATCAGTTTATCAATAATACTCACCCCATTCAGTTATATTCTCCCTTATATTATTAACATGGTATCAGAGCCTCTTTCTTGAGGACTCTAAAATCCGTTTCCGCATTCTTACCGGTGGGTGGCCGGAAATTTACACCCACCGGTAGGATACTCAATTAAAAAAACCCCTCAAAACTCTGGAAGTGGAATATCAGCACACGGTACGGGGGAGCCGGTGCACAACCAACCACTCTTCAAGCCCAACGGGCATTTGAGTGAGGGAGCGTAATAGGAATATTTATAATAGGTGGACCTCAACCATCACCTTAAGGTTTTGGTTGAAATGGTTCATTTAACATGGTATCAGCTTAATCGATCCTCTCAAAACTTTTCGCTTGCTACAAAATATTGCTCAAACAACCGGCTGGAGATGGCTGTCATATACCATCTCCGGCGGGTATCACTTCACGGGCATATTATTTAGGAGTTTTCAAGTCTTTGTTATTAGGAGTATTAGATTAGAAATAAATGAGGGACCCACCCAATACCCAATTTCCCACAAAATACCAAATAATCCCTCCATCTTCCGCAACACAGCCCTCGACAATCCCTCCTTTTACATTCAACCACCCACCGCTGCCTTACCTCTGAACAACCCAGCCAATTACCAACCTTGCCACGCCAACCTCGCGGCCCTACCACTTTATTCAATGCGTGACCTCCATCCTTTACCTCCGTTGTCACCCAAAACCAACCAACTCCACCGAAACCTCGTCGCCACCCATAACCTCGAACAACCCGCAACGTCTCAGCCCCCACCTTATCGTCCCTCGGCCTATATTATTATTAGGAATAAATAATTTCTCTACCCTCTCCGGTTGTTCTTCAAGTTGTATGCCTTCGCCGATGTCGCCGTTGATTACGTCAGCGCCACCGCCGCCATCGCACTTCCCGCTTTTCTTGTTGCTACGGCAACCATCTGCCATGTTGTTTCGACAACCGCCACAGTTCTAAACCTCCGCCACATCCCACTATTGCCTTCTCCTTGTTCGCGACAGGCTCGCTCTAGCAACCACCCATGCCTAACTGGCCGGGTGGTATGACTCCGCCGGTTTCGACCCGCACAGCCAACCACACCGCCACAGGATCGAAGTGGCTCTCGGATGTGTGCTTTTGTCTTTGGTTTAGTAGTATTGTTTTTATTTTATTTGTACGGTTGAGTTTGCTTCGGCCCTCACCGTACCGGTGTTTTACGAGTTAGCTTCGGCCCTCGTGCACCATTTGTTTTGTTTTCTTTTTATTATATTGTCGGTGTTTCACGAGTTTGCTTCGGCCCTCGTGCGTCTTGACGTTTAGGGTTGTGTCTCACGAGTTGTTTCGACTCTTGTGCACGATCAGTTTTATTCGTGTTATTAAGTATGGCTCTTCTAATGGCATGATCAAGACAAGCACAAGGATTACAACTGGTTCAAGTGTCGACAACGATCAACTCGATCATCTACCACGGCATCATCGTCTATATATCTATATGTTTTCGTTCAGTCAAAGTGTCCGTCAAACGTTAACTACCGCATTGACTGAGGGGGTGTATTAGAGAATAGTATATTAGAGATATTATTATTAGAGAAATATATTATCATTAGATAATCTTATCTTTATTAATTCAGAAGACAATACTCAATCCAGGACGTGCCACATCATTAATACAACTTTTTTCTTTTATTTGGAAATTCATGTTATGGTGGGACCCGTTAGTGTGCAAGGTATTTATTTCTTCAGAATTCCGCAAATACAAACATGCGACAAATTCCATCTTAGGACATATAGTATGAAATAATTTTATACATTCCAAATAAATGAAATTAATGGCATGTAAGCGGTATGAATTACAAATCGGAATAAATGAAGCTAATTACAAATTATAGAATTTACATAATTTTACAAATAAATTGAATAACAATAAAATAACATAATTACGAGAAGGGTTTATATTTAATTACGGGATTGAATTACATATAATGAGTATAAATTACAGGCATAATTTTTTAAAACTACATAATTTTTTAAAACTAGATAGTACGATATATTTTTAAAAACAAATCATGACGGAGTATTTACTTATAGTTAAAAACTCGCCAACTTAACTACTAGCCGCGCACACTGAAAATGGTAGGTGACAATGATAGGCTACCAAGTAAATTTACTCTTCAACAAACGTCGAGAATGTTTATTTCCAGTTAGATCATGTAGATCACTGATATAGAACTATTAGATAATTACAATAAAAATGTAAAAATAAAATATTCATCAGAAAACATTCATATCGTTGTAAATACATACCCGTACAATTTTGCACGGGTTTAAAACTAGTATATTATAGTTAGGATATTATGCCGAGGAATATTCTTGGAGTATTCCGCAAGATATTGTTCTATATATTGTAATCAGTTTGTCAATAATACTCACCTCATTCAGTTATATTCTCCCTTATATTATTAACAATGACTTTCTTTGAAATTGTAAAGGGTTATTAATTCGGTATTTGTATATTTGGGTTTATTCTAATTGTATAAATTGGATAGGATTTGAAGTCACAGGGGTGAAAATTTTAAACGGGGATAAAAGGGCAAATTTGAAATTTTCAAACGTAAGCGGGCGAGCACCTCTGCTTATTGTTCCTTTAACCATTGAGCATTATTGGTTGATACAAATATATCTTGGAACCATTAGAATAGGAAATTAAACTACCACGGAGCTTTACTAAATACTAGAAAATAATAAAAATTTTCTTTTCCAAGTTCTTTGTCCCTTTAACCATTGAGCATTTGAGCTACAAAAGAAGGAGCTCCTTATATAAAACTGTTTTTGAATCTATTCCGCCGTCTCAACTTATTGTTTACTTTTATTATTATTATTATTATTATTATTATTATTATTATTATTATTAACCTACTCACAAAAGAAGGAGCTCCTTATATAAAACAGTCGGCAGCTACTCAAGTTTGACAGCAAAATCATGAATCTTTAGCAGGTGATGAGATACCACTTGGACAAAGAATATTATTGATCTATATTACGAGTATATAGTTTGTACTCCAATTGTATATAAATAAATTAATATAATGGCTAACTTCTCCATTCTCTATTTAATTGAAATTTTTTCTTCATTAGTCCAACATTTGTACAAATCTAAATCTCTACTATATAATTTGAATGAGTAATGTGTAAGACAAGGACTCAAACTATCAATTTTTTTCCAATTAAGGACCTGAAGTATTAAACTATCCCGTTAAGGACCTCATGTAGCTTTTCCGTTAACTTTATGGTCAAATACATCTTAGATTCAATTAAATAATTTTGGGATATTCTCTCGTGTACCCCTCAACTTTTTTATTTTCTATGATATACCCCTCTTTTCATGCAAAAAAACTTTGACCGTCAATAACTTTTGGCTACAAGTTCAGAATACAATAATTTTTTTTCCAAATTGACCGTCTTTAAGAAGTCTTCGGTTTGAATAACAAATCACCGACGTCTCAACTCGTACTCGGGAATTATGGTCGGTCAAAGTTTATTCGTTAAAAATGTTTGACCAACCATAACTCCGGCTACGAGTTCAAAAACCGGTGATTTTTTTTTTCAAATTCAAGGTCTTGACGAGATAATTGGGTTGAAAAAAAAAATTTACCGTTTTCTGAACTCGTAAGAGAGAATTATTGTCGGTCAAAGTTTTTTTTGTGAAAAACGAGGGATACACTTTAGGAAACGAAAAAGTCCAGGGGTACACGAGAGAATATCCCAATAATTTTTATTTTCCTAGCAAGAGAAAAAAAAAGATTTCACACTCTCTATTCACAATTTTCTACACAACCATACATTGCCTTAGCCATAATTCTTTGATATTTATGTCCATCTGATCCTGTTGTCATTCGACATTATTTTGCAACGGGACTATGGCCCTGTTCTTTCTGGCTTTTTTTTTAGAGCCGAATCGAATCGAATGGAGCCGAATCGAATCGAATCTGAAATGAATCGAATCGAATGGAGTGAATCGAATCGAATCGAATCGAATGGAGTCGAGCTGGATCGAATCGAATCGAATAGAGTGAATCGAATCGAATCAATCGAATCGAATAAAAAATTGAATTGAATGAATCGAAATAATCATATTAATAATAATAATAATAATATTTAATATTATTGTTATTATCAACTATAATAATAATAATAATAATAATAATAATAATAATAATAAAAATAATAATAATAATAATAATCATCATAGTATAATACTATTTATACTAAAATTAATATTTTTAAGAAAAAAATTATAATATTATACTCCCTCTGTCCCGGTAATTTGTTGTCCTATTCCATTTTGGGGTGTCTCATTCAATTATTGTCCTTTCTATTTTGAGAATGAACTTGATGAACAATTTGATCATTCATACTCAATTTGGTCCGCTTGTCATTTTATAATTGGCCACTCCTCTTTCCTTGGTCTTTGTGCCAAAACCAAAGGACAACAATTGACCGGAATAGAGGGAGGAGTATATGAATAATCATAAATTATAATAATGAAAAACTAGTAATTTTTTACTAATAATATTCCTAATAACAATAATAAATAATAATGTCAATATTAATAATGATATTAGTAAAAATAATTGTTTCGAATAAAAACACTCAAGTAAGCGTTGCTCGAATCCGGGTCGGGTCAACGCGCTCCTCTCAGACGATGGCACCTCGAACCTATGCTTGCTCTCTCCGGATGGATCTTCCACGCGTAACAAATAGGGCCTCAGAGGATTCGCAATAGGTCTTTCTCTGATGCCTTACGGTACTGTTGGATAGTTGGGACCTTGCTTGAAGCTAAGGTTTCCGTGCCCTCTCATAGTAGCTCGAATAGTCTTACTTCTAGAGAGAGGAAGTTGTTGGTGATAAGTATTTTACCATTGATGGGTGAAGAATGAGGTATTTATAGATTTCTATGTGTACCTCAAATGATGGCTGGCAAGCATAGTTACCATATTCGCTATGAATACGCCTTATCGATTCGCGATTCGCTTATAGAAAATGTGTTATATGTATTTTCAGTAATCAGTTGATAGAATTCGCTTTTAACAATTCGTGATTCGTAGAGTATCAAGTGAATCCGTAACCATGTTGGCAAGCGTGTTGACTTGTATGACCCGTATTGGCTCTTTGGGTCAAGTCGGTTGGGCGTGCCCCATCAATAATATTAATAATAAATGTTATTAATTTTAATAATAATAATACCAATAATTATAACAACAACAACAACAACAATACTAATAATAATAATAATAATAATAATAACAACAACAATAATAATAAATAATATTATTATTAACATTATTAACATTATTATTCATTTTAACAACAACAACAACAATATTATTCATTTTAATAATAATATTCATAATAATAATAATAATAAATAAATTATTAATAACATTATTATTAACACTATAATAATAATAATAATAATAATAATAATAATAATAAGGGTGTGGGATAGTGTTAATAATAATGTTATTAATAATTTATTTATTATTATTATTATTATGAATATTATTATTAAAATGAATAATATTGTTGTTGTTGTTGTTAAAATGAATAATAATGTTAATAATGTTAATAATAATATTATTTATTATTATTGTTGTTGTTATTATTATTATTATTATTATTATTATTAGTATTGTTGTTGTTGTTGTTGTTGTTATAATTATTGGTATTATTATTATTAAAATTAATAACATTTATTATTAATATTATTGATGGGGCACGCCCAACCGACTTGACCCAGTAGCCAATACGGGGTCATACAAGTCAACACGCTTGCCAACATGGTTACGGATTCACTTGATACTCTACGAATCACGAATTGTTAAAAGCGAATTCTATAAATTCTCGGCATCTCAGGATGCTGGGGCTCGGGTAGCCGCTTACATTTTTACTCGTATTAGCTTTACTATTGCTAAGGGTGTGGGAGCCCAGATTGTCTCTCGGCTCCCCACCAATTTCATGTAAACCTTTTATTTTTATTATAATGAAAGCTGCGCGCATTTTATAATAAAAAAAAAAAAAAAAAAATAATAATAATAATAATAAAGAATAATATTAAAAAAATAGTATTATTGATAACAAAACTAATAATAACTATTAAATTTAAGATGAGTAAGGCTGAAATGAGCTGAACTTAATGGAGTGAATCGAATCGAATGAAGTGATTTGAAATGAATCGAATCGAATGGAGTGAATCGAATCGAATCGAATCGAATGGAGTGAATCGAATCGAATCGAATGAATCGAATCGAATCGAAGAAATGAATCGAATCGAAATAGGCTGAAAATAAGCCAGAAAGAACAGGGCCTATGTACATTTACGATGGAAAATTGTTGCGAAGTCACGTACAAAAGTTGGATAATCCGGTGTGAAATTGCTAAGAACAGAGAAGAGGAATTGTAATCTTCTTATTTCCTTGAACATAGACGTACAATGCATAGACTATATATACAAATAATATTGTCAACTAAATCTTTGACTATCTTTGCATATATTCCATAATCTGTTTTCTTAATTTAACACTCCCTCTAAAGTTGGCGGTCTTGGTAATCCGAGACCCAACTTGTACTGAAGATGATCGAAGCTTTCTCCTCCTAACGCTTTGGTAAACAAGTCCGCTATTTGCTCCTTACTTCGAACGTGAAACGTGTTGATGGTATTTGACACTAAGTGTTGTCTCACAAAATGGCAGTCTATCTCAATGTGCTTTGTTCGATCGTGGAACACCGGATTTCGTAACTGACCCAAAAAGCTAAGAAGATGTCAAAACAACAAGAGGTATTCGTAACTGACGAAACCGAATTCTGCCAAGATGATACCGTCCACAATTCTGTAGTTGCGCAGCCCTCCACCGGCCGGGTAATTCAACCGGAGTACGGGATGCCAATAATACCAGATAAGCCGCTGCCCGCCAACCAGGTCACCATCATGGGACATGTGGTTGATGTAGCAAAACTGAAGCTACTCCTGGACCTCATTGGTAGTACGTCGGCTCACAGTGTCACACCGACAAGAGCGGCGGAACCCGTCCAGGAGACCAGGGCCCAGAATGTGACTCCAAGAGACTTGAATGGAGCGCTGGAAGAAGCTGGCCCTGTCAAGACGCCGGAGGAGCCCAGAATGCTAGTGGTAGACCTGAGTCCTTCCCGCACTCGCGGGAGGACGGCGTCGCCGCAGCACCGACGAGGCACCCCCCCAGAGGAGTGAAAGAAGTCCGACTCACCAGAGTCGGAGAAGAAGCTCGACTCGCCAGAGTCGGAGAAGAAGCCCTTCCCGCCACGGGGAGAGGAGCCGGACTAGGGATGTGAGGAGCCGATCGCCGCGTGTCGTTCGACACGTGGTCAGACAACCCCTCAGCGCCTACGTCCTAGATACCCCGGTGCCGACTAAGCTGAAGTTGCCACCTATAGCATACAAAGGAGAAGGCGACCCAACCGACCACGTCGAGGCTTACGAACCTCACATGTCGGTATGGGAGCAACCCGATGAGGTTTGGTGCCGAGTCTTCCCAACGACACTGCATGGGATGGCACAAAGTTGGTACAAGGGGCTACCCGACTGGTCGGTATACTGTTACGCCGACCTAAAGGACACATTCCTAGCCCAGTATTCTTGCAACAAGAGGAGGGCCGTGGAGACCTCGGACCTCCTGACTATCAGACAGGAAGGAGGCGAATCTCTCCGAAGTTATGTGAAGAGGTTCGACGCCAAGGTTCAGCAGATTCGTGAGCTGAACAGCGAACTGGCAGCCTTCGCGCTGATGAAAGGCCTCCCGAGAGGAGACCTAAAAAATGAGCTCATCAAGTGCGGCGGCCTGAACCTGGAGTCCGCCAGGAAGATGGCCGATCAAGCCATAAAAGTGGAGGACTACCACAAAACCTGGGTAGGCCCCAGCGAGGCCGAGCACTCAGAAAGAAAAAGCCGCCGGGAGGACAACCCGGATGAAAGACGCCGTGACAATAATAGGTCACGGTCTGACAGGTCCACCAGGAAGCAGAGCTCGGCGGGCGCCGGGGGGAGTTCGGGAACGTACCACCAAAGGCGGTACAATGATCACACCCCCCTGGTTGTATCTGCCGCCGAGGTCTTCGCCCTGAACAAGGGCGAGGGCCAGAAGTGGGAAAGGCCCCCCAAGCCGAAGAGAGACGGTGACACGAGCCAGTACTGTGAGTACCACGGCCACACCGGTCACCTTACTAACAACTGCCGGCATCTGAAGAATGCCATTGAAGAGCTAATCCGGAAGGGGAGCCTCGGCAAGTATGTTGTCAAAGGCCAAAATACTGAGGCCGGCGGTTCAAATAAGAAATCCGTCTTTGAACGGATATGAGTGATCCATGTTGTCATCGGGGGCAACGAGAACGGTGGGTCCGCTCATGGGCACAAACGGCACCTGAACGAGTTGTATCAGGCCATCAACTTTGTGCCCAAAACAGCGGTCCCCGCTTCCAACATCCCCGACATGACTATTGGAAAGATGGACTACGAGGGAGTCATCGCCCCTCACAGCGACCCACTTGTAGTCCATTTGGACATATCCAACCACCTGGTCAAGAGGTGCCTGATTGACACAGGCGCCTACACGAACATCATGTTCAGGGAGTGCTTTCTCAACCTCGGTCTGAAGGTTGAAAACCTGAGCCCCTGCACTAATCCGTTGTACAGTTTTTCCGGAGCCGGCCTGGTACCCCTGAGGTCGATCAGACTGCCAGTGATGTTCGGCGAGGGGGATGCGGCAAAGAACGTCCTAGCTGAGTTCGTGGTCATTGACGGCTCGTCCGCCTACAACGTCCTCATAGGCCGAGTCACTCTGAGCGAGGCCGACGCAGTGATGTCCATCCGGGCCCTGACACTAATGTATGTCTCGGACCGGGGGGAAGCGCATAAGCTCGTCTCCAAGGACGAGAAGGACGAGGTGGTCAACACCCAGATATCCGCCAGAGGGTGCAACATGCAGTCCCTCAAAGTGGCAAAGAAGTCAGAGAAGGGGAAGAGCCCATCCTTGCAGCAGGAGAGCGACCCGATGGATACCAACGTCGGCATGGTTGAAGGAACCCCGACCGACCAACAAGAGCCGCATCCCGCCGTATGGGAAATAACTACTGACGGGTCCCACATGGCGAACAGCCCAGGAGCCGGCATCCGTATCACCAGCCCAAGAGAGGACGTGTTTGAGCACGCCTTGAAATTTACCTTCTCAACCTCGAACAACGAATCCGAATACGAGGCGGTGATAAATGGAGTCGAATTAGCTAGGGCTGCCGGGGCGGAGCACGTCGTGGTTAAAACATGCTCACTATTGGTGGCCAACCAAATCAGCGGAGAGTATGAGGCTCAAGGTGACGGGATGGTAAGATACCTGGAAAGGGTGAAAGCCGACACCGCCAAATTGAAGTCCTTCCAGATACAGTACATTCCCAGGTCCGACGGTCCCTCAAGACACACCGGCTGACAGACATGGAGGGTGCACCTTTGATGAGCCATTAGGACACTGACAATCTCGGGAAAATTTTGTATAAGCGGCGGAGGTGCCCAAGACAACTGTGGGCACCCCGACGCATGTTTATATCTAATGAAGAATCGTCCAAGTTCTCCATCAAAGTATTCATTTCCCCCCATAGTCACTATCAAGAAGAAGACGCCGTCGTAGTCACCCCAAGAAGTAGACGCTACGGCAGTCACCCCAAGAGGTAGATGCCGCAGCAGTCACTCCAAGAGGTAGACGCCACGGCAGTCACCATCAAGAAATAGGCGCCGTCGCAGTCACCCCAAGAAGTAGACACTACGGCAGTCACCCCAAGAGGTAGACGCCGCAGCAGTCACTCCAAGAGGTAGACGCCACGGCGATCACCATCAAGAAATAGGCGCCATCGCAGATCACCCCAAGAAGTAGACGCTACGGCGAGTCACCCCAAGAGGTAGACGCCGGCGGTCCTACCCAAGCGGTAGACGCCACGGCAATCACTATAAGGAAGCAGATGTCATGACAGTCGCTACCAGCGCGGTTGATACTCGCGAAAGCGATCAGCACGCCCTAGGAACGTTAAACACAGTTGAGATACGCATTCTAACTGCCTTGGCCAGACCGAGGTAGAAACAAAAGAAGCGCTCAATTAATGACGTAAGAAGACAACTCAGACGAAGACAAGAAAAGACCTCGGCCAAGCCAGAGGCAAAATAAGCAAACTCTTAATAAAAATGATAACAGTTTACAAGTGAGGAAAATACAGACGACGGCCGTCCCCATAGGGATAAGCCAAAACACAACCTACCAAAGTTGTACAAAATACAAGGAAAAGAAAAGCAAAAGGTTACAAACGTATCATTTAAGCGCCAAAAGATGGCAGGGAGGAAAGGCCTAATAATTGGCTCCCGAACAGCTACAGCTATCCGAGACGGCGGGTGAGCCTGGTGACGACCGCCCGTCTCCCTATGCTATTCTTTGCTTGCCATCGCGAGCGGTAGCAGCACCATCTTTGATGGGCGACCCAGAAGCTTTCTCAGCAGCCTCAGCTTTCTTGGCAGCCTCAGCCTCAGCAGCCTCAGCTGCCCTTGCTCTCTCAGCTTCCTCCTTGGCCGCCTTAGTCTTCTCAGCAAGGGCTGCCTTCTCCGCGGCCACCTCTTCTTCCTTCTTCACCCTTACCTCCTCCTTGGCTTCTCCTTCGTGGCTTCCTCTTTAGCTTTGAGCTTGTCATCAAACAGCTCGTCAAATCTGTCCCACGGAAAGGAGCCATCAAGAGGGAAGAGCTCCTCAATCACTTCCCTGGCAGCTTCTTCGGCCAGGTCCCGGTATTGGGCGCACATGTTAGGGAGGAGAATGGTTTGGAGTGTCTCAATGTCCTCCTCCCTTTGGGCGATGATAGCATCCTTGTTCCGGACCACCTTCCCCTGGGCCTGGAACAAGCCCCTAAATTTGTTCCTCTGCGTAAGGTAAAGGTCGGCGTCCTTCTGAACGAGGTCACGCATCTCCCGCAGCTTAGCAGCTTCAGCCGCCGCAGCCTCGGCCTTGGCTCTCTCAGCAAGGACCTCCTTTTCAGCGTCCTCCCTGAGTTTTCTCTCGGCACGGACTGCCTCCTCTGCCTCAGCCTTGGCCCTCTTAGCCTCCTTGTTGGCCGCGTCGAGTTCAAGCCTTAGCCTCTCAAGCTGTAGGGCAGCTTCAGCCATGGTCTTCTCTTGCTCCATAATAAGAGCACCGGCCGTATCAGCCCACTTCGCCAGTAACCTGATCAAACCTAGGCCCTCCGACTTAATCTGGAGGGGGGTAGGCTTCGGGAAGGAGGTGACAACGGTGACATCTTGACCACTTGCTTGCGCAGCTTTCCCTTCGGCACGCCGTTCAATAGTGTGTCCGGTGGACGGCAGCGGTTGATCTACAAAAATTCAATCAAATCATCCATGTCAACATTCATGGACAAACCAGAAAGCCTGTAATCAGGAACGCCCAACGAGCCGGCTAAGTCTGAGCCATAGGATAGATCAGTACCAGGCTTGGACTTCTTGGTCGGAGGGCCCATTTCCTTGCCGCCCTCGGTAACACCCGCAGCAGCAGGAGTAGACTTCTTCCTCTTAAGGACAAGGGGAGATCTCTCCGCATCGGAGTCCTCCCCATTGGTAATGTCAACAATCACCACCGTCTCCTTCTGGACTGAAGGGATAGGAGGTGGAACTGATGTCGACGCGGTCGCCGCCGAAGACTTCGCTTTCCGCGTCCGACGCGGCATGTTACTAGCGACCTTCGCCTGGGCCGCCTCCACATTCAAGCCTTTTTTTTGATCCATGAGATCATTCGGCGACGTTTGCGATCACGGACCGAGCCTTAGGATGCAAATCAGCAACGGTCTTGTCCTTGTGCGGCCCCATTCTCGGAGGATATCCTCGACAGTCCGGTCCAAAGTGGGTGCGAAGGAAACACAAAGAAGAGTTAAGTATAAGAACTAAATCAAAATTCAAAGAAACAGAAACATTGAGAGCAGAGATGGGCCCCACACCGACCCCACTCACCCTGTGCTAGGGCCGGTATGAGGCCGACATGGCAGAGCAGCTCATCCTGAAGAATGATCTGCGTTGGTGGAATCCATCTTTTCGGCAACCCACTCTTGTCCACCTCAAAAAGCCTCATCGCCAGCCTCTCATCCGCATTAAGAGGGACCTTGTCGGCGTCCATCTTAAGCTTATTCCGGGTGACCCATCTATCATGCTCCGCCTTAGTCTCGCACCGCAAATTAACTTGGTGCTGAAAGGACCGGGGCAGCGGATAGTCATCCGGCACCTCAACGTACACCCACCGATCTTTCCAGTCTTTGCAGGAAGTGAGCTTATCAACGGAGACGTAACCCGGCTCCATCTGCACGCTGTACCATCCGACGCGACCAGGAAATGACGGCCGAAGGTGGTGAAGCCGACGGAATAAATTAACCGTTGGGACCTCCCCTTGAAGAGACAGAGCGGACAAAGCCGACTATGGTCCGATAGCCAAGGGTGCGGTTGGGCCACGGCGACGTTCATGGCTCTAATAATGGCCATAACATATTCGTTCAGCGGAAACCGGAGCCCGTACTCCAAGTGTCGGATGTATACGCCGATGCAACCCGGTGGAGGGCAACAGACGACCTGACCCTCCTCAGGGACACCAATTTTGTATCCCTTGCCAAAATAGAAATGGCCCTCGAAGAATGTTTCGCCGGAGCAACTGGCGAATTTGTGGGTCCAAGCACGGTCAGGGTCGGCCTTACAGGCGTCGCCATGGTCCATGATGAGTTGCCTCCCCTCACTAGGACGAATCCTTCCAACATCCTCGCCGACATCACCAGAATCCTCATCAGTTTCGGCGTCATCCTCCCAATCCTCCAAAACTTTTGGGTCAACTTTGGGAGAAGGGGACCTAGGGCCCCCAGACCTTAGCGGGACGGCGGCCAGAGCCTCCTCCTCGTCAAGACGCGACGGGGAACCCCCCCGGCGCGCGGTTGCTAGGACCGGCATCAGCGGAAGACATGTTTACAACGAAGCTTAAAAAGTTAAAAAGTTGGAGAATTGGTTTGTTTACCTCAAAGAAAAGTGCTACGCCGGAGTAACAATTTTGAAAGCTAGAGAGAAGTTTCGTCAAAAAGCGCTAGAAAGAGGAAAATTTTAGAAAATGAAATTGGTGGTCAATTTCAGGGACCAACTGCCCTATTTATAGGGGAAAGCCCATGAAGAAGGACCAATCAGGGCACAGCCCATGAAACGTCAGCCAATCAGCGAACAGACACGTGTCAGACATGCAACCATGGAATGTCAATCGTTGCAATAGTTGAACGTCAATCAATGCAACAGTGACCAAGCGTCTTCAACACGCCCCTTCAAATCTCTCTGCCCATTCATCTTCCTCAACAAACTCCTAAGTATCTGTTCTTCGCCGGCCACATGATCAACCAAGCTTGTCAGCACCGGCTGGGGGCAATCAAAAGCACACGGCGCTCACAACCTCGGTCTCGGCCAGCACCACTTTCTTTTCCACATCTGATGTCCATTACACATCCATGTGGAGGGGGGATATGGTACGGCCTAAGCAGAGCCACGCCGAGATAGAAGAAGCCGGGGCAGAAAATTTTTGTCTTACGCAGAATATACGCTCAACATACATCGGAGCCCATACCACGGCATAAACTACGCTGGGGGCAAATTGATGGGGCATATTCTGTACCCGCTCACCAGTCAACATATTGAGCAAGGTCAAAGATATCCGCAGCAAGTCAACGACTTAGACAGCCTGACCGGCGCAGCCTGTCGGCCTGTCTCTTGGGTCCCGGCTGGGGCAACTGACCAGCCGAGGCACACATCCGCGAACTCATATCCAAGACCCCTCGGCGGTGAGTCAACAGGGCCCGTCGGCCTGCCATGGGTCCCTCGACCGAGGGGTAGATCAGTCTTTCCACCTGCTAGCCACTTGGCCACTACGTGACAAAAGGTGAAAGTCTATAAATACTCCTCAACTCTCATTGAGGAGAGGATACACAATTTAACCTAAGAATCACTATTCATCTGGTAATATCTTCCTTATCTCTCTACAATATATACTTCGCCAAGTAACAACAACTTATCCCTTTAAGTTTACTGACTTGAGCGTCGGAGTGAGTTCGCTCGGTCCAAAGCCGAGCCCTCAGTTTGTTCATCGTTTCAGGAGACCGCAAGGAGGATTCACCTAAAGACGTCATTCTACAAGCACGGGTGGTAACAAATAACTGCTCTGGAATTACACCCGGAACAGTTACTACACAATTGTTTTCACTTATTAATTGTTGAACGGAAATAAGGTCGCAAGTAAGTGTTGACACAAATAAAACATCCTTCAAAATGAAATTCTTGCTCAATTGGACTTCTCCATGTAACTCGGCTTCCATTCTTCTTCCATCCGGTAGGCTGACAGTGCACGAATCCTCACGCCAAATATTTTTAAGTAAGTCTTTCTTACCCGTCATATGGTGTGAGCATCCACTATCTATTAGCCAATCGACATCTAAAGTAATTTTCATACCTTGTAATTTGCCATTTCCATCTGCACTACCACTCAACAAGATCTTTATCTTTTCAATTTCCTCGGTGGTGAAAGGAATACTCTGTTTCGAGGTTTCTGCATTGTTGTTGCTTCCCGACGAGCTACTGCCAATAGCATTGGCCTGGTAACCACGTCCACGGCCTCTTCCTCGGGTACTTCCTCCACGGTTACTTCCTCCACCTCTTCTACCACGGCCTCTTTCTCTCGCCTTCACCTCTTCGTATACATGCTTATCATAACAATTCTCTTCAGTGTGAAAGTATTTTTTGCAATAAGTAAATTGTGGTGGGGGATCATCTTCATCAATCTCAAGTTTCTTGTATCCACCTCGTCCTCTTCCTGTATTCGGTATTCTCGCAGCCATGGCTGCTTCTACCCTGTCTTCCTTAACTTTGGTCATGGAGGCATGTCTTTCTTCTCTTCTTAATATGAGACCATAGACTCGATTCATACTAGCAATAGGGTCTTCCATCAACAAGTTAGTTCGAATGTTACCATATAATTTGGAATCCAATCCCATTAGGAATTGGTGAACCTTTTCCTCTTCCTTTTCTTTTGCTATCGAAACTGCCACTCCCCACGTACATGCCTTCACCGTGCTGTAATTCGCTAATTCATCCCAGATTGTCTTGAGTCGAGTATAATACTCAACCACCGAATCATTCCCTTGCTTGCACTTGTAGAGATCGCCTTTTAATTGGTGAACTCGGGGTGCGTTTCCCGCTGAGTATCTTCCACGTAACTCCTCCCAGATTTCATGTACTGGTTGAGTAAACGTGATGCTCGAATGTAGTTTCGGATCGATCACATTCAGAAGCCACGCCCGAACCATAGCATTGCACTGTCTCCACGCTACAGACTCCATGGATTCTTCTTCCTCATCACATACGGGTTTCTTAACCCTCCCTTCAATGAATGCCAATTTGTTTTTGGCATCTAATCCGTTTTTAACAGCGGCTGCCCACAAATCATAATTATTCCCGTCGAAAATGATCCGCGTAACACCTAAATTTGGATTATCCGAAGGGTGTAAGTATAATGGCGACGTCATGGGAATGGTCTTTGGACCCTCCTTCGCTCCTTTTATTTTGTCATCACCTGTCATGGTGAAATCGGTACTCCTTTGGATTTTCGTTGTGGTTTTTGTGATTGATTTGTGTTGGATCGTTTCTTGCTCACGATACCATGTGAAATTGCTAAGAACAGAGAAGAGGAATTGTAATCTTCTTATTTCCTTGAACATAGACGTACAATGCATAGACTATATATACAAATAATATTGTCAACTAAATCTTTGACTATCCATAAATCACTCCTACAATTATGCTAACAAAATATATCTTTACATATATAAACAACTCATAATTATCTTGCGACTAATAACTAGTATAGATCCCGCGCAAATGCGCGGTTTTTTAGTTAGGGATATTAGAGAATTTAACAATTATATTATTGGTATTTAATAGTGTAGATCCTGTAAATTTGCGGTATATATAGAGGTTTTGTTTTTAGTTATTATTTCAATTTTTTAAATTAATACATTCTTAATTTGTCATATTTGTCATATACCTCATCGTATTTCGATATGAGAAAAAAACGAACTATGAACTAATCAACATAATTTAGTAAAGTTATAAAATATGTTAATGATTTTTTTTCTTTAACATAAAACTAATGATTAAAAATAATAATTTTTCTCAAATTATGTTAATGG
Source organism: Silene latifolia (assembly GCF_048544455.1). Lineage (NCBI taxonomy): Eukaryota > Viridiplantae > Streptophyta > Magnoliopsida > Caryophyllales > Caryophyllaceae > Silene > Silene latifolia. The sequence continues at coordinate 8,700,651 of NC_133527.1, read as the reverse complement.
TTTTTTTTTTTTTGTGATGAAGCTAATTATATCAGTTTAATTTTTTATTTTATTAAAAAATGTGTCAAGTCATTCTCTCATATATAATAATACATAATAAAAATTTAGAAATTTACAGTTTATAAAATTATAGTGAATTTATCTTATTTTAATTAAAATATTATAATTTAGATTTTAAAGAAAATACTATTATTTGATTAAAAGGTTATATTTTGATGAAATGATAATAATTTAAGGAAAGAAGTATTTTTGTTTACTTATTTAGCTTGATATCTTTTGGAGGGAAAACTTTGGATAGTTTTATTCTCTTAGTATATAGGAGGAAGTATATAGGAGGATGCTTGGCAACGTTTTTTTGATAAAATTTACGCCGTAAATAATTGTTTTTTTGTCAATTCATATAGGAGAGATTAAATTCAATTCATGTGTTATAATGGTTGATCCTCTTCGTTATTTGAAATTCTAACCGATGAGGGCACCAACAATGAGGCTGTCTTGTCTTCGCCATGTGTTGTAGGCGGGGTTTGTTTTTGACGGAACCTGTTTTAACCCTGATGGGGCATATTCTGCACCGCTGACCAAGTCAACATATTGAACGAGGTCAAAGATATCCACAGCAAACCAATGACTTAGACATCCCAGTCGATGTAGCCTTTCGGCCTGCCAGCCTGGGTCTCGGCATGGTAACCTACCAGCCGGGGCACATACCCGCGTACTCATATCCAAGAACCCTCGGCATGGAGTCAACCAGGCTCGCCGGCCTGCCATAGGTCCCTCGGCCGAGGGTAGATCAGTCTTTCCCTGCCTTTGGGCCACTTGGCCCACTTGGCCACTACGTGACAAAAGGTGAAAGTCTATAAATACTCCTCAATCCTCATTGAGGAAGGGATCCAGAATCTAACCTAAGAACCCCTTAAATTGGTATTATCTCTCTCATCTCTCTACAATACACGTAATCAAGTTACATACTACTTAATCACAGTAAGTTTACTGACTTGAGCGTCGGAGTGAGTACGCTTGGCACAAAGCCAAGCCCTCAGTTTGCTCATTGTCACAGGAGAGGCCGAGGAGAGCAGTCAAGGCTAGAAGAGGCATTATTCGACAAAGCTAGCGTGGTAAACAAACACGCTTCGGAATTCATACCGGAACAATTGGCGCCGTCGTGGGGAAACAGATACTAGAAGCTAGTCATTCCAAACACAAAAAAAAAAAAAAAAAAAAAAAAAACCCACCCAAAAAGCTAAGAAGATGTCAAAAGAACAAGAGGTGTTCGAATCAAGAGCCCCTCCACCCGGATGATACCGTCCACATTCTGGGAGTTGTGCGGCCCTCCACCACCGGATAATTCAACCGGAGTTCGGGATGCCAATAATGCCGATACGCCCGCCCGCCGACCAGGTCACCGTCATGGGGCGTGTGGTTGATGCAAAGAAAGCCGGGCGCTCTGGACTCGATTGTCGGCGCGGCTCACACTGTCACACCGACAAGAGCGGCGGGACCCGTCCAGGAAGCTAGGGCCCAAAAGGTGACTCCGAGAAACCTGAACGAAGCGCTAAGAGAGGCTGAACCTACCAAGACGCCGGGGGAGCCCAGAGTGTCAGTGGTAGAACTAAGCCCTTCCCGCACTCGCGGAAGGACGATGTCGCCGCGACGCCCACGAGGCATGCCCCAGACGAGCGAGAGGAGTCCGACTCACCAGAGTCGGAGAAGGAGTCCGACTCACCAGAGTCGAAGAAGGAGTCCGACTCACCAGAGTCGGAGAAGAAGCCCTTCCCGCCACGGGGAGAGGGACCGGACTAGGGATGCGAGGAGCCGATCGCCGCGTGTCATTAGACACGTGGTCAGACAGCCCCTCAGTGCCTACGTCCTAGAGACCCAGGTGCCACCGAAGCTAAAGCTACCGTCTATATCATACAAAGGAGAGGGCGACCCAACCGATCATGCCGAGGCTTTCGAGTCTCACATGTCGGTGTGGGAGCAACCTGACGAGGTCTGGTGCCGAATTTTCCCAACGACCTTGGTTGGAATGGCGCAAAGCTGGTACAAGGGGCTACCCGATGGGTCGGTATACTCCTACTCCGACCTAAGAGACGCGTTCTTGGCCCAGTACTCTACCAATAAAAGGAGAGCCGTTGAGACATCGGATCTCCTGACCATCAGGCAGGAGGGAGGCGAGTCACTCCGAAGCTATGTGAAGAGGTTCGATGCCAGGGTTCAGCAGATTAGGGAGCTGAACAGCGAACTAGCGGCCTTCGCGCTGATGAAAGGCCTCCCCGGAGGGGACTTGAAAACGAGCTCATCAAGTGCGGTGGCCTGAGCCTTGAGTCCGCCAGGAAATTGGCCGACCAGGCCATTAAGGTCGAAGACTATCACAAAATATGGATAGGCCACGGCGAGGCCGGGCACTCAGAAAGAAAGAGCCACCGGGAGGACAAGCCGGACGAAGGGCGCCGTGACAATAATAGGTCAAGAACCGACAGGCCCGCCAGGAAGCAGAACCCAGCGGACGCCGGGGGGAGTTCAGGTCCGTACTACCATAAGAAGTACAAAGATCACACCCCCCTGGTCGTATCGGCCGCCGAGGTCTTCTCCCCGAGCGAAACGAGGGGCGAGAAATGGGAAAGGCCCCCAAACCTAGGGGGACGGTGACACGAGCCTGTATCTTTGTGAGTACCACGGCCACACCGGTCATTTAACCAACGACTGCCGGCATTTGAAGAATGCCATTGAAGAGCTGATCCGAAAAGGGAGCCTCGGCAAGTATATTGCCGGAGGCCAAAAGACTAACACCGGTGGCTCAGATAAGAAATCCGTCTTTGAACGGATAGGAACAATTCATGTTGTCATAGGGGGAAACGAGAACGGCGGATCCGCTCGCGGACACAAACGGCACCTGAACGGACTGTATCAGGCCGTCAACTTCGTGCCCACTACAGCGGCCCTGGCTTCCAACATCCCGAACATAACTATTGGGAAGGAGGACTACGAAGGAATCATCGCCCCACATAGCGACCCACTCGTAGTCCACTTAGACATAGCTAACCACCTGGTCATGAGATGCCTGATTGACACGGGTGCTTACACGAACATCATGTTCAGGGAGTGCTTTCTGGGGCTCGGCCTGAAAATTGCGGACCTTAGCCCATGCACCAACCCATTGTACAGCTTCTCCGGGGCAGGCTTGGTCCCCCTGGGGTCTATCAAGTTACCAGTGATGTTCGGCCAGTCCGACGCGGCCAAGAATGTGATGTCCGAGTTCGTGGTCATCGACGGCTCATCCGCATACAACGTTCTCATCGGTCGTATCACCCTGAGTGAGGTCGATGCTGTAATGTCCATCCGGGCCCTGACACTGATGTATATCTCGGACCGCGGGGAGGTTCATAAACTCGTCTCAAAGAACGAAAAAGACGAGGTGATCAACGTCCAAATATCGGCCAGAGGATGCAACATGCAATCCTTCAAAGTGGCAAAGAAAGAGGAAAAAGGGAAGAACCCATCCTTAAGACAGGAGGACGAACCGATGAGTACCAACCACGTCGCCATGGTCGAAGGGGTTGAGACAGAACAGATAGAGATTGATCCAGGACGCACCGTGACTGTCGGTGTCGGCCTGGAACCAAAATTCAGGGCCGATCTACTAGACCTGCTGAGAAGGAACAAAGACGTCTTTGCGTACTCAGCCGCCGAGATGCCAGGTGTAAGCCGAGAAGTCATCGTTCACAAGCTGAACGTACTCCCCAGCGCTCGCCCTGTGAAGCAGAGGATGAGAAACTCCTCGGCCGAAAAGGAAGATGCCATCAAGGCCGAGGTTGATAAGTTGTTAGATGCAGGCTTTATCATCCCTTGTACATACCCTGAATGGCTAGCTAATGTTGTAATGGTTAAAAAGTCATCAGGGGGGTGGAGGATGTGTGTTGATTTTACGCAACTTAATAAAGCATGCCCGAAAGATTGCTACCCCTTGCCTCGGATAGATAGTTTAATAGACGCAACGGCAGGCTACACAAATCGAGCCACGCTCGACGCCTTTTCAGGATACCATCGGTATTCATGGCGAGAGGAAGACATGCCTAAATGCGCATTCATCACCATACACGGCACCTATATGTACAAGATGATGCCGTTTGGTTTGAAAAAACGCGGCGCGACTTACACAAGACTGGTGGACAAAGTGTTCCAAAATCAAAAAGGGCGAAACATTGAGGCTTACGTCGACGATGCTATTGTCAAGAGCAAGTCCGACGGCGAGCACCTAGCCGATTTACACGAGACATTTTGTTCACTAAGGAAATACAAGATGAAGCTTAACCCTACAAAGTGCAACCGGTGAACCGGGCCGGCAAATTCCTCGGCGTACTTGTTAGCGCCAGGGGAATTGATGCCAATCCAGAGAAAGTCCAAGCAATTCTAGACCTGCCGGAGCCGAGGAATCGCAAAGAGGTTATGATACTGACCGGGAGGATGGCGGCCCTTGCCCGTTTTATCTCTCGGTCAGCCGACAAGAGCACCCCATTCTTCAAAGTGCTAAAAGGGAATAAAGACTTCTGCTGGGGGGAGGAACAGAGCACGGCTTTCAAACAACTGAAGGCCCACCTGCAAACTCTCCCGACCCTGTCCAGACCGACGCTGGGGGAAACGCTATATCTATATTTAGCAGTAACCTCGGCCACGGTCAGTGCCGTAATCGTCAGGGAAGAAAACAAGCAGCAGCACCCAATATACTTTATCAGCCATACACTGTTGCCCGCCGAGAGAAACTACCCGCTGATTGAAAAAGCAGCCTTTGCCGTGGTTGTTGCCGCAAGGAAGTTGAAACCCTACTTCGACGCACATCCCATGACGGTCTTAACCGACCAGCCGTTGGAAAAAGCATTGGAAAAATTCGAACAGTCAGGCAGACTTATCAAATGGGCAGTGGAGCTATCTGGCTTCGGCATTCAATACAAACCGAGGCCTTCGATAAAGGGGCAGGCGCTGGCAGACTTCTTGGCCGAGTGCACGTATCAGGAAGAGTCATGTCCCGGCATGTGGGAGGTATATACCGATGGATCCTCCACAACGAACGGCTCGGGAGCCGGTATCCTTATCATCAGCCCAAACGGGGACGAGTTCGAGTACGCTTTGAAGTTTACCTTCTCGACCTCAAACAACGAATCCGAATATGAGGCAGTGATAACCGGAGTTGAGTTAGCCAGAGCCGCCGGGGCAGAACACATCATTTTGAAAACAGACTCTCTCTTGGTGACTAACCAATACGAAGGAGAGTACGAAGCTCGGGACGATGGGATGGTAAGATACCTGGAAAAGGTAAAAGCCGAGACCTCAAAATTGAAGTCATTCAAAATGCGACACATCCCAGTGTCCGAGAACAACCGGGCCGACGCTCTCTCAAAGCTGGCCAGTTCAACCATAAAGAATATCAGCCGAACCGTGCTGGTGGACATCAGGAACGCTAAAAGCATTGACGAAACCATCGGCATGGTGTGCAACGTGGAAGCCGAGACGACATGGATGACTCCGATAAAGAGGTATAAACTGTCAAACGAATTACCAGGGGACCGCAACCTCTCGCAAAAGATAAAGAGGATCGCGGCAAGGTACTTGGTGTTTGAAGGAGAGTTATACAGGAGGTCCGTGACAAGGCCACTCCTGAAATGTGTCGGTCCAGCCGATGCAGAGCTAATACTGACAGAGATACACGAAGGCATCTGTGGTCATCACATGGGGGCAAGAACACTAGCCCACAAAGCTCTCCGAGCCGGCTACTTCTGGCCCACCATGCTTGAAGATTCCAGAAACAAAACCAGAAAATGCAACAGCTGTCAGATGCACGCTCCGGTGGTACACGCACCTTCCCGAGACCTGCAACCAGTGCTTAATCCCCTTCCCTTTGCACAGTGGGGAATGGATCTACTAGGGCCATTTCCAACGGCATCCGGAGGAAGAAAGTTCCTAATCGTCGCCGTCGACTACTTCACCAAATGGGTTGAGGCCGTGGCAGTGTCTGCGAAAACTGCGGCGGCCGTAAGAAAGGTGATCTGGGAAAATGTCATAACTCGCTTTGGGTTACCCCAAGTCATGGTGTTCGACCATGGCCGAGAATTTTGGAGTGACACAATAATGAGCTGGTTGGAAGAACTCGGCGTCAAATTTGCATACTCCTCCGTCCGCCACCCCGGAGCAACGGACGGGCGGAGGCGGACCAATAAAACGATCCTCAACGGCTTGAAGAAGACGGTTGAAGACCTCAAGGGAAGATGGGCCGATGAGCTACCCGGCGTACTATGGTCCCTCCGGACCACGGAGAAAAAGCAACGGTGCAGTCCTTTTCACCTAGTCTACGGGTCCGGCGATCCCCGCCGATTGAAGCAACGGTGCCAACATTCGAACGGCCACTTTTAACCGGATGAAAACGAGGAAGGCCTAAGAACCTCCCTGGACCTGGTCGAAGAAAGCCGAGATACAAACACGCCTTAACTTAGCAAAGATATCGAGCCGAATGAAGAGGGCCTACAACCGAAGAGTCCCAAAAGGGACTTAAAAGTAGGAGATCCGGTCCTAAGGAAGTCATTTGCCACCAACAAAGGAAACATCCATGGCAAGTTGACGGCCAACTGGGAGGGTCCCTACAAGGTAGTTGAAGAAATGAGGCCGGGTACATACCGGCTGACGGACATGGGAGATATACCTTTGATGAGCCATTGGAACACCGACAATCTCAGAAAATACTTTGTATAACAGCGGAGTTGCCCAAAACAAATTGTTGGCACCCCAATGCATATTCATATCTAATGAGGAATCATCCAAGTTTTTCATCAAAGTGTTAATCCACCCCAATCAGAAGGCATACTAACATATGTACACAGAGACAGAGCCAAAACCTCGATCATCCCGGCCTTTAACGGGAGTGACGGGGGGACGAGCCGTTATGCTAACATACGTTCAACGGCGGTCAAAACGTAAACTCCGTTGCCCCGTAATCGGCCGGGAAGAGACGAGTGAAACGCGATCGCTCTCGGCAAATTAAGACCGAGCTTAAAGACGTTAAACACAGTTGAGATACGCATTCTAACTGCCTCGGCCAAGCCGAAGGTAAAAACGAAAAAGCGCTCAATTAATTAACGCAACTGCTCTCGGCAAATTAAGACCGAGCTTAAAGACGTTAAACACAGTTGAGATACGCATTCTAACTGCCTCGGCCAAGCCGAAGGTAAAAACGAAAAAGCGCTCAATTAATTAACGCAACTGCTCTCGGCAAATTAAGACCGAGCTTAAAGACGTTAAACACAGTTGAGATACGCATTCTAACTGCCTCGGCCAAGCCGAAGGTAAAAAACGAAAAAGCGCTCAATTAATTAACGCAACTACTCTCGGCAAATTAAGACCGAGCTTAAAGACGTTAAACACAGTTGAGATACGCATTCTAACTGCCTCGGCTAAAGCCAAAGGTAAAAGCGAAAAGCGCTCAATTAATTAACGCAAGAAGACAAATGAAGGAATAAATCAAAAGGCCTCGGCCAAGCCAGAGGCAAAGCAAGCAAAATCTCATTAAGGAAAGGATAACGAGGTTACAAGAAGGAGAAATACAGACGACGGCCGCCCCCTTTGGGATAAGCCAAGACTCTACCTACCAAGGTCTTACAAAATACAGAGAAAAGTAAAGCAAAAGGTTACGGACTGGTTCTTTGAAGCGCCAAAAGGATGGCAGGGAGAAAAGGCTTAATAGTTGGCCCCCGAATAGCTGAAGCTATCCGAGACGCCGGGTGAGCCTGGTGACGACTGCCCGTCTCCCTATGCCCGTTCTTTCGCTGCCCTTACCGCCATCGCCAGCGTTACCCTCGGTGAGCGACTTAGATGCAATCTGGGCAGCCTTAGCATCCTCGGCTTTCTTGGCAACCTTAGCATCCTCAGCTGCCTTATCCGCCGCAGCTTTCTTAGCTGCCTTAGCATCCTCAGCTGCCTTATCCGCCGCAGCTTTCTTAGCTGCCTTAGCATCCTCAGCTGCCTTATCCGCCGCAGCTTTCTTAGCTGCCTTAGCATCCTCAGCTGCCTTCTCTGCAAGGGCCGCCTTTGCAGCGGTCGCCTCCTCCTCCTTCTTGGCCCTCGCATCCTCGGCAGCCTTATCCGCCGCAGCCTTCTCTTTAGCCTCGAGCCTATCATCGAACAGCTCGTCAAATTTTGTCCACAGAAAGGAGCCATCCGGATAGACCTCATCTATCACCTCCCTGAAAGCTTCTTCGGTCAGGTCCCTATACTGAGCACACATGCGAGGGAGAATCGTGCTTTGAAGTGTCTCAATATCCTTCTCCCTTTGGGCAAGGATAGCACTAGTCTCCCTATGCGACTCTGCTTGGAGCCGATACGCCCTTTTCGACTCCTCCCTTTGGGCGACAACAACGTCGTAGCCGCCCTTGTACCTGTCCCGTTCCTCCTTTGACTTGGCGGCGGCAGAATCGGCAGCCTCTACCTTGGCCTTCTCGGCCGACAGCAGCTTCTCAATTGCCTCGACCCGCGCTTGTGCGGCAAGGAGGTCATGCTTAGCCTTCCCGCCACCCCTTTGCGGCAACAACATCGAGCCTGTTTGCTCGATCAACGGCCCCGTCTCGGCCAAGGCCCTTTCTTGCTCCCTAATACGAGAGCCGGCCAGATCGGACCAAATCCCAATCCTCTTGCTCAGCCTTGTACCCTCCGCTGTGAGCTGGTCGTTGGATATCGACGCGAGTACGGAGTCGGTATTTTTTCCCGCCGTCTGCATAGGCCTCTTCTCAACTCGCCGCTCAGTAATTGGGACAGACTGCGCCGGTTGATCTACAAAAAATTCAACCAAAGAGTCCACGTCAACGTTCATGGACATACCAGAGAGCCGGTCATCAGGTATATCTAATGAGCCGGCTAAATCTGAGCCGCAAGTTAGATCTGTACCGGAGGGCTTGCTCTTCTTGGCCGGTTGACCCGTTTCCTCGGCGCTGGCATTAACATGAGCGACGGAAGCAGAAGCATCGGTGGCATGGGTAGATCTTCTCCTCTTAAGCCTAAGCGGAGATCCCTCAGCATCGGAATCCTCTCCATCGACAATGTTAACGACCTCCACCTCTGGTGGAGGCGGAACTGAGGTTGACACCGTCGCCGCCGTAGACTTGGCTTTTCGGACCCGGCGAGGCAAGGCAGCAGCTACCTTGGCCTGGGCCGCCGTCTCATCCAAGCCCTTCAAGAGGTCAGTAGGCGACGGACGGCGGTCATTCACATCGACCTTCGGATTCTTCTCCGTAACGTTTCCATCTTTGTCCAGCCCCATCTTCTCGAGGAATTGCTCAGACAGAACGGGACCAAAGTGCTCTGTAAAAGAAACAAAGTAAAACTTAGACAAAGGGACATGTCAAGATACAAACAACGGAAAACATTAAAGCAGAAATGGGCCTCACACCGACCCCACTCACCCCGTGCTAGGGCCGGTATGAGGCCGACATAGCAAAGCGGCTCGTCCATCAAGATGAGTTGCGTCGGGGGCAACCAAACCTTCGGCACCCCATCATCATCGACCTCGAAAAGCTTCAGTGCCTGCTTCTCGTCCTCATTAAGATAGACATTCGCGGCTTCCATTTTATTCTTGCCCTTGGGGATCATCTTCTCACGCTCCCCTTTGCTCTCGCACCGCAAGTTGACGCGATGCTCAAAAGACCGAGGCAACAGATAATCATCTGGGACCTCGACATACACCCACCGTTCTTTCCAGCCCTTGCAGGAGGAGAGCTTAGACACGGTGAGATAGCCTGGCTCAGTCTGGACGCTATACCACCCCCGGCCGCCTTGAACATTCATTCGAAGGAAATGCATCCGGCGGAATAAATTTACCGTTGGGATCACCCCCCTAAAGCGACACAGCCACACAAAGCCGACTATAGTCCTAACGGCAAACGGGTGAAGCTGCGCCACTGCAACGTTCATCGCCTGTATTATGGTAGAGACGTAAATATTGAGAGGAAACCGGAGACCATACTCCAGGTGTCTCATATATACGCCGATGTGACCCGGGGAGGGCAAAGACGGTCGACCCTCTCTAGGGATGACAATGTTGTACCCCTTGCCAAAAAAGAAGTGCTCTTCGAAAAATTCAGAGCCAGAGCAGCGGGCGAGCTCATCGGTCCAAGCATGATTGGGGCCGATGGTACAGGCATCGTAATGATGCAAGACTGTCGCCCTCTCCGCACCGGAAGGATTCCTTTCCTCATCATCATCCACATCGTCATCATCCTCCCACTGCTCCAGAACTCTGGGGTCAACTTCAGGGGAATGAGACCTAGGGCCCCTCGACCTTAACGGAATTGCGGCTACCGCCTCCTCCTCATCAAAACGCGACGGGGAACCCCGGCGCACGGTCTCGGGACCGGCGTCGAGAAGACATGGTTCACAACAATTACTTAAACTAAACAAAAAGTTGAAAAGGTTTTTTGGTTTACCTTGAAGAAAAGTGCTACGCCGACGTAAAAATTCTGAAGATCGGAAGAGAGGGAAAGACTTGGAATTTTGGAAAGAAGAAAATTTTTAGAATGAATGAAATTGTTAACCAATTTCACTTCAAAGATCTGGTATTTATAGGCAAAGGCCCATAAAGGAGAACCAATCAAAACGCAGCCCATGAAGCGTCAGCCAATCAACGAAGAGACACATGTCAGGCATGCGTACACGGAATGTCAATCGACGCAACAGTTGAATGTCAATCAAAGCAACAGTAACCAAGCGTCTTCAACACGCCCCTTCATATCCCTTTGCCTATTCATCTTCCTCAGCAAAACTCCTAAAAGTATCTATTCTCCGCCTGCAACACGACTAACCAAGCTAGGCAAGCACGGCCGGGGCAATCAAAAATACACCAAGCACTCTCAACCTTGGGTCCGCCGGCCAAAGCATCACCTTCTCTTCCACATTTTGATGTCCATTACACATCCATGTGGAGGGGGGATACGGTACGGCCCGTGTCATGAAGTAAGCCGAAGGAGAAAAAGCCGGGCGAGAAAATTTTCACTTGCACGAGAATATACACTCAAAGATACATCGGAGCCCATACCACGGCATAGACTACGCTGGGGCAAATTGATGGGGCATATATTCGCACCGCCGACCAAGTCAACATATTGAACGAGGTCAAAGATATCCACAAAGAAACCAATGACTTAGACATCCCGGTCGATGCGGCCTTTCTGCCCGCCACTGGTCTCGGCATGGTAACCTACGGTAGGGGCACATACCCGCGTACTCATATCCAAGAACCCTCGGCATGGAGTCAACCAGGCTCGCCGGCCGGCCATAGGTCCCTCGGCCGAGGGTAGATCGATCTTTCCACCTTTGGGCCACTTGGCCCACTTGGCCACTACGTGACAAAAGGTGAAAGTCTATAAATACTCCTCAATCCTCATTGAGGAAGGGATCCAGAATCTAACCTAAGAACCCCTTAAATTGGTATTATCTCTCTCATCTCTCTACAATACACGTAATCAAGTTACATACTACTTAATCACAGTAAGTTTACTGACTTGAGCGTCGGAGTGAGTACGCTTGGCACAAAGCCAAGCCCTCAGTTTGCTCATTGTCACAGGAGAGGCCGAGGAGAGCAGTCAAGGCTAGAAGAGGCATTATTCGACAAAGCTAGCGTGGTAAACAAACCTGCTTCGGAATTCATACCCGGAACAAACCCATCTACAAAGTGAAAGAGGCCATAACCAATAAGAAGATGGGAGATTTGCAGTTTCCAAATCGAGTAATTTTGAGGTGTTAGTTTGATACAATTTGAGAAGTTAACAACGATGAATGGTTTTTCGGATTCACGAGGGTTCGGAAGGGTGACATAAGGATTGTCCATTTGGTTAGGGGCCGACGATCGATAGGGGTAATGGGTAAGCAACAATCTATTTTGGTTACTTGTTGATAATAACAGTTTGTATGCAACAGTCCGTATATATAGTATTCGGCCGGATCAACTGAAGAGATTATTTTGCTAAACCCAAAAGTTGCTCAATAAAGCCTCATTAATAAGGTTACTCTCCCAACAAACCTAAACATTTTCTACTTGTCTCCTCATTTTACTAATTCAATTTCCAAAAAAAGTAGAAGTACGTTGTCCCAAAAAAAAAGTCAAGTCCTTTATAGTTGAAATTTTGAATGCATTAATTAATTTGTTAATTGGATCGAGTTAAATTGGGTCAGTTGAGTTTCGGGTCTTGTTTAGGTACGATTTGGGTTGGATTGGTTTGCTCGGTCTACTTTGTACTGAAATGGGGACAAAATCACAAAAACTATATTAGCAGGAGGTCCACGTACAAAATGAAGTGAGGTGGGCTAAACAAAGATTAAGACTTGGAAAATGGGATGACGTTATCGGGTAGGACTGACATATCTCACATCCAAATTGTTCCATTATAAGGTATAAAAAAGTGGTACCACTCACTGCCGTGTTAGCATTGTAATCGAATAACTTGGGGAAATAAATATAAAATTTTAGCGAACCTATGTTCAATTAAAAAACAGTTGATCTTGGAAAGTAATTCAATCAAGATAAATAAATGATTGGGACGAAAATACGAGATTCCAAAACATTGTGGAGAAAAACAGTATTTGTATCCTAAATTGTTGTTGTTGGGATGTATGTATGTTGCAATTGTCAATGGTATCTGCATTAAACCATGAGCATTTAACAGGACTATTGGGTTACTGTATGGAAGAAGATAAGAGATACTTGGTTTATCAGTATGCTACTCTCGGTTCCTTGCACGATGTATTATACGGTACTACATTAATTCACCGACTCTTGCAAATAAAAAAACCCAAATTTTTTACCCAATAAATTGTCTTTGGTACGCAACTGTGACTGTCTCAGCTGCCCGTAGGAAATGTTCTTAGTTAACGCTAAAAGAAATATTTGTGTTTATTTCACTTAATTTTCGGTTTTCTTGGGATAGGACGGAAAGGACTGGAGGGTGCAGAGCAAGGACTTGTTCTAACTTGGGCTCAAAGAGCTAAAATTGCATATGGTGCTGCCAAAGGTCTCGAGTACCTCCACGAGGAGGCGAAACCATTTATTATTCAAGGTGATGTTAGATAGAGCAACGTTCTTGTGTTTGATGACTTCATGTCGAAAATTGCTTTGATCGAGCAACATTTTTTTTTGGATGACGAGGGAACCTGCAGCCGCTCTCTTTAGTGCGCACTGGTAAACCTCCGATTATAAGTGATTGCCTGCAAACCTTATACACCAGCTCGAAATCAGGATAGTTGTTTATATGGAAGTGTAAAGTGACCATTTAGTTTTCAGGTGGCAGCATTAGCAGGGCTGTGCATTCAAGATGAACCCGATTTCAGGCCTAACATGGCGATTATGGCCAAGGCTCTCAAGCCACTTCAAGACGTGCCAGAATCCGCTCCTATTGAAGCCGAAAGTGAAGATGCATTGAAGGTTTTTACATTGGAAGAAGTGAAGAACTAAATAGTATATGTAGGACCAACAACTTCAGTCAAATGTCATTGGTTGCAAAAGGTTCTTATGCCAGAGTTTTTCGTGCTTCCTTCAATGACGGCAACAGGCCGCTATCAAGAAACTTGATACGAATATTACACAGAAATCGGACATTGATTTTGCTGCTCAGGTACTTTCAAAGACTCCTTCAGACCATAAATCGCTCGACTACTAATGAATTTATTTACAGCTTGTGTTTACTTGTTTTGTTGCAGTTGGCATTAGTTTCGAAACTAAAGCATGAGCACTTCGCCGGGCTAATGGGGTACTGTTTGGAAGAAGAAAACCGATATTTGGTGTATGAGTTTGCAACAAAGGGTTCCTTACATGATATGTTATATTGTAATTCTCCTAATCAGTATCGTCATTATTTTTGCTCACGGATTTGGAGTCCAATGACGAATTTCCCTTAAATTGAATTTATGCTGGACAGGAAGGAAACATGTGTATGGTTCAGAACCAGGACCGGTGCTAACATGGGCCCAGAGGGCTAAAATTGCGCACGGTGCTGCAAAAGGTCTTGAGTACCTCCATGAGAAGGATGACCCGCGTATTGTCCATGGTGATATTCGATCAAGTAATGTCCTGTTGACTCGAGGTGTTTCTGACGACTACTATTCTAAAATTGGCGACTTCAACTTCACAGTCCTGAGTATGCCGTCTTCCTCTGCCATCTTATCAAATATATAGTTTTCCGTATACAGTTGCAGATGCATGATTTTGGTACACTGACAGTAGGCCTTAGCCTTCTCGGAATGTATGTTTTAATCACTCACATTGCCTCCGAACCTATTGTACAACAGGGATGCATTGACATAGAGAATGACTCAAAAGAGTGATGTTTACGGTTTTGGTGTCGTTCTTTTAGAGATTATCACTGGAAGGAACCCAGTAGATAATACAACGCCGGAAGATCAACAAGATCTTGTTACATGGGTATGTTTCCCTATTATCATAATAATATCGCGGTCTTTTTAAACATTTTATTCATCCTTGTCTAAATTAACTCTGTCAACAATCTCATCACAGGCGATTCCTTATTTATGTGCTAAGAATGTGGAGCAAATCATTGATCCCAAGCTTAACGGCGACTTTTCACTAGACCAAGTGGCTAAGGTTCTCCTCCTCTTTCAAGTTTGGTACATTTCTTCCCCCAAAAAAAAACGACATTTTGAGTGCTCTTTTTATTTTTACAATGGGTGTCTGGTTTTCAGGTGGCGGCAATAGCAGGACTGTGCATTCAGGACGAGCTTGACTCGAGGCCTAATATGTCAACTGTAGTCGGGGCTCTCTAGACTCTTGCGGAAGTTTAACCATAAAGATTGATCATGAAAGATCATTGAGAGCAGTTGTGCAATAGCAAGCATTCCGCTCCTTAGTCTTTATTGTTAGGCATCAATTTTTCAGCTTTGAATGTAAGTCGTAGGGATGAGATTCGGTCATTTTTTGGCAATTCATGTCAAAGTTCAACGAAGTAGAAAATTCGAGTTGTAAATTTAACGAGATTAAAAACATTGTAATTTAACGTAGAAAATAACACCACCTAAATTATTTGGGAAATATACATCTTCTTCAAGTGCATATTCCATAATCCCTAGTTCCTTACCTAAACTTGATACTCTTATTTTTGATACATCAAGTCAATTGTATATTGATCTCGAAAAGTCTAAGGCATTGGCAAGAATGTCCCATACTTCTTTGGACGAAGTTGCACTGATAACACGGTCGAATGTTGAAAAGCCTATACTTTCTGAAAGAGTACCGAAAAGGGCACCAAGAATAAGACTGTCTTGTCTTCGCCATGTGTTGTAGGCGGGGTTTGTTTTCGATGGAGCCGGATGAGACCCATCTACAAAGTGAGAGAGGCCATATCCAATAAGAAGATGGGAGATTTGAAATCGCCAACGTTTGTAATTTGAAGATGTTAGTTTCATACAATTTGAGAAGTTAACGATGATGAATGGTTTTTCGGGTTCATCAGGATTCGGAAGGGTGACATAAGGGGTGTTCATTTTATATACTATGTAAAAAACTTTGGTTACTGATACGAAATTACAACGGAAGTAAAACAAATGAGATAAGTGATTAACGGACTAGACCTATAGTTCGGTAATCGTGAGTCAAACCAAGACCTATTGATTCGAGACTCGAAGAACTACGCAAGAAAACACAATCTTACGAAGTTTGAAGGAATTGCACGCAACAATTCGAAGAAAAATTCACACACTGTGTTTTTGTTTTTATTGTTCAATGCCTTAGTCCACAAACGAAAAGGGCTATAAATAGCCTGAAAGCAATAGAGTTTTCGCAATACGAAAAGCCAGAAATTAACTACCAATCAAGGAAATGAAAACTAGAAATAAGCAATGAAAACTAGGAAATTAAGGCTAATTTAAGGAGGCTAATTAAACTGAAAAAAAGGTAGGATTTTAATCCTTTATTCGAGGAGTGACTGGCGGCATTCTTCAAGGACTTCACCCAAACCTCGAGCATTATCTAAAGACAACAACTTATACCCTTTCACAGTAGGATACTTCATCTTAATTTTCAAGGCAAATTCACTACTATCAACCTCTAATCCTATTTATTAAACGAACAACCACAAAGCCTACATGTCGCTCTGTGGTTGAAAGTCAGCAAGTCAAAAGAAATTTTTTATTTCCTAAATTCACTCCCCACGTTCTAGGTACAAATTAATTGTGCAACATGATTGTTGCTTCCTCTAATGCTCTTAATTATTCAAATGTTCAGTGAGATCACATTTCATAAATTAAATTTTATAAAATTTAATTTCAAGAATCATCATCTATTCCATGAATTAATCTTTATATATACAACAATCTGCTTATTAGATGGGTCTAAACCGTAAATTGTGATTAATGTGAATTGCTTAGCTTTATTAAAATAATTACAATTACTCTTTAATGTTAATTTGATCATATACAATATAACAATATTAAAAAAATCAACAACTAAAAAACATCAAATTACAAATTTAATATGGAAGATACAGGTAAAAAAATCATAAACACAGTATAATTTCATTACGAAATTAATCTGAAGATTTCAAAAAAAGAAAAACGAGAAAAATCATGAGAGACGGAGAAGTGAAATTAATTAACAAAGGAAAAAAAAAGAGAAAAATGATTTATAAAATGAGAAAAGAGAAAAACGAATTAAAAATGGAAATAAACAAAATAAAAATAATGACTATTTTTACAAACTGGAAAACGTTAAGAGCAAACATTTACATATATACTCTATAAAATAAGTTTTAAAACGTGTATACATAAAACGGGGGAAAAAAAAAGAGAATTCGTAAAAAATAGCATAAAACTTTGTATTTTTTTTTTTGGAAAAAATGGTTTTGAATAAAAATTCCAGGTGCATAAATACAGAAAATGGTGATAAATAGAGGTGAGATTGGGTACCAATGGCGAAAGTGGAATTGAGTGGGACAAAGGATTTATGAGAATTTGTGATAATATATGGCATGAGGTGGATTTCATAGTAGTGGCATTTTGCTCAAATGTCATTTCCTCAAATATAACTTTGGGTTTATTGATTTATGGGTTTTATTAACGTAAATACCCACTCCATTGCTATATTACGGGCCAAGTGCCACCTTTTACACGACTTTGAGTATGGTCCTACTAGAAACACGTGGTCTTTGACAATTATTTCCTCTGTTTCGGTCATTTGTTTGTTTAACTTTGATTTGACACAAAGACAAAGGAAATGACGACCAATTATTTGATGATAATTGGACTAAATCGAGTGTAGATGATCAAATTATTCATAAAAAAACATTTCCAAAATAAAAATGGTAAACAAATGACAAAGACGGAGGAAGTAATTGCAAAAGACTTTACATTGATTTTATACAAGTCGGAAAAAAATATATCATCCTATGTTTTTACGTTGTGCAATTTTTATGAGATTTTTAGAGTAAGTATATCGGATTTTTGTATATAGTCCAAAATGCATAACTTTATAGAGAGTGTATACTCTTAATGAAATATCTCATATTTATATATTATAAAGCAATATATTATAAAGCAATAATTTTTATGAGATTATTAGAGTAAGTCTTTACAAAATCTCATTTTAGACGGATACTATCCGTCAAGTTGTAGATGGGACAAATATTTCATAATAAGACGAACAACAAGTAACAACAAGTGAGATGATGAGGGTTGTCTTATTATGAAAGTGGTGACATTTTGTTGATAGGGCATCTTATATTGATAAAATATTTAAAATATAAACGTTATTATTAACCGTTTAGCTATTACGAAGTATATATTTATGTGATAATATCACGGGTTTATTTAACAATTCGACTAAACTATTTTACACGTAAACGGGCCACAGTTTTTATTTTATCATGTTTCACTAACTAACAATTATATTATCTAAAATTATAAAAAAATGGTTTTATATATAAGTCGAGTTTTTTTTTTATAAAGTCGCTATTAACTAGAAGAGAATAATGTATCATACTATGACAACTATTTAGCCAATTGTGACGACGACGATAACAACAACAACAACAAGAGAATGACTTTATACTTAATTATAACATTTGGAGTATTAAAATTGTTTAAAAAAGTATAAATATTTTAATTCTTTATTTTAAAACTTTATTTACAAATACATTTAACTTAAAAAAAGATAATTAATTACTATAAAATTTATAACCTTATACTAACACAACCCAAATAACCTACCCGTGCAATTTGCACGGGTTTAAGACTAGTTCATCACACATTAAAGAACAAACTTCATTAAAACTTTGATTGCTACTAACAAACACAAAAAATTGTTCTCCATCCTTATAACCTACATTTTCTCCTTCAATCATTATCTCACTATTACAATAACAACACAAAGGGTAATTGATTTTCTCCATTTTAACTTTTTCAAAACAAAGGAAGTAACTAAAACAATTTTAAAACTAAAAACAGCTAACAAATCTAATGTATAGACCGAAAATTTACTCTAATATGCAAAAAGAAGAAAATACATATAATCTAATTGCAATGAGTAGGATTTTAATAACAAGAATGAAACTTGTTTACCTCTTATACTCTGATTGAAGAGATGAATGATGGATTAATTATAATGATTTGCAGGGATTTTCGACTATTTAGGGTTTGGAGTGATTTGGGGATTTTTTTTTTTTGTTTTTTAATGTTTAATGAATGGGTAATGGGGGGAGTGCTTCATTTTATCACTAGACCCGTATTTTCTCGCCGTCCCACATAGCGAGAATCAATTAAATGCCTACAACGAGCCTTTACATGTCCAAAATAAGTAGCATACTGCTTGTTTTTGTTTTTGGCATCGGTAGTATCTCGCTGTCCCAGATAGCGAGATATGTAGAATTTCCAAAAAAAAAAAAAAAACGCGAAAATAGTGACGTGGACCCATTTTTGGTAAATAGTTTAAAACTCGCCCTATTTTGTTAAATAGTTTGGGTTTGAACCCCAATTAAGCAAAAACTTCGGATTTTAATCCTTTATTCGAGGAGTGACTGGCGGCATTCTTCAAGGACTTCACTTGTGTAATCAATCAAGCAAACCCGTCCCATGAGCACAAACAAACATGCTGGATTCTTGGTACAAAAAATTGGGCTGGAGTTTCGGTAATTCCCGATGGTTGTTGGTTGGAGCCCAAAAACAGAGTAACCGCTACTGAATCCGTATCAGTTACTTACTTACTTGTTGACAATAACAGCATATGTATACAATATATATAGTGCTAACCCAAGATGTGTGAGTCTAGTGGAATTCCAGGGTAACCTCAAAGCCTCCTAAGGAGGAATTGCGAGGTCCTGGGTTCGATTCCCTAGATGAACACTTTCCTGGGGACCTGACGCCCGGAGAGGGAATAATCCCCGCGGGAAAGAACTCACATGGTACAGGCGCCTAGCAGGGTGGGGTCCTGTATCCGGGGAGGATCCAACCTCCTCGTCAAAAAAAAAAAAAAAAAAAAAAAAAAAAAAAAAATCCTATATATATATATATATATAACTGGGTTAGGAGAATTGTGGATTGACACGTGGCAGATGAGACATTTAATACAAAACTACTTATTAATTAGCATATATAATAAAGTAGTATAAAAATTGGGGATTATTTAATACATGATATTAACTACAAGTCAATAATTTCCACATACTTTATGTTATTTGTATTTGGACCTAAGCAAATATTATGAAATACATTGCATTAGATTTATCATGTGGCGTGTAACATTTAATTTATTTCATTTTTTAATTTAAATTAAAATGACATTTTTACCAATATGAATGTACAATTTCCATTTCCAAGACAGAGTTTACATTTTTACTTTGAATATGTATCATGTATGTATACAATTCTACGCATATACATAAAAGTTTACAGTACACCACATGTAATTTCAAGATACACATACACATTCAACCTACAATTACACACCCATATTCTTGATTCAGAGTATTTAAAATTACGGACTCTTCTATTGATTTGCTTAAGTGATATGTACACACCCTATAAATATAGGATTTTCCCCTCCCCTCACAACAAATTGACTATATGAAATAGTACTCTAGAGTTTGTTCTTGCTATAATCCTAAGATGGACAATCTGGGAAAAAAAAAAGGTGAGAATCAAAATGAAAGCTTTTCCATTGTTACATTTACATGTATAAATTATGGAATATGATATAATAACTTGATTTGCAGGTTCCGTCTTGCTTGCCAAACTCGAAAAATATGCTCAAACTAAAAATTCAAACCGATGAAGGTGGCTGCGAGGTGAAAACA
This sequence comes from Silene latifolia, assembly GCF_048544455.1. Classification (NCBI taxonomy): domain Eukaryota; kingdom Viridiplantae; phylum Streptophyta; class Magnoliopsida; order Caryophyllales; family Caryophyllaceae; genus Silene; species Silene latifolia. Next base: position 8,680,330 of record NC_133527.1, on the reverse strand, counting down.
CAAGTATCCATATCATACGATGTTGAGGCGGTAAGTAAATATACGAGTACAGAATACTCTGTAATGGATAACCTTGAATCTTTTGTTAAGAAATCCTTATATGCCTAAAAAATTGATTTGCCTACTGACAAAAGTTGTGCAAACAATTGCCTACGCAAATATTATTACATCAGTGATTAGACAAATTACTCCATTTCAACAGTTAATAAGATTTGTGTACTCAATTAGAAATGCAACTTAAAAGCTTTTTCTTTGTTTTCTCCATTTCAGCTACAACTTCCAACATCGAAAGACATTGCACAAGTACAATTTTTTATTCATCGTCGAAATACATTGCACCAGTAGAACTTGCAAATAAAGTGTATTATTGATTGCAAATGGTAACCTTTCTTAATTGCTAAGCGCTGATCGACGTCATGATAGTACAGTTCGGAGCATCAAATAATTATTTAATAGTTGGATCATGAAGAAAAGATAATTGATGTGGTAGACCGTAAAGTAATTGATAATGGTGGAAGATGGTCACAAGTCTCACAACTATATGGATGCGGAGGTGAGTTTAAAGAAATCGAGATGGGTAACAAAGAGGGAAGGGCGAATGGGTACCTTAGTGTTCTAGAAATTAAGCATGATGGGGTTTGCTCAAATCTCAAGAATGGGATACGGAGTAAATTATACTCCGTAATGGTTTTACCATTAGTAGTACAGAGTATATGTTTAGGAAATGTAGATGATTTTGATATACAAATATTTGTTACTTTTTGAAAAATTTTAACAATGAGTTTATATTTGAATATCTCATGAGAATATGTTGTTAATCTTACTATATTAAGGTTATTAATATGTGCCCTTAGAACACATTTTAGAAAAACCCTTCATAAATTAATTACAAAAGATGTATTATCGATGTTTGTTTAAGTAAATCTAAGTAATAAAATCATTATAAAATCCTTAAAGAGATTAAAATTGGATGAGAATACATAGTAATTCCTCAATTTCATTTGATTTTATATATTTGTGAAATATATGTAATGTGTATTTTAACCAAATGATTTGATTATATCCATATTGTGGAATATATGTGACATATATTTTTATTAAATATTTATAATCAAATGAAATGAAGAGAGTAATAATTTAACATCGATTTCTAATTAGTTAGTTGAATCAATTATGGAACGAAAGAAATTAAAGAGGCTTACTAAAAAGTGAAAGTCAGTAGGTCTCATGAGAGACCGTCTCCCACTAATTTAGTGGGAGACATAATAGAGAAAAAATAAATTGAGTGGGTCCCTCACCCCATCATGTGAGAGGTCTCTCAATAACGCTATTAAGAGACCGTCTCTCCAAAGTTTTTGTGAAAGTGAAATAGAAGAAACCGAAGGAACAAGAGTAATACTCTCTCCTTTGTACGAGTATTCAATAAATACTTTATATTTGTATATTTTGTTTGTGTGTATCAAATAATAGTTTACTTTTTATGGTCGTAGTAGTTTTCATTTTATTGTAGACGATATTATTTTATGTAGTTGTTCTTTTAATTCTGTTAAGTGGTCTTTTGTCGGTAGAGAACATAATAAGGTAGCTGATCATGAACTTGCTCGGTTAGCACCTTGGCAGGTTGGTAGACGGGTTTGGTCAAGTCATTTTCTTTTGAACATTGTATCCGTTATTTCACACGATTTAATAGTTAATGTTTAATCTCCTTGGAACGTTTCTTTCAAAAAAAAAGTTTACCTTTTTGTCATACTTTGTGGTCTATTGAACGCGACAAATGAAAAAAATAATTTATGTACTATACAACCAGTTGTATATGTTGTACGGTGTAGAATTTGAGCTTTGTGATAAAGTATCCGAACTTTATGTTAAAGAATATGGGCTTTATTAAAAAGTATTGAACTCATCCAATTACAGATTAAAAACATGAACTTTAAATTAGCTCAGAAAGAATACATATAAGCTAGGATTCTTATACCTTGATTGTACAATGTTTATAGTACAACTGGATGTATAATCCTATTTGTGTGAAAAATATGTTAATGAGTTATTTTCAACTCCTACTTTTTCTTTACTTTTTCAAAATCTCTCAATTTTTTTTTTTCTGAAGCGTAACTAAATGTCTCCATCTACGTTTCCAACATACACTTTTATACCAAATTCAATACATTTACGAATATTGCTCTAGGAAAAGGTTTATTTTTTGAATTAAAGAACTGACTTTTGACACGAGAGAAATATCTCATGATTAATACATGATGAAAATATCTATTATTTTGACAAAAAGACATTTCATTGAATATTATAGGATGCTTTTTTATAAAAAGGTAAGTCACGATTCATGAAAGAACTTTATCCTTCAAGAATGAAATTGTACATTAATAAATATAAAAATATGATATTCAACAAAGAACGAAAGTTAAGAGTATTCGCCCAACAATATCACATTTTAGTATTTGAATAACAAAATTTTAAAACAGGCCGCGCGAAGCGCGGGATATTACCTAGTATATATATATAGTGCTAGCTCATGTATATGAACAATATGACCTAAACTTGGGCGGATGAACCGAAGGGATTATTTTATTACCCAAAAGTTGATCAATAAAGCTTCATTAATGGGATTTTCACTCCCAACAAACCTACACACTACACCAGGAGGACTTGGGTAGAAATGGTTAGGCACGTGTCTGCACATGCACAAAAGGAAAATATTGAAGAAAATACAAACAAACGAACGACTTCTCAGTTCTCACCCACAAAGGACAAATAGGATTATACATCCAATTGTATCATAAGCATGGTAGAACCAAGGTATAAGAATCCGAACTTATATGTATTCTTTTTTAGCTAATTTAAAGTTCATGTTTTTAATGTGTAAATGGATGAACTGAATACTTTCTAATAAAGCTCATATTCTTTAACATAAAGCTCGAATACTGTTGGGGAAGCGTCCTGTAAACCCGGTGCGGGAAGAATCTCACCCAACAACGATACTACGAAGGAACACACACAACGGACGTAAGTAAGAGCAAATAAGGAGACACCGCAATTTTACGTGGAAACCCCTTCTCAATTAAGGGTAAAACCACGGCCCTACTCGGCAAATCAATCCACTAGTAATGTGTAACAAATAATTATGGAGTACAATCACAACAAGTATTGTCACTCTCTCTCACAATTTGTAACACTCTTACTCTCTTCTTATAAAGGATGTTGAACACTTAATTTCTCCGAAAATTAATGTTCTCACCAATCCTATAAATAATGCCCCACGTATAATTTATACTTGCACTTATTTTTGGACTTTCTTCTCCCCTCTACATAACTCCACAATGATGTCTATTTATACATGATGAATAACACATTCACTCATGAAACTTCTCTAACCATTATGGCTCTAAATGTAACATTTTTACATTAGTTACTTTATTCAATTGATGCAATAGATAACAACTAATCCCATGAATATTAGTTTGCGTTTTATATTTTCTACGTTAATTATTTGTGGAGTTTGGGGAGATTAACCCAACAAATTCCTCCCTCGACCCAAATCTCCAAACACCTCAACTACATCGGAAAAACGGACCTTCCTTTTTATGTCGGCTTTTCTCACTTGGCCATTCTTCATGCTTTGACCATCGACGTAACAAATATTCTTAATCTTTATCCCTTGCATCACCAAGCTTCTCCCACGATACACTTTGCACCATTTACCACTACCAACATATCGGTTCCCTTGAGTCGTCAACACACCCAAAGAAATAATGTTGGAACAAGCTTTAGGGACATACCTCACATTTTTAAAAGTTCTCATAGTGCCATCATGGAGTCTCATCCTCACACTCCCTACACCCTCAACCTTCAATTTGAGGCCGTCGCCCACTTTGACATGCCCAAAGGCTCTATTTGTTTGCAAAGTATCAAATGCTCCTTGGTCTTTACACACATGCACGGATGCACCCGAATCCATCACCCATTTATCTTGACATTCCACCTCATCTTGAGTAGTCAAGAATAAATCTTCATCACTACTATTACCACACACGACATTTGAAGAATCACCTACATCATCAACCTTTGTCTTGCCCAACTTTTCTCTTAAAGACTTCACACTTTTCAAGTCTTCTTTCATCATTAGACAATTTCGTTGAATATGGCCCATCTCATGACAATAGTAGCACTGATGGTATCAAGTTATACCTCGCAAGTGCACGATTTTATCGTTGTACACTCTAGAGGGTCGATCCCACAAGGAGTAAGGGTGATTACTAATTGTCTATATTCTTGAGCTTAGCTAAGTCGATATAAAACAAAGAGGGTGGTAACGAACTAGCACTAAACTAACAAGTTAAAGGCTATAAACTAGACAAGATAAGAACAAGCTAAATGATAAAGGATAGATCAAATAAAGAGAAGGACTAGAACTCGGTTCTCCCACGAATATGAGTAATTCCACATACTAATTGTCTCGGCTAATCAAAAGGGGTAGAAATGGTAAGGGGGAGATGGCTCTAATTCGCCTAGAACCTCCCTTCCGGGTTCGCAAAAGGACACTAGCTACTCCAACTAACCCCCCTCCCGGGTTCGAAAGTTGGTATTCCTAACTCAAAACCCAACAACCACGAAAACATGCATTTTTCCAAGGAGGTCAAGAATTTGGTCAAGATCAATAAGTACTCATCGTATTCCGAGTCATCCCACTCCTCCTTCCGGAGGTCGATTTCAAACGCTAGCCTAGAGGCACCCTCCCTCGGTTCTCCCTTCCGGTCTCAACCTTAGTTGGTGACAAGGTCAAATTTCGGGTATCCGATTTACAACCTAACCAACTCCCGTTGGTGGACAAGGGTCACAAGTCGACACTACCCAAAAACCAAACCTTAAACATGCAAATTCCTCTAAACTACCCTCACCAATTTTCCCCACAAATTAGCCTTAATGATAATTAATTAGTGAAATTATCCATATCGGGTCAAACCGAGTCCTAGAAGGAGACTACTCACTAATCATGCTTCTAAAGGCAAAATAAACAATAAAGATGGAGTCTTTAAACATAAACATGGGTGAAAGATGAATTCTACCTCTAAACATGCAACAATTCCACAACAATTATGAAGAAAGGTGATTTAATCTAATAACAAGGTTTAGCAAACTAAAAGACACAATCTTTAACCCAATCCACTCAAAGATTGAATCTTTGAGTGTAAATAGCAAGGATGAACAAAGGAAAGAGAATCAAAGAAAAGATGAACAATGGTGAAAACATAAACAATCAAACAAACTTGAAGGAAAAGCAAATGTAAACAAATGAAAATAGGGAGAGAAATAATACCAATCAAATAGCAAGAAAGGAATTAGGATAGAAAAAATAAAGAAGGAGAAACCTTCAATCTTCTTACAACCCAACTCCAATTACTAATTAATTGAAGATCTTGTCTAATTAAGGAATGATTAACTAAATGATTAACAAAGTTTGAAGCTTTGAAAGGGAAATAAATTCAGATCTGGGAATATGTGTACAAATGGTTAAGGGAGGGGGTATATATAGTTTCCACCAAGATTAGGGTAGGATTCGAAATGGGCTTTAAAACACGACACTGCACTCCCGGCCGGTCAACCGGCCGCCGGTCACATGGCCGGCTGGGAGGTTTCTGGAAGTTGAATTAACATTTTGAAGTCATCAGGTATGCTTGGTCGGTCAACCGGCTGCCGGTCCCTGATCGGCTGGGACACCTTTGACTTGGACCTTGACTTTTGGCATTTGGGGGCACTCCCAGCCGGCTGACCGGCTGCCGGTCTTTTGACCGGCTGGGAGATTCCTGTATCTTCCTTCAAAACCTTGTGTTTTCAGCTTGAACGTTCTCCCAGCCGGCTGCCGGGCCACCGGTTGGGAATACCTCTTTGCTTGGTTTCAGCTTCAATTGCATACACTTGCACTCCCAGCCGGCCAGGCCGGCCTACCGGCTGTGAATGCTTCCTCAGCTTCATTTCCTTCTACTTCCATGCATAGCCAAGTCAACCCGTCTTCCTTGCTTCGTTTCACCCGTTCCCGCCTTAATTTCTGCAAGGAGGCTAAAATGTCATAGTAAAGGGAATCGGGACACAAAACACGAGAAAGGACGATCAAAACCGACTCAAATAGAGTCGGTTGGCATGAAAATAGAGGGGAAAAAGGCGTAAAAGGATCCTATATCAAACCTCCCCACACTTGAACCTTACTCGTCCCCGAGTAAGTCCTCAACCAATGTACAAATAAGATAAATACGGAGAGTGGGTGCACAATATAAGCACCACTCAACAATGCTACTAATTAAGCCGATCGAGTATTAGCGCACTCAACGCCCCTTCAACTCGCAATTTGACACTCATGAGGGAAGAGTGCCCTATTGCAAGGCAAGTTGGGTCTTGCTACAAAATTTTTGACACATCCAGCATGAAAGCACGTAATCAATAAATAGAATGCATCTAACAAAATGATCCACTTTCCTCATCTAAGTGGCCGAATTTTTCAAACAACAGAACACGGTCTTTCCTCATCACGAGATCGTCAGGTCCATCATATGGGGTATGAAAGGCGAGTGTGTTGAGATCGTTGGTGATGTGGTTGGAGGCACCACTGTCAATAAGATATGAGGTGGAGGGTCCGGTAGAGGTGGTGGCAGTGTGAGCGGTAGGGCGTGGCTGTCGAGTAGGAGGTGGAGGGAACACAACATTCGGGTAGTCCCTCTTGAAGTCGGGACAGTAGCTAATAACATGGCCAGTGACACGACAATATTGACAGCGGCCACGAAATAGGTTTGAGTTCGAAGCATTGTTAGGTTGGACACGGTTTTGAGAATTGGGTTGTACATTCTTTAATGGCAAGCATGTACTCGGAGATGGTTTTGCCGGCATGGGTGATGGTGCGGAGACGATCCTTCAGTTGTAGGATATGGCCTCGGAAAGGGTTGGCGTAGGTTGTGGCGAGGGTTGTCCAAGCCTCGTGAGATGTGGTTGCATCGAGGAGGACGGGCTGAACAGCTGGGTCGAGGGTGCCTGCTAAAGCTCCTAGGATTAATTGGTCTTGACGAAACCAAGTTTCGTAGGCTGGGTTGGGAATTGGTTGAGGGTCTGGTTTGGCTGTGGTGGCGGCTGGGGTGGTAGTTTCGAGTGGTGGTTTGATGGTTCCATCGAGATAGGCGAAAAGGCCAAAGCCAAGGAATAGGCGACTGATTTGGTAATGCCAAGCTTGGTAGTTTGTCGGTGTGAGCTTGGTACAGGTGGGAAACGAAACGGAGATAAGAGGTTTGTTTGGTTCAGCGGTGTTGGGTATTTGGGCGCTAGTGGTTGCCATGGGTGTACCGACGGTGGTTAAGGCAGCGGAGATGGTGATTAGTATGAGGATCGATGTGATTCCTGATACCATGTAAAGTATATGATAAGATTGTGAATGTATTGATGATAGTAATATTTACATGAGGAGTTTATATACTAGTTTACAAAGGATGCTAACAATAATATCTAATATACACACCTTAATTAGTGGAGCTAATCAAGGTAACAAATAACTAATTATATCAATAATATAAGCTAATGATATACTACACAAATCACGTTTGATTTGTTCCTTGAATAGAGGATGCTAATCTTGAGCTTTGACTTGGTTGAATAATATCCTTAGAATGGATGATATCTTTTGAGTGAATAATATCTTTAACATCTTGCTAGTTAATTAGTACATTTGTTTTAAAAAAAAATTCGACATTTTTCAATAACTTTTTATTTTTACAATGGCTGCTTGTGATTTCAGGTGGCGGAAATAGCAGTGCTGTGTATTCAAGACGAGCTTGCCTTGAGGCCTAACATGTCAACTGTGGTCAGTCTTCTCGAGACTCTTGTTGAAGTTTAACCATAAGGATTGATCATGATGCGCGATGATTTGGAGATACTTATTCAAAGTTAGTTCATTGAGAGCAGTTGTGCAATAGCAAGCTTTCGGAAATTTAGTGCCAAACCAGGATGAACCAATCGACGTTTTATTGCATACTGTCATGAGATGAACTTTTTACCCCGAAATCTTTGCTCGTGTCATCGATTGCAGCTCTGTCGAAAACAAGTCAGACGTTGCGCACATTCTGCTCCTTAGTCTTTATTTTTAGGCATCAATTTTTCAGCTTTGAATGTAAGTTGTACTTGTAATTAGACTAATTCAAAAGTTTTAACATTGGTTTCTTTTCATTTTTCGACTTCTTAGATTTTCGTATGTCATTATATTCATTCGCTATTTTTCATCAATAATCGAATGCAATCAAGATTCTGTTTACAGGAGGTCTTGATAAAATTCATGTCATATAATTTCTGAAAGAGCACCGATTCCCAAGTGCCCACATTTCGAAATTCTTTTTGAATCTTCGCAGTTTCTAAAGAGATGTTCCACTGTTTTAGCTTTCCCGAATTATTTGAAAACCAAAAATTTACAACGTAACCAGTAAAACGAAAACACATAATAGAATATATATTTATTTCGAATCAAAATCAGCCACGTCCAATGCGATGATTAAACATGGCCATTTAACGAAGAAGAAAACAGTACATACGGAGTAAATACTTTCGCAAGTTTATTACTCCGTATTTAGTAGTTGCTATTTCTTGGATAAGTTTATTTTATATATATATATAGTATATATGAAGAGTTAAGAACGATTAACACCTAAGAGGGGGAGGGGGTGAATTAGGTGTACCTTTTTTAAAAATTTATTCTTAACTTGGTTAATTAATTAACTTAAGTAAAGAATAGGTGAAGTACAAGACTTGAGAAACTTAATTAGATGTAAGTTCACAAGAGGATATAGCAGTTCTATGTCACGGTATAGGTGACTGTGACACAGAACTTGATTAGGTACATGCGAGAAATAGCAAAGTGGAAGAACGTAAAAGTAAATGAACAAACAAACGACATTTAAAAATTGGTTCAGCCTCTACTCCGAGGCCTACGTCCAACCGTTATTTTATTGCTTGTTTAGAAATTTACTCAAACTTACTAAACCCCTTACAATGAAAATAACTCGCCAACCTACTCCGGTTGCACTCAAACTTAAAGCTACTCCGCTTCAAGAGTTTATGGGTTCTATCTCAAGGTGTTACAGAATCTTGAATCTCAAAAGTTCACTAAATGAACATGGAGATTACAACGAAGATCTAACACGAGAATCATGGAACAAACTCATCATGTCACAGTACAGCGAACTGATACTTGGAGGTTTTACAGCTTTTTTCGAAAACAATTTTGAAGACTTAAAATCAGAAAAACGTTTTGCAAATGCTTGAAGAACAAAGCTTTCAATGCATAAATGATTTGCAAGGTTTTTACAATAAATGCTTTGGAAGTCTTAAGAAATAAATGTGACTAAGACACTCTATTTATAGTGGATTTAGTCTTAGGTAAGTACACTTTGAAAAATTAAATCCAATATAAAAATGATAGCTTTGAGTGATGGTAAGTGTTAGACTTGTAGGCTTGGGGCTTAAGAAATCAGAAAACTTAAGCTTCAACACTCAACATGTGACAATTTACCGAAATGGCAAAAAACCTTTCTTACTTTAGAAGTTTGACAAGTCTTTTTTGCCATTTTGGTAAAAGGTGTTTGCACAAATCTAGAGGCTTAGTCAAGTGGGCTTGTGACTCCAAAATTTCAGATTGTTTTCAAGTTTCTGAAAATTCAAATGTTTAAGGTTTAAAGTTTGCAAAGTTTTGACACTTAAAAACATTTGGACGAAAACTCCTCCGTATGATAGTACGAGAAACCACGGTGACAACGTGCATCGTTGCATGGTTTTGCCATTACTTGACTTAAATGAGAATGTTACACTTACTCTTACATATATCGACTAAGGCTTTGAAAAGTATCATTGTCTTGACTTCCTTGAATGACTTGATCATCTTGAATCATTGTTGAAAGTCCATTTGATTGCTTCATTCACTAATTATTTCAACTAAGAGCAAACAATCAAATAACAAGGGGACTTGGCATCATCAATCTAATGTGTTCTAACAAATTCCCCCTTTGATGATGACAAGTCCAAACATGTGTGATATTCCCCCTTAGCCCATGGTTAGTCGGTCTTTGGTCAATTTCAACATAAACATAATTAATAAACATGATCAAGGTATTCGAAAGGTGCAACATGCTTGGCCAAAGTAAAACATCTAATCATGGAGCTAAGACATAATTAAGGTGGACGTTAGCCTAAGAGTTAGAAGATCACACATGGCATAATTAAACTACTTCCCCCTCTTGACATCGTCAAAGGAGGAGAAAACATGTTCAAAAGGCAAGCAACACGATTAAAACACACGCAAATAGTTCAAGCAAGATAAAAACAAACAACCGAAGGTGCAAGAGAGTGTCTTAAAACAAACGCAACAAAGAGCCAAAGTTCATAAGGAAGGACGGGTTAAAGAGGCATGAGTTTAGGAGGCATTCTGAAGACGTTCAAGAAGATCTTCATTCATGGTGCGAAGATCACCAACTTCATCCCTCAACTTGCCCTGTTCTTTGACCAGCCGATTCACAATCCCAAGGAGCTCATCCAACTTGGCTAGTACCACACCCATTTCAACGGTAGAACCCACTATAGAACCCGACTGCTTTTTCATTTCCAATTTGCCATTCTTAATCTCCAAGTTCATCCGAGAAAGAAGGCCCGGTGTCATTTCATCAGTTAATTTCTCAATTGCAGGGCTTCCTTTCAATACTAACCCCTCCCTCATAAAGATGATCGAGAGCCACATACCATAAGGGACCACGACATTTTTGTCAAAGTTGCCGTTTTGGAACTCAGTGGACATCTCAAGAATTCGGTGAAACATGAGGCGAGGAAGGTTAATGGGTTTGTACTTGACAATGTGATGAATCAGGAGCATGTCAAGAAGAGAACATCTCCCACGGCTATTGTTGGAAGGGACAAGGTTACGAAAAACCAGGTTGAAGATGAACCGGATGGGTGCGGTTAATTCAAAGGCATATATGTTGGTAGGGCCATCGTCATCATGAGGTCGAAGAACTTTCATGACCTGGGTAGAGGTAACCTCATCAATTTCACCCCAATCACGTTTGGGGAAGGAGGTAAGCCCGACATTACAAATGTCAAGATGAGCAGCAAGCTGATTGATTGTTAGGACAAAAGGTTTCTGATTGATAAAGGCTGAGAGAGTTCCAGATTCAACATCTACCTTGACTGTTGCATAGAATTGGATGACTTCGGACAAGTACATGGGGCTATATTTGTCCAACAGATTCACCCAACCCTGTGCATACATGGCCTCTTTGAAATATTTAAAAGCAGGAGAGGTGTCATACCAAGATTTCTTATAACGACGTCCCTTTGTGGAAGCAACAAAGCAGCATACCGTGGCATATCTTGAAGATCTCCTCCGGGAGATCGAGAGAATTGAGATGGTTGAGGATATCATTCTTGAATGATTCGGCATAAGGAGCAATAACAAGGTCCATGCATGTGTTGAGAGGCACCTTCTCCTCAATGATCTCATCCTCATTTATGCTCGGTAAATCCCGTTGATAACGAGCCCTTTTGGGTGCTTTTGATTTTGATCCGGATCCCCTTTTTCTTTGGGTAACCTTGGGTTTTGGAGGGGATGCCTCCGGGGTCACATCCTCGTCATCATCACCAAATATTTCAAGCATCTTTCTCTTGGACCGGGTTCGTGATGCGGGTTTTGAGAATAATGGGTCAAACCCATCATCAAACACCACTGTGGCATCATCACGATCTTCCACATCAACAACTTCATAATCGATTTTTTCAGAATTGGAACCGATTTCCCTTTCAACAGTGGAGGCTTCCGTTGCATCAATCTCACTCCTCTTATCCTTCTCTAAAGTGTCACTCACCAAATCCTTTAAGAGCACATCATCATCATTCTTTTCAGCTACAACATCACTATCCTCCTTTCTTTCCTTTTCGTTTGAATCTCTTTCATTTTTTGCATCTAATTTTTCTTTTTCTCCTTCTGATTTCTCTTCACTTTCTTTTTCTTTGTTCCCCTCTAATTTTTCTTTGCTTTCTTTTGATTGCTCTCCATCTCTCTCTGATTCTTCCTCACTTTCTTTTGATTTCTCTGATTTTTCCTCACTTTCTTTTTCTTTGTTTCCCTCTGATTTTTCCTTACTTTCTTTTCCCTCTTTTGATTTCTCTCCTTCAAGTTCCCCCTCTTTCATCTCACTTGAGTGATCTCTCTTTTCACTTGTTTCGACAACATCACTTGATTTTTGAATATCTTCATTCTTTTTGGTTCCCTTAGAACCGGAGTCTTCTTCATCGGTGTCAATGTCCACCTCAGCATCTAATTGGAGAGAAATAGGAGGATTCCTACTTCTTCCTCCTCTGCCACGACCACCGCCCCTTTTGGCGGTTGTCTTCTTTCGTGCAACGGTTGGTTTGGCAGTGGCAGAGATGATTTCATTTGGTTTGGCAGCGGTTTTGGGAGCCATCTTTTTGGCAATGTATTTTGGGTTAAATGTATCTCTGAGTTGAAGAACTTCTTTTGAAAACTTTGTAGGCATTTTGAAGAGAGTGGAAGGGAAGAGGTTTTGACGGTTTTGGGAATCCGAAAAAGGTGAGGGTTGGTTGTTTATTTAGTGGGTAATAGGAAGCATTAGAGGAAACATGGATATAAATGATGGGTTGGTGTATTTAATCTAGGTGAAGGGACGGTTGAGTGTTGATAGAGTGAGGCTAGGGTGTAGGTTTTTAGGAGTGATGGGACATAAAGTAATTTTGGAAGCTCAATGCAAAAACAACTCAAGTGCACTCATACGGTTGTCAGTTACATTTGTTCGACATTTGCATGCATTCTACCATATTAACTAACATTTAATTACATGTAAATCCTCCCTCTAATCAATCATTGGAAGACGTAATTTAATTTAGCGGTATGTCACCTAATAAACCAATTTCCGACCGAAGTCTTTCGAATTGTTCTCTTTCTAACGGTTTTGTAAGAATGTCCGCAATTTGATTTTCCGTTTTACAAAAGCTTAGACAAATATGACCTTTCTCAACTTGATCACGTAGAAAATGATGTCGTATGTCGATGTGTTTAGTTCGTGAGTGTTGTATAGGATTCTTTGATATATTAATTGCACTAGTGTTGTCACAAAAAATAGGGGTAGTCTCGAAAGTAAGGCCATAATCATGCAATTGTTGACGTACCCAAAGAATTTGTGCACAACATAGAGCGGCACTCACATATTCGCTTTCGGCCGTGGACAATGCAACGGTGTTTTGCTTCTTCGAAGCCCAGGAAATGAGACACGGTCCTAGAAAAGTAGCAATGCCCGAGGTGCTTTTCCTATCTAATGTATCACCGGCATAGTCCGCATCCGAAAAACCTACAAGATCAAGTTCGTAGTGAGTTGGGTACCAAAGATATAGCCCTTGCGTTCCAATCAAATACCTAAAAATCCGTTTGACGGCTTTGAAATGAGATTCTTTAGGATTTGCTTGGAAACGGGCACAAGCACACACACTAAATTGTATGTCGGGTCGACTAGCGGTTAAGTAGAGCAAGGAACCGATCATACCTCGATAAATCTTTTCACTAATGCTCTTACCATTTTCGTCCTTATCAAGCTTGATTTTAGGCACCATTGGTGTAGGCATAGGATTAGAATCAGTCAACCCAAACTTACTTAACATTTCTTTTAAGTACTTTTGTTGGTGAATCATCGTTCCATTTTCACATTGTTTGATTTGAAGACCAAGAAAGAATCCAAGTTCTCCCATCATACTCATTTCAAATTCCGAAGTCATCAAATCAGAAAAGTACTTATAAATAACATTGTTAGTTGCACCAAAAATAATGTCATCGACATATACTTGCACAAGCAACAGTTCATCTCCTTGTGACTTGATAAACAACGTTTTATCCACGGACCCACGTATGAAACCATTTTCCAATAGAAACTTTGAAAGCCTATCATACCAAGCCCTAGGAGCCTGTTTTAAACCATAGAGTGCTTTATCTAGTTTAAAAACGTGGTTGGGAAACTCGTTGTTTATAAAGCCCGGAGGTTGTTCAACGAACACTTCTTCATCAAGGTATCCATTTAAAAATGCGGTTTTGACATCCATTTGAAAAAGCTTTATACCTTGAAAAGACGCAAAAGCTACAAGCATTCGTATGGCTTCAAGCCTAGCTACCGGTGCAAAGGTTTCATCGTAATCAATTCCTTCTTGTTGGTTAAAACCTTGCACCACTAGTCTAGCTTTATTCCTTACGATTTCTCCAACATCATCTAGCTTATTGCGAAAGACCCACCGTGTACCAATTACAGTACGTTGGGAGGGCCTAGGGACAAGATGCCATACCTTGTTCCTTTCGAATTGCTCCAATTCCTCTTGCATTGCAATCATCCAGCATTCATCAGTCAAGGCTACTATGACATGGTCTGGTTCGATTTTTGAGATGAAGGCATTGTGTGCACAGAAATTTTGGAGCGATGATCTGGTTTTTATTCCAGAGGTTAGGTCACTGGTTAAGTTTGATAAGGGATGTGAGCTTTGGTGTTTCCATTTCTTGGGGATAAGTGAGTTAGAAGATTCGGTTTGTTCGTCTGCAACAGTAGAGGGGACTGTTGCATGAGGATTGTTTGAAGGAGGTGATTGTGGTTCACTTATGATTAGGTTGGGTTGTTCTTCACCATCCTTGTTACCCCTGGATGAGGTAGCATCATCTTGTGTAGGAGGACGATTAGTTCCCCCTAAATTGTGCGCATCCTCCTCATGCAACAGTGGCTCCAACTGTTGCTCAGCTTCTTCTACCACTTGATCCATTTCATGTCGTATCATACCAATCTCAAAATCATCATCATATTCATCATCCTCATCATCAACCTGTGTATTTGACATAAAAAGACTAGATTCGTCAAATATTACATGAACGCTTTCTTCCATTTTCATGGTCCTTTTGTTATAAACTTTATAGGCATTACTATGATCGGAATAACCAACAAAAACTCCTTCATCACTACGAGCATCAAATTTGCCAAGGTTGTCTTTTCCATTGTTGTGCACAAAGCATTTACTACCGAAGCATTTTAAGTGTGAAAGATTAGGTTTTCTTCCTCGTAGTAGTTCATAGGGAGTTTTCTCAATGATTTTTCTAATCATGACACGGTTGTAAATATAACAAGATGTGTTTACGGCTTCGGCCCAAAAATTCTTAGGAACCTTAGAGCTAATGAGCATGGTCCTAGCCATATTTTCAAGAGTTCGATTCATTCGTTCCACAACCCCATTTTGTTGTGGGGTTCTTGCGGCCGAAAAGTTATGAGTAACACCGTACTCATTACAATAAGACTCAAATGACTAGTTCTCAAATTCGGTTCCATGGTCGGATCTTAATGAGACAAGTTTATATCCAAATTTGTTTTGAACCTTTTTGACCCAAATTAAGAACTCATCAAATGTTTGATCCTTAGAACTTAAGAAGAGAAGCCAAACAAATCTTGTGAAGTCATCTACAATGACACAAATAAAGCGACTTCCACCTCTACTCACAACTCGCATGGGACCACATAAATCAATATGAATGAGTTCAAGAGGTAAGGAAGTGCTAACAACCTTTTTGGATTTAAAAGAGCACTTAACTTGTTTTCCTTTAACACAATCATCGCAAAGTGATTTAAATTCAAATTTAATGTTAGGAATGCCGTCAACTAGATCAAGTTTCTTAAGAGTGTTAAGTGTCTTAGCATTTACATGACCAAGTCGTTTGTGCCAAAGCCAAGGGTCGTTCTTTTGAACACTCATGCATGATAATGATTGACCCGACAATGCATACAAGTTAGTCATGTAGACGTCTTTAACACGTTTACCTTCAAGTATGAGTTCTCTAGTTTTTCCATTGATGATTCTACATTCACTAGCAAGAAATTCAACAATATTACCTCGATCACAAAGTTGTGAAATGCTCAAGAGATTGTGTTTCAAACCTTTGACAAGCAACACTTTGTCCACGCATAATGACTTTGATTTACCAACTTTTCCAATACCAATGATTTCACCTTTCTTGTTGTCGCCAAAAGTCACCATGCCACCATCGTAGGCTTCTAGCGAGAGGAATTGGTTTTCATCTCTGTCATATGACGAGAGCATCCTTTGTCTAAGTACCAATTGCTGCTGCCCCTCACTAATGCCTATAAGAAATCAAACATTTAGTTTAGGAACCCAAACAAGTTTGGGCTCCTTCTTGACAACGACCTTTTTGACTTCCTCTTTCTTTATCCACACTTGTTTAGCATTTTTAGTGTTTCTTTCTAAGTCACGGACTCTTTTGTCACAACCATTGAACTCATGACCTGTTTTCCCACAATAGTTACAAATGATGTACTCGGGAAGACCAAAGATACTTTCTTCTTCGAAGTCGGTTTGACTTGGATCCTGGTTTCGAGTGCAACAAAGATGTCTGCCATCGTTGCATTTGAAACCAAGTCCAAGATTCTTTGCAAATTTTTCATATTCTTGTGATTGTTTCAAGAGAAACTCCAAAACATTCTGACTTCCTTCCCATTTTAAGTAGAACATCTTAGCCTCATCTAGCTCTTTAGTTAATGTTTCGATTTTAGCAAGATGATTAAGATTCAATTTACCTAAATTGTCGAAAGCTTGTTTTGCAAGTCTTGCTTCATCACTGAGTAACATTCCAATTTGTTCTAATTGTTTATTATCCCTTTGACATAATTTGAGGTCAGCTAGAAGAGTTTCACGTTCCTTAGTTAAAGAAGACACTAATTTTGAGAGAGTATCTATTTCTTTTTTTGAATCGGATGCCACAAGAGAGACCTCTCGTGGCATGAGTTTGTTCACTCTTTTTAACATCTCAATTTGAGCAAGAAGGTCATCATTTAATTTTTGAGCTCGTTCTAAGGCACTTTTGACATGACTGGACTCATCATTTAACATTTCAGCAATCTTAACAAGATCATCCTTTTCATTGTTACAAGTAGCTAAGTCAATCAAAAGTTGGTCACGTTCTTGTGTTAGTGATGACACATTTCCTTTAGAACTGGATGCAACAAAGATACGGGGATGTTGCCTAATTGGTTTCATCAACTTTGTTGGCTAAAAACAGATTTTGTTTTCGAAGCTTTTTGATTTCTTTTTCAAGACCCAACATGGAACTAGGTTGATCATTCTCATTTAGACTTTCTTTAAGGACTACATTTTCCTCGCCTATGTCCTCAATTTCGATTTGCATAGCTTCCAACTTATTAGTTTGGACACGACATTTATCTATGAATTGATCTAGGAGGAGACAAACTTTGTCTTTAGAGAAAGATCGAACCTTTTTCTTGAGCTTAATTACCTCGTGGTCTGAATCAGAGTCTGAATCCGCGGAGTGAGCCATAAGACACTTGATGTCTTCTTTCTTTGATGATTTGGAAGCATTTTTTGAAGAACTAGACGAGATGCTAAGTTTGGCGTCTAATTCATCCTCAAGGACATCGTCCTCTTTAATCGACATGCCCCAAATAGCAGTCATTACCTTGTTTTTGTAATCACGTTTTGCAAAGTCACGTTTTTCCTTAGATTTGATATCGTTCCACTTTGGGCATTCTTTGATTTGATGACCTTTGTCACCACATTTAAAGCAACCAACAGTGGAGTTAGATCTTCTCTTAGGAAAACGGCGTTTACTAGAGTTGTTGCTATACCTTTGAGAGTTTCGACCATTGATCATGCCAACAATGTTTTTAGTGAACATTGCAAACTCATCATCTTCATCCTCCTCATCACTTGAGAGAGCATTGAGAGCGAGTCCTTTCCCTTTAGAGCTTTCACTGGAACGCTTCATGAGAGTTAACTCATGAGCCATAAGTGAGCCCATAAGTTCATCAAGGGAGAGCAATGAAAGATCCTTAGCTTCCTCAATAGCCGTAACCTTCGGTTGCCACTTTTCAGTTAGGCTACGAAGGATTTTACGGACTAAATCCTCGGATTGAAAACCCCTACCTAAACTCTTAAGGTCATTGACAATACTAGAAAAACGTGAAGACAAACTATTAATTGACTCATCTCGTTCCATATTGAACATCTCATATTGTTGCATGAGAAGATCAATACGGTATTTCTTGACTTGTGACGTTCCCTCGTAGGCAAGGTTTAGGGTGTCCCAAATCTCTTTGGCCGAGGCACATCCAGATATACGATTAATCTCTTGGTCACCGATTCCATATTGAAGAATGGACATGGCCTTAGAGTTTTTCTCGATTTTCTTATAGTCGGCCTCAACATACTTATCCTCACTTTTCAAGGAGCTAGTGCCATCAGCATTAGTCACTTCGATTTTGAGGGGACCCTTTTGAATGATTAACCAACATTCATAGTCCGCACTTTTGACATAGTGCTCCATGCGATGTTTCCACCAGGCATAGTTTTCTCCCTTGAAAATGGGATACTTAGTGTGTTTTGAATCGTCCATAACTATAGGATCAACTCTTTGGATTTAACCAATATCAAGAGCACAAGGCTCTGATACCAATTGAAGAGTTAAGAACGATTAACACCTAAGAGGGGGAGGGGGTGAATTAGGTGTACCTTTTTTAAAAATTTATTCTTAACTTGGTTAATTAATTAACTTAAGTAAAGAATAGGTGAAGTACAAGACTTGAGAAACTTAATTAGATGTAAGTTCACAAGAGGATACAGCAGTTCTATGTGACGGTATAGGTGACTGTGACACAGAACTTGATTAGGTACATGCGAGAAATAGCAAAGTGGAAGAACGTAAAAGTAAATGAACAAACAAACGACATTTAAAAATTGGTTCAACCTCTACTCCGAGGCCTACGTCCAACCGTTATTTTATTGCTTGTTTAGAAATTTACTCAAACTTACTAAACCCCTTACAATGAAAATAACTCGCCAACCTACTCCGATTGCACTCAAACTTAAAGCTACTCCACTTCAAGAGTTTATGGGTTCTATCTCAAGGTGTTACAGAATCTTGAATCTCAAGAGTTCACTAAATGAACATGGAGATTACAATGAAGATCTAACACGAGAATCATGGAACAAACTCATCATGTCACAAAGACAAATGAACCGATACTTGGAGGTTTTCTGACTTTTTTCGAAAACAATTTTGAAGACTTAAAATCAGAAAAACGTTTTGCAAATGCTTGAAGAACAAAGCTTTCAATGCATAAATGATTTGCAAGGTTTTTACAATAAATGCTTTGGAAGTCTTAAGAAATAAATGTGACTAAGACACTCTATTTATAGTGGATTTAGTCTTAGGTAAGTACACTTTGAAAAATTAAATCCAATATAAAAATGATAGCTTTGAGTGATGGTAAGTGTTAGACTTGTAGGCTTGGGGCTTAAGAAATCAGAAAACTTAAGCTTCAACACTCAACATGTGACAATTTACCGAAATGGCAAAAAGCCTTTCTTACTTTAGAAGTTTGACAAGTCTTCTTTGCCATTTTGGTAAAAGGTGTTTGCACAAATCTAGAGGCTTAGTCAAGTGGGCTTGTGACTCCAAAATTTCAGATTGTTTTCAAGTTTCTGAAAATTCAAATGTTTAAGGTTTAAAGTTTGCAAAGTTTTGACACTTAAAAACATTTGGACGAAAACTCATCCGTATGATAGTACCAGAAACCACGGTACAGCGTACCGTTGCATGGTTTTGCCATTACTTGACTTAAATGAGAATGTAACACTTACTCTTACATATATCGACTAAGGCTTTGGAAAGTATCATTGTCTTGACTTCCTTGAATGACTTGATCATCTTGAATCATTGTTGAAAGTCCATTTGATTGCTTCATTCACTAATTATTTCAACTAAGAGCAAACAATCAAATAACAAGGGGACTTGGCATCATCAATCTAATGTGTTCTAACAATATAGTATAAAAGTACTCCGTATTAAAGCATATGTAGATGATATCTATAACCATTAATAATAATTATGGTAAAGAATATCCCATGCTCTTTTAGAGGTGGTGGCACCAACAATCCTGCGACCAGCAGCTTCCGAAAGAGTACCTATAAGTGCACCAAGAATGAGACGGTCTTGTCTTTGCCATGTCTTGTAGGCGGGGCTTGTTTGCGGTGGAACAGGTTGAGATCCGTCTATAAAGCCAGAGAGACCATAGCCAAAAAGAAGATTGTAGATTTGAAATCGCCAACACGAGTAATTGTCATCTATTAGTTTCATACAATTTGAGAAGTTAACAACGACCAACGGTTTTTCTGGTTCATCAGGGTTTGGAAGGGTGAAATAAGAGGCGTCCATTTGGTGAAGGGTCGATACGAAAATAACACGATATATATACACTATATGTACAAGAGGATCTAAACCGGGAAGATCAACTGAAGAGATTATTTTGGTACACCAAAAGTTGCACTAAAATCTCATTAATGGGATTTGATCCTTTTCTATTTGTCTCTTCGTTTTACTAATTCAATTCCCAAAAATGACAAGTACGTTACCCAAAAAAAATCAGAACTCCGTATCATATTGCCAGTGTCTATTCATCAAACCGACGTGGAATTTATTCGAGTTTCTTGGAAAATAATGTCGTTGTGATGCTTTCATATATGATTTTCGAAGGTAGATCAAAATAATCCAAAACCACCGCGTAAAAGGAATGTACAAGTTCGAGTCACTTAGGATTCCCAAATGCCCGCATTTCCAAATTCCTTTTCATACTTCTCAGCTTCTAAAGAGATACGGAGTACAAAATAAGTATATTTTTATTTGTAAACGAGAGTATTAGATTAAAATTTGCCTACTTGCATCAAACAAATTTATTAAATTTTCCAATAACTTTTCTTACTGTATTATTATATGAATATAAACAGTCGGCACTCGGCAGCTACTCAAATTTGACAAAAATCATGAATCTTTAGCAGCCCACCACTAGGCCAAAAATCCCGTCTTTCACGAAAGAACGAAACACATCGAAGTCGACTGTCATTTTGTTCGCGACGAATTGCTAAAAGGCACAATCACTACGAGCTACGTCCATACCAAGCAACAACTAGCTGACATCTTTACCAAGGCACTTGGACGTACTACATTTGACGAACTACTCTCCAAGTTGGGCGTCTCGACTCTCCACGCTCCAACTTGAGGGGGGCAATATGACGCTCCTCCAACAGCTCCAATATCCAATATGAACGTTGGAAGCAATCACAAGCAATCAAGGAAATAATCTTTTCCTTATGTGTAATTATCTTATAGCTGTCAATATCTTTTCCTTTCCGCATTAGCTGTTGATATTATTTTCTTCCGTATTTACCGCTGTTCTTATATGTATACTTCCTCCCATCCAGACCAAAGGTTACAGTTGCTTTATCACACTTGTCGAGACACATTTTGTAACGTGCATATCTTTAGTTACATATTATTAAAAATTATAAAAATTTGATATTCTTATAGCATTCATGACGATAAATCAAACAAAATCTCACATGACTATATTTTGTCTTATAGATTAAGAATAATATCAAAGATTCCCTACGACCATGAATAGTGCCAAAAAGCAACTGTAATCTTTGGTCTGGATGAGAGGGAGTATATAGGAGCCTTGTACATTGTAATTGACACAACGATTGAATACAATATCTCATATACACTCTCATTTATAATAATTTATAATATTGTATAATTGTATCTCTATTTAATTGATTTTTTTTCCTTGCATTGATCTAACATTTTTTTTTGTACAAATTCAAATCTAAATCTCTACTTTTTTTTTTTTTTTTGAGGTAAAGAAGGAGGGATATTATTATTTCGAATCAAAACCCGCCAGCGCCAAAATCGTTATTATTCGTACATTGAATTGAGTGATCTTGAAATGGAAAATCTAAAGAATGGTTATATGTTATATGAACTAGATTATGCAACAAATAACTTTAGTCAAATGGCATTACTTGCAAAAGGTTGTTATAGTTGGGTTTATTATGCTTACTTGGCTAATTCCGAAGAAGCTGTTGTTAAGAAACTCGATTTGAGTGTCGATCATGATTCGGACGCTGATTTCAGAGCTCAGGTATTTTTGGTTTAGTTCAATTGTTGTTTTGTACTCCCTCCATTATTTTATATATGACGTTTTCGTTTTACGAGGTAAGCCTTTGACTTTCAATTATATAAAAATATATTCTAGAAAAAATTATGAAAATTATATCATTAGATTCGTCATAAAATTTGCTTTCAAAAGAGTATACATTTCATATTATTATCTTATATATTTTGAGAGATATTGAAGAGAGAAGTGGGTGTCTCGAAATGTGAGAATGACATATATAAAATAATGGAGGGAGTACTTTTTTTGCATTTGGTTGAGTTAAATAGCTAGGATCGGTTTGAGTTTTGGGTCATGTTTGGGTTCTCTCGTTCAGGTAAGAATTAAGTTGGGTTGGTTTTGCTAGGTTGATATGTAGTAATATTATTGGTGACAAAAACCATAATAGACGCAGAATAAGGGCAGTAAAAAAGAATAATGAGATGGCGTCACCGGGTGGTACTTAAAGTAAGCGCCATCCGGGGCGTAATAGTAAATATTTTGTGTACTTGCACTTCCCTCTCTTAAATTTTGAATTTAAACTAATTAGGAAAAAAGGTGGTAATTTTGAATTGCTAAATTCCGCACACGAGTTTACTATATCCCACACATTTTTCCCATATATTCCATAACTACCCTTCGTCTTATAAAAAAACTAAAATGAGTTCTCTCCCTCCTCTCTCTTAAAACCTAACAAATTTGTTAATAATTAGACAATTATCGATCGTAATTCGCACATATCGCATGCAATCTCTCCGTTTTATCAGCAATTTTATTAACACCCATCTTTTAATAGATTTAATTGACTTTTTTTTTAAATAAAGAGGATTTTTTACAATTAGGGTTTGGAATTTGGATAGATGTTGGATTACAAATAATGTTGGGCTGTTGAAGGGGTGGTTGTGGGGTTGTCCAGTAGGCGGTCAGAGTAGGGGTCGGATGTCACGGGGGAGGGTGGCTATCGAATTCGTGGTAGGCGCGTGGTCGTAGAATTCATGGCATTAACTTCGTAGAATTTGTGCATTAACTACACAAGCATAATTGATTTTCATAATTACAACATGATTTATGATTATTTTCATGATTACAACATGATTGATGATTTTGAATTCCGTCCGGTTGTTCATCGGTTCTGGAATTTCTTTATTTTCTTTTTTGTTTTTAATTTGTCTTTCTTTGACTAGTGTAGATCCCGCGCAAATGCGCGGTAAATATAGGCCTTTTAATTTTTAGTGCATTAGTTATAGATTTTGGATTTATATCAAAAAAATAATTAATATTAAAATAAATCAAAATAATTGAATAATTTCATGAATTGTGTTTTCTATGAAAATAGTTTAACTACATCAAATTATTTTTAAAAAAATTCTTTTTTCGTCACGAAATTAATAATAGGAATACATTTGTTATGTATAGATTATTTTAAATGGAAAATTAGCTTAATAAATAAAAATCTAATTTATTTCTATATATAGTTTTGAGCACTTTGGAGGGAAAACTTTATAGAAGTTGTATTCTCTTAGTATATAAGAGGACTTGTATTTTTTAAATTTGCACCTCATTAATATTTATTAGTTCACTCCATTGTATTTTGATATGAAACAAAAATTTGAAATGGAAAACTAATAAAAAAAATTATTTGAGTTGTGAATTTATTTTAGTGAATGTTTTTTGTCACGAAGCTAATAGTAAGAATGTGTCAAGTTATTCTCTACAGTAATAATTATTACATTACTGAAAAATTTAGCAACTTATACTTTATAGTTTAATATCAATTTTATTTTATTTTAATGAAAAAATCACAATTATGAATTTATTTAAAAAATGAGAGTTTATTTATAAGAATATATTCATTGAAAAGATAATAATGTAAAGAATGAAAATTTTATTTATTACCTTATTTAGCTAGATGCTTTTTGGAGGGAAAACTAAGAGAATTTTTATTCTCTTAGTAGTAGGGGGATTGGGGTGTTTAATTTGTCTTTCTTTGATTGGGATGGAAAATGAGAGGGCTAAACTTGGAATAAAGCAAAAAAATGTACGGAATTTAGTAAAATAGCGTGCGGAATTTAGCATGTCCCTTATTATAAACCATCAAATTTTCTATGCGGCAAAAACGCTATATAAAGTAGATGAAAAACGAAACTGATGAATAACACAATCTGGTAATGAAGAAAACATAATTATTGACGAAGAAGAATTGTTTTGATGTAAAATATTATCTAGAAAATTGTTTTAGTCAAGTGTTTGATTTTAATTGGATAGATATAAAATTACATAACTATCCTTAAACATTTGGCGCAAAAACGAAAACTATTCTTCTAATTTTTATTTTTTCATAAATTATGGTGGCGCCGAGGTTAGTACCGCGAGACTTATCAGCATCAGTAAAAAATGATTGAGACACCAAAGCAATAGAATAACTTCAAAATAATACGAGTAGAAAATTTAACGAAGATTAGCCACTGTAATTTAACGGAGAAAAAAATAGCACCAAATTATAAGGAAAAATACATCTGCGAGTGCATGATTCCATAATCCTTATTTAGATAGACACTCTAAGATTGATGCATCAAATGTCTGGAATAGTCTACAACTTAAAGGTATCTTTAAGAATATCCCATAGTTGTTTGGAGGAAGTTGCATGGGCAACACAGCTAAAAGATACATTTTCTGAGAGACTACCGATGAGGGCACCAAGAATGAGGCAGTCTTGTCTTCGCCATGCGTAGTAGGCTGGGTCTGTATTCGATGGAGCCAGATAAGACCGGTTTACAAAGTGAAAGAGGCCATAGCCAATGAGAAATTTGGAGATTTGAAATCGCCAACGTTCGTAATTTGAAGGTGTTAGTTTGATACAATTTGAAAAGTTAACAACAATGAATGGTTTTTCGGGATCACGAGGGTTCGGAATGGTGAAATAAGGGATGTCCATTTCGTGAGGAAATGTGTGTGTATACAATACTCTTTATATATAGTGCTTGGACGGATCAACTGAAGAGATTATTTTGCTATGCCAAACGTTGTTCATTAAAGCCTCCTTAATGGGATTTTGTCTCTCCATTTTACCAATTGAATTCCCAAAAAGGAGATCCAAGTACATTGTCACAAAAAAATCAGAACTAGGAGTTTCAATTTCTTCCTTATCCTTAAATGCAGTAATTAATTTATTTCTAATGATAATTCGATTAATGATTTCCTTTGAAATTGTAGGTTGTTAGATACTCCGTATTTGTATATTTAGATCCATTTTAATTATTTAAATTGGATCAGTTGAGTTTTGGGTCATGTTTAGGTACGATCTGAGTTGAATTGGCTCTGCCCGGTCTACACTATATAGTGATATGGTGACAAAACTATAATAGTCGCGAGACCGGTGTACAAAAAGAGGGGTGGTGGGATAAATAAAGATTAAAACATGGAACATGAGATGATGTTATTGGGTGGTACAAAATGAAACATCTCACATCCGAAATGTTTTAACATTAAATTGATGTGCCCCTCGTAAAAATGTTGTACAACACAGTGGCGCCTTAGCAATGTAATCGAATTACTTGGGGGAATGAATGATTGGGACGAGATTTCGAAACACTGTGGAGAAAAACAGTATACGTATCCTAAATTGTTTTTGTTGGTTGTCTGTTGCAGTTGTCAGTGCTTTCTGCACTAAACCACGTGCATTTAACAGGACTATCGGGTTACTGTATGTATGGAAGACGGAAACAGATACTTGGTTTATCAGTATGCTACTCTCGGTTCCTTACATGATGTATTATACGGTACTACATTAATTCCCCGACTTTTGCAAATGAAAAAAAACCAAATTTGGTACACGATCGTCTCAGCTACCGTAGGACATATTCTTAGTTAACACTAAAAGAAATATTTGTATTTATTTCACTTAATTTGCGGTTTTCTTGGGATAGGAAGGAAAGGACTAGAGGGTGCAGAGCCAGGACCTATTCTAACTTGGGCTCAAAGGACTAAAATTGTGTATGGTGCTGCCAAAGGTCTCGAGTACCTCCACGAGAAGGTGACACCGTCTATAGTTCACGGTGATGTTAGATCGAGCAATGTTCTTGTGTTTGATGACGTCAAGTCAAAACTTGCCGATTTCAAGTTGACCAGAGCGTTGACAGATGATAATGCAGCTCGTACTATTTCAAATAGAGCACCTGGATCGTATGGCTATTATTAAACTATAGAGAAGATCATTGAGAGAGAGAGAGATTGATATTGTGAATGAATTATATTTCATAAACTTGTATTGAATTGTTTGTACATGATGTATATATATAGTAGTTACATGAGATTGAGTATAACAACTTTGTAACTACTTCTAACAAACTTCCTTAATTTGTGGTAGTTATAGTTAGTTACATATACTAACTATCCCTGCCTATATCCCCCCCCTCAAGCTGGAATTGCTGAGTGTGGAAGATGCAAACCCAGCTTGGAAGAGGGCATTCTATGTTCATGTGCACCTAGTGCCTTAGTCATTACATCAGCTAGTTGTAATGAGCTTTTCACATGCTTTGTCTTGAGAAAGCCTTCCTGCTGTTTATCTCGCACGAAATGGCAATCTACATTAAGATGTTTGGTTCTCTCATGGAAAACCGGATGCTTGGCAATATGCTCTGCAGTTGTATTGTCACAGTGCAAGGTAACTGGCAGTGGAATGCAGACCTGTAAATCAGCAAGAATGTTGACAATCCAAACCAATTCTCCTGAGGTGTAGGACATGCTACGATACTCTGCTTCAGTTGAACTCTTGCTAACCGTCTTTTGCTTTTTTGTTTTCCAACCAATTAAGGACTTGCCTAAGAACACACAGAACCCAGTAACAGACCTGCTACTGAACTGACATGTTGCCCAATCTGCATCTAAGTAAGCTTGTAGAGTCAGATCTGAATGTGCAGAATAGAACAGGCCTGCATTAACTGTACCCTTAAGATACTTAACAACATGCTAAGCTGCCAAGTAATGTGTTTCCCTGGCTGACTTAGAAATTGACTGAGATGCTGTACACTGAAGGAAATGTCAGGTCTTGTCATATTCAGATACAAGAGTCTTCCTATCAGTCTTCTATACTTTTCAGGTTCTTGCATAACTTCACCTGAATCAGTGGATAACTTGAGGCCCTTTTGCATAGGGAATTCTGCAGGCTTGCAATTTTCAAACCCAACATCTTTGATGATATCAAGGATGTATTTCCTTTGATTGATCTTAATACCATTAGCATTTCTTGCCACTTCTAATCCTAAGAAATACCTCATGAGCCCTAAATCGTTGATGGTAAATTTATCATGTAAAGATTTATTTAGGTCTGAAATTCCTGACATATCATCACCACTAAGTAGAACATCATCTACATAGACAAGTGCAATGAGTATCTTCTTTGTGACAGGATCTGTTCTTGTAAATAGAGAATAATCATGTTTGGATTGTATGAAACCCAAACTCAACAAATGCTTGGTTAATTCCAAGTTCCATTGTCTTGAGGCTTGCTTTAACCCATATAATGACCTTCTAAGCCGACATACTTGGCCTTTCTTAGCTGCAATATAACCAGGAGGGGGTCTCATATAGACCTCTTCATCCAAAAATCCATGTAGAAACGCATTATTTATATCTAACTGGTATAAAGGCTAATCCTTGACAGCAACTACTGCTAAAAGAGCCATAACTGTTGCAAATTTTGCAACAGGGGAGAAAGTAAACTTGTAATCCTTATCCTTTACTTGATTATACCCCTTTGCAACAAGCCTTGCCTTAAACCTTTCAACTGTCCCATCTGCTTTGTGTTTGATTTTGAACACCCATTTGCAACATATTGCTTGCTTATTTGATGGCAAATGAGTAAGCTCCCATGTCTTGTTATCCTCTAAGGCCTTGAGTTCTTGATTCATAGCTGCTACCCACCTTTCATCAGTACAAGCTTGAGTATAGGTATTGGGTTCATGCTCCTCTACCACATTGCAGAGAGACAGAACATACTCCTTATCAAAATTGATTAGATCATTCAAAGTGTGAACATGGAGAGCACTGTGCTGTCTTTTATAACTTGGTAGCACATAATCAGACAAGAGAACAGATGGCTTCCTTGGCCTATCTGACTTCCTAGGTCCTTGATCTGTTGGGTTATTTGCCATAACAGAAGGACTGTCTGTAGTTCCTGTAATGGAACCAACAATAGTGCCTGCAGGATTTTGGTCTGCTGCAGAAGTATCCTGCTGAACAGTTTCAGGCACTGTATTTGGCCTTGTATTTGTTGCAGGTACTCTAGGAAATTGTCCCTGATTCTCTTCAGAGATCAAAAAATCTTCTGTATCCTTTTTTATTGCAATGATAACCTATAAACATGCATTTCCTTGCCCTATGTGCAAATTTATCAGTAGAGGTTGGTGGTTGTGAGGCATAGCATAATGTCCCAAAGACTCTTAACTCATCATAGGAAGGACTCTCCTTAAACAACAGTTCATGGGGGTGTTTTCCAACCAATGACTTTAGTAGGCATTTTGTTGATAAGATAGGTTGCTGTTAGAAGACACTCACCTCAAAATTTGATAGGGACATTAGACTGAAACTTAAGTGCTCTTGCAACTTCCAACAAGTGCCTATGTTTTCTTTCAACACTCCCATTCTGTTGTGGTCTCCCCACAATGCTTCTTTGATGCACTATACCCTTTTCCCTAAACAACTCTCTACAATTTTCTTGGAAGAATTCTGAGCCATTATCTGACCTAATGGTCTTGATTTTGGCATTAAAATGATTCTCAGCATATGCAATAAAGCCCTTAACAAACCCAGGTACCTGAGTCTTATTTTGGATCAAAAAAGTCCAAGTATTTCTAGAATGATCATCTAATATGGTAAGAAAAGATTTAGCACCAGACAATGCATGAGTTTTGTATGGTCCCCAAACATCAACATGAATCAAATCAAAACAATTCTTAGCATAAGCAACACTAACAGGAAAAGGCAAGGAATGATGTTTGGCAAAAATGCAAGCTTCACAATGAAAATTCTTTATTCCAGTCACATTAATTCCATTTACATGTTGCAACTTTTCTAAAGAACTATGGCCAAACCGAGAATGTACTAATGCAATATCAGAAATCTTAGCAGAATTAACAGTACAACTCTTGAGATTTCTTTCTTTATTTAAACAAACTGAAAAAGTTGACTTGATATCTCTAGGTGATGCAACTCTAAACTTATATAGATTCCCAACTCTCCTTGCCTCAGCAACCACAACATTACTTGAATGGTCCTGAAACACACACTTGGTTTTTAGAAAGCTAACAATCAAACCTGTAGAACTTATTAATTTGGCTACCGACATTAAGTTTTGCTTAAAATCTGGTATGTATAAGACACCACGCAAAACAATTAATTTAGTGAGAATAATATCACCTATTTTGTGCACGATTTTCACAGTACCATCAGGAAGAACAACATAAACAGGTTTGGCAAGAGATTTCACATTATGCATAAGAGACATATTAGAAGTAATGTGATCTGATGCACCTGTGTCTATTATCCAATCAAGGTTACTGAAATCAAACATACTTGCAGAAAAAGCATGAGAAGAAGCTTTCATACCAGCAAAGTGAACTGAAGATTTCAAACCAGAAGAATCAGAAGTAGACTGATCTGAAATAGCCTGAAACACCTGATGAATAACAGACTTGGTAACAGACTGTATAATCCCTTGGACAAAATCAGGATTAATGTGAGGAGAAACTGTATTCTGAAACTGAGTAAGCTGGTGACTCTGATTATCAGCATTAGACTCCAGGGGAGAAACATATTCATACTCAGAATCCTGATCATAGGTGATCATACCCACATTAGCAGCCTTTGAAAAAGAGGCAGTTTCAACTCTTTCTTTACCCTTCTTTGCCATATATGATTTGTACTTGTAGCATCTTTCTTGAATGTGACCCTTTATTTTGCAGAAAGTACAAGTCATCAATCTGTGACACTCCTTAATCGTGTGACCATTCTTCTTACAATGAGCACAACTCTTGAACTCAACCTCAGAATCATCTTCTTTAGGACGTTTCCAAGTGTTCCGGGTGTAATTTCGGAGCAGTGTTGTTACCACGTGAGCTTGTTAAATGATGTCGTTGCACGTCTCTTCCTTTCGCTCTCTCCTGTAAAAGATGAACAAACTGAGGGCTCGGCTTGGTACCGAGCGTACTCACTCCGACGCTCAAGTCAGTAAACTTAGAGAGATAAGTTGTATGTTACTTGGCAAAGTATGTTGTAGAGAGATAAGGGAGTTTATACCAGATTATGTGATTTTAGGTTTTATTTGTGATAGATTTCGGATCCTTTTCTCAATGAGAGAAGTGGAGTATTTATAGACTTTCACCTTTTGTCACGTAGTGGCCAAGTGGCTAGCAGGTGGAAAGACTGTTCTACCCTCGGCCGAAGGACCCATGGCAGGCCGGGTGGCCTGGTTGACTCCATGCCGAGGGGACTGGATGTGAGTACGCGGATATGCCTCTCGGCCGGCTAGTTGCCGAGACCGAGACCCAAGTGACAGGCCGACAGGCTGCGTCGGTTAGGCTGTTAATATGTTGACTTGCTGTATTTTGGCTTTGACCTTGCTCAATATGTTGACTCGGTCAGCGGGTGCGGAATATGCCCCATCAATTTGCCCCCAGCGTAGTCTATGCCGTGGTATGGACCTTCGATGAGTGTTGAGCGTATATTCTGCGCAAGTTGAACTTCTCCATCGGCTTCTTCTTCTTCGGCTTCTTCTTCTTCGGTTTGGTTATGTTCAGGCCGTACCATATCCCCCCTCCACATGGTTGTGTAATGGACATCCAATGTGGAAAAGGAAACGGCGCTGGCCGAGACCAAGGTTTGAGAGTGTCGCGTGCTTTTGATTGCCCCCGGCCGATGCCGCCAAGCTTGGTTGATCAGTAGGCCGTTGGCAAGTAGATACCAAGGAGCGTGTCAAAGAAGATTGGTAATTGTTGTGTCGATTGAGATTCCGTGGCTGCATGCTTGACACGTGGCTTGGCCTTGATTGGTGGACGTTTCATGGACTTTGCTCTGATTGGTCCGCTTCATGGGCTTTGCTCTATAAATAGAGCAGTGTGCCCCGTTTTTTGGCCATCAAACTTCATTTTCTCAAAAAATTTCCTCTCTCTTAGTTTTTCGAAGAAATTTCTCTCTAGTCTTCAAAGCGTTACTCGACGTAACACTTTCTTCCAAGGTAAACAAACAAAATTTTCAACTTTTTTACTTGTTAATTATTTGTTGTCACCATGTCTTCTGCTGATGCTGGACCCAGTACCTCTGCGCCGGGGGGCGAACCGTCGCATCCTTATGAGGAGGAGCCACTGGTTGTCACCCCGATAGGGTTTGGGGGTCCTAAGTCGCCTTCTCCTGAGGTTGATGAGCAATTTTTGGAGGGTTTTGATGATGATGATGATGAGGCTACTCAATCTGATTCGGAGAGGCCGCACCTCTTGGATCACGGCGACGCCTGTTCGATCAATCCTGATCGTGCTTGGACGAATAAGTTCGCTAGTTGTTCCGGTCCTGACCTTTTTGAAGATCATTACTCCTTCGGCAGGGGGTATAAAATTGTTATCCCTGAGGATGGTCAGGCGGTCTGTTGCCCTCCCGAGGGTCAGATCGCGTGTACATCGGACACCGGAGTATGGGCTCCGGTTTCTCGAATGCATACGTTCTTTGCCATCATTAAAGCTATGAACGTCGCCGTGGCTCAACTGCATCTGTTGGCCATCAGGACGATTATTAGCTTCGTGTGGCTCTGTCTCTTTAAGGGGGAGGCCCCAACGGTTAACCTGTTCCGCCGGCTCCATCATCTTCGGCAGGCCACCCTAGGTGGCACGGGGTGGTACAGCGTGCAGACGGAGCCGGGTTACGTTACCGTTTCTAAGTTGTCATCTTGCAAGGACTGGAAGGGGCGGTGGGTGTACGTTGAGGTGCCGGAGGACTATCCACTGCCTCGGTCATTCCAGAGCCGCGTCAATTTGCGGTGCGAGAGTAAGGGGGAGCATGATAGATATGTCTCCCGGAATAAGCTTAAGATGGACGCCTTGAAGGTCTATCTTAATGAGGACGAAAAGCGGGCAATGAGGCTGTTTGAGGCTGAGAAGGATGGCACGCCGAAGGGATGGATGCCCCCGACGCAGATCGTTCTTCAGGATGAGCCGCTTTGCCACGTCGGCCTTATACCGGCCCTCAGCCAGGGTGAGTGGGGTCGGTATGAGGCCCATCTTTGCTTTTTATGTTTCTGTACTTGAACTTTGTTTTACTTCTTTTGCTTAACTGTTGCTTTGTTTCTTGCAGACCGGTTTGGCCAGGATCTGTCTGTGGAGATCCTCAAGAAGTTGGGACTTGACGAGAACGGGAAAGTTGTTGAACTGTATCCTAAGGCCGCGCCACGTGATCGCAGACCGGCCCCCCACGAACTTATGGAGCAGCAGTTGAAGGCAATGGATGTGGCGGCGGCTCAAGCGCAGATTGCGGGTAACGTGCCGCGCCGGAGATCAAAGACAGCGTCTACGGCGGCAACGACGTCAACTCCAGCTCAATCTTCAATCCCCGTAGTCCAAAAGGAGCAGGTGGTCGTCGATGTTGACGAGGAGGTCACCGTTGTGGAGGGTCCTCCTCCTTCAAAGAAGAGAAAAGAGGCAACGCCTGCTGCCGCTGTTACCGAGGCCGGGAAAGAAAAGGACTCAGCCGGCCCTCTATCTAAGAAGGTCAAGAGTGGTACGGATCTAACCCATGGCTCGGATTTAGCCGGTTCTTTAGGCATTCCTGATGACAGGCTCTCTGACATGTCAATGAATGTTGACATGGATGCTTTGTCTGGGTTTTTTGTAGATCAACCATCGCCGGCTGTCGTTCTCACTGAACGGCAATTGGGGAAGAAGCCTGTGCAGACGGGCGATCAAAATGTCACCGTCGACTCTTCATCCCAGAAGGTTTCCCCTGCTCAGCTTGTGGCGGAAGGCACAAGGTTGTCCAAGAGGCTGGCGAAGTGGACCGAACTAGCCGGTGCTCACATTATAGAGCAAGAAAAGGTCATGGCTCGAGCTGCCCCTGCGCTTGAACGGCTTAGGCTCGAACTTGCCGCTGCTAAGAAGGAGGCCGAGAGATCGAGGGAGGCCGCCATGAATGACCTCCTCGTTGAGCGAAAGCTTAGGGAGGACGCTGAAAAGGCGGTCCTAGCCGAGAGAGCCAAGGTTGAGGCTGCAGAGGCTGACGCTGCTAATCTGCTGGAGGAGAAAGACAAATTCGAGGGCGGCTATAAGGCCGTGGTTGAGCAGAAGGAGAGGTGGAAGACTCTGCATTCGGCTGAGGCGAAGGAGCATAGGAACACTAAGGCTATCCTTGCTCAGAGGGAGAAGGACATTGAGACGCTCAAAACTGTCATCATCCCTGGCATGTGTGCCCAGTACCGGGACCAGGCTTAAGATACTACCAGGGATGTAATCAAAGAGCTCTTTCCTGAAGGCCCCTTCCCGTGGCAAGATTTTGACCGGCTTCTTGATGAGAAGGCGGCTGCCGCAGAGGCAAAGGCTGCGGAGGAGGCAGAAGCGGCGAAGGCCGCTGAGGAGACTGCGGAGAAGGCGGTCCGGGATGCTAAGGTGAAGGAGGCCAGAGAGGAGGCTGAGAGGGCCAAGGCAAGTGAAGCTGCCAAGCTCTCCTCTGGGCCGCCCACTGATGGTGATGCTGCTACTGCTGCCGGTGGCGAGCAGAAACAGGCATAGGGAGACGGGCGGTCGTCACCGGATTCACCCGGCATTTCGGACAGCTTTAGCTGCTCGGGGGCCAACTTTTGAGCCTTTCCTCCCTGCCATCCTTTTGGCGCTTCAAGTCTTATGTTGTAATGTTTTGTTGTACCTTTTGTTTTTTGTTAAACTTTGGTAGGTTGTGTTTAGGCTATCCCTATGGGGACGGCCGTCGTCCATATCCTCTTTCACCTGTAAACATTTTCAATAAAGTTTGTTTATTTTGCCTGCATCCAGTTGTCTTCTTACGTTTCAACATATTGAGCGCTTATTTCGTTTTTACTTCCGGCTTAGCCGAGGCAGTTAGAAGGCGCGTCTCAACTGTACTTAAACGTTTATCAACATGTTGACATGTTGGTCGCTTCCTCCTCCGCGCATGGTTTTAGCCGAGGCGGTCAGATTTGCGCTTCCCAACCGCCGTTGTGAACATGTTAGCGTATCGGTCGTTGTGTCCCCGTCGCCCCCGGCTTTCGCCGAGGTAAAACAAGGTTACGGCTCGACAGCGTTCGTATCTGTAGACATATTGATCGCTTCCTCTGCCGGGCCTTCGGTTGGCCGAGGCGGCTAGAATTGCGTCTTAACTGTACTTATACGTTCCTATTAGTGTATCGGTCGTTGTGTCCCCGTCGGGTTTACGGCGCGACAGCGTTCGTATCTGTAGACATATTGATCGCTTCCTCTGCCGGGCCTTCGGTTGGCCGAGGCGGCTAGATTTGCGTCTCAACTGTACTTATACGTTCCTAAGCATGTTGGTCGCTTTCGCGAGTTTCAACTGCACTTGTAGTGACTGCCCGGGCTTGGCCGTGGCGTCTGCGTTGGCATGACTATGGAGGGGACAAGTATTTTGATGGAAAACTTGGATCATTCTTCATAAGGTATAATCATGCGTTGGGGTGCCCACAACGGTTTCGGACACCTCCGCCGCTATACGAAGTATTTCCTTAGGTTGTCCGTGTTCCAATGGCTCATTAGAGGAACACCCTCCATGTCTGTCAGCCGGTATGTACCCGACCTCATTTCTTCAACCACTTTGTAGGGTCCCTCCCAGTTGGCCGTCATCTTTCCATGGATGTTTCCTTTGTTGGTGGCGGCCGACTTTCTAAGGACTAGATCTCCTACTCTTAAGTCCCTTTTGTGGACCCTACGGTTGTATGCTCTTCTTATTCGGTTTTGATACACTGCCAAGTTGAGCCGTGCCGTGTCTCGACTTTCTTCGACCAGGTCTAGGGAGGCTCTTAGGCCTTCCTCATTTTCGGCTGGGTCAAAGGTTTTCGTTCTGAATGTCGGCACTGATGCTTCAATTGGCAGGACGGCTTCAGACCCATAGACTAGGTGGAATGGACTGTACCTTGTTGCTTCTTTCTCCGTGGTTCGAAGTGACCACAGGACGCCGGGTAGTTCATCAGCCCATCTTCCTTTTAGATCTTCAACCTTCTTTTTCAATCCGTTCAGTATCGTTTTATTGGCTGCTTCCGCCTGCCCGTTGCTCTGAGGGTGGCAGACAGAGGAGTATGCGAATTTGATGCCGAGTTCTTCCAACCAATTCATCACCATGTCGCTCCAAAACTCTCGGCCGTGGTCAAATACCATGACTTGGGGTAGCCCAAAATGAGTTATGACGTTCTCCCAAATCACTTTTCTTACGGCCGCCGTGGTCTTGGCTGGTACAGCGACAGCTTCGACCCATTTGGTGAAGTAGTCAACGGCGACAATCAGGTACTTTCTTCCTCCGGAGGCCGTCGGAAATGGCCCTAGTAAATCCATCCCCCACTGTGCAAAAGGAAGGGGACTAAGCACCGGTTGCAGGTCTCGGGAAGGAGCATGTATCACCGGAGCATGCATTTGACAGTTCTTGCACTTCTTGGTCTTCGTTCTGGAATCCTCAAGCATGGTAGGCCAGAAGTAGCCGGCTCGGAGAGCTTTGTGGGCTAACGTTCTCGCCCCCATGTGATGTCCACTGATGCCTTCGTGAATCTCTGTCAGTATTAGCTCCGTGTCGGCTGGGCCGACACATTTCCAGAGTGGCCTTATTACGGACCTTCTGTATAATTCTCCTTCAAACACTGAGTACCTTGTGGCGATCCTTTTTATCTTCTGCGAGAGACTGCGGTCCTCCGGTAACTCATTTGTCAGTTTGTATTTCATTATCGGAGTCATCCACGTCGTCTCGGCTTCGATGTCGCCCACCATGCCGACGGTCTCAGTGATGCTTTTAGCATTCCTGATATCTACCAGCACGGTTCGACTGACATTCTTGATGCTTGAACTGGCAAGTTTTGAGAGAGCGTCGGCTCGGTTGTTCTCAGACCTGAGAATGCACTGTATTTGGAAAGATTTCAGTTTTGAGGTGTCGGCTTTTACCCTTTCCAGGTACCTAACCATCCCATCGTCTCGAGTCTCATACTCTCCTCTAATTTGATTAGCCACTAAAAGTGAATCTGTCTTCAACACGACATGCTCCGCCCCGGCAGCTCTAGCTAACTCGACTCCGGTTATCACCGCCTCGTATTCGGATTCGTTATTTTAGGCCGAGAAGGTAAACTTCAAGGCGTACTCAAACTCGTCCCCGCTTGGGCTGATGATAAGGATGCCGGCTCCTGAGCTGTTCGCCGTGGAGGACCCGTCGGTATACACTTCCCACACACTGGGATGTGATTCTTCTTGATAAGTGCACTCGGCCAGGAAGTCTGCAAGCGCTTGCCCCTTTATCGAAGGCCTTGGTTTGTACTGAATGCCGAAGCCGGATAACTCCACTGCCCATTTGATAAGTCTGCCTGATTTTTCGAATTTTTCTAAGGCTTTCTCCAATGGCTGGTCGGTTAAGACTGTCACGGGGTGTGCGTCGAAGTAAGGTTTCAGCTTCCTTGCGGCAACGACGACGGCAAAGGCCGCTTTTTCAATCAGTGGGTAGTTTCTTTCGGCGGCCAGCAGTGTATGGCTGATAAAGTAAATTGGGTATTGCTGCTTGTTTTCTTCTCTGACGATTACGGACCGACCGTGGCCGAGGTAATCGCTAAGTATAGATATAGCGTCTCTCCCCAAAGATCGGCTGGACGGGGGTCGGCAGTGTCAGAAGGTGAGCTTTCAGTTGCCTGAAAGCTATGCTCTGTTGCTCGCCCGAGCTGAAGTTTTTATTCCCTTTCAGCACTGTAAAGAACGGTGTGCTCTTATCGGCCGACCGAGAGATGAAGCGAGCAAGATCCGCCATTCTCCCGGTCAGCGTCATAACCTCTTTTCGATTCCTCGGCTCCGGTAGGTCCAGTATTGCTTGGACTTTTTCCGGATTGGCATCAATTCCCCTGGCACTGACAAGTACGCCGAGGAACTTGCCGGCCCGGACACCGAAGTTGCATTTCTTTGGGTTGAGCTTCATTCTATACTTCCTTAGTGAACAAAATGTCTCGCTCAAATCGGCCAAGTGCTCGCTGTCAGACTTGCTTTTTACAATAGCATCGTCGACGTAAGCCTCGATGTTTCGCCCTTTTTGATCTTGAAACACTTTGTCCACCAGCCTAGTGTAAGTTGCGCCAGCGTTTTTCAAACCGAACGGCATCATTTTATACATGTATGTGCCGTGTATGGTGATGAATGCGCACTTAGGCATGTCTTCTTCGGCCATGAATACCTGATGGTACCCTGAGAAGGCGTCTAGCAGGCTCAGCATAGTGTAGCCTGCCGTTGCGTCTATTAAGATATCTATTCGAGACAAGGGATAGCAATCTTTAGGGCACGCTTTATTAAGATTGGTAAAATCAACACACATCCTCCACGCCCCTGATGACTTCCTCACCATTACAACATTTGCTAGCCATTCAGGGTAAGTACAAGGCATGATAAAGCCCGCCTCTAATAGTTTGTCTACTTTGGCTTTGATGGCTTCATCCTTCTCGGCTGAGGAGTTCCTCATCTTCTGCTTGACAGGGCGAGCGGTGGAGAGTACGTTCAGCTTGTGAACGATCACCTCCCGGCTCACGCCTGGCATCTCGGCTGCTGAGTATGCGAAGACATCTTTATTCTTCCTCAGCAGGTCTAGGAGATCTGCTCTGAATTTTGGCTCCAGGTCGGCACCGATAGTCACGGTGCACTCTGGGTCAATCTCCACTTCTTCGGTCTGGGCTCCTTCGACCATGCCGATGTTAGTATTCATCGGGTCGCCCTCCTGCTGTAAGGATGAGCTCTTCCCTTTCTCTGATTTCTTCGCCACTTTGAGGGATTGCATGTTGCACCCTCTGGCAGATACTTGGATGTTGACGATTTCATCTCTCTCGTCCTTTGAGACGAGCTTTTGTGCTTCCCCCCGGTCCGAGACATACATTAATGTCAGGGCCCGGATGGACATCACAACATCGGACTCGCTCAAAGTGACCCGGCCTATGAGAACATTGTAGGCGGACGAACCATCAATCGCCACGAACTCAGATAGGACATTCTTAGCCGCATCGGCTTGGCCGAACATCACCGGCAGTCTGATCGACCCCAAGGGTACCAGGCCGGCCCCAGAGAAGCTGTATAGCGGGTTGGTGCAGGGGCTCAAGTCCTCAATCTTCAGACCGAGATTGAGAAAGCATTCCCTGAACATGATGTTCGTGTAGGCGCCTGTGTCAATTAGGCACCTCTTCACCAAGTGGTTGGCTCTGTCCAGGTGGACTACCAGCGGGTCGCTGTGTGGGGCAACGACTCCTTCGTAGTCCTTCCTTCCTATGGTTATATCGGGGACGGTGGAAGCGGGGGTCGCTGTGGTGGGCACAAAGTTGATGGCTTGATAAAGCTCATTTAGGTGCCGTTTGTGCCCATTAGCTGACCCACCGTTCTCGTTTCCTCCGATGACAACCTGGATCACTCCCATTTCTCGGAATGCGATTTTTGTTCGCCCCGTCGGAGCTCGTTTCTCGGCCCCCAGCTACATACTTGCTGAGGGCCCCCTTTCGGATCAGCTCCTCGATGGCGT
Organism: Silene latifolia; assembly: GCF_048544455.1. Taxonomy (NCBI): domain Eukaryota; kingdom Viridiplantae; phylum Streptophyta; class Magnoliopsida; order Caryophyllales; family Caryophyllaceae; genus Silene; species Silene latifolia. The sequence continues at coordinate 8,641,520 of NC_133527.1, read as the reverse complement.
TCTTCAGATGCCGACAGTTGTCGGTCTTATGGCCGGGCTGGCCGTGGTAGTCGCAAAACTGGCTAAGGTCACCGTCCCCCCTTGTCTTGGGGGGCCTTGCCCATTTCTGCCCTTCATTCTTGCTTAGGGCAAAGACCTCGGCCGGTGATTTGACCAGGGGGGTGAGACTGTTGTACCGCTTCGGGGTGTATGGTCCCGAACTCCCCCCGGCGCCCGCCGAGTTTTGTTTCCTATTGAATCTTTCTGGCCGTGACCTATTAATGTCACGGCGTCCTTCATCTACGTTGTCCCGGCGGTTCCTCCTTTCTGGGTGCCCAGCTTCACTGTGGCCTATCCAAGTCTTGTGATAGTCCTCCACCTTTATGGCTCGGTCGGCCATCTTTCTGGCGGAGTCCAGGTTGAGGTCTTCGCACTTGATGAGCTCGTTTTTGAAATCGCCTTTCGGTAGGCCTTTCATCAGCGCGAAGGCCGCCAGTTCAGTGTTCAGCTCTCGGATCTGCTGAACCTTAGCGTCGAATCTCTTGACGTAGCTCCGGAGGGACTCGTTCTCCCCCTGTCGGATAGTCAGGAGATCTGATGTCTCCACGACCCTTCGCTTGTTGCAAGCATACTGGGCTATGAAGTTGTCTCTCAGGTCGGCATAGCAGTATATCGAGCCATTAGGTAGCCCTTTGTACCAACTCTGTAACATCACATGCAGGGTCGTTGGGAAGACTCGGCACCACACCTCATCGGGTTGCTCCCACACCGACATGTACGACTCGAAAGCCTCGGCATGGTCGGTTGGGTCGCTATCCCCTTTGTATGATAGGGGCGGCAGCTTCAGTTTAGTCGGCACCGGGACGTCGAGGACATAGGCACTGAGGGGCTGTCTGACCACGTGTCGAATGACACGCGGCGATCGGCTCCTCGCACCTTTAGTCCGGCTTGCCTCCCTCTGTCGGGAAGGGCTTCTCATCGTCCGACTTTGGTGAGTCGGACTTCTTTCTTCATTTTTTCGGGGCGGGCCTCGTTGTCGCCGCGGCGACGCTATCCTCCCGCGAGGGGGGGAAGGACTTTGGTCTGCCACTGGCAACACGAGCTCCGCCGGCGTCCTAGCTTGCCCGGCTCCTTGTATCGTTCCGGACAAGTTCTTCGGAGTCACCTTAGGGGCCCTGGTCACCTTTGGGTGTGCTGCCGCCCCCGTCGCGGTGACAGGGGTAATCGGCGTACTACCCATAAGGTCCAGGAATAGCTTCAATTTGGCTGCATCAACCACATGTCCCATGACAGTTACTTGGTCGGTGGGCAGCGGTGTTTCTGGCTCTCTTGGCATCCCGTACTTCACCGGCTCAGTGACTCGGCCGGTGGGGGACTGCCCGATCTCAGAATTGGGGAACGTTTCATCCTGGTAGAATTCAGTTTCTACACTCACAAGTTATGGCTGTTTTGACATCTTTTTTAGCTCTTTGAATGGGTTTTGGGTTTTTTTTTTTTTTGTAAGGGAGGTGACTAGCTTTTAGTATCTTCTCCCCACAGACGGCGCCAATTGTTCCGGGTGTAATTTCGGAGCAGTGTTGTTACCACGTGAGCTTGTTGAATGATGTCGTTGCACGTCTCTTCCTTTCGCTCTCTCCTGTAAAAGATGAACAAACTGAGGGCTCGGCTTGGTACCGAGCGTACTCACTCCGACGCTCAAGTCAGTAAACTTAGAGAGATAAGTTGTATGTTACTTGGCAAAGTATGTTGTAGAGAGATAAGGGAGTTTATACCAGATTATGTGATTTTAGGTTTTATTTGTGATAGATTTCGGATCCTTTTCTCAATGAGAGAAGTGGAGTATTTATAGACTTTCACCTTTTGTCACGTAGTGGCCAAGTGGCCAAGTGGCTAGCAGGTGGAAAGACTGTTCTACCCTCGGCCGAAGGACCCATGGCAGGCCGGCTGGCCTGGTTGACTCCATGCCGAGGGGACTGGATGTGAGTACGCGGATATGCCTCTCGGCCGGCTAGTTGCCGAGACCGAGACCCAAGTGACAGGCCGACAGGCTGCGTCGGTTAGGCTGTTAATATGTTGACTTGCTGTATTTTGGCTTTGACCTTGCTCAATATTATCAGAATCAGAAGCAGTCTTGCTGTAACTCCTTTTCTTTGAAGCATAAGCTGCAGTTTCTACAACAGTTTCAGCAGCATGATCATTGAGATGCTTCTGTCTTTCAATCTTTTGTAACATACCTAGACCTTATTGATTGGGGGCAATGGATCTAAAGACAATAAGTTGGTCTGTGCATGTTCATAACCTGAGTTCAGTCCCATCAACAACTGCAGTAGCTTAGCATGTGTTTCCCTCTCAACCAATCTCTTAAACAATTGACAGGAACACTGATTCATGGCTCCACAGGTGCAAGATGGAATAGGGTCCATGTGATCCAAACTTTCCCAAACATTCTTGAGCTTCCCATAGTATTCAACCAAAGACATATTTTCCTGAGAAATTTTCCCAAGATCCTTCTTCAACTCATAGACTTCAAGAATGTTGAGCTGACCATATCGCTCAACAATGTCAATCCACAAAGTTCTGGATGATGCAGCAAACTGCAAATTATCACGTAAGAGTGGCACCATAGAATTGAGAATCCATCTCTTCACCAGAACATCGCATCTAATCCACTGATTGTACTTGCGATCAGAGGAAGCAGGACAAGCACATTCACCAGTGAGAAATCCACTCTTGTTCTTGGATAGGAGAGCAGCAACAAACTCTCGTTGCCATTGAAGAAAACCGGTGCCATCGAACAAGAAGGAGGACAAGACCAAGCTTGGTTGATCAGTTTGGGAAAGGAACAACGAATCATCGAAGGGAGAGTATAGAGATATGTTTTCTTGATTTTCAGGCATTTTGTGAAAGAAAGAAATGAAGAATCGGAGAATAAAAGCTTGATTTTAATGGCGGAAGTGTAAGATCGAAATAAATCTAAGCGATTGATACCATATTAAACTATAGAGAAGATCATTGAGAGAGAGAGATTGATATTGTGAATTATATTTCATAAACTTGTATTGAATTGTTTGTACATGATGTATATATATAGTAGTTACATGAGATTGAGTATAACAACTTTGTAATTACTTCTAACAAACTTCCTTAATTTGTGGTAGTTATAGTTAGTTACATATACTAACTATCCCGACCTATAGCTATGACGCCCCTGAGTATGCCCTCTAACTATAGTACATTCAAGATCATTTTTCCGTCTATATGATTTACAAACATCATTTGATCTTCTCCTTTTCGATACCAGGTGTGCCACAACCGGGGAAATAACTGAGAAAGGTGACGTGTACAGTTTTAGTGTCGTTCTTTTAGAGATGTTGACAGGAAGAAAGCCAGTAGATGATAAATTGCCGGAAGAGCAACAAGATCTTGTTACATGGGTATGTTTCCCTATTATCGTAATATCAAGAATGGTCTTGGATGTTAATCATTAGAATAAATATGAATATATTTTCCGAATATATGTTCCTTGGTCGTTACTTCTAGTATCTTTTCTGTAATTATTTAGGATATAGTTTAGGCAATTGTATTATTGTTTTTCCTATTTCTTCTACATGTAAATACTATAAATATTGTACTCATTGAATCAATACAACACATTCAAAACCCTATTCTTCTCTTCTCTAACATGGTATCGAGCTTGTAAGATCCGACTCTCAAATTGCAATCAATTTTTTCCGGCCCCTGCCTCTCATTCACCCGTCCCTCTTACCTTCTTCCTCATGGCTCCCCACAGCAACCTTATCCCTAATTTTCTTGACCCAAAAACTCCCTTCATTGATGTTAATCTCTCTCAATGCAAGGAACTTACACCTCTCACCTATTTCAATTGGAAAAATCAAATTTCCAACATTCTTTTTGGCTATGACTTGCTGAAATTTGTGGATGGAACATATCCTGCTCCACCTGCCACAATCACAGACGAAACCACCAAGACAACAAAATCCAACCCTGACCTTCACTACTGGCAGCGCCAAGATCGTCTCATTCTTGGTGCTGTTATTGGCACACTTCCCACAAACATAGCCTCCCTCCTCACCAACACTACCACCTCTCGTGATGCTTGGCTCACTCTCGCCAACACCTATGCCAATCCTTCTCGGGGACATATTCTTCAAGTCAAATACACCCTTGAATCACTTACCAAAGGAAACCTAACCATCTCTGATTATATGACACAAATCAAATCCTATACAGATAAACTCGCAGCTCTCGGTAAACCCATGGACAACGAAGACATCATATCCAAAATTCTTCGTGGCCTTGATGATTCCTATCGATCCGTCATTGATGTTGTCCGTCATCGTGACACTACCATCTCCTTTGATTCTCTTCACGAGAAACTCATCAATCACGAACTCACCTTAAAACAAACTCCCTCCACTACTGCCTTCCCTGCCACTGCTCTTGCAGCACACACCCAAACCCGCTCCTCCTATAACCGGTCCTACACCAGACCATCTCCTCAACCTCCGCTGCTACCAACACCCACATCCTCTTCTTCCACTGACTCACAAACTCCCTTCAAAGGACGCTGTCAGTACTGCAAGTTCACTGGACACTACCTCACTATCTGTCGCAAATTCAAACGCGATTTTCCGAATGTTCAACTACCTGACCTGTTCCCACCTAAGTCTGCTCCGCGTACCTCTGCTCAACCCCACGCTCTTACTGCTGCTGCCTCCACTCCTTCTTCCTCTCGCCCTTGGATTGTTGACAGCGGCGCTAGTCATCACATCACCAATGACATTGCTACACTATCTCTTCATACACCGTATGATGGCTCAGACGATGTGATAATTGGTGACGATACCTCTCTTCCTATCTCTAACATTGGTTCCTTTACACTTTACACTGCTTCCTCTCCTTTACACTTTACCAATGTTTTACATGTTCCTAGAATTTCTCGAAAAATCTTATCTGTTTCTCAATTCTGTCGAGATAATCATGCTATAATTGAATTCTCATCCTCTTCTTTCTTAATAAAGGTCCTTCGAACGAATCAAGTGCTCCTTCAAGGCAATCTTGAAGACGGCGTCTACCTCTGGCATCCACCCTCTCCTCAAGTCAATCTCGGCATCACAACTTCTTCCGTCACATGGCATCACAAATTAGGACACCCGTCTAAATCTGTTCTAGCTTACTTACGTAATAATTTTTCATTCAAAATTCCGCATTCTAATTACTCTAATTGTAATGCTTGTGATATCAATAAAAGTCATAAACTAGCATTTTCCGAATCATCATTATTTACTTCCGCTCCTCTCGAATTAATCTTTACTGATGTCTGGACCTCCCCCATATTCTCCTATGATAATTACAAGTATTATGTAATTTTCGTGGACCACTTTACAAAATATGTTTGGTTATATCCCCTCAAAAATAAGTCCGATACCTTCACTGTATTCCATCGTTTTAAAGCTCTTGTCGAAAAATTCTTCAATTGTCAAATTAAACAAGTTTTTTCGGACAACGGAGGTGAATACATTAAACTTTCACCCTCCTTGTCTGACAATGGTGTCTCTCATCTCACCTCTCCTCCTCATACACCGGAACATAACGGGTATGCTGAGCGTCGTCATCGCCATATTGTTGAAACTGGCCTCGCTCTCCTATCCCACGCTCACCTTCCTCTTCACTTCTGGTCTCACGCGTTCTCTACAACGGTATATCTCATTAACCGCCTTCCTACTCCATCACTATCCAACTCCTCTCCATATCTCAAACTGTTTCAAAAAGTACCTAATTACGAGAAACTACGCAGCTTTGGCTGCTTATGCTATCCATGGCTTCGCCCATATACGTCTCACAAACTTGACCCTCGTTCTAAACCTTGTCTCTTCGTGGGGTACTCTGCTTCTCAGAGTGCTTATCATTGCCTTGATCCACTTACTAACCGTCTCTATACATCCCGTCATGTCAAATTTGTAGAGGACACCTATCCCTTCCCTGAACTCACCAAATCCGCTCCAACTACTGATTACTCCAGTACTCAATGGTGCACCATCATGATCCCCTTACTGTCACATCCTTCTCCCACGACTACCCAGCAACCCACATCTCCTGCCACACCCTCTGAACCCTCCTCTGATTCACCCACTTCACCTCTCTCCACTGCCACGCCCAACAACACTACTACCCCACCTGACAAAACTGCAACTTCTCCTTCTACTCCCACGACTGTCCCTCCTCTGTCCACACCCTCTGCTTCCCCTGCCTCACCATCTCCACCTCCTCCACCACCCCCTCCTCCTCCACCACGTACTGTCACCACTCGACTTGCCAACAATATACGGAAACCAAATCCGCGGTATGCCAAAACAGCCGTCCTCTCCACCACACACTCCATTCCTTCCACGGCAAAGCAAGCCCTGTCCATTCTCTCGGCGGGCTGCTATGCAAGATGAATTTAATGCCCTCACTGCCAATCAAACGTGGGTTCTCGTTCCCCCTGCAGCTGGTCGGAATATAATTGGTTGCAAATGGGTGTTTAGGATTAAATACAATCCCGATAACACCATTCATAAGTACAAAGCTCGGCTCGTTGCGAAAGGTTTTAATCAACGACCGGGCATCGATTACTCTGAAACTTTCAGTCCGGTTGTAAAACCGACCACGGTTCGTCTTCTCCTTTCTCTAGCTGTTGGTAATTCTTGGTCTATTCGGCAATTGGATGTTAATAACGCTTTTTTGTAAGGTTCTCTAAATGATACAGTGTATATGGCGCAACCACCAGGTTTCATTGATAGCTCCTCTCTGTCTTCTCACTGTCTTCTTAAAAAGGTCATATACGGTCTCAAGCAAGCCCCTAGAGCTTGGTATACTGAACTCAAGACGGTCTTGCTTGCCTCTGGTTTTCGTACATCCCCTGCGGATCCATCGTTGTTTGTCTCTAATCATTCTTCTTCTCCTATTTATTTACTAGTTTATGTTGATGATATAATAGTTACCAGTCCATCGCCTGCTCGTCTACAATCCTTCATCACTACTCTTGCTGATCGCTTCTCACTGAAGGACTTAGGTCCTCTGTCTTATTTTTTGGGTGTTGAAGTCACACCAAATGCTGCCGGTCTTCTTCTCACGCAATCAAAATATATTTTAGACATTCTGGAACGTTACAAAATGCACGAATCCAAGCCACTGCCTACTCCTATGGTCCATCATCCTCCCTTGCTTCGTAATCATGGCACTGCTATTCCCAATCCTTCAGATTATCGGGCAATTATTGGAAGTCTCCAGTATCTTGCTCTAACTCGGCCCGACATCTCCTTCACGGTAAATAAATTGGCTCAATTCATGTCCAACCCTACTGACATTCATTGGCTCGCTGTTAAGCGCTTACTTCGTTACTTACATGGTACGTTAAATGTTGGTTTACAACTTTATCGCAATTCCCCTCTTCTTCTTCATGCTTATTGTGACGCTGATTATGCCGGTGACAAGGATGATTATGTCTCTACTTCTGGTTATATTATTTATCTTGGTCGCAATCCCATTACTTGGTCTTCTCGTAAACAACGCACCATAGCTTGCTCTACTACGGAGGCTGAATTTCGAGCCATAGCTGACTCGACTGCTGATCTTGAATGGGTCCATGCCCTTCTCCGTGATATTGGCATCACTCTGTCCACTTCTCCTGTTCTTTACTGTGATAACTTGAGTGCTACGCACTACTCGGCAAACCCTGTTTTCCACTCTCGTATGAAGCATGTCGCTATTGCCTTCCATTTTGTTCGTGAACGGATTCTGTCTCAAAAGCTTCGTGTCCAACACATTGCAAGCAATGATCAACTCGCTGATATCTTTACGAAGCCTCTGTCAAGGTCCCGGTTTAATGATCTATGCTCCAAGATTGGCCTGTCCTCTGGGACGTCAATCTTGCGGGGGCGTGTTAATCATTAGAATACATATGAATATATTTTCCGAATATATGTTCCTTGGTCGTTACTTCTAGTATCTTTTCTGTAATTATTTAGGATATAGTTTAGGCAATTGTATTATTGTTTTTCCTATTTCTTCTACATGTAAATACTATAAATATTGTACTCATTGAATCAATACAACACATTCAAAACCCTATTCTTCTCTTCTCTAACATTGGAAACATTTCATTCATCTTTGTCAAATTTACTCCGTCTGTCTCTCACAGGCGATCCCTTATTTATGTGTTGAGAATGTGGAGCAAATCATTGATCCCAAGCTTAACCGCGACTTTTCACTAGACCAAGTGGCTAAGGTTCTCCTGCTAGTTAGTACATTTGTTCTAAAAAAAATTCGACATATTTCAGTAATTTTTTATTTTTACAATGGCTGTTTGGGATTTCAGGTGGCGGAAATGGCAGGGCTGTGTATTCAAGACGAGATTGACTCGAGGCCTAACATGTCAACTGTGGTCAGGCTTCTCGAGACTTGTTGATTTTTAACCATAAGGATTGATCATGATGCGCGATGATTTGGTGATACTTATTATTGTATGTTAGGCATCAATTTTTGAGCTTTGAATGTAAGTTGTAGTTGTAATTAGACTGTAATTCAAAAGTTTAAACATTGGTTTCTTTTCATTTTCCGACTTCTTAGATTTCCGTATGTCATTATATTCATTCGCTATTTATCATCTATAATCGAATGCAATCAAGATTCTGTTTACAGAAAGTGTTACTTTATAAAATTCATGTCATATCTCAAGCTATTAGTTTATGTTCAATATTTTTTCTAATCCTTGAAATTCAAATGCTACTCAGCTAACATAGTTGAGTACTAAAGCATTTTTATCATCCTGGATCGTCATCTTGTGTAAAACGGCATATCGAGATTGTAGACATAGTTGAGTACTAAATCCTTGAAATTCTTGTCGCGAGATAACAAGACTACATGTCTACATTATGTTTTAGCTGGAGGCTGTTAGGGTGAATGTTAGTATATTTCTTAGATATGGAAATCGATATTGATAAATGCGAAGTATTGTATATTCGATATTATTGTGTGTATCATTTAGGAATGTCAAATCGGTTCTATGGTTCTATGGTGTAGTGGTTAGCACTCTGGACTTTGAACTTTGGTGTAGTGGTTAGCACTCTGGACAAGACTACATGTCTAAATTAAGGTTCTATGGTGTAGTGGTTAGCACTCTGGACTTTGAATCCAGCGACCTGGGTTCGACTCCCGGTAGGACCTTAATTTTTAATTTTTGCTTTGTTGTCATAAGTTGGAGATTTGCGATGATGATATTTGTTGTGTGTGTGGAGCAGCACCGGAGAGCGTGGAACATCTGTTCTTTGCCTGCCCGTACAGTAAGGCTACACTCTTGCATGACGGCGGCTTTTCGCTGCTAGAACTTGCTCCCTCTAGTGTTATTTCGTTAGCCGTCTTATCCCTAGGACTAAAAAGCTAGGTTGGAGCGAGTGAAGTCGTTTGTTGACCCCTTAACTTAAGAGCTTACTGGGATGAAACCCCGGTTGGAATACCTCTCCCGAGGGAACGGGTAGCGGTATGCGAGTCAATCTCTCCTCATTAAGTACAGATACGATTCTCAACAAGGGCAAAAAGGTCTTGCTATAAACTAGAAACATAAATTGCTAGCTAGAGTAAAACGATAGCGTAGAAAAAGCCAACTATTCCACGTAGCCTTATTATTTTATTCGTGGTCAAGTCCTCATATCGAGAAAAGGGAATTCCAAAAACCAGCGAGAGGTTCCCCACTCTTCTTTGATCCCCTACGAAGTTGACTCGCTTAGTTGCTTCAAGTCAGGCATAAACTCGTTGACGGGAGAGGAAACGGCTTGCTCCCGGGGGATTGGATTGGCTTCACTTTACCTACTCGGGATGTCCTTATTCCTTAATTGGAGGCTTGCGAGATCAGGTACCTAAATTTTTTGGCAGGCCTATTTTTTTTGGCAGCATGAAATAAACAAGACCTAAACTGAAGAGATTATTTTGTTACTCAAAAAGTTGCTCTATAAAGCCTCATTAATGGGATTTTCTCTCCCAACAAATTAAACCTACACATTTACGGAGTACTACATATTTTCCTTTTTTGTCTCTTCATTTTACTAATTCAATTCCCAAAAATGAGAAATACGTTGTCCCAAAAAAATCAAAACTTTTCTCAAAAAAAATCAAAACTTATCTTTGAATGCATTAATTAATTTGCGATGTTTCTGACTATAATTTGACTAATGACTTTCTATAAAACTAGTTTATATCCCGCGCAATGAATGCGCGGTATTTATAGAGTTACTAAAATAGATCTCGTGCACTATATGCACGTTATTTATAGAGTTTTACTCCGTACTTTTTAGTGTATTATTTATATAATTTAAATTAACAATTCACTTATTTTTCATGTTTCTCCTTAATGTATTTTGATTAGAGACGTAAATAAAAGTTTAAATCGTAAGAAGTAATAAAATGAGTATTTTTTTTTTGTTTTTTTACCGGAAATTAATGATGTTAGTTTACAAATATTTACTAATATAACATATTTTTTAACTACAAATTTTTATTATAAAAAGTCAATGAATTTTAACAAATATTTACTAATACTATATTTTTTAGCCGCAACTTCTAATCATAAAAAGTCAATAAATTTTTATCAATAAGTTCTTTAAAAAAAAAGAATGTCCTTATCCTAAAAAGATCGGAGATAAATTTATGCAAAATGTGAAATATTAAATGTTACAAATTATCTTGGAACGTTCAAAGAAGCTTGCTAAATGAAAACAATTAGTAAAATTTTCAACTTTTCGAAGAGATTTTAGTCTATTGCATGCTTAGATAGAGGTATCATATTAATGGGTCACAAGTTCGAATCCCTCTCCCTCCTCATATATTACTATAGTGGCCTTACGTTTCATGCCATCATTTAACACCAAAAAAAATTACAATGCTAATTCGTCTTCCCAAACTTTTAATCTATTCCGCCGTCTCACTAATTTATTTACTTTTTTTATTGTTAGTGACCTTATTATACGAATTTAAACAGTGGGCAACTAACTCAAGTTTGACAACTATAGGTTTGTGCCTTGATTCTGTTAGTCGCCGTTTTGAATGACTATGCGGGGGTCTCGCTGATGGAGTTCGGGGGCAAAGTCCCGAAACTTAAACGGTATCCATAACAATTATGTTTTAGGCCTTATTAGGTCATTCTGTATTACGTTTTAGAGAATATTATATAAACTCTCTCAGCCTCTACCTAACAGTCATGTTTATCATACCGTCTGAATCTGTAATATGAAAACTCCTCAGTTATCAATAAAACTCTATCCCTTATGCCTTGTGAACAGTAGCTAACATACTGTTAGTAAACTACATAAATCTGTGCGTTTTGACTTTTATTGTTCTGTATTTATTCTTCGTTGCTTCTGTTATAATAACAACAATCATGAATCTTTCTTTATATTATGTACTCCAATTGTATATATACAATTTGGTTAGGGAGATCTTAAAATGAAAAGTCTAAAGAATGGATATATGTTGTATGAATTAGAATATGCAACAAATACTTCCTTTGATGTTGTCCTTTTTTTTATTTTAAGGTGTCTCAATCAATTGTTATCCTTTTTATTTTAGGAATGAATTTGATGAGCAATTTGATCATTTACAATCAATTTGTTTCACTTGTTATTTACTAATTGACCTCCTAGACTTGACAAACAGATCAAATCGTGTCGTGTTCGTGTCAACTTTAAACGGGTCATCACTACTCCAACCCTAATCCGGCCAAATTACATAAACGGGTCATTTGTCACAACCCTAACCCGGCCCATTTAATATTTCTATAACTCAACCCGACTTGTTTAACCCATTTATCTTTAACTAAGTCATTTTTAACTCATTTAACCCGTTTAACCCAATAAACTAATAAAATAAACTACGATTTATATTATAACCCTACAATCCCAAAAATGGTGAATGAAAATGTTTATTTTTAAGTTCTTTTGTTGAATTATTGACTCAACCTAAATATGTTACGACACTTTTAAATAAATAGGTTATTCGTGTCGTACTCGTGTCAATAGAGCTCAACCCTAACCCAACCCATTTAAGTTTCGTGTCGTATTTTGTCAACCCAATTACTTAAATGGGTCACAACCTCTTGACCCTAACCCGCTAATTTCGTGTAATGTTTTCGGATCGTGTCTGCTGCCTCTAGCAATAACTTTTAGTCAAATGGCATTTTCCTATTTGCAAAGGGAAGTTACAAGCAGGCGCGGGGTCGGAGCGAGAGCAGTGGGGTGAGGTGGCTAAACATAGATTACAAATTATAGGTGCCCGAATTAATAAGTAAACAAATGGTGGAGACGGATAAAGTAATAGAGTAACTCGAAGAATAGAATATTAAAACTGACAACAATTAGACATTGTAATTTAACGAAATAGAAAATAACACCAACTTATAAATTAATTGGAAAAATAAATCTGCAAGTGCATAATTCCATAATCCTCAGTTCCTTACTATGCACTTATCTTTGATACATCAGTAATCAGAATAGCGGCTCCAATAGTCTTTGTTAATAATATCCCATACTCCTTTCGAGGTAGTTGCACGGTAAAAAATACAAGTATGATCTTCTGAAAGAGTACCGATGATGCCACAAATAATGAGGCTGTCCATGTAATGTAGGCGGGGTCTGTTTCCGATGGAGCCGGATGAGACCCATCTACAAAGTGAAATAGGCCATAGCCAATAAGGAGATGGGAGATTTGAAATTTCCAAATCTCGTAATTTTGAGGTGTTAGTTTGATACAATTTGAGAAGTTAACAACGATGAATGGTTTTTCGGGTTCATCAGGATTCGGAAGGGTGACATAAGGATTGTCCATTTGGTAATGGGTAAGCAACAATCTATTTTGGTTACTTGTTGATAGTAACAGTTTGTATGCAATAGTCCGTATATATAGTACTCGGCCGGATCAACTGTAGAGATTATTTTGCTAAACCAAAATTTGCTCAATAAAGCCTCATTAATAAGATTTTCTCTCCCAACAAACCTAAACATTTTCTACTTGTCTCTTCATTTTACTAATTCAATTTCCAAAAAAAGTAGAAGTACGTTGTCCCAAAAAAAAAAAAAGTCAAGTCCTTTATTGTTGAAATGTTGAATGCATTAATTAATTTGTTAATTGGATCGAGTTAAATTAGGTCAGTTGAGTTTCGGGTCATGTTTAGGTACGATTTGGGTTGGATTGGTTTGCTCGGTCTACTTTGTACTGAAATGGGGACAAAATCACAAAAACTATATTAGCAGGAGGTCCACGTACAAAATGAAGTGAGGTGGGCTAAACAAAGATTAAGACTTGGAAAATGGGATGACGTTATCGGGTAGGACTGACATATCTCACATCCAAATTGTTCCATTAAGGTATAAAAATGTGGTACCACTCACTGGCGCGTTAGCATTGTAATCGAATAACTTGGGGAAATAAATATAAAATTTTAGCGAACCTATGTTCAATTAAAAAACAGTTGATCTTGGAAAGTAATTCAATCAAGATAAATAAATGATTGGGACGAAAATACGAGATTCCAAAACATTGTGGAGAAAAACAGTATTTGTATCCTAAATTGTTGTTGTTGGGATGTATGTATGTTGCAATTGTCAATGGTATCTGCATTAAACCATGAGCATTTAACAGGACTATTGGGTTACTGTATGGAAGAAGATAAGAGATACTTGGTTTATCAGTATGCTACTCTCGGTTCCTTGCACGATGTATTATACGGTACTACATTAATTCACCGACTCTTGCAAATGAAAAAACCCAATTTTTTTACCTAATAAACTGTCTTTGGCACGCGACTGTGACTGTCTCAGCTGCCCGTAGGAAATATTCTTAAGAAATATTTGTATTTATTTCACTTAATTTCCGGTTTTCTTGGGATAGGACGGAAAGGACTAGAGGGTGCAGAGCCAGGACCTGTTCTAACTTGGGCTCAAAGGACTAAAATTGCATATGGTGCTGCCAAAGGTCTCGAGTACCTCCACGAGGAGGTGACACCATCTATTGTTCACGGTGATGTTAGATCGAGCAACGTTCTTGTGTTTGATGATTTCATATCAAAAATTGGTGACTTCAACTTGACCAGTACGTTGACAGACAATAATGCAGCTCGTACTATTTCAAATAGAGCACCTGGATCGTATGGCTATGACGCCCCTGAGTATGCCCTCTAACTATAGTACATTCAATGTCATGTTGGCGATTCAAGACATTTTTCGATTTTTTTGGATAATGGGGTTATTTAGCAAATTAATTAGGGATTTTGGGTTCATTTCAAACTATTTTGGTTCAATGGGTCCACGTCATCACTTTTTTTTTTTTTCCAGTTTTTATGTGAACCTGCTAAAATCCCTAGCGGTTTATATCCCTACTATTTTTGTAGTAAAAACTGCAATTTTTTTTGGTGGGCAAGAAAGCCGATGACCTTAGCTGCTTCACATGTTCGGTATTTTTCTAAAACTTGCAGTAGGTAGTAGGTACTACAAAATGGTATGGATACAAGCCGTTAGGGACATTAGCAGCTTCACATAAAAACTGGAAAATAAAATAAAATAAAACTGATGATGTGGACCCATTGGATCAAAATAGTTTGAAATAGACCCTAAATTCCTAATTAGTTTGCTAAATAACCCCATTATTATCCAAAAAAATTCACAATTTCCGTCTATATGATTTACAAACATCATTTGATCTCCTTTCCGATACCAGGTGTGCCAGGACAGGGGAAATAACTGAGAAAGGTGATGTGTACAGTTTTGGTGTTGTTCTTTTAGTGATGCTAACAGGAAGAAAGCCGGTAGATGATACATTGCCGGAAGAGCAACAAGATCTTGTTACATGGGTATGTTTCCCTATTATCATAATATCAAGCATGGTCTTGTAAACATTTCATTCATCTTTGTCAAATTTACTCCGTCTCAATCTCATCACAGGCAATCCCTTATTTATGTGCTGAGAATGTGGAGCAAATCATTGATCCCAAGCTTAACCGCGACTTTTCACTAGACCAAGTGGCTAAGGTTCTCCTGCTAGTTAGTACATTTGTTCTGAAAAAAATTTCGACATTTTTCAATTAATTTTTATTTTTACAATGGCTGTTTGGGATTTCAGGTGGCGGAAATGGCAGGGCTGTGTATTCAAGACGAGCTTGACTTGAGGCCTAACATGTCAACTGTGGTCAGGCTTCTGGAGACTCTTGTTGAAGTTTAACCATAAGGATTGATCATGATGCGCGATGATTTGGAGATACTTATTCAAAGTTTTAACATTGGTTTCTTTTCATTTTCCGACTTCTTAAATTGATGATTTAGGCATCAACTTTTTTTTAGCTTTGAATGTAAGTTTCTTTTCATTTTCGGACTTCTTAGATTTCCGTATGTCATTATATTCTCGTTCATTCGCTATTTATCATCAATAATCGAATGCAATCAAGATTCTGTTTACAGGAAGTGTTACTTGATAAAATTCATGTCATATCTCAAGCTACATCATGTTTTTTTAACTGGAGGCTGTTAGGGTGAGTGTGGAAATCGTTATTGATATATATTGTATATTCGATATTATTGTGTGTAACAATTAGAAAAGTCAAATAGATTCTATGGTGTAGTGGTTAGCACTCTGGACTTTGAATCCAGCGACCTGGGTTCGACTCCCGGTAGGACCTGTACTTAAATTTTGCTTTGCTGGGAATCCTTTTTTGTCTAATATGTAAGACTTTGGTTACTCGTTGATAATAACAGCAAATATACACAATACTATCTATACGCAATTACGCATATAGAGATAGTACTCCGGATATGAACAAGACCTAAACTGAAGGGATTTTTTTCATACTCAAAAAGTTGCTCTATAAAGCCTCATTAATGGAATTTTCTCTCCCAACAAATTAAACCTACACATTTACTTCATATTTTCCTTTTTTGTCTCTTCATTATACTAATTCAATTCACAAAGATGAGAAATACGTTGTCCCATAAAAATCAGAACTTTTCTCAAAAAAAATAAAAAAATCAAAACTTATCTTTGAATGCATTAATTAATTTGCGATGTTTCTAACTGTAATTTGACTAATGACTTTCTATGAAATTGTAAGGGTTGTTAGATATTTGTATATTTGGGTTTATTCTAATTGTATTAATTGGATACGATTTGAAGTTAGCGGGGGTGAAAAATTTAAAGGAGGCAAAAGGTTAATATTATAAGAAACCTCCATGCTACTCTATTAGCCCCCTCTCACTTCACCACTGTATAGGTACGGTTTGGGTTGCATTGGTTTATAGTGACAAAAACTATAGTAGCCGCGAGGTCGTGTACAAAATAAAAAGAAGTGTATAACAAGTTAAACAAAGATTGAAGCTTGGAAAGGAGACGAAGTTAATGAGAAAATTTAACGAAGATTACACATTTGTAATTCAACGAAATAGAAAATAACACCAACTTATAAATTATAGAAAAAATACATCATCAAGTGCATAATTATTCCATAATTCTTAATTCCTTACTTAGATACACATATTTTTTTGAAGGGTTTTCCTAATGTGTGCTCTAAGGGCACATGTTAATAATCCATATATGGCAAGATTAACAATATATTCTCATTAAATAAGGTAAAAATGATAATATAATTGAGTATCTCATTTGAATATGTTGTTAAAATTACCATAAATGGGTTATTAATGTGTGCCCTTAAAACACACGTTAAGAAACCCCTTTTTTGAAAGACGAAACGTTTGAATTATATCTCGAAGGGAATATTCTTTGGCAAGAAGATCCCATAATTGTTTGGAGGAATTTGCACTGACAATATTAACCATGTTTGAGGAATCACCTACTAGGACTACATCTTTTGAAATAGTATCAATGAGGGCACCAAGAATAAGGCTGTCTTGTCTTTTCCATGTGATATAGGCGGGGTCTGTTTTCGATGGAGCCGGAAGTGACCCATCTACAAATTGAATGAGACCATAGCCAATGAGAAAATTTGAGATTTGAAATCGCCACCGTCCGTAATTTGAAGGTGTTAGTTTCATACAATTTGACAAGTTAATAACGATGAATGGTTTTTCGGAATCATTAGGGTTCGGAAAGGTGAAATAATAAGGGATGGCCATTTTTAAGTATTATGTATTTATGTACAACTTTGGTTACATCTATCTATCTATATTAATAAAGGAAGCTTTTTTCGAGCGATTACAGAGAGTCCAACCTTTACGAAACGCTTCCATTGAATTATTATCTAAATGTGAATTTTTTTTTTATCTCAAATATCTGCCGCGTGAAAGGAGTTACAATCCCATGCACATACTACTAATATGCCCACGATCAATCCTTACAACCTGTTAGTGTTTCTTTCCAAGTGGTATATTAGTTTTATTGGAATTTGAAATCATATGAACTACTAGATACCTATTTGTATATATAGTGGGTTAAAACAAACAAATTATGATGTCTCTTTCATTCTCTACTGCTGCTCAATTTTTTTTCATGTCTTTTACTTTGTGGATATATTGTTTAGTTATTTTAGCCTTTTAGGTACGTAGCGATGTCATAATTTTGATTGATGTTCGGTTTTGACAGCATATTTTTATTCATTTGTAGGTATCATGGTGTTGCAGAAGATTGACTACCCCATAAGGTAATTTGTATAGTTTTCTTAATGGATGTTCTTAAAATTAACAATATGTTTAATGTATTTGGTAAAATGGGTGCTTAAATCTAAAGTTGTATAAGATTTGATGGATGTTACGGTGGTAAATCCAAATGCTTTAATTAATTAGTCATCATAAGAACTACATGTAGGCACGTTAATCTCTCATAAAAACCTTGCCTGTTTATATAAATAGTCATCATCACGTATCGTTTAATCCTTATTAATTACGTATGTGGTTGCATTGTTAGCTTTAGATTTGAGGGCTAATCGATTGCTTAGTATTTTGTTTGATTGCAGGATGTAAGGGATACATTGTACACGATGAGTCTTAATAAGGTAATAAATTCAAAAATAATTATGTAATTTTTCTTTACTGTGATACATATTGTATCTTATGGAGTTGTTTATTTTATTTCTATTGATAACAGATTACAAGTGGTTTTCCAAGATGCAAGTTACATGAAAGATGATTTTGCGGGTAACAATGGTAATCCATGACGACTACTTTAATACCACTGCGCAAAGGGTACTCAAACATACGAGATTTGCTAATCAATAGATAGTCATCTTAATTACCTACCTATTTTCTTATTAACAACACGTTTATCGATTTCGTTGTATAAGTTTCGTATCAATAATGTATGTGCTAATAATTGTAGTACATGGAAATACAATTTTTGTTAGCCCAAATTTTCATTTGTGACGGCCGACATCCTTCACAAGCTTGTGACGGGTCAAATAAAACCCATATGAGAGGATAAAGACAAGTTATTCGTAATTCCTTATGCATTTTACTTTTTCCCTTATCTACCAATATAAGTGATACTTGACCCGTCACAAGCAGTGAGACCTATTGTTAGAACACAATCAACCATTGTTTTGCGAGATAAACTTCATGTCTAATACTCTTTCATATTCAATATTTTCTTCCTTATTTTCTAAAACGAATTATTCAGGTTTTTTCGGGTTTTTTTCCCCTTTCTTATTTTGGAAATTTCTACTCTTATTTTATTCCCCTCTCTCCTATCATCAAATACTACCCAACTCTTTTACTCCTATTTTATTCCTCTCCCTAATACTCGTGCCCACAAACAATGAGGAGAAAATATGAAATTGGAGAGAGTATGAAATATATGTAACAACCCAATTCTATTCGGGAGACGGGAGTATTGAAGTCTAACAAAGGTACAAGCCTACAAAAAGAAAACAACATGCATGCATGCCATCATTATACATGGGCCTTACTCTATTATAATTCCAAATGAATTTTTCTATTTTAGCTCAAACTCACTAAAGTATACTTCTTTGAACACTTGAAAGCACCAACTCGCTTAGCGTTGAGTTTTAGAATAACTAAAATTTAAAGTAATGGTAATTGTATTGCTAATTCACAAATTTTTAAGAGAGACGGTCTCTCCTACAATTTCTACCATACGATATGAGACATATAATAATAAAAGTAAAGAGTAATGCTATATTCTTTGAAATTACAAAAAACAATATTTGTTTTTAGCTTTTTATTTTTGCAATTTAAATGTGCAACAAACATGTAGAATGGAAACTACATGAATTTTTAGATTAAAAGTGAATATTAAAAAAATTAAGCTAAGCTAATTAGTTTTATCTCATTAGTTAAAAGTGAATATTAAAAAAATTAAGCTAAGCTATTAGTTTTATCTCATTAGTTCTACTGTTCTACTATACGGTGTACAATTGCTTTGTATACAAGTTGCCTAAGAGTATAGAGTTTTTGTAAAATTACAATTTATATACACACTTCTAGAATTAATTATAACTGCAACTGTCAATAAAGAACGTACAAGATAAAATTACGACTTACGGATTGTTTTTTTTCCAAGTTAAGCTATGGGTGTCATATAGAAGACCCTCCGTACGCCCAATATTATTGATTTTTTAAATTTTCAAAGTTGAATCTTTAATATGCATATTACAAGTTGGCCCGTGCATTGCACGGGCATTAAATCTAGTGTTGATAATAACAGCATGTATACAGTACGTATATATAGTACTCCGGCGGATCAGTTGAAGATATTATTTATTTATGTTGCTACACCAAAAGTTGCTTAATAAAGACTCATTAATAGGATTTTATTTCCCAACAAAAATAAACATTACTTCAAATTTTGCTATTTGTCTCTTCATTTTACTAATTAAATTCCCAAAAAGAGAAGACGTTGATGGTGTCCCAATAAATTCAGAATTTACGACTTTCCATTTCTTCCTTATCCTAATTTGTTAATTGTACAGAGGTAAATTGTAATTATTAGGAACGTTTTGGGTTGGATTGATTCTGTCAGGTCTACTTTATAGTAATATAGTGACAAAAACTATAATAGCTGTGAGGCTGTGTACAAAATGATGAAGCGTGGCGAGTTAAACAATGATTGAAACTTGAAAAAATGAGATGACGTTATCGGGAACCATTAAAATAGAAAATTTCAACAAAGCTTTTGCTAAATGAAAAAAATTAAAATTTTCAACTTTTCCAAGTTCCGTATTTACAATACTAATTACCGAAGAGATGTTAGCTCATTGCTTATGATAGGGACATTGTAATAATACGTTACGGGTTCGAATGCTTCTCCCTTAATTCCCATAGATTATACTGGTCATGTGCCTCATTTGACATCAACAAAAATTACAATAATACTCCCTCTGTCCAGGTCATTTGTTGTCCTTTTCCATTTTAGGGTGTCTCATTCATTTGTTGTCATTTCTATTTCAAAAATGAATTTTAGGAGCAATTTGATTATTCATACTCAATTTAGTCCACTTGTGAGTTAGTAATTGACCCTCTCCTCTTTCCTTGATCTTTGTGCCAAAACCAAAGGACGACAATTGACAGGGACGGAAGGAGTAATTCGTAGACCTGTCAAATCCAGACCCGAAAATTTCGACCCGGCAACCCGTTTGACTCAATCCCGAAATGACCCGTTATTTTAGGCAGGGTCGAGATCCGACCCGAACAGGTCGACCAGTTGGGTTGTTGGGTAAGAGGTAAATGAAATTTTTTATTAAAATATTAATATTTATATATTAAATTTGCAAAATTAATTATTTTTATTGCTTAAAATTACAAACACAATTAAAATGTCAATTTTATATAACTTTTATAATAATAATTAATAATAAAATAATAATAATTAAAAAACCTTTATTTTTAATAATTATGTCAATATAATTAATGTAAACATTGAATATGATTAAAATATTAATTTTAAGTATGTTTTACATTTTTTAAAAATATTTTTTATTAATTTAAAAAATCGTTAAATAAGGCATAAATTATATCTTGACCCGTATTCTAACCCTTATCCGACCCGTGACCGAATGAACCTACTCGTATTCAACCCTACCCGTATTTGACCCGACCCGAGACCTAACCCGCCCAACCGGTCTATTAATTCGCCTTCCCAAATTTTTAATCTATTCCGCCGTCTCAGTTATTTATTTACTTTTTTGTATATATTGTTAATGACCTTATTATTATATGAATTTATACAGTCGGCAGCTACTCCAGTTTGACAACAATCATGAATCTTTGGCAGCCCATAAGAGGATGAGACCATATACCCCTTGGACAAAGGATATTATTGATTGATTATTATTTTTTGTACTACAATTATGTAACACCCCCATACTCCAAGTGCCTTACCAGGACCACTTAAAGCATGTAAGTGCTACTATCTCGGTAACCCGAGGCAATGATAATCATAAGATAATAAAGAAACATACTTTAAAAGTATATATAATTTAATTGATTACATGTCTCAAACAAAACTGTTAAATGAAATACAAAGTACTCAAACGGTCCACTGATAAAACTATCAAAGGTACTAGACATCGTCGACACAAACGGAAGACTTCTAAGCGCCACGTGATGACTCATCCCGGCTATCCCATGCGCATCAATCATACCGCTCAATAATCGCTCACCACCCCGAATGGATCACCACGTTTTTAAAACATTTAAACGGGTCGATACTAATTACACAAAAACAATGCCACAATGAAACAAGTACACAAACAGTTCAAATAACTCAACACAACCCCGGTCTCCATCTCCATCTCCACACAACCGACTACACACTAAAGTGTGTAGCCCCGCAGAGTACCCATCGCAACAGTTATTTCCTCGCGAGTGGGGGACCGCGGCCGTTCCCACCTAAGCCCCGCTCATCTCCATCGAGCGATAAACCCAAGTCCATTAATGTGCACATCCCTTCGTGGCGGGTTCCATGAAGGCGAATCAAGGGCGTGAAGCCACTCCCGCAAGTGACTCCACTCGGCCGGGGACGCACCCCGAAGAACACAGACAGAGATAAACAAGTAACCACAATACAACATCAACAACCGTCTGAATCAATCAACAATATGAAATCACAACCGTCTGAATCAATCAACAATATGAAATCACAATCGTCTGAATCAATCAACAATCACTAACTACAGCACAATCACTGCACACATCATGTAACTAATACTGAGTAGGGAAACCCTACCTGGAATGCAATACAATCAGACGGTCTCAACAGCTGTATCAAAACTCCTTTTCTACGAATCATCCTCCTAACATATGATCATATAATTACTAACAATCACAAAACTATCAAAAACCCTCAATCCCCCAAATTAGGGTTTAAACAAACTTAATAAAATATTATAAAATCAGTACGTAGATCTTACCCTCGACGCAAGGATCACAAGAATGTAAAGAAAGATGAATTCCGACCTTCCAAGCTCCGAGATTTGTCAATAATTCGACGAATGCGAAGTACGTAGGTTGAAATCTCTTTTTCAAAGTAATTAGGTTTGTAAAAGCGTATTATGAAAGTGACGGAAGTGTTTATATACTAATTCGCATTATTAACAAAACCCGACAAAACATTACCCGTAAACCGGGCTACTCGATCGAGTAACTAACGTACTCTATCGAGTGCCGCCTACTCGATCGAGTACCAAGGCTACTCGATCGAGTACCCTACAGGTCTGAAACTATTTTAAATTGCAAAACACCCTTACTCGACAGAGTAAGGCCCACTCGATAGAGTACCCAGAGACTCATAAAATCGTAGTATTACAGTCTTCCCTCCTTAAAAAGAACTTCGTCCCCGAAGTTCAACCCATACATAAAAACCAACATACTAACTCGCTCAAGACGCAACAAAGCTACTAAGAACCCAAAACAAAACCCCAACTTATAAAACATGAAATCATGCTCTTAACACCAACTCCACCAACTATTCCTACCTCCACACATCGCTCACGATGTCGTATCAACTACATCATAAACTCTCCCGACACTAACTCCATACACTACCAACTACCATCCACTAACGCTGCTAGCTCCATAATATATCATCCACTACCAAATCCAATATCAAGACACTCATAGACATCAAACGGAATGTTACATTCTACCACCCTTAAAAGGAACTTCGTCCTCGAAGTTTACTCACACTCATAACCTCATCATCCAACTGTCAACACTAGTGAAATATTCCCACACTCCTAAACATCACACTACTACAAGCACGACCATGGCCTTTTAACAACATCAACCACAATATATACAACTTCATTCTTTATGCTACACCAACACTTTACTTCGAATTATACTACGACATGCACAATCATCAAACTCTCTTGTTACGTCCGCGTAACTCACTAATACTATATCCTTAGTTATATCGTCTCATTATTCTCATCACCATCACATGTCATAGATAACCGCCTATAATCTAAACACTCGCTAATCATATATCCAAGGTTATCTTATTTAAACATTTCTCATCCCTCAATTCATTCGGTACACCACCTAACCTATACCACAAAATCCTTAGCTTAACCAAAACTTCGCTTGTTCCCTATTACCGCCAAAACGACATAATCCTCGCTCTATACGTGCACCATATCCATACTCATAACTCACGATCCACAATTATTAAGCACACTCTCACTAGACCCTCAAGTTCTTTTCTTTCATTACCGCAAAACTCATACCTAACTGAACATGACACTAATTCCCAACACCCTACACTCACTGTCTCAACGAAAGATTATGAACCACCTGCAGCTTTCAGATCATTACCGCACCTGCCATGACTATGTGCACCTATGCCTCATCTACAACAAGATCAAATGTATTGTAACAACTTCTGACAACTGTGTCCCATCAACGGAATCTCACTACACCATGACAACAACGAAAACACATACAACTCTCTTTCATATGATATGCTACCTTCATTCCCAAACTAGTAAGAAACATCAACAAACAAAACGACAGTCTACATGTTCAACCAAAACTCACAAGGAATAGCAGCAAACAAAACAACAATCTATGTATAACTGGTATGTACTTTCGAAAACTCGTATCATAATCATCTCACCTACTCCACTACAACAGGTGACGGCATCGCAACACCGCCACCAACAGCCACACCGCAGTGCGAAAATAACTGCATCACAACACTAAGTACCGTGCCCGGATCACCACCCGAGGCACCACAACCACACCGATAGACATCACAACATACACCATCACATAAACACTAACTCAATATAACTTCTCGGACAAGAAAAACTTACTCAAGACTGCTTTACTAGATCACAACACCATATATCATACGGAATAAACAAACAAGAATCTCATGCATACCATCCATACCTTTTCACGGAATAAACATATATCATGAATACACATGCAAGTATAACCAGTCATGTCAGACCACCCAAACTATCACTTTTGATCATCATTCCATTAAGTTACCGTATCCAACATATATTACAGAACATTCAGATAACAACATTATAACTATCACACCATACCGCTTCTCGTGAGGTCATAACCTCACACAAATATTTATATACATCTTAGACCCATAATCACATCCAACTAGTCAATCCTGATCACGTAAGTTACCACTCAATAAAGGTTACCTGTCGCCCGAGCTTAACTCATATGCCCCTCATAACATATTTCCTCATTCGCATAACTATCACCTCCTGCCAAGAATAACCATTCAACTAATACTCAACTACTAGCAACCGCCTCCTAAGACCACACCTCATACTTCCTCACAACCGTACTCATCAATCGGGTATCTATAAAATCAACCCCTTTAGAATTGCTACCTTTCTAATATACCATCACCTTTAACCACTAGTCACAAACCATAACACTACCACTGTCCGGACATCAAACCTCTTACACTCATCTCTAAATATCACGATTTCTTTCCTATCTTTGGTTAACATCCCAAACAACGAACATCAAATCCATCAATAAAATTACCTCAACATTCTTCCCAATACTATCCTTAATTGTATCATCATCTAACTCTCCACCAAAGTCTCATATCATGCAGATATTCTACCAACTTCTTACTTTCCTTAATTCCTCAAAACTCAAGATTAATCATGTTGTCCCGAAACTCCTATATAACCATTAACTAATATCCTCATGATTGGTATCACACATCTCGACAACTCCTTACCTCTATATCACATAACTCTGGTCAACACTTCCTAGTTTTACTCCCCTCATTCTTTTCTTTTACACTCGACAAAATCAATCAACCATAAAACTCCTTATTACTTCTTCCTAACTCTTTAGTGCTCCGATTACCTTCTCATTGCTCCAAAACTCAAATCCCATTATTTCTTATCGATATTATCCCACTCTTCCTTACCATGGATCTTCTCTTATCATGCTATCACTCTCACTTATCACCAATCAATCTACACGGTCAGTCAACTCCATCTGTTTTTTTTTTCTTCAATCCCAAAACTCATTTCATACTGCTAACTGCCCAAGGAAATCACACATCAGTTCCACCTCTTGATAACCAAATTCCCAAACTAAATCTAAATCCACAAATCCACATCGCTGCATAACTCAATCTAAGCTCTTAATACACCATTACTTTCCATTTACCTATAACGACTTTTCTATTACATATATTCTTAACCAACCGAGTGATAACTGCCTCCCTTCATAATCCTTAAACATCCAAAGTTACCATCATATGCGTCTCTCATTTCATTCTTTCATTCTCACGTTCCATAAACTTACATCGCCCTTTGCCCACATTCACTTACTTTTACATTACTCAACACACAGTCATATCACTCATCTCGTCTCACAAAACATGCTTTATGCCTCAATTAAACCTTGCCAACCTTCCTTTTCTTTTTCCCCTATCTATCACAACCACATACAACTCATGTCCTCCTCACCGAACTCTCACTCACCACAGGTGCCACTCCCTACACCATAAGATTGGGTAACTTACGCATCAAGACCAACATACATGTAAAACAATGCATAAAGAAGCAAAATAACACCTTTGAATTAAACATAATATGCAACGAAGTCAAAAGATAAGCATATGACCCAAAATAGGGGTCACTAGATCGAGTAAAGGCCACTCGATCGAGTAAATGACTTACTCGATCGAGTAGGTGAAAGTCAGAGACACGTATAAAAAAATTACCGGGGCTACTCGATCGAGTAAGGGGTACTCGATCGAGTACCAAGGTGCACTCGATCGAGTGTGGGCCACTCGATCGAGTACCCTACGCATTTCTCAGCACTGTCCAGTTTTCGTAAAATGGTCATAACTCACTCGTTTCTTGGTCGTTTTGGGCGTGTGACCTATCGTTAGAATCGTAAAAGAACAAGCTATCACCTCCAATTGGAATCACATCAAAATAATTTATGCATCTCAAGTTATAACAGTTTAAAAACAACTTTGCTATAATCAGACGACATAATTATCTGATTTTCTCTTTCAAACAACTTAAACATCAACAAAGCGAATAAAAGCGACTCAATACTTGTAAAACCACTATCCCTAACCACATATTACGACCTACCAAAAGCCAAACAATAACATTTATCATGCTCATATAACATTCAACTTATCACTCATGTACTACCGCATACTTTAACTTTATAACTTTTCGTAAAACAAAACATACTCATACAATTACAAATCCTATTTCCAAGTTACTAATACAACAATATTACAAATCCACTTCGTCACCTAAACATATTCATAATCACGAAATTCATATCTTCATTCAATTGCCAATTCATCTTTTCCAATCAATTCATCTAGTTCAATCACATTCTTCATCTAACAAGTGCATATTATACGAACTTATTATATAGCTTTACGCAAATAAAATTACGTAAAATCATATCACAACCCCTAATCACATGTTACTAGTATATCCCCATTATAAATCATCTCTCCTGCAACATCATTATTCATCACATATTATCATATATGAACTACTCCCTTTTTCTACCACATCATTCATCATTCTCATATACTTTTCCAACAATTCAAAACAACATTGTAAACCAACTATCATGCAATTCATGTATTCAATCAACGACAAATACAATCATATCATCATCATCCTTCACTACACATCTCACAGCCTCAACATGCATGCATCCATCGATTCATACAACACCTTACTATATAGATACACAACACACAAGGTAAACACATAGCGATCCCGACTCATATCTCATGTG
This sequence comes from Silene latifolia, assembly GCF_048544455.1. Taxonomy (NCBI): domain Eukaryota; kingdom Viridiplantae; phylum Streptophyta; class Magnoliopsida; order Caryophyllales; family Caryophyllaceae; genus Silene; species Silene latifolia. The sequence goes on along the minus strand of NC_133527.1, from coordinate 8,614,263 downwards.
ACCGGTTCAAAATTATAGGGCGAGTTCGCGACTTTAGGACGTCTCCCAAGCCTTTGCATTAGCTCCTACAACTTTTACCCCGGGTTCATTTTAATTTGACTCCCTATATTCATTAGGTTCATTGGTTACAGATTTCAGGATCGTCGCTCTGATACCATTTTGTAACACCCCCATACTCCAAGTGCCTTACCAGGACCACTTAAGGCATGGAAGTGCTACCATCTCAGTTACCCGAGGCAATGATAATCATAAGACAATAAAGAAACGTACTTTAAAAGTAAATATAATTAAATTGATTACATGTCTCAAACAAAACTGTTAAATGAAATACAAAGTACTCAAACCGTCCACTGATAAAACTATCAAAGGTACTAGACATCGTCTGACACAGCGGAAGATTTCTAACTGCCACATGATGACTCATCCCAGCTATCCCATGCGCATCAATCATACCTGCTCAATAACTGCTCACCACCCCCGAATGGATCACCACAGTTTTTAAAACATTTAAACGGGGTCAGTACTAATTACACAAAAACAATGCCATAATGAAACAAGTACACAAACAGTTCAAACAGCTCAACACAACCCCAGTCTCCATCTCCAATCTCCACACAACTGACTACACACTAAAGTGTGTAGCCCTGCCAGAGTACCCATCGCAACAGGTTATTCCTCGCCGCCAGTGGGGGACCGCAGCCGTTCCCACCTAAGCCCCGCTCATCTCCATCGAGCGATAAACCCAAGTTCATTAATGTGCACATCCCTTCTGTGGCGGGTTCCACAGAAGGCGAATCAAGGGCGTGAAGCCACTCCCGCAAGTGACTCCACTCAGCCAGGGACGCACCCCGAAGAACACAGACAGATAAACAGCAACCACAATAAAACATCAACAACCGTCTGAATCAATCAATAATATGAAATCACAACCGTCTGAATCAATCAACAATATGAAATCACAACCGTCTGAATCAATCAACAATCACTAACTACAACACAATCACCGCACACATCATGTAACTAATACTGAGTAGGGAAACCCTACTGCAATACAATCAGACGGTCTCAACAGCTGTATCAAAACTCCCTTTCTACGAATCCTCCTCCTAACATATGATCATATAATTACTAACAATCACAAAACTAACAAAAACCCCCAATCCCCCAAATTAGGGTTTAAACAAACTTAATAAAATACTATAAAATCGGTACGTAGATCTTACCCTCGACGCAAGGATCACAAGAATGTAAAGAAAGATGAATTCCGACCTTCCAAGCTCCGGGATTTGTCAATAATGCGACGAATGCGAAGTACGTAGGTTGAAATCTCTTTTTCAAAGTAATTAGGTTTGTAAAAGCGTATTATGAAAGTGACGGAAGTGTTTATATACTAATTCACATTATTAACAAAACCCGACAAAACATTACTCGTAAACCGGGCTACTCGATCGAGTAACTAACGTACTCGATCGAGTGCCGCCTACTCGATCGAGTACCAAGGCTACTCGATCGAGTAACCTACAGGTCAGAAACTATTTTAAATTGCAAAACACCCTTACTCGACAGAGTAAGGCCCACTCGATAGAGTATCCAGAGACTCATAAAACCGTAGTATTACAAATTATAAATAAAATATGTAATGGAATTCAGAAGACAATACTCAATCCAGGGCGTGCCACGTCATTAATTCAGCCTTTTTTTGGAAATACATGTTATGGCGGGACCCGTTAGTGTGCAATGTATTTTTTCTTCAGAATTCCGGCTATACAAACATGCGACAAATTCCGTCTTAGAACAAATACTGTGAAATAATACTATGAAATAATTTTATACATTCTGAATAAGTAAAATTAATGGCATATAAGCGGAATAAATTACAAATCAGAATAAATGAAACTAATTACAAATAAATGAATTACCTAATTTTAAAAAACAAATGAAATAATAATAAAATTACATAATTACGAGAAGGAATTACATTTAACTATGGTATTGAATTACATATAATGCGAATAAATTACATGCATAATTTTTAAAACCTAGATAGTACGATATATTTTTTTAAAAAAATATCATTTGTTATTTCCTCTTAAACCATTGCATGTGAACACGTATTTGTAACAAGTTTAAACATTAATTATGTAGATCGATGATTTAGACCAACTAGATAAGTACAATAGAAATGCAAAAAAAAAATATATATCCAAAAACATTAATACCGGACCAAATACATACCCGTGCAATTTTGCACGGATTTAAAACTAGTCTCTATTTAACTGATTTATTTTTTCCTCGCATTGGTCCCAACATTTTTTACAAATCTAATTCACTACTACACATTTGAAATATTGAAATATCTCAATCGCAAAAGAAAATAAAATAAAAGTGAATGATCATGGAAAATTTCAAGAAAGGGTACATGTTATATGAGCTAGAATATGCAACAAATAACTTCAGTCAAATGGCGTTACTTGCAAAAGGTTGTTATAGTTGGGTTTATTATGCTTACTTGGCTACTTCCGAAGAAGTTGTAGTTAAGAAACTCGATTTGAGTTTCGATCATGATTCAGATGCTGATTTCAGAGCACAGGTATCTTTAGTTTAAGTTCAATTGTTGTTTTGTGGTAGTTGGTCGAGTTAAATTGGATCGGTTGGGTTTCGCGTTATGTTTAGGTTAATTTTGTCAGGTCTATGTAGTAATATGGTGACGGAAAAGTATCTTAAGTGAACAAATGATTAAGACTAAACTAGTGTAGATCCCGCGCAAATGCGCGGTAATATAAGCCTTTTAATTTTTAGTGTATTAGTTATAGATTTTTCATTTATATCTCATGAATTTTTATAAAAAATAACTAATATTAAATTAATCAAAAGAATTGAATAATTTCATAAATTGTGTTTTTTATGAAAATATTTTAACTACATCAAATTATTTTTAAAAAAATTCTTTTTTCGTCACGAAGTTAATAATAGGAGATACAGTTTTTATGTATAGATTGTTTTAAATGGAAAATTAGTTTAATAATTGAAAATCGAATTTGTTTCCATATATAAGTTTGAGCACTTTGAAGAAAAACTATAGAAAAGTTGTATTCTCTTAGTATATAGAAGGATTTATACTTTTTAAATTTGCACCTCATTAATATTTATCAGTTCATTTCATTGTATTTTGATATGAAACAAAACACTTGAAATGGAAAACTAATAAAAAAATTATTTAAGTTGTGAATTTTTTTTAAAGTGAATGTTTTTTGTCACGAAACTAATAGTAAGCATGTGTCAAGTTATTCTCTGCGGTAATAATTATTGCATTACTGAAAAATTTAGCAACTTATACTTTATAGTTTAATATAAATTTTATTTTATTTTAATGAAAAAATCATAATTATGAATTTATTTTAAAAATTAGAGTTTATTTATAAGAATATATTTATTGAAAAGATGATAATGTAATGAAAGAATTTTTTTTATTACCTTATTTAGTTAGATGCTTTTTGGAGGGAAAACTAAGAGAATTTTTATTCTCTTAGTAGTAGGGGGGATGATTAATTGAATAACTTAAAAAACTGAGTTGAAAATTTAACTATTAGGGCTCGCCTGGAAGGCTGGAATGAATGAAATAATTAGTGGCGTAATGTTTTAAGGAAAATAATTACCGGGGAATATAATCTAGGGAGACATGTTATCAGGATCGGGATTCTACTTTGGATCGATGGAGAGGGTAGGATCGAATCGGTAGAATCGGATCGTAGAATCGCAAGATTCTAGAAATTCACTAAATATAATTTTTTATTTAGTAAAAAAATATAATTGAAAATCAAAACACTTATTTATTAATATTTATTCATAAAATATTGATAATTAATGATTTTAGTATCATTGTATGAACAACTTACACGAAATTTGGGTTTTACGGTGTCATTATATAAAAATATATATTAATTTTTTTTACTATGGAATCGGATCGTAGGATCGTAAAATCTTAGGATCGTATTATGATCCCATCTCTAGAAATTTTCAAATTAATAGGATCGTATGATTCTACAACTATGATAGAATCGTAGGATCCAGGATCGGTCAAGCATTTTTAGATCGTAAAATCGTAGAATCGTTGGATCGAATTGCGATTCTGACAACAATGCTAGGGAGTAATATGTTCCTCATTTGCAAGTTTGGAATGTTAAGAGAATTATTAGTGGGGTAATCTATTTTCGGGTTTGGTACAAGTGTAATTAGTGCATTAGGTATAAAATGAATTCATATTTGTTCAATATAGAGAGTAATACATTACTCCAGTAATGAGTTGCCTAGATGAATAATCACCCTCATACCAAACCCACTAAAATGACCCCAAATTATTACTCCCTTATTTTTTCCACCCTTTTCCCCTCGATCCAAGCAAGCCCATTGCTTGGATTGAGGGTAAAAGGAGGGGAATGAATATGGGAGTAATAATTAAGGTGTATTTTTCATGTTTGACATGCGAGTAATTATTCACCTCATAAATTGTTTTTGTCCAATTCTAGTACAACGATAAATGATTTAATTCAGAAATTACAAACCTCTCTCTAGGGTTTCTATGAGAGCCTCCATCTAATTTTCGTCATTAGGGTTTTCCTTGGTTCTGAAGGCAGATTTCCACATCTTTCTCGTGGGAATTTGTAGCTTGTTATTCGTAATTTACCTTGTTTCTACTAATCATGAGTACACAAAAAACGATACAACATAGGGCTGGAAATGAGATTCTGGATGAGGGAGAGGACTTCATATGGGACAGTGGCGATAACACGGCGGATACAGTGAAGGTGGAGTCCATCCTAGTCGGGAGAATTTGGACAACGAAGGCGATTAACGCAAAGGCAGCGATTGAGACGATGATAAGGCTGTGGAATACAAAAGGTACGACTGTGGGTAATCTTATCGATGCTAAGAACAAAACTTTTGTTTTCAAATTTAACTCCGAAAAAGACAAAGCTAGGGTGGTCGAAGGCCAACCTTGGCACTTTGATAAATTCATATGGTGCCTAGATGATCCTATCAGCGACGGTAAAATATCTGATACACCTCTGTTTCATGTTCCGTTGTGGGCTAGGGTTTATGACTTGCCTATTAGAGGTCGGTCTAATACGGATAATTTACGTAGGATGGGAATGCAGTTAGGGCAGTTTGTGGAGGTTGATGAGGTTCCTTTGCCGGAGATTGAGAAGGCTGTCCGCATTCGAATTATTCACGATGTTCGCAAACCATTACGCTTTTTTGTGAGTATTCGTATGAAGAATGGGGAGCCGGTTGATTTTAAGGTTAAATATGAACGTCTTCCTACATTCTGCTATGGATGTGGCATCTTAGGGCACGGAGAGAAAGACTGCGAGGATGGTCCTTACGATGAGGGCGAGCTCCAATTCGATGAATGTCTGAGGGCATCACCATGGCGAGCCACAAAGACAACAGCTGAGGGGCGTGGGAAGAGTGCTAGGTCGCTTAGTGTGGTTTTTGAGAATGAACACAGGCAACGTGAGGAGGATGCTATTTCCAACATGATTAATAAATTGCAGGAGATTTCGCTGAAGCATAAAACTAAGGGGGTTGGGGTATCTAAGGTGAAACAGTCAAAGGGTGGGGACGCTCAAGAGGGGACAAGTGGTGGATGGGAGGCTGGGAGTGAAGTTGGAAGGGGAGATGATGGGCGGATGGTGGTAGAGCAGATGGTTAACAGGGAGAGAGAGGATTACGAGAGGGAAATTGGGAGGGATAGCATAGAAGGACAGGGGACGAGGGATGATGTTGATAGTGGAGCTGTGGAAGTGCCGGGGGTAGGGGTGACTGAGAGGGAGCTTGGGCAGATTGGTATAGCAACGTGGAGGAGATTATGCCGAGGAGGAGGGATGAGCGAGAAGGATGGTGGATTGGAAAGGGATGAGCTTAATCCTGGGACAGTTTCAGGTGGGAAACGAGGACGCGTGAACGAGGAGGAAGTGGAAAATGCGAAGGGAACTAAGTATCAAAAAACCATGGATGTATGGTCATCTGAGGCGGAGGTTGGGATCAACCAACCCCGCCGGGCCCAATTAATCTCATAAGCCTTAACTGCAGGGGGGCTGGGCAACCCCACTGCAGTAGGCGGTTTCCGTAATTTATTACGGAAGGAGGCCCCCGCGATGGTCTTTCTCTCCGAGACCAAGTTAAGCGGTGAAGAATTTAAGAGATTTCGTGCTTGTTTAGACAAATATACTGAGATTGAGGTCGATAGTATTGGTAGGTCGGGAGGTTTGGCTTTTATGTGGAAGAAACATATCAAATGTGCGCTGAGGTCTATGTCGGTCCATCATATGGATTTCGAGATTTGTGGAGAGGAGGGCGTGTGGAGAGTCACTGGCTTTTATGGATGGCCAGCCTCCAGGGATAGATACCTTTCTTGGGAATTGCTTAGGGAGCTCGGAGCTCAATCAAGTGTTCCATGGGTTTGTATCGGAGACTTTAACGAGATTTTCTTTGCCACGGAGATGAGGGGATGCTCCCGTGCTCAATGACAAATGAACAATTTTAGAGAAGCGGTTGATGATTGCGGATTGCGGGAGGTTGCATTCGAGGGATACAGGTTTACCTATGATAATGGACAAGCGGGGAATGATAATCGTCAATGTCGCCTTGACCGAGCTTTGTGCTCAGACGAGTGGTTGAACTTGTTTCCACGTGCTAAGCTTATCCACCTTGATAGGGAATGGTCGGACCATGCTCCCATTAAATTGATTCTGAGTAGGAAGGAGAGCACGGGGGCAAATAGGCAGAAACTGTTCCGGTTTGAGCAAATTTGGGTTGGGGAGGAGGGGTGTGAGGACACTATTCGGAGCTCTTGGAATGATGATGAGGATTTGTTGGCGACTCTTGCTCGGTGTGCGGAGGGGTTTCAAAAATGGAAGGGAGTAAGTATTGGTAAAATCATGCGAGATATCAATAAAAAACGAAGGAGATTGACAGCTTTGAATGAAGGGGGGCGATCAGTGACCGAGGTTAGGGAGCGTCGAAAGGCGGTTAAGGAAATTGCAAACCTGCTGAAGCAAGAAGAAATTTTTTGGAAGCATAGGTCGCGGGCTTTGTGGCTTAAGGAAGGGGATCGAAACACGAAATATTTTCATCGAAAAGCTTGTCAAAGAAAGCAAGGAAATTATATCGAGAAGCTTGTGGATGCCGATGGCAGGGAGCATGTCGGGTTCGAAGCTATCTCGGGAATTGCCCGGGATTACTTTTTGTAGCTATTTAAATCTGGGCATCCTAGGGATTTTGAGCACCTTTTGGATGGGATTGAAGGAAGGGTTACTAATTCTATGAATAACATCTTTCGCAGCGAGTATACAATCGAAGAGATCGAGATGGCTTTGAATCAGATACATCCTCTCAAGGCACCGGGACCAGACGGTATGAATGGATTATTTTACCAAACCTACTGGCACATTGTGGGTAAGACTATTGTTCAACATGTTTTACGTATATTGAGAGGTGGAGCTATTCCTGATGGATGGAATTTGACGCATATAGTGCTTATACCTAAGAAAAAAGCCCCGTATAAAATGACTGAGTTTCGACCTATTAGCTTGTGTAATGTTATCTATAAATTGGTGTCAAAAGTTCTCGCTAATCGTCTTAAATTATTCTTAGGGGATATTGTTTCTGAGAACCAAAGCGCTCTTACCCCGGGGAGACTTATAACCGATAATATCCTTGTTGCTTTTGAGCTTTTTCACCATATGAAAAATTCCAAAAATAAAAATGGTCACATGGCAATCAAGCTAGATATGTCGAAAGCCTATGATAGGGTGGAGTGGTTTTTTATTGAGAGGGTGCTTCGGAGAATGGGGTTCGAGCCACGGTGGGTGGATAGAGTGATGGCATGTGTTTCATCGGTTTCTTTTTTGGTCATGGTTAATGGGCAGCCTACGGAAGTCTTTAGGTCGGAACGGGGTCTGCGTCAAGGGGACCCTCTTTCTCCCTATTTGTTTATTTTGTGTGCGGAGGTGTTATAGGGGTTGATAAGAAAAGCAGCTGAACGGGGTTCCATTCATGGTTTACGTGTTGCACCGGCTGCCCCGACTGTTTCTCATTTGTTTTTTTGCAGATGATAGCATTTTCTTCGTCAAAGCTAATATCACCGAAGCGAACCATGTTAAGGGTATACTTGCGGACTATGAAGGGGCATCGGGCCAATTGGTGAATTTTGACAAGACCACGGTATCTTTTAGTCGAGGCACGCGGGAGAATGATAGGCAAGGGGTGGCAAATTGTCTCGGCATACAGGTAGTGGAGGTTCAGGAACGATATTTGGGACTCCCTACTATGGTGAGTCATTCCAGAAAGGTGGTGGCCGAAGTAATTAGGGACAAATTGTGTAAGAAGTTACAGGGGTGGCGAGGTCAGTTATTCTCGAAGGCGGGAAGAGAATTATAGATAAAGGCGGTGGCCCAATCAATCCCGACCTATGCGATGAGCGTATTCAAACTGCCGGAAATTTTTTGTGACGAACTACGTTCTTTGGTCTCTCGGTTCTGGTGGGGCTCGGCTAATGGGAAAGGAAAAATACCGTGGATAGCTTGGTCGAAATTATGCAAACCGAAATGCTACGGGGGCTTGGGCTTTCAGTATTTTCATCAATTTAATATGGCTCTTTTGGGCAAGCAGGCACGGAGGCTCCTCACAAATCGTTCGTGTCTCATGGCTCGTGTATTGGGAGGGAAATATTTCCCAAATGGTGCTTTTATGTCGGCTGAACTTGGGGTCCATCCAAGTTATACTTGGAGAGGAATATGGGAAGCTCAGGAGGTCCTCCGATTGGGGATTCGAAGGAGAATTGGAGACGGCATGAGTACTAGGGTATGGGTGGATCCATGGATTCCTGGGACACAAACACGAATGGTGCTCTCACCTAGGAACGATATGAGTACGGAGATGGTTGTAGCTGAGCTTTGGAGCGCTGATGGTCACGGCTGGAATACTAGTAAGGTGCGTGAATGTATTCTCCCTTTCGATCATGATCGAATTCTCAATATTCGAATTAGCCCATCAAAGCCGAATGACTCATGGACATGAGAATTGGAAAAGGATGGTGAATACTCGGTAAAATTGGCCTATCAAGCAATAACCAACATAGGAGAGGAGGACGTTGGCTCGTCCAGTAGAATGAAGGAGAGAGAGGTATGGAACCGGATATGGAAAACAAATGTCCTACCAAAGATGAAATGTTCTTTTGGCAATTATGTAACGAAGGTATCGCAACTAAAAAGAATCTTGCAACTCGTATACATTCGGTGGATGCTGTTTGTCCGGTCTACTGCAGCGAGTTGGAGACTTGTCTCCATCTCGTGATGGGGTGTGGGTGGACGGGTGGGTTTTGGGATAAGTTGGGTATTTAGGTGAAGGTGAATTCTGGGGCTGAGCGGGTGAGGGAGTGGGTGGAGAATGTGTGGAGGGAGATGGAGGAAGGTGAGATAGATTCCTTTATCATGGGTTGTTGGGCGATTTGGGAGGCGAGAAACAAGTGGGTCTTTGAACAAGCCAGAGTGGATGCTTATAGTGTCGCGAAAAGAGTTGAAAATCTACAGCGAGAGTTACGAGAGGTGGAGAATGATCAGGGTCCTCGAATAAGCACTATACCTACGGTGACGGGATGGAGTAAACCAAATGAGGGATGGATGAAGGTGAATGTGGATGCGGGAGTGAAGGAGGGATGGGGAGCGGGGTTTGGTGCGGTCTGTCGAGGGAGTGAGGGTCAAGTGTTATGGGGACTGTCGGAGAGACGGAGGAGTATGATGGAGCCACGAGTGGCCGAAGCTGAAGCGGTCCTGTTGAGTATACAAGAGGCGAGATGAAGAGGCCATACAAATATAGTGGTGGAAAGCGATTGCAAAATCTTGATCGATGCTTTGAAGATGAAGGAGACAGGACGGAGTGATTTCCATTTAGTTTTGCATGATATTTATCGTTTTTATAACTCTTTTGTTTGCATTTCTTGGAGTTTTGTTAGTCGAAAGTATAAGACTTGAGGTTGTTATGAATGAATTGTATTTCATTAAAGAGAGATACAATGGTATATATAGCTTTACAGGAGGATGTCAATTAGGTATAGGGTAGATAATTACAAAGATAGTTTTCCTAAATTACATTATTGACATAATCAATTAATATTTTCCTAGTTTGATGAGATATGGTTAATACGCCCCCGCAAGATGGACGTCCTATGAGTAAGGCCAATCTTGGAGCGAAGTTTGAGATATTGGTTTTTGTGAAGAGGCTTGGTGAGAATATCGGCCAATTGATCTTTGCTGGCAACATGTTGAATGCGGACTTGACCGTGAAGCAACCGTTGTTTGACAAAGTGAAATGAGAGCGCCATGTGCTTCATACGAGAGTGGAAAACCGGGTTCTTAGCATAAAGAGTAGCGGAAATATTGTCACAGAAGATGGCTGGAGGAGTGGTAATGGAAATGTGAAGCTCGTTGAGAAGATTGCGCAGCCATAGTACTTCAGTCGTGACCAAGGCAATGGCACGGAATTCAGCTTCAATGGTGGAGAGAGGAAGACCACGTTGCTTCTTGGAGGACCAGGAAATCGGATTCCGGCCGAGGTAGATGAGATAGCCTGTTGTTGATACATAGGTGTCTTTATCGCCTACATGATCAGCATCACAAAATGCATGAAGACGGGATGATGAGTCTCGATATAATTGAAGACCAACGGTTTGAGTGCCTTGTAAGTAGCGAAGTAATCGTTTAAGAGCAGTCCAATGAGTGATGGTGGGATGATGCAAAAACTAAGCCAGACGGTTTATGGCAAAGACGATGTCAGGCCTGGTCAGAGACAAGTATTGTAGACTACCAACAATGGCTCGATAGGTGGCATGGTCATGAATAGGTAGATGATCTTCACGAACCAAGGGTGGAGAAGTAGCTAAGGGCCTGGTATTTGGCTTAGCATCAATCATGTTATATTTGGTGAGAAGGTCATGAATATATTTGGATTGGTTAAGGTGGAGACCGAGGGAGTTTGGGGTGACCTCGATGCCTAGAAAGTACGATAAGGGTCCTAGGTCCTTTAGCGAGAAGCGGTGTGATAGTTGGTGTATAAAGCGGTGTAACTGAGTGGGGTGTGGTCCAGTGACGATAATGTCATCAACATAAATGAGCATGTAAATGCAGGTTATGGGTGTATGTAGTATAAACAATGAAGAGTCGGAAATTGACTGTTTGAAGCCATAGGTGAGAAGATAGGTAGTTAATTCAGTGTACCAAGCTCGAGGAGCTTGTTTGAGGCCATAGATAGCTTTGTTTAATTTACAAACAAAATCGGGTTTGTTCGGATCAACAAAGCCATGTGGTTGAATCATAAAAACATTATCGGTTAATGTACCTTGTAAAAATGCATTGTTAACGTCTAATTGTCTTAGTGACCAAGATTTCGTGACAGCTAAGGATAGGATTAGACGAACGGTGGTGGGTTTAACAACGGGACTAAATGTTTCATTAAAATCAATACCAGGTCGTTGATGGAAGCCCTTAGCCACAAGTCGTGCCTTTTGTTATTTAAGGGTGCCATCGAGGTTGAATTTGTTCCTGTAAACCCACTTACATCCGATAACATTTTGGGAAGTGGCACGAGGAACAAGGGTCCAGGTTTCATTTCGTTCAAGAGCGTTGAATTCCTCTTGCATGGCATGTCGCCATTGAGGAAGAATAAGGGCTTGCTTGATAGTGTTGGGTAGGATATCATTTGTCGGAGTGGCTTGAGCAAGGTTGTTGGCATAGCGTTGGTTCGGCTTTCGAATGTTATTATCTAGGCGTGTAGTAACGATATTGAGAGGAGGTGGCATGGTTGATTTGCGTGAGGTAGCGGCTGGGGTAGACGGGGCAGCGGAGGAAGAGGGTTGGTCAGGTAGGGAAGCAATCGAAGGAGAGGGTTCAATGGATGGAGAGTTGTGTGGGGCAGGTGAGGAATGTTCAGGGGGTGTAGTAGTGATAGGGCGGCGTCGAGAGTAGACTATAGTGATAGGAGGTCGTGTGGTGAAGGTGTTCGTGGGAGTTTGTATGAGGGGCGTTGGTTGAGGAATAAGGGGTATATGTAGTGAACACCAATCTTCAGTGGGAAGTGAAGGAGATGGTGTCGAGTTGGTCAGTCGAGATGGGTATTCGTTTTCAATAAATTTTACATGTCTCGAAGTGTATATCTTATGGGTTTTTGGGTCCAAGCAATGATAAGCGCTTTGTGAATTTGAATAACCAATAAAAATACACGCAATTGAACGGTCTTCTTATAACACCCCCTCATACCAAGGTACCTTACCAGGACTACCCCAGCATGAAAGGTTGTTACCATCTCGGTTGCCCGAGGTTAGTATATATCAAAAACAACAGTCCAAACACATTTATTAATGTACGGTAGTTATAAAAGTTACATAGCCTCCAAAATCTAATAAACGAATTATCCAAAAAGGCAACAACTACCAAAACAATAACTAAGGCTCGTGATGGTGTCATCTAATCCAGCGTGGTGACTCTCCCATGACTGCTCCAAGCTCAATAAATGTATCACCTGTCACAATCTGCTCACCATCCCCGAATGGATCACCGCAGGTTATACAAAACAACAACACGGGGTCAGTACTACTCAATCAATATAAGACAACAAACATTACCAACAGCTGATCATCAATCTCACACAGTAACCGACTATACACCCAAGTGTGTAGCCCTGCCAGATTACCCATCGCAAAGGTAATCCTCGCGCCCGATGGGTGACCGCAGCCCATCCCCACCTAGTCCGGCTCATCAACGAGCGACTAACAATCCCAATCGTCCTTTAATGTGCACATCCCCTCCCGTGACGGGTTCCACGGAGGGCGAACTAGGGTGTGAAGCCACCCCCGCAAGTGACTCCACCACAATCACACACACACACAAAGCATCACCTTTGTCACAACACCACAACCGTCACAACACAACCACACCAACACAGTCTCCACAACACCCATCCTCCGATGATCGCCAGATAACAACAATTATGAACATATGCAATCTCAATCAATTAACGATCGAGTAGGAGAAACCCTACCTTTTCGCAATCCGCTTACGCTGCAATCAACCATACAAATGCATAACAAATATCACATCGTCACCTACAACAATAATCACATAATACAATTACACATTGTACAATCCCATTTTCCCCAATTCCATACATACAGTAACCCCAAAAGAATACAAATGACAAGGGAATGAAACTTACGAACAGTAGAATAAGAGACTACACGCAAGGATCACGACGATTTGCTCACACAACGAGATTAGGGGATGATTAGGGAGTGATCGTCAAATGATTAGGGTTGGAAGTGATGTTTTACAAACTGACGTCGAATATAAAATAACCCTAACATTCCCTAATCAAACCGATAAAATAACATTCGCCAGACCGGATAGTCGGTCGAGTAACGCTATACTCGGCCGAGTATCATCTACTCGGTCGAGTATTCTCCATACTCGGCCGAGTATTACTCGGCAGAACCAAAACAGACTCCACAATTAACACTACTCGGTCGAGTATACAACTTAACAAAATCCGTAGTGTTACAATCTTCCCCCCTTAAAAAGAACTTCGTCCCCGAAGTTCCAACCCAACCTATAAAACATGGACATCTAACACTAACTCCATAAACCACTCTTCCTTCCACAACATGGCTCACGATATCGTCTCAACTATAGCATAGGCTCCCAATACTGACTCCATAACATTATCGAATAACCACAAAATAATGTTTCCAATCTTGTCTCACTTCCATAACACTCAATAGCACTCAATACCAAGACAATCCACAAAAGAAAAAATCAACCATCAAAACGGAATGTTGTATTCTACCACTCTTAAAAGGAACTTCGTCCTCGAAGTTTACTCACACTCATCAACATCATCATCCAGCTGCCAAAACTCTCGAACTCATAAATATCATCACTCACTTTTATCAACACTATCGAAAAATTCTCACACTCCTAAACATCGAACTACTACAAGCACAGCCATGACCTTTTAACACTATCAACCACTATATGTACCCATCCATTCCTTATGCTACACCAACACTCTCCGTCCAATAATATTACGACATGCACAACCCTCAAACGCTCTTTGCCGCATCCTACTCCTCTTAAGACACATGTTACGTCCTCGTAACTCACTAATACTAGATCCTTAGCTATACCTCTCATTATCTTCATCACCACCACATGTGAAAGATACCCGCCTATAATCTAAACACTTACTATTCCTATATCCAAGGCTCTCTTACTTAAACAGTTCTCATACCTCAACTCATTCTGCACTCCATCTAACCAATACCACACAATCCCGATCATAACAAACACTCTCACTCTTCCACATTATCGCAACATGACATACCTCTCTATATAAACTATATAAAACTCTTATCGCCAAAAGCATAGTTCATGATCCACAATTGTTACGTACACTCACACTAGATCCTCAAGTTCCTTTCTTTCATTTTTGCAAGACTCATACATAACTTAACACGACACTAATTACCCAACACCCTACACTCGCTGTCTCAACAAAGGATTATGAACCACCTGCATATATCAGATCATTACCACACATGTTCCACGAATCGCTTGCCATTACCATGTCTACCAAAGCCTTATCTAGAACAAGATCAAAATTACTGTAACAACCTCTCACAACCGTGTCCCATCATCAGAATATCACTATACCATGACAACAACGAAAACATATACAACTCTATTTAATATCATAGTCTACCCTCATTCCCAAACTTAACCTAGTAAAGAAAACATCAACAAACAAAACAACAGTCTACATGTCTAACCGAAACTCACAAGAAACAACAGCAACAAAACAACAATCTGTGCATAACTGGTCTGTACTTTCAAAACTAAAATTGTAACCACCTCGTATACTCCGCCACAACGGGTGATGGCATCGCAACACCGCCACCAACAGCCGCACCGCAGCGCGAAAATGCCCGCATCACAACACGAAGTACCGTGCCCGGATCACCACCCGAGGCACAACAACCACATCGATAAACATCACACCCACATATAATTCTCACAAACGCTGACTCAGTATAACTCTCCGGACAAGAAAACTTACTCAAAACTGCTTTACTTGATCATAACACAACATATTATACGGAATAAACATACAAGAATCTCATGCATATCATCCATACCCTTTCACGGAATAAACATGTATCATCAATACACCTACAATTTTAACTATCCATGCCAGATCAATCAAATTATTACCTTTTTAACCTTATTCCATTAGATCGTCGTACCCAACATATATCACAAACATTCATATAACAACTCTATGACTATCACACCATACCGCTTCTCGTGAGGTCAGAACCTCACACAAACATTTATACACATCATAGACCCATAATCACATCCAACTAGTCAATCCTGATCACGTAAGTTACCACTTGACAATGAATATCTCTTATCCGGACTTAAGTCAGGTGCCCTTCCTAACATATCTTCTCTTACACACAATTATCACCCCTCCGGCAAATGTAGCCATAACATCAGTATTCAACTTCCAGCGAACACCTCGTATATCCACATCTTATATTTCCTCACAACCAAACATACTAACCACCTCCACAAAATCAACCTCATTAGAACAACTAACTTCCCCAAAGTAACATCATCCTCAGCCACTAGTGACACTACTATGACACCAACATCCTTCATGTGACTACTCTCTTACTATCACTTCTTCATATAACAATCTGTTTCCTCTCTTTGGTTATCATCCCAAATACGAACACCCAATCCATCAACAAAACATACCTCAACATTATTCCCAAGTCTATCCTTTATCATATCGCTACCTAACTCTCCACGAAAATCTCAGATCGTGCAAACACTCTACAAGCTCCTTATTCCCTTAATACCTCGAATCTCACGGCTAACACGTCATCCTGCTCTCTTATATAACCATTAACTCACACCTTCTAGTGGAGATATTGTACATTTTATAATTTCCTACCTTCATGCTCCTTAACTCCGGTCAACGTTCTCTCAACTTACTTCCATCCCTCTTTCCCTCCTTTTACTCAATAATGCCAAATAATAAGTCATCTCCTTTCCCTTTCTACCTAACTCTTTAGTCATTTGTTTATTTTCCATAGCTCCACAACTCTAATTTCATTAATTCATATCAATATCTTATCATTCTTCTTATCATTTATCATCTCTCATCTTGCTTCACACTCACCCTTGTCACCATCAAGTCCACGCACTAATAGTTACTCTTCAATTAGTAGTATCTCCCTTTCGCATCTCTAGAAACCAAAATTCCCTTCCTACCGTTTGTCCAAAGAATTACACACTAGGCTCACCCCTTGATATTCCAACTTCCAAAACTTAGCCACTATCTACAAATCCATATCGCGATATAACTTCCTTTAAGTTCTCTATATACCTCTCTTTCCTATCTTCTTACCACAACCTTCCATTACATATATCCTTAAGCAACTCTATCCTAGCTGTCTTCCTCCATAAATCCTTACACATCCAAATATGCCACTATTCGTATCCCTTATCTCAATATTTCATTCTCATGCTTCTTTAAACTTACATTACCTTTGCCCATATATACTTACTTTATATTACTCAACACACGACTATATCACTCACCTTATCTTACAAAACATGCTCTTTACCTCGATTAGCTCATCATTCTTCGCTTTTCTTTTTCCACTATCCTTCACGACCACATTAACACATGTCTTCCTTACCCAACACATGTCCCTCATAAGCCGTCATTCTCCATGTCATAACTTCCGGTAACTTACGTATCAAGACCGTCTCACATATAAAAGAAAGTGTTAAGACTCAAAACATACATGTGTATATACCCTACAACTCAAAACAATGTAAAAACATAGCCACCGGCTCAAAACAAAAGTAAGAACATAGCCACCGACTCAAAGTGGCCGCACGGTGAGGTACTCGGTCGAGTACATAACATACTAGGTCGAGTATAAGTCACTCGGTCGAGTACTATATTACTCAGTCGAGTTTCGACTCCAGAAGCAAACTCAATTGTCGCAGAAGGATTACTCGGTCGAGTATTGGTAATACTCGGCCGAGTAGACCTTACTCGGCCGAGTTCACGACTCCAGACGCTAAACAGTATTATCACAGAGAGATTACTCGGCCGAATATGGAATACTCGGTCGAGTATAAAAGATACTCGGCCGAGTAGGGACTACTCGGTCGAGTATCGGCGCAGTTCTCAGCACCGTCCAGTTTTCGTAAAACAGTCATATCTCACTCGTTAATTGGTCATTCTGGGCGTGTGACCTATCGTTAGAATCGTAAGAAGACAAGCTATCACCTCAACTTGGAATCACATCCATATCATTTCTAGAACTCGACTTATGACAGTCTTAAGACAACCCTTCCGTAATCGGTTTTCATACAAATCAAATTTTCTCAACCAAAACAATTTGAACATGCAAAAGGCAACAACAACAACTCAATACTTCAAGAAACCAGTACATAGAGGCACTTTTATCATACTTACATTAAAATTAAACACGACATTCACATATATAGATACATGACCTTAATCACATGCTTCTACCAACAATCAAACATTAAAATTATCATGTTCATATGCACATGTATCACTACCATACTTCATATTCAACATTGTATTAAACATGTAACATGATCACATTCTTCATGCTCAATATTAACCAGATACAATTTCACAATCCACCTTTCATATTTTACCATGTTCCAACACTTAACATGCCAACATATTCATGCTCAAAGTTTAACATCAACAATCCTCGATGCATCTTTCAACAACAATCACATTCCACTTCTTTCATCATTTCATCCAACTATGCACAAGATTCAAACTATAGATATCAAACTCACATGACTCAAACATACAACAGTTTCCCCCCCATGTGACCGGCTTGAGATCGTAAGGGCCTTAATGCGACTTCAGGACGTCTCCCAAGTCTTTGCGGCAGCTCCAAACAACTCTCCCCGAGTTCATTTTATTTAGACTCCCTAAGTTCATTGGGTTCATTTGTTTTAGGTGCCGGAATCGTCGGCTCTGATACCACTTTGTAACACCCCCTCATACCAAGGTACCTTACCAGGACTACCCCAGCATGAAAGGTTGTTACCATCTCGGTTGCCCGAGGTTAGTATATATCAAAAACAACAGTCCAAACACATTTATTAATGTACGGTAGTTATAAAAGTTACATAGCCTCCAAAATCTAATAATCGAATTATCCAAAAAGGCAACAACTACCAAAACAATAACTAAGGCTCGTGATGGTGTCATCTAATCCAGCATGGTGACTCTTCCATGACTGCCCCAAGCTCAATAAATGTATCACCTGTCACAATCTGCTCACTATCCCCGAATGGATCACCGCAGGTTTTACAAAACAACAACACGGGGTCAGTACTACTCAATCAATATAAGACAACAAACATTACCACCAACTGATCATCAATCTCACACAGTAACCGACTACACACCGAAGTGTGTAGCCCCGCTGCATTACCCATCGCAAGGTAAATCCTCGCCGCGATGGGTGACCGCAGCCCATCCCCACCTAGTCCAGCTCATCAACGAGCGACTAACAATCCCTGTCCCTTAATGTGCACATCCCCTCCCGTGACGGGTTCCACGGAGGGCGAACTAGGGTGTGAAGCCACTCCCGCAAGTGACCCCACCACAATCACACACACACAGCATCACTGCTGTCACAACACCACAACCGTCACAACACAACCACACCAACACAGTCTCCACAACACCCATCCTCCGATGATCAGCAGATAACAACAATTATGAACATATGCAATCTCAATCAATTAACAGTACTGAGTAGGAGAAACCCTACCTTTTCGCAATCCGCTTACGCTGCAATCAACCATACAAATGCATAACAAATATCACATCGTCACCTACAACAATAATCACATAATACAATTACACATTGTACAATCCCATTTCCCCCAATTCCATACATACAGTAACCCCAAAAGAATACAAATGACAAGGGAATGAAACTTACGAACAGTAGAATAAGAGACTACACGCAAGGATCATGACGATTTGCACACACAACGAGATTAGGGGATGATTAGGGAGTGATCGTCAAATGATTAGGGTTGGAAGTGATGTTTTAGAAACTGACGTCGAATATAAAATAACCCTAACATTCCCTAATCAAACCGATAAAATAACATTCGCCAGACCGGATACTCGGTCGAGTAACGCTATACTCGGCCGAGTGTCATCTACTCGGTCGAGTATTCTCCATACTCGGCAGAACCAAAACAGGCTCCACAATTTACTACTCGGCCGAGTAGGCTCTACTCGGTCGAGTATACAACTTAACAAAATCCGTAGTGTTACACTTCTAATTTGTGTTTGGTATATGGTCGGAGCCAAGGATAACATAGACAACCGAAATTGTGAAGTTTAGCATAGTCGGGTTTTATATTATGTAGTCTGAAGTAAGGGGACTCTCCATTTAAGGTTTTTGTAGGGAGTCTGTTAATGAGGTAAACGGTTGTACTAAATGCGAACGACCAGTAGGTAGTCGATAGTCCAACGTGATTTAATAATGCGAGACCGGTTTCTACGATATGTCGGTGACGTCTTTCTGCATAGCCATTATGTTCTGGCGTATGGGGTGGGGAGGTGTTATGTGATATCCCTTCATTTAGGAGGGAATGATTTAATTTAACGTATTCGCCTCCGTTGTCAGAAAAGAAGCGACGAATTGGTCGTTTAAAATATTTTTCAACTAAAGCTTTAAATTGTGTAAAAACTTGAGTGGTTTCGGATTTACGTTTGAGCGGGTATAGCCAGACATATTTAGTAAAATAATCAACAAATATAACATAATATTTGTAGTGGTCGCGAGATAATACGGGACTGGTCCAGAGGTCCGAAAATAATAGGTCGAGGGGTGCATTAGACGTGAAGGTGGAGGTCGAGAATGGAAGCTTTTTGCTTTTGGAAATGCTACAGACATGACAATTATCGTAATGTGTAAGCGGAAATGAAAAATCTTTATTAATAAGTTTGAGTACATCATATGTAGGATGCCCTAACTTATGGTGCCACGAAATCGGCGTGGTTCCTCTATTTTTGACGGCGACGAGTCCAATAGTTGACGGTGGGCGCCATTCATACACTCCCTGGTTGGCTTGGCCCTGAAGAAGGGTCTTCTTTGTTTGGATATCCTTCACAAAAAATAAATCATTTGAGAAAACAACATAAGCATTATTGTCTTTACATAGTTGCGAGATAGAAATTATGTTACGGGAAATTTTCGGAACATGAAGTACATTATTAAATTTAAGATGGTGCATTGTGAAGGAACCTGTATTCTCAATAGGAAGTGCGGAGCCATCACCAATGATGAGGTCGTCTAGGCCGTCATATGGAGAATGGAAAGCAACGGTATCCAAGTCATGGGTGAGGTGGTGTGAGGCACCACTGTCGAGTAGAAAATTCGGGTTTGGTGACGGGTTGCCATAATTGGCGAGGTGAGCTTGGGGTGTTGCATGGTGTTGGCGGTATTGGGGTTCAGGAAAGACAATTTTTGGGTAGAGCTTCTTGAAATAGGGACAATTGGAAATCACATGACCCGTTTCTCGACACCATTGGCATCGACCTTTGAACGGGCGTGGGGCAGCCGCATTGGGAGGGTTGTTCTGGTGAGTAGGTTGCGGGTATGTGGTGGCTGGTTGCTGGCGAGAAGTGCCACGGTTGTTATGGTGGTGACGATAGGCCGGATTTGCTGATGGTGCGAAGTGGTTTTGAGTGGTTGGTGTTTCGTGCTTCATGAGAAGTTCATGTTGCAGTAACTTCTCATGAAGTGCCTCAAAGGTGATAGGCGTGTCTCTTGCACGAACAGTGGTTATCACGGGTTTGTAGGATGCGTAGTCGAGGCCTTTTAGAACCTGGGCTATAACATCCTCGAGGTCTAGGATTTTTCCCATAAGGGCAAGTTGGTCTACACAAACTTTGATAGAGTTCATGTAATCGGAGATGTTTTGATCCGTGGTTTTCACTATGGAATCAAATCGTTCTTTGAGTTGCATTATGTGTGCTCGTGATGGGTTAGCGTAGGTTTTGGCAAGGATATCCCATGCCTCTTTTGCGGTTTTTGCTCTTACTATGAGAGGTTGTAAGGCGGCTGTAAGGGTGCCCATAAGGGCTCCAAGAATAAGACCGTCTTGCTTGAGCCAACTTAGGTTAGCCGGGTTTGGTTTCTCAAGCTTGTCCTCACCGGTAATGGTTTGTGAGAGTGGTGTCTCAGTTCCATTGATAAACCGAGAAGGCTAAAGCCAAAGAGTTTGTTCGCCAATTGAAAGCGCCATGCCGTGTAGTTAAGCGCATTCAATTTGATGCAATGGTTGAGGTTGAGAGAAGTGAGGGGTTTGGTTGAGTCGTGGGGGTTTGGGACCACGATTTCGTTGTTGATGTTGTTACCTGACATGGTGAGGATTGAAGAGGGTGACTGTCGTTTGAAGGAGGTGCTACGGCGGGGCAGAAGCAAGTGTTTGGATCGGTGGCCGTGTGATACCATATAAGACTTGAGGTTGTTATGAATGAATTGTATTTCATTAAAGAGAGATACAATGGTATATATAGCTTTACAGGAGGATGACAATTAGGTATAGGGTAGATAATTACAAAGATAGTTTTCCTAAATTACATTATTTACATAATCAATTAATATTTTCCTAATTTGATGAGATATGGTTAATAGAAAGTACAATAGAGTAGCGCACGAATTAGCTCACTGGGATTCGATGCATTATGGTAGGAACAGTTGGGCCGGAAACTTACCTTGTATGGCTCAATCGTTGGTTGATTCTGATATTAATGAATGAGTAACCCACTTTTGGGATTTCAAAAAAAAAAAAAAATTGTTTTTGTCGTTGGTTGTTTGTTGCAGTTGTCAGTGGTATCTGCATTAAACCACGAGCATTTAACAGGACTATTGGGTTATTGTATGGAAGAAGATAACATATACTTGGTTTATCAGTATGCTACTCTCGGTTCCTTACCTGATGTATTATACGGTACTACATTAATTCCCCGACTCTTGCAAATGAAAAATCCCAATTTTTTTACCTAACAAATTATCTTTGGTACGCGACTGTGACTGTCTCAGCTGCCTGTAGGATCGGAAATATTCTTAGTTAACGCCAAAAGAAATATTTGTGTTTATTTTTACTTAATTTTAAGTTTTCATGGGATAAGAAGGAAAGGACTAGAGGGTGCAGAGCCAGGACCTGTTCTGACTTGGGCTCAGAGGGATAAAATTGTATATGGTGCTGCCAAAGGTCTCGAGTACTTCCACGAGGAGGTGAAACCATCTATTGTTCACGGTGATGTTAGATCGAGCAACGTTCTTGTGTTTGATGATTTCATATCAAAAATTGGTGACTTCAACTTGACCAGTACGTTGACAGACGATAATGCAGCTCGTACTATTTCAACTAGAGCACCTGGATCGTATGGCTATGACTCCCCTGAGTATGCCCTCTAACTATAGTACATTCAATGTCATGTTGGCGATTCAACACATTTTTCCGTCTATATGATTTACAAACATCATTTAATCTTCTCCTTTTCGAAACCAGGTGTGCCACAACAGGGGAAATAACTAAGAAGAGTGATGTGTACAGTTTTGGTGTTGTTCTTTTAGAGATGCTGACAGGAAGGATTCATCATGATGCGCGATGATTTGGAGATACTTATTCAAAGTTATTTCACTGAGAGCAGTTCTGAGATGAACTTTTTACCCCGAAATATTAGCTCGTGTCACCGACTGCAGCTCTGTCGAAAGCAAGTCAGACGATTGCGCACGTTCTGCTCCTTAGTCTTTATTGTATCAATTTTTCAGCTTTGAATGTAAGTTGTAGTTGTAATTAGACAGTAATACAAAAGTTTTAAGATTGGTTTCTTTTCATTTTTCGACTTCTTAGATTTCCGTATGTCATTATATTCATTCGCTATTTATCATCAATAATCGAATGCAATCAAGATTCTGTTTACAGGAGGTGTTACTTGATAAAATTCATGTCATATCTCAAAACTACATCATGTTTTAGCTGAAGGCTGTTGGGGTGAGTGTTAGTTTATTTCTTAGATATGAAATCCTTATTGATATATATTGTATATTCGATATTATTGTGTGCATCAATTAGGAAAGTCAAATCGGTTCTATGGTGTAGTGGTTAGCACTCTGGACTTTGAATCCAGCGACCTGGGTTCGACTCCCGGTAGGACCTGAATTTATTTTTTGCTTTGCTGTCATAAGTTGGGGATTTGCGATGATGATGATACCTGTTATGTGTGTGCCGTGTGGGGCAGCACCGGAGAGCGTGGAACATCTGTTCTTTGCCTGCCCGTACAGTACAGCTACACTCGTTGAGAGTGACGAATTTTGTAGGTTTAAGTCGACATTAATTTGATTTTGTTAGATCTGTTTTGTTGTCTTATTTTCTTTTGTTGCTCCTTTTGTTTGACCGTCCTTAGTGGGCTTGTGGACTGTTGTTGTATGGTGTCATGGTGTGGGACGGGTTATAGTGTCAATCCGACATTTAACTCATTCCCATAATATGGGGACTTTTTTTTTTTTTATATATATATACACTTACATTTTATCAAAAAAAATTAGGAAATTCGTTTGGGATTTAGACTCAGTTTTTTTTTTTTTGATAAGGTAAGAAAACTGGGATTTATACTCGGTTGTATGTGTATATATATGCGCACCTTTGTAACTCGTCTTATTCATTGCGAATAGATAGTAACTATGACACTCTTATTTTAGATACGTCAAGATTCAAGTCCATTGTATTTTACGAAATTCGTTTGGGGTTTAGGAAACCTGATTTGAGTATTGACCATGATTCAGATCAGATGTTGATTTCATAGATCAGGTTTCTTTAGTTTGGTTACCTTATATATTGTTTGTTGAAGTAGGACGAGTTAAGTTGGATCAGTTGAGTTTCGGGTCATGTTTAGGTACGAATTGAGTTGAAGATACCTAATCACGAGGACAAATATCTTGTACAGGTTTTAAACAATCCATCTCAGACTCATCACTATTTATTTTAAAAACCAATACCATTCGAATATACATGCTTGTCTATGTTG
This sequence comes from Silene latifolia, assembly GCF_048544455.1. Lineage (NCBI taxonomy): Eukaryota > Viridiplantae > Streptophyta > Magnoliopsida > Caryophyllales > Caryophyllaceae > Silene > Silene latifolia. Next base: position 8,590,011 of record NC_133527.1, on the reverse strand, counting down.
ACGATATAATCGTTACAGGACCAAACCATCATCATTTACAATCTTTTATCGACCAATTAGCGAAACGATTTTCCACTAAAGATCTTGGACCGCTCTCATATTTCCTAGACGTTAAAGTCATACCAAATTCACTCGGTCTTCACCTAAACCAATCCAAATATATTCATGACCTACTCCTAAAATAAAATATGTCAAATGCAAAACCAAATTCTAAACCTATGGCAGCCGATTGTCATCTTGTCCGTGAAGACAATAAACCCCTTCACGACCATTCGAACTATCGTGCTATTGTCGGTAGTCTTCAGTATCTGTCACTTACTCGACCAGATATTACCTTTACTACAAATCGACTTGCACAATTTCTCCATCATCCTACCACAAATCACTGGTCTGCTCTAAAACAATTACTTCGATATCTCCAGGGCACTCAAACCTTCGGCATTCAACTCTATCGCAACTCTCCTTTGTGTTTACATGTCTTCTGTGATGCTGACTTTGCGGGTGATAAGGATCACTACCTCTCTACAACCGGCTACATCACCTATCTTGGCCGCAATCCCATCTCCTGGTCTTCCAAAAAACAATGAAGTCTTGCTCTATCCACGACTGAGGCTGAATTCCGGGCTGTTGCAGATGTCACTACTGATGTTCTATGGCTTCGAAATCTTCTTACTGAGTTGCACATTCACGTCACAAAGCCGCCTGCAATTTACTGTGATAATATCTCTCTCTAGTTTTCTCCCCCCCTTCTCTCTAAAAAACAAAACCCTAAATCCTCCCCCTTTGTTGCCGCCGTTCTCGTCCTTCCTCCCACCGCCCCCATCAACCCCCTACCATGTCGCCGGGAATGGGGTCTCTCAAGACCTTTCTCCGGTGACCCGTCTCCTCCCTTCCGATTAACCCTCCTTCTCTTTCTTACCCACACCCGGTTCTGGATCGCACGGGTCTGCCCGTTCCTCTCGGTCTGCGTGGTGTATGTGGGTTGTTCGGGTCTTATCGGACGAGTTTGTTGAGATGGTGTGGCAGGGTGGTGCTTGGATCTGACGGTGTTGTGGGTTGGTAGGGAGGCGGTGGCTTCCGTTTTTCTTCTCCTGTGTTCCGCTTTGTTTCATTTATGTTTTTGTTTAATTTCCGCTTTCGTTTTTGTTTCATCTCTCTTTCTGAGGGCTCTGTCCCCGTCTATCGGTGGTGTCCTTCTTTCAGTTTGAGAGCTTTTGTTTTCTGGTTCATTTGCAGTTTTCTAATAAGTCAGCAGAAGATCAGCGTTGTTATAGATCGTTATATGGTTTTACATATTTTGTCAAATTCATGGCTACAATCAATCACGTCAGAATAAATGGATACTCGTTAAGGAAGATTCGGAGACCCTCTTATGGATGAAAGCCTTTTGCGGCGAATCGATGATAGAGACTCTGTTGCAGTGTTTCATTCTTTGAACAAGAATTTATTTCCTATGGTTGTAACCGATTTGTATCCGATTGAGCTTGGCATATGTTGTAGATGTCGTATGACTTTTTATTAATGATAATGATCTTTTCTCAAAAAAAAAAAAATCTCGTCTTTCATTCTCGCATGAAGCATATGGCTCTCTCTTTTCACTTTGTTCGAGAACAACTTCAGCTCGGCCACATTCGCATACAACACGTCGCAAGTAAATATCAAATGGCCGATGCTCTTACTAAGCCACTGCCCAAGCCTCGTTTTCATGATCTACGTAACAAGATTGGACTCCTCCCACCTACGTCCATCTTGCGGGGGCGTATTAACGATATATCATCAATATCTCCCATACTTTCCATATCTTCCTCAAGCAAGCAAATCAAGTCACAATCTGCAACAAATAACTCGAGTATATAATTGTAATATATTTTTCCATAAATTGTAAATATAGCCTTCTTGTATATGACTCCATCTATTAGGTCATTAGTAGTATAAATAGGATACAACTCTTTGTAAATTTATTCATTGCAATACAAACATCTTATAGTTATAGTTGGGTTTATTAATTATGCTTACCTAGCTACTTCTCAAGGAGCTGTTGTTTAAAAGCTTGATTTGGGTGTTGATCATGATTCAGATGCTGATTTCAAAGCTCAGGTATTTGTGGCTTAGCAGTTGTTTTTGTGGAAGTTGGTCGAGTTCCAGTCATGTTTGTGTTCACTTGTTTATTAGGTACGATTTTGGTTGGGTTTGTTTTGCCCGTTCCGTGTTGTAGGAACGTGGTGACAAAATCTATGAAGTATAATGGGACACGTAATCAAAAATAGTCGCAAATTTACATGAAAACAAATGATTGACTCCAAGGACATAATTGAATGACTTGATATAAATATAACAACATTGTAATTTAACGAAATACTTCCTCCAATTCGTTATAATGTTCCCCTTTGTCTTTGGCACGATACTTAAGGAATACTATTAAAAATGAATAAAGGACATTGGTGGGATTGGTGTTAGAAGAGAGATGAATTATTAGGAATTAAATAAGGAGTTGTGGGGCCAAAACATTTAGAAAAGTAATAAAATATGAGTAAAAGGGTTGTGTGGGGTTTGATGATAGGAGAGAGGGATGAATAAAATAAGAGTAAAAGTTACCAAAAAAGAAAAGAGAAACATTACTTGAATAATCCGTTTCGGGAAAGAGGGAACATTATAGCGAATAAGAGGGAGTAGAAAATAAAATTTATTCCATAATTCTTAGTTCCTTAGTCAGATACTCATATTTTTGATACATTATTACCAACTGTGTAAATCATATCTAGAGCAATATTCATATTCAGTGGCAATGACATCCCATAATTTTTAGGAGGAAGTTGCACTGACAATACTTCCCAAAGCTGGATAGTCTACTTCAGTTTTATCTTCTGAAATAGTACCGATGAGGGCACCAAGAATAAGGCTGTCTTGTCGTCGCCATGTGATGTAGGCGGGGTTTGTTTTTATGAAACTATATTGTTGAAGTATAAACTGAAATTATTATTGTTAGAATCTTATGTTACAATGATGATAGGACAGGGTATTTATACTAGTAGCAACTAATCTTTGATTACAACTTGTAACTAACTTAGACCAACTCTTAACTAACTTTGACTAACCAATTAGGTTGTTAACTAACTAACTTAATCCTGTCCATAGCCCCCCTTCAAGCTTGACCTTCTGGAAACTGTAGTCCAAGCTTGAGAGAGAAAAATCTATGCTGATCTGCACCTAATGGCTTTGTCATCAGATCTGCTAGCTGAAGTTTTGATTGTACATGTTGAGTCTGCAGGAATCTTTCTTGTTGCTTGTCCCTCACGAAGTGACAGTCGATACTCAAGTGCTTTGTTCTCTCGCGAAAAACTGGGTTAAGTGCAATATGTTGTGCAGCTTTATTATCACACATTAAAGGTATAGGTTTAGGTACTTGAACTCTTAAATCCATCAAAATTCTGTCCAGCCATACCATCTCTGAGGTTGTATAGGACATTGATCTATATTCTGACTCAGCCGAGCTTTTACTTACAGTTGGCTTTTTCTTGGTTTTCCATGAAACAAGTGCTTTGCCAAGAAAAATACAGTAACCACTGAGGGATTTGCAACTGAATGCACATTGCCCCCAGTCTGCATCAGAATAGGCTGCTAATGCCAAATCAGAATCTGAACTGTAGAAGAGACCTGTATTAATAGTTGACTTGAGGTACTTAACCACATGCATTGCTGCTGCCATATGTGGTACCCTTGGTTCACTAAGGAACTGACTTAGATGTTGTACAGCATATGATATGTCTGGCCTAGACATATTGAGATAAAGCAGCCTACCAACCAACCTTCTATACTGATCAGGTTGCTCTATTAAATCACCAGAATCAGTAGAAAGTTTGAGACCCCTCTGCATTGGAAATAAGACTGTGGAATAATTCTCCATTTGCAAATCCTTTAAAATGTCCAAAATGTATTTTCTTTGATTTATCAATAAGCCTGTATTATTCCTAGATATCTCTAAGCCTAAGAAATATCTAATGTGACCCAGGTCCTTGATAGTGAATGTTGAATTTAAACCTTCCTTGACTTGTTTGATGAGGTCTTCTGATGTACCAGTAAGAAGGACATCATCAACATATATGAGAGCAACTGTAAAATGGTTACTCTTTTCCTCAAATTTTGTAAAAAGTGAATAATCATGTCTTGATTGCTCAAAACCTATACTCTGGAAGTACCTTGTTAATTCTTTGTTCCATTGCCTAGATGCTTGCTTTAGGCCATAAAGTGACCTTTTTAACTTGCAACACTGACCAGATGGCATTGTATATCCTTCTGGAGGCTTCATGTATATGTCTTCATCAAGGAATCCTTTTCTACTCAAATTTAGTAGTTTAGCAATAAATTATTTATTTTTTAATTTTTAAGCTGGATTTTTAAATAACGAACATACATCAGTAGTATACTTATTATATAAGAGACTTTAAAAGTAACTTACATTAATGTTAATTTTTCAGGTAATTTTTCATGTTTTAACATTTTTTTTATCTAGAGAGTCCAATCTTTAAAAACTACTTAATATTTATAAGAAAAAAATGGTAATTTTATACGTAAGAAAAACCTTGAACTGTAAATAAGATTAGTTTGTTAGAAATAAGATAAAATTGCACAAATGTTAACTATATACGTGCGAAGAAATTTAGACTCGAGATAAGTTTAGTTTGTTAGTATTTGCTCATTATTAATCGGATTGGATGTTGAACGTACGAATATTAACATATAGTATATATTTGCTCATATTATTAAATATAACTACTATTAGATATAATGAGTAGCAATTGTTCATATTTCGGGATTCGGGTTAGATGTCGAGCTAGGTGTGAAAAAGATGGTGTATTTCTTAGTATGTTATTTGTCCACGTTGAAAAATAATGGAGGTGTTGGGAATATACTACGCATAAATAATAGAATTGTCCCACATTGAAAGATTAGCATAAGGTAGGGTGATTTTATGATTATAAATAGAAGTCATCCTTGAAATTTGGGAATCAACCCAAAATCTTTTGAGTCACTTAACTATTCTGAAAGAGAGCTCTTAAGAGTTTCTATTATTAACTGTTAAAATTAAAATTTAACAAACTATAATTTTGTTGTCACTCAATTGTATGTTTTCTTATAGTGGCCAAAAACATAAATGGGTTTATCCTGTACGCCTTTACGGTGGAATGATAGCAATAAAATGATCATAGGAGTATACATTACATGTGCTTTGCGAAAGAAATAACATAAAAATGAATTATGTGTATCAATAATTAGAAGATTAATTATTATTATTATTATTATTATTATTATTATTATTATTATGTAAGATAATCTTATTAATTGAACAAAAAAAATTTGAAATGACTAATATAAAAGCACGACATGTGTAAGTAAATTGTCCATATTTCAAAGGTAACTATATGGTTCAAACAAAATATATATTCCCTTCGTCCTAGTCAATAGTTTACATTTGCTTTATTCCCCCTCACAAAATACAGCAAATGTAAACTATTCATTAATTTCACACATGTCTTTATATTAATCATAATGGCTATTAAAGCACTCTGATTCCTTTACGCTTATAATTTTGCTAGAATTCGAGATAACAAAGCTTTAGAGGCTACTTAATGCTTAGAATTAAGTACGTATTAAGAGACCATAAGGTATTAAGATATTTCATTTTTTGTTAGAAATATGTGACACCCGGATTTAAACTTCAAAACACCTATTCGATAATGTTCTATAATTAGTTTTAAAATAATCAAGATTATTAACTCGTACAAAGTAAGGACTTTCAAACTAGTAGTTTATGAAACAAGACCACCAAACCTACCCTCATACAAATATAAAATCACATGGCCGTGATACGCGCTACAAAATAAGGAACAAATTTCCTAAAACTATATCTACTAGACTAGAGTAGGCAATGGGCCGTGCTAGGTCGGCCCGCGTGCCGGCCCGTCGTGCCTTCCCTTAAAATTGGCCCGGCCCAGGCACGGATATTGGGCTCCTCGGGCCGTGCCGTGTCAGACCCACTTATCCAAACCTACTCCGCGACCCGCTCAAAGCACGACCATTTTCGTGCTCGGGCCGTGCCAGGCCCATGGGCTTTTCGTGCCTTGTCCGTGGGCCGGCCCATATGCTTTAATATTTTTTTTATTTAAAAAAAAAGTTATATAATTGATATATTTTTAGTACTTTTTGTTTAATAAATGATGATTAATGGTTTAAATATATATTTTATTAAATATTAATGTACTTTTTGTTTAATAAATGATAATTAATGGTTTAAATATACTCCCTTCTATTCATTTTAACCTTCCCCTTTCAAAAGGGCACGCAAATTAAGGGTAGGATTATTTTATTGTAAAGTATTGTGGTGGTGTAAGGTAATTGGAGAGAGGGAAGGTATTATTTTGGGGTAAGATGATTAAAATAAGTATTGTTGTGGGGTAAGGTGATTAAAATAAGATAAAGTATGAGTATTGTGAGGTATTGTTGTGGGGTAAGGTGATTAAAATAAGTATAAAACTTTACTAAATAAGGAAAGGGGGAGAGTTATATGAATAGATGAAAAAGGAAAGGGGGAAGGTTAAAATGAATAGGAGGGAGTATATTTTATTAAATATTAATGTACTTTTTGTTTAATAAATAATGATCAACGGGTCATTCTTCGTGCCGGGTCGTGCCAAGCCCGTCGTGCCTTATGCGTGCCGGGCTCCACTGTGCCTGGGCCGTGTCGTGCCTAGGCACGGATTTCTGAAGAAAATCGCGTCGGAGCCCGTCTCAAGCCCAGTCGTGCCGTGCCCGTGCTTCCTCGATTTTCTCGCCGGGCCGTGCCGTGCCGTGGGTCGTGCCTGGTCGTGCCGCCCACCGGCCCGCGACCCTTTATGCCAACTCTATACTAGACTACTACTAACAACCAAATATAATGAGTAGAATTTGAAATTCGGTGCCTCTTAGGATATCCGATTTATCTTGTGACAGATGTCAGTTAGTTTAACTAGTAAAAGTCGTGAGGGTTAATGATCTGAACAATAAGCAAATAGTGACCCGACTTAGTTTGTAACAAGACATGAATCCAACATAAAAGTCGATTAAGACATTTTAACTCATTTAAGTAATTGGATCGGCAGTAATGTTGGAATATTACGGTATATGGCAATATATATCGTAATCGAAATAATATTATTATTGATTTCAATAATACGGAGTATCTTTTAGAATATTCTATGTTGACTAGTTTTAAACCCGTGAAATTCACGGTCTGTTTTAAAATTTGTTGATATTTACACCATTTTTTTTTATCTTCTCATTTGCTTTTTGAAGGCTAAAGTTTTTGAACTTTAATCGTAAATATGTTGAAAATAAAATATTTACTTATTATCAATATATATTTTGCTAAATATTTTTTCGACAAAAAAAAACAAATAGAAGTCCGGAAATATGGTCGAAGTTCTGTCTTGGATACCATAATAAGCAAATGAGAAGATAAAAAAATGGAGGAAATATTAAATAACGCGAATAACAGTTTTGCAACTAAAGTTGTACTTTGTATAATGATTAAAAAAAATAGAATTAAGTTTGATTTTCCCCCATTAACAAATTAAACATTATTGGTTTACATAGTATTATGTAGATCTGCCAAATTGACCAGAATTGCAAAAACCTATACCGTTTTTTCACGGTCATAAATCCTCAAAAATCTTGACCTGTTACCCAAGACTAAGTTACAACAAAAGAGCTTACTAATTTAGGACCAACACCTAGAGGTGTTAAATATATTGACCGGAACTGAAAACCTGACCCGTTTGATCTGCTTTTTCCATGGTCAAGACCCATAAAATCTCAACCCGAGATCCGTTTAACCGAAACTTGAAATGACCCGTTAATTTAGGGTCGAAACTCTCATCACAGGCAATCCCTTATTTTTTATGTGCTGAGAATGTGGAGCAAATCATTGATCCCAAGCTTAACCGCGAGTTTTCACTAGACCAAGTGGCTAAGGTTCTCTTGCTAGTTAATTAGTACATTTGTTTTAAAAAAAATTTCGACATTTTTCAATAATTTTTTATTTTTACAATGGCTGTTTGGGATTTCAGGTGGCAGAAATGGCAGGGCTGTGTATTCAAGACGAGCTTGACTCGAGGCCTAACATGTCAACTGTTGTCAGGCTTCTCGAGACTCTTGTTGAAGTTTAACCATAAGGATTCATCATGATGCGCGATGATTTGGAGATACTTATTCAAAGTTAGTTCACTGAGAGCAGTTGGTGCCAAACCAGGATGAACCAATCGAGGTTTTATTGCATACTGTTCTGAGATGAACTTTTTACCCCGAAATCTTAGCTCGTGTCACCGACTGCAGCTCTGTCGAAAGCAAGTCAGACGATTGCGCACGTTCTGCTCCTTAGTCTTTATTGTATCAATTTTTCAGCTTTGAATGTAAGTTGTAGTTGTAATTAGACAGTAATACAAAAGTTTTAACATTGGCTTCTTTTCATTTTTCGATTTCTTAGATTTCGGTATGTCATTATATTCATTCGCTATTTATCATCTATAATCGAATGTAAAGTATGAGAAAGGAATTATATATTGATATTGCATATTTACAGGTTACAGGAGGTTGCTTATATACTATAGAAATAGGTTTAATCTAAGCTAACTAAAGCTCCTAAATTAATGTTAACAGAAACTATAAACAAGGAGATATAAGATAAGACTATTGACTAGCTTAACAACTCAATACATGACTAAGTCAATTAATCACGTGGGATTTGGAGTGACTGACTTAGTATCTCTAACATGCTCCCTCAAGATGGACGGTCGAAGAGTAAGACCAATCTTGGACGATAAGGATAAAAACCGAGCTTTTGACAATGGCTTAGTAAGAGTGTCTGCAATTTGATCATCGCCATTAATATGTTGAACCCGAATGATCCCACTGTGAACTTGTTCCTTAACAAAATGAAAATTTAATGCGAGATGCTTCATTCGGGAATGAAAAACCGGGTTGTCGGAATAGTTCTTAGCACTTAAGTTGTCACAAAATATAACCAGGGGTGACGGGACAACAATGCCAAGTTCACTGAATAAAGACCGTAACCATAAGAGTTCCGCAGTGGTATTAGCAACAGCTCTAAATTCCGCTTCAGTAGAGGAGCGTGATATAGCCCTTTGCTTTTTGGACGACCACGATATAGGATTTTGACCAATAAACACAACAAAACCAGTGGTCGAAAGTAAATCATTAGGATCACCTCCCAAATCCGCGTCACAAAAGGCATGAAGATTGAAGGGAGTATTCTTAAGTAAGTGAATGCCGTGGTGAATTGTACCTTTGAGAAACCGAAGCACCCTTTTAAGTGCAGACCAGTGACTCGATGTGGGATGCGTCAAGAATTGTGCCAATTTATTAACTGGAAAAGCAATATCCGGACGCGTAAGTGAAAGGTATTGTAAGCTTCCGACAATAGCGCGGTACTTTGACTCATCTTGAATCGGTTTAGAATCCTCTCTAGACAGGGGAGGGAACGAGAGCATAGGGGTAGTAGAAGGACTGCAATCGAGCATGTCATAACGGGTAAGAACATCGGTTATATACTTGGACTGATTAAGGTGGAGACCTGCCGATGTCGGAGTGACCTCCATCCCTAGAAAATAAGATAGACAGCCAAGATCTTTGAGAGAAAAGCGCACTGATATAGCTTCAATAAACTTATTAATTTCAGTGGGATGAGAACCTGTGACAACTATATCATCAACATAAACAAGGGCATAAAGACAGATATTAGTTTTATCATAAATAAATAACGACGGATCGGACATGGAGCTGCGAAACCCGTATGAAATAAAGTAATTTTTGAGCTCATTGAACCAAGCACGAGGTGCTTGTTTAAGCCCATAAATTGCTTTTCGTAATTTACAAACATGAGAAGGAAAATCGGGATTTATAAAACCTGATGGTTGTTCCATGTATACATCCTCGGTTAGCCTGCCTTGCAAGAAGGCATTGTTAACATCGATCTGTCGAAGCGACCAACCATGTAAAACAGCAAGGGAAAGTATAAGACGGATGGTGGTTGGTTTAATGACGGGGCTGAAGGTTTCAGTATAGTCTAAACCCGGTCGTTGATGAAACCCTTTAGCAACCAATCGAGCTTTGTGTTGCTTAAGGCTCCCATCGGGATTATACTTGAGGCGAAAAACCCATTTGCAACCAATTACATTCGGGGCAGCACCAGAGGGTACAAGGGACCAAGTTTCATTGCGAGAAAGAGCATCGAACTCAGCCTGCATAGCGGCGCGCCATAGCGGGTCAATTAGGGCCTGTTTTACAGTCGTTGGTGTTACAAATTGGGTGGGAACAGTGGTGAGGTTGGCATATTTGGGATTAGGTTTTCGGATGTTGTTGAGAAGACGGGTAACAACTCGGGGAGGTGGCGGGGGAGGTGGTGGAGGTGGCGGGGCAGAGGCAGGGGAAGAAGCAGGGGAAGAAGCAGAGGCGGGTTCTGGTTCGGTGGATGAAGGGGGAATGGATTCGGTGGTGGGCGAGGGAGTGGTTGGCGTGGCAGGTGTAGGGGAAGGCGAGGCAGTGGGTGTCGTGGGGGAGGGCGCAGGTGGGGTCGAGGTGATGGGAAGGACAAGATTGCACCAGTCAGTAGAGGTGAGGGTAGGAGAAGATACTGTAAGTTTGACAATATCATTGTAGGGGAATTGGTCATCGACAAAACGAACATGACGGGAAGTATAAATACGATTAGTGAGCGGGTCAAGACATAGATAGGCACTTTGGGTCGTGGAGTACCCAATAAAAACGCATTGAGTGGAGCGGGGTTGGAGTTTATGATCCGTATAAGGTCGGAGCCAAGGGAAACATAAACAGCCAAATCCATGAAGTTTTGAAAAATTGGGAATTTGGTTGAATAATTTAGTGAAGGGGCTGGAATTTTGAAGAGATGAGGTAGGGAGTCTATTTATTAAATAAACGGCAGTGGAAAAGGCGTGAGGCCAAAAGGAAATAGGTAATTTAGCGTGAGTAAGAAGAGACATACCCGTTTCGACGATATGACGGTGCCTACGTTCAGCAAATCCGTTGTGCTCCGGTGTATGAGGTGGACTCGTTAAATGATTAATGCCCGTGAGATTTAAGTGTGACGTTAATTTTCGAAATTCCCCACCATTGTCGGAATAAAATTGCTTAATGGGCTTATTAAAATAATTCTCAACAATGGAACGAAATTTAAGGAACGCGGTTTCAGTGTCGGATTTCCGTTTTAGGGGGTATAACCAAATGTAGTGGGTAAAATGGTCGACAAAAATGACATAATACTTAAATGAATCCATTGATAAAACGGGAGAACTCCAAACGTCGGAAAAAATAAGATCAAGGGGTGCCTTAGAAATTAAAGAAGTTTGTCCAAAGGGTACTTTGTGACTCTTATTTATATTACACGAAATACATTGCTCAGAATGGGAAATGCGAAAAGTAAATTGCGAACTAATAACTCTGTTCTTTGCCTGCCCGTACAGTACAGCTACACTCGTTGAGAGTGACGAATTTTGTAGGTTTAAGTCGACATTAATTTGATTTTGTTAGATCTGTTTTGTTGTCTTATTTTCTTTTGTTGCTCCTTTTGTTTGACCGTCCTTAGTGGGCTTGTGGACTGTTGTTGTATGGTGTCATGGTGTGGGACGGGTTATAGTGTCAATCCGACATTTAACTCATTCCCATAATATGGTGACTTTTTTTTTTTATATATATACACTTACATTTTATCAAAAAAAATTAGGAAATTCGTTTGGGATTTAGACTCGGTTTTTTTTTTTTTTTTTGATTAGGTAAGAAAACTGGGTTTACTTTTAAGGCATTCCGGATCCCTAATTCTATTTCGGTTTTCAAAATCTTTTTAATCCTTTCTCTCGATTTAAATTTTAAGTCTTTATAAAAGAAATCCGTAATTCGATTTTAAAACCTCTAAGTTTACCTTGATCTTGCATTACATTTTTACTCTCCCTTTGTTTTTCATTTTACCTTTTCTATTCGCATTTTGAGTTGTGCGTTCACCCATTGACGGTTCTAAAGGATGATTCATGTCAGCCGACCCCAATCATTTTGAAATTAAGGCTCTGATGTTGTTGTTGTTGTTGTAAGAAAACTGGGATTTATACTCGATTGTATGTGTATATATGCGCACCTTTGTAACTCGTCTTATTCATTGAGAATAGATAGTAACTATGACACTCTTATTTTAGACACATCAAGATTCAAGTCCATTGTATTTTAGGAAATTCGTTTGGGGTTTAGGAAACCTGATTTGAGTATTGACCATGATTCAGATCAGATGTTGATTTCATAGATTAGGTTTCTTTAGTTTGGTTACCTTATATATTGTTTGTGGAAGTAGGACGAGTTAAGTTGGATCAGTTGAGTTTCGGGTCATGTTTGGGTACGAATTGAGTTGAAGATACCTAATCACGAGGACAAATATCTTGTCTTCTACAGGTTTTATCCGGTCTAGTTTGTATGAGCATGGTGACAAAAGTTATAATGGGCGTGGAGCGAGGATAGTGTACAAAATTAAGTGAGGTGGATTAAAATTACAGTTGTACGAATTATTAACTAAACGAATTAACTTGAACGAAAAAAACTTAGAAAATTGACAAAAGACTAGACAATAACACCAACATAAAAATTAAAAGAAAAAATACATCTGCATGCAAGTGCATAATTCCACAATCCTTACTTAGATTGATAGTTTGATACTCTTAGAAGCTAAGCATGTAACGTGCGACTCGTGTCAATAGCTTCGTATAATCATATTTAATGGCAAGAATATCCCATACTTCCTTGGAGGAAGTAGCATTGACGATAGAGCTGCACCACAGATCTTCTGAAATAGTACCCACGAGGGCACCAAGAATGAGGCTGTCTTGTCTTAGCCATGTGTTGTAGGCGGGGTTTGATTTCGATGGAACCGGATGAGACCCATCTACAAAGTCAAAGAGGCCATAGCCGATAAGGAGATTGGAGATTTGAAATTGCCAACGTTCGTAATTTTTAGATGTTAGTTTGATACAATTTGAGAAGTTAACAACGATGAATGGATTTTCGGGTTCATCAAGATTCGGAAGGGTGCAACCCGAGATGTCCATTTGGTGAGCAGAGGATATATAATATGTAAAACTTTGGTTACTCGTTGATACTTGATAATAACAGCAAATATACACAATACTCTCTATATATATAGTACCCCAAAAGTTGCTCAATAAAGCCTCATTAATGGGATTTTCTCTCCCAATAAACCTAGACATTTACTTCATATTTTCCTTTTTGTCTCTTCATTTTACTAATTCAATTCCCAAAAATGACAAATACGTTGTCCCAAAAAAAAAATCAGAATTTATCCTTGAATGCATTAATTAATTTGCGATGTTTCTATTTACTCCCTCCCAGTCACTATAATGTTCCCTCTTTCCCAAAACGGATTATTCAAGTAATGTTCCCCTTTCTATTTTTAGAAACTTTTACTCTTATTTTATTCATTCCTCTCTCCTATCACCAAACCCCACACAACTCTTTAACTCCTATTTTATTACTTTCCTTTATGTTTTGGCCCCACAATTCTTTATTTAACTACTAATAATTCATCCCTCTCTCCTATCACCAACCCCACACAACTCTTTTACTCTTATTTTAATATTTTTCCTTAAGTATCGTGCCATTATCAAAGGGGAACATTATGACGACTGGGAGGGAGTATAATTTGACTAATGACTTTCTTTGAAATTGTAAATGGTCATTCAGAAATTTAAGATCGAAAATATGGTTGATTTGAGATTTTCGTTTAAAAAAAATCCCTATAAAATGTCAGTCGACAATTTTTTTTCTGAAATCGTAGATTATGAAGAGATAATCATTTTAGGAAAAAAAATTGTCCGATTCTGAATTTCGGTCTAGGAGTTATGCGCAATTGAGTTTTTTTATAGCGACAAAAAAAGCACTTTGTACATGAAAATCAAACATGAAGGGTATTATGTACACAAACTTAAAAAGTTGGGTACCACGTGCAAAATGGCAAAGTTCGAGGGTACCACGTGAATTTTCCGTTTATATTATAGTATGTTTTGTACTACAATTGTATATAAATAAATATAATGGCTAACTTCTCAAATCTCTATTTAATTGAATTTTTTTCTTCATTAGTCCAACATTTGTACAAATCTAAATCTCTACTATATAATTTGAATAATTGAAAAAAATAAAAATAAAAAGTGAGTGATCTTTTAAAATGGAAAATCTAAAAAATGGTTATATGTGTTGGATTTTTTCAGTTACTGAAAATACTAAAGTTGTGGCCCATTATTTGGCAGTCAAAAGATGGACTCAAACTGCCCTACTTTCTCTCCCCCACTTCTTCAGTCAACCACCCACTCATCTCTCCATGTTTATGCAACTGATTTTTGATGGAAAAATCAGTATAAATACATCATAATTTCTGATTGATAAGGTCACTGAATTCACTCTCAATAAAAAGAAATACACCATCTATATAGTGAGTGCGAGAGTTCGGCACCGAAATCAGAAAAGCATACGGGAAGACAAGTTTTCGGGAACGGGTTTTTATTAAATCGGATTATTGGGTAAAGCTGTTCAGGAATACCGATAAGCAATGGCTGGAGGTTTAATTCTCGATCTTTATTTGTCGCTTCCGCAATTTAGTTTATTGTATGTTTATTTAAGTAATTAAACATGCATATAGAAGAGTAAATATCTTACATTTGGTATCAGAGCGAGTTTATCGCCTCTGTCTTGCTTGTTGAATTTCCGTCTTCAGTTTCCGTCTAATCTGCTGATTTCGTTTCTTCGTCGGAATCTGGGTTTTTTTTTCCTTTAACATTTGGTTTATTGGCTTATCATCTGATTTCGTTTTTGCCATTTAAATCTGGAGATATTTTGTGTTGGGATTTATTCTGGGTTTATTGGGTTTATTGTTTTAATGGCTGGATACAGAGGTAGGGGATGAAGTTTGCATATTTATGTATCATTACATGGTTTCACTTTTGTTTAACCAATTTTGGAATCCGGGATATTTGGCTGGAGTAACAATGAAAGAAACTTTACTTAATGGCATAAGGGACAAATAATTGTGCAACTGTGTCCCACGCCTTTATCATGTGTCCTTTGCTTTTTCTAGAGCCATGCGCACAACTTTTCTTTTCTCTTTTGTTTGTTTGCTATAGCATGCAAATGGATGATGTCGACATACCATAGAAATTTGATAAAGTAATGGGTCATATGGTTTAGTTATCAGTACATATGATTTATTTAATGAGCTCTAGAATCTTTATTCCCTCTCAGTAATAATACTGTAATCGTGCTATGATTTGTCTGATGTGCTTTTATGCATATTTTTTTGGAGTGACTCATATTCTACTATTGAAAAGTCTCGCTCTTTGGTGTAACCTTCTCACATGGTCTGATCACATAAGTCTGTCTTTCTTCATTTCTTTGCACATGTATATTTCGTACAGTCAATACCTATGGATTCATAATGTGAATGTAGACTTTATATACATTAAGTTCAGTATATATATTAAAATTTTAAATGTAGAGTGATTTTAAATTTATTAGTTAGGGAGTAGCCACAGCATCTCTAATTTATTAAATTTTGTTCGAAATCACATGTGAAAACTAGACATTTTATTGTAATTAATTATACGTAATGTGATGAGACTTACCCACAGGAATCTTATTATATTTGTGTGATTAATTAGGATGTTATATTGAATTATGTTTCTTAATATACCCACAGGAGTTGAGAAATGAATATAATTTGATAGTTTCATCATAAAGTTTATTTTTTATGCATCTAATTTGAGTAGACTTTAGCCCACAGGCAAGTTTATGTCACTAGATTCATATGAGCATAATTTACATTGGTAAATTGTGATAAAGTTAAGTCTCAATTTTTGTTACTAAGCATGTATATTTAAAATTTGCAGCAAGTTTACCTGGAAGTTCCTTTGATATCAAAATAGACGTTCCTGAATTAACTGGTGATAATTTTAAGGTGTGGAAGGAAAGAGTTCTATTGCATTTAGGATTCACGCGTTTCGATTATGCTATACAACACGAGGAAGGTGAAATAAGCAAAACTAGCACACGGATGAAGTAGACCATCGTGAAAAGTGGGAGAAATCAAACTATATTTGCACGATGTTCATAAAGACAAAAGCGTGTGCTAGTATCCGAGGTTCCGTCGAGCAAAGATACTAAAGTTCGAGACCTTCTTAAAGCAATAGATGAACAGTTGAAACTTCGATAAGGCCTTGGCAAGCACCTTAATTATGAAATTTACTTCTTTGAAGCTCAATGCCACTAAAGGAGTGCGTGATTTCATCATGCGCATGAGGGATATTGCAGCCCAACTTAAGGTATTGGAAGTTACTATGTCTGACTCTTTCCTGGTACATTTCATTTTGTGTTCTCTCCCAGCACAATATGCCCCATTTAAGATCTCTTATAACACACATAAGGATAAATGGTCTCTTAATGAATTAATGACCATGTGTGTTCAAGAGGAGGGGAGGTTGTTGTTGGAGGAGGGCGAAAAGGTGAACCTAACTACTGGTACTAATAAAGAATCATCTAGTACTAAGAAGGGTCACCATAAGGATAAGGGAAAGGGTAAGATGTCCGTTGAGCCGACCATTAAGAAGGAGTCTTCATGTTTCTTCTCAAAAAGAAGGGACATATGAAGAAAGACTGCATAAAGTTCAAGGCTTGGCTTAAAAAGAAAGGTAATTTTCATGCGTTTGTTTGTTATGAATCTAATATGGTTAATGTTATTCATAATACTTGGTGGATTGACTCTGGTACTACAATCCATGTTTCGAATACCTTGCAGGTATGACAAACTGCGGAAACCAGTGGCAAGCAAGTGAGCTCTATCTATTCAGAAACCAGATAGGCTCGAACGTGGAGGCCGTAGGGACATGCAGTTTAGTTTTGAGTAGTGGTTTTGTTTTGGTTTTAGAAAAGACATTTTATGTTCAATTTTGCTCGAATTTAATTTCAATTTCAAGGCTTGTACCGTTTGGATTTACCTTTAATTTTTCGAATTCTGGTTTCAGTATTTGCAGAAATTCTAAAGTTATTGGTCATGGTACTTTGTCTGATAATTTATATCGTCTTTATTTACAAAATGATACCACTCAAAACACTATGCATGTTAATACTGGTTTAAAAAGAAGTATTATGAATGAGGAGTCCTCTATGTTATGGCACCGGAGATTGGGACACATCTCCATTGAGAGGGTTAAGAGATTGGTAAAGGAAGGGGTACTTGGTACTTTAGACTTTACCGATTTTGATACTTGTGTTAGTTGCATTAAGGGGAAGCAAACTAACAAATCTAAGAAAGGTGCTAAGAGGAGTTCTGACCTATTAGAAATCATACACACGGATATTTGTTGTCCGGACATGAACGCTATTGATCCGAAATACTTTATTACCTTTATTGACGATTATTCACGATATATGTACATCTACTTACTTCGTTCCAAAGACGAAGCTTTTGATGCCTTTAAATTGTTTAAGGCTGAAGTAGAGAAACAATGTGGTAAGCACATTAAAATTGTGAGATCAGATAGAGGTGGTGAGTACTATGGTAGATATACTGAGGATGGACAAGCACCTGGTCCTTTTGCTAAATTCCTTCAAGAGCATGGGATTGTTGCCCAATACACTATGCCCGGTTCTCCGGATCGAATGGTGTAGCGAGAAAGAAGGAATCGGACATTAATTGAAATGGTGCGTAGTATGAGAAGTAATATTAAACTTCCTTCATTTTTGTGGGTTGATGCACTAAAGACGGCTGCGTATATATTAAATCGGGTTCCTTCCAAGGCCGTCTCAAAGACGCCTTTTGAGTTATTCAAAGGTTGGAAACCGAGTTTGCAACATATACGCGTTTGGGGATGTCCGTCTGAGGTGAGAATTTACAACCCACAAGAAAAGAAACTAGACCCAAGGACTATTAGTGGGCATTTCATTGGATATGCCGAAAAGTCCAAAGGCTATAGGTTCTATTGTCCGTCTCATAGTACCAGAATTGTGGAATCTAGAAATGCAAAATTTCTAGAGAATGACTTAATCAGTGGGAGTACTATAGAAGTTGAACCTGAAAAGGATCAACATGAAGATTCATCCTCTGTTTTAAGTGACAGGTTGGTTATTGATCACGGTCCTGAAGATCGACCGCAAGTTCAACAACCAAATACAGAAATTCCACAAAATGTCGATCAAAATAGGGTGGATCATAATGAGGAAGAAGTTCACCGTGAGGTTGAACAAATTCCATTAAGAAGATCTATTCGAGAAAGAAGATCGGCTATTCCTGACGACTATGAAGTATATCTACAAGAATCGGATTGCAATGTTGGAGCTGATAATGATCCTATGTCATTTTCACAAGCCATAAGTTCTACAGATTCAAACTTATGGATGGATGCTATGAAAGATGAGATGAACTCTATGGCGGCTAATCGAGTTTGGGATCTCGTCGAGTTGCCTGATGGTGTAAAAACCATCGGATGTAAGTGGGTCTTTAAGACTAAAAGAGACTCACTTGGCAACATCGAGAGACATAAAGCAAGGCTCGTTGCTAAAGGGTTCACTCAAAAGGAAGGAATCGACTACACGGAGACTTTTTCTCCTGTATCAAAGAAAGATTCTCTTCGAGTTGTCATGGCATTAGTAGCTCATTTTGATTTCGAGCTACATCAAATGGATGTGAAAACGGCATTCCTCAATGGAAATTTAGAGGAAGAGGTTTACATGAAACAACCCGAAGGATTCTCCTCTAAAGATGGTGAGCATTTGGTTTGTAAGCTAAATAAATCCATATACGGTTTGAAACAAGCCTCCCGTCAATGGTATAAGAAGTTCCATGAAGTTTTTTCTTCGTTCGGTTTTGAAGAAAATATCATGGACCAATGCATATACCTTAAGGTCAGTGGGAGTAAGATTTGTTTCCTTGTGTTATACGTGGATGACATTTTGCTAGCAACCAATGATAAGGGGTTACTATATGAGGTGAAACAATTTCTTTCAAATAACTTTGATATGAAAGATATGGGCGAGGCATCTTATGTCATTGGCATTAAGATCCATAGAGATAGATCCCGAGGCATTTTAGGCTTGTCTCAGGAGGCCTATATCAACAAAGTGCTTGAAAGGTTCAGAATGAAAGATTGTTCACCAAGTGTAGCACCTATTGTGAAAGGTGACCGATTCGATTTAGACCGGTGTCCCAGAACGATTTAGAAAGGGAACAAATGAAAAATGTTCCATATGCTTCAGCTGTTGGTAGCATTATGTATGCTCAAGTCTGTACCAGGCCTGACATTGCATATGCTGTTGGAGTATTAGGCAGATATCAGAAGAACCCAGGTTCTGATCACTGGAAGGCTGCAAAGAAAGTGTTGAGGTACCTTGAGTACCAAAGATTACATGCTTATGTATAGTATTTGATAGTCTTGAAGTGGTGGGGTACTCCGACTCGGACTTTCTTTGGCTGCATTGATTCACGAAAATCCACATCGGGATATGTGTTTATGCTAGCCGATTTTGAGTGTATCCGGAGGAGTACTAAGCGGGACATTGTGACCACTTCTACTATGGAGGCCGAGTTCGTTTCTTGTTTTGAGGCTACCTCACATGGTGTATGGCTGAAAGGTTTCATATCTGGGCTAAGAGTCGTTGACTCTATTAGTCGGCCAATTCGAATGTATTGTGATAATTCACCATTGCGGTATTTATGGCTAAGAATAATAGAAGTGGAAGTCGAAGTAAACACATCGACATTAAGTATTTGGCCATAAAAGAGCGTGTTCAGGAAAAGAAAGTGATCATAGAACACATTAGCACTGAATTAATGATTGCTGATCCCTTGACTAAAGGCATGCCACCTAAAGGGTTCAAGGGTCATGTAGTGAATATGGGACTTGGTTCCATAATGTGATACATTTATTTATTGTATTGAAATTTTTCTTTTAGTTGGATATTTTCTCATTTCAGATTATATGTACGTACATACTTTGGTTATTTATTTTTTATTGAGAAATATCATTATGTTTTGACCTAGAGTAAACATATGGTTTATTCATTAAGTTAAGTGTGAGTGGTGAGAGACTAAGTGTATCGTAATACATGGAAGATTAATTCTCGCTCTAGAGAATTCGTCGCTATGATTCGTATATGAAGTTTCTCTTGCGTAAATGGGCCAAGTGGGAGAATGTTGGATTTTTTCAGTTACTGAAAATACTAAAGTTGTGGCCCATTATTTGGCAGTCAAAAGATGGACTCAAACTGCCCTACTTTCTCTCCCCCACTTCTTCAGTCAACCACCCACTCATCTCTCCATGTTTATGCAACTGATTTTTGATGGAAAAATCAGTATAAATACATCATAATTTCTGATTGATAAGGTCACTGAATTCACTCTCAATAAAAAGAAATACACCATCTATATAGTGAGTGCGAGAGTTCGGCACCGAAATCAGAAAAGCATACGGGAAGACAAGTTTTCGGGAACGGGTTTTTATTAAATCGGATTATTGGGTAAAGCTGTTCAGGAATACCGATAAGCAATGGCTGGAGGTTTAATTCCCGATCTTTATTTGTCGCTTCCGCAATTTAGTTTATTGTATGTTTATTTAAGTAATTAAACATGCATATAGAAGAGTAAATATCTTACAATATGTTGTATGAAATAGAATATAGAATATGCAACAAATAACTTTAGTCAAATGGCATTACTTGCAACGCAAATTGTTGTTATAGTTGGGTTTATTATGCTTATTTAGCTAATTCTGAAGAAGCTGTTGTTAAAAAACTTGATTTGAGTATTGATCCTGATTCAGATGTTGATTTCCAAGCTCAGGTATCTTTAATTTTACTTCATTTGTTGTCTTGTGATAGTTGGTCGAGTTAAATTGGATCGGTTTGGGTTTCAAGTCATGTTTAGGTTCGCTTGTTTAGGTACGATTAGGATTTGGTTGGTTTTGCACGGTCTACTTTATAGGAACATGGTACTGGAAGATCTTAGTTATGCAGAAAGGGGTCTAAGTCCCGCTAAATTTTCATATTACAGTGTATTTTAAATCTCGGCCCCTTTTATTATTCACTCCAAAAACCGCCATTAAAGCATGGTGACAATAACTATAATGGGCACGGAGCGAGGGTAGTGTAGAAAATGAAGCAATGTGGGCTAATAATAGACTACAAATTATAGGTCACGAATTAATAAGTAAGAAAATGATTGAGACAGTTAGATTATTAGAATAAAAAATAATACGAGTAGAGAAAATTTAATGAAGAAAAAACAGCAACTTATAAATTATAAGGAAAAATACATCTGCAAGTGCATAATTCTTTAATCATATATTAGGTTGATATTCTATTTCTTATTCATCAAAAGTGATCATAACTCGAATAGTCTCGAATGATTATGATTTCAATCTAAGTTGTAATACTACCCATCTATACTAGATGAGAAAATTGGCTAAAATGGCTCGAATAGTCATAGTCCTTGGCAAGAATATTCCATGCTTCTTTGGAGGAAGTTGCACTGGTAATACGATAACAACCGCAACATACCTTTTCTGAAAGAGTACCGATGAGGGCACCAAGAATGAGGCTGTCTTGTCTTCGCCATGTGTTGTAGGCGGGGTTTGTTTTTGACGGAACCTGTTGAAACCCATCTACAAAGTGAAAGAGGCCATAACCAATAAGAAGATGGGAGATTTGCAGTTTCCAAATCGAGTAATTTTGAGGTGTTAGTTTGATACAATTTGACAAGTTAACAACGATGAATGGTTTTTCGGGTTCATCAGGATTCGGAAGGGTGAAATAAGGATTGTCCATTTGGTAATAGGTAAGCAACAATCTATTTTGGTTACTTGTTGATAGTAACAGTTTGTATGCAATAGTCCGTATATATAGTACTCGGCCGGATCAACTGAAGAGATTATTTTGCTAAACCAAAAGTTGCTCAATAAAGCCTCATTAATAAGGTTTACTCTCCCAACAAACCTAAACATTTTCTACTTGTCTCTTCATTTTACTAATTCAATTTCCAAAAAAAGTAGAAGTACGTTGTCCCAAAAAAAAAGTCAAGTCCTTTATGGTTGAAATTTTGAACGCATTAATTAATTTGTTAATTGGATCGAGTTAAATTGGGTCAGTTGAGTTTCGGGTCATGTTTAGGTACGATTTGCGTTGGATTGGTTTGCTCGGTCTACTTTGTACTGAAATGGGGACAAAATCACAAAAACTATATTAGCCGCAGGAAAATGGGATGACGTAGCGCATTCTTTTTGGACTTAATTTGATTGATTGATTCGATTGATTCGATTGATTCGGCTCATCCATTCGATTCGATTGATTCAGTCTATTGATTCGATTCGGATCGATTCGATTGGCTCATATCAGTTTATTTCAACATTAATATTATTATTATTATTATTATTATTATTATTATTATTATTATTATTATTATTATTATTATTATTATTATTATTATTATGTTACTGTATTTTCTATTATTATTATATTATTTTTATATTTATTATATTAATATTATATTTATTAATAATTATTCGTATTGTTTATATCATTATATTTATATTTATATTTATTATTATTATTATTATTATTATTATTATTATTTTATTCTATTTATTCTATTTATTATTTTATTAATATATTCATTATGATTAATATTATTCATAACATATATATTTATTATTATTATGATTAATATTATTATTATTATTATTATTATTATTATTATTATTATTATTATTATTATTGTTCCGGGTGTAATTCCGAAGCAGGTATTATTACCACCCGCGCTTCGTAGAATGATGTCTTTGGCTGGTCTCTTCCTTTCGGTCTCCTGAAACGATGAACAAACTGAGGGCTCGGCTTTGGCCGAGCGTACTCACTCCGACGCCCAAGTCAGTAAACTTAAAGGGATTAAGTCGTGTTACTTGGCGAAGTATATATTGTAGAGAGATAAGGAAAGTATTACCAGATGAGTAGTGATTCTTAGGTTAAATTGTGGATCTCCTCCTCAATGAGGGTTGAGGAGTATTTATAAACTTTCACCTTTTGTCACGTAGTGGCCAAGTGGCCAAGTGGCTAGCAGGTGGAAAGACCGTTCTACCCTCGGCCGATGGACCCGTGGCAGGCCGGCCGAGGGGTCTTGGATATGAGTACGCGGATGTGTGCCCCTGGTGGTTGTTGTCATGCCGAGACCACGGTGACAGCCGATTGTGTCGTCGGTTAAGTTAGGGTGTCAAGTCGTTGACTTGGTGTGGATATCTTTGACCTTTGCTCAGTATGTTGACTTGGTCAGCGGTGCAGAATATGCCCCATCAATTATATTTAATATTATTATATTAATAAGTTATTATATTATATTTATTATTTTATTAATATATTCATTATTATTAATATTATTAATCACATATTTACTATTATTATTATATTTAATATTATTATATTAATAAGTTATTATATTAGACCTATTATTATTATTATTATATTTTTTTTTATTATTATATTATATTATTATTCATAATGGTATCATTTATATTACTAATATATTATTATTATTATTATTATTATTATTATTATTATTTATTGTAATAGTACTATTTTATTTTTTATATATCTTATTAGATTATTATTATTATTATTATTATTATTATTATTATTATTATTATTATTATTATTATATTATATTAATATATTGTTATTATTAATGAACAATATTATTATAATAATATTATTATTGGTATTATTGTTATTATAATATTTATTATTATTATTATTATTATTATTATTATTATTATTATTATTATTATTATTATTATTATTATTATTATTATTATTATTATTATTTGATTGATTCGATTGGATCGATCGATTCGATTCGATTCGATTCGATTCGATTGATTATTTCGATTCGATTCGATTGATTGATTAAACTTCATTAAGTTCAGTTCAGACAATTTCAGTCCAAAAGAACAGAGCCGTAATTATTAACCATATCTCTGCCAATTAAGAAATATCTTAATTGATTACATATATTGCAAATATAGATACAATCTTTTGTAAATAATCTTCTTGCCTTATTTTCTAACCTTTGTAAACTATATATACCTTGTACATTCATTAGGTTTAATATAATTCCTTTCACAGAAAACCTCAATCTTATATGGTATCAAAAGGCTATAATCGATCCAACCTAAAACTTCGATCTAAAAGACCCTCATTCAAACGACATGCACCGTCCTCTTCATCTCTCCCAATTTTCGACATGGCAAGCAACTCCAACAACAATGAGGTTATCATTCCCAATCCTCATGAAACCACAAAACCTCTAACATCGCTAAACTTGAATCATTGCGTCAAACTTAACGCACTCAACTATACCGCTTGGTGGTTCCAACTCACCAACATTCTCTTTGGTTTTAGTCTCCTCGGTTTTGTCACTGGAACCGAGGTACCACCTGCTCAAACCACCACCGATGCCACCAATGGTGAACAACCAAATCCGTCCTATTTGACATGGCTCAAACAAGACGGACTCATCCTTGGGGCTCTCATGGGCACTCTCTCGGCTGCCCTACAACCTCTAATCGTAAGGGCCAAAACCGCTAAGGAGGCATGGGACATCCTTGCCAATACTTATGCCAACCCTTCAAGAGCACACATAATGCAACTTAAAAACCGTTTTGAATCCATTGTCAAAACAACCGATCAAACCGTAACTGATTACATGAACTCCATCAAGGTTTGTGTTGATCAACTCGCCCTCATGGGCAAGATTCTCGACCCCGAGGATATCATAGATAGAGTCCTTAAAGGACTTGACTATGAAACCTACAAATCAGTCATAACCACAGTGAGGGGCCGCGATACACCAATATCGTTTGAAGCCCTTCATGAGCAACTGATAAACCATGACCTACTGTCAAAACATGACACCTCCACTACCCACAACCAGTACGCTCCATCTGCAAATGCAGCCCACCGCAACACCTATCAAAACCGCAACAACACCCGTCACCAACCCAACACATATTACCAACAACCCGCTGCCAACTATCAACACCAACCTCACCAAAACTCACCAACGAACCCCCCTGTTTCTCGCCCATTCAAAGGCCGATGCCAATGGTGTCGGGAAACAGGCCACGTTATTTCAAACTGTTCTTTGTTCAGGAAGCTTTTTCCATCCATCGTCTTTCCCGAACCGAACTATCGCCAGCACCGCAACCCACCGCAAGCTAATCTCGCAAATTATGGCAACCCTGCTCCCAACCCGAATTTCTTGCTTGACAGTGGAGCATCTCACCACCTCACCCATGATTTGGATACTCTTGCTTTTCATTCCCCTTATGACGGCTTAGACGACCTCATCATTGGCGACGGCTCTGCTCTTTCGATCGCAAATACAGGTTCCTTTCAATTACATAATCTGAAATTTTCTAATGTTTTACATGTTCCCAATATTTCTCGTAATATACTATCGATTTCCCAATTGTGCAATGATAATAATGCTTACGTTATATTCACAAGTGACTCTTTCTTTGTAAAGGACCTTCAAACCAAGAAGACCATCTTCCAGGGCCAAGCCAATCAGGGGGTTTATGAATGGCGACCTCCATCGATCATCAACCATGCTGCCGTCAAAAATAGAGGAACCACGCCGATTTCGTGGCACCATAAGTTAGGGCATCCTACGTATGATGTACTCCGACTTATCAATAAAAATTTATCTTTTTGCATTAAAGACTTTGATCACTGTCATGCGTGTAGTATTTCCAAAAGCAAGAAGCTACCCTTCTCTATTTCATCGTTACAATCCAACGCTCCACTCGATCTACTTTTTTCGGACCTATGGACTAGTCCAGTCCTATCTCGTGACAAATACAAATACTACGTCGTATTCGTAGACCACTATACTAAATATGTTTGGCTATACCCTCTAAAACGAAAGTCTGAAACCACACAAATATTTACACAATTTAAAGCCTTAGTAGAAAAATATTTTAATCGACCCATTCGTCGCTTCTTTTCAGATAATGGTGGCGAATATATTAAATTAAATCAATCCTTACTCACTGATGGCATCTCGCATAGCACTAGTCCACCCCACACACCCGAACACAATGGCTATGCCGAAAGACGACATCGACATATTGTAGAAACCGGCCTTGCGTTACTCAATCATGCTGGTCTTCCCACAACTTATTGGCCATTTGCCTTTACCACCGCAACTTACCTAATAAATCGACTACCCACCAAAACTTTAAATAATGAATCTCCTTATTTCAAATTACACAAAATTCAACCCGATTACACTAAACTTCGAAATTTTGGATGCTTATGCTACCCGTGGCTAAGACCGTATACAAAACATAAATTAGAAGACCGCTCCATAGCATGTATTTTTGTTGGTTATTCTAACACCCAAAGTGCGTACCATTGCTTAGACCCAAAAACCCATCGCATATATACCTCTCGACATGTGAAATTTGTTGAACACAGTTATCCATTTCGTGACACTCCCTCTACACCTCCATCACCCCTGACCGATGAATGGTGTACCCTCCATATACCTCTCCTTCCTCCGCTGCCCACCACCGTACCACCCTCCATCGTTCCTACACCCACCACTTCCATCGAACCACCCACACGCCCTCCTGTCACCATTGTTTACTCTCGTCGTCCTCCATCATCCACACCCTCCACGACACCTCCTGCTACCACCACTCCCATCGACACCTCCTCAACCACTCCTCCCACTGCTGACTCCACCCCCACCACCACCCCCTCACCTGCTGCTCCTCCCTCTTCCGCTGCCCCCTCCACGTCAGTACCCAAACCCCGCAAATCAGCCATTCCACCACCTCCTAAAACCATTGTCACAAGACTTGACAATGGAATTAGGAAACCCAATCCTAACTATACGAACAACCTTGCTCAGGCATCTCCAACTAATGATATTCTACCTAACACCGTCAAGCAAGCTCTTATTCTTCCTCAGTGGCGACATGCTATGCAAGAGGAATTTGATGCTCTTGAACGAAACTGCACATGGACCCTCGTTCCTCACACTTCATCACAAAATGTCATAGGATGTAAGTGGGTTTATAGGAACAAATTCAACCCCGATGGCTCCCTTAAACAGCACAAAGCACGGCTTGTAGCTAAAGGGTTCCATCAGCGACCAGGCATTGATTTCAATGAAACATTTAGTCCCGTTGTTAAACCCACGACTATTCGCTTAATTCTATCCTTAGCTGTCACTAATTCATGGACACTAAGACAATTGGATGTCAACAATGCGTTTCTCCAAGGAAACTTAACCGATGACGTCTTTATGATCCAACCTCCTGGTTTCGTCAATCAAACAAAAACTGATTATGTCTGTAAGTTAAACAAAGCCATTTATGGCCTCAAACAAGCTCCTCGAGCTTGGTACACCGAACTCACCTCCTATCTCCTACAATATGGTTTTAAACAATCTGTCTCCGACTCATCTTTGTTTATTTTACACACACAAACCACCTTCATTTATATGCTTATTTATGTTGACGATATTATCGTCACTGGACCAAATCCTACCCAATTATGTTATTTCATTACAAAATTATCTCAACGTTTTTCCCTTAAAGACCTTGGACCGCTCTCCTATTTTCTAGGCATCGAAGTTGCCCATAATTCGCTTGGCATCCATTTAAACCAATCTAAATACATTCACGACCTTCTAACCAAATACAAAATGATTGATGCTAAGCCTAATACGACACCCATGGCTACCTCTCCATCCTTGGTTCGTGAAGATCATCTCCCCATTCAAGACCACTCAGAATATCGTGCTATTGTTGGTAGTCTACAATACCTATCACTCACTAGGCCCGACATTGCCTTCACCATCAATCGTCTAGCTCAATTTCTTCATCACCCCACCACCACCCATTGGACTGCGCTAAAACGGCTCCTCCGCTACTTGCAAGGGACTCAAACAGTTGGTCTCCAGCTATATCGTGATTCACCGTCTCGCCTTCATGCGTTTTGTGATGCTGATCATGCAGGCGACAAAGACACCTATGTCTCCACCACAGGTTACATTATCTACCTCGGTCGTAATCCTGTCTCCTGGTCTTCCAAAAAGCAACGTGGTCTCGCTCTCTCCACCACTGAAGCTGAGTTTCGTGCCATCGCATCCGTCATAACCGAGATTCTCTGGCTTCGCAACCTTCTCACAGAGCTCAACATCTCTGTCACCATCCCTCTAGCTATCTTCTGCGACAACATCTCTGCAACTCTATATGCCAAAAACCCGGTTTTTCACTCTCGAATGAAGCACATGGCTCTATCCTTTCACTTCGTCAAACAGCAGCTGCTTCATGGTCAAGTTCGCATCCAGCACATTGCAAGCAAAGATCAACTAGCTGACATACTCACCAAACCTCTCCACAAGCACCAGCATCTCGAACTTCGCACCAAGATTGGCCTTACTCATCGGACGTCCATCTTGCGGGGGCGTATTAACCATATCTCTGCCAATTAAGAAATATCTTAATTGATTACATATATTGCAAATATAGATACAATCTTTTGTAAATAATCTTCTTGCCTTATTTTCTAACCTTTGTAAACTATATATACCTTGTACATTCATTAGGTTTAATATAATTCCTTTCACAGAAAACCTCAATCTTATAGTAATCAGGTAGGACTGACATATCTCACATCCAAATTGTTCCATTAAGGTATAAAAATGTGGTACCACTCACTGGCGTGTTAGCATTGTAATCGAATAACTTGGGGAAATAAATATAAAATTTTAGCGAACCTATTTTCAATTAAAAAACAGTTGATCTAGGAAAGTATTTCAATCAAGATATAAATAAATGATTGGGCGAGAATAGGAGATTTCGAAACATTGAGGAGAAATGGCAGTGATTTCTGCACTTAACCATGAGCATTTAGCAGGACTGTTGGGTTACTGTATGGAAGAAGATAACAGACACTTGGTTTATCAGTATGCTACTCTCGGTTCCTTGCACGATGTATTATACGGTACTACATTAATTCCCCGACTCTTGCAAATGAAAAATCCCAATTTTTTTACCCAATAAATTGTCTTTGGTACGCAACTGTGACCGTCTCAGCTGCCCGTAGGAAATATTTGTAAAGAATGTATTTTTTTATATTATGAAGAAATGTACATCACTGTATATATAGTTACAGGAGGGAACACATCCCTATATTCTAGCAAGTAAACTAAGAAACAATAAATTGTTATAGTAACAAATAAGAGAATAATATATACAATATTATAAGTATCAATTAGCATCAGTTAGTCGAGATGTGGTTGCTGCAATCAAGGAATTACGGTTGACTTGATTTATCTTCAATATTCCCGCGCAAGATGGACGGGCGTAGGCGAAGTCCGATCTTGGATGATAACTCAGTGAAGCGCGACTTATGCAAGGGTTTTGTAAGTGTGTCAGCTAGTTGATCAGTACCATTGATATGTTGAACGCGAATATGACCGAGGCGGACTTGTTCTTTGACGAAGTGAAACGAGAGAGCGAGGTGCTTCATCCTTGAGTGAAATACTGTGTTGGCAGAGTAGTGGGTGGCGGAGAGATTGTCACAGAAAATAACAGGTGGTCGTGGGACGTGAATACCAAGTTCTTGTAGAAGAGAGATTAGCCAAAGAAGCTCTGCAGTTGTGTCAGCGATTGCTCTGAATTCAGCTTCAGTGGATGATCGTGACACGGCTCGTTGTTTCCGTGATGACCAGCTGATTGGGTTAGAGCCAAGTTATACAATCATGCCAGAGGTTGAGACATAGTCGGTTGTATCTCCCCCATGGTCCGCATCGCAGAAGGCGTGAAGACGAAGAGGAGATGTTTTGGTGAGCTGAACGCCAAGGTGAATAGTTCCTCGGAGATAGCGAAGGAGTCTCTTTAAGGCTGTCCAGTGAAGGGTGGTTGGATGGGTTAGGAATTGAGCAAGTTTGTTGACGGAGTAGGCAATGTCGGGTCTCGTAAGTGACAGGTATTGGAGACTACCAATGATAGCACGGTACTCTATTTCGTTTTCTATGGGTTGAGTCGGTTCTGCAATCAAGGGAGGATGCGTGAGCATTGGTGTAGAGGAAGGGTTACATTCTTGGTAATTGAATTTGTGGAGTAGGTCGGATAAATATTTCGTTTGGTTGAGATGAAGGCCGAGTTTTGTGGGGGTTACTTCAATACCAAGGAAGTAAGACAAGGGACCAAGGTCTTTTAAGGAGAATTTGGTGGAAATTTGTTTTATAAAGGTGGCAATATGGGTCGAGTTGGGTCCGGTAACAATGATATCGTCAACATAAACGAGAACGAGAAGGGTAATTTGGGTCGTGTGGAGAATGAAAAGAGTGTTGGGGCTGGTGTCCTCTACAGTTAGTGCAATAACATTTAAATCTCTAAAAGGATCAAAGGGTATACTTTTGTATTATTATCAGTTGGTCCACGTTTATCAATAATGGTTGGCTTGCTAGATAAGTTTGACGTTATTGTCATACAGATGGCGGTGATCAACTGGTCCCTAAAAGTTACACCTATAGGATACGTTTGAGAGATGTGACGGTATGAAAATACAGTCATGTTGATGCCTAATATGACTAAGCGGTTAGTCGGAGTTATTGACTAATAATTAGTCAAACGCGATGTTGAGATATTTATTTAATACGGATTAAATAATAATGGCTAAGGTGAATTAAGCGGTTAATTCGCAAATTGAATATAAACGATTATATATAATTAATGTATATTGAATTGATTAATTATACAATATTGTCATTATCGGACTAGTATTAATATGTCGACTAATTCATGTTACTAGTCGATATTTTAATAACCGATAACGGATGACGATTTATAATTAAAAACCCGTCATATACATTTAGCAATGCGAGTCGGATCACGAGTTAAATAAGGAGAAAGTGAAAGCCCACTCCCTCCCTCTCGGTGAACCGAATGAAACAAAAGGAGAGGGCCTCTCTCCTTTTGAGCTAATTCATTTTATTTGCACAAAAATTAGTGTTCCGGGTGTAATTCCAGAGCAGATATGTTTACCACCCGCACTTGTAGAATGATGTCTTTGATTGTCTCTTCCTTTCGGCCTCTCCTGAAACAATGAACAAACTGAGGGCTCGGCTTGGCACCGAGCGTACTCACTCCGACGCTCAAGTCAGTAAACTTAAAGAGATAAGTTGTGTGTTACTTGGCGAAGTATATTGTAGAGAGATAAGGGAGTTTGATACCAGTTTATGTGTGATATTTGGATGAATTGTGGATCCTTTTTTCGTTGAGAGAAGTGGAGTATTTATAGACTTTCACCTTTTGTCACGTAGTGGCCAAGTAGCCAAGTGGCTAGCAGGTAAAAAGACCATCTTACCCTCGGCCGGGGACCCATGGCAGGCCGGGTTGACCCCATGCCGAGGGGGCTGGATGTGAGTACGCGGATATTCCTCTCGGCCGGCTAGTTGCCGAGACCGAGACCCAAGGGACAGGCCGGCAGGCTGTGTCGGTTAGGCCATCAGATATGTTGACTTGCTGTCCTTAGGCTTTGACCTTGCTCAATGTGTTGACTCGGTCAGCGGGTGTAGAATATGCCCCATCAATTTGCCCCCAGCGTAGTCTATGCCGTGGTATGGACCTTCGATGAGTGTTGAGCGTATTCTGCGCATGTTGAACTTCTTCATCGGCGAGATTCTTCCTCGTCTTGGTCATGTTCAGGCCGTACCATATTCCCCCTCCACATGGTTGTGTAATGGACATCCAATGTGGAAAAGAAAACAGGCGCTGGCCGAGACCAAGGTTGGGAGTGTCGTGTGCTTCTGATTGCCCCCGGGACGGTGCTGCCAAGCTTGGTTGATCAGCTGGCCGGCGGGAAGTAGATACCAAGGAGTTTGCTAAAGAAGATGGATAGGCAATGAGATATCAAGGAGCGTGTTGAAGACGATTGGTCACTGTTACGTCGATTGACATTCCGTGGCTGCATGCTTGACAAGTGTCCTGGTATTGATTGGTGGGCGCTTCATGAGCTTTGCTCAGATTGGTCTGTTTCATGGGCTTTGCTCTATAAATAGAGCAGTGTGCCCCCTTTTTTTCGCACAAATTTCATTCGCTTAAAAAAAAATTCTTCTTTCTAGATTTCTTCGACGAAACTTCTCTCTAGTCTTCAAAGCGTTACTCGGCGTAACACTTTTCCAAGGTAAACAAACAAATTTTTTCAACTTTTATTTGTTAAGTATTTGTTGTCATGTCTTCTGCTGATGCTGGACCTAGTACTTCTGCGCCGGGGGGCTCCCCGTCGCGTCCAGATGAAGAGGAGGCATTGGTTGTCACCCCGTTAACCGTTGGAGGTCTCAAGCCGCTTTCTCCTGGGATTGATCCAAAATTTTTGGAGGGTTTCGAGGATGAAGATGACGATGTTGATGATGATGATGATGGTGATGATGATGAGGAAAGGACTCATTCTGATGAGAAGAGGCCGCATGTCTTGGATCACGGCGACGCCTGTTCGATCGATCCTGATCGTGCCTGGACGAATAAGTTCGCTAGTTGTTCCGGTTCTGATCTTTTTGAAGATCATTACTCCTTTGGTGGCGGGTACAAAATTGTTATTCCTGAGGAGGGTCAGGCGGTCTGTTGCCCTCCCGAGGGGCATATCGGCGTATACATCAGACACCTAGAGTATGGGCTCCGATTTCCTCTGAATGCATACGTTGCGGCCATCATCAAAGCTATGAATGTCGCCGTGGCGCAACTTCATCTGTTGGCCATTAGGACGATCGTGGGCTTCGTGTGGCTCTGTCTCTTTAAGGGGGAGGCCCCAACGGTTAATCTGTTCCGCCGGCTTCATCATCTTCGGCGGACCACCCTAGGCGGCTCGGGGTGGTACAGCATTCAGACCGAGCCGGGTTATGCTACCGTCTCGAAGCTGACATCTTGCAAGGAATGGAAGGGGCGGTGGGTATACGTCGAGGTTCCGGATGATTATCCGCTGCCCCGGTCCTTCCAGAGCCGCGTCAATTTGCGGTGCGAGAGTAAGGGGGAGCATGATAAGTATGTCTCCCGGAGTAAGCTTAAGATGGACGCCTTGAAGGTCCATCTTAATGATGATGAAAAGCGGGCAATGAGGCTGTTTGAGGCTGAGAAGGATGGTACGCCGAAGGGATAGATGCCCCCGACGCAGATCATTCTTCAGGACGAGCTGCTTTGCCATGTCGGCCTCATACCGGCCCTTAGCCAGGGTAAGTGGGGTCGGTGTGAGGCCCATCTTTGTTTCTATGTTTCTGTACTTGAGCTTTGTTTTCTTCTTCTTTTGCTTAACTGTTGCTTTTCCTTTGCAGATCGATTTAGCGGGGATCTGTCTGTTGAGGTCCTCAAGAGGTTGGGACTTGACAAGGACGGGAAAGTTCTTGAGCTGCATCCTAAGGCCGAGTCACGTGATCGTCGACCGGCTCCTAACCAGCTCATGGACCAGAAGTTGAAGGCACTGGATGTGACGGCGGCTCAAGCGCGGATAGCTGGTATCGTGCCGCGCCGCAAACCAAAGACAAAGTCTACGGCGGCGACGGCGTCAGCTCCGGCTCAGTCTTCAATCCCTGTGGTCCAAAAGCAGCAGGTGGTCATCGATGTTGAGGAGGAGGTCACTGTTGCGGAGGCTCCTCCTTCTTTGAATAAGAGAAAAGAGACCGAGTCTGCCGCCGCTGCTGTTACCGAGGCCGGTAAAGAAAAGGGGCCTCCAACCAAGAAGGCCAAGGCTGGTACGGATCTAACCTGTGGCTCAGATTTAGCTGGTTCATTAGGCATTCCTGATGACAGACTTTCTGACATGTCAATGAATGTTGACATGGATGCTCTGTCTGAATTTTTTGTAGATCAACCGCCGCCGGCTACCGGTCCTACTGAACGGCAATTGGAGAAGCGACCAGTGCAGACGGGTAATCAAAATGTCGTCGTCGACTCCTCCTCCCTGAAGCCTTCCCCCGCTCAGCTTGTGGCGGAAGGCACAAGGTTGTGCAAGAAGCTGGCGAAGTGGAATGAACTGGTCGGTGCTCATATTATGGAGCAAGAAACGGTCAAGGATCGAGTTGCTCCTGCGGTTGAGCGACTTAGGCTCGATCTTGATGCCGCTAAGCAAGAGGCTGAGAAGGTGAAGAAGGATCTCCAGGCCGCCGAAAATGATTTTCTCGCCGAGCGAAAGCTCAGGGAGGATGCTGAGAAGGCGGTCCTAGCCGAGAGAGCCAAGGTTGAGGTTGCTGATGCTGCCGCTGCTAAGCTGCTGGAGGAGAAGGACAGATATAAGGCTGCTTACGACGCTGCGGTTGGTAAGAGGGAAGAATGGAAGTCTCTATATTCGGCTCAGGCGGAGGGACATAGGAACACAAGGGCTATCCTCGCCCAGAGGGAGAAAGACATTGAGACGCTCCAAACTGAGGTCATCCCTAACATGTGCGCCCAATACCGGGACCAGGCCGAAGAAACCACCAGGGAAGTAATCAGAGAGCTCTTTCCTGAAGGCTCCTTCCCGTGGCAAAAATTTGACCAGCTGCTTGATGATAAGGCGGCTGCTGCGGAGGCAAAGGCTGCGAAGGAGGCAGAGGCGAAGAAGGCTGCTCAGGAGGGTGAAGCCAAGGCGGCCCATGCTGCGAAGGTGAAGGAGGCCAGGGAGGAGGCTGAGAGGGCAAAGGCACGTAAAGCTGCCAAGTCTTCCTCTGAGCCGCCCACCGATGGTAATGCCACTGCTGCTGCCGGTGGCGAGCAACAACCGGCATAGAGAGACAGGCGGTCGTCACCAGACTCACCCGGCATTTCGGACAGCTTCAGCTGTTCGGGGGCCAACTTTTGAGCCTTTCCTCCCTGCCATCCTTTTGGCGCTTCAAATCTTATGTCTGTAACCTTTTGTTGTACCTTTTGTTTTTTTCTTTGTTTAAACATTGGTAGGTTGTGTTTAGGCTATCCCTATGGGGACGGCCGTCGTCTGTATTCTCCTCACTTGTAAAATTTTTGATGAAGTTTGTCTAATTTGCCTTTGGCTTGGCCGGGGCTTTGATCACAATCCTTCATTCAGTTGTCTTCTTACGTTATTAATTGAGCGCTTTTTTTTCGTTTTTACCTTTGGCTTGGCCAAGGCAGTTAGAATGTGTATCTCAACTGTACTTAACGTTTTTAAACATGTTGACATGTCGGTCGCTTCCTCTTTCACTCTCGGTCTGGCCGAGGCGTCAGATTTGCGCTTCCCAACCGCCGTTGTGAACATGTTAGCGTATAGACCGTTGTGTCCCCGTCACTCTCGGCTTTGGCCGAGGCAATCGAGGTTACGGCTCGACAGCGTTCGTATCTGTAGACGTATTTATCGCTTCCTCTGCCAGGCCTTCGGTTGGCCGAGGCGGCTAGAATTGCGTCTCAACTGTACTTATACGTTCCTAAGGCATGTTGGTCGCTTTCGCGAGTATCAACTGCACTGGTAGTGACTGCCGTGGCGTCTACTTCTTGGGGTGACTGCCCGGCTTTGGCCGTGGCGTCTACCTCGGTACGACTACGGAGGGGACAAGCATTTTGATGGAGAACTTGGATGATTCTTCATTAGATATAATCACGCGTTGGGGTGCCCACAACAGTTTAGGACACCTCTGCCGCTATACAAAATATTTCCTTAGGTTGTCCGTGTTCCAATGGCTCATTAGAGGAACACCCTCCATGTCTGTCAGCCGGTATGTACCCGGCCTCATTTCTTCAACCACTTTGTAGGGTCCCTCCCAGTTGGCCGTCAATTTACCATGAATGTTTCCTTTGTTTATGGCGGCCGACTTTCTTAGGACTAGATCTCCAACTCTTAAGTCCCTTTTGTGGACCCTACGGTTGTAGGCTCTTCTCATTCGGTTTTGGTATACTGCCAAGTTGATGCGTGCCGTATCTCGACTTTCTTCGACCAGGTCTAGGGAGGCTCTCAGGCCTTCCTCATTTTCAACCGGGTTAAAGGTAGCCGTTCTGAATGTTGGCACCGCTGCTTCAATTGGTAGGACGACTTCAGACCCATAGACTAAGTGGAATGGACTGTACCCCGTTGCTTCTTTCTCCGTGGTTCGAAGGGACCACATGACGCCGGGTAGTTCATCGGCCCATCTTCCCTTTAGGTCTTCCACCTTCTTCTTCAAACCGTTGAGTATTGTTTTATTGGCTGCCTCCGCATGTCCGTTGCTCTGAGGGTGGCAGACGGAGGAAGTATGCGAATTTGATACCAAGCTCTTCTAACCAATTCATTATCATGTCACTCCAAAATTCTCGGCCGTGGTCAAATACCATGACTTGGGGTAACCCAAAACGAGTTATAACATTCTCCCAAATCACCTTTCTCACGGCCGCCGTTGTCTTTGCAGGTACCGCGACCGCTTCGACCCATTTGGTGAAGTAGTCAACGGCGACGATCAGGTATTTCCTTCCCCCGGAGGCCGTCGGGAAGGGTCCTAGTAAATCAATCCCCCACTGTGCAAATGGAATGAGACTAAGCACCGGTTTGTAGGGAAATATCCGTAAAATTCCCTTAAATTTTTGGACTATAACGTAGATTTAACATGCGATTATTGTCATAAAACAAAAATACAAGAGAAACGATAAAGATTAAGAATCAACCTCGGGTCCTTGTGAATGCGGCCTAAGAACAGAAATCAAAGTAGATTTCCTCCTAATCGTTGCACCCAAGACCGTCTGAGACTATGCCCCTTGTGCTAGAAAGTACTCTCTAATTGACTTGCAATATTGAGAGAGTTTTGTGAGGTTTTCTGATGTGAGATCTAGGTTTCAGAGGAATAATCTCCAAAACCCTAGTTTCTGTAAAAATGAGATGATCGTTTTACAAAAGAGAGATGCCCTCCCTTTTGTTCACTCGGTCCGTGGGTTTCATGGGGAGTGAGTGGGCTTTCCACTTTCTCCTCATTTTAACTCGTGATCCGACTCAAAATGCTAAAATGTATATGACGGGTTTTTAATTATAAATCGTCATCGGTTATCGGTTATTAAAATATCAACTAATAACATGACTCAGTCGATATATTAATACTTGTCCGACAAAGACAATATTGTATAATTAACTCAATATACATCAATTAAATATAAATCGTTTATATTTAATTTACGAATTAACTGCTTAATTCGCCTTAGCCATTATTATTTAATCCGTATTAAATAATTATCTCAACATCGCGTTTGACTAATTACTAGTCAATAACTCCGACTTACTGGTTAGTCATATTAGGCATCAACATGACTGTATTTTCATACTGTCACATCTCTCAAACGTATCCTATAGATGTGACTTTTAGGGACCAGTTGAACACCGCCATCTGTATGACAATAACGTCAAACTTATCTAGCAAGCCAACCGTTATTGATAAACGTGGACCAACTGATTTTAATACAAAAGTATACCCTTTGATCCTTTTAGAGATTTAAATGTTATTGCACTAACTGTAGAGGACACCAGCCCCAACAAGCTCCCACTTGTCCGTACAAGTGTATGTGTAATAACGTTATCCGCACTTACTGGAGGACACAGCTCCAACAAACTCCCACTTGTCCGTACAAGTGTATGTGCGATAACCGATTCTCATATTCATTTAAAAATTTCTCCCACTCAATGTAAAACAATTTGCAGATCCGGATCCGCAAATGTCGTATTTTACAATCGATCTGGATCAAGAGTGGTTTCCCCGACTAGAGAGTAACTTAACTGATAAAACGAATCCGTATCCGAGCATAGCCATGCATTTCGATTCTGACTCCTCGAGTGGCCCCGAGAAATATCGAGTACACGATAAAGGCTGAATATTTCCTTCAACTCGACTCCTTCCGATCTAAGCACAGCATGAAATGACCCAGAAATAATCTACTTGGCCCCCTGTTACGAATGACCGTGAGAAAGAAACCAAAGTCACCCAAAAACTGCCGTAGTCTCAAGAGACAGTCGATAGTCAAAAGAATCGACTCTTAGGATCACCATGGAGGTCCTATCCACGACCTGGCACCGAATGTTATAAAACATTTAGGACTCCACGTCGATGTCACAATTGTGTCCTACGAGATATTTGTATAACTCGCCTCTGTGATTGGTCAGTCAACCGGTTGACTTATGGCTCGTTGAACCCACCATCAACCAACGTCACAAAATAATTGCCAGAGTTATCAGCTCATGTGGGCAATTAAGGACCAAAAATATAATGTTTGTTCAGTTCACTTTGTGGTGTTCAAAATTGTCCTACAATTCCACATGAAAAACAAAATATATTTATATCAAAACGATGATGTCGTATAGAGTACACAAGAAAATGAATCTAATCCATAAAAGAGTACTACAACTCAGGAACACGTTTAATTCTCATGGAATTAACATGCCCTTCATGCTTATCTTGTCGTAATGGTTTAGTGAGAGGATCTGCTATATTATCATCTGCAGCAATCTTTTCTATCACTACTTCCTTTTGCTCCACGTGATCTCGGATTAGATGAGCTTTCCGTTGTACATGTCATACGCGGCATAGTACTCGGACTCAGTCATAGAATCTGCTGTAACTTTTTGTTTGGAACTCTTCCAGCTGACTGCAGCGCCATTAAGAGTAAAAACGAATCCAGACTGAGATTTCGAGTCATCTCGATCCGTTTGGAAGCTAGCATCTGCGTAACCGGTTGCGCATAGCTTTTGTTCGACTCCATAAGTCAATGCCCAATCTTTAGTCCTCCGTAGGTACTTAAGAATGTTCTTGACAGCCATCCAATGTGATTCACCTGGATGCTGTTGGAATCGACTTGTCATACTCAATGCATATGTCACGTCTGGACGTGTGCATATCATGGCATACATGATTGATCCTATAGCCGAAGCATAAGGAATCCGGGTCATGTGCTCTTACTCTTCCGGTGTCTTTGGTGCCTGAGACTTGCTCAAATGCACCCCTGGAGCCATAGGAAGAAACCCCTTTTTGGAGTTAGTCATGCTGAATCTCTCTAGGATCTTGTCTATATAAGACTCCTGACTGAGAGATAACATCCGACGTGATCTATCTCGATAGATACGGATGCCCAAAATTCTTTGTGCCTCACCCAGATCTTGCATCTGGAAATGGTTTTTCAACCATACTTTTACCGAAGTTAAGAGAGGTATGTCATTCCCAATCAGGAGTATGTCATCAACCTACAATATTAGGAATACAATCTTGCTCCCACTCGACTTGATATATAGACATGGTTCCTCGACCGATCGAGTAAATCCATTTTCTTTTATCACTTGGTCGAAACGATGATTCCAACTCTGAGAAGCTTGCCTAAGTCCATAAATGGAATCCATCTCGGATTTCATGGTCTCAAGCTATAGCTTTGAGTCGGAACTTGTCATGGCATCTTTATAGGTTGCGGGTTCACTACTCGTTGAGAGTAGAATGTCATCTATGTCATGTTCCTCGACCATACCAATGTATCTGTCCGGAGGAATAGAGACTCTACCCGACCTCCTGGGTTCCTCAGGAATATTTACCGCAGCCGGGATTGAAGGAACTGGTTCCTCCAATGGTTGCTCGGTATTTGGTTCTGGAATCTCCGACAGCTCGAAGGTTCTATCACTCTTTGCATTCTCGAGAAATTCCTTCTCTAAGAATGTCGCACTAGCCGCAACAAATGCACGTTGTTCGGTTGGCGAATAAAAGTAATTACCAAATGTTCCTTTAGGATAACCTATAAAGTATGGCTTGACCGATCACGGGCCGAGCTTATCCTCGTGTCTCCACTTGACATAAGCCTCGCAGCCCCAAACCCGTATAAAGGACAAGTTAGGGACCGTTCCCTTCCATAGTTCATATGGAGTCTTGTCAACATGACTTTAGACGGACTTGGTTAAGTATTAGAAGCGGTGACAGAAGAGCATAACCCCATAATGAATCGGGTAATACCGTGTGACTCATCATGGATCGAACCATATCAAGTAGTGTTCGATTTCTCCGTTCGGACACACCATTCAACCGAGGTGTTCCGGTGGAGTTAAGCGTAAGGCAATCCCACAGTCCTTAAGGTGTTGATCAAACTCGTGAGAAAGATACTCGCCACCACGATCCGAACGCAGTGTTTTAATCTTTCTACCCGATTGGTTCATGTACCCGATTCTTGTATTCTTTGAATTTCTCAAAGGACTCACTTTTATGCTTCATTAAGTAGACATAGCCATATCTACTTAAATCGTCCGTGAAAGTGATGAAATACCTATAGCCTTCTCGTGCGGTGATTGACATAGGTTCACATACATCCGTGTGTATGAGTCCTAATAGGTCAGCAGCGCGCATTCCAACACCTTTGAAGGAAATCCGAGTCATCTTACCGATGAGACATGATTCACACGTGCCAAATGATTGAAAATCAAAGGCCGAGATAGCTCCGTTCTGTATGAGCTGTTTAACGCGTTTCTCATTAATGTGTCCCATACGGCAGTGCCATAGATACGTTTGATCTTTGTCACCAACCTTTAACTTTTTATTCATTACGTGTAATATTTCGGTGGTTTGATCTAAAACATAAATTCCATTCATGGAGACTGCCTTGCCATAAATCATATCGTTTAATGAGAAAATGCAAGTATTATTCTCTATTACAAATGAAAAACCAAGTTTGTCAAGTGCAGAAACTGAAATAATGTTTTTCGAAAGACTGAGTACATAATAGCAGTTATATAAAAATAACTCAAATCCGCTAGGAAGCTGGATCACATATGTTCCCCTCGAGACGGCAGCCACTCGTGCTCCATTCCCGACACGCAGGTCCACCTCACCCTTTACGAGGGGTTCGATGTTCCGGAGCCCCTGCACATGATTACACAGATGAGAACCACAACCAGTATCTAGTACCCAAGTTCTGTAACTTGCGTGGTTAATCTCAATCATATGAATAAAAGTAGAAGAGGATGAAGACATACCAACAGGTTTAACGCGACCTGTTTTATGTCCTCATGGTAAACAGGACATGTACGCCTCCAATGCCCAGTCTTGTGGCAATGATGGCATTCCATGTTATCGTTCTTGCTCTTTGTCGTGCCTGATGAGGTTCTCGACTCATCAGGCCCACTCTTACCTGATCCCGACTTCTTAAACTTCGGCTTACCTACTGCTAGGGCTGCTTGAGCTTTGCCCTTACCCTTGCCCTTGTTTGACACAACGAGAACATCCTGTTTCATGCTCCCACTGAACTTCATATCCTTCTCGGTCTGTACGAGAAGGGAGTGTAGTTCATGAGAGCTTTTCTTCAAATCATTCATATAGTAATTGGCTCTAAAGAGCGCAAAACCATCGTGGAGTGAATGAAGCATGCGGTCAATCACGATGTTCTCGCTGATCTTACAATCAAGCGCCTCCAGTTTCTCGACATTCTCAATCATGCTGAGAATGTGTGGGCTAACCGGTTGGCTTTTCTGGAGTCTCGCATCAAAGAAGCGAGTGGTATGCTCATAGGTCACGATTCTCGGTGCTTTCGAGAATTCATTAGTGAGCGTGGTGAAAATCTTGTTTGCACCATGGGCTATGAAGCGTTTCTGCAAATTGGATTCCATTGCAAAAATGAGTACGTTTTTAATCGCACCCGCTTCCATTGCGAAATCGCTATACTTGGCGATATCGTCAGCTCTAGCCGTGGGGCCTGGGGTTGGCGGGAGGGGCTCAGTCAGATATTTGAGCTTCCCGTCAGCAGCGGCAACATTCCATAATGCCGCCACCCAGTCCGCGAAGTTTGATCCATCATTCTTCAGTCGAGTAGACTGATTCATCTGATTCATGAAGATCCGAAGCCAGGACTCACGGTCCAATGTGGCACTTGGCATTGGGTCGTCAATAAGACCAGCCATTATGTTATAAGCAGTTTAAATGATCGTGTTCTACACTGAAAAAGAAAGAAAAACAAAAACGAAATAAGCAACTCATCGAGGTGATTTAAGTCTATTAAAAAAACATTTTAACTTGTAGACTCATTGCACTTGCATAATTGATCTCCCTCAAGAATGATACAAGTGATCCCAAGACTCAATTTCCGTAAATTGATAAGCCAACTGTTTAGCTAGTTCTTCCGTAAGAACTCTTGGTCGATAGATTTCCGTAAATCCTATCTATAGTCCACCATAATCACAGGATCATACGAGTGACCATAGTGTTGAGATAAAATAGGTCAATCGGTTCCAACTTACCCGACGTAGAAGGGGTCATATTATGCCTACCGACGAAGACGAGATTCATTGGAGTTTGACCTATAAAGACTATTCTCAATTTTTGTTTATACGAGGAAGATCCCATCAACATAGTTTATATTCATTTTAAGTGAACGAATAACTAGCATTACGTGAATGAATTAACTTAGGTGATGGCTTAAAGTTGATCGTGTGACATAAGAATGCCAAAGAAAACTAACACGTGACCTCTATATGAGTCAGTTTTCATGCAATTATTAGGTGGTTTGGTTTTAGGCGGAATATGATGCATATTATCGTTACGATAAAATAAATAAAAGAATGCAATACGTAAATAAATAAAAATTCCTAGTGTGGCCTATCCTAGCAAAAGAAAATAATACAACTTTGGAATCCACCGTTGGACCCGAGAAGCTTGTCTTGATGTTCCATCTTGATCCATGTAGCGGGAGTGAGCATCCGATTCTCCATCTTTGGTCTTCTCAAAATTACAATTTAAAATTTACAAAATATAAACCTATTTACATTCTAAATAAAAAACTGTAATTACAAGGAAAAACCAAAACGGAGATACAAGATCTCAAAATACAACCAAGACCGTGTTCCATCATTACGGTAACACGTTCTACTAAGGCCACACTATGTTACAACTGTTTGTAAAATTAAATACGTAATTAAAACATTCAAGGCATTCAAAATAACGATAAATGAAATGCATCAACTAAAACAAATTTATTCGTGACATAATTCCGTAATTATGTTAAATTTATCCAAACCACCTTTTAATGACTAAAATTATGTGACAAAACCGCTTCTATCAACTTAATTTTAATTCATTACAATCCGTTACTTTAAATACGCTTTAAAGTAACTAAATGGTACATGAGTGAACAGTTTCACTGTCAAGCGAGTGTACAATATCCGTATAAGGTACAGGTTATGGCCAAAAGAAAATTTAAAACAAAAGAAATAAATTTTACACGCTGCAAGAACAAAAACTCCTCGATCGAGACACTAAAGTCCTCGATCGAAGAACAAAAGGGCTCGATCGACTGAACTGTTAGTCGATCGAGAGGTATGCCAAACAGAAAGTACTCGATCGACAGAACTGGTGGTCGATCGAGGACTTTTATCAGCAAAACTGTTCGATCGAGTACGAGGACTTCTCGATCGAACAGTGGGGTTT
Organism: Silene latifolia; assembly: GCF_048544455.1. NCBI lineage: Eukaryota > Viridiplantae > Streptophyta > Magnoliopsida > Caryophyllales > Caryophyllaceae > Silene > Silene latifolia. Next base: position 8,546,465 of record NC_133527.1, on the reverse strand, counting down.
TAAATAGAGGTCGATCGAGTACTGCGAGTACACGATCGAGCAAAAACAACACGGAAAGGCTCTCGATCGAGTAGAAAAATGCTCGATCGAGGGCAAAACAGTTGAAACTTGAAAAACCCTCGTGAAAAAGATTTGTGAAAACAAAACCAATGCTAATTCTTGATCTTGTTCGCATAAAATTAAATCAACAATTGTCAAAACTTTAACATATTGCTATAATTTCCGTATAAAATAACAATATGTAAAAACAAATCGAAAACGAAAGACCAGCCGTGTGTATACATGACACGGTTTTCGAAAAAAAACAGAAAACAAGCGGAACACAAATTCCAGCCGCACGGTTTTCTAGACAAAACATCATCGTTTCAAATCGTTTTATGAAAATCAACATGAAAAATTTACGTGGCCTCGCTCTGATACCACTTGTAGGGAAATATCCGTAAATCTCCCTTAAATTTTAGGACTATAACGTAGATTTAACATGCGATTATTGTCATAAAACAAAAATACAAGAGAAACGATAAAGATTAAGAATCAACCTCGGGTCCTTGTGAATGCGGCCTAAGAACAGAAATCAAAGTAGATTTCCTCCTAATCGTTGCACCCAAGACCGTCTGAGACTATGCCCCTTGTGCTAGAAAGTACTCTCTAATTGACTTGCAATATTGAGAGAGTTTTGTGAGGTTTTCTGATGTGAGATCTAGGTTTCAGAGGAATAATCTCCAAATGTAATACTCCGTATTTATGGTCTTGGGGGTACTCTATCGAGTAGCCCTTACTCTGTCGAGTAAGGGTATGTTGCAGAATAAAATAGTTTCGACTGTTGGGCACTCGATCGAGTAGTGGGGCACTCGATCGAGTAGGGTACTCGATCGAGTACCTTGGGTACTCGATCGAGTGTCCGGTTTATCGGGGGTTTTTCTCGGGTTTTGTTAATTACGCGATTAAGGTATTTAAATCAATTCGTCTTTATTCTAAATCACTTTTTACAAAACCTAAAACCTGTTTAAGAGAGAAAGCAACTTGTCTTCTTCCTAATCGCGTTCTTGACAATTCCGGAGTTCGACGGTCGGATTGCATCGTAGTTTGTGTCGTTGGATTCCTTGCGTCGAGGGTAAGCTTTTAATATAATTTATATACCGTTTTGTTAAGATTGATGAAACCCTAATTTGGGATTTGGGGATTGTTATGAGTAGTATTTGAGTAGTGGTCTTTATGTGTTATATGTTAGGAGGAGAATTCGTAGAAGAGGCGTTTTGAGACATTTTGTAGATACCGTCTGCGTGTTGTGCTTTCCAGGTAGGATTTCCTACTCAGTATTAGTCCCATAATGGGATATTGGTGATGTGCTTAGTTAGTTGATTGATATGATGATTGTATTTGTGATTGTGATTGTGGTTGTGTTCGTTGATGGCTCTCGAGATGCGTTCTCGGCTGAGTGGGGTCACTTGCGGGAGTGATCTCACGCCCTAGTTTCGCCTTCGTGGAACCCGCCACGAAGGGATGTGCACATTAATGAGCGGGGTTATCGCTCGTACGATGAGCGGGGCTTAGGTGGGAACGGCAGCTGCGGTCCCCCATCGCGGTCGGTCCGGTGGACGATCGGTGATTGAGACGGTTGGTTGGTGTGTGTGTGTGTGTGGCAGTTCAGCTGTCTATTTGTCTTATTGTTGTTATGTATATTGGTTGTGTGATTAGTACTGACCCCGGTGTTGTTTTGTAAAACCTGCGGTGATCCATTCGGGGATGGTGAGCGAGATATTGAGCAGTATAGAGATGATACGGGGATAGCGGGATGGCCACGACATGACGATAGAGTCTTCCATTTGTAGTTTAGCTTTTATTTCTATTTCAGTTGAGAACAGTTAGTTTGAATAATGTATCGTACCTATCAGTTTGGTTTCGAGGATTGTATTCATTCATTAAAGTATTTATAATAAATGTTGTTTCTGTTTTGTCTATTTGATTATCATGCCTCGGGCAACCGAGATGGTGATGTCTTCATACCTGAGTGGTCCTGGTAAGGCACTCGGAGTATGGGGGTGTTACAAATGGTATCAGAGCCAGGTTCCTGAAACCTGTAACCAATGAACGTAATGAACATAGAGAGAGTCAATTAAAAAGAACCCGGGGTAAAAGTTGTAGGAGCTAGTGCAAAGGCTTGGGAGACGTCCTAAAGTCGCAAGGGGTCGCCCTACAACTTTGAACCGGTCACGGGGGAAAGTGTTGTCGAATGTATGTGTGCTTGTTTAACTTGTGCAACAAAGTGATGAAATGTGTTGATTGTTTGGTGTTGAAGTGGGAGGTTGAGCATGTGAAAGAAAAGTAATGTATGGTTGGAATAACATGTTGAGTGTTTACAATGTGGCTTTCATAGCATGATGAATTGATATTTTGCTGATAAGTGGAATAAATACGTAGCATATAATTTATGATATCATGCGGTTTTTATAAAGTTTAGCATGTTAGTATATGACGTAACATGCGGGTAGCCTTTACGTATTAGTGATACTTGATCGAGTGAGACTAACTCGATCGGGTGGGTTTCTGGCAATTTTGGACCAGAATCGAGTTTTGGGGCACTCGATCGAGTAACTAGGGGTACTCGATCGAGTAGGGGGTCACTCGATCGAGTAGCCTAGATACTCGATCGAGTGGGTTAGAGATCAGAAGGTCTGTTTGGTTCTGGAGTTTGGGTACTCGATCGAGTACATGGGGGCACTCGATCGAGTAGCCCGTTACTCGATCGAGTGGGTTGGATACTCGATCGAGTGGGTTCTGGGCAACGCGTGTTCGTGTTTTGAGGATTAGTACGCGTGTTTATGTTTATCCCTTTCTTCTATAGCTTCAAGATGCCGCCCAAGAGAAACGCTTTGTACGCGAGAGCTGAGGTTATGACTACGGATGACATCGTTAAAATGTTGGAACACCAAGACGCCCTTACAGAGACCCTGAAGAGAGTGAATGAGGACAAGGATAAGAGTAAGGAGAAGGAGGTTGATCATGCTAAAGTCAGCCTCTATATTGCGAGGTTTAACCCGAAGGAGTACAAGGGAGTTGAGGAGCCTAACCATCTTGATAGTTGGCTGAGGGAGATGGAGAATATACTAGATTTAGTTCGCTGTCCTGATGAGATGAGAGTGGATCAGGCTGCATTTTATCTGAGGGAGGCAGCTGGCAAGTGGTGGGATTCGGTGAAGGTGAGTGCTAAGGAGTTGTATACCAACCAAGGGTTACCTGCTATACCTTGGGAGGAGTTTCGTAGGGCTGTGAGGAAGGAGTTTGTGCCGGAACATGTGAGGAGTAAGTTGAGGGAGGAGTTTGATAAGTTTAAGATGACTGCTGAGATGTCTGTGGCTGAGTACTACAGGCAGTTCAATGAGAAATCTAGATATGCTGAGGACATGGGTTTGAGTGATGAGAATCTGGCTTTGAGGTTTGAGAGCGGGCTAACCACGAAGATTATGGATAAGTTACCCGTGGGAGTCCTCACTGATGTGAAGGAAGCATATGAGAGGGCTGGGAGAGCTGAGAGACTAGTGGAGATGGCTCAGGAGAGGTCTGGTGGAGAGAAGAGGAAGTCGGAGAGCGAGGGTGGTGGCCAATCTAATTACAAGAAAGGCAACCACAATCAATCTAAGGGATTTTCTTCGGTCACGGGTTGATCTTTGGAACTTCCTTTGGGCGAGGTCGTGGGAGTGTGAGCAACAGCTGGGGAGTGACCTGCTTTGGTTGTGGTGGCGTAGGCCACAAGAGACATGAGTGCACGAGCGCACCGAGATCTTTTCAGAGACCTGCACAGAGCTTTGCGAGCAACAGACCAGCTGGATCATGGCCAAACCGGGAGGTCGAGCTATCGAGTGGAGGCAACCGCAACGGCGGTAATTCTTATCGAAGACACCGATGAACAACAACAACAACAATCAAGGGTCGGGTGCTAAGCCGACCGCATCGCCTAGTCTTGTCCGGGAGGTGGGAGAAGACCGATGGCAAGTTGTTCATGATGGACAAGAAGCGGTGAGGAGGATGCGCACGTTATCACCGGTACATTCCTTGTTAATGGTATTCCTACGTTTGTTTTGTTTGATTCGGGGGCTTCTCAGTCGTTTGTGTCTTCGAGTCATGTAAAACAGTTGGGTTTGAGAGTATATGAGTCTGTTAGGGAGCAAGTTTTCATACCTTCAGGTGAGTCTGTATCGTGTGGGAGGTTGTTTAGAGATGTATCTTTGATAGTTGGGCAAGTCGATTTCCCTGTAGACTTGCTAGAATTTCCTTTTAATGGTTTTGAGATGATAGTTGGGATGGATTGGTTAGGGAAGTATAAGGCTAAGATAGACTGTCATCAAAAGAGAGTGTCCCTAAGAGGTCCTAAGGGTGTAAGTGTGTCTTATCGTGGGTTTCTAGTCAAACCCAAAGTTAAGTTGATTGCAGCTGTCACTTTGAAGTCGTATCTGAGGAAGGGATGTCCTCTGATTTTGTGCCACGTGAGAGATGACCGGATAGAGAGCCCGGCAGTTGAGGAGATACCAGTGGTGGGAGAGTATGCAGATGTCTTTCCAGAAGAGATTCCGGGGTTGCCACCGAAGAGGGAGATAGATTTCACCGTTGAGTTGAAGCCAGGGACGGGGCCAATCTCTAAGGCACCGTACCGCATGGGTCCTAAGGAGATGGAGGAACTTAGGAAGCAGTTGGATGATTTGATAGAGAAGGGATACATTAGGCCAAGTGTATCGCCGTGGGGAGCACCAGTTCTATTTGTGAAGAAGAAAGATGGAACTTTGAGGTTATGCATAGATTACAGAGAGTTGAACCGAGTGACGATAAAGAACAAGTATCCTTTGCCAAGGATAGATGACCTGTTTGATCAGTTGAGTGGTGCAACGGTCTTTTCTAAGATCGATTTGAGGTCGGGGTACCATCAGGTGAAGATTAGAGATGTGGACATACCGAAGACAGCTTTCACGTCGAGGTATGGCCATTATGAGTATGTGGTGATGCCGTTTGGGTTGTCTAATGCGCCGGCAGTGTTTATGGATTTAATGAATAGGATCTTTAGACAGTTCTTGGATCAGTTCGTAGTAGTGTTTATCGATGACATCCTAGTCTACTCTAAGACTAAGGAGGAGCATGAGGAGCATCTGAGGATCGTGTTGCAAACTTTGCGAGATCATGAGCTGTATGCTAAGTTGTCTAAGTGTGAGTTTTGGTTGGAGAAAGTTGCTTTTCTGGGGCATGTAATCTCTAAAGATGGGGTAGCTGTGGATCCGGCGAAGATTGAGGCAGTGACAAAGTGGGAAGCAGAAGAATGTCGCCGAGGTAAGGAGTTTCTTGGGTTTAGCTGGGTACTACAGGCGGTTTGTGAAGGATTTCTCCAAGATAGCTAGACCGATGACAGCGTTGATGAGGAAAGAGAACAGGTTTCGTTGGGTTGAGAGTTGTGAGAAGGCGTTCCAAACCTTAAAGGAGCGTTTGACCACAGCTCCTGTCTTGGCATTGCCTGAAGGGAGCGAGAATTTTGAGGTTTATACCGATGCTTCGAAGAATGGGTTGGGATGTGTGTTGATGCAGAATGGTAAGGTGATTGCCTATGCTTCTAGGCAGTTGAAGCCTTATGAGGAGAACTACCCTACTCATGACCACGGAGTTGGGTGCGGTGGTGTTTGCTCTCAAGATTTGGAGGCACTACCTTTATGGGGCAATCTTTAAGGTATTTTCGGATCACAAGAGTCTCAAGTACATCTACACGCAGAAGGAGTTGAACATGAGACAGAGGAGGTGGATGGAGCTGATTGGCGACTACGACATGGAAATCATCTACCATGAAGGAAAGGCCAATGTTGTTGCTGATGCTTTGAGTAGGAAGAGTGTACATTCCTTGTGTACAGCTCTATCCTTGATGAGGTTGAGAGATGAAGTAGCGAGCTTTGGGATTCATATGATGCAGAAAGGAGATACCATGAGTGATATGACAAGATACTGACTTGAGTTTTATGATGACATTCGGGATAAGCAGGCTTTGGATCCTAAGATAGTGGAGTGGAGAGCTGGAGTAGAGAAAGGGACAGTGTCCCGGTTTTCGATACATACAGATGGTAGTTTGAGGTTCGATGGTAGGTGGTGTGTTCCTAATGACGAGGAGTTGAAAAAGACAATCATGACAGAAGCGCATTGCACACCATATTCAGTTCATCCAGGTGGAGACAAGCTTTACAAAGATCTGAAGAAAACGTTTTGGTGGCCTGGAATGAAGAAAGAGACAGCTGAGTTTGTGTCCCGTTGTTTGACATGCCAGAGAGTTAAAGGGGAACAGAGAAGACCACAAGGTAAGATTCAGTCTTTAGAGGTGCCTGAGTGGAGGTGGGAATCCATTTCCATGGATTTTATTGTGGGTTTACCTAAGAGTCAACAAGGTAACAATATGATTTGGGTGATAGTGGATCGATTGACCAAGTCAGCTCACTTTGTTCCAATGAAAGATACATGGACTAAGGCACAACTGGCTATGGCCTATCGAAAGAACGTGCTTAAGTTGCATGGAGTCCCTAAGGACATAGTGTCTGACAGAGATGCGAGGTTTATATCGAGGTTTTGGAAGGAGTTGCAGGAATCGTTGGGAACAACTTTGAAGATGAGTACAGCATTTCATCCTGCGACAGATGGGCAGACTGAGAGAACAATCAAGACTCTTGAGGATATGTTGCGAGCTTGTGTGATGGATTTTGGTGGTAGCTGGGAGCAGAGGTTGGATTTAATAGAGTTTTCTTACAACAACAGCTATCACACTAGTATAGGTATGGCACCGTTTGAGGCTTTGTATGGGAGGAGATGTAGGAGTCCAATCTGTTGGGACGATAGTGCTGAGGCAGTGGTTTTAGGACCAGAGATGGTACATGAGATGGTGGAACAGATTAAGATGATCAGGGAACGGATGAGAGCAGCTCAGGATCGACAGAAGAGTTATGCAGATCTACATCGTCGGGACATAGAGTTTCAGGTTGGGGATAAGGTTCTTCTGAAAGTGTCTCCTATGCGTGGAGTTATGAGATTTGGGAAGAAAGGCAAGCTAAGTCAGAAGTTTATAGGGCCTTATGAGATCTTAGAGCGAGTTGGGGAAGTGGCTTATCGTTTGGCTTTACCGGCTGCTTTGGAGAGAGTGCATAATGTGTTTCATGTATCGCAGCTGCGGAAGTATGTGAGTGACCCGTCGCATGTGTTGGAGGCAGAGAGCTTAGAGCTGGATGAGTCTTTATCGTACCTTGAGGTGCCTAAGCAGATCCTAGACCGAAAAGTTAGAAAGACCAGGAGTGGTGAGACAGTTTTGCTTAAAATCCTTTGGTCTAACCATGAGACTGAGGAAGCTACATGGGAGGCGGAGGATATCATGAAAGAGCGTTACCCTTTCCTTTTTGATCAGGTATGTATGGTTACGAGGACGTAACCTTGTTTCTTTTAGGGGGGTAGGAGGTGATCGCGAGAGTTTTTAAGAGTTTTTACACCCTCTTGTTTATGTTGTGTCGGTATGTTTGTCGGGATAAGTGGGTTAGTAGCATGTTTTACGTTGTGTTTATTTTTGGACCTTCGAGTCGGGAAGCTTATGGGGGTACCTTTGTTTGGTAGTGGTTTGAACTTCGGGGACGAAGTTCCTTTTAAGGAGGGAAGACTGTAATACTCCGTATTTATGGTCTTGGGGGTACTCTATCGAGTAGCCCTTACTCTGTCGAGTAAGGGTATGTTGCAGAATAAAATAGTTTCGACTGTTGGGCACTCGATCGAGTAGTGGGGCACTCGATCGAGTAGGGGGGTACTCGATCGAGTACCTTGGGTACTCGATCGAGTGTCCGGTTTATCGGGGGGTTTTTCTCGGGTTTTGTTAATTACGCGATTAAGGTATTTAAATCAATTCGTCTTTATTCTAAATCACTTTTTACAAAACCTAAAACCTGTTTAAGAGAGAAAGCAACTTGTCTTCTTCCTAATCGCGTTCTTGACAATTCCGGAGTTGGACGGTCGGATTGCATCGTAGTTTGTGTCGTTGGATTCCTTGCGTCGAGGGTAAGCTTTTAATATAATTTATATACCGTTTTGTTAAGATTGATGAAACCCTAATTTGGGATTTGGGGATTGTTATGAGTAGTATTTGAGTAGTGGTCTTTATGTGTTATATGTTAGGAGGAGAATTCGTAGAAGAGGCGTTTTGAGACAGCTGTAGATACCGTCTGCGTGTTGTGCTTTCCAGGTAGGATTTCCTACTCGTATTAGTCCCATAATGGGATATTGGTGATGTGCTTAGTTAGTTGATTGATATGATGATTGTATTTGTGATTGTGATTGTGGTTGTGTTCGTTGATGGCTCTCGAGATGCGTTCTCGGCTGAGTGGTGTCACTTGCGGGAGTGATCTCACGCCCTAGTTTCGCCTTCTGTGGAACCCGCCACAGAAGGGATGTGCACATTAATGAGCAGGGTTATCGCTCGTACGATGAGCGGGGCTTAGGTGGGAACGGCTGCGGTCCCCCACTGGCAGGGCTGGTCCAGTGGACGATCGATGATTGAGACGGTTGGTTGGTTGTGTGTGTGTGTGTGTGGCGGTTCAAATTGTCTATTTGCCTTATTGTTGTTATGTATATTGGTTGTGTGATTAGTACTGACCCCGGTGTTGTTTTGTAAAACCTGCGGTGATCCATTCGGGGATGGTGAGCAGATATTGAGCAGGTATAGAGATGATACGGGGATAGCTGGGATGGCCACGACATGACGATAGAGTCTTCCGCATTCGTAGTTTAGCTTTTATTTCTATTTCGATTGAGAACAGTTAGTTTGAATAATGTATCGTACCTATCAGTTTGGTTTCGAGGATTGTATTCATTCATTAAAGTATTTATAATAAATGTTGTTTCTGTTTTGTCTATTTGATTATCATGCCTCGGGCAACCGAGATGGTGATGTCTTCATACCTGAGTGGTCCTGGTAAGGCACTCGGAGTATGGGGGTGTTACACCAAAACCCTAGTTTCTGTAAAAATGAGATGATCGTTTTACAAAAGAGAGATGCCCTCCCTTTTGTTCACTCGGTCCGTGGGTTTCATGGGGAGTGAGTGGCTTTCCACTTTCTCCTCATTTTAACTCGTGATCCGACTCAAAATGCTAAAATGTATATGACGGATTTTTAATTATAAATCGTCATCGGTTATCGGTTATTAAAATATCAACTAATAACATGACTCAGTCGATATATTAATACTTGTCCGACAAAGACAATATTGTATAATTAACTCAATATACATCAATTAAATATAAATCGTTTATATTCAATTTACGAATTAACTGCTTAATTCGCCTTAGCCATTATTATTTAATCCGTATTAAATAATTATCTCAACATCGCGTTTGACTAATTACTAGTCAATAACTCCGACTAACTGGTTAGTCATATTAGGCATCAACATGACTGTATTTTCATACTGTCACATCTCTCAAACGTATCCTATAGGTGTGAGTTTTAGGGACCAGTTGATCACCGCCATCTGTATGACAATAACATCAAACTTATCTAACAAGCCAACCGTTATTGATAAACGTGGACCAACTGATTTTAATACAAAAGTATACCCTTTGATCCTTTTAGAGATTTAAATGTTATTGCACTAACTGTAGAGGACACCAGCCCCAACACGGTTGCAGGTCTCGGGAAGGAGCATGTATCACCGGAGCATGCATCTGACAGTTCGTGCACTTCTTGGTCTTTGTTCTGGAATCTTCAAGCATGGTGGGCCAGAAGTAGCCGGCTCGGAGAGCTTTGTGGGCTAGTGTTCTTGCCCCCATGTGGTGTCCACAGATGCCTTCGTGAATCTCTGTCAGTATTAGCTCCGCGTCGGCTGGGCCGACACATTTTAAGAGTGGTCTTATTACAGACCTTCTGTATAATTCTCCTTCAAACACTAAGTACCTTGCGGCGATCCTTCTTATCTTCTGCGAGAGACTGCGGTCCTCCGGTAACTCTTTTGTCAATTTCTATTTCATTATCGGAGTCATCCACGTCGTCTTGGCTTCTACGTCGCCCACCGTGCCGATGGTCTCAGGGATGCTTTTAGCATTCCTGATATCCACCAGCACGGTTCGGCTGACATTCTTGATGCTTGAACTGGCAAGTTTTGAGAGAGCGTCGGCTCGGTTGTTCTCAGACCTGGGGATGCATTGGATTTGGAAAGATTTCAATTTTGCTGTGTCAGCTTTTACCCTTTCCAGGTATCTTCCCATCCCATCGTCTCGAGCCTCATACTCTTATCTGATTTGGTTAGTCACCAATAGTGAGTCTGTCTTCAACACAATGTGTTCCGCTCCGGCAGCTCTAGCTAGCTCGACTCCAGTTATCACCGCCTCGTATTCGGATTCGTTGTTTGAGGCCGAGAAGGTAAACTTCTAGGCATACTCAAACTCGTCCCCGTTTGGGCTGATGATAAGGATGTCGGCTCCTGAGCTGTTCGTCGTGGAGGACCCATCGGTGTATACTTCCCATACTCCGGGATTTGGTTCCTCTTTATATGTGCACTCGGCCAGGAACTCTGCAAGTGCCTGCCCCTTTATCGAAGGCCTCAGTTTGTACTGGATGCCGAAGCCGGAGAGTTCTACTGCCCATTTGATAAGCCTGCCGGATTTTTCGAAGTAGGGTTTTAACTTCCTTGCGGCAACGACGACGGCGAGGGCTGCCTTTTCAATCAGTGGGTAGTTTCTCTCGGCTGCCAGCAGTGTGTGGCTGATAAAGTATATTGGGTGCTGCTGCTTGTTTTCTTCCCTGACGATTACGGCACTGACCGTGGCCGAGGTAAGTGCTAAATATAGGTATAGCGTCTCCCCCAGCATCGGCCTGGACAGGGTCGGCAGTGTCAGAAGGTGAGCTTTCAGTTGCCTGAAACTTGTGCTCTGTTGCTCCCCCCAGTTAAAGTCTTTATTTCCTTTTAGCACTGTAAAGAATGGAGTACTCTTGTCGGCCGACCGAGAGATGAAGCGGGCAAGAGCCGCCATCCTCCCGGTCAGCGTCATAACCTCTTTTTGGTTCCTTGGCTCCGGCAGGTCCGTATTGCTTGGACTTTCTCCGGATTGGCATCAATTCCCCTGGCACTGACAAGTACGCCGAGGAACTTGCCGGCCCGGACACCGAAGTTGCATTTCTTTGGGTTCAGTTTCATCTTGTATTTCCTTAGTGAACAAAATGTCTCGTGTAAGTCGGCTAAGTGCTCGCTGTCAGACTTGCTTTTTACGATAGCATCGTCGACGTAAGCCTCAATGTTTCGCCCTTTTTTATTTTGGAACACTTTGTCCACCAGCCTTGTGTAAGTTGCGCCATCGTTCTTCAAACCGAACGGCATCATTTTGTACATGAATGTGTCGTCTTTGGTGATGAATGCGCACTTAGGCATGTCTTCTTCGGCCATGAATACCTGATGGTACCCTGAGAAGGCGTCCAGCAGGCTCAGCATAGTGTAGCCTGCCGTGGCATCAATTAAACTATCTATTCGAGGCAAAGGATAGCAATCTTTGGGGCACGCTTTATTAAGATTGGTAAAATCTACACACATCCTCCACGCCCCCGATGATTTCCTCACCATTACAACATTAGCTAGCCACTCAGGATAAGTACAAGGCACGATAAAGCCCGCCTCTAATAATTTGACTACTTCGGCTTTGATGGCTTCATCCTTCTCGGCTGAGGAGTTCCTCATCTTCTGCTTGACAGGGCGAGCGGTGGAGAGAACGTTCAGCTCGTGAACGATCACCTCCCGGCTCACGCCTGGCATCTCGGCTGCTGAGTAAGCGAAGACATCCTTCTTCTTCCTCAGCGGGTCTAGGAGGTCGTCTCTGAATTTTGGCTCCAGGTTGACACCGACAGTTACGATGCGGCATGGGTCAATTTCCACTTCCTCGGTCTCCGCTCCTTCGACCATGTCGACGTTGGTATCCATGAGTTCGCCCACCTGTTGTAATGATGGGCTCTTCCCCTTCTCTGACTTCTTCGCCACTTTGAGGGATTGCATGTTGCACCCTCTGGCAGATATCTGGACATTGACTACTTCGTCTTTTTTGTCCTTTGAGACGAGCTTATGCGCTTCCCCCCGGTCCGAGACATACATCAATGTCAGGGCCCGGATGGACATCACAGCGTCGGCCTCACTCAAAGTGACCCGGCCTATGAGAACGTTCTAGGCAGACGAGCCGTCAATGACCACGAACTCAGATAGAACGTTCTTAGCCGCATTCCCCTCGCCAAACATCACCGGCAGCCTGATTGACCCCAGGAGTACAAGGCCGACCCCAGAAAAGCTGTACAACGGGTTGGTGCAGGGGCTTAAGTCCTCAATCTTCAGACCGAGATTGAGAAAGCACTCTCTGAACATGATGTTCGTGTAGGCGCCTGTGTCAATCAGGCACCTCTTGACCAGGTGGTTGGCTATGTCCAAGTGGACTACAAGTGGGTCGCTGTGCGGGGCGATGACTCCCTCGTAGTCCTTCTTCCCAATGGTTATATCGGGGATGCTGGAAGCGGGGGTTGCTGTTTTGGGCACAAAGTTGATGGCTTGGTATAGCTCATTCAAGTGCCGTTTGTGCCCATTAGTTGACCCACAGTTCTCGTTGCCCCCGATGACAACATTGATGACTCCTATCCGCTCGAAGACTGATTTTTTATTTGCCCCGCCGGTGCTCGTTCTTTGGCCTCCGGCTACATATTTGGTGAAGCTTCCCTTCCGGATCAGCTCCTCGATGGCATTCTTGTGTGGCCGTGGTACTCGCAGTACTGGCTCGTGTCACCGTCCCCCCTCGCCTTGGGGGGCCTTTCCCATTTCTGACCCTCATTCTTGCTTAGGGTGAATACCTCGGCGGGAGATGCGACCAGGGGGGTGAGACCATTGTACCGCTTTTGGTAGTACTGTCCCGAACTCCCCCTGGCGCCCGCCGAGTTCTGTTTCCTAGCAGATTTGTCAGGCCGTGACCTATTCCTGTCACGGCGGTCTTCATCTGGGTATTCCCGGCGGCTCTTTCTCTCTGAGTGCCCAGATTCGATGTGGCCTACCCAGGTCTTGTGGTAGTCCTCCACCTTTATGGCTTGGTCGGCCATCTTCTTGGCGGAGTCCAGGATGAGATCCTCGTACTTGATGAGCTCGTTTTTCAAATCCCCTTTCGGGAGGCCTTTCATCAGTGCGAAGGCCGCCAGTTCGCTGTTCAGCTCATGAATCTGCTGAACCTTGGCGTCGAACCTCTTCACATAGCTTCGGAGAGACTCGTCCCCCCCCCCCCCTGTCTGATAGTCAAGAGATCCGATGTCTCCACGGCCCTCCTCTTATTGCAAGAGTACTGGGCTAAGAAATTATCCCTCAGGTCGGCATAACAGTATACCGAGCCATTGGGCAGCCCCTTGTACCAACTCTGAGCCATCCCATGCAAGGTCGTCGGTAAGACTCGGCACCAAACCTCATCAGGTTGCTCCCACACCGACATGTACGACTAGAAAGCCTCGGCATGGTCGGTTGGGTCGCTATCCCCTTTGTATGAGAGTGCCGGCAACTTCAGCTTAGTTGGCACGGCGACTTCGAGGACATAGGCACTGAGGGGCTGTCTGACCACGTGTCGAATGACACGCGGCGATCGGCTCCTCGCATTCTTAGTCCGGCTTCTCTCCCCGTGGCGGGAAAGGCTTCTTCTCCGACTCTGGTGAGTCGGGCTTCTTTCACTCCTTTGGGGCAGGCCTCGTCGGTGCCGCGGTGACGCTGTCCTCCCGCGAGTGTGGGAAGGACTCGGGTCTGCCACTGGCACTCTGGGCGCCGTCGGCGTTGTAGCATGGACAGCTTCTTCTATTGCTCCGGTCAAGTTTTTCGGAGTCACTTTATGGGCCCTGGTCGCCTGTGGGGGTGCCGCCGCTTTTGTCGTCGTGACAGTGGGAGCCGGCGTGCTACCCATTAGGTCCAGGAATAGCTTCAATTTAGCTGCATCAACCACATGTCCCATGACAGTGACTTGGTCGGTGGGCAGCGGTGTTGCTTGTTTTTTCGGCATCCCGTACGCCATGTCAGTGACTTGGCCAGTGGGGGACTGCCCGATCTCAGAGTTAGGGAACGTGTCATCTTGGTAGAATTCAGTTTCTACACTCACAATTTCTGGCTGTTTTGACATTTTTTTAGCTCGGTGGATGGGTTTTTTTTTTTTTTGGGAATGTAGGTAACTAGCCTTTAGTACGCGTGATCCCCACAGACGGCGCCAATTGTTCCGGGTGTAATTCCAGAGCAGATATGTTTACCACCCGCGCTTGTAGAATGATGTCTTTGATTGTCTCTTCCTTTCGGCCTCTCCTGAAACAATGAACAAACTGAGGGCTCGGCTTGGCACCGAGCGTACTCACTCTGACGCTCAAGTCAGTAAACTTAAAGAGATAAGTTGTGTGTTACTTGGCGAAGTATATTGTAGAGAGATAAGGGAGTTTGATACCAGTTTATGTGTGATATTTGGATGAATTGTGGATCCTTTTCTCGTTGAGAGAAGTGGAGTATTTATAGACTTTCACCTTTTGTCACGTAGTGGCCAAGTGGCTAGCAGGTGGAAAGACCATCTTACCCTCGGCCGGGGACCCATGGCAGGCCGGGTTGACCCCATGCCGAGGGGGCTGGATGTGAGTACGCGGATATTCCTCTCGGCCGGCTAGTTGCCGAGACCGAGACCCAAGGGACAGGCCGGCAGGCTGTGTCGGTTAGGCCATCAGATATGTTGACTTGCTGTCCTTTGGCTTTGACCTTGCTCAATGTGTTGACTCGGTCAGCGGGTGCAGAATATGCCCCATCAATTAGGGTTTTGGAACATTTCTCTCTGAAATCCTAGATCTCACATCGAAAACCTCACAAAAACTCTCTCAATATTGCAAGCCAATTAGAGAGTAATTTCTAGCACAAGGGGCATAGTCTCAGACGATCTTGGGTGCAACAATTAGGAGGAAATCTACGTTGATTTCTGTTCTTAGGCCGAAATTCATAGGACCCGAGGTTGATTCTTGTTTCTTTTTATCGTTTCTCTTGTTTTCGTTTATGACAATTAATCACATGGTAAAATTGCGTTATAGTCCTTAATTTTAAGGGGTTTTATACGGATATTATCCCACAAGTGGTATCAGAGCGAGGCCACGTAAATTTTTCATAGTGATTTTCATAAAACGATTTGAATCGATATTTTTTTTGCCTTGAAAACCGTGCCATGTTATACACGACCTTTTTTTGTGCTGTTGTAACCGTGACATAATTGTTCACGTTTGCTCTTGTTTTAGTTTTGTTTTTGCATATTGCTATTTTACACGATCATTATAGCAATATGTTAAAGTTTTGTCAATTGTTGATTTAATTTTATACGGATTAGATCATAATTGCATTTGGTTTTTCTTTGTAAAATCGTTTTCACGAGGGTTTTATTTTTCCAGAATCGTTTTGCTCTCGATCGAGTGTTTTACTACTCGATCGAGTGCTTTTCTGTGTTGTTTTTACTCGATCGAGTACTCGCAGTACTCGATCGACCATTTTTAAAACCCAAACTGCTCGATCGAGAAGTCCTCGTGCTCGATCGAACAACTTTGCTAATAAAAGTCCTCGATCGACCACGAGTTCAGTCGATCGAGCACTTTCTGTTTGGCAAATCACTCGATCGACTGGCAGCCTAAGTCGATCGAGCCTTTTTTTGTATGGCAGCGCTGAAAAATTATTATTTTTTGTTTAATTTTTCTTTTTGACCATAAAATGTACATTATACGGATTTTGTACACTCGCTTGATTGTGAAACGGTTCACACACGTACCATTTAGTTATTTTAAAGCGATTTAAAGTAACGGATTGTAATGGATTAAAATTAAGTTGATTAAAGCGGCTTTGTCACATAATTTTAATCATTAAAAGGTGGTTTGGATAAATTTAACATAATTACGGAATTATGTCACGAATAATTTTTGTTTTAGTTGATGCATCTTTTATTTATCGTTACTTTTGAATGCCATGAATGTTTTATTACGTATTTATTTTTACAAACGGTTGTAACTTAGTGTGGCCTTAGTAGAACGTGTTACCGTAATGATGGGACACGGTCTTGGTTGTATTTTGAGATCTCGCATCTCCGTTTTGGTTTTTCCTTGTAATTACAGTTTTTATTTAGAATGTAAATAGGTTTATATTTTGTAAATTTTAAATTGTAATTTTGAGAAGACCAAAGATGGAGAATCAGATGCTCACTCCCGCTGCATGGACCAAGTTGGAACATCAAGACAAGCTTCTCGGGTCCAACTGTGGATTCCAAAGTTGTATCATGTTTATCTTACTAGGATAGGCCACACTAGGACTTTTATTTACGTTTTACATTTGTTTTTATGTTTTTTCATCGTAACGATAGATTGCATCATATTCCGCCTAATACCAAACCACCTAATAATTGCATGAAAACTGACTCATATAGAGGTTACGCGTTAGTTTTCTATGATATACAGATGTCACACGGTCATTATAAGCCATCACCTAAGTTAATTCATTCACGTAATGCTAGTTTTTCGTTTACTTAAAATGAATTAAAACTAAGTTGATGGGATCTTCCTCGTATAACCAAAAATTGAGAATAGTCTTTATAGGTCAAACTCCAATGAATCCCTTCTTCGTCGGTAGGCATAATATGACCCCTTCTACGTCGGGTAAGTTGGAACTGATTGACCTATTTTATCTCAACACTATGGTCACTCGTACGATCCTGTGATTATGGTGGACTAAAGATAGGATTTACGGAAATCTATCGACCAAGAGTTCTAACGGTAGAACTAGCTAAACAGTTGGCTTATCAATTTACAGAAATTGAGTCTTGAGATCATTTGTGTAATTCTTGAGGTAGATCGATTATACAAGTGCAATGAGTCTACGCGTTAAATGAATTTTAAATAGACTTGAATCACCTCGATGAGTTGCTTATTTCGTTTTGTTTTTCTTTCTTTTTCAGTGTAGAACACGATCATTTAAACTGCTAAAAACAAAATGGCTGGCCGTGAGGACGACCCAATGCCAAGTGCCACATTGGACAGTGAGCCCTGGCTTCGGATCTTCATGAATCAGATGAATCAGTCTACTCGACTGAAGAATGATGGATCAAACTTCGCGGACTGGGAGGCGGCATTACGGAATGCTGCCATTGCTGACGGGAAGCTCAAATATCTGGTTGAGCTGATCCCGCCAAACCCAGGCCCCACGGCTGGAGCTAACGAGATCGCCAAGTATAGCGATTTCGTCATGGAAGCGGGTGCGATAAAGAACGTACTCATTTTTGCAATGGAATCCAATTTGCAGAAACGCTTCATAGCCCAAGGTGCAAACAAGATTTTCACCACGCTCACTAAGGAATTCTTGAAAGCACCGAGAATCGTGACCTATGAGCATACATGTCGCTTCTTTGATGCGAAACTCCAGAAGGGCCAACCGGTTAGCCCACACATTCTCAGCATGATTGAGAATGCCGAGAAACTGGAGGCACTTGATTGTAAGATCAGTGAGAACATCGTGATTGACCGCATGCTTCATTCACTCCACGATGGTTTTGCGCTCTTTAGAGCCAATTACTATATGAATGATTTGAAGAAAAGTCCTCATGCACTACACTCCCTTCTCGTACAGACCGAGAAGGACATGAAGTTTAGTGGGAGCATGAAAAAGGATGTTCTCGTTGTGTCAAACAAGGGCAAGGGTAAGGGCAAAGCTCAGGCAGACCTAGCAGTAGGTAAGCCGAAGTTTAAGAAGTCGGGATCAGGAAAGAGTGGGCCTGGTGAGTCGAGCACCTCACTAGGCGCGACAAAGAGCAAGAACAGTAACATGGAATGCCATCATTGCCACAAGACTGGGCATTGGAGGCGTACATGTCCTGTTTACCATGAGGACATAAAAGCAGGCCGCGTTACTCCTGTTGGTATGTCTACTTATTCTTCTTTTATTCATATGATTGAGATTAACCACGCAAGTTACGGAACTTGGGTACGAGATACTGGTTGTGGTTCTCATCTGTGCAATCATGTGCAGGGGCTCCGAAACATCGAACCCCTCGTAAAGGGTGAGGTGGACCTGCGTGTCGGGAATGGAGCACGAGTGGCTGCCGTCTCGAGGGGAACATATGTGATCCAGCTTCCTAGCGGATTTGAGTTATTTTTATATAACCGCTATTATGTACCCAGTTTATCCAAAAACATTATTTCAGTTTCTGCACTTGACAAACTTGGTTTTTCATTTGTAATAGAGAATAATAGTTGCATTTTCTCGTTACACGATATGATTTATGGCAAGGCGAGTCTCCATGAATGGAATTTATGTTTTAGATCAGACCACCGAAATATTGCACGTAATGAATAATAAGTTAAAGGTTGGTGACAAAGATCAAACTTATCTATGGCACAGCCGTATGGGACACATTAATGAGAAACGCGTTAAACAGCTCATACAGAATGGAGCTATCTTGGCCTTTGATTTTCAATCATTTGGCACGTGTGAATCATGTCTCATTGGTAAGATGACTCGAATTTCCTTCAAAGGTGTTGGAATGCGCGCTGCTGACCTATTAGGACTCATACATACGGATGTGTGTGGACCTATGTCAATCACCGCACGAGAAGGCTATAGGTATTTCATCACTTTCACGGACGATTTAAGTAGATATGGCTATGTCTACTTAATGAAGCATAAAAGTGAGTCCTTTGAGAAATTCAAAGAATACCAGAATCGGGTACAGAACCAACTGGGTAGAAAAATTAAAACACTACGTTCAGATCGTGGTGGCGAGTATCTTTCACACGAGTTTGATCAACACCTTAAGGACTGTGGGATTGCCTTACAGTTAACTCCACCTGGAACACCTCAGTTAAATGGTGTGTCAGAACGGAGAAATCGAACACTACTTGATATGGTTCGATCCATGATGAGTCACACCGTATTGCACGATTCATTATGGGGTTATGCTCTTGTCATTTGCTCTAATACTTAACCGAAGTCCGTCTAAAGCTGTTGACAAGACTCCATATGAACTATGGAAGGGAACAGTCCCTAACTTGTCCTTTATACGGGTTTGGGGCTGCGAGGCTTATGTCAAGTGGAGACACGAGGATAAGCTCGGCCCGCGATCGGTCAAGACATACTTTATAGGTTATCCTAAAGGAACATTTGGTCATTACTTCTATTCGCCAACCGAACAACGTGTATTCGTTGCGGCTAGTGCGACATTCTTAGAGAAGGAATTTCTCTAGAACACGAGGAGTAATAGAACCTTCGACCTGTCGGAGATTCCAGAACCAAATGCCGAGCAACCATTGGAGGAACCAGTTCCTTCAATTCCGGCTGCGGTTAGTATTCCTGAGGAACCTAGGAGGTCGGGAAGAGTCTCTATTCCTCCGGACAGATACATTGGTATGGTCGAGGAACATGACATAGATGACATTCTACTCTTAACGAGTAGTGAACCCGCAACCTATAAAGGTGTCATGACTAGTTTCGACTCAAAGCTATGGCTTGAAGCCTTGCAATCCGAGATGGACTCCATGTATGAGAACAACGTATGGGATCTTGTTGACTTACCTGCTAAGGTTCGTCCCCTTCAATACAAATGGCTTTACAAGATAAAGCATTCTGTGGAAGGTCAACAAGATATATATAAAGCACGACTAGTTGCTAAAGGTTTCACCCAAGTGCCAGGTTTGCACTACGATGAAATTTTTGTACCCGTAGTCATGCTGCGTTCCATTCGGATTATCTTAGCGATTGCCGCTTTTCATGACTATGAAATTTGGCAGATGGATGTGAAAACCGCCTTCTTAAACGGTTATTTGGAGGAAGAGTTGTACATGGTACAACCCGAAGGTTTCATCGATCCTGATCATCCTAAGAAAGTGTGCAAGCTTAAGCGTTCCATTTATGGACTTAAGCAAGCTTCTCGGAGTTGGAATCATCATTTCGACCAAGTGATAAAAGAGAATGGATTTATTCGATCGGTCGAGGAACCATGTCTATATATCAAGTCGAGTGGGAGCAAGATTGTCTTCCTAATATTGTATGTTGATGACATACTCCTGATTGGGAATGACATACCTCTCTTAACTTCGGTAAAAGTATGGTTGAAGAACCATTTCCAGATGAAAGCTCTGGGTGAGGCACAAAGAATTTTGGGCATCCGTATCTATCGAGATAGATCACGTCGGATGTTATCTCTCAGTCAGGAGTCTTATATAGACAAGATTCTAGAGAGATTCAGCATGACTAACTCCAAAAAGGGGTTTCTTCCTATGGCTCCAGGGGTGCATTTGAGCAAGTCTCGGGCACCGAGAGACACGGAAGAGAAAGAGCGCATGACCCGGATTCCTTATGCTTCGGCTATAGGATCAATCATGTATGCCATGATATGCACACGTCCAGACGTGGCATATGCATTGAGTATGACGAGTCGATTCCAACAGCATCCAGGTGAATCACATTGGATGGCTGTCAAGAACATTCTTAAGTACCTACGGAGGACTAAAGAGTGGGCATTGACTTATGGAAGCGAGCAAAAGCTATGCGCAACCGGTTACGCAGATGCTAGCTTCCAAACAGATCGAGATGACTCGAAATCTCAGTCTGGATTCGTTTTTACTCTTAATGGCGCTGATCGGTGGAAGAGTTCCAAACAAAGTGTTACAGTAGATTCTACGACTGAGTCCGAGTACTATGCCGCGTCTGAAGCTGCAAAGGAAGCGATATGGATGCGTCAATTCTTACAAGGACTATTTGTAGTGCCTAGTTCGAATGACCCGATCACCATCTATTGCGACAATAGAGGTGCCATCTTCCAGGCTAAAGAGCCTAAGTCTAGCAACAAGTCTAGACACGTACAACGTAAAGCTCATCTAATCCGAGATTACGTGGAGCAAAAGGAGGTAGTGATAGAAAAGATTGCTACAGATGATAATATAGCAGATCCTCTCACTAAACCATTACGACAAGATAAGCATGAAGGGCATGTTATTTCCATGGGGATTAAACGTGTTCCTGAGTTGTAGTACTTTTATTATGGATTAGATTCATTTTCTCGTGTACTCCATACGACATCATCGTTTTGATATTTATATATTTTGTTTTTCATGTGGAGTTGTACGACATTTTTGAACACCACAAAGTGAACTGAACAAACATTATATTTTTTGTCCTTAATTGCCCACGTGAGCTGATAACTCTGGCAATTATTTTGTGACGTTGGTTGATGGTGGGTTCAACGAGCCATAAGTCAAACGGTTGACTGACCAATCACAGAGGCGAGTTATACGGATATCTCGTAGGACACAATTGTGACAACGACGTGGAGTCCTAAATGTTTTATAACATTCGTTGCCAGGTCGTGGATAGGACCTCCATGGTGATCCTAAGAGTCGATTCTTTTGACTATCGACTGTCTCTTGAGATTAAGGCAGATTTTGGGTGTTTTTGGTTTCTTTCTCACGGTCATCCGTAACAGGGGGCCAAGTAGATTTTTTCTGGGTCATTTCATGCTGTGCTTAGATCGGCAGGAGTCGAGTTGAAGGAAATATTCAGCCTTTATCAGGTACTCAATATTTCTCAGGGCCACTCGAGGAGTCAGAATCGCGAAATGCATGGCCATGCTCGAATACGGATTCGTTTTATCAGTTAAGTTACTCTGTAGTCGGGGAAACCACTCTTGATACAGATCGATTGTAAAATACGACCTTTGCGGATACAGATCTGCAAATTGTTTTACATTGAGTGGGAGAAATTTTAAATGGATATGAGAATCGGTTATCGCACGTACACTTGTACGGACAAGTGGGAGCTTGTTGGGGCTGGTGTCCTCTACAGTTAGTGCAATAACATTTAAATCTCTAAAAGGATCAAAGGGTATACTTTTGTATTATTATCAGTTGGTCCACGTTTATCAATAACGGTTGGCTTGCTAGATAAGTTTGACGTTATTGTCATACAGATGGCGGTGATCAACTGGTCCCTAAAAGTCACACCTATAGGATACGTTTGAGAGATGTGACGGTATGAAAATACACTCATGTTGATGCCTAATATGACTAAGCGGTTAGTCGGAGTTATTGACTAATAATTAGTCAAACGCGATGTTGAGATATTTATTTAATACGGATTAAATAATAATGGCTAGGGTGAATTAAGCGGTTAATTCGCAAATTGAATATAAACGATTATATATAATTAATGTATATTGAATTGATTAATTATACAATATTGTCATTATCGGACTAGTATTAATATGTCGACTAATTCATGTTACTAGTCGATATTTTAATAACCGATAACGGATGACGATTTATAATTAAAAACCCGTCATATACATTTAGCAATGCGAGTCGGATCACGAGTTAAATAAGGAGAAAGTGAAAGCCCACTCCCTCCCTCTCGGTGAACCGAATGAAACAAAAGGAGAGGGCCTCTCTCCTTTTGAGCTAATTCATTTCATTTGCACAAAAATTAGGGTTTTGGAGCATTTCTCTCTGAAATCCTAGATCTCACATCGAAAACCTCACAAAAACTCTCTCAATATTGCAAGGCAATTAGAGAGTAATTTCTAGCACAAGGGGCATTGTCTCAGACGATCTTGGGTGCAACAATTAGGAGGAAATCTACGTTGATTTCTGTTCTTAGGCCGAAATTCATAGGACCCGAGGTTGATTCTTGTTTCTTTTTATCGTTTCTCTTGTTTTTGTTTATGACAATTAATCACATGGTAAAATTGCGTTATAGTCCTTAATTTTAAGGGGTTTTATAGGGATATTATCCCACAAAGAGACGGGTCAGACACCGAGTTTTGGAAGCCGGTGGTGAGTAAATAATTTTTGAGTTCGGTGTACCATGCTCTCGGGGCTTGTTTGAGTCCGTAGAGAGCTTTGTTGAGTTTGCAGACGTGATCGGGTTTAGCTGGGTCAACAAAACCTAGAGGTTGGACCATGAACACAGTGTCAGTGAGATTACCTTGAAGGAATGCGTTGTTGACATCAACTTGGTGAAGATGCCAGTTTTGAGTAACGGCAATGGTGAGAACGAGACGAATTGTTGTTGGTTTGATGACGGGACTAAATGTTTCCGAGTAGTCAACACCGGGTCTTTGGTGAAAACCCTTAGCGACTAAGCGGGCTTTGTGTTGTTTTAGGCTTCCATCCGGATTGTACTTGATTCGATATACCCATTTGCATCCGATTAGGTTTTGGGTTTAAGTTCGAGGTACTAAAGTCCAAGTGTGGTTGCGGAGGAGAGCTTCATGTTCCTCAATCATGGCAGTGCGCCAACTAGGGTCGATGAGGGCTTGTTTGGTTGTTGTGGGTGTGGTATGAGTTATGGGTGATAGTGCGAGCTTAGCATAGCGAGGGTTAGGGCAAACAATATTATTTGACAGTCGGGTTTTGTGGGGATGAGGAGGTGGGGGAGGTGGTGGTGGTGGTGGAGGCGAGTTGGGTGACGAATGGGGAGTGGCAGGAGAGATGGGAGAGGCTGGTGTGTTGGGGGAGATAGGAGATGTGGCTGTGGGCTCGGGGTTAGGGTTCGGGTCAGGGTCATTTGGTGATGGTGTCGGGTCAAGGGGAGGTGTGGTTGTTTGGGGTATGGTGAGGTCGAGAAGTGGTAGGGTAAGGGTACACCATTGATCAGCAGTAGGCGTGGCAGGTGGCGTGGTTTTGGAGAGGGCGAGATATGGGTATTCGGTTTCGACAAAACGAACATGACGCGAGGTGTATAATTTGTGAGAGGATGGATCATAGCAAAGATATGCACTTTGTGTGGTGGAGTAGCCAACAAAGATGCAGGGTGTGGAACGGTTTTCAAGTTTATGAGTGTTGTAAGGGCGAAGCCAAGGAAAGCATAGACATCCAAAGGGTCGGAGTTTGTGGTAGTTCGGAGGTTGATTGTGAAGTATTTCATACGGTGATTTGTTGTTAAGTGTGGAGGTGGGCAATCGATTAATGAGGTAAGTAGCCGTTGAAAAAGCATATGGCCAAAACATGGTTGGTAGATGAGCTTGGGTGAGGAGTGCGAGCCCGGTTTCAACAATATGTCGGTGACGGCGTTCCGCAAACCCATTATGCTCAGGTGTATGAGGTGGTGAGGTGAGATGAGTGATGCCATCGTCAAGAAGAGCGGGATTTAACTTTTCGTATTCACCACCATTATCGGAATAAAATTGCCGAATTGGTTTGTTAAAGTATTTTTCGACAATAGATTTGAAGCGATGAAAGGTGGTAAATGTGTCGGATTTTTTTTTGATAGGATATAACCAAAAATAGTGGCTAAAATGGTCAACAAAAATAATGTAGTATTTAAAATTGTCATGGGAAATTAGGGGTGCAATCCACACATCCGAATAAACAAGATCGAGAGGGGCCTGCGAGGTGAGTGTTGAAGCGGAAAACGGTAATTTTTGACTTTTATTCATTAAGCAAGCGGTACAATGAGGAAAACTAGAAATGCATAAATTAAAATTGGTGTTTAATAATTTGAGAGTAGCGTTTGATGGGTGGCCAAGACGGTGGTGCCAGGAGCTTGAGGTTGCGGAGTAGGCGTGGGTTGATGATGACGGATTCCATTCATAGGAGCCTTCACGGAAGTGTCCCTGAAGGAGTGTTTCCCCTGTCTGCTTGTCCTTAAAACAGAAATAAGTGGGTGAGAATTGAGCAATGGCATTATTATCTTTACAAAATTGAGAGACGGAAAGCAATTTACGAGATATGGTTGGAACGACTAAAACATTATTAAAAACAAGAGATTGGTGAGAAAAAGAACCATAATGATTGATTGGGAGAGAAGATCCATCTCCGATAATTAGGTCATCGGGTCCGTCATAGGGAGTGTGGAGAGACAAGGTGTTGATATCATTGACGATATAGTGCGAGGCACCGCTGTCAACAAGGTAGGAGGTAGATGGCGGGTTGAAGGAGGCGGAAGCAGTATTGGCGTAGGGACGGTTGGACTTGGGTGGTGGAGGGAAGGTGACGTTGGGGTAGTCGCGTTTGAAGTCGGGGCAGTCACAGATGACATGGCCTTTGCCTCGACAATATTGGCTGCGACCCAGAAATGGTTTGGGGGCTTGGTTGCCATTTTGGTTGGGTTGTTGGTATCGGGGTGGGTTAGTTGGTTGGTACAAAGGGCGGTTTTGGGTTGAGTGGTGGTGGTAGCGTGGGGCAGATTGGTTAGGGTGACGTGTGACACCCCAAACTTTAGTCTTAAATAAAGGCGCATATTCTACGGAAAAACTGACAGGATATGTTTGTAATTGGTTCAACTAGACAAAAACCTGTAATTTCAAAAATTTTCCTAAACCATTCACAAACATTTCCATCATCTCCAAGAGGAGGGTGCCAAAACCTGCAATGCTAACGAACTAATTTACATGCCATAGCTAACGATAAGAAAATGTAATGATACAAACCCAAAATAGAAAAGGGAGACATATGTCCCTTCAAATTATATACAAAACCAAAAGTTAAAAGGTTTACTATAAGAATAGCCAAACTAGGTCCAAGGTTCCTTATGCTCACTAGCTCGTCTGTGACCCCCATCTAAATCTTCTACCTGTCAATGGCATTTTATACAAACACGAAAGCCACAATTCAGTGGGGAGTAACTTCGAGTCCTCCCAGCCACGAATCGTCATAATTAATGTAACATGTAATAAAACATGTAAACAACATGATAAACAATTTAATTATCAAGTATTCTAACCTATGACCCCCTAACTGACCAAAATAAACTATCATGTGAAACATATAACAAACAGTAATCCAAACTTTATCAACTGTAACCGGCTTACATCTCACCTATTACAGTTCATAAAGTCACCATACAAGAAAGGGCAATATATCAAAGACAGGCATAAGTTCTTAGCACCGTCAATAGTCACTCTGTAACTCGAGTCTATACCACGAGGTAGGGAAGGTAATCGAACCGGTATCTTGGCTCAGCGGTTAATATTAATAAAACATGGCCAAGACACAACACAACCCTAGCCTAAAATCTGCGCAGACCTAGACATGCGGATACACACCACCGCACCCAAGTCCCACAATTTTTCTAAAACAAAGTGAGTACCCTAAGGAGTCCACCAAAGGGTTGGCTAGTACTTAAGCTGACCACTTACTAACAAAATAAGTAACGAGGTCATGCCCCAACTTGGATATAAATCCATTAGTCAGGAACACAAAGGCTATTAAGCAGTGAACATATACTCGTCAGAGACTATAAAGACCTATCTATGATGAAGGCCGAAACACTCACCTAGGACCTAGTCCCAGCTAGTCCCAGCTTGAATACTTTAGCCCACACCACACAAGACAAGTAAGACACCCACTTAACCATAAGAGGCAAAGAGTCCAACTTACCAACATAAATGCTAACATTCTATCATGTGAAAAGTTATATAAATGTCTATTCAGCAGAACAATCCCACAATATTAAAGGCTTCAGGGAACCTAGGGCCGTTTCTACAATATAAAAAACTATTAAATTCAACCAACTATACATGTGACTAAAAACTTGATAAATGGCCTAAAACAAGAAAAAGGCCGATTATCCAATTCATATAAAATTTCATCCAACCAATTTTTACCGCAACCCTGACCTTGCGGCAGTGCGGGTTAAATTGCGGCTGACCAATCACTCAATTGACTGACATCGAATCAGTCAAAGGGACTAAGGCTCAATTTTCGGCACAATCAACAAAACATTACAATTAGCACTATAAAATTTATTTTGAGCCTATTCATTACAAATTTTATTTTATAATCTATCCTAACATGTGCAACTACTAATATAAACTTAATTTTTACCATTAACATAATTTCTACTACTAATATGATTCAATTCAAAAGTATACTCATATGTGACTTATACTAACTACAACATTAATGAACCCGAAATGACAAATATTGCATGAAAAACCGCGAAACAAGCGACGGACCAACCCGGGCCAAGCACGGGCCTGCCGCGGCCCGTCACGGGCCTGTTTCACTGCTGTGAACAGTACCGCGGGTCTGTGAACAGTAACTTTTCTATAAATTTTTCGGTAAAACGACGCCAAATAATACTCATACGGACTCCGAATTGAGTGATTCAAGTGGCTAAACCACCTAATTTTTCGACGCCGTTCAATCTGTCATATTTTTGGAAACATTGGAAAATGTCTCGGTCCGTCATCGACACGTTCCAGCCAACCCGCGGATTTGTCCCCTCAAATAATTACTCATCCAAATTTGTTCTAAACAATAATATACAAATGGTTAACTTAAACTAACAAAAGACAAGCATTAAACATGCATGTAACCCATTTTAAACATGTGAAAATTTACTACTCAACCAAAAATCACAAAAACATACAAAAAGCAAAGCATGTGACGATTTTTCGTCGAGTAACTCGAAATATGTTACCTTAAGCTAGAAAATGAGCAATTAGCACCTTAAAAA
Source organism: Silene latifolia (assembly GCF_048544455.1). Classification (NCBI taxonomy): domain Eukaryota; kingdom Viridiplantae; phylum Streptophyta; class Magnoliopsida; order Caryophyllales; family Caryophyllaceae; genus Silene; species Silene latifolia. The sequence goes on along the minus strand of NC_133527.1, from coordinate 8,518,980 downwards.
CCAACCCTAATCTGCCGACTAACCACTATCTTCGACAATATACGAGTCCCCAAACTCGTCTTCCAATTTTTCACCTAAATAAACAATAAAAACACAAAAATAAGCTTAAAAACCGAAATTATACCAAAATTCGTCTTAAAACAACTTCAAGAAAACTGAAATTAAAATATACCAGGAGGTAGATCTCGACGAGAGGATTCCGGAAACATAAATTATGCGAAAATCCGATAAGAAATGAGGAAGTTATGGTGATTTTAGCTTAAATTTTGTAGAAAAATGGTGTTTGTTTGTTTAGAATAGGAATAGAATGTAAGGAAGATAAGAAAATCAGAAAAAGAAGGAAGGGGGAAGGGGGTGCTGCGTGAAAGGGAAGGAGAAAAGGAAAGGAGGAAGGTGCGGGTTTTTAGTCGGGATTTTACGTCGGTTTTGGCTCGTTTCGATAATAATTAGAACCGCTTGTCAAATGCAAATTCCGACAAGACCAAAGTTCTTAGACACGAGATTACAAGAAAATTGAATACTCATACGACCCATTTCCAAAATCGTTTACCCAATTTTCAATAGAGTTGTCATTTTTCCCCGAAAAGCCCTTATTTCGAAATAAAAAGTTTTTATACGGTTTAAACTATTTTTAAACACTTCGAAACTATCAAAATAAATACTTTTCTTCAAAATATAATAAAATTATATTTCTTTGAATTATTATTACTTGAAATACATTAATATCAAACTTTATTTGATTAATAAATTACTTCCGCAATATATTAACGGTCCGAAATTACGGGGCGTTACAATCACCCCTCCTTTTAAAAAGTTTCGTCCCCGAAACTTAGAAGGAGAAATTATAGTAAACAATATCTTAATTGTAATCATAAAAAAAATATAGGTATCTTTTCAATGAAACGGTGATACTCTTGTTGATCAGGCAGGAACATCCACATTTCATATCAAAGATAAGGTAAAAAGGCAAATCACTTGTATAAATCAAAAACCAAAATACCTTCAAAACATTAATGCAGAGTTTACAAAATTAGGTTAGGTTTGCAGAAGTGACATAAACTTTTAAGAATGAAACGAAGCGGTATTTGGAAATATTTAGAAATTTCCGAAATGAAAAGTAACTTAGACATCATAGGCGCAAAGTATGCTAAAAGAATTCAAGCTTAACTAATCAATAAGAGCTATGATGAATTTCATGGGGTAAAAATTGAAGTCGAACCTAAAAGGGTGTCAAAGATGGAGTTTCATAGGTTACCAACATCAAACTTATGAGAAGAGTATGATGAAGTAAGGAAGAGAGGTATGAGCGGTAACGCTCATGATCAAGGAAGAAGGGAAATTAGACCACAAGGAAACGCCATAAACCCTTATCTCAAACAACAACATCACTCAAATCGGTTCCAAAAACTTCCTAACAACCAAACTCATAACCACATCGCTCCCAATGGTTTCCTCAAAAAGTAAACCTTCAATCAAGAATCCCAATACCAAGCTCTAAACTCCAAGAGAAGGTTCCTCAAATATTCCACACGGTTCTTATTTCAAAACAAGGTAGTAACATACCAACCCCAAAATCTGAAAAATCAATAGGATCTCAAGTTTCTCTATCCTTTTACTCATTAAGGATTCCCAAAAGCGGAACTACACTCAGCTACACTCAGCTACAACACCGTCCCATCATCTCAAGTACTCAATGCGACCTCAAGGTCTATAAAACTATAGGATTAACAAATTCTTCTCAATACTAAGTCTCTCTCAACTCAAGAACTCTCAAGAGCCAACTAATACCAAATCACATCACCAATCCATTCTGGTCATCAACATCCCCAAGGAGTATTCTTTCAAATTTGATATCCTAAACTTACTTACCATCAAATTCTCAAGGAACAAGGTCATAATTGTAACAACACTTATCACCTCAGAGTTCCTAAAACCATAAATTGAAATTATGTTTCTTAGCCTAACAATTGGTGTCAACCATACCATTACCCTTTCTAGTTACCAAAACAAGTGCTAAAACCTCCCAATAATGTAGCTTACTCCCACTCTCATACCATACCTCAAGTAGTAATCAATATCACTCACTAAAACCAACTAATAATCCCGCATTTAACATTCCTCACACGGTAACATATACATTATCAAACCCTCATCTCCAAAGTGATTATGGAAGCCAATCACAAACTCGACTTACTTAGTCAATCTTACATCCTCAAATCCACCATTCAGTTTCATCCATTTTAAGTTAAGTACTAAACACTAGTATCCTAAACATAAACAACAATGTCATGTTCCATAACCTTAGTAACCAATGCAACTCACACTTGACACACAAAATCCACCAATCCAAAGTACTCACTTTATCAAGGATCTATAGGTATAAGAACCATCAAGTATGTCTCATCACACTACCTAAGTCTTTTCAACATCAAATCCTCCCAAAACCAGGAAAGGGTCAAACACAAACAATCCCGTCAAAGGTCATAATTTCCCAACCAAGGTCAACATTTCTCAAAAGAAATAGTGTTATAAAAAGGCGTTAAGGAAGGATAAGCAAGGAACAAAGGCACATGTTAGGAAATAAGGAGTCGGACCGTAAAGATAACGGTTGACAAAAATAAGAGGTATTCGAGTTAAGAAGATATCTCGGACAAAAAGAAGATACGTAAATTTTGGCATAAGAACAGGGTTCAACGAACGTTAAAGAGAAAGAAAGGAGAACAGAAGTGGCATAATGAAAGGGTTACCGCTTACCAAACACTCATCAAAGCTTACGATCGACATGATAAAGTTACATCACTAAGGTGTTCAACAAAGCCTCAAAAGTCTACCAAATCATAGGACTAACAAGGACTCCACAATGGTAGGTATTCCTCAACTCAATTGGTTCTAAGAGCCAAAATCAATTCACCACACAAATTCATTTGTTACCATCCATGTCCCAAAGTATCTCCTTTACCATTCTCATCATCGAACTTCACTTACTATGTCATCCCCAAGTACCATGGCTTGTCTACTCCATCATCTCACCACTTAATACTTCTAGTCTCCGATACCATAAATTAGAATCACACCCTTGAACTCACGAACTACATCGAACAACATTCCACCAAAATTCCCAAATCCAGATATGATAAATAAGGTCAACCACGTGTTCTCAAATTTCGAAAGGCCAACAAGGGCTACTCTATACTAGATTTGGTCAACTCAAAAGGTTTAACAAACTAACTAATTCCAAAGTACAATACCAATCCATTAAGCAACATCAATGTCCTATTGTATTCCTTTCAAGGCCTACAAGGATTAGTGCTAATTATCATTCCTTTAATTCTCCACAGGAAACACCGAGACTCTCAAATGAAGTAGCTCAGGTTCATTCCATCTTATGTGCTATGGTAGTACCCATGCTCAATCATCTATAACAAACATGTTCTCAATAGACATAAATCCCAAGGTGTTTCTCATTTCACTAAGTTCTCATATCAAGCACAACTAACAAGACTAACCAAAAGATCCCAAGTTATATTCTCCTATACAACTCAAACCCTAAACAATCAATTTCTCAACTCGTTCACGCCCTCCAATGATACATTCTCTCAAAACCGGGTTCTCTTGAACAAGGGAACTATCCTGCGGGATAAAAGGAAGGTGTCCACAAGGACTCTTATTATAAGAAGAAAACGAACCAAGGATGAATCAGGAGAAAGAATTGAAGAGTAGTTGCCAAGGCGAGATAAGAGGAATTTGAAAGACGAATGAACAACGAAATTGGAAGATTAAGGTAAGATACACTGAATACGGAAAGAAATATCGAGAAAGTGGAAGCATTCTTCATTTGGCATAACCAATCTTTAACGACACCAAAATGAATAACTAACAATCAACAAGCTTAACAATTAGCAATCACAAACAGACTACCACATAAAATCCTAACTCTACCCATCCTACCCATCTCTCAAGTTTATTATTTAAAGGTCAAGTGATTTTAGGTGGGGTGCACAAACGTGCGTCGGGAGCAAATAAGCTCTGATACCAACTGTGACACCCTCAAACTTTAGTCTTAAATAAAGGCGCATATTTTACGAGTCGGTTTTGGCTCGTTTCGATAATAATTAGAACCGCTTGTCAAATGCAAATTCCGACAAGACCAAAGTTCTTAAACACGAGATTACAAGAAAATTGAATACTCATACGACCCATTTCCAAAATCGTGTACCCAATTTTCAATAGAGTTGTCATTTTTCCCCGAAAAGCCCTTATTTCGAAATAAAAAGTTTTTACACGGTTTAAACTATTTTTAAACACTTCGAAACTATCAAAATAAATACTTTTCTTCAAAATATAATAAAATTATATTTCTTTGAATTATTATTACTTGAAATACATTAATATCAAACTTTATTTGATTAATAAATTACTTCCGCAATATATTAACGGTCCGAAATTACGGGGCGTTACATGACGGGTAGTAGCAGCGTGGGCCAAAGGGCTGAATGGGGTGTCAGGAGTTTGTTTGTGAACGAGGAGTTCGTGATTAATAAGTTTCTCGTGCAGGGCTTCGAAGGTGATGGGTACGTCTCGTGCACGAACAGTGTCGATAAGAGACTTATAGAGAGTTTGGTCAAGGCCTTCAAGGATTTGAGAGGTAATATCTTGATGTGACCATAATTAGCGCACATTTAGTCCCCTAATTGAGCCTATTTTGCATACTATTATAGCATTTCATGGCCATTTTATCCGTCAAAACCTTCCTATTTGCTTTTCTATCGCATTTCATATGTTTTGTAGAAAAGGAGATAATAAGGCGGAAATTCCCGTCTTTCGTGCATATTTGGAAGCTTATTGATGATATTAGATGGACTAGTATGAAGAGGAGGCAAGAATGATGACCAAAGATGTAGGAATAAAGTGTATGTAGAAGGATCAAAGGGTTAAAAGTAAAAATGACGAGAGGGAAGGCATTACAAGAAGAAATCGCTCAAAAACCGAACCAAGGGTTGCTCCTTTGGCTCTAAAAATATGCTAGATGGAACCGCATCGAAAAATCAAGTGATCTAGGCTTTTGAATCACTCCAATAGGAGTCCGGATGAGGAAATAACGTCCGTTTTACAATCCGAGCTCAAGATACAGCTCAACCCGCTCGGGTCAAATTCAACCCGCTCGGGTTGAAGCCCAGGACGCCCATATTTCGCTCGGGACGAGCGGATTCCTGGACAGGAAACTTTTCCTTGCTACGTGAACCACAATCCGAGCGGATTCTCCCAAATCCACCCGGATTGCATCTCCCAAATCCGCCCGGATTCCCCCAAATCCGCCCGGATTGCATTTTCAGAATCCGCCCGGATTCACCCTATTCCGCCCGGATTTCTTCACAGCACGGATTATCTTCTTCAAGCTACGAAAAGAGAAGCCCTTCTCTCAGAAAATACCGGAGTCTCCTTGCTCAACTTAAAAAGTGTAATTACTAGTTTAGCCCTTAGTTAACCTAATGCATCCCACCTAATTTCCACTATAAATACCCCATCTTTGTAATTAATCAGGCATGTTGTTTTTGGGTAGAAAATCTCTCTTTAGATTAGATTAGGAGTAGATTAGAATAGATTACTCTTTAATCTTTCCACAAATTACACATTAATCTCTCCTTAATTATTGTTCAAGTTTATTATTCAAGTTTATTATTGGGTAATTGAAGATTTTTGGGTTATTATTGGAGGATTGACAACCTTCAATCAATCATCAAGTTCTTCTATTTATTCTTTGCATTATTATTATTGGAATCCTCATAGGTATAATCCTCTTAATCCTTGTTTTAATTATTGTTAATCTTTCTTACTTGTTCATCATGTTTTACCTTGTTAATATGATTGACAACCTTGTTAACATGCTAAACTTGATAATGAGTGAGTAGTTTCTTTAGCTAGGATTAGTGGGTAATTAGGGGAAATCAACATGGGATTGATTCATGCTTAATCTAATATGTTTCCATGATCAAATTGCTTGCTTGTTGTGATGTCAACTTTATGCACATGTTATGTTTGATGAAATGCTAAGCCTATGAATCCTTGCATTTTTACCATCTCTTATCTACTCAACTTGACTTGTAAGATATAAACCAACTCGAGTCTTGTTAGACCATGCATAGAAGTTGAATAGGAGGAAAGTAAGTCGACTTGTAGGTGTTGTACAATCTAATCGATTCGGCTCCGGGACCCAACTCTTCCTATGAACCGTAAGATATAACCCAACTCGGTTCCTCCACAACATTAATTGCTTGCAACCTTGTGAACATGTTTGTATGATCAACACCATGAATCCCCTATGACCCCATGATATCCTAGCACTCTTAATCATTTGTTTACATCCTTCCTTTTATTGCTTGTTTTACTATATTGCATGCATTAGTTTAGACACAACTACAAACCCAACCAAATTGTGACACTAGCATAAATTGATATAGATAGATTTAGAACCCAAAGCACACCGTCCCATGGATCGACCTCGACTTACCGCTAACTAGTTGTTTGTTGAGTATTATAAATGTGTTTGATTGGATGAGTGACGACCTCGACCACGTCATATCTTCATTGCCAACGGGTTTTCCTAATTGGGCAAGGTTGGCAGCGTAGGTCTTAATCTCGAGCATATAGTCCGAGACAGATTTGTTACCTAAAGATATGCTACGGAGGCGGTTTTTTAATTGGAGTATGTGACCGCGTGAGGGGTTGGCGTAGGTTGTTTCGAGTAGGGTCCAGGCGGCGTGGGAGGTGGTTGCATCTAAGATAAGGGGTGCAACCGAGTCAGCAAGAGTTCCAGCAAGAGCACCTAATATGAGTTGATCTTGCTTGAACCATGTGCTAAAGGATGGGTTTGGAACAGGGTCAGGGTTAGTGTTGGTGGCCGTGGGTTTTGGCGTGATGGTTTTAGGTGGTGGAGTGGATGTTCCGTCGAGGAAACAAAACAGCCCGAAACCTTGGAGGAGTCGAGTGATCTGAAATCGCCACGAACGGTAGGTGGTGGGTGTTAATTTTGTGCAGGTCGGGAAAGAGATGGACAAAAGAGGTTTGTTTGGTTCATCGGCATTCGGAATCAGGGCATTCGATGGGTTGGCCATGGGTATATGAATGACGAGCACAAGAAGAAGCAAGGTTAGGATCGATGTTGGAGTTGATACCATGTAAAGAATGTATTTTTTTATATTATGAAGAAATGTACATCACTGTATATATAGTTACGGGAGGGAACACATCCCTATATTCTAGCAATTAAACTAGGAAACAATAAATTGTTATAGTAACAAATAAGAGAATAATATATACAATATTATAAGTATCAATTAGCATCAGTTAGTCGAGATGTGGTTGCTGCAATCAAGGAATTACGGTTGACTTGATTTATCTTCAATAATATACTTAGTTAACGCTAAAAGAAATATTTGTGTTTATTTCACTTAATTTTCGGTTTTCTTGGGATAGGACGGAAAGGACTGGAGGGTAGAGGTGATCAAATGGCCCAAGCCCATTGGCCCGACCCGGCACAGCCCGCTTTTTTGAAGGGCTTGAGCCTTTTATTTTGGCCCAAAAAAGCCCATGGGCCGGCCCAAAAAAGCCCAATGTACTTTTGGGCCGGGTTTGGGCCAAGCGTTTGGCCCAAATTTTGGTCCGGCCCAACCCATATTTATTAATTAAGGAATATTTTTCTTATAAAATTTGTTTAAGTAGCGTAAATTTTATATATAATTCCTTATAAACTCATGTATATATTTATTGAGATTTAAAAGCGATGTTCACATAACATAAATCATATCTACTAGATATGATTAAGCATTATAATGTGTCGATGGTTGTCTTTTATTCTATTTTTGGAGATTAATTCATATGTATTTCATCATATTTTGTACGATTTTTTATACTAAGTGCACATTTAAAGTACAAGTTGAAGGTATTATACTACTTATCTTGTTCGGTAAGTCGTAAATTTTAGGGCCCAAAAAGCCCATATAGGCCCAAAAGCCCGATTTAGCCCATAAGGGCTGGGCTTGGGCTCACTAAATAGGCCCTCTCATTTGGCCCGATCCGGCCCAACCCGCACATGTGGGTCATTTTTATCATCCCGGCCCGGCCCAAGCCCGCATAGGCCCGGCCATGATCAGCTCTACTGGAGGGTGCAGACTGCAGAGCCAGGACCTGTTCTAACTTCTGCTTTTAGTGGCTTATTCTTTGCATCAAAGAAATTTATTAAATTTCCCAATAAAATTTTTTATTATATGAATTTAAATAGTCAACAGCTACTCAAGTTTGACCGAAAAAATCATGAATCTTCAGCAGCCCATGAGATCATATAATTCATACGAGTATATACCACTAGGCCAAAGAATATTATTGATTTATAATATTGTATATCCTAAATATAATGGCTAAACTTCTCCAATCTCTATTTAATTGAATTATTGTCCTTGCATTGGACCATCAATTTTTTTGTACAAATCTAAATCTAAATCTCTGCTCTTTTTTTGAGGAAAACAGGGAGGGATATTATTATTTCGAATCAAAATCCATTAGCGCCAAAATCGCTACTGTACATTGAAGTACAATAATAAAATAAAAACAAAAACTGAGTGATCTTTTAAAATGGGAGAGCTAAAGACTTGTTATACGTTGGATGAACTAGAAACTGCAACATATAACTTTTGCGAAAGTACATTTCTTGGAAAGAGTTGTTATAGTTCGGTTTATTATGCTTTCTTGCCTAATTCTGAACAAGCTGCTGTTAAGAAACTTGATTTGAGTATTGATCATGATTCAGATGCTGATTTCCTTGCTCAGGTATCTTTAATTTGCTTCATTTGTTGTTTTGTGCTAGTTGGTCGACTTATATTGGATCGAGTCATGTTACGATTTGGATTGAATTATATTTATTTCCTATTACGTCCCCTAACTCGAATGCATGTTGGGTTCGAAGAGTGGTTAGTGTATAGGCTCCCCCCATACCATGTGCTGAAATTTCACTTCGTGAGTTATTGTAGGCAGTCAGGATTTGAACCCATGACCTTTGGTCACACTGGCTCTGATACCATGATAGATAAACCATGTCAACCAAAACCTTAATGTGATGGTTGACTCCCAACAATTATATTTATTTCCTATTAATGTTTAGGTACGATTTGGACCGGATTGGTTTTCCCAGTCTACTTTGTAGTAATATGTTAAGACAAAAACCATAATACTAGCAGCTAGACTAGCAAAACTGACCTCACCCGAATATCCTAGCTCGCACTCGACTTGCACCCGAATTAAGGTAATCTGACCTGAAATCCGAATTGATTTGGACCCTATGTACAAAATGAAGTGCGGTGGGCTAAACAAAGAAAAAACTTGGAAAATGAGATGACGTTATTGGGTGGTATTGAAATAATCAAACATCCAAAATGTACCATTAAATTGATGGTGGAGCCAGGATTTTAGGTCAGCGGGGACGAAAATTTCAGCGGAGCAAAAGCCGAAGGCCGAAGGGGTTATAGTACGGAGTATAAGACAACATCGGAAAAATACGAAAATTTTAACTAAAAATTTCGAAATTTTCAAACAACAGCGGGGCGGACGCGCCCCCCAGCCTTCATATCAAAAGCATGGAGTATTAAGGGGTGACGCTTTAGCATTGTAATTAAATAACTTAGGAAATAAATAGATAAACAAATGATTGAGACATGATTCTGAAACATTGCGGATAAAACAATATCCGTTATTCTAAATTGTTGTTGTTGACTGTACGTTGCAGGTGTCGGTGGTTTCTGCACTAAACCATGAGCATTTAACAGGACTATTGGGTTACTGTATGGAAGACGGAAACAGATACTTGGTTTATCAGTATGCTACTAACGCTACCTTATATGATGTATTATACGGTACGACTCCGTATATTTTACATTCTACTCATTTGCTTAACGGGTTGGTAAATTTTTCCGTTCACAACCAAGGTTAATTTGTGCTACGATGTGGGTAGTAACTAGTAATGACACTCTTATTTTTGATCAGGTATCCGATTTCTAACTCTTAGAAATGAAAAACCGAAATTGGAAAAATTTTCTTTAGATTGTCTTCGGGTACAACATAAAATTATATTTGTGTTTTATGTCATATAATTTTTTAATTTTCTTGTCCGGGATAGGAGCGAAACGAGAAGCATGGGGACTAAGTTGGGATGAAAGGGTTAAAATTATGTATGGTGCTGCCAAAGGTCTCGAGTACCTCCACGAGGAGGTGACACCATCTATTGTTCACGGTGATGTTAGACCGAGCAATGTTCACATATTTGATTTCTTGACCTCCAAAATTGCCGACTTCAACTTGACCAGAGCATTAATAGACGATAATGCACCTCGTACTATTTCAATTAGAGCACCCGGATCATATGGCTATGACGCCCCTGAGTATGCCTTCTAACTATAGTACATTCAATGTCATGTTGCCAATTCAACACATTTTTTCTGTCTATATGATTTTCTTCTTTTCGAAACCAGGTGTGCCACAACAGGGGAAATAACTGTAAAGAGTGATGTCTACAGTTTTGGTGTTCTTCTTTTAGAGATCTTGACGGGTAGGAAACCCGTAGATGATACATTGCCGGAAGAGGAACAAGATCTTGTTACATGGGTAATTTTTCTTATTGATTTTATCGTCCGTCTTTCAGACATCTTTCCATCGTTTTCTCATTATTGATTTTGTCGACAATGTCGTTTCACCAGGCAACTCCGTATTTAAGTGAGGACAAAGTGGAGCATATCCTCGATCCCAGGCTAGATGGCGATTTTCCCCTTGAGGCTGTGGCTAAGGTTTTACTCCTTTTCCTTTTTTTAGTGCACACTGGTAAAACCCCGAGTATACGTGATAGCCTGCAAACCACTACACCGGCTGTAAATCAGGATAATTGTTTATATAGAATTGTAAAGTGACTATTTCGTTTTCAGGTGGCAGCTTTAGCAGGGCTATGTATCCAGGATGAACCAGATTTCCGGCCAAACATGGCAATTATAACCACGGCTCTCGAGCCACTTCAATACGTGCCAGTATCCGATGAAGTCGAAACTGCAATTTCAATCAAGTATTATACTTTGGAAGAACTAAATAGTGGCACCAACAACTTCAGTCAAATGTCATTGGTTTCAAAAGGTCCTTATGCACGAGTTTATCGTGCTTCGTTCAGTGACGGACAACAGGCTGCTATAAAGAAATTTGATACCAGTATTCCACAGTGTACGGACTGGGATTATTTAGTTCAGGTACGTTTAAGACTCCTTCAGACCATAAATCGCGAATTTTATTCGAGGCAGTTTACAACATTTATTTACTTGTTTTGGTTGCAGATACAAATAGTTATGTTTCTACACCATGAGCACTACATTCAACTATTGGGGGAGTTTCGGGATGATGATAACCGATATTTGGTGTATGAGTTTGCGACAAAGGGTTCTTTACATGATATGTTATATGGTAATTATTCAAACTAACTTCTCTTACTGTTGAGACGAGACCCCGGACCAATTAATAAACTATACCACCAGTTGTATGGTGTAGAAATCGAGCTCTACATTAAAAATTTCGAGTTTTGTTTTAAAGAATCTGAGCTATACTGTAAAGTTTCTGAACTCACACACTTAAACGTAAAAGAAATAAACTTTAAAAAAGCTCGAGAAAGTTACACATGCTCGGATGCTTATGCTTATTATACAACTGGAGGTATAGTAGTATTTGTGATCCCGGACCCTGTTGTCGTTTTCAATTCATGTTACATAAATTCAAACTTAGCTTCATCCCTGAAACCTTGGATTTGCCTTGGGCAGGAAGGAAACATGTGTATGGTTCAGAACCAGGACCGGTGCTAACATGGGCCCAGAGGGCTAAAATTGCGCACGGTGCTGCAAAAGGTCTTGAGTACCTCCATGAGAAGGATGACCCGCGTATTGTCCATGGTGATATTCGATCAAGTAATGTCTTGTTGACTCAAGGTGTTTCTGACGACTACTATCCTAAAATTGGCGACTTTAATTTCACACACGTGAGACACGTCCTTGGAATGGATGGTTACAGTGGCCCTAAGTATGCCCTCTTCCTCTAGCTACCATGTTATCATATGCTCCCTCTGTCCCAGTCAATAGTTTACGACTTTACATTTGCTTTATTTCCCCCTCACAAAATAAAGTAAACGTAACCTATTTACTGGGACAGAGGGAGTGCATTTATTTTTTGTCGGATATATAGTTTTCCGTATAGAGTTACAGATACATAATCTATTGTACAACAGGGATGCATTAGAGAGACTGAATCCAAAGAATGATGTTTACGATTTTGGTGTCGTTCTTTTAGAGCTAATTACTGGAAGGAAACCAGTAGATAATACAATGCCGGAAGATCAACAAGATCTTGTTACATGGGTATGTTTCCCTATTATCATAATAATATCGCGGTCTTTTTGGAAATTTAATTCATCCTTGTCAAAATTAACTCCGTCAACAATCACACCACAGGCGATTCCATATTTATCTGCTGAGAATGTGGAGCAAATCATTGATCCCAAGCTTAACGGCGATTTTTCACTAGACGAAGTGGCTAAGGTTCTCCTCCTTCAAATTTGTTCCAAGAAAATCTACATTTTTTTTTCACTGAACTTCTGTTTTAAAAATGGTTGTCTGGTTTTCAGGTGGCGGCAATAGCAGGGCTGTGTATTCAAGATGAGATTGACTCGAGGCCTAATATGTCAACTGTGGTCGGGGCTCTCCAGACTCTTGTAGAAGTTTAACCATAAAGATTGATCATCAATGTTTTTAGTTGTAATTAGACTGTAATTCAAAAGTTTAAACATTGGTTTCTTTCATTTTTCGGCTTCTTAGATTTCCGTATGTCATTATATTCATTCGCTATTTATTTATCATCAATAATCAAATGCAATCAAGACTCTGTTTACAGGAGGTGTATTCTATATTTTTGCTAATCATCCTTGGAATTCAAATGCTACTCATCTAATGTAATTTGGGTGCTAACGCATTATTGCGATCATTGATCGTCATCCTTGTATAATTGTATTGAATGTCCATGTCGAGATTGTCGACTCATCGTCTAGACTAGAGATTCCTGAACACTTCTGGCATGCAGTTTCATGGTCGGCCTGGTTTGTATCAGCTGGAAAATCTGATTCTCTAATACTTGTGTATTAAAAGCTTGTATTCTTATCGCGAGAATTCAATAATTTCTTCATGTTTTAGCTAGAGGTTGAGAAGCCAAAAGCTTTCATATACATATACTAGACCTGACAAAACGAGTTAACGGGTCGGGTTTGGGTCAGGCCAATTCGAGTTGGGTTAGTTCGGGTCTCTCATTGATTTTGGGTTCGGACGGGTCATTTCGGGTTTCGGATATGTTTCGGGTTTGTTTGTCGGGACTTTTTCGGGTCAAGCGGGTCAGGTTGTTTCGGGTCGGGTCGTTTTCGGGTCAATGAATAATAGAGAAATAATCATTTCAAGTCTTTTCGGTTCAATTAGAGTTATATTTTTTCGGGTCCGGTCAGCTACGGGTCAAAAAAACTCGGGTCATGTTCGGCCCGGGTCAGGTTAATTCGGGTTTTCGAGTGATGTAGTTCAGGGCACTTCGGGTCTCGGGTCGGGTTGCTTTTGTCAGGTCTACATATACTCCTTCCGGTCATTAAAATATTTCTCACAAAGAATAATAAAAAAGACAAACAAATGACTAGAACAAATGTAGTATTGATTTTGGTTCACCAAAGTACTCTCATAGGGATGAAATTCCGGTCATTTTCGGTCAATTCATGTTAAATTTTAAACATGGGTCAGCTTCAGGGTAACACTAAACGGAAGTAAGCCGATAATCCGATTCTTAGAAATCACCCTATTTTCCAACTTATCATCACATATTTTGAATGAAAGAACAAAATGGGTTTGTATTATAAAAATGAATTAATGATCATCCCCTATTTACTAAATGAATAGACGAAACTCCAACTTTTTCCGTCTAAAATATATTTCCTAAAATAGTGCTTGGTATTTTTAGCGTGGACATGATAAGTTATAAATGAATATAATCTTTTGTATTTAAATATTTATAACATTTAATATTTCACATTCTGCACAAATTTATCTCCGATCTTTTTAGGATAAGAAAATTCTTTTTTTATAGAACTTATTTATAAAAATTTATTAACTTTTTATGATAAGAAGTTGCGGCTAAAAAATATGGTATTAGTAAATGTTTGCTAAAATTCATTGACTTTTTATGATAAAAATTTGCAGCTATAAAATATGTTATTAGTAAATATTTGTAAATTGACATCATTAATTTCTCGGTAAAAAAACAAATATAAAATTAAAAAAAAAAACTCATTTTGTTACTTCTTACGATTTAAATTTTTATTTATTTCTCTAATCAAAATACATTAAGGACAACATGAAAAATAAGTGAATTGTCAATTTAAATCCTATAAATCTCCACTAAACTAAAAGAATAAGAGTTGCTCACAATTTTTCCGCTCAATTGATTGACAAATATGGTGGGCCCATATTAAAATTATGACTTTTAGTTTATTTACTAAAGATTGCATCCACCGAATAAAATATTACAATCAGAATAAAACATTACAATCAAAACAAATGCCAACTAAAAATAGGCTTAACACTGCCATTATTCCCGCTTAATATACCCGTAGTATACTAATTTGTTCTTTTTTAAGTTGGTGGTTGGAGTTGATAAGGTTTCAATTTTATTTGCTTTTTTTTTTTCTAAAATAAATTGTCCTCTTTTTTTTTTGTTTAAGTTTAATAATCCTTATTAGTATGGGTTGTTCTTAATAAAGGAAAAGAAATAAGAATCAATAATTCTAATTTTTCCTATTAAAAATAAAGAAAAAAGAATATAAGGGTAAATAGTATTTTAAATTGTTTGTAAATCGTCCTTCTAGATGTGTCGTATACTGTTTATATATGTTTCCGTTATAAGGTCAATATGCGCTTTATAATAGCAGAGTACTGACTCTATATTAGATTATGTTATTCCATCACAGTCAGCTATCATTATTTTTAATAATAAAAATAGGTTCACACAAAAATAACTTAATCAAAAAGTCCTTTGAATAGTAAACCTTTTTTTTATATAATTTTACTAACATTATAATCAGTACATTATAACATACTATTATAACTACAACTCATTTATGTAATTTTTTTTAAAAAAATTACAAGCTCAATTAATTTAACCCTCTCAAATGCCGTGCTTTAGCATGGGATCTCAACTAGTTAACTAATAAAACAGCTAGTCTTGCTATAGACGGATATATCCGCTTATAGCTAAAGACGGGTCAAATAGCTTGAAAGTGGTGATATTTTTTGCCCCGACCACCCCACTTATTGTTTGTCCTATTAGAAATGTGGTATTGTATTTGACTAGTCTTTAGTTATAGACGGATATATGCTGTCTATAATGAAATTTTGTGCTAATAAAAAAGGGTCAAACAACTCATACGATAAAGTGGGTACGCTTATTAGGAAGACCTGAAAGAAATGAAATATTCACTTTATATCACAATCACTATTAAAAGGTTTATGAAAAACACGTATAGAAATACAAAATAGAGTGGTCTTTTAACTTAGCAAGAAACCGTCTGCTACGAGACGAATATTAAATCTACACAATTGCTACTTACTAGTTGGTGTACTAAATTCCCAAAAAATGCAAGTATGATCTTATTTTAAACAGTTAGTCTTGCTGAAGATGGGTCGGAGCAACTAACGAGTAATGTCACTCACAAAACGGATAGGGGGACAAGGTGGGCGCACCCCCATGTGCTTCCCTCTCTCCTGTATTTGGATCATTTGTGAGAAGAAATGGTATCCGTCACTCCAAAGTGACGGATACGTGCCGTCTTCAATGAAATTTTGTGTATTTTAAAGAAGGTAAACAGTCAGCAGCTACTCAAGTTTGACAAAACTCAGCACTCAGCAGCCCCCCATGAGGCCATGACAGTGTGTTACAGAAAATGGATAATACAGTAATATATAAATCAACTAGATCATATGGTCAACAATAATTTCTTTATATAATTTAATCTTAATTTATATATATAACTCAAAATTATACGGAGTACATACATAAATCTACATTCTATACAAAACATAATCACAAAAAAATAACTACAAAACCTTTGTACCTCGTCGAGGAATTTACATGTTTAATTTAATTTTACGAGTTTATTATATTAGAATATCTCTATATTCTGTTTATACTTAGTCAACAAGTTGACTAAGTCGAAAAAAATGGATATATGGAATGCAATAGACGGAATGAAAGCACCAAGAGCAGTTTATACATTAGATGATTTAAAAGATGTGACTGATAATTTTAGTCCAATGTCATTTGTTGCAAAAGGGAATCATGCTTGGGTTTACCATGCTCAAGTTACTTGGCAAGAAGCTGCTGTTAAAAAGTTGGATTATTCAAGTTTCGGAATGGATTCGGATGATGATTTCCTTGCTCAGGTAATTATTTTATTTTTATGATGTTCGGAAAATTTGAGGCGTGAGGGGCCTAACAGTGACGGTCGTCCCTAAACCATAAGAAAATTGAAAAAAAATTAGTCAAACGTTTTGACTTTTTATTTTCATTTCTAATTTACTTTATTTTAGTTAGAGTTGGCCATCAGCACGGGCTGACCCGGCCCGCCTTGGCCCGTTATTTCATGCAAATTGGCCCGACCCGGCCGTGGCCCGCCTTGGCCCCGGGCCTGGTTCTGGTCCTAAAATTTCAGCCCGGTCCGGTCTTGGCCTGCCATTTTACCAAAAATAATAAGAAATAAAAATAAATTGGTAAGGCCCGTCAGCCCAGCCCGCTCTTGGCCCGCCTCGGGTCTGGGGCCTGGTCAAGCATATCCCAGCCCGGCCCGACCCGGCCAAGCATGCCCCTCCCCTGGCCTGGCCTGGGTCTGACTAAGAGAGCCCGACCCGGCCAGCCCGACCCGGCCCTAGCCCGGCCCGAGTACAGGTCTAATTTTAGTAATAGTTCGTCCCCTGAAAATTAACGAATCTTGGTTCTGGCACTGCCTGCAAATCAGTTAAATTTACTTGTTTGGTTGTTTCTGGCAGGTGAATGTGCTCTTTACACTGCAACATGAGCATGTAACGCGGTTAATGGGTTACTGTATGGAAAACGATAAAAGATACTTGGTTTACGAGTTTGGGAGTCTTGGTTCCTTACATGATGTATTACACGGTACATAACATTTTCCTCATGAGCTGTTAAAAAAAAAAAAAAAAAAAAAAAAAAAAAAAACATTTTCCTGGTGACAAACGTTTGTTTACTTTTGTTTAAAATCAGACGAAGTTTGTATTTGTTTTATTATCGGTTTGATTTTCTATGGTCAGGGAGGAAAGGAATAGAAGGCGCAGAGCCAGGACCGATTCTAACTTGGGCTCAAAGAGCTAAAATTGCCTACGGTGCTGCCAAAGGTCTCGAGTACCTCCATGAGACGATTGATCCACCTATTGTTCATGGCGATGTTAGATCAAGCAACGTCCTCTTGTTTTACGACTACAGGTCCAAAATTGCTGATTTTGATTTGAAAAGAGCGGTGCCAGACAGCACAGCACCTTGTACCAGATCCCCTGGATCAAATGGCTACAATGGCCCAGAGTACGCGCGCGCACTCTTCTTCTACTGTCTTTCGAGAAACACTAAATTAAACATAGATGAAACGGTCTGACTTCTCCTTGTTTTCTGAAACAGGTGTGCCATGACAGGGAAAATGACGGAGAAAAGTGATGTGTACAGTTTCGGTGTCATTCTCTTAGAGCTTTTGACAGGAAGAAAGGCAGTAGATTATACATTGCCAAAAGGGCAACAAAGCCTTGTTTCTTGGGTACTTTTCTTTTTGTGATATTCTCTCGTGTACCCCTCATTTTCTAAGATAATGTACCCCTCTTTTCTTGTAAAAAAAACTTTGACTGTCAATAACTGGCTACAACCTACAAGTTGAGAATACGGTAAACTTTTTTTTCAAATTGTCCGTCTTTAAGAGATCTTAAATTTGAAAAAAAAATCACCGACGTCCGAACTCGTAGTCGGGAATTATGGTCGGTCAAAGTTTATTCGTTAAAAAAGTTTGACAAACCAAAACTACCGGGTACGAGTTCAAAAAGCGGTGATTTTTTTTTTTCAAATTCAAGGCCTTAACGAGATAATTGATTTGAAAAAAAAATTACCGTTTTTTGAACTCGTAACAGAAAATTATTATCGGTCAAAGTTTTTTTGTGAAAAACGAGAGGTACACCTTAGAAAACGAAAAAGTTCAGGGGTACACGAGAGAATATCCCTTTCTTTTTTTCATAATCGGATTTATCGCGTTTCCCAATATTGATTCCGCTGCTGACAATGTTAAAAACCAGGCGACTCCCTTTTTAAGCGCAGACAAAGTGGAGCAAATCGTTGATCCTAAGCTTAACGGCGACTTTCCTACAAAAGCCGTGGCTAAGGTGGCAGCATTAGCAGAGTTGTGCATTCAATATGAGCCGGATTTTAGGCCAAACATGAGAATTATGGTAATGGGTCTAGAGTCGCTTCAAGAGGAGCCAGAAGAAGCTTCTGTTGTGGCCGTAGGTGAAGGTGGAGTGAAGGTTTACTCGATGGATGAATTAAACGAGGCGACCAACAACTTCAATCACATGTCACTGATTGCAAAAAGTTGTTACGCCTCAGTTTTTCGTACTTTTTACAAGACCGGCGAAGGCCAAGTGACTGCTGTAAAGAAACTGGATATGAGTATTGCACAGGATTCGGATGCTGATTTTGCAGCTCAGGTATTTTTTAAGACTCGTTAAGAAAATAATCGATTTGATTTCCTAATTGCATCAGAATATTTACAGCTTTTGTTTACTGGTTTGTCGCAGCTGTCTGTAGTTTCGGCTCTAAAGGATGGTAACCTTGTGGAGCTATTGGGATACTGTTTGGAAGAAAATAACAGAATTCTCGTTTATGAGTTCGCAACAATGGGTTCCTTGCATGATGTCTTATATGGTATTTCACTTTCTAAGATAAAATTACAAGTCATTTGCATTAGTCGACCTCAAATCATCTTAAAAGACGTTTTTTTCCGAGTATTTCACTTCCTAAGATAATATCCCTTTTTCTTTTTCACTTTTTCTTTTCACCCATAGACGGTTTTAAAGGATGATTCATGTCAGCCGACCCCAAATCATTTTGAAATTAAGGCTCTGATGTTGTTGTTGTTGTATTTATATGTTCACTAACGCCTTGATTTTTCCTGTACAGGGAGGAAACAGGTTTCCGGCTCAAAACCAGGACCCGATCTTACATGGGATCAGAGGGCTAGAATTGCGTATGGTGCTGCGAAAGGTCTCAAGTACCTCCACGAGACAATTGACCCGCCTATTGTTCACGGTGGTGTCAGATCAAGCAATGTCCTCCTGTTTGACAGTTTAATAATACCACCCGATTACAACTCTAAAATTGCAGACTTCAACTTGACAAATGCATTGTTAGGCACCACACAAGACCTCGGGTATGTCCTATTCCATATCGTCTTAAACAATTCTACTTCGAATTGTATGTTTTCGTTACTAATTTTAACCAGTTGCGCTGTATCCCCGCTTGTGTATAACAGCGATGACTTGCTAGAGAAAAGAACTCGGAAGAGTGATATTTACGACTTTGGTGTTGTTCTTTTGGAGCTCTTGACTGGTAGAAAGCCGGTAGATGATACATTGCCAGAAGAGCAACGAGATCTCGTCACATGGGTAATTTTTCCTATCATCAGCTAACCATTCCTCTCTTTTAAACAGCTTATTGATCCTTCCACTTTACTGACTCGTCGACAATGTCTCACCACAGGCAACACCTTATCTAAATGCCGAGAATGTGGAACAAATCATCGATGCTAAACTAAACGGTGACTTTCCCCTAGAGGATGTGGTTAAGGTTCTCATCCTCTCCCTTTCTTCCACAAGAAAGTTCATATGATTTTTTCTCATTTGTAATTTGAAACCGAACCTTTGAGTTTCAGGTGGCGGAAATGGCAGGGCTGTGTATTCAAGATGACCCTGACTCAAGGCCTGACATGTCAACTGTGGCCGAGGCTCTGGAAACCTGATCTGCAAGAACGATAATTTTGCGATACTGAGAACTGAGGCTTGATCTGGCTGTGGTCGATGAAAGACGGCATGGAGATAACATTATTTACTACCTGATGTACTGATATTGGCAAGGACTACTGATCAATTGTATCTACCAATTCTAATTTTTTTGTCGCAAATTCTTATGTAAGACGGTCTCTTAATAATGTTAATGCGGATAATGTAAATTCATTCTTCTGTCATTTAAACCATCGTTTCATAACTGACGTTCCTAAAAACACAAATTATAGAATAAAACCATCTTACATGAGACGGTCATGTTATTGGTTTAACACGCTTTCATACTATCAATAAATGAGCGATTTTATATATAAAAGGACCGTCTCTCAATAATAATTGAAGAACTTTAGTTAAGGTTACAATTTCATACTGCTGCAGGCTTGCCATCTTTTCTGGGATCAGATACGCCAGTTAAAGTTTCAAAATTAACATTCCCAGCTGATTTTCCGAATGTTTGAATGATAAGCTGACAGATCGCTTGAATCCCGACTGACTCGAGTTGGTGACCCCTCTTTTCCAAGAAACGCCTCTTGTCTCCGGACAGCTCTATATGTTCTCCGTTGATCACCGTCAGATTCTCATAGTACACGACGTTTGGCATTAGCTGCACAACATCAAATATTAATCTAACTGTATAAATTCGGCGATTTAGTAAGTAATAACGGTAACTGGGGATATTCTCTCGTGTAACCTTGAACTTTTACGTTTTCTAAGGTGTACCCCTCGTTTTTCACAAAAAAACTTTGACCGGCGATAATTCTAAGGTACGAGTTCAGAAAACGGTAATTTTTTTTCAAACCAATTATCTCGTTAAGGCCTTGAATTTGAGAAAAAAATTCACCGCTTTTTGAACTCCTAGCCTGTATTTATGGTTGGTCAAAGCTTTTTTTAACGAATAAACCTTGACCGACGATAATTCCCTACTACGAGTTGAGACGTCGGTGAATTCTTTTTCAAACTAAAGACCTCTTAAAAACGGTCAATTTGAAAAAAAAAAAAAAAAAAGTATCGTATTCTGAGCTTGATTGTAGCCAAAAGTTATTGACGGTCATAGTTTTTTTCCAAGAAAATAGGGGTACATCTTAGAAAATGAAAAGGTTGATGGGTACACGAGAGAATATCCCTAACTGTAATATAACAATAGAAGTCTGAATACCTTGGGATAGACTCTTGGACTCTGAACAGCAGCAAGAGGGTTCATTCCTAGAACAAAGTGGTTGATGAAAACCTGAGTTACGGCCGCGATTATGTTTGCTCCACCACTACCACCAATCACCCCAATCAATTGACCATCCTGACAAATTCACAAAATGAAAAGATATAGTCGAAAGTTGTTTCGAGGAAATATCAGGACTCAGGAGACAGGAGCATTCCACAATATGATGTTAACTGAGGCCTTTACCTTTAGAACAATGAGAGGAGTCATGGCCGACAAAGGCCTTTTACCGGGTTGTATAAAATTTGCAGGAGACGCGGGAAGGTTGTTTTGTGATACTGCTGTCGGAGTTGAAAAATCATCCATTTCGTTGTTGAGCACGATCCCCGTGGAAGGAGATAACACCATTGCTCCAAAAGGATAGTTCACAGTTGTTGTTAATGAAACCGCGTTCCTCTCTGCATCAACAATGCAAAAATGACTGGTTCCATTGTCCTGCATCTGTTTCCACCTGCAAAATGCGAAAATTAAACCCATTTTATTCGCCTCTAGGCGAGTAGTAATTTGAAGTTAATTTTTTCATACCTGCCCTGGTAGTATTCAGGAGGGAAAGTTGTATTATCATAAATCTTGTGCCAAACTTTCCTTGCAAACGATGGAGAAATCATTTCCGAGACATACTTAGAAACATCGGCGTAGGCAGGGTCACCCAAGTTCACTCTGATAGCTAACATATGCTTTATAGCCTCGGTCAGCCTATGTAAGCCAAGAGATCCTTCAAGTGCCTTTGAACTTCCATAGTTCTTCAAAATGTTCACAATCTGATTTCCCCCAAAATCGCCGATACACAGAAAGATGTTAAAAGCATAGTGTAGGCGAAAAGCATGAAAGTCGCATATAGCCGTGTCTAACCAGCTCCTACATTCGACACTTGCAGTCGAGTATGAGTAACAACAACAACAACATCAGAGCCTTAATCCCAAAATGATTTGGGGTCGACTGACATGAATCATCCTTTAAAACCGTCTAGGGTGAACGCACACCTCAAAATGCGAAAGTATAGAAAAAAAAAAGGTGAAAAACAAAAGGGGAGTGAAACATAATACAAAAGAAGGTCAACTTAAGGTTTTAAAATCGAAGTACGGATTTCTTTTATAAAAACTTAGAATTTAAATCGAGAATAAAGATTAAAACGCTTTTCGGAGAACCTTAAAAGTGAACCAAGTATTAATATATAAGAAAGTTGTTGGTAAAAAGGTGTAATAAAACCGAAAAGAACAAATACAGTTTTAAAAATTAAATAAAAAACATTAAATATTTCAAATAACGTCAAAAATACTAAAAATCCACATGTATCATTTCCGCTTGAAAGTCCTAAAATTTGAAGAACTTACCATGGCAAGTCCTAGGGTTCCGCTCGAAGGAGGAGGCATCCCTAGTATCTTATACCCCATAACCTCAACACCTAAAGCATCTGTAACTCTAACTTTATAATTCCTGAGATCCTTCATTGTTAGAATACCTCCGGCCTTTCTGACGTCGTTTACCAATTTCTTACCGATTAAGCCATTATAGAAAGCTTGTGGACCTAGCTTAGCAACTGCCTTTAGACTTTGTGCAAGCTTTTTGTTAGAGCATTTGTCTCCTACCTTCAGCATTCTCCCATTTGGCGCGAAAACATGTCGTAAGCCAGGATCAGCCATGATTTTGTCTTCGTATTTTTGGAAGTAAGTTGCTAGATAAGGAAAGATTTGGAAGCCATTGTCTGCATAATGTATTGCAGGTTGGAATAGAGTTTGCCATGGAAGACGGCCGTACTTTTTCCATGCTTCGTGTAGACCTGCTAGCTCACCCGGCACACCCATTGATAAGGCGCCTTCATATTTCGTCTTGGGATCACTCTCGTACATGTTCTGTTTTGTTTTAAACATCAGAGTTAGTGTCTTTACAGACTGTCCTTTGGGTCAGGTCATTGTGGATCGAGGTCAGTTTAGGGGTGTGTGGGTGTTAAATTTGCGCATGGGTCATTTTCGTGTACAGTGGTTATGGATCAGGTCACTTCGGCCATTTTTCAGTCGTGGCTAACAAGATTATGATCAATATAAGCCATTTTGAGTTATTTTGGGTCTAATCAACTCGGGGCAAGTCTACTTCCTCTTGTCCTTTTGGGGTTTGGCTCGGTCTCGTTAAGCCCAAAAAAAAAAAAAAAAAAAAAAAAAAAGAGAGATTTTACGATGGTAATCTTGTGTTTTTTTTATTTTCTACATGTAACCTTGTTTTTAACAAAAACGCATTTGATTGGTCATAATTCACGATCAAAACTTCTGAAAGCGGCAATTTTTTTTTTTCAAATTGATAGGCTTTACGAGTTCTTTGATCCGGATAAAAAAGATTTCAGTTTCTGAACTCGTGGCAAGAATTACGGCCAGTCAAACTTTAAACTTCGACTGACCGTAACTCTTTGTAGCGTGTTCCGAATGCGACATTTTTTTTCAAACTGACCACGTTTATGATATCTTTGATTTGAAAGAAAAATCATCGCTTTTTGAATTCATGGTTGTGAGTGTTAGAACACATTAGATTGATGATGCCAAGTCCCCTTGTTATTTGATTGTTTGCTCTTAGTTGAAATTAGTGAATGAAGCAATCAAATGGACTTTCAACAATGATTCAAGATGATCAAGTCATTCAAGGAAGTCAAGACAATGATACTTTCCAAAGCCTTAGTCGATATATGTAAGAGTAAGTGTAACATTCTCATTTAAGTCAAGTAATGGCAAAACCATGCAACGGTACACTGTACCGTGGTTTCTGGTACTATCATACGGAGGAGCTTTCGGTCCAAATGTTTTTAAGTGTCAAAACTTTGCAAACTTTAAACCTTAAACATTTGAATTTTCAGAAACTTGAAAACAATCTGAGATTTTGGAGTCACAAGCCCACTTGACTAAGCCTCTAGATTTGTGCAAACACCTTTTACCAAAATGGCAAAAAAGACTTGTCAAACTTCTAAAGTAAGAAATGCTTTTTGCCATTTCGGTAAATTGTCACATGTTGAGTGTAGAAGCTTAAGTTTTCTGATTTCTTAAGCCCCAAGCCTATAAGTCTAACACTTACCATCACTCAAAGCTATTATTTATATATTGGATTTAATTCTTCAATGTGTACTTACCTGAGACTAAATCCACTATAAATAGAGTGTCTTAGTCACATTTATTTCTCAAGACTTCCAAAGCATTTATTGTAAAAACCTTGCAAATCATTTGTGCATTAAAAGCTTTGTTCTTCAAGCATTTGCAAAACGTTTTTCTGGTTTTAAGTCTTCAAAATTGTTTTCGAAAAAAAGCTGTAAAACCTCCAAGTATCGATTCATTTGATCTTGTGACATGATGAGTTTGTTCCATGATTCTCGTGTTAGATCTTCATTGTAATCTCCATGTTCATTTAGTGAACTCTTGAGATTCAAGATTCTGTAACACCTTGAGATAGAACCCATAAACTCTTGAAGCGGAGTAGCTTTAAGTTTGAGTGCAACCGGAGTAGGTTGGCGAGTTATTTTCATTGTAAGGGGTTTAGTAAGTTTGAGTAAATTTCTAAACAAGCAATAAAATAACGGTTGGACGTAGGCCTCGGAGTAGAGGCTGAACCAATTTTTTAAATGTCGTTTGTTTGTTCATTTACTTTTACGTTCTTCCACTTCGCTATTTCTCGCTTGTACCTAATCAAGTTCAGTGTCACAGTCAACTATACCGTGACATAGGACTGCTGTATCTTCTTGTGAACTTACATCTAATTAAGTTTCTCAAGTCTTGTACTTCACTTATTCTTTACTTAAGTTAATTAATTAACCAAGTTAAGAATAAATTTTAAAAAGGTACACCTAATTCACCCCCTCCCCCTCTTAGGTGTTAATCGTTCTTAACTCTTCAATTGGTATCAGAGCCTTGTGCTCTTGATATTGGTTAAATCCAAAGAGTTGATCCTATAGTTATGGACGATTCAAAACACACTAAGTATCCCATTTTCAAGGGAGAAAACTATGCCTGGTGGAAACATCGCATGGAGCACTATGTCAAAAGTGCGGACTATGAATGTTGGTTAATCATTCAAAAGGGTCCCCTCAAAATCGAAGTGACTAATGCTGATGGCACTAGCTCCTTGAAAAGTGAGGATAAGTATGTTGAGGCCGACTATAAGAAAATCGAGAAAAACTCTAAGGCCATGTCCATTCTTCAATATGGGATTGGTGACCAAGAGATTAATCGTATATCTGGATGTACCTCGGCCAAAGAGATTTGGGACACCCTAAACCTTGCCTATGAGGGAACTTCACAAGTCAAGAAATACCGTATTGATCTTCTCATGCAACAATATGAGATGTTCAATATGGAACGAGATGAGTCAATTAATAGTTTGTCTTCACGTTTTTCTAGTATTGTCAATGACCTTAAGAGTTTAGGTAGGGGTTTTCAATCCGAGGATTTAGTCCGTAAAATCCTTCGTAGCCTAACTGAAAAGTGGCAACCGAAGGTTACGGCTATTGAGGAAGCTAAGGATCTTTCATTGCTCACCCTTGATGAACTTATGGGCTCACTTATGGCTCATGAGTTAACTCTCATGAAGCGTTCTAGTGAAAGCTCTAAAGGGAAAGGACTCGCTCTTAATGCTCTCTCAAGTGATGAGGAGGATGAAGATGATGAGTTTGCAATGTTCACTAAAAACATTGTTGGCATGATCAATGGTCGAAACTCTCAAAGGTATAGCAACAACTCTAGTAAACGCCGTTTTCCTAAGAGAAGATCTAACTCCACTGTTGGTTGCTTTAAATGTGGTGACAAAGGTCATCAAATCAAAGAATGCCCAAAGTGGAACGATATCAAATCTAAGGAAAAACGTGACTTTGCAAAACGTGATTACAAGAACAAGGTAATGGCGCTATTTGGGGCATGTCGATTCAAGAGGACGATGTCCTTGAGGATGAATTAGACGCCAAACTTAGCATCTCGTCTAGTTCTTCAAAAAATGCTTCCAAATCATCAAAGAAAGAAGATATCAAGTGTCTTATGGCCCACTCCGCGGATTCAGACTCTGATTCAGACCACGAGGTAATTAAGCTCAAGAAAAAGGTTCGATCTTTCTCTAAAGACAAAGTTTGTCTCCTCTTAGATCAATTCATAGATAAATGTCGTGTCCAAACTAATAAGTTGGAAGCTATGCAAATCGAAATTGAGGACATAGCTGAGGAAAATGTAGTCCTTAAAGAAAGTCTAAATGAGAATGATCAACCTAGTTCCATGTTGAGTCTTGAAAAAGAAATCAAAAAGCTTCGAAAACAAAATCTGTTTTTAGTCAACAAAGTTGATGAAATCAGTGCAACAGATCCCTGTACTGTTGCATCCAGTTCTAAAGGAAATATGTCATCACTAACACAAGAACGTGACCAACTTTTGATTAACTTAGCTACTTGTAACAATGAAAAGGATGACCTTGTTAAGATTGCTGAAATGTTAAATGATGAGTCCAGTCATGTCAAAAGTGCTTTAGAACGAGCTCAAAAATTAAATGATGACCTTCTTGCTCAAATTGAGATGTTAAAAAGAGCTGAACTAACTCATGCCACAGAGGTCTCTACTGTGGCATCTGATTCAAAAAGGGAAATAGATACTCTCTCGAAGTTAGTGTCTTCTTTAACTAAGGAACGTGAAACTCTTCTAGCTGACCTCAAATTGTGTCAAGGGGATAATAAACAATTAGAACAAATTGGAATGTTACTCAGTGATGAAGCAAGACTTGCAAAACAAGCTTTCGACAATTTAGGTAAATTGAATCTTAATCATCTTGCTAAAATCGAAACATTAACCAAAGAGCTAGATGAGGCTAAGATGTTCTACTTAAAATGGGAAGGAAGTCAGAATGTTTTGGAGTTTCTCTTGAAACAGTCACAAGAATATGAAAAATTTGCAAAGAATGCTGGACTTGGTTTCAAATGCAACAGTAGCACACACTGTTGCACTCGAAACCAGGATCCAAGTCAAACTGACTTCCGAAGAAGAAAGTATGCTGGTCTTCCTGAGTACATCATTTGTAATTATTGTGGAAAAACAGGTCATGAGTTCAATGGTTGTGACAAAAGAGTCCGTGACTTAGAAAGAAACACTAAACATGCTAAACAAGTGTGGATAAAGAAAGAGGAAGTCAAAAAGGTCGTTGTCAAGAAGGAGCCCAAACTTGTTTGGGTTCCTAAACTAAATGTTTGATTTCTTATAGGCATTAGTGAGAGGCAGCAGCAATTGGTACTTAGACAGTGGATGCTCTCGTCACATGACGGGAGATGAAAACCAATTCCTCTCGCTAGAAGCCTACGATGGTGGCATGGTGACTTTTGGCGATAACAAGAAAGGTGAAATCATTGGTATTGGAAAAGTTGGTAAGTCAAAGTCATTATGCGTGGACAAAGTGTTGCTTGTCAAAGGTTTGAAACACAATCTCTTGAGCATTTCACAACTTTGTGATCGAGGTAATATTGTTGAATTTCTTGCTAGTGAATGTAGAATCATCAATGGAAAAACTAGAGAACTCATACTTGAAGGTAAACGTGTCAAAGATGTCTACATGACTAATTTGTATGCATTGTCGGGTCAATCACTATCATGCATGAGTGTTCAAAAGAACGACCCTTGGCTTTGGCACAAACGACTTGGTCATGTAAATGCTAAGACCCTTAACACCCTCAAGAGACTTGATCTAGTTGACGGCATTCCTAACATTAAATTCGAATTCAAATCACTTTGCGATGATTGTGTTAAAGGAAAACAGGTTAAATGCTCCTTTAAATCCAAAAAGGTTGTTAGTACTTCCCTACCTCTTGAACTCATTCATATTGACCTATGTGGACCCATGCGAGTTGTGAGTAGAGGTGGAAGTCGCTTTATTTGTGTCATTGTAGATGACTTCACAAGATTTGTTTGGCTTCTCTTCTTAAGTTCTAAGGATCAAACATTTGATGAGTTCTTAATTTGGGTCAAAAAGGTTCAAAACAAATTTGGTTATAAACTTGTCTCATTGAGATCCGACCATGGAACCGAATTTGAGAACTCGTCATTTGAGTCTTATTGTAATGAGTATGGTGTTAGTCACAACACCCGCAAGAACCCCACAACAAAATGGGGTTGTGGGAACGAATGAATCGAACTCTTGAAAATATGGCTAGGACCATGCTCATTAGCTCTAAGGTTCCTAAGAATTTTTGGGCCGAAGCCGTAAACACATCTTGTTATATTTACAACCGTGTCATGATTAGAAAAATCATTGATAAAACTCCCTATGAACTACTACGAGGAAGAAAACCTAATCTTTCACACTTAAAATGCTTTGGTAGTAAATGCTTTGTGCACAATAATGAAAAAGACAACCTTGGCAAATTTGATGCTCGTAGTGATGAAGGAGTTTTTGTTGGTTATTCCGATCATAGTAAAGCTTATAAAGTTTATAACAAAAGGACCATGAAAATGGAAGAAAGCGTTCATGTAATATTTGACGAATCTAGTCTTTTTGTGTCAAATACACAGGTTGATGATGAGGATGATGAATATGATGATGATTTTGAGATTGGTATGATACGACATGAAATGGATCAAGTGGTAGAAGAAGCTGAGCAACAGTTGGAGCCACTGTTGCATGAGGAGGATGCGCAAAATTCAGGGGGAACTAATCGTCCTCTTACACAAGATGATGCTACCTCATCCAGGGGGAACAAGGATGGTGAAGAACAACCCAACCTAATCATAAATGAACCGCAATCACCTCCTTCAAACAATCCCCATGCAACAGTCCCCTCTACTGTTGCAGACGAACAAACCGAATCTTCTAACTCACTTATTCCCAAGAAATGGAAACACCAAAGCTCACATCCCTTATCAAACTTAACCAGTGACCTAACCTCTGGAATAAAAACCAGATCATCGCTCCAAAATTTCTGTGCACACAATGCCTTCATCTCAAAAATCGAACTGACCATGTCACAAAGTAGCCTTGACCGATGAATCTTTGGATGATTGCAATGCAAGAGGAATTAGAGCAATTCGAAAGGAACAAGGTATGGCATCTTGTCCCTAGGCCCTCCCAACGTACTGTAATTGGTACACGGTGGGTCTTTCGCAATAAGCTCGATGATGTTGGAGAAATCGTAAGGAATAAAGCTAGACTAGTGGTGCAAGGTTTTAACCAACAAGAAGGAATTGATTACGATGAAACCTTTGCACCGGTAGCTAGGCTTGAAGCCATACGAATGCTTGTTGCTTTTGCGTCTCTTCATGGTATAAAGCTTTTTCAAATGGATGTCAAAACAGCATTTTTAAATGGACACCTTGATGAAGAAGTGTTCGTTGAACAACCTCCGGGCTTTATAAACAACGAGTTTCCCAACCACGTTTTTAAACTAGATAAAGCACTCTATGGTTTAAAACAGGCTCCTAGGGCTTGGTATGATAGGCTCTCAAAGTTTCTATTGGAAAATGGTTTCATACGTGGGTCCGTGGATAAAACGTTGTTTATCAAGTCACAAGGAAATGAATCGTTGCTTGTGCAAGTATATGTCGATGACATTATTTTTGGTGCAACTAACAATGTTCTTTATAAGTACTTTTCTGATTTGATGACTTCGGAATTTGAAATGAGTATGATGGGAGAACTTGGATTCTTTCTTGGTCTTCAAATCAAACAAGGTGAGAATGGAACTATGATTCACCAACAAAAGTACTTAAAGGAAATGTTAAGCAAGTTTGGGTTGACTAATTCTAATCCTATGCCTACACCAATGGTGTCTAAAGTCAAGCTTGACAAAGACGAAAACGGTAAGAGCATTAGTGAAAAGGTATATCGAGGTATGATCGGTTCCTTACTTTACTTAACCGCTAGTCGACCCGACATACAATTTAGTGTGTGTGCTTGTGCCCGTTTCCAAGCAAATCCTAAGGAATCTCATTTCAAAGCCGTCAAACGGATTTTTAGGTATTTGATTGGAACACAAGGGCTATATCTTTGGTACCCAACTCACTACGAACTTGATCTTGTAGGTTTTTCGGATGCGGATTATGCCGGTGACACATTGGATAGGAAAAGCACTTCGGGCATTGCTACCTTCCTAGGACCGTGTCTCATTTCATGGGCTTCGAAAAAGCAAAACACCGTTGCATTATCCACGGCCGAAAGCGAATATGTGAGTGCCGCTCTATGTTGTGCACAAATTCTTTGGGTACGTCAACAATTGCATGATTATGGCCTTACTTTCGAGACTACCCCTATTTTTTGTGACAACACTAGTGCAATTAATATATCAAAGAATCCTATACAACACTCACGAACTAAACACATCGACATACGACATCATTTTCTACGTGATCAAGTTGAGAAAGGTCATATTTGTCTAAGCTTTTGTAAAACGGAAAATCAAATTGCGGACATTCTTACAAAACCGTTAGAAAGAGAACAATTCGAAAGACTTCGGTCGGAAATTGGTTTATTAGGTGACATACCGCTAAATTAAATTACGTTTTCCAATGATTGATTAGAAGGAGGATTTACATGAAATTAAATGTCAGTTAACATGGTATAATACATGCAAATGTCGACAAAATGAAATTGACAGCCGAATGAGTGCACTTGAGTTGTTTTTGCATTGAGCTTCCAAAAATTCACTTTATGTCCCATCACTTAAAAGCCTACACCCTAGCCTCACATTATCAACACTCAACCGTCCCTCACCTAGAATAACTACACCATCCCCTCATTTACTTCCATGTTTCCACTAAGCACACCCTATTATCCACTAAATAAACAACCAACTCTCACTTTTTCGGATTCCCAAAAACCGTCAAAGCCATTTCCTCTTCCACTCTCTTCAAAATGCCTCCAAAACTTTCCAAAGAATTACTTCAACTCAGAAATTCCTTTAATCCAAAATACATTGCCAAGAAAAAGATGGCTCCCAAAACCGCTGCAAAACTAGATGAAATCACCTCTGCCACTGCCAAACCAACCGTTGCACGAAAGAAGACTACCGCCAAAAGGGGCGGTGGTCGTGGCAGAGGAGGAAGAAGTAGGAATCCTCCTATTTCTCTCCAATTAGATGCGGAGGTGGACATTGACACCGATGAAGAAGACTCCGGTTCTAAGGGAACCAAAATGAATGAAGATGTTGAAAAATCAAGTGATGTTGTCGAAACAAGTGAAAAGGGAAATCACTCAAGTGAGATGAAAGAGGGGGAACTTGAAGGAGAGAAATCAAAAGAGGGAAACAAAGAAAAAGAAAGTGAGGAAAAATCAGAGAAATCAAAAGAAAGTGAGAAAAAATCAAAAGAAAGTAAAGAAAAATTAGAGGAAAAAGAAAAGGAAAGTGAGGAAAAATCAAAAGAAAATCAAGGGGATTCAAAAAAAAAAAAAAAGAAGGAGAAGAGTGACGATGAGAAAGATGTTGTTGAAAAGAATGATGATGATGTACTATTGAAAGATTTGGTGAGTGAAACTTTAGAAAAGGATAAGAGAAGTGAGAGTGATGCAACGGAGGCCTCCACTGTTGAAAGGGAAATCGGTTCCAATGCTGAAAAAATCGATTATGAAGTTGTTGATGTTGAAGATCGTGATGATACCACAATGGTGTTTGATGATGGGCTTGACCCATTGTTCTCAAAACCTGCATCACGAACCCGGTCCAAGAGAAAGATGCTTGAAATATTTGGTGATGATGACGAAGATGTGACCCCGGAGGCATCCCCTCCAAAACCCAAGGTTACTCAAAGAAAAAGGGGATCCGGGTCAAAAACCAAAGCAACCAAAAGGGCTCGTTATCATCGGGATTTGCCGAGCATAGATGAAAATGAGATCATTGAGGAGAAAGTTCCTCTCAACACTTGCATGGATCTTGTCATTGCTCCCTTTGCCGAATCATTCAAGAATGACATCTTCAACCATCTTAATTCTCTTGATCTCCCGGAGGAGATCTTCAAGATATGTCACGGTATGCTGATTTGTTGCTTCCACAGTGGAAGGCGCTATAAGAAATCCTGGTATGACACATCTCTTGCTTTCAAATACTTCAAAGAGGCCATGTATGCACAGGGTTGGGTGAATCTGTTGGACAAATATAGTCCCATGTATTTGTCCGAAGTCATCCAATTCTATGCAACAGTCAAGGTGGATGTTGAATCTGGAACTCTCTCAGCCTTTATCAATCAGAAACCCTTTGTCCTAACCATCGACCAACTTGCCGCTCACTTGGATATTTGTGATGTCGGGCTTACCTCCTTCCCCAAACGAGATTGGGGTGAAGTTGATGAGGTTACCTCTACCCAGGTCATGAAGGTTCTTCGACCTCATGATGATGATGGCCCTACCAACATATATGCCTTTGAATTAACCGCACCCACCCGGTTCATCTTCAACCTGGTTTTTCGTAACCTTGTCCCTTCCAACAATAGCCGTGGGAGATGTTCTCTTCTTGACATGCTCCTAATTCATCACATTGTTAAGCACAAACCCATTAACCTTCCTCGCCTTATGTTTCACCGAATACTTGAGATGTCCACTGAGTTCCAAAGCGGCAACTTTGACAAAAATGCCGTAGTTCCTTATGGTATGTGGCTCTCGATAATTTTTATGAGGGAAGGGTTAGTGTTGAAGGGAAGCCCTGCTATTGAGAAATTAAGTGATGAGATGACACCGGGTCTTCTTTCTCGGATGAACTTGGAGATTAAGAATGGCAAATTGGAAAGGAAGAATCAGTCGGGTTCTACAGTGGGTTCTACCGTTGAAATGGGTGTGGTCCTTGCAAAGTTGGATGAGCTCCTTGGGATTGTGAACCGGTTGGTCAAAGAACAGGGCAAGTTGAGGGATGAAGTTGGTGATCTTCGCACCATGAATGAAGATCTCCTTGAACGTTTTCAGAATGCCTCCTAAACCCATGCCTCTTTAACCCGTTTCTCCTCTTGAACTTTGGCTCTTTGTTTCGTTTTCAGACACTCTCTTGCACCTTCGGTTGTTTGTTTTTATCTTGCTTGAACTATTTGCGTGTGTTTTAATCGTGTTGCTTGCCTTTTGGACATGTTTTCTCCTCCTTTGACGATGTCAAGAGGGGGAAGTAGTTTTAAATTATGCTATGTGTGATCTTCTAACTCTTAGGCTAACGTTCACCTTAATTATGTCTTAGCTTCCATGATTAGATGTTTTACCTTGGCCAAGCATGTTGCACCTCTCGAATACCTTGATCATGTTTATTAATTATGTTTATGTTGAATTTGACCAAAGACCGACTAACCATGGGCTAAGGGGGAATATCACACATGTTTGGACTTGTCATCATCAAAGGGGGAATTTGTTAGAACACATTAGATTGATGATGCCAAGTCCCCTTGTTATTTGATTGTTTGCTCTTAGTTGAAATTAGTGAATGAAGCAATCAAATGGACTTTCAACAATGATTCAAGATGATCAAGTCATTCAAGGAAGTCAAGACAATGATACTTTCCAAAGCCTTAGTCGATATATGTAAGAGTAAGTGTAACATTCTCATTTAAGTCAAGTAATGGCAAAACCATGCAACGGTACACTGTACCGTGGTTTCTGGTACTATCATACGGAGGAGCTTTCGGTCCAAATGTTTTTAAGTGTCAAAACTTTGCAAACTTTAAACCTTAAACATTTGAATTTTCGTAAACTTGAAAACAATCGAGATTTTGGAGTCACAAGCCCACTTGACTAAGCCTCTAGATTTGTGCAAACACCTTTTACCAAAATGGCAAAAAGACTTGTCAAACTTCTAAAGTAAGAAATGCTTTTTGCCATTTCGGTAAATTGTCACATGTTGAGTGTAGAAGCTTAAGTTTTCTGATTTCTTAAGCCCCAAGCCTATAAGTCTAACACTTACCATCACTCAAAGCTATTATTTATATATTGGATTTAATTCTTCAATGTGTACTTACCTAAGACTAAATCCACTATAAATAGAGTGTCTTAGTCACATTTATTTCTCAAGACTTCCAAAGCATTTATTGTAAAAACCTTGCAAATCATTTGTGCATTAAAAGCTTTGTTCTTCAAGCATTTGCAAAACGTTTTTCTGGTTTTAAGTCTTCAAAATTGTTTTCGAAAAAAAGCTGTAAAACCTCCAAGTATCAGTTCGCTGTACTGTGACATGATGAGTTTGTTCCATGATTCTCGTGTTAGATCTTCATTGTAATCTCCATGTTCATTTAGTGAACTCTTGAGATTCAAGATTCTGTAACACCTTGAGATAGAACCCATAAACTCTTGAAGCGGAGTAGCTTTAAGTTTGAGTGCAACCGGAGTAGGTTGGCGAGTTATTTTCATTGTAAGGGGTTTAGTAAGTTTGAGTAAATTTCTAAACAAGCAATAAAATAACGGTTGGACGTAGGCCTCGGAGTAGAGGCTGAACCAATTTTTTAAATGTCGTTTGTTTGTTCATTTACTTTTACGTTCTTCCACTTCGCTATTTCTCGCTTGTACCTAATCAAGTTCAGTGTCACAGTCAACTATACCGTGACATAGGACTGCTGTATCTTCTTGTGAACTTACATCTAATTAAGTTTCTCAAGTCTTGTACTTCACTTATTCTTTACTTAAGTTAATTAATTAACCAAGTTAAGAATAAATTTTAAAAAGGTACACCTAATTCACCCCCTCCCCCTCTTAGGTGTTAATCGTTCTTAACTCTTCAGTGAGTTATGGTCAGTCAAAGGCGTTTTTAGTGAAAATTAGGTTAACATGTAGAAAATAGAAAAACACGGGTTACCCCTTACCATATAGAATATCCCAAAAAAATAAATAATTGGCGAGCCGTGTACTAATAAAGAAGGAGACTAGTAGAAAAGAACCTGAGAAGCAGCAGCAGGAGCAGTTTCTCTCATATTAAACGCAAGCGCTTTAGAAGTTGAAGCGGAACGAACAACCATGAAAGCTCCACCACCAATGCCACTAGCCATAGGATTGACAACCCCGACACAAAGGGCTGTTGCGACAGCAGCATCGACAGCATGTCCACCCCTTTTGAGCATTGATGCTCCAACCTTTGAGCAACGAGCGTCATCAGCTGCCACAACCCCGACCTCTGACTCCACAATGCTCTGGCCAAAGACTTGTACCTTCCCATTGAACTCGACATGCTCTGATTTTGTCGTAAGAGCAAGACATAGGTATAAAATCAAAGACACAAAACTTCGAGTGTGTTTCATCTCTATAATAGAATATTTAGTTATTGCTCGAAACTAAGAACTTGATTATTTTCGGGATTTGTTTTTTTCAAGGATCAACCTGATTTTCTTTCCTCTAAAAAGAACTAAGAACTTGGTTGAAGGCTTGTTTCCCAAGAGGGACAAGGCTAAGCAATAGTATATAACCTAAGGTTGGAGTCTTAGTATTTTAATAAACACAAATTCTTATTTAAGACAGGTATATCCGTCTTAAGCTTAAAATGGGTTAAGTATTATGCGTAAAGACAAGAGCAGAATGAATAAGAAAAACAACAGATTTATCATATATGCACAAGTGGATAATACTTGACCCGTTTTAATGTTGAGACAGTTGTTTAACAAATACTTTTTGCTGTTATTGTTACTTGAGTCGTAATATAAAAATGGGTTGATGAGATAGATTCGATGAAACGTTGCTATTATGACTACTTGACTAGTAATATTATACGAGTATTAAGTACATAAACGTGAAATAAATAATTAGTACGAGATTAATAGAGCGTTGATTTATGGCATTTCTGGAATCTCTTAGGTAAGCTCCATGTGAAATTTGGGATCAGTTAACATGGAATTGCACAGATGATGAGACATCAGGACATGCCCTGTTCAGATGTGTCGTCCTTGATTACGAGCACTCGCGGACCTATCATTGATATCTTTGCCAACATAAAAAAAAAGATAGACGTTGCTCGAACAGGAATGTGGATTGCATATTTGCATTGGTAACCCAGATGCAGTCCAATGCGGATTGGGTTCTCCCAAATGCTGGTTTTTATCAAGCTAAACATTGAAGCTGCATTGTTCCAGGATGGTGAGTAGAGCTGGCAAACGATGACACGACACGAAAACACGACACAGACCCGACACGAAATTAACGGGTTTGGGTTGAGACTTAATGACCCATTTATGTAAGTGGGTCGACACGAACACGACACGATATTTAACTGGGTTGGGTTTGGGTTGAGCTCTCTAAACACGAACCCGACACGAATGATCTGTTTACTAAATTAATTCTAATTTTTCTTGATCCTCCATCACATAAATATACTTAAACTTTCCAAATATGGACATGACATGAAAACACGACATGAACCCGACACGAAATTAACGGGTTAAGGTTGAGGCTTGATGACCCATTTATGTAAGTGGGTCGACACGAACACGACACGATATTTACTTGGGCCGGGTTTGGGTTGGAGGGTTTATGACCCGTTTACATGTGACACGAACCCGACACGACCCGACCTATTTGCCAGGTCTAATGGTGAGGCGTGCACAGAACGAGCGGGGTACGTTGAAGGCAACTATTGTACAAAGGGTAAAGGCAGGGGACTTAAGAGTGCTTGGAGTTGATAAGATCATAGTAGAGACGGGCAATTTGGAACGTTAGAAGGTTGGCAACGGCCTACACACAGTAACTACGTCTGTTCCCCATGGCAACTCCTTTTGATGATATCAACTACACTCAGACATATTTTTCTCATGTTATAAGATTTGGTACTATGGTAGTGTAGTAGCACATTAGATTGCTAGATGCCTAGATCTCAACCTTTGCACGCGGTTGCGCATGTTTCTATGCGAAACTTCTCACAAACCACCATTTATTTGGCGGATCTTGCCTTCCTCTTTGATTAATGAAGTCCAAATCCTTCTTTTAAAAAAAAAAAAATGAATTCGGTATATAACCCTATAACCATCCATTTGAGCTCAATCTTAAGTTTGCTTGTTTACACCCCCAGACAGGAAAGGGAGGATGCAAGTGCTGCAGGAGAAGCTGCAAGCGGTCACCTTCCGAGACGGGGAAAACCACAAGAAAAAAAAATGGGGTTCATAGTTATCAACTAACTCTAGAGTTACCGTTGTCTAAAAAAAACTTAATTCTAGAGTTAAAAAAAAAAAAAAAAAAAAAAAAAAAAAAAAAAAAAGCTGCCAGGAATTCATCTAGTTGAGTTCCGCTACATTTTAAATGTTAACTCCAGAGTTAGTTGATAATACAACTCTCCGAATCTACTGCGAGTCTTCCACTGTAGATAGAATGCTCCCTCTATATCTCAACTTCACGCGCACCGTATAAAACAGAAACCACAATCAAGTTGATTAAATGAAAACAGTAGTTTTGATTAACAAAAGGTGTTGGCCATTGTATACAACAAAGATTTACACACATTAAAGTCATCTCGACATTTGTTATCGTCAAATTGAGACGATATAAACCAGATGAAGGTAGTACATAATACAAAACATTTACATTGGGAGGTAAGAGGTGAAATAATTACTAGTATTTCTTTAAGCACAAAAAATTAGTACGCCACGTACAATTACCTCTTGGTAGCTATGTGGGTTCTTCGCAGGGAGATTTGAGTGTGTTTTTTGGAGCACTAATCCATGGAGTACCTGCAATAGCAAATCTCCAAAGCGCATTCACATGCTCAGGCGCGGCGTAATCGATGCCAACACGTGAACCAACCAGAATATTTTCGGGCTTCGGTCCATCTAGAAGCTCTAAGCCACCTTAAACAGCGAAACATTTGTCTCTTGTCAGATAAAGTAGAATTCAACATTGCAAATATGAGGTGATACCGTGATAGTATCTTTACCAGGTTCATAAAGAGGGTGACTAGACCATTCTGTCGATAATCCAAGTGCTTGACCAACCTAAAAATGAGTAATTTTTAGACTTGTTTGGATGCTTAAGAATTAAGATGTACTCCGTATAACTAAAGCAGAAACAGAAAGTCCTTTGCACATAGAGATGAAAACTCTCGAGTAAAAGATTAATAGGCGTATAGTAAGTCAGTCACAGTTCAACAGTTCAGAACCAAGGTCCATGTCTGACCAGACACGGCTCATGAAAATTTGGTAGCTTTATCTTCAACCAAATACTTTGAACATGTTAAGGGATATCAATTCCTTGACGAAACTACAACCCGACCCCAGCCCAAAAATGACAAATCATTGAAGTAAAACCCCTTGAGAACCATTCACAAAGCAAACATCTATTATATACAACAGAATTTCGGCGCTAACCTTGCCGGGACCAGTGAGAAGAATAGGCTTATTGGTAATCTGACCTCGACGCTGCTGAATGGTCGTCAATCCTGTGGCAAGGATGCAACTGATTCAGAAAAAGGACTGCTAAATAAATGTAATGTCCTATCTTCATTGTCCAATCACAACACGTTTGCATGCTGTTAAATTCACCGTATTCACGTTCTCCAACACACGATTTACAAAACATATACCTAATTTATCATATCCTACGACATGGACAAGAATATCCAGTTCCAACTTCCAATCAAAGCCAACTGATGACAGACAACATTCATTCAGCTAAACAAAGACTGATTATTGTACATGTGAGACCAGCCAAACGCCCAAACCCTTGTGTATTCGTCCTAAATTATTGCGTTAATGGTTGATCTCCGTGTGAGACTGCCTCACATAAATTTTTAAGAAACAAAGACGATACATTACTTCAGATGCAAAGCATCATGCTGCAAACAAGGCAAAGCAGTTACAAGCAATTACCGCAAACAGGAGCACAAGAACGTATTAACACAGCCGCCCCAACGCCTTCGTTATCAGCAACAATGTTAAGCATCATGTGAACACCATAGCAGATATACACATACGCGTGCCCACCTGGTCCAAACTTCACAACCATAAGTCAAACAACCACCATTCAAGCATCAAAAAGTCATTTTCCACCAAAAAATATTATAAATACAAGTCACCAAACTAAAACAAAATTACATTTCAACCGTTTAATATAATCGCGATATATCAATGTCTCACCATAGCTGCAGTTCTAGCAGTAGCGCCAAAGCGGCCATGACAAGCTGTATCATTTGGTCTATAAGCTTCCACCTGCAACATTTCAAAACCCAATTCACAATATTCCTTACACATCAATTGAACTGATCAAAACAACAAAATAATCTATTCTCTCATTGAATCATTTCATCAAACACCTGGTGCGCATAGTAAAAAAAAAAAACGAAAGAAACAGACGACCCACCTCAGTGATTTGAAGAATTACATCGTCTCGGCGAAGAAACTTGCCAAGAAGAAGAGGTGCAAGATCAAGAGCATCAATGGAGCAAAAATCACGATCCAAAATGCGCAAATTACGGTAATCAAGCTCTAAATTGTTTATAATGGGACGCTCTGGCGAAATTGGGGGTTTAATTTTTAATGGGGATTTAGATTTTGAGCGAATTTTAACTGCTAATTGAGATGAATTTTTCAATTCAGAGGAAGAATTAGTTGATTCAATTGATTTAATGGCGCGTTTTGATCGTCGAGGTCCAGTCATGGCAGAACGAGAGGGAAGAAGTTGACTTGCAAATGAGATGTTTTTAAATGGATTCGTTTTATACATTTTGACTTCATTCTTGTGTTCACTTTGTGGTTTTAGTTTGTTTACTAGGTGGTTAGGGTCGATCTCTGTTTATGGTAATACAGCAAATTTTTTAGCTAGTTGTTTGTCTCTTTGTGAGAGAGCACCCCTGATGAGGGATTATACATTATCATCGACACCCCATTTTACAACACCAAAAAAAAAAAAAAAAAATTGGGGGCGAAAATTTTCAGCGGGGGTGAATTAGTGTTAAAATAGCGTAAAATGTGCGAGGAATCTGCTTGTTATTGTCGTTCATTTTTTTTTTTTTTTTTTTATTGTCGTCCATGAACATCCTCATTTACACTGGAAAAATAATGAAAATTAGAAAAATGTTGAATTCAAATTAAGATATTTAAAATTTTATAATTTAGGCCTTCTGACCTTAGTCTTTAAGTGTTAGCTCCCTTAGTTCTGTCACTAACACCATGGAGCTTTTATTCTTTTGAAAAAATGTAAACGGTTAGAAGTTTGTATTTGAGATTGAGTGATGAAGAACAATTTATAAGTTGATTTCAACTCACACAAATAATTGTGTTAAGTCGTTTTACACAAGTGCTATTGTAACATCAGTTGTTGTTTACTTTAATCAGCCATGTAAGGATGGTTATAACCTCCTTTATGTGGCTATTTTGGTAAATAAAATGTAGTTTTACAATAAAATCGCCTAATAAGAGACCTCCTCCACATTTAGACACTTCCAATTATTTAACTTGATTTTATTGACAGCCGATTATAGTTTATACTATTCACTAGCATATTCCCTGCGTATCTTGTTATTTACAATAATTTATTGAAATAGCTCATATAGAAATAAAACAATCAAAAGACAAATGAGTTCTTAGGGCAAAGGATTAGATTAAAGTTCATAAACATACTTATATGAGCTTTGCATAAATATAAACAGCGTCGGGTTCTATGGTGTAGTGGTTAGCACTCTGGACTTTGAATCCAGCGACCTGGGTTCGACTCCCGGTAGGACCTCTTTTTTACGTTTTCTTTCTTAACAAATACAAAAATAAAAACGAAAAACGTCGCCTGAGAGATTCGAACTCTCGCGGGGAAACCCCATGTACTTAGCAGGCACACGCCTTAACCACTCGGCCAAAGCGACTTTGATATCTGCTTCTCATATCTTATTATTAAGATATTTATCCGGATCCTGAAGTACCACTATGAAAGCTTGCAAGAGAATAAGCCGCAAGATTACTTCTCTTTTAAAAAAAAAAAAAAATTACAATTGTAAATTTAAGAGTCTATAAGGTATATATCTGTGTATCGGGAATCGGGATGGCTAAATAAGGATCAATGTTATCTATATTAATACAAAAGACAATACTCAATCCTCAGCGCGCCACGCCATTAATGCAGTTTTTTTTTTTTTTTTAGAAATTCATGTTATGGTGGGACCCGTGAGTGTGCAACATATTTATTTCTTCAGATTTCCGTCTTTTCAAGCATGTGATAAATTCCGTCTTACAACAAATTCTATGAAATAATATTATGAAAAAATTCTATGAATTAATATTATGAAATAATTTTATACATTCCGTGAAAATAAAATTAATAACATATACGCATAATGAATTACAAATGCGAGTAAATGAAATTGAATTGCATAATTTTTAAAACAAAATTACATAATTTCAAGAAGAATAACATTTATATATGGGATCGAACATAAAACGCAAATGAATTACATACGTATTTTTTTAAAACTACATGGTACAATATTTTTTGTTTAAAAAATAAATCTTGACGGAGTATTTACTTGGAGTATAAAATATTCATGTATTTTGGTTAATATTATTGTACCATGCATCAACAACATCACAACATAATTTTTTAAAACTACATGGTACAAAATTTTTGTTTAAAAAATCAATTATGACGGAATATTTACTTAGAATATAAAACTTGGCAAATTAACTATCAACCGCGCACACCGAAAATGGTAGGTGACAATGATAGGCAACCGAGTTAATTTAGTCTTCAACTAGAATTTAAAGCAAAATTTAAATTTTTTTTACTGTAAAAAACAAATAAATTTTAATTTAATTTACAAGTGATTAAAAAAATTTAATAATTTTTTTTGATTTTTTTTTAATAAATAATTCACAATTGTTGTAATAAATATTTTTTTAATAATACCACAATAAGTTAACAGTCGGAAAACTTTAAAATATGTTCTTTTTAGAAAAAATAATCCTCTCAGATCTGTATAGAACGCCGTTCATCACCGAGGATTTATGTACTTGGAGCAAAAATTCTAGCAACTTTACTATCAGTCTCGAACTCCGAATTCGGAAGATGATAATGATAGGCTATCGAGTAATTTCTACTTCTACAAGTACGAATGATAGACAACTTTAATATCGTCGTGATAAATAACTTGCATATGTTAAAGTTGATTATATTAGATTTTATTTCTTTTATCCGGATGTAAAGTTTTTTATGTATGCAATTTTTATTTATAAGAGTAGATTACGTTATTTCCTTATAAACCAGTGTATGTGAACACGTTTTGTAACAAATTTAAACATAAATTATGTAGATCGTAGATTTAGACCAACTAAATAAGTACAATAGAAATGCAAAAACAAATATACATCCAAAACGTTAATACTAGCCCAAATACATACCCGTGCAATTTTGCACGGGTTTAAAACTAGTTGAAAATGAAATAGATATAACCGTGATTGAAAACACTTTGTAAGACCACCCCCAAGCAAGGTCAATTGGGGGGTCAATTGGTGAAAGGTCACCTTAATCTACATTTAAGCAAAAGATTAGGATGACCCAAGGGTTGAAAAGGTGAGAAGAGGTCAATTGGTGACCTTCACTTGCTCAAATTGACCCAAGAATTGACCTTACATGTGTCAAATTATAATTGGTTACAATATTTAAAATCCAATAAAAATAAAAGAAAACTAATATATTAACATTAAAAGTCAAAGAGTATGCGGTTTTTTTAATGTATGCGGCTTTTTTAATTATGTATGCGGTTTTTTTTATTATATATACGGTTTTTTTAATGTATGCGGCTTTTTTTAATTGCTCAAATTATGTATGCGGCTTTTTTAATTATGTATGCGGTTTTTTTATTGTCAATGAAATCGGCTTTTCGATTATTAAATTTTAACTTTGTTATTTAATAATTTTTTTCCGAAGTGTACGTCATTAAATTAATGTTTAATATATTGAAGTACTTTTATTTTTTTAAAATTACAATAAAAACTTGTGTATAATTAGTTAGTAAATAATAATTGAAAAAAGTAAGAGAGAGGTTTTAGTGGGGTAGAGTGTAGAAAATGATTGGAAATGTTAGAAAGTGGAAAATGATTGGATTAATTGACCCAGGTCGTGAACTTTTGCTTGGAAAGGTGAACATGGGTCAAGTTAATAAGGAGTGATTAAGAGTAAAATTCTAATTGACTCGATTAAGTCGACCTTTTGCTTGGGGATGGTCTAAGAATATCCAACTTGTTTAGCCGTGATCAATTGATGGCAAACTAGTTTAGCTCCCGTGCAATATATGCACGGTATATATAGAGTTTTACTTTTTTTAGTGTATTATAATTATGAAATTTGAATTAACTAATCTTTTTTTTTTTTTTTTATAAACGTTTCTCATCGTTATATTTTGATTTGAAAAATTAAAATCAAAATCGTATTAATCATGAAATGAGTATTTTAGTGAAAGTTTTTCTATTAGCGAGAGATTAATGGTGTTATTTTATAAAATTTTACTGATAATATATTTTTAACCGCAACTTTTAATCATAGAAAATCAATGAATTTTTTTCGTATGATTCTTTAAACAAAAAAAAAATCCTTTTTATATTATAAAAAGATTGAAGATAATTTTGTGTAGAATATAAAATACTAAAGCACATGAATATCACAAATAGGTTT
The DNA here is from genome assembly GCF_048544455.1 of Silene latifolia. Taxonomy (NCBI): domain Eukaryota; kingdom Viridiplantae; phylum Streptophyta; class Magnoliopsida; order Caryophyllales; family Caryophyllaceae; genus Silene; species Silene latifolia. The sequence goes on along the minus strand of NC_133527.1, from coordinate 8,475,048 downwards.
ATAAATCTGAAAGATTATGTGTATTATAGTTCACCATACTTATAGAATATGCTAAAAATAACTAAACTTTATTCCTAAGAAATATGTTTATGCGGGAAATTTTGGAGTTTCGCCTATTCATTTAGTAAATAGGGGATTTTCACTACTCAATCCGCTTATTAAATAAACTCGGTTAACAGCTAGTCTTGCTTGTGACGGGCTAATCCCGTCACAAACTTGTGACCTCTCACAAAAAAGGAGAGAGGACAAGGTGGGACATCCCCCATGTGCTTCTCACTCACCTTTTAATGGACATTTTGTGAGAGAAAACGGTGTAACGGATATTGTCCGTCTTCAATCAAATTTTGTGCTCAGTTAATAAGTTACACGGGAACGTCTCGATTCTCGTAAGAAGCATAACCTGGCATGTGACTCTCTTACTAGTAATTGTTGAAGGTCCTACTAATTAAAGAGCAAAGTGGCAACTGTCCGAGTAGGACTAGATGAAGTAATGAAAGTCTCTTACACAGTTACACACTTACATCCACACATACTTCCGTCCCTTTTGCTAAAGTGCCAACAACAAAGTAATTGAGGATCCCTCTTTTCTGGTTTTACGATTTATATTATCTGATGGTGATAGCAAGGACTAGGGATGGCAGTCCCACCCTTATCCTGTGGATATCCATCCACCCGAAATTAAATGGGTGGGATATGGATGATGACTTTTTTTCGAATTTAGGGTAGGATATGGATGTGGGTGAATTTAGGGTGGGATATGGATTATCGTCTCTCACCCACTTAATCATCCTGTGGATATCCGAAATTAATATTTATTACTAAGTTAATAATTATTTAGGTCATTAATGATTTCCCTTCAAAAGTATATTTTTTTATCAGAAATTTTACTTAATTTTAATATCATACTGTTATTTAGGAAAAGTAAAACTTGTGTTTTTGTGGATATTTTTATTTTCACTAATCAAAGTAACTTGTTTTTGTTAGTTTAATCAATAATATAATGCGTTGGTGGTTTCTTTGTAGTTGGCATGACGTATTTGTATGATCACTTGCTTTGTAAAGACACTTTGTTGTTGGATATATACCGGGTTGCTATTTGCTAAGACATATTGTTACTTGATTTATGTATGCCCTTTAATTTTATCGCCACAATTTTTTTACGATATATTATCTTTAAATTTTATAAACTGTGAAAATATCCAACGGGTACCCGCTCCACCCGCTTTACCCGGTGGATATGGATATGGATGGATGGAAAAATATTAAATGGATGAGGGTGGGATATGGATGACCATAAATTAAATGGATATGGATATGGATATGGCTCCACCCCATCCATATCCCACCCATTGCCATCCCTAGCAAGGACACATCGAATTGTACAAGGGTACTTTGAGCATACTTCCTCCATTTAACTCCACTCTACCACTTTATTTTTTCACGTTTGTCAACGCGTGTTTTACGTGGTAAATATCGTTAGCTACGTATTTGTACAAAACCTCATTGAAGACGGCACGTATCCGTCACTTTGGAGTGACGGATACCATTTCCTCTCACAAATGACCCAAATAGAGGAGAGAGGGAAGCACATGGGGGTGCCCCCACCTTGTCCCCCCTATCCGTTTTGTGAGTGGCATTACCCGTCACTTGCTCCGACCCGTCTTTAGCAAGACTAACTGACGTATTTGCAAGAATTATACAAGTTAGATATTTTTAATCTACTCATAAAGACGAATCAAACAAGATCTCACATGAATATATTTTCACTTATGTTGAGAGAAAATCGAGATTGAATGTGCACTTATGAATAGTGTAAAAAATGGAAATAGGTAGAGTGGAGTTGAATGGAGGAAGTATTTCATATTTTCTCTTCCTCAAATAAAGCAATTAAGAACCTTTATATTTCTTTAGAAATGTAGAGTTTATTTTCTCTCACAAACTCATTTAATAATATTTTCTCCTCTAAATTCTATTAAGCATTTGTGTTATTTTTATGCATAAAAATTTTGAACGTTTTATATTACCATAATACAATCTGAACCGACCAAAGTTGGCTGGTGTGAGTGGTAAGGGCTCTCATCTCTTAAACAAGTGGTCAGGGGTTCGATTCCTGACTCTTGCGAATGAAAAAGCCAAATTTGGGAGGGGTCAACCCATTAAATTGCCTTGACTCGAAGGAGATTGCCACATTGTCGGTAGGGGATACTCTCAGTCAAGACAAAAAAAAAAAAATAATACAATCTGAACCGTTGAAAGAAAATGGATTATGAAGAAGATCTTTTTTTAATAATATGTTTCTCAACCTCTAACTAATTGTTTTTACGTAAATCCTGAAAAAGACACTCTTTTAGTAAGTTAAAGATTTTTTTTTTGGTAAGCTATGATTTAAGTTATTGAGTACATTCTCTTCGTAAGTTCTTTTTATCGGAATTGTCGACTATGTTAAAAGGTACTCCTTCGTCTCGTTCAATTGTTTAGTTATTCGATTTTGGGTGTCTCAATCAATTGTTTACCTTTTTATTTTATGAATGTTTTTTTATGGGTAACTTGATCATTCACACCCAATTTGGGAAAATACTTGCGTACTCCCGGAGTATGTCCTCTCTACACCCAAAGGAGGAGGACCAAAATGGGAATTAAATATTATAAAATCCTCCTATAGGTGTAGGAAGGACGCAAGTATTTCTCCTAAATTTGTTTTACTTGTCATTTAATAATATTAGTCTACTCCTCTCATTGATCTTTGTGCCAATATCAAAGAGAAACAAATAACCGGGAAGAAAGGAGAAATTTATTGGAAATATCAATTAAGTAGTGCTCTGCATATAATTTGAAAGATATGCAACATGCTATTAATGGATGAAGATTTATTATTTATATCCCAATGTATATTCATTCATGTCCATATCCTACCAAATTTAGACAAAAATCATCATACATATCCACTCATCTAATTTAAGTGTTGTGCGGAAACGTGAATAACTCGTGTTGGACTTCTGTTGCATCTGTGTCTACAATTCATAATAGTACGATATTGTCTGCTTTGGACCCAAAAATAAATTCGTGAGGGTTTGGCCGGTTGGCCAAAGCGAATAATATCGTACTATTATGGATTGTGGACACCGGTGCAGTAGAGGCCCAACACGAGATATTCACGCTTCCGCACAACATTAAGGTAAATGGATCTACAGGGTGAGAACTCGACCGCACCCAACTTAAGGATCCGAATCTGACTCAAAATCCGAATGATCCGAATCTATTGAACCCGACCTAAATATTTATTATTGTACACTAGTCACTAAGTGTTATCCTCAAATAAGTTTGATAATAACAGTTCACCACGAAAATGACCAAAACTTAAATGACTAAGCCTTACATGACCTGACTCGAATTCTTGCAAACCCGAAATAACTGACTCAAATCAGGCTCGATTGACCGTTTTGCCAAGTTTATCCCTAGTCAAGATTAAACCTGGCAAAAACGGATCCAACCCCGATAACCCAACCATATCCAATTCGAGGACCCGTTTTGACCCGGAACCCGAAATGACCCGACCCCAATATTTATTATAGTATATTGACTGTTATATCCAAATAACTTGATAATAACTCACCCAACACTGACTCAAACTAACTCGACCCAGCCCGAACTCTTGCAAACCCAAACAACCAGATTTTGAATCGACCGGGCCCGTATACGTTTCGATTGACCCGTTTATCAAATCTAAATAGACCCATTTACCTTAAAAAATTTCGATTGTGATACGGTGTAATAAAAAAGATCGGATCTAACACAAAACTTACCAAAAACACATCAATAAATTTCCAACATTAGGAAATAACCTTGACTTTCCATGATTGAAAGCCAAAGATTCTTAAAAACCCATCATGATTTTCCTCACACTATTTACTTCCTTCCTTGTTATGTTGACACCTTTCTCCTCTCATTCCTCAACACTCTCCTTTCACACTCTCATTCTTCTTCTCCTTCTTCTTCTTCACACCAAACTACAACAACAACAACAACATTCATGGCAGAAGTAACAAAATACCAATTAATCACAACCACAAAAAACACCATTTTCTCAGACATAAAATCACACTTTTCTCTCTTTAAAACTAGAAAAAGTAGTCCTTTTATTTATGGGATTGTTTTAATTTTTGTAATTTTTACTGTTTTTCTTGCTTTTTCTCCTTCTACTTCGTCACCATTTACTCATACTGATGAAACTTATTATAGATCTCATTTTTCTTCTGTTTACTCTTACTTTTTTCCAAATTCTACTCAAATTAACCCTTCTAGATCTCAAAATAATGTTACAAATTCCCAAAACTTGAATAAAACTGCTCAAATTAGTGATAAAGTTGAAAACTTTGAGCAGAAAAATGGTACCATTCTGCAGAAAGATGATCAGAACACTCAAAGTTCTGATCTTGATCATGTTGCAGCAGTTAATAACTCTCAAAATTTGAATAAAACCCAAATTTCTGCTCAAATTACTGATAAAGATGAAAACTTTGAGCAGAAAAATGCTACCATTCTGCAGAAAAATGATCAGAACACTCAAAGTTCTGATCTTGATCATGTTGCAGCGGTTAATAATTCTCCAAATTTGAATAAAACCCAAATTTCTGATGAAATTAATGGTAAAGTTGGAAATTTTGAGCAAAAAGGAGATCAAAACATTCAAAGTTCTAATCTTAATCAAGTTGCAGAAGTTAATAATGTTACTGTAACTTCTGCAGTTGCAGGAAATAACAGCATTGTACATGCAAGTGATCAAAGCACTAAACTTTCACCATTGCAGAAGAATGAGAGTAGCATTACACCTCAAATCTCTCAAATTTCGCCGAATTCGACGAAAAATGGAGGTGGGATGGGGGTGAAATCATCTGATTTGGCAGCGTCATTGACGAAAAATCAGGGAAAAAACCGCGTAAACGACACCGTTTTAGGAGGAGCAAAGAAGCAGGAAAATGAGGTGGGGAATTTGGTGGGTTGTGATTTGTATGATGGAAATTGGGTGAAAGATGAGAGTTACCCACTTTATAAACCTGGATCATGTAATTTAATTGATGAACAATTTAATTGTTTTCTTAATGGTAGACCTGATGCTGATTATCAGATGCTTAAGTGGAAGCCTAAAGGTTGCACATTGCCAAGGTAATTAATACTATTTCCGTCTCCGTTATTTGTTTACTTTTTTTTTATTGGTATTTTAATCAAAGATAAGGAGGGAGTACTTCGCTTAACCTCTATAATAGGATTTTTACTGAATCATGATCTAGTTTTGTTGTTTAATGTTGTAGTCCCTCGTCTGAATCATTTGTTTACCTTTTTTATCCTCGGTGAGCGTATTTAAGTTGAAGTTAAACAAATGATTGAGACGGAAAGAGTACTTGTAATGTGGATGTTACAAATTTTGTAGCAGATTAAGGTTTTAGTTAGTTGACTTAGTTCTAATTTAGATAATCCTGTTAATTGATCTTGAATCTCTGCAACTGTGAGGAAAACTAGTTATTTGTGGAAATTTAATTTTAATGTGGGCATATTTTCCACCAGTTGGTCTTGTTTAAGACGGTTGTAAGGCGACACTATAATAGTTTAGGAATGTCACCTACTGATAACAATAAATATTTTGCTGCAGTTCTTATAAGGCCTTCATATGTTGTACAATGATCTTATTTGCGAGTTTGTGATTACCTAAATACGCGTTCAAAGTTATTTTTGGTGTTTAGTTAGCTACGCGGAGTTGAGTAGTGATAAAAATTAGTACAATTACTTTGGTTAAGAATTGATCTTGACATATTGGTTGTATATGAGCTTTCAAACAACTACAAAGATTGGAAAGTGTATAATCGTTATGGACCCGTGATAAGGATGAATGTACTATGTAGGCTAAATGGTGGACAAATGCTGGAATTATTGAGGGGAAAGCGGCTTGTTTTCGTCGGTGATTCTCTTAATAGGAATATGTGGGAGTCTCTTGTTTGCATTCTTAAGAACGCGGTTCCAGATAAAAAGAAAGTCTATGAGGCCTTTGGTCACCACAATTTTCGGACTGAAGCTTCCTACTCTTTCGTATTCGAAGTAAGATTTCGTATCTCGGTCTTGAATTTTTCATCTCTATTTGACTTTGGTTTTCACCCCATACCTAGTTTGACCGTTTACTTCTCCAAATTTTATGTATAGATGTAAAACTGGCGAGGTTCATCATAATAAATAAATTTAAACTGTTGTAAATCATGAGAAAATATGGGTTAAAATTATCATTCGACCACACGTACCAATGTAGTACTATTATGTCTCAACCTTCAAATTTGATTCCTTGTGTTTCGAATTTTAGCTAATGATGTTTTTGGACTTGAGTAGGATTATAATTCCACAGTAGAGTTCTTCGTATCGCCTTTCTTAGTTCAACAATGGGAAGTAACGGACAAGAATGGAACGACCAAGGAAACTCTTCGTCTTGATCTAATGGTTAGAGATGCAGATCAGTTCAAGAATGCCGACTACATCATATTTAACACAGGGCATTGGTGGACTCATGATAAAACGTCAAAGGGGTAGTTCATCTGCTCTTGTTTTTATCATTTTGATTCTCGACATTTAGTCACTTCGATCGTGCTAAAATGGTTAGTCTTTTACTTCCACAGGGAAGACTATTATCAAGAAGGCAGCCATGTCTACAAACAATTGGATGTTACAGAAGCGTTTCGAAGAGCCATAACAACTTGGGGCAGGTGGATTGACGCCAATGTCAATCCACAGAGGACACATGTTCTCTTCCGAGGCTATTCTGCTTCACATTTCAGGTCAGTTTAAATGCGCCATTTGTTTTATAGTGTACAAGATTTATTTTTGTTTAGTCATGTCGTATTTATGTGGCCATTGTCCCATTTATCTGTATTTGATATTGACATTAGATGTACCATTTGGTGGGATGCTTCATCCTCTTTGTTGGTCTATCACTATCAATGACACCTGAATGGCCGAGGCGTAACCGCGTAAGATCGCTTTTGTGTTTGCTGCTTTAGCTTACAATATGAACTAAAGTCACACATACTGCATGTTTTGACCCATGTAATTAGCATTCATCGTTCCTCTACCCTTACCAGTTATTTATCCCACTTCCTGTTCTAAACATTTGTGCCATAAGCATATCGAGCAATTTCGTAGGATAGGAAGGTTAGTAAGAGGAGTTAGTGTATTGTATAAGCCGTATAACATACAAATGATTGATATAAGATGAGAATGTTGTACGTCATACAACGCTCCTACTCCGTATTTATGAAGTAAGAAAAGAAGATTCAATCTGAAAACGACATTCTTGTAATAAGTGGGGCTTCCTCATCTTAAATATAAAGATGGATTGAAGAGGATCATTTATTATTTACCTCCCATCCAACCCTGGTCCCTCCGCAATTTGTGGGAATGATCTGTTCAGTCAGGTAATGTTTCGATGATCCCTGTAGATAAGCTAGGGATCATCGATCAAATAACTTCCGCAAAGCATGTGATCTCCATACCGTATACTCCATAGTCCGTACATTGTATTTAATTGACTATTGAAGGTCATGATCCATCGATCAAATAACTTCCTTCATGGTATTAAGATATAAAATCATTAACTAGGCCGCAGCGATTAGCTTAAGCTTTTGGTTGAGATGGTTCAAGCAGGTTAATTTGGGAACCACAACCTTATGTGGTCACTTATATTCTTAAGATTAACTCGTGTTAGTTTAACTTTGGGATCATATTGCTTAGTCGAGCTTTATTGTTTGGTCGCAGTGTCGTACATGACTCTTCTATGAAAAAAGTTCATGTCTTTAGCATAAAATGTCTGCTAACGGATACACTTGCTCTTCTTTCAGCGGTGGGCAATGGAATTCAGGCGGGCAATGCGACAGTGAAACGGACCCCATCAGAAACGATACATACCTGACTGAATACCCACCGAAGATGAAAGTATTCGAGTCGGTAATAAAGGGGATGAAAATCCCGGTTTCTTACCTAAATGTAACGAAATTGACAGACTACAGGAAAGACGGGCATCCTTCAGTTTATCGAAAGCTACATCTCACAGACGATGAGAAACAGTCACCACTCAAATACCAAGACTGCAGTCACTGGTGCCTACCTGGTGTTCCTGATTCGTGGAACGAACTCCTCTATGCCGAGCTCCTAAGAAAACATTACAAGGACCAACAGCACCAGAATCAAACTTAAGTAAATGCTCAGGTACTCTAATGTATACAAATTTATACTCAAGATTCCCATTAGCGCGCGTCAATACAAGACCCATGATTCGATCAAACATCAATGAAATTTATTCATTGTGTTATACTATAATCCGTATAAATTAAGGCGTACTCCGTATAATAGAAGGGACAAGTTGATAGATGTTGTATTGATGTAAAGAATAGGAGATGTTTTGGTAAGTTTATTGTCAGCCTTCAGGCTTGTTGAGTGTACACTGTAATTATGATAATTTCATGCAATAAACTAATACCGCCTCTTACGGAGTCAACTGTACGAGTAATATTTTGTTGCGCACAAATTCTTAGTTAAGATCGTCCCTAAGTTAAGATGACCCATTTAACTCAGTTGTGAGGGTCATCTTAACTTAGGGACGATTTTAAGCAAGATCTACCCTTTGTTGTGTATTTTGTCGGTCTTTTCTGTTAGAAAGGTAGTCATTTGCTTTGTCTATGGTGTCGTCGAGAAACAATGCACAGAAATCAGGACAAAATACGAATTAAATAATCAAATGCAGCCCGAAGACAGAAGAAGATAATTCATCAGATGCTGGCTTTCTGAGACAACAACGGCGCAGTACCAGTTAGGACTGACTGAGATGAAGAAGAGCTTGTTGTAGCGGTGCTACCACTGAACGCAGACGAGGAAGTATTAGAGTATAAGTCCATGTTCATTGGCGGCGCAAAATAGGTTGGAACTGGTTGCTTTGACGGCAATATGGGTAATGGAGAATCCATATTCAGAACATTTATAACTTGTCTGATGGACGGTCTCTGACTATAGTCTGGATGACAGCACCACAAACCGACCACCATTAAGCATTCCGTCTGCTGTAAGTCGAACTCTTCATTCAGTCGTTTATCCACGGCCTCTAAAAGACGGCCTTGCCCATACAGACTCCAAACCCATTCTACCATCCTAACCTTACTCGGTTCTTCCCTGGACTTGACAGGCCGCCTTCCGCATGCTATTTCAAGGGCAACCACTCCGAAACTGTACACATCGGTTTCTTTACTTGCCTTTCCGGTGATGACACACTCTGGAGCCATATAACCTATAGTTCCCGCTAGAACGGTTGTTTGGGACCCTAATCCGTGGTCCACTAGTCGAAACTAAGATACTGACATTAGCAACTGATACTACGGAATTGACATCTATACCGACATGATCATCACTCGGATCAAAGAAATTCTTAAAGCTGTCAAATTCAACAGCTACAAACTGGTTTTTGCTCGTATCGTTGAAATAAAGAGGATTAACTAACCCAAGACTTCCACCAGTTGAATTTACAGGAACAGAAGAGTTTACTGGTGCAAGGTAAAACGTTAGACCATCGCCGAAATAAGGACCACTTCCTTTTTTAATTATAAATGAAAAATGAGTCGTAAAGTCAGCGACTTTGTTGGTTTTTTTGTTCCAAAGCTGTACTGGCAGCGAGTAATATGCTCTACCAACGCTGTTTGTTTGGACCGTATCTTGTTGGTTTTTTGTTAACTGGATTAAACCGTCAGGAGAAATAAATGAATCATTCGTGACGGTTATGTTACTATTGTTTGGTTCAAATCTTGTAAAATTGAAGGAAAGGGATACTGTAAATGGAAGAAACAGTAAGAACAGAATCGCGGTTTGAAAGATGTGAGTTCGATCTTGAAAACGAGAGGAACGTAAACTAAGATTTGTATAAACCATTTTTTTTTTTTTTTGGAGAAGTTGATTAAATTTATGATGAAATTACTTGGCATTGTCTACTTGTTTATAGAATGATCAGTTTGTATAATAAATAAAGTTTTAAATGTCTGAAAGAGTCAAAGACTCGGACCAAAAACTGAGTCAATTTGAGCAAGTCTCCTTTGAAGTGCTGATACAAGTTGGAGAAATACAAAGAGTTAACCAAGTCAATGGAAAAACAACTTCCATCGCCCACGGTTTATAGTGCCATGTTTTTACTTCGGAGTTCGGAGTACTTTCCGTCCTGTTTCTTTATTTATCTATTTCATTTTTGGGTTTGTTAATTATTTGTTTGACTTTTTATTTTAAGAATGTCTTTGATGCAATTGAATTTTCGACATTTAATTTGGTGCACTTGTTATCTAATAATTGGTCTCCTGCTCTTCCATTGGTATTTGAGTCAAAAATAGACATTTTCAACTCAAGTTAGATGATTACGGATTTATGGGTAGCGTGATAGCGGGCCAATCCAGCCTAGCCTGACTTCATGGACCATCATCTAGCAGTCCGACTAGCGCTAGTGTCAGCCCGACTCATCCCAGTGTCATCCTTAGGTTGGGTTAGTATCGCAATTTCCTTGGCTCGGCCCAATCCAAACATTATTAGAAAAGTAATACTCCCTACTATTTCATACGATGTTCCCCTTCCTCAATACGGAGTATATGTGTGGAGAATTTTATTGAAAGAGGAACATCATATGAAATATGAGGGAGTATAAAGGATCAGCTAGGCACTGGCCCACTACTCAGTGGGTCGGGCTCGAGCTAGATAAAAATGGTCCGGTCCAGCCCAGCCCAATCCTCATTTAGTGCCGTGCTTGGGCTGCTGGCACTAAACCCGGCCCGACCCAGGTAGCACCGGACAAGCCCAACGCACAACTCTATTTTCGGGAATACAAAATCTTATTTATGACAAATATAAGCGTGAAAAGGGTCCAAAGCAATCATGTAAAAGTTGGTAATGAGGATTAATCAATGCTAAAAATATATTTTTGGATCTGTTTCACATTTAAAACGATTTTAGGAGAGACTTGGTCTTATTCTTCTACGAATATGGCCTAAACTAAAATTAAATAATTTGAACTGCACGCACTAGCCTAAATTGAGTGACGTTAGTAGAGTTTAAACTTACCTTAATCTGACCTGAATTGAACTTAGTATAGCAAATCAGAGCTAAGGATGAGATTATCAGTAAAACTCTCCCAAATCTAAAGACTCTGCCACATCAGCTTTCCACTAACTTTTATTATTTCTTTATTGTTCAGACCCACCTCAGACTCATCCCAGATTTTATACATTATCCGTCAGACTCGCCCCAGACTCTACTTTTTCAATTTACTCCTTTTTTTTTCACAAAAAAGAAATAACACATTGAATTCACTCATTGGTTAATTTTCCTTTAAGGTGGGATCAAGACTCACCCAAAGTCTTAAGTTGAGTCTTGGATTTCCAAGACTCGACTTAAGTCTTTACCAAGGCTAAGGTAAATTATTGGTAGTCTTGAGTAAGTCTTGTCTTAAGACTTACCAAAGTCTTATTTCAAGACTACCAATAATCTTACCATAAACCTTTATTACACAACATCATAGACAGTAAAATAGTCATAATCCAATATATTAGTACCTTTTGACATAATTAGCAAAAAAATTCTAGTACTTCAAATCAAAGGCTCTATACTTTCTAATTTCTACCCTATTCTAAGGCCACAATTGAGATTTGAGAAGCACTTCAAAGCCAAACAATACTAAAGACAACTCTAATCACCATCACAAGTTCATACCAAAAAAAAATCCAACTAAAAAAAGAAAAAAAAAAACTTTTACCACTCCATCTCATTTAAATTAAATTAAATTCAATTTTACACGTCACGACAATAATTAACAAGGCCGTCTCCTATATCGATCATGAACCATTCTGATCAACTTGAGGGGGGCTATTACCCAAAGCCAACCCGGGGTTCGGTTTAACAACGGATGTTGACGTGCCAATTGAAGACACAACGGTGGTCGAGGCGGCCGAGGCGGAAGTCGGGGCCACACGTTCACAAGATGGACACATGGTAAGAGTAGTGGCAGGGTGGTGCATGAAGAAAGGTTGAGAAGATTTCAAAGCTCTTAATTCATGAAGCTCTTTTTGTAATCTTCTGTTCTCTTCTGTCAATGTCTCACAGCACCTCTTTAAATACTCACAATCTACTTCTGTCTGCTTCAACTTTGTCCTGTCTCATTTCAAATTTCACAATTATCAATGAATATTATGCAATATTATGCATGTAATATAAACACAAAGATTTGCTTTTTTAGGTTTAGATTTGCATTTGTAACTAAAATATTATTCTATGTACTTTATGACTGCTACCATGCACAATTGCACATTGAACAATGCCAACCTTGGTGCTTTACCATTTTTTTTTTCTGTTTTTTTCCTCAATTTGTGGAATATAAGTTCAAAGAAGACTTTGTTATGAAAATGTACTACAAGCAAACATGCAACATTGCAATTAGATCTAGCAATGTGTCTTTCGGCTTAGTAAGTTCGAACGAGGCGGGTTATTTCATGAGTTCCAATTCACATGTTAGGGTGTCGAGTCAGGTTATTTGAGTCGAGTAAGTTTTACTACGTCACTACGTCTGTATGGGTAATAATTCCTCTTCTATGAGCGTCTGGTCAAGCGGGAGGACCATGCATGCATGCAGACATGGTATAACGTCTCTAGCCGTTCAATTTTCGTGTTGATAGTTTATTTAATGTAAATACTCTTGAAACGAATATAATGGTATAAATGTCACATATTTATGCCATTATATTGTAAGACTATGGAGTATTTACTAGAGAGAGAAAAAAAAAAAAAAAAAAAAAGAGAGAACATTTAAAATGAAAGTGAATTTACGTCACCAAGTAAATAAGTATACTACTAAACTCAATACTCCATATCCCACTACCACTACCCTCTAACACAAGATGAGACACGAAAATGGAAAGGAAAATCATATCCGTTTAATTCCTGTGCCCCATCTTGTATCATATTATCTCTCTTTTTATGACATTTCACCTTAACTACAAATAAAAGGTAAATGTAATAAATTATTAGTGTGTTTTCCGTGGTACAAATTCACTCTCTTATTTCTTGTGCAAAAAGGAAATCGGAAGAAAATAACGAATAGGAGGCAGTAAAATAAAACACGAAAATGAGACAGATAATACGCTCGCAACACGAGGTGTCGTTCTATCACATTCCAACCTCAATGGGACCTAACAAATGTGAAACAAACCCAAGCATGTGAATAGTGTCAGCTACTACTAGGTCTACTACCTTAAGCTCCTCCCCAACGCCCATCAATAAATATAAGTAGACCTTTTGATTCAAAACCTTGTTTTATACGTTTTCTACCTAAGTCAAGCATCTACTACATATAATTACAAGATTTTGGCAACCTATTTTGTATAAAGATTTAGTGCTGCAATAAAGTTGTACAGAGATCAATCTTTTTCATGCTCCCAAAGATTCGCCAAAATATAATTCATGCGCAGAAAATAACAGAAACTTTCAGGCCAAATAAAGACAACAAATAAAGACAAATAATTAAATGTCATTTTTAATTGGTGTATGTTGTCATTGAAAGTCGATTCACTATTTATCGAGACTGCTGTATGATGCATTCACGTAAAAAAAAAATGACATTTTATAATAATAAGTGACTACTTTTTTTTTTTTTAGTATGAAGTATCCATTTTTATGAAGTATCCATTTTTTTTAGAATTATTTTTTGAAAACAAATAATAAGTTATTTGTCATAAAGTGTCTATACCACGGTCACAAACAAATGAACAATAACTATTGAATATTGATTAATGATCGATCATCTAACCTGGCTCTCCTATTTTGAAACCATACTTCTACTTGCCGAGGTCTAAGGTTCAACTCCTTTGCCAATGCTTGTTTTTGCTTCTGCCGAAAATCGAGAATATCACTTAGATATATATGCAGTAGTCGGTAATATTCTCTTTATACTACAGAAACTCAAATAAAACCGATATATTAACAATGATTATCTTCTCATATAATGCAAAAACTCAAATTGAACAATTGTAAAACGCTCCTATCAATCTCATAAAGCATAAAAACTCAAACAAGACGAGTGTACGACCACATCTCATATGATATCAGTTCTAGCATCTACCACCATCTCGAATATGAGTACGTCTCACAAACAAGGTGATGACATGGCCATTGTGTGTAAGAGAATTATTCAAATTCATCAATACCATCGAATATCTCATTTTTCATTCAGAAAGCATGTGTAATTTGAAAACGATCTAACTACAAGTCTACAAGTTTACGACATAGGCAATGATCTTGATGAAGACAATACGTCAATTCAAAAGAACATAAAAGGGTGAAACAAAAACCCAATACGGGAGTAGTACTTGACTCCATAAATCCACAATTGATCACAACCACGTTAAACGACCGAAACACGAGTTGAAAACGTACATGCCTCGTTTCTCGTTACGAGTATCGAGTACAAAACCATGAAAGAGATATACAACAAGAGAATTAATTAAGCAAGTGTATATATTAAATGAAATCATGAATAAATAGTAAAGAATAGTACTAGGATAGATAGATAGTTTGTAGTAATTGACTTACAGGATTCAAAGTATGGTGCTCTTTAAAGCTCTCCTCAAGAAAAGCTGATTGTTCCTTAGAAAGCCTAAGCTTTTTTCTAGTGGAACCATTCTCTTCATCATCACTTCCCCTTGATGTTGTTGCTCCTCCACCTCCTTCAATTACTCCTTGTCCATAATTACCACCACCCTCTTTACTCTCACCGTCATTATTATTATTATAATCATTTTCCCTTTTTTTTCGTCCATTAATTTTATTATTCCTAGTATACAAAGAAAACTCCATAAACGACGACGTCCCGCTATTCGGTGACGAGTCCTCGTCCGCATCCCCGTCTGCAGGCCCCACCGGATGGCGCCGGTTCACTTCCATGATTCTTGACCTTGACCCCGGTCCGTCGGATGAACCCGGTTCAGAACTCACTGCATGCACACATCATTTATTAATTATTATTGTACATTGTATAGGGTAGTACTAAAAAAAAGTCAAAAATTCGATTTTTTTTTCTAAACCACTAATCTTGTTTTTTGTGGCATAAAATTAAGAAGAGCATAAATGAAAAAAGTCAACGGTACAAAACCAATTAAAAGTTTGTACACTGCCATTTTCACATTGGTTTTACTTTTTTATTTCATGGGTATCAACATTCAACAGAAGACTGATAGGGAAATCTTCTTTATAAATAAGAGACTTATGAAGGAATGTCAAACCAAGGAAATAAGAACATTGTTCTAGAAAATGTTCTAAATTCTAGCAAATTAATTTAAATAAAAGTGATTCTCTTGTAAGACGATTTATATAGTATGTACATAATAACTTATACATCTCATTTAACGATTGAAGTCAGATGATATTAATCGGTGTGGTACTAAGTCTCGATATCATTCTCTCACAGATGCAGCGGTACGGTATGATACTGGCTGCTTATAATCACAATAAAATCTTTGATGATGTATCCATAATAATTCTAGAATATTAAGGGCTCAAGAATATCGAGCTACAAATCATCATCACAAGATTCATAACTCTTTAAATATCTTTATTGATTATCCCATATTAATCCACACTAAGGCTCGTCTTCCCCATTAAATGATAGGAAATATCAGATTAATATGGGATAATCAATAGGTTGGATTAAATGGGGAAGATGAGACATAGTTTGGATTATTGTTATTAAATAACCCGTAAAAAAATCACATTCTCAAAATTTACAAAATCCTTATATCATAAAATCGCATTATCACCCGTATGATGATACAAAAATCACAAACTATGTTATATTTATTCACATTTGTTATACTTATTCACATTTGTTACAAGAAATTTCATAAAATTATATTTTCACCCAAAATATACACTTCAGAAATATATATATTCATAAAAATTAGAATCAAAAAATTAGAATCAAAGTGTTGACAGAAGTATTTACGCCTATAAATTCTAATGAGAGGCGGTTCTTTTTGCCTATAGCTATTTGATCCAAACTGAATTAAAATAAATTAAATTAAATTGAACTAAAAAACAAAAATAAACAGACTGAATTGAAATAAATTTCTAAGGAACCGGCTTTGATCATTATTCTCTAACTATTGAGTTAGTCTCTTGTAAAACCGGTTAATATTAATATTTTGCATGTAAAATCCTAGAAGACCGTCTTACAAAGTTACGGAGTACATGCTAAATATTTGGATTGATACATAATAACACGTTACACATAATTAATTGCGTTAAATTAAAAAATAGGAGAAAAAAAAACGAAATCGTATTTTTATTCGTGATCACTTGGTAAATCCAACATATTTAATTTCACATTAAACTCATGGAACATTTTTTAAAAAATATATCAAAAAATCATGTTTATGACAAGCACAAATCCGTCTCAAACTTAAAACGGGATTATGATACATACGGTATAAATCGATCGTTTTAATCTTAAGACGGATATGACATAAAATAAATAAAAGTTGTAAGGAAAGAAAGAAATTACAATTATCAGAGAGCCAAGGTAATCTGAGAGTAGAAGAACACGGTCGAGGAATAGGAGAAAAAGGTATGAGATCAAGCTGACGTGGCGAAATATCAGCCGTTGGATCAGATGATGAAGATGAACCAACTTTCCTATGATCATCATCATCATGATCATGATGATCATTAATCTCAGCCGTTGATTTTGATGATGGTGTTAGACCCATGCAAAAGTCTACACTACTCTTGTTATTCTCCACTACACTAGTTGTCCTACCCGACTCGAATCCGGACTGAACCGGATGGTGTACACTAGTAGTCCTAGTATTGTTTCCTAAACTTAATGCTAGCTCCATTTATTTATTTAGTGTTTTTTTATTTTTATTTTTGAGTATTTTGGAGGTTTTTTTTTAGAGAGGGATTGGGAGAGAAAGGGTTGAAAAGGTGAGAAATGTTGGAAGGAAGATATTGAAGACCTTTGAATGTGGGTTTTTATACTAATATTTCACACCTTTAAATGGGTTTTGATGTTTAGTTTATTCTATGTGTTGATTATTATTGATCGACATATACTTTTCTCATACAATTTAATTATTAGAGATTCTTATTTAAGACGGATATTATCTTTATAAATTTGAAACAATATTAATAGTAGAATATACATATATAAAAGCAACATGTAAATATATAGACTAGCAAAATATCCGTCTCTTGATTCAGGTAAGATGTTATTTTAATCGTTTTTAATCATAAGACGAATATATTCATTCATCTTAAGTTAGTACACCCTTGTTTTTTCTAATATGTCATTCATATATTTCGAGATACGTGTTTCTCGTTTCAATATCTCTCAAATTATATGTGTGAGAATATTATAGAATGTACTCATATAAGCTCCTTTTGTGTTTCATAACCAGCTGGTCTTCTAAGAGACTGTCTCCAGCTAAATTAGTGGAAGACATATGTGAAGAAACCCAAAGTCTCACATGTGAGGGTTGTCCCACATTGATAAAAGAGGAGAAGAATTATCACTTTATAAGACCGTCCCCAAGCAGTGGTCGCGCTAATTAGGTCGCGACCCGATTTTACTCTTAATCTCACCTTATTAACTTTGACCCATTTTTACCTCCCAAGCAGAAGGTCGCGACCTAGGTCATAAACCCAATCATTTTTCACCTTCCAACCATTTTTGTTTTGTTTTATGACCAATGATAATTTGACACCTATTGGGTCACCAATTGACCTAATAAGGTCAAGAGCAACCAAAAAGGTCACAAATTGACCTTATAAGGTCAAGAGCAATCAAAAGATCACGCTAATCTCATGCTTAATTGTTGGTTAAGGCGACCCAACAAGGTCGCGACTTTGCTTGGGGATGGTCTAAGGCAATGGGTTACTCCCTCTATTGCCAATTGGTTTTAGACTGAAATCTCTTGGGCCTGCGTTGTGGACTCTTTCTCCTCTGTTTGGGTGTGGCCCAAGCCTATTGCGAAGTTTTTTGCGTAAAAAAACGGATGATATACTTATCTCAAAATAAATGTGTGAGGGATTTTCAAAAATGTATATTAATATACAATCAGATGAAATAAATGAATCATACTTCAATACAAAGATACTTTAATTTGTATGTCACGATTAATCTACATCAAACAATCATATTTTATAGTGGTTAAGAGCCTAAATTGGAAGTATATATAGTAGATAATAAGTTTTCGCTTTGTATATATATTTTCTGTCTTTTTATCTTATTGCGTCTATAAAAGTCATACTCACTCAGTCACCCTTACCACAGAATAAAGCATGTAAAATGGATACTCGATGAATATTTTCATCTTAAAATGAGTAAGTATAAATGAAAAACATATGAGACGATTAGACTCTGAAAAGGCAAATTCCTCATTTTTTATTAAATCAAATCACGTAACCATTCATAAACTATGGCTATGTTTGACAAAACTAATCGAAAAAATAATTTGAAACACGAAAAGGTAATTTAAAACTGAAAAAGCTAATCGAAACTCGAAAAGATAAGCGATAAGGTAATGGCGAAAATTAGGAGTGATAAGGTAATCGATTATATAAAAATGTGTTTGGCAAACTAAATTGAAAAGGTAGCTGATTTTTGTAAAATGACGTAAAAGGATATGGAAATTATTTAATATTATAGAATAAAAGGGTACAAAATGGAAAATAAGTCATTTCAGGTACCTGATTTCTCAAATGCTACCTGAGGTAGCATTTCATTTCAGGTACCTTATTTGACAAAATAAGCTACTTGCCAAACACTTACAAAAAAATCAGGTAGCTGAAATTTTGGTCAAATAAGCTACTTTGGTCAAATAAGCTACCTGAAGTGTCGTGCCAAACAGAGCTTATGTATTGCCTATTGGAACGCTATTTATCATCAAAGTTCAAATACTTTAACCATTGATGTATTATTAGAAATACAACATTACCAAATACCAACTAGTCAACTACCTTCTCCGTTTATTCATTTGTTTACGCCTACTTTTTACTTTTTGTGAAGGATATATTAATCAAAACTAAATAAATAATTGAAACGTAAAATATATTTGTGAGCAGAAAAAGTCTTTTTCCAGACGGTCTGAAATAAGACGGGCCAAATGTCACAATTTTTTTTAATAAAATTTAACCTTTAATAAGAAAATGTTATAACTAAAATTATCACTTTTTACACTGAAAATGATTGTAATATTTTATCAGAAAATAATAACATTTTATCATAAAATAGCTATATTTGATCTATTTTATTTCAGACAAAAAATAAGAATTTGCGTTGTGAGCATTATTTGACATTTTCAATATTCTCAACCGGGTATGACGATAAAAGTAATCGACCGTATAAAATCGTTAACTATATGAAGATGGTGGACTATGGTGACAAGTAGGTACGAATAATGTAAAGATCGGATGACAAATCCTGGATGACAGACACACGTGAATCTAAATTAATACCGGCTAGTCTTGCTTGTAATGGGTTAATCCCGTCATAAGCTTGTGGCCTCTCACAAAGAGGGAGAGGGGACAAGGTGGGGCACTCCCCATATGTTTCTCACTCACCTCTTAATGGACATTTTGTGAGAGAAAATGGTATCCGTCACAACCGTCTTCAATGACAATTTGCGAATTAATAAATACACAACCTTCTACTAAAGTTGGCTGGTGTGAGCGGTAAGGACTCTCATCTCTTAAATAAGTGGTCAGGGGTTCGATTCCTGACTCTTGCGAATGAAAAAACCAAACTTGGGAGGGGTCAACCATTAAATTACCTTCAGTATCCCGAAAGAGATTATCCTAACTATCGGTAGGGATACTCCTGATCACCACCAAAAAAACAAAACATACACAACCTTCTTATACGGTCTTTAGATTTTATTGTTGTTGAGATTGTCAACATGCTTCATATTTTATTCATTCACTTTTGTGTACGGTAATGATTTTGTCTAATTTACTCAAATTATTACGGTATATATGGGCAGTGGATCTTGTAGATTGCATATTTGCATGGCAATTTATCATCAAATATTCTTGGTAGCCTGGTAGGGTAGGGTATAAGCATAATACTCCGTTGTATATGTTGTCAATCCCCTATATACTAAATGAATAGGAAAAACTCAAAGTTTTCCCGCCTAAAATATTTTCCCTATTTTGATATATTCTCTTATTTTCTTTCCTATTTCAATACAATTCCCTATTTAAGATTTGCTTCTAGGTTTTTTTATGATAAAAATTTAGTTTTCGGTAAGATAAGTTGTAGCTAAAAGACATGCTATTAAAAAAGTTATAAAACAATATCATTAAATCTGTGTAAAAAACTTTTTTTCGTTAAAATACACATTTCATGTTATGAGTTACTTAAATTGTTTTTTTTTTCTCTTAATTCAAAATACAATGATGAAAAAAATTAAAAAATAAGGAATTGTCAATTTACACTCTATAAATATAGTATACTAAAAAGTAAAATTCTATAAACACCGTGCATACATTGCACGAGGCCTATACTAGTAATTGTATTAATAAGACAATAAATATCAAATATTGTGGAGGTCTTAACCTAATGATTAAGACGAGGTATTGTGATATTGTAGAGGTCTCAATCTAGTGATTAAGACGAGGTATCGTGATAATAGATTACGAGTTTAAGTTCTCCTTCTCCCTATATATTGTACTGAACTTGCGCATCATTTGATATCCCCAAAAAAAAAAGATGACTCAATACCAGTATATACTTATATGTAAAATAAATATACACTGAGATTACAATCAATCAGGCTGAAGATTCGTAAGTGAAAAAAATACTACTTATACAAAATGGTGTATATTTAAGGTTGTACGACTATATGAAGTATTATATTAAAAAAGCGCATTTTTTTTAAATAAGGTTTTCAAGTAAAACAATTACCAAAATAGGGTTGAAATGAAATAAATTATTAAAAATGAGTTTATGTAGGCTCGTTTTTTTTTATGCTGTTGGACTATTGCGTCTTTCTTTGAAAGCAAGAAAGCCGGTGGCTCATTTAACGGCTTATAAAAATGGGAAAAAAAAATGAAATTAAAATAAATAGCAAAAGTCATTGACTAATTTGGCGACTTTGCTCCAAAGAAGTTTTTTTCCCCTTGTATCTCAATTTTTTTACAATTTATTACTCCCTATATACCACACCAATGGTAACATTGACTTTTTCACACTTGTCGAGACACGTCTTGCAACGTGAATATATTTAGTTACACATTATTAAAAATTAAAAAAATCTGATATTCTTATAGCATTCATGACGATAAATCAAACAAGATCTCACATGACTATATTTTGTCTTATAGATTAAGAATAATATCGAAAATTCCCTACGACCATGAATAGTGCCAAGATTCTCAATGTTACCATTGGTGTGGTATGGAGGGAGTACATTTGTTGAATCACTTAGCAACTTTAGTGTAAAATAGCTAAAGTATTATGTAATTTTAACCCAAAACTGAAAAAAAAAAAATTATATACATAGACTCGTTTGGATTCTATTACTTTGTCGGTACTACTGTAAGACCATCCCCAAGCAAAGGTCGCGCTAACTAGGTCGCGACCCGATTTTACTATTAATCACACTTTATTAACCTTGACTCATTTTCAGCCTCCCAAGCAGAAGGTCGCGACCTGGGTCATCAACCCAATCATTATCCACTTTACAACTTTCTCAATCATTTTTTTTTTTTTAATTGTTACATCAATCAAATTTGGACACATAGGAGGTCACAAAAATGGTCAATTTGTTCAAGTATGGTCACAAATTAACAATTTTGGTCACCAATTAAGTACCTTAATTAACTCATTAATCATGACCAAGCAAGGTCATGACCAATTTACCTTGCTTGGGGATGGTCTAAGTACTATTCCGATCCTGATAAAATTACATGAACCAATTGACTAGTATTTTTGTCGTTAATTAAAAGGGCGAAAATGTACAATTACAGTTACTCAACAAAATAAAAGATACGTCTAGAGACTCCTAGGGTTTCTTCGTCTATTCTCATCATAGCTTTCTCCTTTTTTCTCGAGGCTTATCTCACGATTTCGATCGTGAGACTGTTATTCCGCTTTGTTTTCTTTGTTTGCGTTTGTTTTTTCTATGCAGGGTCAGTCGAATACGATGACGCGAGGCTTTCATCGAGATGGGAAAGAACCGGTTGAAGAGGGGATAGGCTGTGCAATGACGGCTTTCGAATGGGAGGAAGAGGTTGAGGAGAATTCGGAGAAGGGTCGGTTACTCCTTGTAGGGAAGATCTGGGCATCCAAATCCATTAATGTCAAGGCCGCGATTGATTCGATGATTAAGTTGTGGAACCCATCTAAACCGATGATAGGGAATGTAATCGATGCCAAGGACAAGCTCTTTGTGTTTCGATTTGGTGATGAACGAGACAAGGCTAGGGTTTTAGAGGGGCAGCCATGGCACTTCGACAAATTTCTATGGTGCTTTAACGAGCCAAATCTTGAAGGTAAACTTACTGATGTCCCATTATTTCATTTTCCGATATGGACGCGTGTCTACGATCTGCCTATCTTGGGTCGATCAAGCGAGACGAATTTGAGGAGAATAGGAGCGAGTTTAGGATCCTTTATTAACACTGAGCAGGGCCCTAATACAGAGCTTGATAGGGCTATAAGGATCAGAGTGTTGCATGATGTTCGTAATCCATTGCAAACATGTGTGCCAATTAAAATGAGGGGGGGAAGGTTCTGCAATTTGATGTCAAATATGAGCGATTACCTTTGTATTGCTATGGCTGTGGGCATTTAGGGCACGGAGAAAAAGATTGCGATGAGGGACCGTATGAGGAGAGTGAGTTGAAGTTTGGGGACTGGCTTAGAGCGTCGCCATGGAAGGTCACTAAAACCGTACCAGATACCTCAGGAAGAGCTCGACGGGATTTAAATGCTACGTTTGAAGCTGAAGTGCGGGGGAATTCTGAGAATGATATTGCTAAGATGATAGACAAATTACAAGCTATTGCTATTGATTTAAAGATGAAGAAATCATGCGCTAAGGCTGGTGTGGAGCAGCGGGAGGAAAGGGGGGTGGGAGATAAAGGAGATGGGGGATCGGTGGAGCTTACCGTGGTAGGAGAGGACTGTACTGTCGAGGGGCATTATATGCAGGGACCGGCTGGGGAGATTGCAGGGAAGGGTGAGCTGTGTATGGTGAACGAAAGTGTGAGGAGGGAGAGAGGAGATATGGGGACAGAGGGAAGTGGGTGTGTGGAGACGGGGTTCACTGGGAGCGAGGCTTTAACAGCGGGCATACAGGAAGGGGGACAGAAGGGGTATTATGGCGCCAAGAAGTGGACACGAATACCAAGGGAGGTGGTGAGGGGGGTAGGGGAAGGGCGAGACCAGGAGACAGGAAAGAGAGGCCGTGATGAAGACTCTTTGGGTACTGGCGGTAAAAAACAAAAACAATGCAAAGACGGGGACGTCTTAATATCTGAGGCGGAGGTTGAGGGAGCTCAACCCCGCCGGGCCCAATGAATCTCCTAAGTCTTAATTGTCGGGGCTTGGGCAACCTCGACGCTGTAAATAATCTTCGTGCCCTAGTTCGGAGGGAAGCTCCGGCTATGTTGTTTTTGTGTGAGACAAAGTTGTGTGGACGGGATATGCGAAAAGTGAAGGAAAAATTGGAGGGATATTTTGGTGTTGAAGTAGATAGCATGGGGAGGTCGGGTGGTCTTGCCTTTATGTGGAAGAAGGAGCTCGATTGCACCCTGAAATCGGCTTCTGTACATCATATTGACATTGTGGTTCGTGAAGGGGAAAGGGAGTGGAGGGTCACGGGGTTCTATGGGTGGCCTGCGGTGGGGGATAGACATCTATCGTGGGAGTTACTTCGCCTCCTCAGTAGGCAATCGGACCTACCATGGGTGTGTGTCGGAGACTTTAATGAGATACTGTTTTCTACCGAGATGAAGGGCGGAAGCAGAGCGCAATGGCAAATGAATAACTTCCAAGCTGCTGTTGATGACTGTGGGCTGCGGGATATCGGCTGGGAGGGCTATCAGTTTACTTGGGATAATGGACAAGTGGGAGAAGCTAACCGGCAATGTATGCTAGATAGAGCGATGTGCACAAACCCGTGGATGGACATTTTTCCTTATGCAAAGACGGTGCACCTGGACCGGGAGTGGTCCGATCATGCCCCAATTAAACTTATCTTTGACAAAAGAATGACGGGGGTCGAAGTCAGGAGAAGTTTTAAGTTCGAGCAGGCTTGGTTGGGGGAGGAGGGGTGCGAGGATGCGGTTTGGCGCGGGGTTAGTAAGGGTGGAGGAGGGCTTGGTGAGGCGTTAAAAAATTGTGCTCGGGAATTACAGGCGTGGAAAAAGAATGGTATTCGGAAAATAGGATACCTGGTGGAGCGTAAAAGCAAGCAATTAAGCCGACTAAATGAAGGGGACCGATCTGAAGAGGAGGTGAGAAAGAGGAAAAAATTGGTTGCTGAAATTGCTACGTTGAGAAGACAGGAGGAGCAGTACTGGAGACAACGCTCGAGAGCTCTTTGGTTGGAGGAAGGGGATCGCAATACAAAATTTTTTCATGCTAGAGCCGGGGAGAGGAAGAGGAAGAACCATATAAGTATGCTCATCGATGACGCTGGGGTGCAACGAATGGGTAACGAGGAGGTTGCAGGGGTGGCTAATAGCTATTTTCGAGAGCTGTTTACGTCCTCACAGCCCTCGAATGTTGACGACACTCTGGCGGGGCTGGAAAATCGCGTGTTGGATCGTATGAATATGCTTCTGCGGGCTGAGTATCGAGAAGAAGAAGTGATAGAAGCTCTTAATCAAATGCATCCTCTTAAGGCGCCGGGTCCAGACGGTATGAATGGGCTATTTTTTCAGTCTTTCTGGCACTTAATTGGAAAAGATGTTGTGGGTACGGTACTTGGAATCCTTCGTGGGGATTTGTCTCCGGATGAATTTAACAAGACAAACATTGTTTTGATTCCAAAAAAGAAGGCACCGGATAAAATAAGGGACTTTCGACCGATCAGTCTATGTAATGTGGTGTATAAGCTGGTCTCAAAGGTTTTGGCGAATAGATTGAAGACATTCCTTCCTGAGATTGTGTCTGAAAACCAAAGTGCGTTCACTCCGGGCCGCCTTATTACTGACAATGTTTTAGTCGCTTTTGAGATGTTCCACCACTTGAAGAACTCACGGCAGCTTGATGGATTTATGGCACTTAAATTGGATATGGCGAAAGCTTATGATAGAGTGGAATGGAATTTTTTGCGACGGGTCCTTGAGGTTATGAATTTTGATCAGGGATGGATTAATCGAGTCATGGCTTGTGTGACCTCGGTGTCTTTCTCGGTGCTTATTAATGGGTCTCCGTCCGAAGAGTTCAAACCGGAGAGGGGGTTAAGACAGGGAGATCCTTTATCGCCGTATTTATTTATCTTATGTGCGGAGGCGTTGTCTAATTTACTGAGGCGAGCTGTAGCTGAGGAGGCTTTACACGGGTTAAAGATTTCGAATGAGGCCCCTGCCATTTCTCATTTATTTTTTGCGGATGATAGTATCCTTTTCGTGAGAGCGACTGAAGGAGAAGCAAATACAGTAAATTCGATTTTGCGAAAATATGAGGAGGCATCTGGGCAGCTAGTTAGTCTCGACAAGACAACGGTCTCTTTTAGCAAGGGTGTCCCTGGTCCAGTTCGAAATCAGGTGGCTAATCGATTGGGGGTTCGTGAGGTGGAGGTCCATGAGCGCTATCTAGGCTTACCCACGGTTGTGGGTCGGTCAAAAAAAGTGATTACCAATATCATTCGGGATACGTTGTGTAAAAGACTTCACGGTTGGCGAGGGAAAATATTGTCGAGGGCCGGTAGGGAGGTTCTTATAAAGGCCGTGGCCAATTCACTTCCTACTTATGTTATGAGTGTGTTCAAAATTCCCGCGTCTTTTTGCAACGAACTCCGATCGATGGTGTCACGATTCTGGTGGGGACATGGAGAGGGGAGCAGAGGTATTTCATGGGTGTCGTGGAAGAAAATGTGTCGACCCAAATTTGTAGGGGGCCTCGGTTTCAGGGACTTCGAGGTATTTAACGATGCCTTTCTCGCTAAGCAAGCATGGCGTCTTGTGACGGAAACAAATTGCTTATGGGCACGAGTGATGAAAGCTAGATATTACCCCAGGTCGGATTTTATGGAGGCTGATGTAGGAGCGAGACCAAGTTATACTTGGCGCGGTATCCTAGGGGCTCGGGCCACTCTGGAGCGGGGTTTGAGGAGACGCATTGGGAATGGCCAGGACACGATGGTATGGGGGCAGCCGTGGTTATGTGGGAATGATAGAGGGAGAGTTATTTCGCCGTGCCAGCCGGGCTATGATGGGGTGAGGGTTGCGGATCTTTTCCAGCCGGGGGGTGCGGGATGGGATGTCGAGAAGTTGCACCATCTGTTCATGCCATTTGAAGTGCAGCGGATTCTTAACATTCGGGTGAGTCCTAACTTACCAAGGGATGACTGGTTTTGGTGCCTAGAGAAGAGTGGTGAGTTTTCGGTTAAGACGGCCTATGCTTGTTTGATTGATGATCAGAATAACATGGGAGGGCCTTCGAATTGGGAACGGGAAAGGTGGATTTGGAACCGGTTATGGAAAATCTCGGTGTGGCCTCGCGTCAAAATATTCTTCTGGCAGCTGTGCAGTGGAGCTCTCGCAACCTTGGAAAACATAGCGACTCGAGTTAAAGGTGAGTTACATCCGACTTGTTATTTATGTTCTTATTTCTCTGAATCGTGTTTGCATTTGTTCCGTGACTGTAGCGTGGCTCAATGGGTGTGGAATGAGATAGGGTTGAGTGGGGAGGAAGGAGGGAGTGGTGGAGGTGAGGTGCGGGACTGGATTGAGCATATGTGGAAGGGGATGAATGCAACGGATTATGGGAAGTTCATGATTGGATGTTGGGCTCTATGGGAATTTCGGAACAAGGTGGCATTTGAGGGAGCGAATATCGAGCCGGCTAGGATTGTCCAGCGTATATGGGACGTGGTAAATGAAGGGACCGAGGTGAATGATAAAGACAGAGGTAAAGGCGGAAGGAGAACTGGAAGGGAAAAGGACAGCGGGTATGGTGGATGGAAACCGGCACCGGAGGGATGGGTCAAGATAAATGTTGATGCGGGAGTAAAGGAGGGTAATGGAGTTAATACGGGTGTGGTGTGTCGCGGGGGGCAAGGCGAGGTTCTATGGGGCATCTCTTGGGTGCGTGAGGTTGACTGGGAGCCACGGTTTGCGGAAGCGATAGCGGTTTTGGATGGCTTGCAGGAAGCTCGGGAATGGGGGCATCGCAATGTGGTGTTGGAGAGCGACTGTTTACAGGTGGTCGAGGACTTACAAGAAGGGAACAAGGGTCGCAGTGCTTTCTCGCTAGTTTTAGATGATATTAATTTGCTTTGTAATGAGTTTGAGTCAGTTATTTGGTCTTATACGGGTCGAGCTAACAACTCCGTAGCCCATGCTTTAGCACATGTAGAACTTAGAGTAGTCGGTAAAACTTGTTGGCTGTCTGAACTGCCAGCGGCAGCACGCTCTGCGGCTTCGTTTGATTTATCTTTAATGAATTAATACCCCTCGGGGTGTTTTCCTCAAAAAAAAAAAAAAAAAAAAAAAAAAAAGGGCGAAAATGTGTATGGTTTACGGTCTTAAAATTTATGATGTCGGAATAGAATAAATTACACATTTCCCTAGGTGAACGTCAAGTAATAATAACGCAATTGAGATGAAATTACCCTGCTCAAATTGCTTAGACCGTTGACTATGTCAACGATCAGATAAGAATACATGTGACACGTGCTGCAATGTCAATGGCTATTTTAATAAACAAGATTAAGCTATTAATTGATTAATTAATTGATTTGGTTTGTCATGAAATAACTTAACCTCAAGTGTAAATAAGTAATCATTGTAGGATTAGCACGAGATTTGACTGCTAACTGCTACTTCCTCTTTCCTACTAGTACAAAGTAACAAACATATTTGACTCACTTTTTTTAAATAGAGCTGATCTTCGTTAAGACGATTTTAACTTAAGTCGAAAATAATATCGTCATTTTATAATAAAAATTGATAATTTGACGAAAAGAGTATACTTAATATTGTCAAAATTCTAATGATAAAATGATGGTAATAAACCCAACTATTAAGAAATGTTTGTATTTTATCCGTCTTAATTTCAAGCATATTCAATTGTCTAGAATAACAATTTGCATTTTTTTAAATAAAAACTTATAAAAGCTAATTGTGTGTATATGTAAAATAAGATTCCGCTTTATTTTGTGTATAATACACGAAAAAGAAATGTACATTAGATTACCTAGTGAAGGAGCTTAAACCTTTTGAAAGATGTCATTATATGAATCATATGCTACATCATTTGAAAAATCATAGGAAATAAAGAATACGCATATTTTCAAGTGTGAAATATACCATTTCGCAAAAATTGAACTAGTAATTTCAATCGATGCATACTTTGATTACTCTCATTATCCCGCCTTTATCAATATATATACTTATTTCTTAAGGTGTAAAATTAATGCGAGGTACATAGTAATCCAATCATTTATCGGTATTTATATGTGATAGATTAGGAAATATATAAGGTTGTCTATGACTTTTGAGTTAGCTCATTTACAACTTTGAGTTGTGGGTAGACGTAGCTGGTTGCTTGATTTTCCGCTGCAGCAAGCTTAAGTTGCAGTATAAAATCATTGTTAAGAGCACTTTCAAAAAAAGAGATAGTCCTTACAATGAAAAATAAAAGATAAATAAATAATTGAAATAAAAATATATCATTTATATTTGAGTTGTTCGGCTATTTTTTTCCCTTTCTTTTGCCTTGAATTGTTTGGCTATAAGATACTACTCCGTACCAATTTAGAGCAATTAGCTCATAATCAAGAGTGCCAAAAGAAACGCCTTTTCTAGCAATTCTTGAGTCGTATTTAGTATGTCACCTACTTTTGTCTCAATAACAATAATTATAGCAAGATCATTGTAATTCAATCTTACTAGTTCATGAAGACCCTACATATGAAATTTAATCGTTTGTGAGTTCACTAAAACTTTGGAGATACGGTTTTTAATAAGTTATTGAGAGACCGGTTTTCATACTCTTTTATTTGTATTTCGTAACCCTTTTGTTGTTGATCTTGACATAATAATTTCGTACCTATTTCATAATAAATGTACCCATTTTATCTTTAATCATGATTTGTACCTATTTTATTACCTTTATTAGTCCCACTTTTTCTTAAAATTGTAAAATAGTTTTTCAATAAACTTATTACGAGACCGTCTCTCAGAAGATCTACTCGAGAACTTTAGGTAATAAATATTTATCTAGTCTTTACCCCTTTAGGTAAAAACTGAATTTCAGCATGGACGTTGACCAACAAACAAATTAATACATTGAATTTTTAGCTGAAAATTTAGACAATTTTTTCATCGTTACTCTATTACTTCCTCCATTCTCATATGATGTACCCATTTTATTAAAATACTCCACTCATATATTCAACAAATGGGTACATCATATAAAAACGGAGGAAGTACATTATTACTATTTTGTCTTGACCGATTTTTTCAACATATGATCGTCTTTTCAATAAGGTCTGCCTTATTTTACGGTTCCGAGTGTTGGGCCGTGAAACATTGTCACGTTCAAAAGATGAGTGTGGCGGAGATACATATGATGAGATGGATGTGCGGACATACAAGGAAAGATCGATTAATGAATGAGGTGATTCGGGAAAAGGTAAAAGTGACGCCAATAGAGGACAAGATAATGGAAAATTGACTAAGATAGTTTGGCCATGTGAGAAGGAGACCTATGGACGCACCAGTTAGGAGGCTCGAGACTTGGAGAACTAAAAAGGTCCCTAGAGGTAGAGGGAGACCGAGACAGACATGGTTGAGAGTGATAGAGCACGATATGAGATTTTTGGGGCTCGAGGAGAGTATGGTGACGAAGAGGGCACAATAGAGGGAAATGATACATGTGGATTTTTAGTATTTGATGTTTTTTTTTTGACATATTTATTTAGTGTTTTTATTTAATTTTTTTAAAAAATTATTTATTCTTCTCTCCTTTATTACACTTTTTCACCAACCATTTTCTTATATATTTTACTTGGTTTACTTTAAGGTTTTCCAGATCCTTAATTCTTTTTCGGTTTTCAAATCGTTTTAATCTCTTCGCTCGATTTAAATTTTAAGTTTTTATAAAAGAAATCCGGAATTCGATTTTAAAACTTGTAAGTTTACCTTGACTTTATATTACATTTCGCTCTCCCTTTTGTGTCTCACTGTTCCATTTTCTATTCGCATTTTGAGGTGTGCGTTCACCCAGGGACGGTTCTAAAAGACGATTCATGTCAGCCGACCCCAATTCATTTTGGGATTAAGGCTTTGATGTTGTTGTTGTTGATCGTCTTTTCATGAAATATGTAAATGAATGTACACGTCTATTTCTCATAAGATTTTCTCATTTTCCTGTTAATCTTTCCTCGCAGTATAAGTTTTTAATGTGTGAGAAGGACTTACTTTAAAAGACCTGTACTCCCTCCATATCACACCAATGGTAACATTGAGAATCTTGGCACTATTCATGGTCATAATGAATTTTCGATATTGATGGGGCATATTCTGCACCGCTGACCAAGTCAACATATTGAACAAGGTCAAAGATATCCACAGCAAGTCAACGACTTAGACAAAGATAGCCGATAGCCGTCGACCCATCGGCTTTGTTAGCTGGGTCCCGGCGTGACAACCTGCCAGCCGGGACACATACCCGCGTACTCATATCCAAGACCCCTCGGCGGTGAGTCAACATAGCCCGCCGGCCTGCCATAGGTCCCTCGGCCGAGGGGTAGATCAGTCTTTCCACCTGCTAGCCACTTGGCCACTTGGCCACTACGTGACAAAAGGTGAAGGCCTATAAATACTCCTCAACCTTCATTGAGGAAAGGATCCAACAACTGAACCTAAAATACACCATTCATCTAGTAATATCTTCCTTATCTCTCTACAATACATATCCAGCCAAGTAACACAGCTTAATCCTTTAAGTTTACTGACTTGAGCGTCGGAGTGAGTACGCTTGGCACAAAGCCAAGCCCTCAGTTCGTTCATTGTTGCAGGAGAGGCCGAGAGGAACGATAAAGGCAAGAAGGGTTCAACTCAAGACATTATTCTACAAGCCACGGGTGGTAACGATACTTGCTCTGGAATTACACCCGGAACAATTGGCGCCGTCTGTGGGGAATAGACACTAGAAGCTAGTCACATTCATTCCCAAACAAAAAAAAAAACAAAAAACCCACCCAAAAAGCTAAGAAAATGTCGAAACAACAAGACGCAGTCGTGACCGACGAAACCGCATTCTATCAAGATGATACTTTCAACAATTGCGAGAGTCGTGCGGCCCTCCACCGGTGAGTAATCCAACCGAGTTCGGGATGCCAATAATACCCGACACACGCCGCTGCCCAACCAGGTCACCATCATGGGACATGTGGTTGACGTAGCAAACCTGAAAATGCTCCTGGACCTAATCGATGCAATACGCCTGCTCACACTGTCACGCCGACAAGAGCGGCGGAAATCGTCCAGGAGACCAGGGCCCAAAACGTGACTCCGAGAAATTTGAACGGAGCACTAGGAGAAGCCGACCAAAATAAGACGCCGGGGGAGCCCAAAGTGGGCGCGGTAGACTTAAGTCCTTCCCGCACTCGTGGGAGGACAGCGTCCCCGCCGCACGAACGAGGCTTACCCCAAAGGAGCCAGAGGAGTCCGACTCAACAGAGTTGGAGGAGAAGTCCAGGTCGAAGAAGGAGTCCTTCCCGCTACGAGGAGAGGAGCCGGATTAGGAATGCGAGGAGCCGATCGCCGCGTGTCGTTCGGCACGTGGTCAGACAGCCCCTCAGCGCCTACGTCCTATAAGTCCAGGTGCCAACTAAGCTCAAGTTGCCACCTCTGTCATACAAGGGAGATAGCGACCCAGCCGACCACGCTGAGGCTTTCGAGTCTTACATGTCGGTATGGGAGCAGCCCGATGAGGTCCGGTGCCGAGTTTTCCCAACAACTCTGCATGGAATGGCTCAAAGTTGGTACAAGGGGCTTCCCGACGGCTCGGTATACTATTACGCCGACATAAGGGACGCCTTTCTGGCCCAGTACTCTTGCAACAAGAGAAGGACCGTGGAGACATCGGACCTCCTAACTATCAAACAGGAGGGAGGCGAGTCTCTACGAAGCTATGTGAAGAGGTTCGACGGAAAGGTCCAGCAGATTCGAGAAATCAATCCCGAACTGGCGGCCTTCGCGCTGATGAAGGGCCTCCCAAGGGGAGATTTGAAAAATGAGCTCATCAAGTGCGGAGGCCTGGGTTTGGACGCCGCCAGAAAGTTGGCTGACCAAGCCATCAAGGTAGAAGACTATCACAAAACCTGGGTAGGCCCAGCGAGGCCGAGCACTCAGAAAAGAAGAGCCGCCGGGAGGACAACCCGGATGAAAGACGCCGTGACGACAACGGGTCACGGTCCGATGAAAGACGCCGTGAGAATAATAGGTCACGATCGGACATATCCAACAGGAAACAGGACTCGACGGGCGCCGGGTGGAGTTCAGGAACGTACCACCAGAGGCGGTATAGTGATAAAACCCCTCTCGTCGTATCAGCCGCCGAGGTCTTCGCCCTGAGCAAAAACGAGGGCCAGAAATGGGAGAGACCCCCCAAGCCAAAAAGCGACGGTGACACGAGCCAGTACTGTGAGTTCCACGGCCACACCGGCCATCTAACCAACGACTGCCGACATCTAAAGAATGCCATTGAAGAGCTGATCCGGAAGGGGAGCCTCGGCAAGTACGTTGCCAAAAGCCAAAAGACTGACGCCGACAGTTCAGGTAAGAAATCCGTCTTCGAACGGATAGGAGTGATCCATGTCGTCATCGGGGGCAACGAGAACGGAGGGTCCGCTCATGGGCACAAACGGCACCTGAACGAGCTATACCAGGCCATCAACTTTGTGCCAAACACAGCGATCCCCGCTTCCAACATCCCCGACATAACCATTGGAAGGAAGGACTACGAAGGAGTCATCGCTCCTCACAGCGACCCACTTGTGGTCAATTTGGACATATCCAACCACCTGGTCAAAAGGTGCCTGATTGACACAGGCGCGTACACGAACATCATGTTCAGGGAGTGCTTCCTCAGTCTCGGCACGAAAGTCAAGGACTTGAGCCCCGCACCAACCCACTATACGACTTCTGCGGGGCCGGCCCGATACCACTGGGATCAATCAGACTCCCGGTAACGTTCGGCGAGAAGAATGCGGCTAAAAATGTCCTAGCTGAGTTCGTGGTCATCGACGGTTCGTCCGCCTACAACGTTCTCATAGGCCGAATCACCCTGAGCGAGGCTGACGCGGTGATGTCCATCCGGGCCCTAACACTGATGTATATCTCGGACCGGGGGGGAAGCGCATAAGCTCGTCTCCAAAGACGAGAATGACGAAGTGGTCAACATCCAGATAGCTGCCAGAGGATGCAACATGCAATCCCTCAAAGTAGCAAAGAAATCAGAGAAAGGGAAAAGTCTATCCTTACAACAGGAGGGCGACCTCATGGACGAAGCTAGCGGCTGACCGGGAGGGTGTGCCTTTGATAAATTGTTAGGACACTGGTAATCTCGGGAAACTATGTAACGGCGGAGGTGCCCAAAACAGCTGTGGGCACCCCGACGCATGTTTTTATCTAATGAAGAATCGTCCAAGTTCCCATCAAAGTGCTCACTTCCCCCCATAGTCACTAGCAAGAAATAGACGCCGGCTCACACTGTCATACCGACAAGAGCGGCAGTCTCCATCAAGAAATTAGCGCCGTCGCAGTCACCCCAAGTAGTAGACGCTACGGCAGTCACCCCAAGAGGTAGATGCCGCAGCAGTCACTCCAAGTGGTAGACGCCACGTTAGACGCTATCAAGAAACAGACGCCGGCTCACACTGTCATACCGACAAGAGCGGCTAGTCTCCATCAAGAAATTAGCGCGTCGCAGTCACCCCAAGTAGTAGACGCTACGGCAGTTACCCCAAGAGGTAGATGCCGCAGCAGTCACTCCAAGTGGTAGACGCCACGTTAGACGCTATCAAGAAATGTACGCCGCTCACACCGTCATACCGACAAGAGCGGCAGTCTCCATCAAGAAATTAGCGCCGTCGTAGTCACCCCAAGTAGTAGACGCTACGGCAGTCACCCCAAGAGGTAGATGCCGCAGCAGTCACTCCAAGTGGTAGACGCCACGTTAGACGCTATCAAGAAACAGACGCCGGCTCACACTGTCATACCGACAAGAGCGGCAGTCTCCATCAAGAAATTAGCGCCGTCGCAGTCACCCCAAGTAGTAGACGCTACGGCAGTCACCCCAAGAGGTAGACGTCGCAGCAGTCACTCCAAGTGGTAGACGCCACGTCAGACGCTGTCAAGAAACAGACGCCGGCTCACACTGTCATACCGACAAGAGCGGCAGTCTCCATCAAGAAATTAGCGCCGTCGCAGTCACCCCAAGTAGTAGACGCTACGACAGTCACCCCAAGAGGTAGATCCCGCAGCAGTCACTCCAAGTGGTAGACGCCACGTCAGACGCTGTCAAGAAACAGACGCCTGTGGACAGCGGGCCGCCCACGGGGGCGCTTGGTGAGAAACGAAACAAGCGTTTGCATTTTGTAAGGAGTCGCCACCAATTTTTATGGGAAATTGGAAACGTTCGAATACCTCGTGTCATGTCAAGACACAAAGTAGTGACATGAATACTAAGCAATCGTTACCCTTAGCATTCTATGTCTAGAATGACTCTCGTGGATGCCAATGAACACGGGTGCTCACGGAGATCTGGAGTAAGGGGTGAGGGTACGTATTAGGAAGCTCTTTTGATCGAACACCTAATCCCGCCCGCCTCGATAGCGGCCTCTACTAATGATTAGGGAAGTTATTTATACTCGATATATCGTCGGTTATATGCATGCAATGCAACATCCATAGATTAAACCTAGCATGTGAGAATTAATACTAAGTCGGTTGACACGTAATTAGCATACAATTAGGTCGAAGTAAGAATTTAATGCTCATTTACATGTGAAAACATACAAACAATAAAAGCAATACAATAGCGATAAATTACAATAAAGGAAATTACATTAATTACAACGGAATAGGCGAGTTATGTCGAAAATACCTCTAAAACGGATAATTTGAGAAAAAGAAATAAAAGAAAGAAATACGAACAGGAATTAGCGATAATACGGATATTAGTTAGTTAATACGTAAACTAATTGAACTACGTCAAGGCAGAAAAGGAGTTGAGGCGTAACTCATCTGGAACAGCGCAGCGAGAAGCTGCGCCCTCGGAAGAGGCGCAGCGATTCTTTGCGTCTGTTCCAAGGGTGAGTTCTGGCTGTGAAGCCGGAACTGCAAATCGTTAATGTTAATTGTTAATTTTAAGGATTGATTACGACAATGGACTCGGATGAAAGTGATTTAATGTATTAATTACATGTGAATGATGGTCATAAAAAACAGTAACACACGGGTAAGACGGAATTAAACGGATTAATTATGTGAAGGGACGATGTTAATGAATGATTAATTAGTGACATCGGTGAATGGAACAAACTAAACATGACGAATTAACAATGAATATGGATGCAAATATACCAAAGGTGAATCTCAGAAACCCAATATGGACAGATTGAATCTCTAAAACCCAGATTTGAATGTAATGACGAAAAACCCGTAAATATCGATTATTTAGGATCCAAGTCGGATTAACAATGAATAAAACATATTAATGACGATGATTAATTATATACATGTGAATTATTGATGATGATTATGACGAAGAATTTAAAGAACAAAAGGAAACAAATAAATCAAACAAACACGAATTACAGAGGACGGAGGAAGAAGAAAAGAAGCGAGAAGCTCGGCGGCCCTCACGAAGAGGCGCAGCAGGACTGCGCTCCTCGAAAGAGGCGCAGCGATTCTGCGTCTTTTCTCGACGTCTGTCTACTGGAAATCCGCAAAAACAGGTTTTAAAGCACGGTTTTAGAAATCGGTTTTAATGGTGTTTTCGACATAAACCTTACAATGACGATTACAATAAACAAAATACAATGAATAAAAGAGGATTATACACCCTCAGACTTACATGTTGACGGAACGAGATGAACTAAGAAAATCGACTAGTGAATGCTCGACGCGAATGCAAGGAAAGAGTGCCCTCGTAAGAGGAAAACGATTGATTAATTAAGTTGATTGATTGTGTAGTTGGTCAAATTGGTCGGTCATGCAACGGAGAGGCTGGTACCCGGAAAGATCCGAGCTTACGTGGTCGGAAGTTCAAGCACGTAGGCGCCAATTAGTAAGAACAAAGTCTAGAATGCAAAGGGAGAAGAGAAGGGCGGACACTCGCGTGAGAAATATGAGGAATGAAGGCTCCTATTTATACTAATCACGTGAAGGAATAGGGTTTCGGAGACTCTTTGGAAGTGAATCTCGGAAAGATATAAAAAAGATACGTAAATCATGCAAAGAAGGGCCTGGGAAGAGGCGCAGCAGCCACTGCGTCCCTTGGAAGAGGCGCAGCACCTGCTGCGTTTGTTCCCAGGAGGTTTCCTCCTGCAGAAGAAAGATTTCCGCGTTTGAGTTATGGTAGGACGGAAATAATTCGGTTATCTTTTGAATATTACGGGATATTATTTGCCAAAAGATAAAATTTGTGAAATATAGAATAGAAATATCCGGAACATTCGAACATTCGACTCGGGATTTAACAATTTATCGAGAAAATGGAGACGGTTTCGACCGGACTCGAATATACTCTAATTACGCCAAAACGACCGTATCGGGACGTAGATGACAACTAAGAGGTTGACATTAATATTTGAGCAAACACTTGACGATAATCTTACGAACTGTCACAAATCGTTCCGCGAGTAAAACATGCGGCCCAATCATCACCGGGTGGTTTGCGAGGGGTGCAGAAACGAGGTGTCTACAACGTCGGCTCACACTGTCATACCGACAAGAGCGGCAGTCTCCATCAAGAAATTAGCGCCGTCGCAGTCACCCCAAGTAGTGGACGCTACGGCAGTCACCCCAAGAGGTAGATGCCGCAGCAGTCACTCTAAGTGGTAGACGCCACGTTAGACGCTATCAAGAAATAGACGCCACCACACTTTGTCGCACCGACAAGAGCGGCAGTCAGTAACAAGGAGCACTCGCCGGCTGACACCGTCACACCAGCAAGAATGGCAATCACCCTCAGGAAATGAATACCTCGACGGTCACGACCAGCGCAGTTGATACTCGCAAAGTGATCAAAACGCCTTAGAAGCGTTGCACAGTTGAGGAACGCACTCTAAGTCCGCCTCGGCCAAGCCAAGGCGGAAACAGAGACAAAGTAAAAAAAAAAAAAAAAGAGGGGAAATGAGGTAAAAACGTTAAGTACAGATTGAGATGCTCAACTATTAGCACAAGGGGAATGAGGTAAAAACCTCGGCCAAGCCGGAGGCAGAAGAAACGAGCTCTTATTAAATATGTTCAACAAAATTACAAGGAATACAAACGACGGTCGTCCCCATAAGGGTCAGCCAAAGGACAACCTGCCAAAGTTATGCAAAATACAAAGACGAAAGGCAAAATGGTAGACACAATCTCCCTATGTCTGTTGCTGCTCGCCACCAGCAGCGGTAGCAGCGTCTTCTTCGGTGGGCAACCCAGCGGCTTTCTTGGCAGCCTCAGCCTTCGCCTCGGCAGCCTCAGCTTCCCTCATTCTCTTGGCCTCCTCATTGGCCGTCTTCGCCCTCTCAGCAAGGGCTGCCGCCTCCTCGGCCGCCTCTTGCTCTATCTTCACCCTCACCGCCTCCTTGACCCTCTCCTTCACGGCTTTCTCCTTAGCTTCGAGCTTGTCGTCAAACAGCTCGTCGAATTTGCCCCACGGAAAGGAACCTTCAAGAGGGAAGAGCTCCTCAATTACTTCCCTGGCGGCAATGCCGGCCGGATCCCGGTCGGAGCACATGTCAGGGAGCATTTTGGTTTGGAGCATCTCAATGTCGTCCTCCTTTTGCCTGATGATGGCCTCCTTGCTCCGAATCACCTTCCCCTGGATCTGAAACCGTTCCCTGAATTCATTCCTCTGCTGGAGATAGAGGTCGGCGTGCCTCTGAACGAGGTCACACTTCGCCAGCAGCTTTTCAACTTCGGCCGCAGAAGTCTCGGCCTTGGCCCTCTCAGCAAGGACCTCCTTTTCAGCGCCCTCCCTGAGCTTTCTCTCAGCCAAGAGCGCCTTCTCGGCCTCCCCCCGAAGCCTCTGCTCATTGAGAAGATCCAGCTTCGCCTTCGTGGCCACCTTCTTAGTGGCATTAAGCTCAAAAGCGGATTGAGCCGCGGCCTTCTCCTGCTCCATGATACGAGCGCCGATCAGCTCGTTCCACCTCGCCAGTCTCTTAATCAACCTCGCGCCTTCCGCCACAAGCTGAGACGAAGAGCCAGTGGCGACGTTATGATCACCGGCTTGCGGACGGGAAAGGGAAACCTTCTGGGATGAAGAGTCGATGGCGCGTTATGATCACCGACGGCGCAGGTTCTCCTCCGTTTGCTGCTCAACAAGAGCGGTGGCCGACAGCGGTGGATCTGCAAAGTAAAAAAGGGGGGAGCATCAGTATCAACATACATAGGCATGCCGAAAAAGCCTGTCATCGCGGCGCTGACCGATTTAACCGGATAGATCAATACCGTGCTTGGCCTTCTTGCCGAAGGGTGCATTTCTCTCGCGGCGAAGCAACGGCAGCGGTAAAGGCATCATCGCTTTCTTTTTACGGACAAGGGGAGACCTCTCCTCCTCACCGGAATCATCGCCATTGGAGACATAAACGATTTCCACCGTCTCCTTCTGAACAAGGGGGGTGGAAGGCGGAGCCGATGTCGACGCCATCAACGCCGAAGGATTTGTTTTTCGCGTATGGCGCGGCATCTTACTAACAACCTTCGCCAGGCCTCCACCACATTCAAGCGTTTGTTCTTTGGTCCATAAGATCGATCGGCGACGTCCTGCGGTCGTGGGGCAGAGCCTTCGGATGCAAGTTAGCAACGGTTTTGTCTTTGTGCAGCCCCATTCTCCGGAGGATATCCTCAGACAAATCCGGTCCAAAGTGGTCTGCGAAGGAAACAAAGCAAGAATTAAATAGAGGAATTAAATCGAAGTTCGAAGAACAGGAGCATTGACAGCGGTGATGGGCCTCATACCGACCCTACTCACCCTGTGCTAAGGCCGGTATGAGGCCGACATGGCAGAGCGGCTCATCCTGAAGAATGATCTGCGTTGGGGGAATCCATCTTTTCGGGACCCCACTCTTGTCCGCCTCAAAGAGCCTCATCGCCAGCCTCTCATCCTCCTTAAGAGGGACCCTGCTGGCATCCATCTTGAGTTTTTTCCGGGAGACCAATCTGTCATGTTCCGCCTTAGTCTCACACCGCAAGTTGACTTGGTTCTGAAA
Organism: Silene latifolia; assembly: GCF_048544455.1. Taxonomy (NCBI): domain Eukaryota; kingdom Viridiplantae; phylum Streptophyta; class Magnoliopsida; order Caryophyllales; family Caryophyllaceae; genus Silene; species Silene latifolia. The sequence continues at coordinate 8,435,335 of NC_133527.1, read as the reverse complement.
GCAGCGGGGCAGCGGATAGTCGTCCGGCACCTTAACGTACACCCACCGATCTCTCCAGTCTTTGCAAGAAGTAAGTTTGTCAACAGAGACATAACCCTTCTCCATGTGCACACTGTACCTACCAACGCGCGGCCGATCGACGGTGGAGATAATGCAGCCGGCGGAATAAATTCACCGTCGGGGCCTCCCCCTTGAAGAGACAAAGCCACACAAAGCCGACTATCGTCCTAATGGCCAACGGATGCAGTTGGGCCACAGCGACGTTCATAGCTTTGATGATAGCCATGACGTACTCGTTCAGCGGAAATCGGAGCCCGTACTCCAAGTGTCGCATATATACACCGGTATGGCCCGGTGGAGGGCAACAGACGGCCTGACCCTCCTCAAGGATGACAATCTTGTATCCCCTGCCAAAGAAAAAGTGGCCCTCAAAAAACTTCTCACCAGAACAACTGGCCAACTCATGGGTCCAAGCTCGGTCAACGCATGCCTTACAAACGTCACCGTGATCCATAACGTACCGCCTCCTCTCTTTGGGACGAGCACTTTCCTCCTCCTCACCGAAATCATCACCAAAATCACCATAAGAATCATCATCCTCCCATTCCTCCAGAATTTGAGGATCAACTTCAGGAGAAGGAGACCTAGGGCCCTCCGACGCAGGTTTACTAGGTCTAGCATCAGCAGAAGACATGGTCACAACAAAATACTAGCAAGATAAAAGAAAAATTTGTTGGTTTACCTCGAAGAAAAACACTCGCCGGATCAAAGACTCTGAAGATTGGAAGAAAAGGAAGCTCTTGAAAGTTTAGAAAAACGAAGATTTTGGAGAAAAATTTGGGAAACTGAAATTGATGGCCAAAATCGCGGAATAACTGCCCTATTTATAGGGAAAAGCCCATAAAGAAGGACCAATCAGCGAACAGCCCATGAAGCGTCATCCAATCAGCGTGCATACACGTGTCGGACATGCAACCACGGGATGTCAATCGTTGCAACAGTTAGATGTCAATCAATGCAACAGTGACCAAGCGTCTTCAACGCGCCCATTCATATCTCTCCGCCTATTCACCTTCCTCAACAAATTCTCAAGCATCTGTTCTCCGCCAGCCACATGATCAACCAAGCTAAGTAGCGCCGGCCGGGGGCAATCAAAAACAGCCGGCACTCTCAACCCTGGTCTCGGCAAGCGTCACTTTCTTTTCCACATCGGATGCCCTTTACACATCCATGTGGAGGGGGGATATGGTACGGCCTAAGAAAGACCAGGCCGAGGTAAAAGAAGCCGCCGCAGAAGAAGCCGCCGCAGAAGAAGCCGATGCAGAAATTTTTTTACAAAATTACTTGCGCAGAATATACGCTCAAACGTACATCGGAGCCCATACCACGGCATAGACTACGCTGGGGGCAAATTGATGGGGCATATTCTGCACCGCTGACCAAGTCAACATATTGAACAAGGTCAAAGATATCCACAAAGAAGTCAACGACTTAGACAAAGATAGCCGATGCGGCCCATCGGCTGTTAGCACGGGTCCCGCGTGACAACCGCGCAAACGGGACACATACCCGCGTACTCATATCCAAGACCCCTCGGCGGTGAGTCAACATAGCCCGCCGGCCTGCCATAGGTCCCTCGGCCGAGGGGTAGATCAGTCTTTCCACCTGCTAGCCACTTGGCCACTGCGTGACAAAAGGTGAAGGCCTATAAATACTCCTCAACCTTCATTGAGGAAAGGATCCAACAACTGAACCTAAAATACACCATTCATCTGGTAATATCTTCCTTATCTCTCTACAATACATATCCAGCCAAGTAACACAACTTAATCCTTTAAGTTTACTGACTTGAGCGTCGGAGTGAGTACGCTTGGCACAAAGCCAAGCCCTCAGTTCGTTCATTGTTGCAGGAGAGGCCGAGAGGAACGATAAAGGCAAGAAGGGTTCAACTCAAGACATTATTCTACAAGCCACGGGTGGTATAACGATACTTGCTCTGGAATTACACCCGGAACAGATATTATTCATAATCTATAAGACAAAATATAGTCATGTGAGATCTTTTTTGATTTATCGTCGTGAATGCTATAAAAATATCAAATTTTTAAATTTTTTAATAGGGTTATTTCATGACAATAATTCATCTTATTGGTGGTCTGCAATAATCACTCCATCCTATCAATAATCTCAATTAAATCCAACCTAAACACCATACCTTCTAATAACGAACCAACTCATATTTTGTGATGTTTATATGTATCAAATAAATCAACTTCTTGATTCATCAGTTGAAAATATTAAACATAAACTTCACATACACCATCTAGGTTGTCCAAAAATTATCAAATATATATTTCAACATAAACTTCAAAAAATATCAGTTGGATCATTATTAGAATGTATGATGCTTAGGTTGGATTTAATTGGGATTATGGATAGGATGAAGTGATTATTGCATACCACCAATAGGATGGATTATTGTTATGAAATAACCCTTTTTAATAATGTGTAACTAAATATATTCACGTTGCAAAACGTGTCTCGACAAGTGTGAAAAAGTCAATGTTACCATTGGTGTGGTATGGAGGGAGTATGATATAATTACTCTCTCTAATCCATTCTGAAGGTAACACTTTCTTTAGGTAAAATAATACGGAGTATATGATTTTAATTACCTCATTTATTGGTAACAATAAACTAATTTACTAATTAATATTGTACAAATCTGTATTACACGAAAGGCAGTCAGATTTTACAATTTTTGTAACGATATTGAAAACACAAGTGCGAGCTAGCCCAGCCCAGCCCGCCTCATCACAGTGCCCCGAGTTTTCCAGAGCCTGACCCGCTTGGCCCGTAAAACACACCAAAAATAAAAAAAATTAACCTCGTCCTGCCCAATCATGTGGGCCGGTCCCACGATAGGTTGCCCGGCCTGACCCGGCCCGGCCCACTATCTATACAACTATCTTGATTTATTTAATAATTAATCACTCAGGAGGCCAATAATGTGAATTGCTATCTTGAATAAATGTCTCTTTCAAAACATATGATTAAAGCCTGCATGAGACCAATAATTGCAAGCATCCTAAAAGCTTGGCACATCTGACCATCTCATTTTCTCTTCAATTCATTACTGTCTTTTACTAACCACTTCTAAAGATTGCGACACAATTACCTTTTTCTCCCTCACGCGTGTAGCTCTTTTTTCCTTAATTTTTTTATATTAATAATTTCCAAAATCAATCAACATTATTATTAGTATCATAGGATCTCATCATTGGAGCCCCGACTGCTCGCTTTCACCACATTATTATAAGGTAATTGTTAGAAAATTTATCAAGGAGATAAAGATAATTAAACGTTAATGAATTTTAGACAGAAAGTTTCGATTATTAGGTAAACTAGTATTGGTGCCCGGCTTTGCCCCGACGACCTCTACTTACCATTAATTTTTTTTTTCATTAAATAATATTACTTAAATTGCATAACCCATAAATTTATCATTAATATATTTTTATAACATATCCTAAATTACAATGAAATAAATTTTGAGACAAATTCACTACTCCCGCTATTAATATTTTAATCATATTAATGAAACAATAGTAATAACATTTCACTACTTACCCGTAATCATTGTTACTTTCACTACTCCCGCTGTAATTATTGTTACTGTCACCATTGCCGCATTAATATTGATTATTTTACTACCCCCATTGTTGTTTCTACCACTCTCAGTCTCTCACTAATCTCGTTGATAATATTGTTACTTTTACTATTCAAATGAGTGATTACTACGGAGTATCATATAACTATATCCAATTTTACTATAATTCTTTTCTTTACTGACGAAATTATTTTTACTACTTAGGCATGCAATTTTAAGAGGATTATATATTTATATAAATATATTACATATATGCATTAAATCATATCGAAAGAATTATGCAATATTATATAGTATTATGGAATCTAACTTGAATTATTTATAACCTACTTATTATATTTTTGTATGTTAAATAATTAATATCTCTATACATCTAATAAACTATAAAGTTTAATAAATTTGCATAGATTTTAAATTTAATATATAATTTTATGATGATAATAATTAATACCATAAGTGTGCATGTTTATACTAATTAATTATTTTATTTTAAGGAAATCGACCATCTTCTAGGCTTCTATAAATATTTAGAAAAATTACCAGACATATTTTTTTTTCTTTTAGTCTCCTTGAAAATGACCATCTTAATTAATTATAAGGAAATTATCCATCTTAATTAATTATTTTATTTTAAGAAAATTGACCATGTTTAGGAAAATTACCAAGCTTATATATATTTTAATTTTAACCCAAACTATATAATATTTGCATTGAGATCCCTTAATCGGGTCCATCACATGGTGCTAGTGATTTAAAACTATATAGTATAATTAATTTGTATAACTTTTTTTAATTACATTGAAATCCCTTGGTTTTGGATTTAATATATAGTATTGATTGATTGTTCACGAATTTTGAACATTTTGTTAATTTCGGTTAAATGAAGGACCTTATTCTCATTGTTAGCTTTAAGCTTTTTATAAATTGAAGAATTTATTTTACCTATTAAGTTATTAGTTTTTAAATCTATAATATACGTTTCATATTTTCAATACACTCGTTACTTTCTTTATAGTTTATAATAATATACATGTCTCATATTTTCAGTGGAGTAAAAAATTCATCATTTTCTGGTTTTTTATTATGATGGAATGAATGAAAAATTGCTCACTAAAATAATTACAGTTCTTATTCTTATGAAGTACTAGCATTCATGTGGCGTAATTTTTATCTCGATTGATTTGGGAACAACCTCTTTGTATGGCTAGGCTAACACAGAGATAAGGCTGCATCCAAACCATTGAGATATTGATGTAATGTTATAGGAGTATATAAGATACATGTCTCATATGTTATGCTTAATACTCAAATTCCAAACAATATGATTACTTTACACTCAAATAATTTTGGATTACAAATAATGTGATGGTCTTAGACTCAAATAATTTCGGATTACAATTTAAGATTTAGGGATTTATGAATTTGAAAAAAAATTGGTTAAATCGTATTTGCATTCAAAATCAATTTGAACATATCTTGACATGAGCCATTTATGCACAAGAAGAATTTAGACCATGTCAATTCTTTTTACACCACATATGTTTTGACTTTATTATTGGTAAAATGACGGTACTTTTTACTAACAAACTCTCACAATATAAAAATATATTTAACACCTTTAAAAATAATATGAGTAACAATTAAAATTAAAGTTTTAGTAAATCAAGGTAGATAAATTTAAAATATAATATCTATGCCAGACTTTCATGATTTGAACTCAAGATTTCAAGATCACCAGATCTAATATCATATAAAAAGACACTTAAATTGCTTCAGGTTTAGGTTGATAATTGATGTCTAATCGATAATTCTATATTTTAATTCTTAATAATAACATTATTTATTTTACAGTACTCCCCCGGCTTGCTGTTTTCTTCCCATTTCATTATAATATTCCTCACATGTATTAGAGAAACGGGAAGAAAAATAAAAGCCAGAGGGAGTATATAACTACAAAAATTATGATCCACCCATTAAGGGGAAACTGTGTAAAGCCACGGGGTGAAGCAATGAGGGACATCCAAAGGACCGTCATATCATGCTAATGATTGCAAAGTGTGATGCCATACAAAGAATGAAATGAAATTAATTAAAGTGATAATAATTATTAGCAAGACTAACTGTAATAATTATTGTGAATTGATGATGATGATTATTGATTGAGAGGAAGAGAGACATCTTCTCATGCAACTCTGAATAAATCCAAGTATCTTTTCTTGTCCAAGGACGCATCATTATTGAATTGTTTCTCATGCTTACTCTAAAATATATTTAATATATCAAATTATGTTATTATAAGACCGTTGTATACTTCGCCCACTAAAAAAATGATCATTTTAAAGTAAAAAGTGATCATTTTTAATTTATATAAGAAAATAAGTTTTTAAAAATGATCACTTTTTAACATAAAAATTTACTTTTTATGATAAATAGATCACTTTTTCTCTATTGCATTATACAACGGTCGCACACAATAAGTACTGATATAATAACATACTAGGTATAACTTAATCATCATCACAATATATGGAGTAATATATCTATATCTCTAGGATTCTGTGTTTATGTTGGTAATGGAAGGGACAATCTTCCCTAATAAGTGCTTTAAGTTATTATCATCCTAAATTCCTAATTATGTATGTACTCTCTTCCGCTCCTTGTGCTCATCATGTTCATCATTTCCTCATTTTACCTAAGACATACTTTTTGTCTAGTGGTTAAATTAATCAAATGCGGACTTGAGTATAACACGGTTATACTTCCTCCATTCAACTCCACTCTACCTATTTCTATTTTTTACACTATTCACAAATACACATTCAATCTCTATTTTCTCTCAATATATAAGTGAAAATATATTCATGTTGGATCTTGTTTAATTCGTCTTTACGAGTACATTAAAAATATCTAACTTTTATAATTTTTGGAAATACGTAGCTAATGATATTTACCGCGTAAAACACGCGTTTGAAAAAACAAAGTGGTAGAGTGGAGTTGAATGGAGGAAGTACGGTCAGGTTAGCGGAGATACCTTGCCCATGGAAACATGGATATATGTGCAGTGTGCTAGTGGATTTGAGACCTAAGACCTTGTTCTTCCTCACTTAATTTCAACCCATTTCAGCTCAATTCAACTTCATTTAATTTAGTACAGTTCAGCTTAGTTCCATTTAGTTTAACTCGGCTCAATTCAGCACAATTCTACTCAAATTCACTCTTATCCCAGTTCTCTTAAATTCAGTTTAGTTCCATTCATTTTAACCGAAAAAAAATAAGGCCTTACTCTTTGAAAATAATGCTCGTTGCACTTCATTCTTGTTCAAGCTAAGATGGGTTAGAGATTACAATAAACCTGAAAAATATTGTCATATTTTGCGATTTTGATCTAATGATGTTTGATAGATACGTCCATTTTTGTCTAAGCCTGAAAAAAACGAGCTCATATAAACTTTTTTTTTTTGACAACAGTAAAGAAATGTATACCTACATCAAGTTCGGGCAAACAACGCCCATATTACACATGCAAGTAACCATCACTACAATACAAATATTAAAAACTAACAAAAGACCATGTCGGATAGAAACATCAAGCTGGTGGAGTACGAAAAAGTGGACGCAAGTCTCCTTATTGACGTTGTGCGACACATTGGACATTTCTTATAAATAGTTTCATTAATGTGATTGTTAAGACGACTTTTAAGAGCAATGACACTGAAATTGCTAGAAGATTATGGGCCGATTTTTCTCGAGGAATAAGAATAACAATGAGAAAAGCAGTTGGTCTTTCTTAAGACGGTTATATACGTTTTAACCGTACAACGGGTCAAGTATTATCCTATTATGCATTCTGGGCCCATGCATTCCCGCACCACCACATGGACCATGTAAGCCACCCCTTTAGGGGCTGGAGTGGCCAAGTGATCATCATCCCACCACTTCCACCTATCTATTTAACCTGTTTTTTATTTAAGACAGATATATCTATTTTAAATAAGAATTTGCGCGAGAAAAAAATATGACATGAGAAGGTATGGACTATGGACCATATTAACTGGGTAACTTTTCCCTTGATGTACAACGCTTGGAAAGGGCCTTTGCAACAGAAGCCATTGGACTTAAAAAAGTTTTTTTCGAAATGGGCCCTTGATACACCTTTATTTTTCATTTTTATTTTTCTATTTAACTGCACGGTATTAAATGCGATATTTTGATCATATTTTTAGTACATTTACATGTTAAAATCTTTTTCGATAAAAATATAATTTTGTTAAAGTTTTTTAAATGGTAAATATAAAAATATTACTAGCATATGACAATCCACTAAACTTTCACAAAATCTCATTTGTGACATGCACTATCCGTCACTTTGGAGTGACGGATACCATTTTACCTCACAAAGTACCCACTTTTTCTCTCTCTGCAACACTGTTCATGTGGTCCCCTTTCTCCACTAACCCATTTTGTTAACATTTTTACTCACAAATTATCCGTCACAAATGGTAACCCGTCACAAGGGAGACTAATTGATTTTCTCTCCATTTTCTCAAAAGAAATAGAGAGGCATGTCCCTATTAATGACCGAATCGCTTATTGACAACATCTAACGGTCCTAAATTTACGCATAAAAATAAAGTAAAATGAAAGTGAAAGAGAAAATAATTATTTAAGGAGATTGTGAGAGGAAATGGTGATGATCCATTTCCCTAAATATTTACTATGTTGTCGTGTGGTAACAAATGACTTCCATCAATTTTTTTTTTTTGGCTTTTGCCCAAAGGTAGCTAATGTATTTACTATGGATATGTCGTGTGGTACTAAATGACTACCTCCGTTTAAAAAAGTTAACATTTATTAGTTGACTTATGTATGTTGACTTTTTTTAACGGACCACATGACATACACGGTCGGAAATTTCAAAGATTTTAGTTAAAAATTTCCAACTTTTTCGAGTTTCCCTTACACGGTTACACCATGTCACCATTACCAGTTAGCCTCCGCTGATATTTTTCGCCCTCGTTGGGATCAAATCCTGGCTTCGCCAATCGCCACTGATATACATAGTAAATATTAGGTATTATTGGGCCAAAAAAATGTTAAGTAACTTGTACAAAGTATCCTAAATGTTAGGTATCTTCTGAAAAAAAAAAACCTAATTTTAAAGATATTTAAGGTCAAAATATTGAAATTATGACAAAAAAAAAGTCAAATGAAACAAACAAGGAAAAAAATGGAGGCGGGATTTCAGGTGGAGCAGAAGTTGATATGTCTATTTGTCTACTACTTTATTTGGAGTAGAGAAGGAGGAAGTGAAGCGGGCTGCGTCTTCCTCTTGCCCTGACAAGATAATTGCAACGAAGAGCACACATAGACGCATAGGTGGTGTATGGGCCGCGTCATGTTATGCCTTATTTGTGAGATTAATGGCCTTGGTAAGGCCACGGCCAAGCTGCCTGCTAAAAATCGTCGACACATTACTAATTATCGTCGATAATTTGTAATGACTTTCCTAATCTACCTTCACTCTAAATATTAACATTTTTTTTCAAGTACGACATTTCCGTCACCACCGCTTCAATTCCGTTAGCAACTTCAAGAAATCGACGACAAATAATCTAAACTAGTTTAATTTTTAAAAAATTTGTAATTAGTTAGTAGATTTAGGTAGTTTAGAATATAATCGTTATTGTTAGAACAGATTAGCGAGTATCGATTACCGCACCAAAAATTAATCTAAGTCAGAAAATGATCTTTTTTTTTTGAAAAAAAAAAAAAAAAAATTCCGGACGAAAAACATTTTCATCCAGACCAAGGTCCGGACAAAGAAATTTTTCGTCTAGACAAAAATATTTTTTGCTTTAAAATTTTTTTTTTTTTAAAAAAAAAAAAAAAAAAATTCCGGACGAAAATATTTTTCGTCTGGACCTGGGTCTGGACGAAAATATTTTCCGTCTGGACCTGGGTCTGGACGAAAAATATTTTTGTCTGGTCGGAAAATTTCTTTGTCCGGACGAAAAATTTCTTCATCCAGGCCCTTTTTCAACAATTTTTTTTTTAAAAAAAATTATTAATTTCCGTCTTAAATTAGTTTTGCGTGCATGGATCGATAATCGCTAATCTGTTAGTCAAATCATAAACTTGAAACGTAAACATATCTCTTGAACATCGTTACTAGCTTGATCGTTGTTACCGTCATTAGTCGATACGTTTAAAACCGTTTTAATCGAAAAGTTCGTAAATTAAATTACGATTTTTTTTTTCCAAAAAACCATCTTTTTTGTTTTAGAAAGATTAGAGAGAGACAAATGGGGTTAATGGGGGAAATATTGGAAAGATGTGTTAATTGTCGACGATAATTAGTAAAAGTGTCGACGATCTTTAGCACCACCCAAGCACAATGGCACGGTGGGCTGGCCAGGGCGTGCCATGCCTCTGCAAGTTGCTTCAATGCTTTAGTGCCAGCCCACTGCTAGTTGTTTTCGTGCCATGGGCATGCCTGTTTCATACTTTTGGGCTTACCAGCCCACTAGCCACCATGCCAATTGCCAAGTATGTCAACCCATTCAATTTTTTTTATTTTTCGTTTACAGGGCGTGGTGTCAATAGGTTATGCCATGGTGGGTCGTGTCGTGCCATGGCCTAGGCGCACTTATTTGAGTCAAAATATGGCCTTGCCACAACACAAGGCCCAAACTGTTTTGGGCTGTGCTAATCCCGCGTTGTGCCAAAATGGGCCATAGCCGGGACAATTCAGCGTCGTGCCAAAACAACTTGACTATGCATTTTATTGCATTTACGCTTACTCAACTCGGAAAAAACCGGAACACAATTAAAAAGAGACCTGAATTCTCCTCGTCTTACGAGGACAATCCTGAAACTGAGAACGATTAATTTACCGCTTCGCCTCACCCACAAAAACCTCAGCCCGATCAGATAATGTACCCATTATTTATAATGGTCTGATCCACCATCCTCAAACACCCTAACATCCTAACAACATCGAGCTGACCACCCCACATACACCAACACAACCTCCCCAATAAAACAAGAATTTGATTTCCGGATCATGCGAAGTTATCCCTAGAGGCAGAGGAAGACCGAGACAGACATGGTTGAGAGTGATAGAGCACGATATGAGAGTTCTGGGGCTTGAGGAGAGTATGGTGACGGAGAGGGCACAATGGAGGGAAAGGATACATGTGGATTTTTAGTATTTGATGTTTTTTGACAGATTTAATGTTTTTTTATTTAATTTAAAGAAATTAAATTATTTATTTTTCTCTCCTTTATTACACTTTTCACCAACCACTTTTCTTTTAGATTTTACCTGGTTCATTCCGGATCCTTAACTCTATTTCGGTTTTTAAAAATCGTTTTAATCTTTTCTCTCGATTTAAATTTTAAGTTTTTATAAAAGAAAGACGGAATTCGATTTTAAAACCCCTAAGTTTACCTTGACTTTCCATTACATTTTCGTTCTTCCTTTTTGTTTTTTCATCTTCCCTTTTTTTTATTCGCATTTTGAGGCGTGCGTTCACCCATGGACGGTTCGAAAGGATGATTCATGTCAGCCGACCCCAAATCATTTTGGGATTAAGGCTCTGATGTTGTTGTTGTATCATGCGAAGTTATCCCACCATCACTCCAATAACACACACATTGAACATTTATACAACAATACTCCAATGCTCCAAGGCACCTACCTTAGTCGAGGAAATGGAGGGCCACAGGCCCACAAGCGAGATTGTTTAAAAATAACCTAAGCAGATAATCGCAGTAAAATGCATGGTAAGAGGAGAAGAATATAATCACAACATCGATAAATCATACAATCCAACCAATGCTTTATTTTCGACAGCGTCCGCTTAAGAAAGCATTACTAGGAAATCTGAACCTTCAGATAGCTGTGCATGCAGAATATACTAAGATTCTTTTGCGAACAGCTGCAGATCAAAATCTGAAGGAAAAACCAAATGGGGTAGGGAAGGGCTGTTCAGGAAATCAATACACTTCTCCGTCGTTAAATTTTATCAGTCCTTCAATCAAAGATATTAACTGTGCAAGAAATAAGCGACTGCAAGTTCATATTAGCAACCACAAGAACTCTTCGAAAATGCACCAGAATAACAATGTGATTATTATCATTATTATTATTATGGCTAACAATCTGGGACAATAAACTAAGATTCAAGATGGAATTATGTCGCTCCAGTAGAGAGGACGACAACCCTAGTACAGTACTACCCTACCTTCTACAGACATACAAGTCGAGCGCTCTTGCTGAAAAAAAAAAAAGCGACAACAGAGCACACAAGTAGTATCAACATCAACGATTAAATAGATAGTACACATCATGTAATAATTATTGAAAACAAAAAAGGGTAATACAGAGGAATGTAAAACAACGAAGATACACTTACACTTACAAGTGAACGAAGTATCACAACTGTGGTCTGTGAATGCCTGCATTTTAAAACCCTCTTTCACATCTTCTAGTTGAGTCTCCTCCTCCTCGACACACGTGAATCTCCACTATCCATATCCGAGCCTCTAGGAGCATCAAGCCGTCTTCTTGAAGAGGACGTTGAATGGGAGACCAGTGAATCACTCTCAACTGAAGTAGCCACAGTTTGGCTTTCCCCATGTATAACAGCAGCAATGCTGGAGAAAGAATCCCTATCATCAAGTGACGACGGTTGCATTTCTTGGCTTCTTATAGGAGGAGACCTTCTTAGAGAAGCCTCAACGAATCGTTCAAGAGAGGTCCCACCAGAACCACTTCTATGTGACTGCCCTCTTCTATAAGTTAAAGGCGGGAGCCTACGAGGCACAGCCTCGGGTCTATCCTGAGTCAAGTCAACCACATTTTCCGAAGAAGCAGCAGAAGAGCGTTCCCTTTGAAGTGCGCGGGTTGTCATTATTCTATTCAATAACGAAGCCCTGGTACTCGCTTCAGAATCACCTTCACCACCTGGAAGGTGAAAGAAATCACGGGTCAGCTCAAACCTTGCACCAAGACGCCGGATCATCTCCTCCATAGGAAACAACGACGCCGTCCTCTGAATAGTCTGTCTCAAACTCTCGACTCGTTTCCCTGAGGGTCTAGCAGGAATTTTTTCACCCGAATCCTCTTCAGGTTCATATGTGTAGTTCCCACGCCCATAAATAGGAGTAACATTCTTAAGCGTAACTTCCCCTTTACACACCGGGCATTCCTTGGAATCGGAATGAATATGCAACCAACGATAAATACACGACCAACAAAACAAATGACCACAACACGTAACCACAGGGTCTTTAGACAAGTCCAAGCATATATTACAATCGAAAAAACTTCCTCCTTCACTACAAACCCTTTCAACATTTTCCTCCTCTTTCACCGAATCACCCTCCAACGAAGCCACATTATGCTCGCACGTCTTCACGACTTCCGGGCTCCTTTCCTCAGTAGCAACACTACCCTCCCCAACTTGAGATGGTCCACCACCATCCTCACCAGAACCCGCCCCAACACCAAAACCGCTTTCATTCCCATCAGATTCGACCGCTAATTGCAACTGCCTCCAACGCAACCGTTGTTGCCTAGTCCTTTGACTAAGTATCATCAACCTATCTACATCCAGAGACTCCCCTAAAGACGGTTCGGTCTCCGGTCCGTCATCTTGAGTTGTGGGACCCACAGGACCTAAGTTTAAGTCTAAATTCATCAAATCCTCACACGACCAATTTGCCATCAACTATTTTAATACCAAACTTGACCCACAAATCAGCCCTAGTATCAAAACCCTAATTTACAGCGAAACCCTAATTTTGTTTCCTCAATTTAGGAATTTCCCATAAAATGCTCAAATCTCTACAAACAAAAACGCAATCAATCAATCGATCACTACAAAATTCATAAAATTCACAAACTCAATTACAAAATTACAATCAAACAGTAAAAAATGATAGAAATTTTAATCTTTCATGATTAAACCTAAAAATTAAATAAAAAAGGAATAAAACCAAATAATTGAATCAAAAACGCAAAGATTCGGGAGAAAACACCTGGGAATATCTCATGAGAACTGTTCTTCAGCGACGAATCAGAAGAAAGTAAGAAACTTTGCCTAAATTACAGAATTTTGATCAAAACGACATCGTTTTGGGTATATGTGAATAGAAAAAAAAATGATGAAAATGATGAAGAAATTCAATCAAATCTTAAGTTTGATTAATTGGTTGATTTATTGATTGATTGAAAAGGGTTGATTAAAAAATGGGAAGTAGTAAGGGAAGCTCTGAAAGTAAGAGCAAAATGAGAGAAAGAGAAAGTGAAGTTTGTCAAGTAGAAAAAATAGAGGACAGATAGATATTTGTTTGATCAAGGAAAGTGTACATTTGTGTTGTTTTGGGATTGGGCTTTGTCTAAGCATCGTAAACGGGTCAATCGTGTCGGATTCAGGTCAGGTGATCAAGTTGGATTTGTTGCATATTTAGCCCGGTTTTCTTGGGATTGAAATATTCTAATAATTAGTCACGTTATAGACGGATATATCCGTTTAAAGTGAAAGACGGGCTAAATATGCTTAAAGTAGTGATATTTTTGGGCCTCACCATGCAAAGTGGATGGATATTTGGTCCATTTATAGCTATAGACGGATATCTCCTGTCTATAACGAGAATTTGTGATCTTCTAAAGGGGAAATGGGGTGATTTGTGTTATGATTTATGAATGGAGTTGTGGATGTTATAGATTGGGCAAATAGGTCCATCAGATCGGGTCAATTTAGATTTGTCGTACTAGATAGGTGATTTTCTCGTGTCCTTGTTTTTGGTCAAGCATGCCACGGTGATTATGTCCCGACTCCCGAGTCTTGTACACACCGTCCATCACACTTCACACCCTTGTCACCCTGGGAATAGGGTTCACTACGTTCTGTTGTTTTGAACTGAACTGAATTGAAGTCAAGAACAATGAGTTTTGGCCACGGAATTGTTCGCGCAAAAATTTATACGAGACAATTTTATAGTTTTGGTCGAAAGTAAAATATTTTGAGTCAAAACTTAAAATTTTAGAGATTTTAACATAAAACAAAACACAATTCATTTGTGTTCTTATACTTTTGGTTTTCCCTTTGCAGCAATGTTTTCCATTTAAGTCATCTCCTCAACACCGATTTGGTCTTAGCAATCAAAGCAACCTCAAGTAGTCCAATGTCTATAGTTCACTACTTAAACATGTAGGCAAATGCTCGACTTTTGTTTCCATTTTCCAATACTCCGAATAAGAGTAGATTCGTCCAATATACGATTTTCTGGATCAAGACGAATAGACGCAATACTAATGTTTTTTCAGTCTCAAAGTGCGTACTTCAGTTCAGTTCAGTCTAGACATTTGATCTTCATAGCATTCGAAAGTGGATCAATCTAGCAAGGGAACTTTCATACTTGCTGTGTTTAAATACTTCATGGATTACAAAACATTATACTTGATGCTTCACATCTCTACAAGACTACAAGTTATAGTCTTTGGTCTTCCGTAATTTGCAGTCATTTAGCAGCAAGGACGGAAGCGAATACACATCATTTTACAAAACAAACCAGAATTAGAAACAGCATTCAGGTGGATATGGTAAAAAAAAAAAACATGCTGAATTAGTGCCAATCTAGTCCACCAAGTGTAGTTGATCCAACTCCTTCCCATACTTCCTTGTTTCCGACTGCATCGTTGTCGATGCCTTCTCTCTCTGAATCCCAAAAACCAATTCCATTTTCATCTGTTGATGACAATAGGTTTTAGTGCTTCTATATTTCAAAACACACAATTTGACAGTTCAATTAAGTGTACAACCTCTCTCTAAAAATCTAGAGAGAGCTTTCCTCTCTTTTCGAGAGCTTTCCTTTTTTCTCTATACTCTTCCTGCATATCTAATCTAATCTTTAATCTTCCAAAAAAGTGTTCTGACAGCTCAAGAAGTGAAGGGGATTGGGCTGGGAACCTGTGGGTTGTTATGTTCCGTATTAAATTTGCTCTACCTAGTGGTAATGATTATCCTAGAGTGAATTTAATTGGGTTTTTGAAACCCTAAATCCCCTTTCTGCAATTTGGGGGATTTTTGATTTTCTCCATTCATGCTAACCTACATTCCTACCTATATCTAATCATTGCTTTTCTAATCTTTTAATTGGTTTCGTTTAACCCTAAGCTTTTTTCTGATCTTTGATCTTCTATTAAGTGTAAATCCTTCTTTAATATCGCAATAATTTCTCTGCAGCCCTCTTAATTGGGTGTCGTTTGCTTTTATTTTTCATCTTGATCTTCCCAATTCCACTTTGAAGTGTCAATTAAGATTGACGTATCATTCCTCTTATTTCTCCTATTACTATTTAAGCTGATCAATATGGCAGTGGGTCTGCAATCTAAATCATCCCACTTCATTTCTCTACGAAATACAAATACAAAACTTCCTAATACAAACTCAAATACAACTATTAGTTCTACAAGCTCTTCTTCTGTGATGGATTTTGAACATCAGTTTGGAAGGTTCAATCAAGAGTATGAGGGTGCGGGTAGTGAGAATCATCATCAATATCAGCATCACAATCAGAATGTTCACCAACCCCACCCTGATGCTGCTTTCAATCTTATGAATCCTCTTCATGCTAATGTCTGGCGCTATCCAAGAACGGGTGGTGTTATCAATGTGGATCCCCCTGTTGAGTTGGGGTGTCAAGGGAATTTTGGGGGAATTGTATTCTGGGGTTTATGGTGGATTATCGCCTGTTTGAGGCGGAAAAACTTAATGATATCATTTCAAAGAAGTGGTCCTCTAATGGGAGGATTACTGCGTTCAAGATGGGGGAAGTCTATGTTTTTCATTGTGAAGAGGTTGAGGACTTACAAAGGCTGTTGGCGAAAACAACGGTCACGGTGGATGGTGCTGTGATGGTTCTAGCAAGGTGGTATCCTGACACGGTTCCCCGGACTGTTAGGTTTCCCTTTGCTGAAGTATGGGTGAGGGTGTGTGGTTTACCATTTGAATATCTCAACATGCATGTTGCTCAGGTTGCGGGTAAACTTCTCAGCCATCAATTTCAAGTTGAACCTTTTCATCTTGTGCCTGAGAATGATTATCTCAGAATTAAGGTCTGTATTAAGCTAAATGAGCCTTTGATGCCGGGTTTCTTTTTGGCAATGGAAACGGGTCATTTACTTTGGGTGCAATTCAGATATGAGAATGTGTTCAAGTATTGTATCAAATGCGGAAAAATAGGACACAAAGGGGCGCAATGTAGGGAGAGTATGGTATCTGTAGTGTCGGGGATTGAGAGGATGCTGGATAGGTCTGTGGAAAGGGGATTTGCTGTTTTCCAGGCCCACAGCAATCACACCATGTTCAATATGGATCTTAGGGCCATGCCATCTACGACCAAGTTCTTATCTCCAAGAGTCAAGGTGGGGAATAATAGGAATAGGACGGGGCAGAGTAGTAGGAGGGAGTCACCAGAGAGGTATGTAGATTTTGATTTGGGTGTTACTGCTGGAGGAAGGGTTACTCCGGGTATGAGGTTTGCTGTCACGGCACAACCTTTTGCAGGCCCAGTTGTTTTCAGAATTGGACAAGGAGCGAATGGGAGTGGAGAGGGGGTTGGAATGGTAGGGGGACAGGGGGATGCTGTTATGGATGAAGCACAAGGGGGACTGGAAGGGGTGGACAGAGCTCAGGTTTCTGACACTGGCATTGGCATTGATGTCCCATTTCAGGACACGGATATGCATTACACTGAGGGTCCAATTGCAAGGGAGGTAGCTCCAGGTGCGGGGGGATGGCTGGATGAGGAGAACGAGAATAATGAAATGTATCATAGTGCTGAAGAAGAGTTTGGTAATCATGGGGAGGGTTTGGGTAGAGAGCCTCAAGATGTTTTAAGGCAGTTACAGGAGAATGACCCTTATGTGCTTTATGCAGGTGAAGGTAATATGAGTGGGGTGCTGGATAGGGATCTGCGTATTCAGGAGGCTATTAGTAGTAGAGTGGAAGGTGATGAACAGTGGGCACGGTGGGATGATGAATTAAGGGGCTTCAATCAAATTTTTGATCCACCTGTTGGTGGAATACCTATACGGTATCACTACCCTGATGGGTCTGTTCATCAGGTAGTGGAAGGCACCAATTTGAATGAGCATCGTCCAAATGAAGGGACAGAACAGGGGAGAAGGAACCAGGATGAAGTTATTGTCATTAGTGACTCTGATTCTTCTATGTCAGAGGCACCTGAAGATGCTTGGATTGAGGAGCCTGCTGCTGTTGCAGAGGCATATGAGGAATCGTCTGAGGAAAGGTTTACTGATGTTGTGATAGTGGTATCTTCTTCTGAGGGGTCTGGAACTGAAGTGGCTAGGAGGGAAGGGGTTAGGGAGATTAAATCGCTTTCGACCGAGAAAGAGAGGGAGGAATTTGGTGAGCATGGGTTTGAGGGGGCAAGGTCTATTTCTTTGAAATCAGTGGGTATTGAGAGGAAGGAACAAGAAGCGCAAGTCGGGTCATCTACTCGCTACCCCTTGGACAGTCTTTAAGGAGGTTGGAGATAGGGCCGCTGCTAAGCTGGAATTGGGTGAAGGAAGCGAGGAAAGGGAAGGTCATGATGTTTGATGTTCTATTTGTTGGGAACAAAGCAAAGCTTATGGCCGAGATTTCAACAGGAAACATTTCTGATGGATTTATGGGGTTGGCGGATGCTTATCATTGTTCTGATTTACAACAAACTCATGGGGAGGAAATAAGGATGGCAAGGAAACGGAAGTGCAGTACTGATGTTGTTGAGTACATTGTGCCCGAGCAGGCAAAAGAATCATTGGAAAATGCAAAGGAGTACTTGAGACAACTTGCCAAGAGAAGCTGTGATGGAGAGGGTATTCTGGCTGGTAGGGAGGTGAGTATGAATTATGGCTTTAGAGTGAGTGTGCCGGAGGTGGTTATGATTGATTCCAGTGACTCTTCCTCTTTTTCTGTTAATGGAGGTCCTGGACTCCTTACTGCTACTGCTGATTCTGGGTTTTTTGAGGCTGATGGCGTTGCGGAGGTTGGGCCTACACAACCTCCTCCGTCACCATGATGGGCCTTGTGTGGAATTGTAGGGGTCTAAATAACACGCTCGCCCCTACAATTCCGAAGATAAGAGCGTTATTAGATAGTAAGTATTATGATTTCCTTTTTCTTATCGAGACCAAATGTAATGCAAATAAAGTATTTCCGATGTTTAGATCGTTAGGTTTTGTGAAGCATTTTGGGGTTGATGCTGTTGGTGCCTCTGGTGGCCTTTGGGTGGGTTGGAAAAGGGAAGCAAAAATGACCCTTGTTAAGGCTTGTAATAATTTTATTGTGCTTTTGGTCAAGAAATATGATGGGCTCGTTTGGTATCTTGTGCTCTTTTATGGTGCTCCGGAGTTAAATTTACGTTATTCAGTTTTAAATGAATTGGATGCATGGATTGAATCTTGTACACACCCGTTTCTTATTATTGGGGATTTTAATCAGGTGGATTGTTTTTCGGATAAATGGAGTTGTAGTCAAAACCCTATTAGGGGGGCAAATGAGTTTGTAAGTTGGAAAATTAGGAATGAACTAATTGATATACCGTTCAAGGGGCCGAGATACACTTGGTGTAATAATCGGAAGGGTGCACAAAGGATATATGAGAGGCTTGATAAGGCTTTAGGCTCTAAGGATTGGCTTATTCATTTCCCAAACACGGGTATTAAACATTATCCCGTTCAATTATCGGACCATGCTCCAATTGAGCTTGATTTACAGCTTACTGAGAGTGGAGGAAAAAGACCATATAAAATGGATGCGTGGGTGTTGGATCATGAGGAATGCTTGGATAGGATACGTGTTGCGTGGAAACAAGTGGTGGTTGGTTCGCCGGCCTTTATAGTAGTTCGAAAGCTTGCTAGGATACGAACTACGGCCAAGAAGTGGGCTTTGGATAAAAAGGGTGAGTGGAGGAAGGTATGGGATGACTTTGATAAAAAGTTGGAGGATGGCATGAATTTGGATGTCTCAGGTGGAGGGGAGGAATTGTATATACAAGCAAATGAGGAAGTTAAGGCTTTTGCTAAAGCTAATGCAATCTTTTGGAAACAACGTGCTAAGATGCGGTGGAGCGTAGATGGTGATACATGTACAAAGTTCTTCTTCAATCGGGTCGAGGGGAGAAAAGGGGGAATTATATACATGGTCTTAAAGGTGAGGATGGGGTGTGGATTTATGATCACAATCTTGTAAGTTCCGAATTCCAAAAAAGCTTTCAGGCTCTGTACGAAGTTTGTGATAGTGATTCAACGAGTGAGGAATGGAGACCAATGGCTTCATTTGATCGAATCCTCTCTCCGGTCAGAAGGTTACTCTCGGACTCTGACTCGGATCATCTCCTCAAGCCTTTTACGGCTAAAGAGGTGCGGGGTGCGGTTTTCCAGATGGGAGCGTATAAATCCCCAGGTCCGGATGGTATCCTGGCATGTTTTTATCAAAAGTGCTGGCCTTTGGTGAAGAAGGAGGTAACTAAGGCTGTGCTATCTATATTGAATTCTGGGAGAGTCTTAAGAGAATCGAATAGAACCTTTATCACCCTTATCCCCAAAACTGATAACCCAGAAGGTGTCTCGGATTATAGGCCCATAAGTCTTTGCAATGTCCTCATGCGCATTGTGTCCAAATGTATCACTAATAGAGTGGCAAGGGTTATGGGATCTCTGGTGAGTGAATCACAAAATGCCTTCATTCCCGGCCGGTATATCAGTGATAATATTTTACTTGCTCATGAGGCTATTCATCGTATACTGAGCCATAAATCAGGAAAACATGGTCGATGTGCTTTTAAGGCGGACATGAGTAAAGCTTATGATAGAATTAAATGGGACTTTTTGGAGGCAGTTCTCAAGAGGTTTGGCTTTCCGCAAAAATTAGTACTACTAATTATGAATTGCGTTACGACAGTTTCTTATGAGATCCTTTTTAATGGGGCCCCGCTGCCACGGTTCCAACCTCATTGTGGTTTGCGTCAAGGGGATCCTTTATCTCCGTATCTCTTCATCCTTTGTATGGAGGTACTTGGTGGTCAGATCGAGTATGCGAAAGAGGTGGGTCTATTGAAAGGGATTGCACTGTGTCGACATGAGGAACCGATTTCGCATTTATTTTTTGCGGATGACTCTGTTTTTTTCTTTCAAGATAAGGGCCAAGCGGCGGCTAATCTAAAGAGGATCTTGAATGAGTATTGTGAAGCTTCGGGGCAAAGATTGAATTTAGATAAATCTGGTATTCTCTTTAGTCCGAGTACAACACTAGCAAAGGCACAAGAGACTATGAGTTGTCTTCGGGTACGATCTTCAAAAGGTATTGGAAAGTACTTGGGGATCCCTGCGGAATTTCAGGAATCTAAGAAGGGGATTTTCGATTCTCTCCTGGATTATGTTACTAAACGAATCTCTTCATGGAATGGAATATTCTTATCGGCAGCTGGTAGGCTTACCTTAATTTCTTCAGTCCTATCAAATCTTTCAAATTACTTTCTATCGGTTTTCAAAATTCCGGTAAGTGTGTCAGCAAAGCTCAATTCTCTGTTGGCACAATTTTGGTGGGCTGGGTGTAAATTGGGGAAAAAGCTTCATTGGTGCAGTAAGAATTTTCTAAGTCTCCCGAAGAGTTCGGGAGGTTTGGGTATTAGAAATGTGGGATGTCTCAATAAGGCACTGCTTGCTAAACATGGTTGGAGAATTGTCTCGGGGGATGTTTCTTACTTTAGTAGGATTTTCCGTCGAAGGATTTTTGGAGGGAATACTTTTGTGGATGGACTACGTCCTAAAAATGGGGCGGGTTGTTCATGGGGGATAAAAAGTATTACCTATGGCCTGGAGCTGGTCCTTGATAACATGGGTTGGAAACCAGGTTTGGAATCTAGCCTTAATGCGTGGAGTTCAAGGTGGGTAAATGCAAAGACACCGGAACCGAAGGATTGTTTGCTTGACTCGGCTTTTCTTTATCTAGGAAGCCTTCAAGTTCGGGAGTTATGGAATAGAGATTTCACGTGGAATACTTCTCTAGTGCGTGCTTTATTTAAGGAAAAGGATGCGGATTGGATAATAGCATCTCCCATATGTAAGTCTAGAAAGTATGATGAAGTCTTTTGGCCTCTAACGAGTGATGGAATTTATTCGGTAAAGAGTGGGTACGGCATTGCCTTCATGGAGTTTTTTGAACAACATGGCACTTTAAAAGATAAATCAAGAATCACTATGGCAGGGAGGGGTTTTTGTAAATCCCGCCTCTGGAGCTTACCAGGGCCAAATGCGTGGAAGGTTTTGATTTGGAAGATTATTACAAATACCTTACCTGTAGGTTTTGAGTTTCAGAAACGATCAATGGAAGGGGATCATACATGTCGGATGTGTATGGGGGAGCGACATTACAGTGAAACTATTGAGCATATATTTAGGGATTGTCCCTTGGCTTCCAGAGTTTGGGCAGGCACGGCCCTTGGGATTCGGGTCGAAGGTGCTGCGATGATCCCGCTTGGTGATTGGATCATGAACTGGATTCGGTTTTTAGGTAAGCTGGAAGAGGGTGATAGTCGAATTTTAGTCTTCTTGGCAACTTTATGGGGCCTCTGGACTACTCGCAATAATGCGGTCTTTAGAGGAAATCAGGTTATGCCATGCGTTCTTCTCCAGTCTATCGTTAGAGAGGTTGAGATATACTTGCAATCTAAATTGCGTGAGAAGAAGTATAATGAGAAAATGCAAGGATGTGTGTCACAGTTGGTACAAAATGAAGATATTCAGAATATCAAGGATGGTCACACATTTTATATGGTTGGTAGCCGGGGTCACTGTAGGGGTATTCGGATAAAGGTTGATGCTGGATGGTTGAAGACCTTGGACGCGGCAATAGGGTGGGTCGCTTACGATAGTGATGGGGTTATCATTGACACCGGAAGTAGGAAGACTAAGGCCGAATCAGCTCTGCAAGCGGAGGCGCTAGGGATCTATGATGTTCTTCAATGGGCTGTCGATAGGGGTTTTCTTCACCTTGAGGTAGTGTCGGACTGTCTTCCCTTAGTTTGTCAGCTTGCAGGTTTTGCTGGAGTTCATCATGGCATCAAGGACTTGCTTCAGGACTTTAGGGTCTTTTATGCATCTTTTCATTGTCTAAGTTTTGCTTATATTACTAGAAGCCTTAATGTTGTAGCACATGGTCTCGCTTCTCGGGCCATGCGATTGTAAAACTCTTGATTTACGGTTGCCAAAAAAAAAAAAAAAAAAAAAAAAAAAAAGGTTTTAGTGCTTCTATTGAATGTTCAATAAGCAGTGAGTAATTTACTGACTCTACTTTTCAATGACCTTATGTCGGATACTCAGACACTCAGACATGGGTATGAGCATTAGTAACTTTGGTTTCAGTAGCAGTCGAGGTATTGTATGTTATGGCTTAATCTCACTAGATACCGTAAATATAACAAAATGGTCGCGTTTTGGTGTCAGGGTCATGATTTTAAACTAAAAACACGAGGGTCTCTTATAAAAAATACCCAAGTTCGACACTTGGATTTACAGGTATTGATGCTTTTAGCGGAGTCTATGTAACGTAAGACAAAATGCAGGTATGGTATTTGAAATAGTTAAAAGATCGATTATTCCAGATTGATGGCATAACAAACATACAATGATTGTAGAGTGGCTTTGGTTTCTCGTTGCCATTTGAAACTTGTCTGTAAGCTCTCCGCTTTGGTTTAGGTTTAGGATCATCTCCAAGAACTAGCAAGTGCTTTTGACCAATCTTTCTTGCATCACCTTGTAATCCTGACAATGCTGCGATCAGATTATACAAAGCACAGATGGTCAGTACAACAGTGATTCTGAAAGACTAGAGATGACTGATAGCTTGCAAAAGCGCCGTGCACATTTAACATGAATTTACATCTTTTCATAGTTTCTTAGACAGTAAAGGAGATACAAAGCTTCAATATTTCAACGGAACATAACCCTTTTTATGAAATTATTTCGGTTTGCTGTCATGTACTCAAACATTTAGGTCACAGTTTTACCGGAGTTATTTCTGAGATGTATGTCAGACAAGCACTAGTTAATATATTTGAGATGGGAATCAAACAGGGGTACCCATATGGCCATATACTCAGAAAATCAGCCAAAGTAGAGATAACATCCTTATATACTCACTGTGATCGACAATGTGAGCAGCAATCATTTTACACAGTATTATTTTTAGGCTAGAAAATGTTGCCTGATAATCAGGCCAAGCGCAACCACCTATGCATAATTAGTTCCGTCTCCTATCCATGATTCCTTGCTCGTTAGTCCCTTCTCCTGCCCATGCTCCTCGAGCTTAGTCTAAAGAGGCGCACTTCAGTCAAGCTTAAGCTCAAGGTAGCTAAGGCGATAGCTATAACGCTTTCAGGAACCTTAGATGCGCCTTTTGCATAAGATGAAACTAACAAGACACACTACTATGAAATTCCCATATTATTTCTTCTAATTCTTTTATTATGATCTTGCCTTCACGGTTTAACCCATTCTACCTAGCATTCAGATGTCACTGAAAGTGATAGCAATTCAAAATTCGAATAATGAACAAATTAAGAGGATAGCTATCTCTAAAGGAAATGAAACTATTTTCTTTGGATCCTGTGAACAATGAAGCTAGTGATACCACTCAATTAACATATTCCTGGAGAAATAAAGGAAAACACGATGGTTCCATTCCGTCTAAGCTAATGCTTCAGAATTTTGTGACGTTTTCTATGAACAAAACGTAGAAATTTATAGTGGATATAAACCCCGTGAAGTTCTAACACTTACCAGTCAGGCTTTCAGAAGACCTTTTTCTGTTATTTGCTTCTGAACTACTCGTATTTAACAGCTTAAACATAGACTCTTCAATCACACATGTACTTCCTTCACGAGGTTTCTCAAATATCTCATCTTTAACCTGCCAGTGATGCATCATTAATCATCTCGGTAAGATTCACAAAGTAACCCAAGAGACGAACATTCAAGCAATTCCAGAAGAGGGTTAATTCAGATAGCGGCTAATTTTTTCACCAGTTTGACAAGTCATGAGTACCTTTTGGCCGTTTCATACAATAAGGTTGTCTCATATCCGAGCAAACTATAAAAATTTTGGCGTTGGGGTAACGACAATGCCCATGGAAATTTCCACTCACCTGGTTACTTGCATTGCATACATCTAACCTCCCTTATCTTGCAATTTCCACTTAGTGACAAAGCAGTGACTTTCGAAATTTTGTAAAAATTAGAAAATCCATTGTAGATTTCATGTTTTTAGATGATCAAACAAAAGCCCACTTACTCAATTCCCAGAAATATAATTTCACATGAATCTATTAGGCAGCCAAACAAACACTCACCAAAACCCTAGAGTTCAATTTTAGGACCAAATTCCCAGAAAGTTGCAATCTTTTTGTATGCAACCCTACCTCTTTGTTAAGAACACAAATAAACTATTTCCGAATGACCCAAGATGAAAATTTCGTCAAGAACCACATAGAAGGACTGCTATTCCACAGTAGAAAAAAGCGCAACAACTTTAGTGAATCATTTTGCTTTATTACATTACAATCGAGAACCAAAGAGTACCGAATCTTTGGCTCCACCCAAAATGAAAATTATACAGTAACAATAATCCAATAAACTGTAAATAAAGTACATACCTCGTGAACAGGAATCGCAGTAGTAGTAGTAGTAGTAGTAGTAGTAGTAGTAGAGGTATTCAATTTGCGGTTGAGAAATGATGTAAGAGACACATTTGATCCACCTTTGCTCCTTTCTTTATTACTCGGCAAACTGTATAATTACTCCGTTCCATTGAATTATATACATTTTTCAAAATACGCGAGAAATTTTGAAAAATGTATACATTTCAATGAAACAGACGAAATTAATTTATCAGGACATTTTATTCATTGAAAACCCAAAAAATGAAAAAAAAAAAATAGAATTAGAAAAAAAGGGGTATTACCATTTTTGGGGTGAGCGAAAGAGGAGGGTTGAAGGGATAGAACGCTGTCCGGCGGCTCGAATCGGGGTCGAATTTTTTGCTTTCATTGGTTGATTTTTACCATAAATTTTGATTTCGGAATTTGAATTTGATGAAGGGAGGAGAGCTATGAGGTGACTTTGTAAAATTAAGAAGCGGGAGTTGTTTGGCGCGTTTACTTGATTTTTGAGAAGTTTTGTAAAGTTTTATAGTCCCTCCCAGTCACTATAATGTTCCCTCTTTCCCAAAACGGATTATTCAACTAAGGTTCCCCTTTCTATTTTTAGAAGTTTTTACTCTTATTTTATTCATTCTTCTCTCATATCACCAAACCCCAAACAACTCTTTTACTCATATTTTATTACTTTCCTTTATGTTTTGACCCCACAATTCTTTATTTAACTACTAATAATTCATCCCTCTCTCCTATCACCAACCCCACACAACTCTTTTACTCCTATTTTAATACTTTTCCTTAAGTATTGTGCCCATATCAAATGGGAACAATATAGTGACTGGGAGGGAGTATAAAAGAGGGGATGAAGGAGAAGTGTCGAATCCGTTTTAACCATTAAGCTAGGATCTCTTCGAGAGTTTTGGAGTGGTGAAGTTGTAGCCCAAATGTAATACTCCATAGGAAGCTATTAGTAGCACAAGTCATAAGTTCGTGTTAGACTATAATAACACTGATCGTGGGACTTCAATCATCAAAAGCTTAAGCTTTTGGCTAAGATGGTTTCTTGACAAGATAAAACGGAAATAGCTCCAAAAGAAGGTTAGAAATGACCTGCTAAAAGAAAAATGGGTTAAACAGGTCGAGTTAGGTTATAGAAAAATTAACTGGGTTGGATTAGGGTTGAGACAAATAACCCGTTTATGTAATTAGGTCAGGTTAGGGTAGTGATAACCCATTTAAAGTTAACACGAACACGACACAACACAACCTGATCTGTTTGCCAGGTCTAAATAAAATGTACACAATAATTTAAAATACGGTCATTTTTAAGTCAAATATTTTTTTACATTGTTTTACAATGTCTTTTTGTAAAGCAGTTTTTACAAGAGACTTGCTCAAGTTCCTAAGGTGTGACTCTGGACATTTATCTAGAAACTGAGTGAAAACGTTCGTCTGACTCAATTACATGTCAAAAAATTCTTACCACAGATCAATAGAAAGAACTTTCAGAAGTACAAAAATTCAGGGACAATTGAACTGTACTATAACCTGAAGCTACAACGAAGATTGGTATACAATGCCCCGCTTAATCAGAAAGTAACGAAGATTGGTATACAATGCCCCGCTTAATCAGAAAGTTTGTAGGCAATACTCGACTCCCGTATAATTCCATCTCATCGGAACATTTCCTAATTCGAGAAAGATGCAACGTGAAGTTCAGACATTGTCAATCTCCACCGTCAAGTCCTGCACGCCAAGCTCATGGTACAAACCATGTACATACTGCAGCACCGGTTTGTCATCAATCCCTGACTTAACCTGTACGAACCACATCCAGATCAAAATCAAACCAATATCGCATGCCTCTTTGTAATGGTTTTGAAGATTGTGGGAGGCTTTATAGACCGTTTTATGCACCAAAAACCACATCCAGATCAAAATCAAACCAATATTCAATACTACGAGTGGTACTCCCTCCATTAAACACCAATTGTCCTATTGGCTTTTACGCGGTCTCCAAGATGCTTCTCTTACTATTACATGTAATTATTTTGCTGAAAATAATATTTAATGAAATGGGACAATTGGAGTTGAATGGAAGGAAAACTTATCACGGCTTGTTGGAAGTTACAAGTAAGAAACAACACCTGCAAGGACAGTGAACCAACAACATGGCCAGGCACCAATTCCCACAAACGGACTTCGGACAATTCAGAGACATCCTCAAGAGCAGCAATCTAGAATATTCATGTAGTCAATAAACACATGAATAAAACTCCGTATTGCCTGAAGTATAGAAAACAGAAATTCGTAATCACCTGTCGGTAACATTTACTCATGGCTGAAGAAGAAACATTAGGTGGCGCCATTTGGAGCAAAACTCCACCAGCTGCTTTAAATAGTGGCATTACAAGCATAAAGACTGTTACTGACACTAGTCCCAGGCACAAAACTTCCGCATTCTGAATCCTGCAAACCACATTAACCACATATACATAAAAAACAAACTACTTCGTAGTTCGTGCCGAAGTAAGCCTAAAAACATATAAGGTTTTACCCAAGTGCCAAGAGCCAAGATGCCAGAACCAAGCCTGCACTGAGAGAGAAATGGACTTTTTAAGATATTGTTCTAAACAACTAAAAATGACTATATCAAGGAGACAGTGAAGACATTGGTTAAGATACTTTTTTATAATATAATAGGAATTGCTATTGAGTAATTAATTAAATACTTGTATACCATAAGGCCAGTTGATATATACTACTACATTTTTTCAATGAATGAATGAACAAATGGACTGACATTAAGAAGAACAAAGACAACAGTACAAAATGGTCAAAATACTTAAAAAGAAAAATGTTTGGACAAAGGGGGTACTTCATAAAGAGCACAAGCACAAGCACGAAGCACCATAATTACATGAATACTATCCCAGAAGCCTGATACTCCCTCCGTACCATACAAATGGTAATGTGGTAAAAAATGGGGTTTTTAAGAAAAGAGGGTAAAAGAAGGGGTAAAGTGGGAAGAAAATAGGTGGGGTATGTAATTGTGGGTTTAATTGTGAGTTGGTAGGTGGGGTATGTAGTGGCATTTTATGTAAATATCAAATGGGTATAAGGATAATTTGGTAATGTTGTGGGCCAAATAAGGAATGTTACCATTGGTGTGGTACGGCCGTATTAGGTAAGTGTTACCATTGGTCTGGTACGGAGGGAGTATTTAGATAGCCGGGAGCCCGGGACTGGGAGTAAGAGAATGTAGGGACCACTATAAATTTTATAGAAACTGAAAAGGTCAAGAGTGTTGTACCTTCGAATTGAATCAGCAATCACATGAAGGCACACAGAGTGATAGTTCATATCTTCTGCATTTCTGTATGCTATAAATAGAAAGCACAGTAAGCCGGTGAAGTAGTTAAGACTCAAATCTATCCAACCACGCCACAAAAGTATTGCACAACAACAGACCTTTCTAATACAAGAGCAACAAGTCCAACAACATTACCACAATGCCTTAGGGGTTACTGCATATGACGGAATACGGGAGGTTGGATGTACGGGTTCTCACCCTTGTCACCTTGTGTTACTAATACAAAGAGGATGTTACAGGTTGATGCAGATAAGTCTTATTTTCCTAGTAAACTTCTGAATAGAAAAGGTCTAGTAACTATACTGACCACTGAATTACATGCTTTAGAGTTTAGAACCTCCAAATGCTGACACACATACACCTACATAAAAGTACCTAAAATGTGATGTGAATAACACAATAGCAAAGAAAAAAAAAGAGCTCAATAAAAAGAGTGCCTTTGTATTACCTAGATTTATACGTGCATAATTCCTAAAGAACCAAACACCAACAAGGTTCACCACCAAATTCGTCACGGCTGAAATAATGAGATAATGCCTACAATAAAGAATACAATAACCTTATCACATAAGCAACTTCATTTCAGAACAAAAAAAAGCATATACAAGATCATGATATATATCAATACTTTACAACTTAAGTCTTAGGGATATACTAGTAATACTACAGCAAGAATGGCCAGGAATGCTTTGAGATAATATATTAGAAACTGAAAGGTAGAGTAGCTGAGTAGCCGATATCCATTATTCGATAATCAAACTTTCCAACAACAATGCACAAAGCAACAGAAGCAGTAACCATGTAACTGCATCAAGCGCATGGAAATAAATGTGTGTTGTTTTATAAACAAAGGAATACATGATATTTGCATAAACTTACTTGTGTTCTGATTCATCTTGTATGAACGCATGAAGTGCTTCAACAGCCAAGGAAAAAGACATAAACAGAAGAAATAGCTGTCTACAAATGCATCAGGAAAAAAAGAACCCTGTTAGAGATGACATACTATAGCATCCTATAAGATACTCCGTAAAGGTACTATAACAAGTCATGAAAGGTACTCCACGCAAATCAACTCTTAGCATATGAAGAACTTACAGCATTTGTGAAGGCCGACAAAACTTCAAGCCTTTTATACCTGGAAAGGAAAGGGAATTCTTAAATTTAATACTCCACTTATCTAAAGACTCCGAACAAAAACAAAGGTTTAAGTCAACTTTGACATAGAATAAAAATCTGCAGCTCAAAATTGGAACCTCAACACGTAACATGTGAAAGTGAGCTTAAAAAATAAGTAAACAGAATAAACAGCAAACAAGCACCAAGCAGAAAATAGACTGCTACATCAAAGGCGGAGAGACAAAAATGACCACAGGTGTCACATGCCAAAATAAACATTTGAGATAGCTATAGCTAGCAAGAATACAACAACAACAACAACAACAACAACATCAGAGCCTTAATCCCAAAATGATTTGGGGTCGGCTGACACGAATCATCCTTTCGAACCGCCCATGGGTGAACGCACGCCTCAAAATGCGAATAAAAAAAGGGAAGATGAAAAACAAAAAGGGAGAACGAAAAAGTAATGGAAAGTCAAGGTAAACTTTTAAAATCGAATTCCGTCTTTCTTTTATAAAAACTTAAAATTTAAATCGAGAGAAAAGATTAAAACGATTTTTAAAAACCGAAATAGAGTTAAGGATCCGGAATGAACCAGGTAAAATCTATAAGAAAGTGGTTGGTGAAAAAGTGTAATAAAGGAAAGAAAAATAAATAATTTAATTTCTTTAAATTAAATAAAAAAACAGTAAATCTGTCAAAAAACATCAAATACTAAAAATCCACATGTATCATTTCCCTCCATTGTGCCCTCTCCGTCACCATACTCTCCTCAAGCCCCAGAACTCTCATATCGTGCTCTATCACTCTCAACCATGTCTGTCTCGGTCTTCCTCTGCCTCTAGGGACCTTTTCTGTTCTCCAAGTCTCCAGCCTCCTAACTGGTGAGTCCATAGGTCTCCTTCTCACATGGCCAAACCATCTTAGTCGGTTTTCCATCATCTTGTCCTCTATTGGCGCCACTTTTACCTTTTCCCTAATCACCTCATTCTTTAACCGATCTTTCCTTGTATGTCCGCACATCCACCAGAACATGCGCATCTCCGCCACACACATCTTTTGAATGTGACAATGCTTCACGGCCCAACACTCGGAGCCGTAAAGTAGGGCAGGCCTAATTGCCGTGCGATAAAATTTTCCCTTTAATCTTTGGGGCATATCTTTATCGCATAGAAACCCTGAAGCACTCTTCCATTTCAACCATCCCGCTTTAATTCTGTGAGCCACATCTCCGTCTAACTCCCCATCTTTTTGAATAATAGATCCTAGATATCTGAAGAAATCCGAACCCTCAACAACATTCCCATCGAAAATAATACTCCCCCCGCCTCGTCGATCTCAACCCCGCCACCTTAGTGAACCGACACCTCAAATACTCGGTCTTACTCCCGCTCGGCCCTAAACCCACGAGTCTCTAAAGTCTGCCTCCACAATTCCAACTTTCTCTCCACCCCCTCTTTTGTCTCATCAATCAACACAATATCATCAGCAAACATCATACACCAAGGAATGTCGTCCTGAATATCCCTTGTCAACTCATCCATAACTATAGCAAAGAGAAAAGGACTAAGTGCGGAACCTTGATGCACCCCGATGGTAATAGGAAATTCTTCCGTTCTCCCAACATTAGTGCGAACACTTGCACTAGCCCCCTCATACATGTCCTTTATGAGGTCAATATATTTTCGCGACACACCCTTTCTCGCCAAAGCCCACCAAAGTACTTCTCTTGGTACCCTATCATATGCCTTTTCCAAGTCAATAAAAACCATATGTAAGTCCTTCTTCTTGTCCCGATGGTATTCCATCAACTGTCTCATGATAAAAATCGCATCCATAGTCGATCTCCCGGGCATAAATCCAAGAATGGTATGAAGAAAATGTACCGCCTCACTATCATGATTTTAATAGAGGATAAGTGGCTCAAATAAAGTTTATGACTAACATTGAATTAAATGACTAGCACATTACAGATATAGACCAAAAAAATGGCCCCGGCAACCTTCACTTCAGGAAGAGTAAGATACTAAGATACCAAGACAATGCATATACAAGCAATGAAACAAAAGCCTAACAGACTACTTCAGTCCCACACCAGTATGGGAAAAAGAAAGCCTAAACACACTGTGACTAAGGATTTATATAACGCATTTCCCATACCAAGCTGGCGTGGGGTGGACCTCATAAATATATACATCTAATGATATCATTCTCTTCACATTAAAGTTTGATCATTCACAGATCATACATACAATGGTACAAACGCATTCAGAATATCAATTTCAATTCTGCAAAAGTAAACCTCTTAAGAATTAAGATCTATTTTTCAAACATCTTCTTTCATATCAAGAAACAGAAGCACAGTAGACTTTTGAGACAAAAAGCATTACAATACGGCATCTGATTTCACCATCAAAAATCCAAAATATATTTGCAACTCACAATACACGACATAATACATGCTAATAGAGTAGGAACAGTGGCATATTAGCCGCTGATAAACATTTTAAACAGATTAAATTCCTCGATGCAGTTCAAAATCAACGATCCTGGTCCACAACATCTTTACAATTAGCATCAAACTCCAGGATTTGTCACTTATTCATCACCTTTCCATACATGTTGCGACAAAGACGAAAGGATAAGATTGTAAAGCAAAATACAACCGACCCATTCTACAAATAAACAACATAGAATTCTCACCCGTAACTGTAGACACGATCTGGCTTTCTCCTAGAAATAGCCATTGCAAATAGTGAAAATGTCAAAAGGCCACATCCAAATGTCAAATGAAATGCATCAGACACCAAACCTGGACGAAGAAAAAGCACAATTGGTTTAGACATCAAAACTTGGTGCTAACGGCTAATAACACCACATGCCAATGACTAAAGATTGTTTGTCCTTTTACCCTAATTACCGACCATCTTTCTCTTCAGCAAATCAGCAAGAAACGAAAACCGCTCCTAGACTCCTAGTATAACGTCTTTCATCAAGAAAGCGAAAAACGAATACCATCTTTCTTTATCAGCATGAGTTTAAAAAGACCATGTTCAAAGACGACCTCAAATGCCTTCAAGGCATAAAAAAAATTGATTGGGCCTCAATCATCATCAGCTGACGTATTGGTCGAGATAATTCTCAAGTTAAAATCCTATGAGTCTCCTATTCTCCCTAGTGAAACACACGGTAGCTAACTAGTTCACAATAACATACGGGGACATAACTAACTCGTACTATTCCACAACAAACAGAACCCAAATGACACCAGAGTCTAAAGTTCAAATCCTACGAATTTCTAATTCTAACTAGCGGAATTTCAGCACATGATAACTAACTAATTCACACTTCACAGTAACATAACTAACTCATACTATTTCGCAACAAACCGAACCTAAATGACGTTGATTATTTTCACAAGTGTAATTTCAGCACACGATAACTAACTAGTTCAAAATAAATGTAACTAACTTAGAACAATTCCGCAACAAACAGAGTAACAAATTCCAGATTATTACCAACGCGACCAGAGAGAAGTCCAATGAACAATTCCGCAGTAGAATACGCAACATTAAGCGAAATCAACACAAACAGCCTCTTCATAGGCCGATTTCCGGTCCGCAAAACCCGAAACACCGACGAAACCACCTCAAACAACGACAATTTCTCCTCTACCCCCAAAAACTTCCCAGAATCTTTCAAAAAATCGTAATTACTCTCATTTCCGGCGTGTAATGCCGGCGGAATATCAATACTGGAAATACTCCGTGAAAATCTAGGGTTTGAGTGATTATTACTATTAAAGTTGTTTGAAATTACTGTCGGAGATCGAGGATCGGTGAAATGTTGAAGTGACGATTGACGAGAGTATGCGTACCTTCGATCGTTTCCGGCGAAGGGGAAATTAGAGTTAGAAGGAAGTGAATTTAGGGTTTGATTTGGAGGTTTTGGATCGGATGATGAATCGGAAACCCTAGGGTTTTCCATGATTTGGGGGGATTTTAGCCGGAGAAACTGTGCAGGATGAATGCTCAAGATAATTGACTTGATTTTGATACTAACTTTCTTTGACTAATTTTGAAGTCAATGTAAACAGTGCAACACTGAACACTGTAACTAATTAACTAAACCTGCCCGAACTGCCCCAATCAAATGGCCCGACCCGTATCCGATCCGCTCATGACTACATGAGTACTCGAGTTTGACCCGAAACCCGAAGTGACCCTACTCCATCAGATTCGACCTCGACTTGACTTGTGAGATGATCATTCCCTAAATAACTTGGCCTAAAACGAATCTGGACTAATTTCACCTGCACTCAAACTGATTGACCTGTTTATGAAGTCTCCCAATAACACAACACGGAATATTTTGCTAAATTAATGCTGACAAATACTCGAATCTTTGCTAAAAATAATATGGTTTAGAACAATTAACTCACCCCACGCTCGACCTGATTGACATGTTTGTAAGGTCTCACTTGTTACGAGTTTGATATAGAGCCACAACTTCAAATTGCATTGTCATATGTTTGATAAACATTTTTCATATAGAACAGCGGGCATGTGGCGGTTTTGAGTACTTTTGGACATCCGATATAGGTACATTGTATGACATTAGTACATTACAGTTGCATTTATCACCGAAATGAACAAACCAGGCCAACTTTTACCGGCTCTACCCATCATCGGAGCAATAAACGTCGATTGAGTCAACCCAATGCTACTGTTTCATTAGATAAAATGACAATTGACATGGATGCCCTACAAACTTCTTACATACCAACTGAAACAAACATTACTCAATCAAAAAATGATACAAATTACCATCAGATTGCCGGATCTCAAATAGCCGAAGCAACTACAGGAACTCAAGACGCCTACTATTTATCACACCACCTATCGAAGAGATCTTGGGCTATTGATTGAGACTCAGGTACTTTGTTTGCACAACAGGTGGCAGGTTCAAATTCTCCTCCCTGTTATATTGTACTGGCCTTGTGCCTCCTCTAACACCGAAAAAAGAATAACTTAATCACACCACCACCTATGGAGACATAGTGAATGGATGATCATTGGTGAAATCGCTGATTGTCCAGCCAATACAACCAACCAAATCAAGGGAAGCCTTGAGACCTAAATACCCTCTAGCCTGAGTTGGAGCAATGTCGCAACAAAATATGTCAACATCCTTCCACAATTCAGACAGAAGTAAGAGTTATACAGAGTATCATGTAGACTTAACACAAAAGAAACGACTTGGACTAAAAGGTGGACTTAAAATATCATAAATTTATAATAGGATGAGAGTTTAGGACAAACATTCCACCGAGTCAAATTACTTGCAAAATCACATATGATCCCATTTATATCGTCCCATTTGACATCATTTTGAGATTGATGTCAAATGATGTTAAATTTGACCACTAGACAACAAATATACAAAGCAAACAATAGTTTGCAATACTAACCTTAGGGTGAGATTATCAGTCAACTCTTGCTCTCCCAAGTCTTAAGACTCTGTCACATCAGCTTTCCACTAACTTTTATTATTTCTTTATTGTTCAGACCCACCTTAGACTTTATACATTATTCGTCAGACTCACCTCAGACTCTACTTTTCCACTTCACTCCTTTTTTTTACAAAAAAAGAAATGACACACGGGATCCACTCATTGGATAATTTTCCTTTAAGGTGGGGTCAAGACTCACCCAAAGTCTTAAGTTGACTCAACTACAGACTTTGTCAAAACTAGGGTAGATTATTGGTAGTCTTGAGTGAGTTTTGTCTTAAGACTTACCAAAGTCTTGTCTCAAAACTACCAATAATCTTACCCTTAAAAGTGAGTCTCTGCTTCTCTTATAAATAACGTTGACATCCTTGAGAGAAACTTGTTGATGGGCCAAAGAGAGCGATAATTATATGAAGGTCACTTGAAGAGTTAAAGTGAGCGTTTTTCTAACATGTTGGGCGAAGATTCAAGCTTTTCATACCATTTTTAGGGATGATATATGAGGACAATGGAAGATGATTACCTCATGTCACGACTAGATGGTAATCAAGTGTGAAGGCATTAATATCAGAAGGACTGGTTCCAGGTCTGCCAATTAAGCCAGTGACAAAACAGTTAGGTGATACGGAGTAGCTTACAAAGTTACAAGCACAAAAATATGAAGTATAAATCTTTGTTATTTACAGACAATTCACCTTTTATTGATGGTACCATAATGGAACTTCGGTTTTCCAGCTTTCAAATCTTCAATGTACTGAACCAAAAGGCGTTAGTCCACAGAATGCATAGAGAATACTTACAATACGAAGAAAGCCACTTCAATTATGGCATACCAGTTTTAGGGTGACCACCATTGATGAAAATGCCAGAGAATCGAAAGGTATTTCATCAAGTGCAAAAAGCCGGCACTCTATTGACTCTACACCAGGTGAAAAATGAGGCGTCTTCAGCTTGGCTAAAAAAATGATGTAGGTCTGTCCATAAAATGTTGATACAATTTATAAGACCAGAAAGGTCCAGTAACAAACATATGTATGGGAAAGAAAACGAAAATAATTCTTCATACTTGGCCAATAAGGGGGATATCTAATTGAGCAAATGGTGAAACAACTTCAACTTCGGCACCCGCTTCTTCTTGCGTCTCCCTTGCGGCACCTTCAGCAGCAGACTCCCCCATTTCCAGGTAGCCAGCTGGAAGAGTCCTATATGGATTGGACATTACCCAATCTTCGTAAATTTGTTGTATACGCAAACAAGTAGACTTGAAAAACAGATCAGTAGAGCTGGGTACGAGTCGGGTGACAACAACAAAGCCTTAGTCCAAACATGGTTTGGGGTCGGCTCATATGAATCATCATCCGAATCCGTTTAGGCTTGAATCCACCAATACGGTCAAGGGTAAGTAATGACCCGTATCGGGTCATTGCGGGTGGATAATTTTTGGTGCATTGTCATTGGGTGATTATGGTTTATGGATTCAGACCGTATTGGGTCATTTCTTGGTCGTTTCAGGTCCTAGTCAAATTAGTCATTTTCGGTCTATGCAGACAAGACACTGAACTCCTATAAGAAAAGGAAGGTGAAAAGTTTCTTGATCTCATATAGTTATATGCATGGCCACAAAAGCATATTCCACTCACCAACGCCCATAAGAAGGTTGAATGTTCCGTTTGCAAAGTAGAACCTTGTTATCGTGCTCAATCAGGCAACCAACTACCTATAAAAACATATAGTAAGAAAACTGACAGCGGTTAAGTGTGTTACAGAATCACCATGTTTAATGGAACTATAACGTCAATGTTGGGACTATAATCTTTCATGCACAACTTATCAGCTATACAAATGTGGACAACACACTAAGCATGCACGTACACTGCAAGCATGATGACAACTCGGAGGTTTGAGGTTCGACAGCATCCACCAACATTGGACAAGAGAT
This sequence comes from Silene latifolia, assembly GCF_048544455.1. Taxonomy (NCBI): domain Eukaryota; kingdom Viridiplantae; phylum Streptophyta; class Magnoliopsida; order Caryophyllales; family Caryophyllaceae; genus Silene; species Silene latifolia. The sequence continues at coordinate 8,397,987 of NC_133527.1, read as the reverse complement.
AAATAATCCACGGTGCAGGATACTCATAATGAAATCGTGATTAAAGAATTGGATCAGAGCATATACCTTTGTAAGATAATTCACAAATATTAACAACACTAAACCTCTCGAAAGTTGAAACAAATTACCACAAAGAAATAAACCCCTTGCAACATCAAGAGTATGAGTTATATGACTCATGGACATCAAATTATATCCAAATCTTGGTTTAAATAATTAAACTCAGCTTGATCAGAAATGCAATACCATTTTTGGATTCTGATAGGCAATATTTCCACACAAGGTGCAAATTGCCCTCAATTTCTCATCGCCCTCAGGTATTTCATGCTTGGTTGGGCCACCACAAGACTGACAAAATTTAAGTTTGCGAATATATACCTGCATATGCAATTACAAACTCCTGATATTAGTACACATAGCTCCTGATTAAGAATTGACTTAATTTTCCAGGAAAAAGTAGTTTCAAGTTATTCGATAGCATAAGCACAAACTACAAGTCTTAAAACAGATTTCATTGTACATACTATATATGAATGTAAATGCCAGTCATATTAGGCTTAACTTGTGTGAAGCAAATGCCTTAATCTTATATATGAGGTTAATCCACCCAAATTACAATTCACAACAATCAGTTATTAGCCTCATGGCCGAAATCCACTAGCAATTTAGAAGCTTCAATTGACTTAAGACTGACGATTAAACATGGTAACTAATCATGAGGGCACACTCTTTGTGTAACTGAGTTGCCAAAGGAAGAGGAAGACAAAGGTTGTTTCCCGATCAAGGATACTAGACATATGAACAAGATAAAAGATAAAGTGTTGATCAGATTCATCAGAATGATTTTTGGCATCACATAAAGACCCCTAAGAAATAAGGTAAGGACTTCATTTTCCACGTGTAGCCGTGTGGGAAACAACATAACTTTCAACAAAAGACTGATATTTATCCAGTCGTCCAACCATACTGGCTAGCGGCTAGAGTTCCAAGCAATCAATACTTCAAAAATGCTGATTCCAAGTCCAGTCTAATCTGCCAAGCAACCCATGTCACTCTATAGGCACAACTATCTTAATATAAGTCCGCTAGGTCTCCAGGTTCCCCTCACAATTGCTACACTTTGCCATCCTTCAATCCTTCAATCAGGTGCATCACTCAGTCCTCCAAACAACAAATATCTCCCTTCTATGTGTTCATTAACCCAATAGCACTAGCTAAGCCTCCGTCATAGCCAGGGTAAGGGGATCAAATCAACACAACAAGTCCCTTGTATAACATAGAGGTTAGTATTTTAGTTAAACCATTTAAATCCAGAGACTAGCTGACTATCTACCACTGCAAGCTTTACTAAAAGTTGGAAATGTTATCACTATATGAGGCAGGTGATCTAGACCATCACACTTAAAGTGCACGCAATTGATATAAACGGCAAAAGGCTTTTGGGTCACTAGGAACTAAAATCAAAAGGGCTTCTCATCTCCCCCAAAATAAACATCAATACTCATTCAAATGAAATAGTCACAAATCACAATAACCAAAGCATAGCAAACGAGAAACCAATTTTCTTGAGCAACCATTAATGAGATGATCACTTAAGCATGCAACATTACAAAACTATGCCCATTCAAAAAACCAATTTGCATCCTTGAATCAAATCAACCAAGGAAAATCCTTATTTCCCAAGTACAATTACCACAAATTTGCAAACCAACAAGAAGCAAACACTATCCATCTATTACCTCTGTCTCATTAATTTGTTCACCTTTGAATAAAATACGCTTCACAAAGAAAAAAAAAAAAAAAAAAAAAAAAAAAAAAGGTACACAAATGATTGACGGAGGGAGTATTTTCTATACACCTTGATTGTTCTCAGCTTGTTTATACAACACTAAGCAAAAAATATGCTAGAAACACCAATGCATTTCTTTTTCTTACCGTATATATAAACTACTCCCTCCTCTCAATCATTTGTTTAACTTTTATATTCATCGCCAGGAGTGTTTTATTCAAGGCTAGACAAATGATCGAGACAAAGGGAGTATTTCAGAACCAAGAAGCACAATGCATATGCTATCCAGCTTTAATACCCTCAAAACTACCCAAATGAACCAATGCATAACCTCGTACTTCCATCCAATGGCGGAGCTAAGGGGGGCTAGTAGAGGCACTCCCCCGTGGACAATGAAAATTTTGAAAACTTTAGTTAAAATTCCCAACCGAAATCTAGTATTACTCGTTCGCCCCTTCTAAAATTTTATCGCTCACTAACTACAAATCCTGGCTCCGCCACTGCTTAGCTTACATATAGTACAAAACTTGTTGAAATTTACAAAATCAACAACCACCCAATAACAATAACCCCAAACCCATGAAAATAAAATAAATTAAACAATCATACACCAATTAAACCAATGCCCATTTTAATCAAACACTAAATATCCACAATTAACACAACAATAATTACCCAAATGACAAAATTGAATAAAAAGCTGAGAACTTTGGGATTACCGAAGATGAAGAAGAGTCAGAAGAAGAAGGGGAGACCGAGTTGGACTCGTTCCGAGTTGACGACATCCGAGTTACTAGTCTTAAACAACGAGTTGTTGTACGAGTTTTGGAAAATGGAGAATTGGGTGAGAAACAATTAGTGAAGAGGAATAATCCACGTTGTTGTTGTTGGGGTTTGAATTTAATTCGATTTGCTAAAATAATTGATGATGATGATGATGTTGTTGTTGATGAAATTATCATCATTTGTAAAGCTTTTAGCATTTTTTTATTTTGTTGGGTTTTATTTGCATTTTTGTGGTCATAGAAGTGTCCGATGTAGAGAACTAGAGAAGTAATGTGATGGTCAATGTTACAAATCTAAGGATAAAGTGGTTGTCAAGGTGTAAACGAGTCGATCTGAGCTTGAGCTTGGGTGGGTTCGGGTTTGACTCGAAACTCGTTGAGCCTACATATTTTCTTCGTTTCTCGCCGGCGACCTCACCAGCTCCCTTTAGGTCGCCAGCGAGAAGCTCCAAGCTTCCATATTTCGAAAAAGTTTCGGTGGTTGTCTGTCCAGATTCCGTCTTTGTGGTGGTCGGAGGTTACCTCGCTTCCCGTCCTCCTTTTGTCACTTCTGAATCGGTCATACGGTTTCTTTGTGTTCATTTTAATTTCTCTGAGTTGTGGTTTGTTATCTTGCTTTTATAATTTGTTTGATTTCGTAATATTGCTTTGGTGCGTGTTTGTTAGGTGTACTCTGTTGGTGTTGTTTAATTGCTGCTTTTCTAAACCTTTTTTATCAGCTAGATCGACTACCTCATGAATCATACATCTTGTGCCGATTTTCTTGAGTTCTTTGGTTATTTCCATGGTTGTGTTGTGTCAGAGGATGATGATAGCTTGAATCTTGTTTGTTCCCTTTTAGATGTTTCCCCCATTTCTAAAATTCATGCCTTTAAAGACTAAGGTAATGACCTTTTTAGACAAAATCAGTTTGTCGATGCGAGTGCCTGCTATGACAAAGCATGTCGTCTCTTGAGTGATTTCTGAAGGATGTGTCCGATCTTGATTTAAACTCTCTTTCAAGCCTAGCAATTTCTCTGTCTTTAAATTTAGCTGCTTCTGCTATTAAATTACTCCTTTCGATGGGGCATTAATTCTATGTTCGATGGTTTTGAATTTTTATCCTCGTCATGCCAAGGCCCTCTTTCGTAAAGTTGTCGCTCTTAGAAGTTTGAATAAGTTATCTGAAGCTCGCTGCACTTTGGAGGAGGCGGTCTCGGTGGAGCCTCGAAATAAGGATATTCTTCGTGAGTTGGATGAAGTTAGAAAGCTTCATGTTTTTAACCTAAATGGTAAGCGTGTGGTGGACGATTCTTTTCAGGCTAATGATATTCGAAAAGGGAAACGGCCTATTTCTTCGCTGGTATGTCAAGAAGCCAGTGGCTCAAATAATGTTACTATGACTGATAACTGTGATGAACAGAATTGGTGTGCTAGCCAATCTATTTGCGACTGATTCCGCCGTCACTATGGAACCTTTTCTTTGTAGTGAGAAAGGTAAGAATGTGATCCATCATGCTGAGCCTGTTGTGGATACTATGTCTGTGCCTTTTGAGATATGGAATCAAGTTGCTCGTAGTAGCACGGAGTTGTTGCCTGCTGATATAAGTGCTCCTCAGAATGAAAGTAACAAGATTTCTGACATGAATACGGATTCCGCCACAATCTCTGCAACTCACCCATCTTTGTCAGTTAAGAGCGATTGTAACCGCTTTGGTACCTCTACCCTTGGCTCTACCAAATACTCCTTCTCCAACAAAAAATAGGTCCATAAAAATTTGTTTCTATCGTCCAACGATTACGAGAACTTATTGCTAGGAAGGAAGCTGCAATTTTTTCATCCAAAATCTGGGGCCTCTTCAATACTTCGTTCGCCCCATATTCTCTTAAACTTCTACCTCGACGGAAACTCCCCATGAAAGTTCTTTATGTGAAGCCGCGGTTCCCTTTTCGTCTCCTCTGCCCGTGAATCTTTGTACAGCCATGGACATTTCACTGGGACAGCCGAACAACTTCACTGATGAAGAGGATCAGCCTCGTGAAGTCAAGAGACCATGCTTATCGACTGAGAGGATTTTCGATCCCATCATTGAGGTTAGAGAGGTTTCAATGGTCAAAAATACACGTTTAGAGCAGTTTGGAATGGACAGTTCTGACCATTTGTCAAGTCAAAGTTCGTTTATCTTTTCAGCCGTGAAGACACGCTCAAGCAAGATTTGTAGCCGACGTTTAATGGGTCGTGATCGCCCTAAATTCAAGAATAAATCGTTGGTAATGGTTGGAGGTTCTACTGTCTACTCCAGATTTTCGACTCCGAAAATGGTTGTCAGCTCTAAAAGAAAAGAAGATTGTCCAATCCAGTTCGATGCCTTCTACATTCACCGCGTAAGAGGCATCGTCTTTGTATTTCTACCGAGTTTGTTTGTATTACTAGTTATGTTAGTTGGGTTTCTTCTAGTTTAGGGGCATCTAATGGCCATCGGTTTGCGCTTTAGTTGGTGTGTATGTAATAGAACCTTATGTTTCTATAAAATAGTACACGTTTGTCTAAAAAAAAAAAAAAATTGGAGTTTGAGCTCGGCTTGAGTTCGAATCAAGCTTGGTTTGTCATTATATTATTTTTATTTTCTCACCTTTGAAATTGAGTTAGATATAAATATTTTAAAAAACAAATAAGATTATAAAATAAAAAAATATTATATTATAATATGCTTATAAATTCCTAAATAACATATAATTTTAAATAAAATAAATAATACAGTACAAAAATACAAAAAAAAATTAAAACGAGCCCAAACGAGCTTCTAAGTCGAGCTCGAACGGCCTCGGACTCGATCAGCTCGTATTTAGCCAAGCTCCGAGCTTTGACCGAGCCAATTCCAATGGCTCGACGTGTCAGCTCAGGTCTAATGGTTGCCAAAAATAAAGATAAAGATGGTAAGAAATGGTAATTATTGCGTAAAATTCTCGTAAATTATAGGATAAACTGAATATACTTCAAGCTCTTATAATCCGTATAACTGTTGTGAGAAACTGGACAAAATCCGACCATGGTTGTCCGTTTTTTGGAACAAAAATGCAACAATACCAGCTCAAAACGTGAGCTCCAACGCCACCAAAACAGCCTAAGTCATGCAACCACCAGTGAATATGATAACTTGGGAGAGTCTTGAACATTTTTGTCTAGGAAGTTGTCTCCCAAAACTGATTATATCAAAAGATAACTTAAGGACACTTCCAAGCTATCATAATTGGTGCGGTTTTAAAGAGCAAGTACAATGTCGCTTTCAACCTTCCCCTTTTGATCAAGCAAGCTCTATGGATTCTTTGGACAGCAATTTGGGACTTATCTTCAGTCCACACGGTCCCCTTGCAGCCCCAAAAAGTCCACTCTATAATTAAATAAGCAAGAGCAAGCAAACAAGGATGATTGTCTTATTAGCTCATCTACTTTATGCTTTTTACTTTATGCCTTATCATTTCAGCATTGTTTTCAAATTTGTAATGCTTTGAGCCTTTGAGCTGTTTTTTAATGTCCTTTTGTAAGGCCTTCTTTTGGCCTTTAGAATAGAATGAATGGTGAAAATTAAGCCTTGGTCTCTATATAAACCAAGCACCCATCAATGTAACAATCAGATTTTGGAGAATGAATATATGAGGTTTTGAAAACCCTAAATCCCTTGCTTAGTGTTTGGGCATTTCATCTTTGTTTAGTGCGAGAGAACCTCCATTTGCTTAGTGCTTTGGAGCGGAGTTGAGTCCTTGCTTCGTGATCTTGAACGAAACTACTCATAGGCTTAAACTTGTTTCGTGTTCTTATTTAAGTCATATCCTTCTATCTTTCATTTTATGTTGCAAGAAATTCACACAAATAAACCCTCCAAAACAGCGCCCAAACCGAGAGCAAACAACACACAAAAACAGTCTGTTTTCAGCCCTAAGCAACAGTCTGCCTAACTCTTTCTTTTGTTATTGGGTCTTGTATGTGTCGTTTGTTAGTTGGGTTTGTTGTTGGTCATAGTTCCGCCCCGTTTGTCGTTTGTTCATGCTAACGCGAGAGCTAGGCAGAGTAAGGACGAGCTAAACAGTTCTTGGGACTGTTCTATCCCTAGCCCGGTTTTATGCTTCTTTTTATCTTGTTTTTGTTGTCGATTACAACAGTCCGTTGGACTGTTGTTTTCGTTGTTAATTCGTTTTTTCTGTTGTTGTTTTTGTCATTGAAATGCAGCCAACTATGGGCTCTATTCGGACCACCTAGAGAGGGCTTCTCCTTTTAGTCCAGAAACTCCATACATACAAATAGTGTCGCCACAACTTAAGTGCAAACAATATTGTTGTCAACTCAAGACCGTGAGTAGGATAGTTCAGTAGTTCACCTCATGAACCTTCAACCACCGGGAACCATAAGCCACAATCTTACCCTTATGCTTCATAACACAACATAAACCAGATTTCAACGCATCACAGATTAACAGTAGACATCGGACTCAACTTCATTTTCATGTAGAGTTAGCACATGTGTAGTAGTCAACCTCATATATGGGTCATTTGATAACCTTAGAGATAGTGCAAGCATTTAAACTAGGAAAATGAAAGGGCGCCACCGGGTGACACCCAATTTGGGCGCCACCCTCTCACATGAGGTGAGTGGGGACCCCTTCAATAAACAATTGTTGTGAGAGGGTGGCACCCAATTTGGGCGTCACCCGGTGGCGCCCTATCACCACACATATCTTGTTGATGCTTTTAAAGAGTAATTCAATAAAATGTGTCTATGTACTCGATTAATGAAACTGTTCATCAAAAGTCAATGGAAAAGACATCTATCATATATGAGTTGGAAAGGTTCCTATAATGACGTGAAAGTTTTTAAGGAAATGTTGTCACGAGTCAAGGGGCCGGAAAACTCAAGTGAAACGGAGAAACAACTCATTCTCTTGTATTCAGTTTGTAAATATAGACTATAGAGTATAAGCAATTAATCAAGTAATTTCTCAGAAGAAAATTTGGTCAAACATTCATATATCTTAGCTTACGTACTCTAATGTAGGTTCCGATACTGAAGAAGGGCCTACGTCTACCCTCGTTAAAACTTCTGGTGCTCCAAAAGCATCTCTTATGATCTGCATCCAACAATCCACATCAGTAAACATTATGTCCATCACTCATCACCAGCAAACATAGCCGTAAAATGCATCTTGAAAAAAAAAATACGGAGTACAATAAAATTAACTCAATGGGAGCCAAGGTAATGATGATTCACATGAGTTTCAAACCATGGTGTCATGGATATCATACCGAGATGTGGTTCATACCAGAGCGAAAACACTAAACCGTCAGCAAATTAAGTAATTTCATGATCATTTACCAGATAAAATCATCAAAGTTGCAGAAATAAGTTATACGAAGTATGCCGAACAGTATCAAGCATGCATATGGGCCTATGGGGAGATGAGGAGTGAAAAATAGTAAAAGAACATAAATACGGAGAGCTCATGAAAATACGACACCAGGCAACTGCAGAAGACTGAAACAAATGAAATGCAACACACTTACAAATATCTCTTCATCCAGATATGAGATCATAAATAGTCTCTGCAATCCTCCGCCTGTAAGAATGCGAAACAAAGAAAATAAACCAGTGCAAATTTGAAATTGATATTGTAACTAGTTGCACATAAGATCCTAAAATTTTAATCAATAATACAGAAGCACCGAACTATAAATTATTTTTCAGAATTGACATAGGACTTCTAATGCGCCGTTAAGATAAGGAAAGACGTACACATCAAAGAAGAAGACTAGAAGAGTAGAGGATGCAATTGTGTACTAGGATGTAACAGAACAAACAGCAAGTGAGCTTTGACATGAACTTCAATTTGCAAACCGTGACATGATTTATTTTGACAAAAAAACACATAACCAATGAAGAATTATCAATCAAGTAGTGCAATGGTTTGATCAATGGTGGAACGAGGGGAATAGCAAGAGTAGTAGGCCTGCCACCCCCGAAACACTGAAAATAAAAGCAAGTTTTTTTAGTGAACAGTGTAGCTTTTCTTCTAAGTTACTCTATTGCACAACTAATTTGCTCTGAATAAATTTCCATCCTATGTTTTAGGCTTGAGCTCTACAGCCTTCGAATCTACACTCCATGAGGGAGTTTTATCAAGTAGCTTGCAACTCGATGTCTTAGTGCATGGTGCCTGGTACATCTATCCAAAACTAAACATTTAGTTGCAAAACAAGTTTTGTATTTGAAAGACTCGTTATTCTTTGGTTATGGATTATAATGGAATAAATCAAAATGGCTCACTAAAGTGGCTGCGCTTCTTTCTTTTGTGAAGTAGCTGTCCTTCAATGCAGTTCTCGACGCAATTTTCATCTGGGGTCATTCGGAAACAGCCTCTTTGTGTTGCTAACACAAGGGTAAGGCTGCGTACATCCGACCCCCCCTTTACCCAGCAATTTGCGGGAGCCATTGAGGCACTGGGGTAATGTTGTTGTAATGATGGAATCCACTAGAGCTTTTAATATTACTAAGCATCAGTCTGATAATTGATACACCCAATCTTCATTTCAGAAATTTTCTGTGTTGCAAATATGAGCAAGATTGGGTACATCTTTTAAATGTGATCCCCCTACTCTGCCTTACAAACAAGGAAGTATTCTATTCTAGCGATAGCGAGTAAATGCATTATTCTTATATCAAAATTGCCCAACAATATTATTGACCTAGTCTGTAACATAATCTCTCCTCCTTCAATGCCAACTACAAAAGCATTCATCAACTAGATGTGCATAATTGTCGCCAAACTGACGATGGTAAAATTTACAAGAAGAAAAGAAACCAAAAACTCTTGAAAGACAAATGAAAAAAAAAAAAAAAATGTTCGTTTGGTTTTCTGCTTAGATGTATTTTGTGTAAAAATCATTTTTGTATTTCTCAAGCTCTAACTAAACAGACATGCACTCCAGTCTTCAACAAATATAACTAAACACACATGCACTCCAACAAAAACCTACCACTATATTTGAAAAGGATCACATGAATTTTTTTCACCAATACTTCAAAACTCAACATTTAGAGGTCACCAACATACTGTACGTAAATTTTCATTTACTCTACCTTATAGGCTTCTAAGAAGCTTCCAGATCCAAATCCAATTCACACAATAAATGAAAAACTACATTATGTATGATTTTTTTATACTTGGTTCGAGCTAATAAGATCACTACTTGGTCGTGGTCATATAATCTAAGCAATTCATTTGAAGTCGGAAAATGATAAAACTAGCAGGCCCTATCCAGAATAAAAAAATGCTTAAAATGCTTACTTAGTGGAATTCTGAGCCCACTAGACAGAGCATCCTTGACAGGAACAGGAAGTTGTTGAACTGCGGAGGCAGCTTGTCCCAAGGCACCTCGTAATTGATCCGGTACTGCTTCTTCTACGACAGTAGGTGACTCTAGCAAGCCTTCAGCATATTCTTCTTTCATACGCAGTGGCCCCTCAACGGAGAGTTTGGAGGACAATGTGAATTTGCTTTCTACCTGCATGAATAAGGGATGCTATAAATTTCACAATTCTGAGAGGACCAGAAAAGGCACACAAAGAGACCAGGAGTTTGAGGTAAGACTTGTATGTAACGAAATGGCAAACACCGCATTATGATTCAAAAATCCATAACATGCCGGAGCTGAAGGAACTTGATTCTTTCGCTCCATTAGAAATAGACACCTAAAACCGTACTACCTCCATCCCAAATTTACAATCACCATTTCACTTTAATGGTAAGCCGATGTTAACTTTAACCATTAGTTTCACCAAATATACATATAGATTGTGATTTGTCATATTTGTTTATCAAAATAAATGCTTGGTCACTGTCAAAAGTTCAGACAATTGTATATCATCACTTTCATCAGAAAATATCAATCAAAGCCAGCATTATTTGACCACAAAAGTCAAATGAGTACAATACAAATTTGATAGACGGAGCGACATCTATACTTCTATAATGTCAAAATAAATTTTGGTGGACAAGTTAATAGAGAAGGCTTTTACCGAGCTCAACAGCCTCAAACTTGCTGTAACTTTTGCATAATTGTCCTTTAAGAATAGATCCATGTTTGAAACATTTGCTAAAGTGGTTGGGAATCTCCTGAGATGCCAAACAATAGCACCAGCAAGTCAACCAATAGTGAATGCAGACATTCAGCCACAGTCAGCCTTTATAACTGAAATACATATTTGAGAGATGAACAGAGTATGCATACTCCAAAAGAAATTGAGCAGCTGGACTGCCGGAACCAAGCCACTCAAAATTCCACCTGCCTTCTAGATAAGGGGACCTGGAAAGCTGAAAAACCATAGTAAATTGTATGCACGTGATACTAGATAAGCAGATAAAGTTTGTAGTATAAGCACTACGTTGTAGGCCGTGGTGTTGGATTAAGACGCTCAAGACCAGTAATCCTCTCCATCACATCAATACGCTGCATTTCTGTAGCCTTTCCTGTAACTACAGCTCGAAAACCTCCTGCATCCTTAAGCTGCAGACATGAGACGAGAGTATCAGATAGACAAATAGATTTATGTTCATACCAAGACTAAAGAAAAAGTGCCATTGAATGGGACGACGACGCAAGAAAACAAAATGAAAGTAGGAATCTGTAGGGTAGTTTTATTATATGCTCAAGTAATACATCAAAACATCGTATATGGAATGTATGGTAGGGATAACGCTTGAATGAGTGCGAGATCAGGAAGATTTCGTGTGAGACTCGCATGTAAAAATTGTGAAAGAATTGATCAACCTCCATGAAAGAAAATAGAGAACTTGAAGAATTTGTCATGATTGTAAATAAACTGAATTTCAGAGAAAACAAGAAACACGAGAATAAGTTAAATTTGTATATCGATTGAATGAATGAATGAATGATACAATGGCAAATGAGTTTTCTATACATAGGGCCTCAGCAAAGGGCAACAGAATGAAAAACTGAAAATCAATGCAATAGTGAATTTAGTTACAACTAATAACGGAATAGTTGTAAGTTACTTAAGACTGAACCATCTTATCTCCAACAAACTGTGAGACATAAATTGTAAGGGTCGAACTAGTCAACTAGATGTATGATTAAGGAGTAATTAGTGAGTAAAAAAAAAGACACTTCTGAAGACCGTCTCATCTGAGAATTTCTGCCAGCCTAAAAGCATATTACCCACATTTTGCATTGATTCCCATCTGAGATACATATCTAACGAAAACCTCTACTTCAAAAACTCAAAGCAGAAACTTTTGGCTGAAGGAAATTTGCAATATACTTTTGTTGAAAAGGAAAATTCCCACTTATTTATGAACGGCATTTTGTCGTCTTAGACCATGAGAGGGGTTCCACAGAAGTAAGTTTCAGCCACATTTCCAAAATTCACCCAGTGCTGCAACGAACATCCAAAAAGACGCGGAAAAGTATTATCAATCGAAGTTCTTACAAAATTACAGTTCAAGCATGTTTCAGTTTAAGGCGTCCCTAATTCCACTTTGGTAACCTAAAGTTTGCCTATTTCCCAATTTGGTTGTCTTGTGAATTTCCTCATTTTGAAGACAAAAGGTTGAACATAGTCAAATGTGACCTAAACTAGTGACAATGTTTAACATAATAAAGTGCGAAAACAACACTTGCAGTAAAAACTAAAGCGACCGATACACGTTTGTTAACTACTTTGTTTCAGTCCTATCATCATCGAGTGACTTTTGGGAGGTGCACAAGTGGTATCTACACTCAAATAATGTTCTAGGAAATTATTTCGTTTAGCTAAACAATCACATATTATAGCCTTTATATCAACGAAATACTCCCTCCGTACCGGTCATTTGTTGTCCTATTCCAATTTGGGTCTCGGTCAATTGTTGTTCTTTGATTGCATTTGATGAACAATTTGATCTTTCACATTCAAATTGGTCCACTTGTCATCTTACCATTGGCCCCCTCCTCTTTCCCTGGTTTTTGTGTGAAAACCAAAGGACAATAATTGACCGGGACGAGTGAGTATGATTTAGCTCAAACATCACGCGATAAATTGAAACATACAGCAAAGGCGCTCCATTTCTCGAGCATAAGCAGCAGAAGGACCCCAACACTGAATTATCCTAAATTCCACCACCTAAACCTAAAAATGCTGCACAATCATAGTAACAAAAATTTCAAAACCCGCGATAAATTGAAACATACAGCAATCAAGAGAGATTCTTTAGCAGAAAGGCGCTCCATTTCTCGAGCATAAGCAGCAGAAGGACCACCACCACTACCACCACCTTGTACTGTAGTATCTTGAACCATAGCTTTGCAAATATTTCCGCCATTTACATTAACATTAACATTAACATTCTTCCTCCTCACATTTCTCCAATTAGGTTTTCCGGTGAATAGAGTGACGAAATTGGAAGGCGGTGTTGATGAAGGTAACCGAGATGACGCACCGCAGAATGATGGAGCTGAGTTATGGATTGAAGTCGCCATTGATGTAAGAAATTAGGGTTTCGGAATTTGGGGATGAAGATGAAGATATTAGTGTGTGATGTGTGCGAATAATTCCGTTAATTAACTACCGTTAATCTTGAAATCCAGTTTAGTGTTGTGGTTGAAAAGCGCGCAACACATGACTCTTGTATCCTCATTTTGGCAACAATTTTCGTATAAAACCGTTTCAAATAAGCATTATTCTAAGGGTTTTTTTGTCAAATACAACCTTTAAAATTTTTTTTTTTTCCAAACACTACCTTTAAAAAAAAAAGTTTGTGAAACATAACCTTTAATAATTTTTTTTTTGTTAAACACGACATTTTGGCTAGAGTTTGAACACTTTTGCAATGGGGTGACTTTCAGTCGATGTTTGAAATAGCAAACGAGGTTAATTTGAAGTGTTTTTAGACTCGTTGGAAAGGTGGGAGTACAAGCTTTCCAGGCGTTATTAATATGGCGGTGAAGGTGGCCTTATGTGGGGTCTATTGGTGTGTAAAGTAAGGCTGGTCAAGGAGTGAAGTGGTGTTTTTCTGATTTGTTTTTATCTCCAATTCACTCATTGATCAGCCTTACTTTACACACCAATAGACCCCACATAAGACCATTTATCACCACCGTATTGGTAACCCCTGGAAAACTTGTACTCCCACCTTTCCAAAGAGTCTAAGTACACCTCAAATCGACCTCGTTTACTACCTCAAATATTGACTTAAAGTCACCTTATTGCAAGTGGTTAAACTCTGGCCAAAATGTCATGTTTTACAAAAAAAAAGATTATTAAAGGGGTTGTGTTTTACAAACTTTTTTTTAAAGGTGGTGTTTGGAAAAAAAAAAGTTTTTTAAAGGTTGTGTTTTAACAAAAAACCCCCTTCTAAAATCAATTGATTACGGGACTTTTTATTAAAATCCCCCGTTAAAATAACTTTCACCAGTCACCACTTTCGATAATAAAGGCATTGACTTCTTTACGAGTCCCTTTTTGAAATAATGGTCAAAAATAAAATATTTGTCGTTTTGGGTCGGTTTTAAAAATATTTGTCAAAATGGTGTCCACGTAGGCTCGGGATTTCTAGACCTGAAACACGCCACTACTAATGGCGTGTTTTGTGAAGGAAACACGCCATTAGTAGTGGCGTGTCTTTAAAACAATTTTTTTCCTCAACTGACTGAACTTTTAAAAAAAAAAAAAAAAAAAAAAATTACATAAGACACGCCATTAGGGGTGGCGTGTTTCCCCTCCGAAACACACCATAAGGGGTGGTGTGTTTCCCCTCCGAAACACGTCATTCCCAATGACGTGTTTGTTTTAGTCCATTTTTTAATGAAGTTTCTTTTCGTACTCATTATAAACACGCCATTGGTAGTGGCGTGTTTTAGGTCCAGAAATCCCGAGCCTACGTGGACACCATTTTGACAAATATTTTCAAAACCGACCCAAAACGACAAATATTTTATTTTTGACCATTATTTCAAAAATGGATTCCTTCTTTACTTCCTTTCCTATGAGACTTGCTCTAATTTTATCAACCATTTTTTCTTTTTCAAAATTTAACTTACCTCATTTTCTTGTGAGTCGGTCTTATATAAAACCATTATAACTTGTGACGAATATAACACAAATTCTTGTCATATTCTTTGTAAGTTTTAGATGAATTAGATGAAATATCTGCCTTAAGATAGTTCAACTGTATAATAACATACTCTTGATGGAGTAATACAACAGCTTTTTTTCCTTATCACGATACTCTCATGATATAATTTGTAAAATTAGTTTTCAAAACAGCTTATTGTAAAGCTTATAGCTAAAGACTTACCTTTTAAAATGAAAATTAAATATTACGAAAAGGACGTGGATTGTGACATTCACATAATCCTGCATAAGATAATCCAGCACCATATTCATTTTGTATATTGAGTAGCATTTCATAAGTTAGTGACTTTATAGCAAGGTCGATTATCGCTTTTGTCAATTAAAATACGACACTTTTGTCCAATCAAACTATAATTGCCTATTTGCCTTTAAGTATTTTTTGGTATATTCCCACAATTTCGTAGAATACATGCCTAAAACTAATAATGATACCCCAAAAAAAAACTAAACCATAAATAACACTTTAAAAAAAAAAAATAGATTTCCTCAAAAAAATAGTAAAAAATGGAGATGCGGGGGATCGAACCCCGTGCCTCTCGCATGCAAAGCGAGCGCTCTACCATTTGAGCTACATCCCCATGTTGGATTTTTTCTTGTGTAAAACATATATATTACTTTAATCACTGTAACTGTTAGCCAAGATATAAAGCGCAAACAATCTTCTTACAAAAATCAATTCACCATTATTACTCACTACAATTTTCTGCCCGCCATGGGACGAATGGAGGTCGACGGCGACACAATCTTCGAACGCAAACAATCTTCTTACAAAAATCTGGTACTACCCTTTTCCGTATCACTCCCTCCGTCTCAATCATTTATTTACCTTTAATTAAAATACATACAATATTGAGACTGAGGACAACAATTTATGATGTAATGTGTAACAGGATGAGGAATTTCTGGTGCAAAATCAGGTGTACAGAGGACAACAATACAGTCAAATTTACTTTGTTAGACTTCATATGTTGAGAACCATTCTTCGTTCTCTTGTTCCTCTCTGGAAACCTCACTTACCCGGTTTGTTCTTCTTTTTGGAATTTCCAAGATTGTTTCTTTGTTAGTTTTTTTGGATTTTGAGTGTGCTCTTTTGTTATTTAGATCTGTTTTTGATTTGGGTTGTGCTTGGTTTTGGTTGTTTAGGTTAGTTTTTGTGGAGTAATTAGGGAAATTTGAGTGCTTTTGGTTATTTCTGTGCAGCAATTTGGGGAATTATTGTTTGATTTTTGTGGAATTTAAGTGTGCCCTTTTGGTACTTAGATATGTTTTTGAATTGGGTTGTGTTTGGTTTTGGTAAATTAGGCTGTTTTTGTGGAGTAATTGGGGAAATTTAGGTCCTTTTGTTGAACTTTGAAGTTTGAACTGTGATGGTTGTTTTAGGTCAGCGAGTAGTGGTAGTTGTGCTTGTTAGAGATGGGAAAATCGGCGGAGATGATGTGTAATCTATTGAAGGGGATGAGGGTATGAATTGTGGGACTAATTTGAATTGAATTGAGGGTTAGGGTTTTGAGAAAGATTATTCTTTTAGGACTATGTGCGGCATCATTCGGATTATGGGATCAAACCCTTTGTTCGCCATTAGTCTTTTCCTTGCCTTGGTTTCGATTTGTTGAACATAGGTGAGTAGAATCGAGTCAACGTAGGGAATTATTATCGGTGGAGATGATGTCTAATTTTGGACGGCATATGGTGTATGGTGTATTGACTGTGTGGCTAGTTTAAAATTGATTTGAGGGTTAGGGTTTTGAGGAAGATTATGTTCCTAGGGCTATTTGTTTGAACATAGGTGCGTAGAAGTGAGACAATGTGATGAAAGTTCTGAATAATGAAGGTATAATAAATGTGTAAAGTGGGGAAATCGTCTTTTAAATGGGGTTTACAACAAATTTAAACCTACAGTGGAAATTGATGTTATATCAATAAATTGAGTATTGAACAACTCAAGAGTTTGCTTGATATTCTATTTAACTATAATCAAGGTTTTTCGTTGTTTATTACATTTAAAGTTTTAACATCTGGCTTTGGTTACTTTGAAGTTGTGCTTGCTAGCAATGGGGAAATGGGGGGAGATGATGTTTATTATTTTGGAAGGGGTATGGGGTATAGACTAACATAAATCGAATGAGGGTTAGGGTTTTGAGAAAGATTGTGTTTTTAGGACTCTTTGTTTGAACTTAGGTGCGTAGAACCGAGTCAATGTAGTGGCTGTCTGGACTTTGGTGGTTTAGTTTATTTTTGTTTGGTAGCTAGGCAAATTTAGGTGATTTTGTTGAACTTTTGAACTGTGATGATTGTCTTGGGTAACTGAACAGTGAATAGTGGTGGCTGTTTTGTTTGAGATTGGCAAGTCGGCGGGGATGATGTGTAGTATTTTGGATTGGGTATGGGGTATTGACTGTGTTGCTTACTCCTGTTCTTGAATTGAACTGGGGGTTGGGGTTTTGAGAAAGATTGTCTTTGTGATGAAATGGGTACGTGAGAGAATCGTCTATTACATTGTTACAAAAAAAGATTTAAATCTATCCATGATGCATTTTAAGGATTGAACGACGGAAGAATTTGCTTGTTATTCTATTTATCTATAATCAAGGTTGCCTGTTGTTTATTACTTTGAACATGGGACTTTGGTTACTTTATTTTGGCTTGCCAATGTTGAAGGTGTTTCCATTGGTACTTTTATTAGAGAACAGTCCTTTGGGGCATGAAATGTGTACTGTAATAGTTACCTCGAGGATACTTTTTTGGTGTGGTGCTAATCACATGTCCAACTGCTGTTTCCTTCAGTTTGTACGATTTTAGAACTGGAAGGCACTAAGGAATGCGTTATTGTTGGGACCCTTTACAAGCACATGAAACTAAAGCCATGTATTCTCGATGAGTATGCCAAGGAGGTAAAGGTTTCACTCATTCACTGATAATAAGCTGTCTGTTCTCGATATCTAGTGGTTACTAAAATGTCTGCATCACTTCTGGAAACATATTCTAATAATTTTCTCTCTTGATGTTTGTTTTCACAATAAATAGAGAACTGTAACTCCTCTTGTGAAGCCTCACAATTTTATGCATCCTGATGATCATCTGATTCTGGAGGACGGAAGCGGGAGAGTAAGGCTTGAAGGAACAGCACTTATACCTTCTGTTTATGTGACAGGTCCGTGATCCTGGTTCTTAGTCGTTAGTAGCTACTATGAAGGAAAATTATACACACATTTAGAATAAAGTAACGTTATTGTAGAATAATGATTCATCGACAAATCATTAAAAGATTTGTATAATCCCCCCTACTACTAAGAGAATAAAAATTCTCTTAGTTTTCCCGCCTAAAGAGACTTCTTCTTAATTGGGCCTATTTTTCTGGATACTACTAACACAATAAAATTTGATAGATTGTAAATTGTGAACCTTATACGTAGCCCACTTTTTCTATCTCATCTATCAAAGTAAAAGTTATTAATAGCCCATAATTTTGGACTCTACATTGTCATATTATAAGCTAGATGAGTTAACTTGATTTCGTAATTTAAATTTAAGTATTATATTTATATGTTACTTCTTTTGTAAGAAATCATCAGTTATTTATTATGTAAATTTTTGTCTTAGTAATATGGACTATTTTTTGAAGGATGTAAAATCACTTATGTATTTTCTATTAGAAATATAAAAGTGAAAACATTATTTTAATAATTCGTAAATCGTCTTTTTCGACGCAAGGAATAGTTTTTACTGCTTTTCGTTTTAAGGTCAATACGCGTTTTAATAAAATTATACAACTAACTTAATAATTGTACTATTAGTGTCATAAATTAGTTGCATGTAATGGTATAAAATTATTGTGTTATTTTTAATAGTAAAAAAATAACTTAACTTAAAAGGTCTTCTTATGGTAGTAAACTTTTTTTTCAACCTCTTATTAATATTATATTTAGTAGATTATAACATTAAATTAAAAGTATACTTCATTTATGCAAATAATTTAATTGATAATATCTCTTTATAAAATAATCTAAAAAGTACCGTGCTATAGCACGGGAACTACACTAGTTTAATACTCCCTCCCATTCACAATAAACCTCCCATTTCATTTTGGCACAAATATTAAGGAAACACACTACCCCACCATATAATTAAATTTGAACCACACAAATACACTACCCCACCATACAATTAAATTTGGACCACACAAACACTTACCAAAAAAGGAAATAGGGAGGTTATTGTGAATAGACGGAAAAGGAAATAGGGAGGTTTATTTTGAATGGGAGGGAGTATTAATTTACTAAAGGGTTTTTGCAAGTTGCTACTGAGTGTTCCCATTTGAAAACACACTAATTTTTTCTTTTTCTTTCTGATACCTTTTCTTTACTATATTTGGTCGAACACTATCGAAGTTACTAGTCTGGCCCAAAAAGTATGTCTGTCAGAATTACGCTTTCCTTTGACTTGGTTTTAGTCTTAAAGGGTGTAGAACTTAATGAGTGGATGAAACGATGGAACTAAACATATTTTTAGGTATACAATAAATTACCTACTTTGTTATTTTGCAGAATGTGTTTTTAAAGCTTTAACTAATTGTGCAAGTTACCCAAACACTCAGATATTTGTTTGGTGACAATTGAGTGCTTATGATTATGACTCCAGGAAGGAATGACGAAGTGAAACTTTTGCAGTAAAAACTAATTGAGATGTTTTAATGGTGAAAATGTTACGAAAAATAGCTGTTATTTTCTCCCTAATAAGCTGTGTTGGACTTCTCTGTTATCTTTATTCTGAATGAAGCAACTGATTGATTACTTTTCCAGATCATGAATGATAATTGACTAGGTTTTTTTTACGATGGTTCTATTTTGAGTCAGGTTTTGACTCGTATCACATTCTTATGTTTCACCCCTGCCCTACATTCTTGCCATCTTACTGTTAAATTTGTCAATATTCAATCTGGATGAATGGTAGTAACAAAGGTGCTTGGCTTAAAGAACTTTTTGCCGGATTTTACTGTGACTCCTGATTAACTATATAAATTTGACAGGGGTTGTTGTTGCGGTCCTCGGAAGGGAAACTGATGCTGGTACGTTTCTGGTGCAAGAATTCCTTGAAGCTGGTTTGCCTCCTCAGATAGAGAAGCCCCTAAAGCTAGGTATTGTATCATAATTTTCCTGATATCTCTAATCTCTGCATTGTGTTACCTTCTTCAGCTACAGTTTCATAATTGCTGTCAGAAGTTTAAAGTTTCTTTGGTTATACATATGTGATGCACTTCTCTTGTATGTAGAACATAATGCTTATTGGTGCTTGAGTTTTCTTTATTCCTTTCCTTTGTTAAGCCTGCACCGCTTGCCAATTTCCTGTCATTAGTGTAGACTTGTACTTGAAAACACTCTAAAAGTCTAAATATGCTACGAACGTCTGCGGGGTTTTCATTGTTCATATGGCCAAAATTATATGCATTTACATCTGCTTGAGCCATGTCACGTTCTTTTGTTCACCATTACCATATCCAAGGGCGATGTGCTTGAAAGTTTGAAAATTTTCAAACCTTGATACTTGAACCCTCCTCTTAACACGTTGGAAATTTTTCATTCTTTTATTCACATTTCGGAAATCCTTAATATCCAAGGGTGATGCACATGAGTTAGTTTGGTGGAAACAAAGTGGTACTTCTGTCTTTTTACATTGTACAACTTACTGAAAAAAGTAAATGTAAAGAGTTGTTTGGAGCAACAACATATGGCAAAAGTGAAGAATATGTTTGGACGAAGGAGTATCACAAAACCTAGTTAGTTGTGATTTGTTTAAATATTTGTGAAGATCATTATTATTCTTGATTTTTTCTGGAACTAGCTTTCGAAACTTTTACTATTGGTCGCCCGATTAAATTTGGAGTTAAGGCAATATGTACAAACACTCAATGCTAAGCAGGATGGTTTGTGTATTAATTAATTTATATATTCAGCCTCCGGTAGTCCAAATGAAGGGGCAATATTAATGCTGTACGGACTTAATCTTATGCTTGTGATCGTGAATTGATCCAAGTTTTGGCAACTATGAAGTGAACTAATAGAAAATATAGATTTGTGTTGTGAATTTCATTTTCTGTTTCTTATATGTCAATCTTTGCTGCAAACTGCTCGCCATGATAATAGGTCATAAACTCATAACAAGTTGGACGTTTTGTCATTCACGTGAAATGTATCCCTGCTTGAAGAGACGTCCACCTAAGCGGGATAAGGGAAAAGTAGGAGGATCAAACAAGTACAGCCATGAGCCATGTCCCTGTTATAGGCTGTTTCTGTTGAAACCTTGATGAAAGTTGCAATCACTTACTGTTTTATTCTTCTAATCTAAACAACAATGTTTTGCCTCAAGTGCCATGAGCCATGAGCCATGAGCCATGAGCCATGAGCCATGAGCCATGTCCATCATTAACTTTTTTCTTGATTTGCTTCTAAACCACATTTTTTAATTGGCTACAGGTGATGACAAATTTGTTGTCCTCGTATCAGGCCTAAGTGTCGGAAATAATTCCTCCAACCCCCTCCAGTTTCAGCTTCTTGTGGATCATATAACAGGCCACTTGGGGGATGAGATGGTCTCTCTATTTTCTATCCTTCACTCTGCATGAATTCTTGTATTCCGCTGCTGATTAATTTTTTTTTTTTTTTGATGAGCAGGAACAGAAGATGGCTGCAGAAATAGTTCATGTAGTAATTGCTGGGAATTCTGTGGAACTTCCCAAAGGACATTTTAATGGACAGGTTATATATTGTTATGCGTAAATAATCTTCGATGATGTTTACTTTTATTCTTCATATGTTTCCTCATCTGGTAGCAGTTCACATATTTATAGTTTATGCTTCAAGTCCATGTTTATGTTTACCTTAGTCATCTTTGACTGGATGTATCATAAGATTAATTCAAATCTCTAGTCCCGGAAGTATTTAATTAGTTCACTCGTTTTTAAAATCAACTTATTTTTATCTCAATTTGTTCATGGAAACTATATTTATGCTTTTTTTTTTGCCGTTAATGTCTGTTTGTGCAGAACTTGGGTCCAAAAGATCAATCTAGCCTATTCGAGCCTATCAAAGTGCTTGATATCTCACTTTCTCAGGTTCTGACGCTTACATGATAGTGTTTCTGATAACTGTGTGCTAGTTATTTCCTATTGTGCCGAGGTAACCTGTTTTTGATTGATAGATTGCTGCTGCTGTGTCACTGGATATCATGCCCGGGACAAGTGACCCGGCAAACGCCTCTCTACCACAACAGGTTCTTTTCATCCGATATAAGCGTCAATATAATCTTAGCTTGATTTTCCTCTGAGCAGTATTTAATATTTTTCTTGGTATGTAATTTTGCAGCCTTTACATAGATGTCTCTTCCCTGGGTCTTCAGTTTACAACACCTTTAGGTCTTGTACCAATCCTCATTCCTTCGAGCTTGATAATATAAGGTAAAATGATCTTTCTTTGTTTTCTAAACATCTAGTCGTCTAGTTATATGTTTATACTCCATCCGACATCTATATCCACTCCATTTGATTTTCATAGTTAAACGTCATACGTTTAGCATATTTGTTTGGATGAATCACCTTAGTCAAATTTTACTTTCTAGTTGGGGAAATTAATGGTCGAAGATGTAAACACTTGACCGCCAAAATCGAACTGGGAACAGCAAAATTGAAATGAAGGTAGTAGGCTAGTAGCCGTAATACTCACCAGTGTGTTGCATCATTCAGATTTGTCGGGACATCAGGCCAGAACATTGATGATCTTACAAAATATTCGGACGCAAAGGATAATCTTGAATTTATTGAGAGGACATTGAGATGGAGGCATCTTGCTCCAACCACTCCCAATACCCTAGGTAAAACTAATTCTGATTACTTTTTTTCCCTCGGGAATAGAGGATCCAATGTCGTTAAGCTTCCTTGTCAAGTAGCAAAAATCCATTTACATTAATCGTATTTAACCCTGTTAAACTCTGGAAGGTCGACATTTTCACTGAGCATTTGGTAAATTTACCGTTGAATTCTTTTAGGATGCTATCCGTATACGGATAAGGATCCTTTTCTACTTGAGAGCTGCCCTCACGTTTACTTCGTCGGGAATCAGGCCACTTTTGAAAACCGTCTAATTGAAGGTATCCTTTTATTTTTAGATCTTTCACTTGTAACTTTTTATCTAAACTTGCTTCTGTATATAAGACCGGGAATTTATTTGTAATGATATAGGGCCTGAAAAGCAAGTAACTCGAATCATTTCAATTCCTAAATTTTGCGAGACTGGTGTTGCTGTAATGGTAAGCCATTTATCACACCCGCTATCTGCATTATTTGGAATCTGAAAGTTTATTTATGTACGTTAGTAAGCATTTCAATGCATTTTTGCAGGTTAATCTAAGAACTTTGGAATGCAATGCTCTCAGTTTTGAGGCTCAGTTCAGCTAATAATGCCGTTTGCAGCAGACCTTGAAAAACTGGGGTAACTGATCTTATTCGTGATTGTTCATCTCATTATACAAGAATAAATTTGTGGATTCTTTATTGAAAATCCTATTCTAAAGCTTGGCAGAGCCAGAAAGCTCGATATCAATCAACCACCGGAAAATGGTCCAGGCCTTTTGACATTTGTGATTTGTGCAGGCTGAGGCGACTTCTTTGTTTGGCATGCAACAGCGTAAATGGAGCCGCATTTTATTGTGTTTGTAAGTTGTAACATTTTGTTAGTAAATTCCAATCTATCTTGGACTGAGAAGCGGGTGTCGCTATGGAGTCAGCCATCGCCCCCAGCCCCAGGGTCGTTTTGTACTTTTGTACGTCTTCGCACTGTAGTTACATTTGTGTAGTTTAGCTAAGAGTACCTTTTGATTAACTGTAGTCATAGGGTAAAACGATCTCACACTGTGTAGACTTGTTGTCAAGAGTACGAGACATTCCGTTTGTCGATGTACTGTACGAGGTATTCTTGTTGTCCTCGTTTGTGCCTTGATGTTCCCTAGATTGACTCCTAGGGGATGTTCCCTAGATTGACTGGCAAGATTGACTCCTAGGGGATGAGTACCAATGTACCATCACATGTTCACCATATTGTTTCCTTAGTCCGTCTTGCTTCAGACCGCCTTATTTCAGACCGCAATAAGACCTCTCACAAGTGAGAAGCACATGGGTGGTGGGACACCCCATGTGCTTTCCCACTCGCACCCTAAATGGGTTTTTTGTTAGAGGAAATGGTATCTGTCTGACCATTTCAGACGGCTGAAATAAGAATTTGTGCACCTTAATAATTTTGTTCTGGATCTTGACTTGTTTTCAAAATTCCCAGAACATCCTTCGCGTCCGCTTTAAAAAAAAGGTTTAAGAACATCCTTCGCATTCTTATTAGGGAGAGGTGTAGAGAGCGTTTTCTGTTGATATCGAGTGGCTCATGTGATGACCGTGTCCAAACGCCAAAGCAGCATGAAAAAGGCGAGGGAACGAGGGATGATGGATTTGGGAAGGAAAATACGAGGTGATTCTTATTTTGTGAGACTAACATTTTCTACGAATTTATCAAATTAGAAATGCGTAAAACAGGTATACATTATCCTTTTAAAAATACGCGTATAGTAGTACATTACCATCGAAATCCTATCCATTTCTTACAAGGAAATGATGATCAGTTTCTTTGAAGTAGTCTAAGAATCTAAGATAGGTTTCTATGTTTTGTAAGAAATCAACTTCAATTAATTGACGACCAAATATAAACCATTAACACTAATTATACGCGACCTAATCCAGGCATGGGTCGGACGCATGTTCAATGTTTAGCACACATACAAGTTGGATTAGTGGTCAAAGACGTCACTAAATTTCGAAAAAATGATTTGCCCATACCCGCTTATTTTGAAGGTCCTAGATATCGGGTTTAATGAACGAAATGATTACCATTAGTACTAGAGGTGGCAATCGGGTCACTCGGGTCGGTTACGGGACGGATTGAAGCGGGTCGGGTCGGTTACAGTTCATGTCGGGTCATATTCGGGTCGGGTTTTCGGCGGGTGGCAGGTCGGGTCGGGCCAGATTATAAGCATATATTTTCTGTTATTTATTTAGTTTTAGATGGTAATTTGATGTTTAAACGTGTATGTGTATTAATTGTAACTTTTAAGGGAAAATAATTAAGATTAAAGTCAATTTGATCTTATTTACACCATTATTAAGCTAATTCATTATTGAGTTATCTATCGGGTTGAGTCAATATCAGGTCATGGGTCGGGTCATATTGGTTCAGGTCGGGTTGGAAAAAAACAAGGATGTTATCAGTTATCGGGTCGGGTTGGGTCGGTTCGGTTTCGGGTCACCCAATTTTCGGGTTGTAGCGGGTCGGGTCGGGTTCCTCGGGTCTGGTCAACTTCTGCCATCTCTAACCATTACTAAGATATCCGGCTAGGTGACCACTTTATTCACCTGCACAAATGCTACTACACACATTAAAATAAGAGTAATCCGTACTTACAATAATAGATAGGCGCGCAATCGAGCTCGCTATGTTCGATGATCCACAAAACATGCATAAAGCCATAATATTTTATAATAATACTCCCTCCTATTCTACATAACCGTCCCATTGTGAAAATGACACAAGAATTAAAAAAGTGAGTTTAGACCACACAAAACGGACAATGGGACAGTTATATGAATAAAAGGAAATGGAATTGAATTTGGACCACACAACATTTACCAAAAATAGACAATGGAACAGTTACCCGAGTAGACAAAAATGGACAATGGGACGATTATCTGGAATAGGAGGGAGTAGTACTCTAATTTAAATGGTCGGTCCAATTACCAAATGTCATAATTATTCTCACACCCTTACATGACATGGCGCTCTGTCCCTAACGGCTACATTTCTCTTCACCACTTCTCATCCATCAAAACGGTCCCTTTTCACTCTCCCTACTATAATTCCTCATAAACCCACTACACTCCAAAGTCCAATCTCTCATAAATTTACAAAAACCCGAGTTTATAGAACCGATCCTGTTCAAGTAAGGTCGTAATCAACTAGTCAATTAATCCTACACAATGGAAATACAACCACAATCACCCCCTAAAGTCCAACATGTCACTAAAGCCTCCTCAGACAAAATCCTCCGTAAATTCGCCGAAGTCGACTCTGATTCCGACACCGAGAAGACGGATCCAGTACCACGGAAATCTACATCGAAGCGGCCGAGATTAGGGAGAAAAAAGAAGACTGACATTGTTAGTAGAAGTGATAGTATTATTGAAGAAGAGGAAAATAGTCCATCAAAGGAGAATATTAATATTAATATTAATAATATTAATCAAAATGGAAGTTTATTAAAGAAGATTGAGAGAAAATCATTACTCCCGCAACAAATGAATAATCGTCGTTCATCATCAGGAACTTTGCTTAGGAAATTTGGGATTTCAAAGTCACATTCTAGAGGTTTTAGGCACAAATCTGTTCTTGGTGCTATTGAAAAGGTATTTTTTTTTTCATTTTGTTTACACATGTTCTCTATCTTTTTTTTTTTTTTTTTTTTTTTTACGTTTTTCTTATTTGGATGTTTTTTCAAATTTTCCTTATATATCATGACTCGTTCGTCCATGCTGAATTTTGTGGCCCCCCTAATTGTAAATCCTAGCTTTGCCGTTGTACTTAATCAGGTCCTGTGCGAACTCTTTGAGAGAGGCGAGTTTTCTATGAGTAGTGTATTTTTTAATCCTAGACGAAATGCAATTTAACAAAATAATGCCTTTGACGAGAATCGAACCTAAGACCATTGATAATAAATACCACACCACTTACCAGTTACCACCAAGTCATAGTGAGAATTATGTTAATATAATAACCTAAATTTATTATCAATTAACACAACTAATATTTGCAATTGGGCCCCTCAAGTCGGGGGCCCTGTGGGCCGCACCTCTTGCACAGGCCCTGGGCCGGCCCTGTACTTAATAGTTCTATACTTGATTTTGATGTCATTATTTTGGATGTAGACATGGAGTAAAGCTATCAGAGGAGCATCAAAGGTTTTCATGGAGAAGCATTACAATCGTCATAGGATCTTAAATAGCGATTTCGTGTAATTTGAGAAATTAATCGAAACGGCAAATTTGGTAAGGGTGTGTTGCTGATAAAGATTAGAAGACGGGCTCGTTTCCGAATTTTGTACAAAGTCTTATCTATCATACATTGTTCTTCCTAAGCCCATTTACATTTTACTCGTCTACACACTTTCCCGCTGGCAATGGACAGAGACCGTCTCTCACGAGATTTATTATTGTATCTTTTTTAGTAAGGCGGTTTGTTCGAGAATTTGTGTAAAATGAGTTTGTAAGTTGTAACCGCTTTGCAAGAATTTGCTTTTTCTTTCAAAACAATATGATGATCCGTTTTACCTAATATATTAAAATAAAACCGCCTTACAATGGATTGATTAATTGCAATGGAAATTACCGTTTTACCTATATGAGCACATATACTAAAAAATGTGGTTTCATGCTAAGGATTGCTAACAAAGGAAACTACGCTCGTAGTCTCTGAAGGATGAGAACCCACCATGTAGCATCTACGTCGAGAATTCAAGTATATGTCATTAATGCGATCTTTTGTAGAAACTATCCGCAATAACGAACTTAAAAAATGGATATCATAAAGTGATTTGTTGTTCCTGATCCTGCTTCACCTTAATTGTTATTTGAACAAGTAAAAGTTAAATTTTTACCCGAGTAGGGATAGCGTTTCTCTTCTGCATGAGTAATTTATAGTGTAAATAGTTACTAAATTTAAAAAGGAGATAATTATTTTGAGATAAATTGGGGAAAAGAGGACGATAAAATTGAGATGAGGCTTATTGATAAGTGATAGCCAAAGCCTATCCAAATTGGTTTGTGTGACTAATTAGGGCTCTCAAATCCCACCTCTTAAACAACTTGTGCAAAAGTGTTTGATTCTTGTCTCTCATGAATAAAGAAAACCAAATTTAAATGAGTCTATCGATTAAACAGCCTAAAGTATCAATCGTTTGATTCTTCTCTCACGAAAAAAGAAAACCAAACTTGGAAGAAATTTATCGATTAAGCAACCTACAGTGTCCTGACTCCCGATAGAGATTACCTCATTATTTATCGGTAGACATACTCCTAATCGATACATTATTGGGTGATGAAATTTCGAAGTGAGGAATAAATGGCGCGTGAAGCTAAACTCAATGTAAACAATCCTAACATTGTTGTTTCATTGTTATCTCCAATTATTTATTGGTAAACATACTCATTTGTTTTTCTTCATTTCTATTTTTGTGTAAGACCACTTCTATATTTTGTTGTTATTGTGAACCATCAAATCTCCATTAATGGAAGAGAAGAAGATGGTTGTTATTGTAGTTTATAGAGAGAAGAACATATAGAGAGATAAAGAAGAAACAATATTATTGATTAAGTATTTGTCAAAAAGTTACTGACTACATCAATAGACTTGTGCTTATATACATGAAGCATCTAACAACTCTAACAGACTAACTAATCTGGTTAGAGGTTAGTTACAGGTTAGTTACAAATATTGACTAACCACTAACATTGAGTAGTATTCTCTACATTCCCCCCCTCAAGGTGGACTACAAGACCTGAATTGTAGGCCAAGCTTGGTTGCTAAAAAATTATGCTCACCGGTACCAAGTGGTTTAGTCATAATGTCAGCCAACTGAGATTTGGTACCAACATGCTGTGTCTTGAGAAATCCTTCCAGTTGTTTATCTCGAATGAAATGGCAGTCCACATTGATGTGCTTGGTCCTCTCATGGAAGACGGGATGTTGAGCTATACATTGAGCTGCTTTATTATCACAGTACAAGGGAATTGGAAACTTGATAGGAACCTTCAACTCCTGAAGTATATTGGCAGTCCAAACCATTTCACTTGCAGTATAACTCATACTCCTGTATTCTGCTTCAGCAGAACTCTTACTGACTGTTTTTTGCTTTTTTGTCTTCCAGGAGATGAGAGAGCTCCCTAGAAAGAGGCAATAACCACTCAAGGACCTGCTGCTAAAAGCACAGGTTGCCCAGTCTGCGTCTGTGTAAGCTTGCAGAGTCAGTGAAGCTGATGCAGAATAAAATAGGCCTGCATTGACAGTACCCTTCAGATATTTTACCAAATGCTGTGCTGCAGCATAATGTGCATCTCTAGAAGCACTCAGAAACTGGCTTAAATGCTGTACTGAGTAGGAAATATCAGGCCTTGTGAGACTGAGATAAAGCATTCTGCCAATTAGGCGCCTGTACTTGTCTGGTTCTGAAAGTAATTGTCCCTTATCAGTAGACAGTTTCAGGCCCTTTTGCATGGGAAATGAGACTACTTTGGACTCCTCAAAACCAGCATCTTGTATAATGTCGAAGATATATTTTCTTTGATTCAATAAAATGCCATTTTTATTCCTGGCAACCTTCAAGCCTAAAAAATACCTCATTAATCCCAAGTCCTTGATTGTGAACTTGGAATGCAACTGATCTTTCAACTGTTGAATGGAAGTGATGTCTTCACCAGTCACCAACACATCATCAACATAAACTAAGACAATCATGAACTTCTTAGTGACCTGATCTGTCTTAGTAAAGAGAGAATAATCCAACTTAGATTGAATAAAACCCAACTCAATGAGATACTTTGTTAACTCAAGATTCCACTGTCTTGAAGCTTGTTTGAGGCCATACAAGGACCTTTTTAATCTACAAACTTGACCTTGTTTAGCAAGTGTATAGCCCAATGGAGGCTTCATATACACTTCTTCATCTAAGAAGCCATGTAGAAATGCATTGTTTATATCCAATTGATGCAATGGCCATTCTTTAATAGCTGCCAGAGCCAATATTATTCTTACTGTTGAAAATTTTGCAACAGGAGAAAAAGTTAGCTTATAGTCTTTGTCCTTGATTTGGTTATAGCCCTTAGCTACTAACCTTGCTTTATACCTTTCAATAGAACCATCAGGTTTATGCTTTATCTTATAAACCCATTTACACCCTATTGCCTTTTTATTTGAAGGAAGGGTTGTTAGTTCCCAAGTGTCATTAGCTTCTAGTGCCTGCAACTCCTGATTCATAGCCAAAACCCATTTATCATCTTTGCAAGCCTGATGATAATAACTTGGTTCATGAGACTCAACCACATTACATAAAGACCTGACATATTCTTGATCAAAAGAAGTCAGTTCATTCAACACAGTTGCCTGAAAAGCTGTTGACCTCCTTGTCCTTGGGGGTGGACAGTGATATCCTGATAATAGAACATAAGGAACTCTTGGCCTCGCAGACTTTCTAACACCCTGACCTTGTTCTTGCTGCTGTGTCACAGGAGCATTACCCACAACCTCTGCAACAGACTGAACCATCTCAACAGGTTCAACAGGCCCTGCAGAAGGTGACCCAGTGGGTGTCACATCATCTGTGACTACACCAGTAGGCTCTACCATCTCTGGCTCAGTAGAAACAGTGGACAAGACTTCTGTGTTGATTGATTGAAGAAAATCAACAGGAAGTGTAATATCTGCTGGTTGAAAGAAAACATCTTTGTGTTGTGCTAAAGTTCTAAAAGGATAAATGCCTTCTCTGAACACAACATCTCTACTTGAAAAAACTGTATGTGTGTCCAAATCATACAGTTTATACCCCTTCTGGTTATATGGATAACCAATGAACAAGCACCTTCTTGCCCTCTTTTGAAATTTATCAATAGCTGTTGGTGGCATAGATGCAAAACACAAACTACCAAAAATCCTAAGCTCATCATACTTAGGCCTTTCTTTAAACAATACTTCATATGGAGTTTTCCACTTCAGAACAACAAAAGGTAACTTATTAATCAAATATGTGGCAGTTAGCAAGCACTCCCCCCAGAACTTAATAGGGGCTCTAGACTGCAATTGAAGAGCTCTAGCAGTGTCTAATAAGTGTCTATGCTTCCTTTCCACTCTCCCATTCTGTTGTGGTCTCCCAACAATAGATCTTTGGTGAATAATTCCTTTGTCATTAAAAACCTCTTTACAATATGTTTGGAAAAATTCAGTTCCATTGTCTGACCTAATCACTTTAACTTTTTTCCCAAATTGTGTCTCTACATAATTAACAAAACCTTTGACAAGACCAGGCACTTGTGTTTTATTGTGCATCAAAAAAGTCCATGTCAATCTTGAATGGTCATCTAGAACAGTAAAAAAAGACCTAGCACCAGTAAGGGTAGGTACTTTATAGGGACCCCATACATCCATGTGCACCAATTTAAAGCATTCATTTGCATAAGATGTACTTTTTGGAAATGGCAAAATATGATGTTTGGCAAGTACACAAGTATCACAAGAAATCTTTTTTTTATTCCACTTAAACCTTCACTGTTTACATATTTCATTTTGTCCAATGAAGAATGACCTAGTCTAGCATGTAACAAACTGACATTCTGAGACTGACTTAGAGTGTTATTGCTATGTATAAGAAACTCCTTATTGACTGAACTACAATTTACTCTAGTCAAACAAGCATTAGCACCCCTGAGCTTGTAAAGGTCCCCTGCTCTTTTAGCCAAAGCTACTATCTCTTTACTTGTAGGGTCTTGAAATATGCAATCAGAATCCAAAAACAACACAAGTAAGCCACTAGAAGCAATTAACTTGCCTACAGATAGCAGATTTTGCTTAAAATCTGGAAGAAAAAGCACATTATGCAGAATAATTCTATTAGTAATCTTAGCAGTTCCAGTTTGATAAACAATTTTAACACTACCATCAGGCAAACCCACATACACAGGTCTAGGCAAGCATTTCAAGTCATGAAGTAGAGATAAATTGGAAGTCATATGGTCTGAAGCACCCGTATCAACAATCCAATCTACCTTAGAACTCGAATTATTTACTGCAGAAGCTTGTGAAGAGTAATACATGCCAGCAAAGTTCACAGAGGACTGCAAAGTGGAACTAGATGGATCTGGCCTCTCATTCAGAGCTTGCAAGACTTTTGTCATGACAGAATTAACTATCCCTTGAACAAAATCAGGTGAAACATGAACATTCCCTGAAGCTTGAGAATTACCAGACTGTCCCAAGGAAGTATTACCATTATAACCAGCCTGTGCAACAGAAAAAGGAGCTATATCCTGATATTCAGAATCTTGATCAGAATAAACCATTTCAGCATTATGAGCAGTCTTAGTATTGCCTGCCTCCATATTAGAGTTTCTCTTCTTGGTGTTAAAAGCTTTAAACTTGTAACACCTCTCCTTGATATGCCCCTTAGTATTGCATAAAGTGCAAGTCTTTTGTCTCCAACACTCATCTATGGTATGACCAGACCTTCCGCAATAATCACAATACTTCCCATCTTCAGAACCAGCATGAACATCATCTTTAGCACGTTTCTTGCTAGTCTCTTCCTTTGAAGAATAGGATTGTGCCCTCTTTTTAGCTGCATACGCAACTGACTCAACAACAACATCAGAAGTTACATCATTTATTAACTTCTAACGTTCAATCTTTTGAAGCATACCCAGTGCCTTGTTTATGGGTGGCAAAGGGTCTAAAGTAAGGATATGAGTCTGCAACTGCTCAAATTCAGAGTTCAACCCCATTAGTAACTGAATTAATTTGGCCTGTGTCTCTCTATCCAACAATCTCTTGAGTAATTGACAAGTACAATTCTTCATAGCACCACATGTGCACTGTGGAACTGGATCCATAGTATCAATGTTCTCCCAGAGATTCTTGATTTTACCCTAGTAATCAAGAAGAGAGGAGGTGTCCTGAGAAATGTTACTCAATTCTTTCTTAAGAGCATACAGATCTAGAACATTCAGCTGACCATATCATTCAAGTATGTCTGCCCAAAGAGATTGAGCTGAAGATGCATACTGCAGATTATTGACCAAAGGCTTCGCAATAGAATTCTTGATCCAACGAGATACAAGAATATCACATCTTACCCATGAATTATGCTTCTTATCAGTAGCAGGAGGACAGGGACATTCTCCAGTAATGAACCCAACCTTGTTTTTGGAAAGAAGAGCCCAAATTATCTCCCTCTGCCATTGAATGAAATTTGAGCCATCAAAGGAGAAAGACGTGAGAATCAAGTTTGGTTGATCAGTTTGAGAAAGGAACAAAGGGTCGTCTAATGGTGAATAGAGAGTATCTTCAGGCATGATTTTGATGAAAAAGAAGAAGATTTTGATGTGCGGAAGCGTAGAATAATAGGATCTTAAAAAGCTGATACCATGTGAACCATCAAATCTCCATTAATGGAAGAGAAGAAGATGGTTGTTATTGTAGTTTATAGAGAGAAGAACATATAGAGAGATAAAGAAGAAACAATATTATTGATTAAGTATTTGTCAGAAAGTTACTGACTACATCAATAGACTTGTGGTTATATACATGAAGCATCTAACAACTCTAACAGACTAACTAATCTGGTTAGAGGTTAGTTACAGGTTAGTTACAAATATTGACTAACCACTAACATTGACTAGTATTCTCTACAGTTATTTTGTCTACTTCCATAATATTTGTGATTATTTTGTATACTATGAAGTATGAACCTATCACATCAATTAACAAACCAATTAGGGATTAATGATGGGTAAGAAGGGATGGTTGGTGAAGTACTTTTAACTCACAACTATATTGTCTTCTTCACTTACGTATACCACAATCATCTACGGAAACCATTATCTAGTGGTTAGTGGCGGATTCAGATTTTTTTTTTTACGGGGTCCTTTTATTATCGACAACTGCCTTACAAGAAAAAAATCGAAAGTTTTATTTTACAAAAGCTAAATTTTGTATATTTATGGTGTAATGAGTACCACAAACAGGCCACCGATAACCCTTACACTAATGTATATATGTACCTCCCTATTTTTTTTGATGGGGCATATTCTGCACCCGCTGACCGAGTTAACACATTGAGCAAGGTCAAGGATCAAAAGACAGCAAGTCAACATGTTAGACCGCCTAACCGACGCAGCCTGTCGGCCGATCACTTGGGTCTCGGCCAGGCAACTAGCCAGCCGGGACACACATCCGCGTACTCATATCCAAGACCCCTCGGCATGGAGTCAACAGGGCCCGCCGGCCTTCCATGGGTCCCTCGGCCGAGGGTAGATCAGTCTTTCCACCTGCTAGCCACTTGGCCACTTGGCCACTACGTGACAAAAGGTGAAAGTCTATAAATACTCCTCAACCCTCATTGAGGAAAGGATCCCAAAATATAACCTAAACACCTCATAATCTGGTAATATCTTCCTTATCTCTCTACAATATATACTTCGCCAAGTAACACACAACTTAATCCCTTTAAGTTTACTGACTTGAGCGTCGGAGTGAGTTCGCTCGGTACAAAGCCGAGCCCTCAGTTTGTTCATTGTTTCAGGAGAGACCGAAAGGAGGATTCAATCAAAGACGTCATTCTACAAGCCACGAGTGGTAACAAATAGCTGCTTCGGAATTACACCCGGAACAATTGGCGCCGTCTGTGGGAAAAGATACTAGAAGCTAGTCACATTCATTCCCCAAAAAAAAAAAAACACAAAACAAAACCCACCCAACAAGCTAAGAAGATGTCAAAACAGCCAGAAGTAATTGTGACTGACGAAACCGAATTCCACCAAGATGATACCGTCCACATTCGGGATTGGGCGATCCCCACCGGCCGAGTAATTCAACCAGCGTACGGGATGCCAATAATACCAGATACACCGCTGCCCGCCGACCAAGTCACTATCATGGGACATGTGGTTGATGCAGCTAAACTAAAGCTACTCCTGGACCAAATGGGTAGCACGCCGACTCACACTGTCACAACGACAAGGGCGGCGGCACCCCCACAGGAGACCAGGGCCCAAAATGTGACTCCGAGAAACTTGAACAGAGCATTGGAGGAAGCTGACCATGTCAAGACGCCGGGGGAGCCCAGAGTGCTAGTGGTAGACCTGAGTCCTTCCCGCACTCGCGGAAGGACGACGCGTCGCCGCAAAGACCAACGAGGCCTGCCCCAGGAGTGAAAGAAGTCCGACTCACCGAGTCGGAGAAGAAGTCCGACTCACCGAGTCGGAGAAGAAGTCCGACTCACCGAGTCGGAGAAGAAGCCCTTCCCGCCACGGGAGAGGAGCCGGACTAAGGATGCGAGGAGCCGATCGCCGCGTGTCATTCGACACGTGGTCGACAGACCCCTCGGCGCCTATGTCCTAGAGGTCCGGTGTGCCGACTAAACTAAAGTTGCCGCCCATATCATACAAAGGAGAAAGCGACCCAACCGACCATGCCGAGGCTTTCGAGTCTTACATGTCGGTATGGGAGCAGCCTGATGAGGTTTGGTGCCGAGTCTTCCCAACGACCCTGCATGGGATGGCACAAAGTTGGTACAAGGGGCTACCCAATGGGTCGATATATCTTGTTATGGCGACCTAAGGGACATATTTTTGGCCCAAGATTCTTCGCAATAAGAGAAGGGCCGTCGAGACATCGGATCTCCCGACTATCAAACGGGAGGGAGGCGAGTCTCTCCGAAGTTATGTGAAGAGGTTCGACGCCAAGGTTCAGCAGATTCGTGAGCCGAACAATGAATCGGCGGCCTTCGACCGATGAAAGGCCTCCCAAGAGGGGACTTAAAAAACGAGCTCATCAAGTGCGGAGAGGCCTAGACTCCGCCAGGAAGATGGCCGACCAAGCCATAAAGGTGGAGGACTATCACAAAATCTGGGTAGGCCACATCGAGGCCGGGCACTCAGAGAGTAAGAGCCGCCGGGAGGACAACCCGAATGAAAGACGCCGTGACAATAATAGGTCACGGTCTGACAAGTCCGCCAGAAATGAACTCGGCGGGCGCGGGGAGTTCGGGACCGTACTACCAAAAGCGGTACAATGGTCACACCCCCCTGGTCGTATCTCCGCCGCCGAGGTCTTCGCCCGAGCAAGAACGAGGTTCGAAGTGGGAAAGGCCTCCCAAGGCGAGGGGGACGGTGACACGAGCCAAGATCGTGAGTACCACGGCCACACCGGCCACTTAATTGATGAAATCGCCGCATCCGAAGAATGCCATTGAAGAGCCGATCCGGAAGGGGAGCCTCAAAGAAATATGTTGCCGGAGGCCAAAAGACTAATACCGGCGGCTCAAATAAAAATCCGTCTTTGAACGGATAGGAGTAATCCATGTTGTCATCGGGGGCAACGAGAACGGTGGGTCCGCTCATGGGCACAAACGACACCTGAACGAGCTATATCGGGCCATCAACTTTGTGCCCAAAACAGCGATCCCCGCTTCCAACATCCCCGATATGACTATTGGGAAGAAGGACTACGAGGGAGTCATCGCCCCGCACAGCGACCCACTTGTAGTCCACTTGGACATAGCCAACCACCTGGTCAAGAGGTGCCCGATTGACACAGGCGCCTACACGAACATCATGTTCAGGGAGTGCTTTCTCAATCTCGGCCCGAAAGTTGAGGACTTGAGCCCCCGCACCAATCCGTTGTACAGCTTTTTCCGGCCGGCCTGGTACCCCGGGTCAATCGGGCCGGTGATGTTCGGCGAGGGAATGCGGCTAAGAATGTCCTATATGAGTTCGTGGTCATTGACGGCTCGTCCGCCTACAACGTTCTCATAGGCCGAGTCACTCTGAGCGAGGCCGATGCAATAATGTCCATCCGGCCCCGACACCGATGTATGTCTCGCACCGGGGGAAGCGCATAAGCTCGTCTCAAAGGACGAAAAAGACGAAGTAGTCAACGCCGGATATCCGGAGGGTGCAACATGCAATCCCTCAAAGTGGCGAAGAAGTCGAGAAGGGGAAGAGCCCATCTTACAACGGGAGGGCGACCTCATGGATGCAACTGGTCGGCATGGTCGAAGGAGCCGAGACCGAAGAAGTGGAAATTGACCCGGGCGCACCGAATCGTTTCGGTGTCAACTCGGGAGCCAAAATTCGGGCCGCTCTCTTAGACCTGCTGAGGAAGAACAAAGACGTCTTCGCTTACTCAGCAGCCGAGATGCCGGGCGTGAGCCGGGAGGTAATTGTTCACAAGCTGAACGTACTCTCCACCGCTCACCCTGTCAAGCAGAAGATGAGGAACTCCTCAGCCAAGAAGGATGAGGCCATCAAAGCCGAGGTAGATAAATTACTAGCGGCGGGCTTTATCATGCCTTGTACTTATCCTGAGTGGTTAGCTAATGTTGTAATGGTGAAGAAATCATCGGGGGCGTGGAGAATGTGTGTAGATTTTACCAATCTTAATAAAGCGTGCCCCAAAGATTGCTATCCCTTGCCTCAAATAGATAGCTTAATCGACGCCACGGCAGGCTACACTATCTTTGAGCCCGCCGGACGCCTTCTCGGGTATCATCGGTATTCATGGCCGAAGAGGACATGCCTAAATGCGCATTTATCACCGGTAATGGCACATACATGTATAAAATGATGCCGTTCGGTTTGAAGAACGCCGGCGCAACTTACACAAGACTGGTGGACAAAGTGTTCCAAAATAAAAAAGGGCAAAACATTGAGGCTTACGTCGACGATGCTATTGTAAAAAGCAAGTCCGACAGCGAGCACTTAGCCGATTTACACGAGACATTTTGTTCGCTAAGGAAATACAAGATGAAACTTAACCCAATGAAATGCAACTTCGGTGTCCGGGCAGGTAAGTTCCTCGGCGTACTTGTCAGCGCCAGGGGAATTGATGCCAATCCAGAGAAAGTCCAAGCAATCCTGGACCTGCCGGAGCCGCGGAATCGAAAAGAGGTTATGATGTTGACCGGGAGGATGGCGGCTCTAGCCCGTTTTATCTCTCGGTCAGCCGACAAGAGCACCCCATTCTTCAAAGTGTTAAAGGGAAATAAAGACTTCAGCTGGGGGAAGGAACAGAGCACAACTTTCAGGCAACTGAAAGCTCATCTTCAAACTCTCCCAACCCTGTCCAGGCCGATGCTGGGGGAGACGTTATATCTATACATAGCAGTTACCTCGGCCACTGTAACACCCCCATACTCCAAGTGCCTTACCAGGACCACTCAGGTATAAGGATGCCACCATCTCGGTTACCCGAGGCATGATATTCATAAGACAATAACGAAACAACTTTAAAAGTAAATAAAGTTTAAAGTGATTACATAGCAATTCCAAACTGATAAAAAGAAATACAATATTCTCAGACGGTCTACTGCTAAAACTATCAAAGCTATAAAACATCGTCTGACACAGCGGAAGACTGACTTCTAATCGCCACGTGATGACTCATCCCGGCCTATCCCATACGCGTCATATCATACCGCTCAATAATCGCTCACCACCCCGAATGGATCACCACAGTTTTTAAAACATTTAAACGGGGTCAGTACTAATCACACAATTTATATAATCAACAATAAGATAAACAGACAGCTTAACCGTCACACACACACAACCACGCCAATCCCAACAATCTCAATCACCGACCGTCCACTGGACCAGCCCTGCCAGTGGGGGACCGCAGCCGTACCCACCAAATCCCCGCTCATCATACCGAGCGATAACCCTGCTCATTAATGTGCACATCCCCTTCCGTGGCGGGTTCCACGAAGGGCGAAACTAGGGCGTGAAGCCACTCCCGCAAGTGACCCCACTCAGCCGAGGACACGCCTCGAAAACCAC
The DNA here is from genome assembly GCF_048544455.1 of Silene latifolia. Taxonomy (NCBI): domain Eukaryota; kingdom Viridiplantae; phylum Streptophyta; class Magnoliopsida; order Caryophyllales; family Caryophyllaceae; genus Silene; species Silene latifolia. The sequence goes on along the minus strand of NC_133527.1, from coordinate 8,359,573 downwards.
AGACAACAATCACAAACACAATCGCAATCACAACCGTCACAATACAATTACTACATCAACAATCAATCTCAACACATCAACCAATATCCCATTATGGGACTAATACTGAGTAGGAAATCCTACCTGAAAAGCACAACTATCAGACGGTCTCTACAGCTGTATCAAAAAGCTTCTTCTACGAAACCTCCTCCTATCATACAACATACAAATGCTACCAAATCACAAACTACTCAAAAACCCCCCAAATCCCTATATTAGGGTTTAACCAATTTAAAGGAAAGACAACAAAAAGGGTACATAGATCTTACCCTTGACGCAAGGATCTCAACGGTATAACAAACGATGAAAACCGACCTTCCAAACTCCGGGATTTGCTAACAATGCGATTAAGATGATGAACATACTTGCTTTCTCTCTTTGACAGTAAATTAGGTTTTGCAAAAGTGTTTAGAATGATGACAGAAAAGGTTATATATCTTAATCGCATAATTAACAAAACCCGAGAAATAACTCCTCAGAACCGGCTACTCGATCGAGTAGCTAAGGTACTCGATCGAGTGCCCCCTTACTCGATCGAGTATCCTAGTTACTCGATCGAGTACCCAACAGGTCAGAAACTATTTTAAAACGCAACTCACCCTTACTCGACAGAGTAAGGCCTACTCGATAGAGTACCCAAAGACTCATAAATACGGAGTATTACAGTCTGTCCTCCTTAAAAAGAACTTCGTCCCCGAAGTTCAACCCATACTCAAAAACAAACATACTAACTCGATCAAGACACAACAACGTGACCAAGAACTCAAAACAAAACTCCAACCCAAACATGAACTCGTAATACCAACTCCACTAACTATTCCTGCCTCCACAACATGGCTCACGATACCGTATCGACTCCATTATATCTCTCTCAACACTAACTCCGTACACTACCAACTAGCTCCGTAATACATCATCCAGAGCCAATCGAATATCAAAATACCCCTAACATCAAACGGAATGTTACATTCTACCACCCTTAAAAGGAACTTCGTCCTCGAAGTTTACTTACACTCATAAACATCATCATGCCACTATCAAAACTCTCGAACTCCTAAACATCACACTACTACAAGCACGGCCATGGCCTTTTAACAACATCAACCACAAAACAAATCCCTCCTTTACGCTATGCTAACACTCTACTTCCAACTATTTTACAACATGCACAACCATGAAACTCACTTTTATCGCATCCTACTCCTCTTAAGACAAATGTTACGTCATCGTAACTCACTAATACTAAATCCTTAGTTAAATCATCTCATCATCCTCACCACCACCACATGTCAAAGATAACTGCCTATAACCTCATTTCTATAACCGTTCCTATTTCCAAGGCTTTCTTACTTAAACAGTTCCCATACTTCAATTCACTCTGCACTCCATCTAACTAATACCGCAAAACCCTTAGCATAACCAATACTCCAACTCTTCAACATTACCGCAACATGACATACCTCTCTATATAGACTATATAAAACTTCTATCACCAAAAGCATAACTCACGATCCACACGTGTTATGTACACTCACACAAGATCCTCAAGTTCTTTTCTTTCATCACTGCAAAACTCATACATGACTTAACAAGACACTAAATCCAAACACCCTTCCCTCACCGGCCCAACGAAAGATTAAAACCACCGACTTTCGAGATCATTACCACATATGTTCTACGAATCACTTGCCATGACTATGTGCACCGATGTCTCATCTACAACAAGGTCAAATGTTCTATACAACCTCTTACAACTGTGCCCTATCAACAGAAAATCACTATACCATCACAACAACAAAACATACACAACTTTCTCCCATATCATACTCTACCCTCACACCCAAGTTGAAACTGGTAAGAAACATCAACAAACAAAACAACAGTCTACATGTTCAACCAAAACTCACAAAGAACAACAAAGAAACAAAACAACAATCTATGTATAATGGTATGCACTTTCAAAACTCGTATCATAATCATCCCGCCTACTCCATCGAACCGGTGACGGCATCACAACACCGTCACCAACAACCGCACGCAATGATGCGAAAATACCCGCATCACAACACGAAGTACCGTGCCCGGATCACCACCCGAGGCACCACAACCGCAGCGATAGACATCACAACTTACTCAAACCCATAAGCACTGACTCAGCATAACTTCTCAGACAAGAAAAACTTACTCAAATCCACTTTTTTAAATCACAACGCAACATATATTATGGATAAACAGATAAACACCTCATGAACATCATCTCTACCATTTCACGGAATACGCATGTGTTATCAATACACATAAAACTATAACTAGCCATGCCAAATCAATCAAATTATTACCTTTTTAGCCTCATTCCATCAGATTGTCGTACCCTACATATATCACAAACATTCATATAACATATTTATAACTATCACACCATACCGCTTCTCGTGAGGTCAGAACCTCACACAAACATTTATACACATCATAGACCCATAATCACATCCAACTAGTCAATCCTGATCACGTAAGTTACCACTCGATAAAGGTTACCTGTCGCCCGAGCTTAACTCATATGTCCTTCATAACATATTTTCCCATTCGCATAACCATCACCTCATGCCATACCATTAATATTCAACCATTAGCGCTCGCCTCATATAACCACATCTTATACTCCCTTACAACCATACATATCAATCCGGCTTTTGTAAAATCAACCTCTCTAGGACTGCTGTCTTTCTTATCTATCATCACCCTTAACCACTAGTGACAACACCTCAATACCACCACTGCTCGTATATCAAACCTCTTACACTCATATCAAAACAACACGGTTTTTCTCCTATCTTTTGTTAACATCCCCAAATAAAGAACATCAAACCCATCAACAAAATTACCTCAACATTATTCCCAATACTATCTTAATTGTATCGTCATCTAACTTTCCACCAAAAATCTCATATCGTGTAAGTACTCCACCAACTCTTACTCCCTTAATTCCTCGAAACTCATTATTAATCATGTTGTCCTGAAGCTCCCATATGACCATTAACTAACATCCTCATGATAATATCACACATTTCGATGATTCCTTACCTTTATATCACATAACTCCGGTGAAAATTTTCCTTAGCTTACTTTTTACTCTTCTTTTCTCTTCACATTCAACAATACCATTTAATAGCTCAACTCCTTATTACTTCTATCTAATTCTTTAGTGCTCCGGTTACCTTCTCATTCCGCCAAAGCTCAAATCCCATTATTTTATGTCGATATCATCTCACTCTTTCTTACCATGGATCTTCTCTTATTATGCTATCGCTCACACTTGTCACTAACCTATCCATAAAATCATCGTTCACTGTTTAAACAACTTCATTTCATGCCGTTAAATGCCTAAAGAAATCCCACGTAGTTTCACCGCTTAATAAACCAAATCTCCCAAACTCACTCACTGTCTACAAATCCACCTCGCAATATGTCTCCATAAAGTTCACTATATACCACTCTTCTCAACCCCTTTAAAACGAACTTTCACTACATATATTCTTGACCCACACGACTCCTAACCATCTCACTCCATAATTCTTTACACCTCTCAAGTTGCCACTATCCAAACCTTCCTTTCAATCTTTTCATTCTCACGTTCCTTAGACCCACATCATCCCTTACCCACTTTCACTTACTTTTACATCACTCAATTTCGCAAATAAATCACTCACCACGTCTCACCAAAACTTGCACCATGCCTCAATCAGCTCATCAATATTCTTTTTCTTTTTCCACTTCTCAGCACAACCACATATAGCTCATCTCCTCCCACCAAACTCATACTCACCATAAGGTGCCACTCACCACCCCATAAGATTGGGTAACTTACGTATCAAGACCAACTTACATGTAAAACAATGCATAAAGAAATAAAATAACAACTTTGAATTAAACATAATATGCAACGAATGTCAAAAGATAAGCATATGACCCAAAACAGGGGTCACTAGATCGAGTAGTCTGGCCACTCGATCGAGTAAGGGACTTACTCGATCGAGTAGGTGAAGATCGAAGCGCGCGTAAAACAAATCACCAGGGCTACTCGATCGAGTAACTAACGTACTCGATCGAGTTCCCCCTTACTCGATCGAGTACCAATGATACTCGATCGAGTACCCCAATTCTCAGCACTGTCCAGTTTTCGTAAAACAGTCATAACTCACTCATTACTTGGTCGTTTTGGGCGTGTGACCTATCGTTAGAATCGTAAAAGGACAAGCTATCACCTCCAATTGGAATCACATCAAAATCATTTATGAATTTCAAGTTATAACAGTTTAAAGACAACCTCTTTATAATCGAAAAACACAACTACTTGATTTTACTTCCAAACAACTTAAACAACAACCAAGCAAACAAAACCAGTCCAAAACTCATAAAACCAGTATTCATAATCATATGTTACTATTTTCAAAAGCCAAGCAACAACATTAACCATGCACATAGATTATTTAACTTGTCAATCACGATTTACCACATGCTTTTATTTTATAACTTTACGTACACAATAACATAATATACAATCATAAAATCCCCTATTCACATGTTACAAACATTGCCATATTATTAAAATCCATTACCCACATAAACATGTTCCACACATGAATTTCATATTTTTTATGCAATTACTTACTTAATCTCTTCCAACCAATTCATTATTACAGCTACACAATTCTTACCACATATACACATGAACAATAGTGGACAAGTACATAAACTTATCATGCAACCTTATGCAAACCAAATATACGTATACGACACAACATTCTTATGCACATGTTATTATTATGCCACATTATGAATCATCCATCCTGCAACATCATCATTCATCACATATTATCACATATGAACTACTTCCGTTTTCTACCACATCATTCATCATTCTCATATACTTTTCCTACAATTCAAAACAACATTGTAAACCAACTATCATGCTTTCAATCAATAGCTTACGAAATCAAATCATCACCATCTTTTCTACATTTACCATTCTCCACATACATACATCCACCGATTCATGCCACACATCACCATATAGGTACACAATTCACAAGATAAACACATAGCGATCCCGACTCATATCCCATGGTGACCGGTTCAAAATTGTAGGGCGAGTTCGCGACTTTAGGACGTCTCCCAAGCCTTTGCATTAGCTCCTACAACCTTTACCCCGGGTTCATTTTAATTGACTCCCTATATTCATTAAATTCATTGGTTACAGGTTTCAGGATCGTCGCTCTGATACCATTTGTAACACCCCCATACTCCAAGTGCCTTACCAGGACCACTCAGGTATAAGGATGCCACCATCTCGGTTACCCGAGGCATGATATTCATAAGACAATAACGAAACAACTTTAAAAGTAAATAAAGTTTAAAGTGATTACATAGCAATTCCAAACTGATAAAAAGAAATACAATATTCTCAGACGGTCTACTGCTAAAACTATCAAAGCTATAAAACATCGTCTGACTCAGCGGAAGACTTCTAACTGCCACGTGATGACTCATCCCAGCTATCCCATACGCGTCATATCATACCTGCTCAATAACTGCTCACCACCCCCGAATGGATCACCACAGTTTTTAAAACATTTAAACGGGGTCAGTACTAATCACACAATTTATATAATCAACAATAAGATAAACAGACAGCTTAACCGTCACACACACACACACACACACAACCACGCCAATCCCAACAATCTCAATCACCGACTGTCCACTGGACCAGCCCTGCCAGTGGGGGACCGCAGCCGTTGTGACACCCTCATTTATTGCGGAAAAGTAAACACGTAATTCTAGAATAAAACTGCATGGATATGTTTGTAATAGGTTCATTTGGGTAAAAACCTGTAATTTTTTTTTTTTTTTTAAACCTGAACCTGTTATAAAGATATCCAAATTGGAAGGTGTCAAACATACAAGGTCTAACTAGAAGTTTCATAACCTAACCATCGCTAAAGTCGCGAATAGCAAATTATACAACCAAATGTAAAGAGGGAGACATATGTCCCTAAAATGTATGTGACATAAAAAGGGTTTAAGGGTCACAATAAAATAAAACCAGTCTAGGTCCCAAGGTTACTTTGCTCGCTAGCTCGTCCATGTACCCCATATATGCATCACCTACCTGTCATTCGCATTTTATACAAATACGAAAGCCACAGTCAGTGGGGAGTAACTCTGAGTTCTCCCAGCCACGAAATGTCATAATTAATATAACATGTAAACATAAGAATATGAATATGAATTAACACAAAGCCTTAGCATATAGATGCTAGACAATCGTGCTTATCATGTGAACAACAATATAACAACACATAGTCCTAGCCAGTGAATACTAGACCGAATCATACTACACTATCATGTGAATCACATAACATCCAGGAATCCAAACTCTATCAACCATAGCCGGCTTGCATCTCACCTTCTATGATTCATAGAATCACCATACAAGAAAGGGCAATATATCAAAGACAGGCATAAGTTCTTAGCACCGTCAATAGTCACTCTGTAACTCGAGTCTATACCACGAGGTAGGGAAGGTAATCGAACCGGTGTCTTGGCTCAGCGGTTAATATTAATAAAACATGGCCAAGACACAACACAACCCTAGCCTAAAATCTGCGCAGACCTAGACATGCGGATACACACCACCGCACCCAAGACCCACAACTTTTTTTTAAAACAAAGTGAAGTGAGTACCCTAAGGACACACTTCTACAAAATAGAATATTTCTTACCTTAAAAGAAATCGAGTTGTCATTTAAGACGGTATTTTCGAACTTCTACAAAATAGAAGATTTCTTACCTTAAAAGAACGAGGAAAGGACGAGGAAGCTAATGGTACAAAAATAATGGAGTTTGGTTGAGAAATGAAGACGGGATCTGAGTTTGAATGTCGGGTTTAATAGAGGTGTTGATGATTTTGGTGGATGTTGATTGTTGTTGCTGGTGAATCACGCAAAAAGGAAGGGAAAAAGAAGGGGTAGGGACGGGGGTACAACAACAACAATAAAATAATAATAATAATAATGAGACACCAGCTAGCTTGCTAGCTACTAATTATACGTACGTTTCTTCATCGTTAAGTAATTTTGCTCGTTTTAAAACCGTCTCGAGTTAATAAAATCGGTTTTAGTAAAAGTTTCAGTAATAAAACGAAATTAATAATAAATAAATTTAATGAGTGAAAATAAAATAAACTCAGCTAGTTAACGGAAATAATACGATATCAGCTTGAATCGGAATTATTAGCGATTTTTACCAAACTAACGGATATTAATAAAAATTGCTATTTTAGTGAAATAAGCTCAAAATAGCTAATTGGACGGTTTTGTTCCCAAAATCCATCTCGGGTTCACTTAAAACAACTTTCATAAGGACTCGTAAAGAAACGGAAATTATTAAATAAATAAACCCGAACTAACTTCAATAAACTCGAACTAACTTTAAATAAACTTATTAATGATTATTAAAATTAACGTATCGAATTATGATGAAATTAATTAATTAGCTAAGCATATATATATAAATCGTTAAATGATGTAATTAAATTCAAAATAGCAATTAAAAGAATTTTATCCAACTTAATAAAATACGGGGTGTTACAATCACCCCATCTTTTAAAAAGTTTCGTCCTCGAAACTTGAAAGTATAAATGGAAGGTTATGAAAATAAAACTGAAATTGGAATCGGTAACCAAAACATTTTAAAGGTTATTTATCGTAAGAATCAAAATTCTTTCAAAAGTTTTAAATAAAATTTTTAAATGAACCGATTCTCATCAAGGGAACGAAAGTGTTCTCGTTACGTATTCAAGAACATCACATTCCAAATCAAAGATAAGGTCAAAAGGCAAATCATTTGTATAAATCAAAAATCAAAATACCTTCAAAAACATTAATGAAGAGTTTTCAAAAATATAAGTCTCATTCATGGAACGGAATTGCTCTTGTCGTGCACACAAGAACGCTAACTTTCCAAGTCGAAGACAAATTTAAAACAAAAACTATTCGCCGACAATCGTAGAACAAGTTATCAAACGTTTCCAATAACTAGTTCTAACATCCGATCAACGTTAAAATCAAAATAAGAGAAAGGTAATCTTCTCAAATGTTCTTTTGCAAAAAGCCAAAGTAGAAATAAAGGTTTCACCTTTAAACTAAAAGGGGAGTTAAATTCCGGAAATATAATATTAAACTTTGACAAAGAAGTCATAAATAGATCAAGGTTAATAGAAATTGGATAAAATTTAAAGAAATTTCGGGTCTAGTAATTAAAATTACGATAAATGAGTTTATATTCAAGGAAGGAATAGGGAACTAAATCAAATTTTCATTTTCAAGTCTTCAAAAATAGGTTAGGTTTGCAGAAGTGACATAAACTTTTAAGAATGAATCGAAACCGGTAGCTTGAAAGTTTAGAAGTTGTACAAAAAGGAAAGTAACTTAGATAGCATAAAAACAAAGTATGTTAAGAGAGCTCAAACTTAAGCCACAAGAGAGCTATAATGACTTTCATAGGGTAAAAATTGAAGTCAAAATTACAAGGATGTCAAAGATAGAGTTTCACAAGATACGAATGTCAAACTTAAAGGAGGAGCAAGATGAAGCGAGGAAAGGAGGTATGAACGGTAACGCTCATGATCAAGGAGAAAGGGAAATTAGAAAACAAGGAAACGCCTATTAGGGTATTGTACCTTCATGACAAAACGACCAAATCACATTCCCAATCTATACGGGATTGTTAACATCTAAAAATGGGTTTTCTTCCAAATTCATATTCTAAACTTATCTCATGTTTACTCCTAGGGTGACGACGCTCAACCTACTAAGCTTTCAAATCCCCAAACATAAACAACAAAGCCAAGTTCTATAACTTTTAATTACATAGGCAACTCATTCCTAACACAAATAATCCACCAATCAATTATACTCACTTTATCAAGGAACTAGGTATAAGAATCACTAAGTATGTCTCATCACCTTACCTAAGTCTTTCCATCATCAAATCCTCTCAAAACCAGGAAAGGGTCAAACACAAACAATCTCCTCAAGAGTCAAGTTTTCCAACCAAGGTCAACATTCCTCAAAAGAAAGAGTACTATCTAAAAGGCGTTAAGGGAGGATTAGCAAGGGTGAAAGGACAAGTTGGGAGGATACAAATGTAACTTCCTAGGAAGAAGAATAGAGAGTTTAGAAGAAGGATAGGCACCAAGAGATTAAGAATAAGGCGAGATACAAAAAGAACGAGAAACATCTTCAAAGAAGTAGAAGCACTCTTCAAAGGTTGAACAAATTTTCAATCCTCAGCAATAGGCACTAAATCTTGATCTTCGTAAAATATAAGTGTCCTTTCAATGGAACGGAGATACTCTTGGCGATCACTCAAGAACATCAATATTCCAATTCAAAGACATAAAAGTACATTTTTACACCAACAAATGATAAAACTAATTATCAGACGTCTCCAATAACAAGTTTTAACACTAATTGGCGTTAAAACCAGTGAAAAACATTAAAATATTTTCAAAACCTTTAGTTCAAATTTTTTTATCATAAGGGTAATAACTCCATTAGCTTTAGATAAGCTCACGGTCATCGATTCAAGAACGCAACAATTATTAAATGACAATCAACAAACAGGTTAGTACCTAACAAAGAGCAAACACAAAGAGACTACAACATAAGGTCCTAAGTCTACCCATCTTACCCATCTCTCAAGTTTATTATTTTAAGGTCAAGTTATTTATATTGGGGTGCACAAACGTGCGTCGGGAGCAAATATGCTCTGATACCAACTTTAACACCCTCAAATATTGCGGAAAAGTAAACACGTAATTCTAGAATAAAACTGCATGGATATGTTTGTAATAGGTTCATTTGGGTAAAAACCTGTAATTTTTTTTTTTTAAACCTGAACCTGTTATAAAGATATCCAAATTGGAAGGTGTCAAACATACAAGGTCTAACTAGAAGTTTCATAACCTAACCATCGCTAAAGTCGCGAATAGCAAATTATACAACCAAATGTAAAGAGGGAGACATATGTCCCTAAAATGTATGTGACATAAAAAGGGTTTAAGGGTCACAATAAAATAAAACCAGTCTAGGTCCCAAGGTTACTTTGCTCGCTAGCTCGTCCATGTACCCCATATATGCATCACCTACCTGTCATTCGCATTTTATACAAATACGAAAGCCACAGTCAGTGGGGAGTAACTCTGAGTTCTCCCAGCCACGAAATGTCATAATTAATATAACATGTAAACATAAGAATATGAATATGAATTAACACATAGCCTTAGCATATAGATGCTAGACAATCGTGCTTATCATGTGAACAACAATATAACAACACATAGTCCTATCCAGTGAATACTAGACCGACTCATACTACACTATCATGTGAATCACATAACATCCAGGAATCCAAACTCTATCAACCATAGCCGGCTTGCATCTCACCTTCTATGATTCATAGAATCACCATACAAGAAAGGGCAATATATCAAAGACAGGCATAAGTTCTTAGCACCGTCAATAGTCACTCTGTAACTCGAGTCTATACCACGAGGTAGGGAAGGTAATCGAACCGGTGTCTTGGCTCAGCGGTTAATATTAATAAAACATGGCCAAGACACAACACAACCCTAGCCTAAAATCTGCGCAGACCTAGACATGCGGATACACACCACCGCACCCAAGACCCACAACTTTTTTTTAAAACAAAGTGAAGTGAGTACCCTAAGGACACCACCGAAGGGTTGGCTAGTACTTAAGCTGACCACTTACTATCAAAATAAGTAACTGAGGTCATGCCCCAACTTGGATAAACATCCACTAGTCAGGAACACAAAGGCTATCAAGCAGTGAACATATACTCGTCAAAGACTATAAAGACCTATCTATGATGAAGGCCGAAGTACTCACCTAGGACCTAGTCCCAGCTTGAATACTTTAGCCCACACCACACAAGACAAGTAAGACACCCACTTAACCATAAGAGGACAAAGAGTCCAACTTATCAACATAAATGCTAACATTCTATCATGTGAAAGGCTATATAAATGTCTATTCAGCAGACAATCCAACAATATCCTCAATATCAATAATAATAATCCAAATTCCAGCTAACCGTTAATTTCATAATTCATGAGAACAAGCTAAAATGGCAAAGAGGCAATAAGACTGAAGTATAAGGCAGCCAATTCATCCAACAACCAACATGTGAAATGATAATTACAAATATCAAGATATAACATAAAATTTCCAATAACAACCAATCTCACCTCAAAGACAAACCCTCGACCCGAGTCCCGCGACGGGTCATCGGTCAAATTGAGGCTGACCGGTTTAAACCTAGTTTGACCAAACTCGTTCGGTCAATCTGGCCCAGCTCAGAGTCTTCGCCTGCTTTGGCCCAAATTACAAATTTTATCGCAATATTATTCTCATGCTATTTCTAATTTCTATCATGTGAAAAACGAAAGTAACACATTATCAATCACCTAAACACTTAACAAACAACAGGCACACATTAACTACTAATGTGACATTAATTCGTCGAGTAACTCGGAATAGTTACCTTACGCTAGCAAAGAGACAAGTAAAAACTTGAGAAAGCTTCTAAAACCCCAAAATTACTCTTCATCTTCAACCCCATATGAGCCACCTAAAATAATTATGTGAAAGGACGATATTAACGAATTATCTTTATATAAAATATGAGACGTAAATTAATTTAATTATATTTTAAATAAACCAAACTAGCGTCAAAACAATTTATAGATACGGCCCAAACTCGCGACTTAGCCAAAGCCATCGCCTAGGCCACGGCAGTGCCAAAGCACGCTTAGGCCACGGCCAGCAGCACGCCTAGGCCACGGCCAGGCCACGGCTAGGGCATGCCCGGCTAGGCTGCTAGGCTACAACAAGGCCACGGCCAGGCTAAGAGCACACGGCCAGGCCGCTGCTAGGCCAACCTTATAAAAGTCACTCTCGTCCCAAAAATTAATTCAATCTCAACTCTCTACCCCATCTCTCTCATTACTCCGTCCTACTCATTACTCCGTCTCATAATATAATACTCCAAGCTACTCACCCACTAGCCAAGAACAAAGGATACGATAATAAAAACACAATACTATTATAACCAATGCTCCTGCCACCAAAATTGGATTCTGATAGCTCAAAGTGAAGTAATATATTATGCCTAAATCTAAAAGAAAACCAGGGGATAGATAATTGAACATGTAGCAATCACCTAATTCTAATCGCTCGCTCTTTACAGTTAATGCATAAGAATATAAGTCCCCGACACCCTGTTACACTATCAATGCATACATGTATACCAAATTCCTTGTCAAATTCCACAATTACACGTGATAAACGTCCTTAATTATCAACTGCCTCAAGAATTGGATCGTTCCCAAAAGACTTGTACGTAGCCACAACTCATCAACATCCCATAATCCAAACAAGATGTACGAAATATGAAAACTAGTATTAAATATTAAATTTATTTATATAATAATAATAATAATAATAATCAATCCAATCTCAAACAATCTGCCTAATCCCTACATAATTTATGTGTGTATTACCCATTACCCATATTCCTCTCGACCATAATTAACATCGCGCAAATTTCATAAGCAAAATCATTCACATACAAATTGTCTCACAACCAGGTCATCCTTCGCTAATATCCCAAACTCTCGTGCTAACCAAAGCAGCTATTTTTAACCCGTCTCACAACTAATTAACTTAACAATAGGAAATATAATAGCTAGTATTATAAATAATTCGAGTATCCTATCACCGTTACCTTTAACTCTCGAATTCCCGAGTAAAAACGTCCAAAGCACGAGCCTTTCTTCAGTCTTCAACTAAAAAGGAGGAAAAACGAGTTAATTAAGACAAGAAATCGAGTTGTCATTTAAGACGGTATTTTCGAACTTCTACAAAATAGAAGATTTCTTACCTTAAAAGAACGAGGAAAGGACGAGGAAGCTAATGGTACAAAAATAATGGAGTTTGGTTGAGAAATGAAGACGGGATCTGAGTTTGAATGTCGGGTTTAATAGAGGTGTTGATGATTTTGGTGGATGTTGATTGTTGTTGCTGGTGAATCACGCAAAAAGGAAGGGAAAAAGAAGGGGTAGGGACGGGGGTACAACAACAACAATAAAATAATAATAATAATAATGAGACACCAGCTAGCTTGCTAGCTACTAATTATACGTACGTTTCTTCATCGTTAAGTAATTTCGCTCGTTTTAAAACCGTCTCGAGTTAAAAAAATCGGTTTTAGTAAAAGTTTCAGTAATAAAACGAAATTAATAATAAATAAATTTAATGAGTGAAAATAAAATAAACTCAGCTAGTTAACGGAAATAATACGATATCAGCTTGAATCGGAATTATTAGCGATTTTTACCAAACTAACGGATATTAATAAAAATTGCTATTTTAGTGAAATAAGCTCAAAATAGCTAATTGGACGGTTTTGTTCCCAAAATCCATCTCGGGTTCACTTAAAACAACTTTCATAAGGACTCGTAAAGAAACGAAAATTATTAAATAAATAAACCCGAACTAACTTCAATAAACTCGAACTAACTTTAAATAAACTTATTAATGATTATTAAAATTAACGTATCGAATTATGATGAAATTAATTAATTAGCTAAGCATATATATATAAATCGTTAAATGATGTAATTAAATTCAAAATAGCAATTAAAAGAATTTTATCCAACTTAATAAAATACGGGGTGTTACAGCCGTACCCACCAAATCCCCGCTCATCATACCGAGCGATAACCCTGCTCATTAATGTGCACATCCCCTTCCGTGGCGGGTTCCACGAAGGGCGAAACTAGGGCGTGAAGCCACTCCCGCAAGTGACTCCACTCAGCCGAGGACACGCCTCGAAAACCACAGACAACAATCACAAACACAATCGCAATCACAACCGTCACAATACAATTACTACATCAACAATCAATCTCAACACATCAACCAATATCCCATTATGGGACTAATACTGAGTAGGAAATCCTACCTGGAAAGCACAACTATCAGACGGTCTCTACAGCTGTATCAAAAAGCTTCTTCTACGAAACCTCCTCCTATCATTCAACATACAAATGCTACCAAATCACAAACTACTCAAAAACCCCCAAATCCCTATATTAGGGTTTAACCAATTTAAAGGAAAGACAACAAAAAGGGTACATAGATCTTACCCTTGACGCAAGGATCTCAACGGTATAACAAACGATGAAAACCGACCTTCCAAACTCCGGGATTTGCTAACAATGCGATTAAGATGATGAACGTACTTGCTTTCTCTCTTTGACAGTAAATTAGGTTTTGCAAAAGTGTTTAGAATGATGACAGAAAATGTTATATATCTTAATCGCATAATTAACAAAACCCGAGAAATAACTCCCCGTAAACTGGCTACTCGATCGAGTAGCTAAGGTACTCGATCGAGTGCCCCCTTACTCGATCGAGTATCCTAGTTACTCGATCGAGTACCCAACAGGTCAGAAACTATTTTAAAACGCAACTCACCCTTACTCGACAGAGTAAGGCCTACTCGATAGAGTACCCAAAGACTCATAAATACGGAGTATTACAGCCACGGTCAGTGCCGTGATCATCAGAGAAGAAGACAAACAGCAACACCCAATCTACTTTGTCAGCCATACATTGTTGCCCGCCGAAAGAAATTACCCACTGATTGAAAAAGCAGCCTTTGCTGTCGTCGTTGCCGCAAGGAAACTGAAACCTTACTTCGACGCACATCCCGTGACGGTCTTAACCGACCAACCATTGGAGAAAGCATTGGAAAAATTTGAGCAATCCGGCAGGCTCATCAAATGGGCGGTAGAGCTATCCGGCTTCGGCATTCAATACAAGCCGAGGCCCTCGATAAAGGGACAGACACTTGCAGACTTCCTGGCCAAGTGCACATATCAAGAAGAGTCAAACCCCGGAGTATGGGAAGTATACACCGACGGGTCCTCCACGGCGAACAGCCGGCATCCTTATCATCAGCCCAAACGAGGACGAGTTTGATTACGCCTTGAAATTTACCTTCTCAGCCTCAAACAACGAATCCGAATACGAGGCGGTGATAATTGGAGTCGAGTTAGCTAGAGCTGCCGGGGCGGAACACATCATTTTGAAAACAGATTCACTTTTAGTGGCTAATCAAATCAGAGGAGAGTACGAGACTCGAGACGACGGGATGGTAAGATACCTGGAAAGGGTAAAAGCTGATACTTCAAAATTGAAATCTTTTCAGATACAATGCATCCCCAGGTCTGAGAACAACTGGGCCGACGCTCTCTCAAAGCTTGCCAGTTCAACCATCAAGAATGTCAGCCAAACCGTGCTAGTGGATATCAGGAATGCTAAAAGCATCACTGACACACTCTGCATGGTGGGCGACATCGAGGCCGAGACGACGTGGATGACTCCGATAATGAAGTATAAACTGACAAGTGAGTTACCGAAGGATCGCAGTCTCTCGCAGAAGATAAAGAGGATCGCAGCAAGGTACTTGGTGTTTGAAGGAGAATTATACAGGAGGTCCGTGATAAGGCCACTCTTGAAATGTGTCGGCCCAGCCGACGCGGAGCTAATACTGACAGAAATTCACGAAGGCATCTGTGGTCATCACATAGGGGCAAGAACACTAGCCCACAAAGCTCTCCGAGCCGGCTACTTCTGGCCCACCATGCTCGAGGATTCCAGAGCCAAAACCAAAAAGTGCAACAACTGTCAAATGCATGCTCCGGTGATACATGCACCTTCCCGAGACCTGCAGCCGGTACTTAGTCCCCTTCCTTTTGCACAGTGGGGGATGGATCTACTAGGGCCATTTCCAACGGCATCCGGAGGAAGAAAGTACTTAATTGTCGCCATTGACTACTTCACCAAATGGATTGAAGCTGTAGCGGTACCTGCGAAGACGACGACGGCCGTAAGAAAGGTAATCTGGGAAAATGTCATAACTCGTTTTGGGTTACCCCAAGTCATGGTATTTGACCACGGCCGAGAGTTTTGGAGTGACACAATAATGAACTGGTTGGAAGAACTTGGTATCAAATTTGCATACTCCTCCGTCTGCCACCCACAGAGCAACGGACAAAGGAGGCGCCAATAAAACAATCCTCAACGGTTTGAAGAAGAAAGTTGAAGACCTAAAGGGAAGATGGGCCGATGAACTACCCGGCGTCCTGTGGTCCCTTCGAACCACGGAGAAAGAAGCAACGGGGTACAGTCCATTCCACTTAGTCTACGGGTCCGGCGGTCCCCGCCAATTGAAGCAACGGTGCCGACATTCGAACGGCCACCTTTAACCCGGTTGAAAATGAGGAAGGTCCGAGAACCTCCCTAGACCTGGTCGAAGAAAGCCGAGATACAAAGACGCCTCAACTTGGCAAAGATACCAAAACCGAATGAGAAGAGCCTACAACCGAAGAGTCCGCAAAAGGGACTTAAAAGTAGGGGATCTAGTCCTAAGAAAGTCGGCCGCCACCAACAAAGGAAACATTCATGGTAAATTGACGGCCAACTGGGAGGGTCCCTACAAAGTGGTTGAAGAAATGAGGCCGGGTACATACCGGCTGACAGACATGGAGGGTGTGCCTTTGATGAGCCATTGGAACACTGACAATCTTAGGAAATACTTTGTATAGCGGCGGAGGTGTCCAAAACAATTGTTGGCACCCCAACGCGTGTTTATATCTAATGAAGAATCATCCAAGTTTTCCATCAAAGTGTTTATCCCCTCCGTAGTCATATCGAGGTAGACGCCACGGCCCAAGCCGGGCAGTCACCCCAAGAAGTAGACGCCACGGCAGTGACTACCAGCGCAGTTGATACTCGCGAAAGCGACCAACATGCCTTAAGAACGTATAAGTACAGTTGAGACGCAATTCTAGCCGCCTCGGCCAACCGAAGGCCTGGCAGAGGAAGCGATCAATATGTCTACAGATACGAACGCTGTCGAGCCGTAACCTCTAGCCGCCTCGGCCAACCGAAGGCCTGGCAGGGGACACAACGGTCGATACGCTAACATGTTCACAGCGGCGGTTGGGAAGCGCAAATCGGACGCCTCGGCCAGACCGAGAGTGAAAGAGGAAGCGACCAACATGCCAACATGTTTAAAAAACGTTAAACACAGTTGAGATACGCATTCTAACTGCCTCGGCCAGGCCGAAGGTAAAAACGAAAAAAAGCACTCAATTAATAACGTAAGAAGACAAGTGAAGGATTGTGATCAAAGCCCCGGCCAAGCCGAGGGCCAATAAACAAGCTTTATTGAAAATGATTACAAGTAAGGAGAATACAGACGACGGCCGTCCCCATAGGGATAAGCCAAAACACAACCTACCAAAGTTTTACAAAAAACAAGGAAAAGAAGAACAAAAGGTTACAGACATATCATTTGAAGCGCCAAAAGATGGCAGGGAGGAAAGGCTTAATAATTGGCCCCCGAACAACTGAAACTATCCGAGATGCCGGGTGAACCTGGTGACGACCGCCGTCTCCCTATGCCTGTTGCTGCCCGCCATCGGCGACGTCAGCAGCATCATCTTTGGTAGGCGACCCAGAAACTGTCTCGGCAGCTTCAGCCTCAGCAGCTTCAGCTGCCCTAGCCCTCTCAGCCTCCTCCTTGGCCGCTTTCGCCTTTTCAGCATGGGCCGCCTTCTCCGCGGCCTCCTCCTCCTCCTTCTTCACCCTTGTCTCCTCTGCAGCCTTCTCCTCCGCGGCCTTCGCCTTAGCATCGAGCTTATCATCAAACAGCTCGTCAAATTTTTGCCACGGAAAGGAGCCATCAAGAAAGAGCTCCCCTATCACTTCCCTGGCGGCTTCTTCGGCCAGGTCCCGGTATTGGGCGCACATGTTAGGAAGAATGATGCTTTGGAGCTTCTCAATGTCCAACTCCCTCTGGGCGATGATAGCCTTCATATTCCGAAGCACCTTCCCCTGGGCCTTAAACATGGACTTCCATTCGTCCCTTTTCTTACCAGTGAAGTCGACGACGGCCTGAAGCTTGTCACGCTCCTCCAGCAGCTTAGTGGCTTCAGCCCCCGCAGCCTCAGTCTTGGCTCTCTCAGCAAGGACTGCCTTTTCAGCATCCTCCCTGAGTTTTCGCTCAGCAAGGACCGCCTTTTCCGCCTCAGCCTTGGCCCTCTCAGCTTCCTTCTTCGCAGCAGCGACCTCAAGCCTGAGCCGCTCAAGCTGTGGGGCAACTTCAACCATGACCTTTTCCTGCTCCATAATATGAGCACCGGCCACATCAGCCCACTTCGCCAACATCCTGGACAAACCTAGGCCCTCCGACCTAATCTGGGCGGGGGTAGGCTTCGGGAAGAAGGAAACGACGGTGGCATCTTTGCCACCCGTCTGCGCAGGTCGCTTCTCAAAGACGCGTTCGATGGGGACCAGGTGAGACGACGGCGGTTGATCTACAAAAATTCAATCAAAGCATCCACGTCAACATTCATGGACATACAGAGAGAGCTCGTCATCGTCGGGAACGCCTAATGAACCGGCTAAGTCTGAGCCACAGGATAGATCTGTACCAGGCTTGGCCTTCTTGGCCGGAGGACCCATTTCTTTGCCGGCCTCGGTAGCAGTAGCAACAGTAGCAGCAGCAGCGACAACAGCAGTCTCTTTTCTCTTGCGTAAGAGAGGAGACTCCACTGCCAAGGTGACCTCCTCCTCGGTAATATCGACGATCTCCACAGTCTCCTTTTGGACTGCGGGGATTGGAGGTGGAACAGAAGTTGACGCCGTCGCCACCGAAGACATTGCTTTTCGCTTCCGGCGTGGAATGTTACCGGCAACCTTCGCCTGGGCCGCCGTCGTATCTAGGGCCTTCAACTGCTGGTCCATGAGGTCGTTTGGCGCCGGTCTGCGATCACGTGTATCGGCCTTCGGATGCATCTCACCAACGTTCTTGTGTTTGTCAAGTCCCATCTTCTTGAGAATTTCCTCAGACAGATCCGGGCCAAAACGGTCTGTAAAAAAACGAAGCAAGAGTTAAACAAAAGAAATCAAACAAAGTTAAAAAACAGAAACATCAAAAGCAGAGATGGGCCTCACACCGACCCCACTCACCCTGTTCGAGGGCCGGTATGAGGCCGACGTGGCAGAGCGGCTCATCTTGAAGAATGAACTGCGTCGGGGGTATCCATCCCTTCGGCGACCCATCCTTATCAGTCTCAAACAGCTTCATTGCCCGCCGTTCGTCCGCATTAAGAGGGACCTTCAAGACGTCCATCTTAAGCTTCTGCCGGGAGACATATTTCACTACAAGAAAACAACACAAAGGCGACAGACATGCTACAGTCGCCAATTTGGCGACAGAAAAAAAAAACTCGGGCGACCACTACCCGTCGCCAATTTGGCGACTATACCTTTTTATCCAAAAATCCGTATGAAATCCAAGGGCGACAGAATATTATCAATTTGGCGACCAAAAAATGATCGCCAAATTTGGCGACCATTTCCGTCGCCAAATTGGCGACCAAAAACGGTCGCTAATCCTCTGTATATTTTTTTTTTTGCCAGTTTCTTCACCCCGTCCCCTTCATTCATTCTACCATCAACTTAAAAAAAAAATCGTCAAGAAACCCGACGACCCGACGCCACCACCAACTACAACGACCACCGGACGCCACCACTCGCCGCCGCCATCCGCACACTACATCACCACATCACTACCGACCCTTTGTTTTTAATAAAGGTTTGTTTTCGACTCAAATCGATTTAATTACTTCAATCCTTCATATTTTGTTTAAGTTGTGATGCTTATTTAGTATCTAGTTGTAATTTATACATTAGTGATGCTTATTAATGTATGTAGTTGTAATTTAATTAGCATTTTTGTTAATTAATTTGAATTAGGGTTAGAAATTGGGGTTTTTGTTAAATTAGTAATGTGATTTGATTAGGGGATGTAATTGAAGGTTATCTTGATAATATTAGTATTATTGAAGGTAGTAACTTAGTTTTAGTAATATTGAAGTAGTATTGTTGAAGGTAGTATAGTTTTATGAAGGTAGTATAATGTTAGGATTGTATAAATTTGCCTTATAATTAACCAAATTAAGTTAGAATGAGCATGATGTATAAATTTGTTAAATTAGTAATGTCATTTGATTAGGGGATTGTATAAATTTGCCTTATAATTTTGACAACTTGTTTAATATATAATGACCTAGTACCCGTTCAAGAATTACTCATTAGGAGCAATTCTTGAATAGTCCCCATTTTGGGGGATTTGTCTTTATACGTTTCAAGTCACTTAGGTAGTAAACACATAGTTGTGATTTTATTAATGAGAAAAGAATTTGGTTGCAATTTTCTCCAATGTTCTCTGAATACATATGTGGAATATGTATCTTTTCCACATTGTGTATTTGGAGAACTAAGGGGAATTGCCGAATTTTTTTCTCATTAATAATTCACAAATGTGTTTTGCTAGTGACTTGAAACGTACATTGATGGGTTTAGGTTGGAGTGATAAGGACCCAATTGAAATCTT
Organism: Silene latifolia; assembly: GCF_048544455.1. NCBI lineage: Eukaryota > Viridiplantae > Streptophyta > Magnoliopsida > Caryophyllales > Caryophyllaceae > Silene > Silene latifolia. The sequence continues at coordinate 8,338,915 of NC_133527.1, read as the reverse complement.
GAAATTAGCATAAAATGGAGGATGAGATAACCATTGCTTTTTTTGTTGAAATTAAATATTATTATTTAAAATGGTTAGTTTGCTATATATTGCTTATAGATTAAAATGAAGAGATCGAACGTATTTGGATGTACGAAGAAAGAGTAGATAAGAAGAAACGTCCAATCGCTAGATTTGTAAAGGGAGTTCGTGGATTTATTGAATTTGCTAGATGTCAAGATTCATATGATTTGGAACAACATAAACTTAGGTGTCCTTGTACTAAATGTAAAAACTTAAAATATTTATTTGACATTGAAGTAGAAGAGCATCTTGTTACAAATGGTTTTTTTCCAAACTACTACAATTGGATCTCCCATGGAGAAAAATATTATCCCGAAGAGCCTCAAATCCAACAAAATGAGAACCCATATAGAGAAATGGTACTTGATGCCTTTCAGTCTAATGATTTCATTAATGACGACCGTGTACCAATGATTGATGAAGAACAACCAAACCCAAGAGCAAAAGCCTTTTTGGACATGCTAAGTACTTCCGAAAAACCTTATATGAGGGGAGTAGAATGACATTGTTACAAGTTGCATCCAGGATAGTTTCTTTAAAATGTGAGTATAATATGCCATTTAAAGCCGTTGATAGTATTGCTACGTTGGTTGAGGATGTTATACCCGATAATAATGTTATGACCCGAAATTTCTATAATACCAAGAAAGTGGTCAAAGGTCTTCAACTTCCACAAGAAAAGATTGATGCATGTCCTAAAGGATGTATGCTTTTTTGGAAAGATGATGCTTTGCTTGACAAATGTAAGAAATGTCAAAGGGATAGATATGAGACAAGTGAAGGAAATATTGTTTTGAAGGGGAAGAAGGGTAATAAAAGGAGTGGAAAGAGAAAGAAACCAATATCAGAAAACACATTAATTTATTTTCCATTAGCTCCTAGACTTCAAAGAATGTATGCCACGAAAAATCTTGCCAACCAAATGAGATGGCACAAAGAAAATCCTCGTACACCAGGAAAGATGTGTCATCCGAGTGACAGGGAGGAGTGGAAGCGTTTTGATAGGTTATATCCCGATTTTGCCGAGGAACCTCGCAATGTGAGACTTGGCTTGTGTACGGATGGGTTTGACCCTTTTGGCCAGTTTGGTAGAAACTACTCGTGTTGGCCCGTAATTACCACGCCGTACAACTTACCTCCTTGGCTTTGTCTGAAAAGACAATTTATTTTCCTCTCTTTACTTATTCCCGGTCCTGATAACCCAAAAAACCATCTGGATGTTTATTTACAACCGTTGGTGGAGGAACTGAAGTATTTGTGGGAAGTTGGTGTAGAAACATTTGATGTGTCGAAGAAGCAAAATTTCCAACTAAGAGCTTCATTGTTATGGACTATAAATGATTTTCCCGCATATGGTATGCTATCAGGATGGGCAACCGCTGGGCGAAAGGCATGTCCTTATTGCATGGATAGGAGTAAAGCATTTTATCTTCCTAATTCCAAAAAAATTAGTTGATTTGATTGTCATAGATGCTTCTTACCGGATGGACATATTCATAGAGAGAACAATAAATCTTTCTTAAAAGGTAAGGAGGTGCGTGACAATGCTCCGGTTCGACTCCAAGGGGATGAGATATGGGAGGTTGTACGTGATTTGCCAACAACTGTCGAAGGGACTGAAGAAGAGTTTAAAGAGTTGAAAAAGAAAAAAAATGGTTGGTTTAAAAGAAGTATTTTTTGGGAGCTTCCCTCTTTGGAAAACAATGTTGATCAGACACAATTTGGATGTGATGCACATAGAGAAGAACTTCTTTGAGTTACTTATTCATACGATTATGGATGTAAAAGGAAAGACACGTGATGATATTAATTCAAGAATAGAATTGAAGAAATTTTGTGATCGTCCTAAATTTCATATTCGTAAGGATGGGGCTAAACCAAAAGCCATATTTACTCTTGACAAAGCTCAAAGAAAGGTATTGTGCGATTGGATAGGAAACTTGAGAAGTTTCGATGGATATGCATCCGATTTGAGCCGTTGTGTTGATTTGAAGGAACTGAAGTTGAAAGGGTTGAAAAGTCATGATTGTCATGTTTTCATGGAGCGCTTATTACCCGTGGCTTTTAAAAATTTACTCCCGACTACAGTTTGGAATGCAGTTACAGAAATAAGTCAATTTTTTAGAGATTTATGTTCCTCCACGATATCAGTTGAGGACATGAGTCGTTTAGAAGACCAAATACCAGAAATTTTGTGCAAACTTGAGATGATATTTCCGCCTTCTTTTTTCAATTCGATGGAGCATCTACCTATCCATTTGCCATATGAAGCTAAAGTTGGTGGACCCGTCCAATATAGGTGGATGTATCCTTTCGAAAGGTTTCTTAATCATGTGAAGAAAAAAATTGGTAATAAAGCTCGTGTGGAAGGTTCTATATGCAATGCCTACCTAACGGAAGAGATTGCCAATTTTTGCTCTCTTTATTTTGAAAAACATATTGAGACCAAAGCAAAATACTTGAATATTGATGAAGCGGATGAACTAGACACAAGTATACCCAAGTGTTTCCAAATGCAGGATGAAATAGGGTGTTCATCAGTTGGGGGAACAAGATTTCTGGATGACAAGGAGTATAACCGTGCCCACCTTTATGTGCTATCTAATTGTGAGGTTTTGGAGCCATATGAAGCTCAATTTGTGACAGATTTCATTAAAGAACACCCTAATGTGAACAGAGAGGATGTTTGGCATAAGCATGAGGATCAATTTCCAGCCTGGTTTCGGAAGCATGTATGTAAGCTAAATATTCAAGATGATGTGATAAGAAGCTTGGCTTTGGGTCCTTCTCGAAAGGTTGTGACGTGGAATCGATATTCAATTAATGGGTTTAAGTTTCAAACATTTGACTATGGCAAAAGTAAGGCTAAATGCAACTACGGCGTTACTATTTCTTCTCTTGATGGCAATGAATATTATGGCATATTAGAGGATATCTTTGAGTTGTGCTACAATGGCCGGGATCGGAGTTATAAAACCGTCTTATTCAAGATTCAATGGAGCGATAATTCCGTAGCTGGAACGAGAGTCCATGATCGTTACAAACTCGTGGAAGTGAATCATACTCGAACCTACTCTCAATATGACCCATTTATACTTGCACAACAAGCTCATCAAGTTTATTTTGCATCTCTTCCGAGCACAAGTAATGATAGACAATAAAAGCAATGGTGGGCCGTTTTTAAAACAAAGGCACGATCAGAAGTTGATACATTTTTTTTCCAAGAAGAGGTTGTATCAGAAACAGTTTTGTCCCCAGTTGATCATGATGAAATTATTTATGCAAATGAGATAGAAGCGGAGGAGGAGTTAGAAGAGGAAGAAGAAGAGAATGATAAGGAGAGGGATGAGATAGAAGAGGGGGAAGAAGAAGAAGAGGAGGAGGAAGAAGAAGAAGAAGAAGAAGAAGAAGAAGAAGAAGAAGAAGAAGAAGAAGAAGAAGAAGAAGAAGAAGAAGAAGAAGAAGAAGAAGAAGAAGAAGAAGAAGAAGAAGAAGAAGAAGAAGAAGAAGAAGAAGAAGAAGAAGAAGAAGAAGATGAGGATGATGATGATGATGAGTAAGAGAAGGTATTGAAAGTATACATATCAAAATTTGGAAACAATTATTAGCGTTTTATTTTTTTCTTTTATACCTGTTTATTAGGTTTTTTTTTTTGTATCTTATAATAATTATCCTGTAATATTTGCTAACACTTTTTAATCAATTGTAGTACACATGGCTCGTGGAGGAGGTAGGCAGCGCGGAGGCTATAGTGAGGGAGGTAGTAGCTCAGGAGAGCGGGAGGAGGACGTTGACCGTTCTACTACGGAGGTGAGTGAGGAGGAGGAGGAGGAGGTTGGTGTACCCCGACATACTGACGGCAGGATGATCCTTGATCCGAATGGTCTATGGTAATTTTTTATTCATTCTATTTTGTAATTTTTTTATTTAGTAATAAATGACTTTTTTTAGACATATGTTAATTATACATTATTTTTTATTCCTATATAATTATGTTTTTAACATGTTTGATTTCAGGTTTAGAAGTCAAACAGTTGTTCGTGGTGTGACTAATAGCACCCAAGAGAACATGACACACGGCGTTACTTGTTGGAGTAACGCTAGTGATGAAGATAAGGAGATGTGGTTCAACAACTTCCGGGTATCTATTTATAAAATATATATTATTAAATATAATTTATTTATTCTTTTTACCTTATTATTAATTTGTTTCTCATCTATGTGTTTACTTTTTGTAGCGTGTGTTCTATTGGCCAACCGACCTTGAGCGCCTAGTTTGGCAAAGGTATAATGACATTGGCAAGAAGAGGCTAAGGGACAACATGTATAAGGTGTCTAAGAGGAAGAAGGCGCCATCTTTCATGAAAGGTATTTAGTTTCTTTTAATACCCGTAATTAGTTAAAATTAATTACATATTTTGAAAATATATTAATTAATAATTGTTATTTTATTGATTACAGGTTCGTCATATGAGGAATATACCAAACCGGAACAGTCCCGAGTTCAAGGAAGCATCGGCCGGAACAAGATCAACAGGAAAGGAGGAGATAAGGACGCGGAAGTTGAGCCTACTCATTATGAAGGGTCTCAATCTTTTCATGATCGTGTGGTGTTAGATGTAAGTTATTTGTCTTAGCTTTTAATTTAATAGTCTTCTAATTTAATTAGTCTCATTAATTATCATGTTTGAGTAACAATTTCCTTGTTTTTTTTTCCGGAAGACCAAGAAGAATAAGGGTAAGGTACCCACGATTGTTGATCTCTTTGTTGACACTCACGCAAAGAAGACAAGCAAGGGCAAGTTGATCTTCGCGAAGGAAAAAGATCAACAGTTATATGTAAGTGTCAAAAAAAAAAATTTCTTAGCTTTTTAAAGTATATGTTTTATCAATTTTTAGATAAGTAACCTCTAACCATTAATGTTTTATCAATTTTTTAGGAACAATTCCTTGTCCGTAGGAAGAACAACCCGGAAATTGATGACAATGAGCTATGGTTTGATCTTGTTGAGGGGTTCCAAAGAGGAGATGTGTATGGAGCCGGGTCGGCAAAGGAGATTTTCTACCCTCCTACAAGAAGAAGAGGGTCAATTTCCTCCCAACAACAACCTTATACCCCAAGTGTCGTGAGTGTGCTCCAAGCTCAATTAGCCGCCAGGGAGAGGCAGGATGCCGAGAGGGAGAGGCGGGATGCCGAGAGAGATTATGAAATTCGGAGGATGAAGGAGGAAATGGAACGGATGAACTCCTTCTTCGCCAATTGCAACACGGGTGGCGCCGCAACCAAAGGATCCTAGAGATCCTAATTTTGGAGGTGGTAGTGGAGCGGGAGCAAGTTTCCCTGTTATGTAGTTTTTTAGAGAACATGTTATTCCCGGATAATGTTAGATGACCAAAACTCGTAGAACTCGTAGTTGTGTGTATGGAACATGATTTTCTTTATCAAGTTTGGTTGTGTTGGCTTCCCATGTGTTCTCTGCTGGAAGTGTTGGTTTATTTGCAGGTTTTTACGTATTTGGCTAGGTCAAAAACGATTTTTAGGCTAAAAAAATGTAAATTTGGCGACGGATACTGGGCAATTGGCGACGGGAAACCGTCGCTAAGTTTCTGATCATGAATTAATTTTAGGGTCATTGGCGACGGGAAACAGTGCATTTGGCGACGGAAATCAGTCGCCAAAATGGCGAAAAAAACGATCGCCAAAATGGCGACCAAAATCGTCGCCAATTCGAATATATGGAGATGACGTGGATTGTAAAAAGGCGACTAATGATGATCGCTAAAAAGGCGACTAATGACATCGCCAATTTTGGCGACAATTTGGTCGCCCGCTTTAAAAATTCATCGCCAAAATTGGCGACTAAGGCCTGTCGCCAAAAGCGACCAAACCTAGCTACGAAGTGCGGGCGACGGGCCTTAGTCGCTTTATTCTTAATGGCGACTGTTCTCAGTCGCCTTATATGGTCGCCAATTACCTTATTTGTTGTAGTGTTTCTCACGCTCCCCTTTGCTCTCGCACCGCAAATTGACTTGGTGCTGGAAGGACCGAGGCAGCGGATAATCCCCTGGAACCTCAACATACACCCACCGTGACTTCCAGCCCTTGCAGGAAGTAAGCTTGGGGACGGTGATATAACCTGGCTCGGTCTGTATGCTATACCACCCCCTGCCACCTTGGACATTCAGTCGAAGGTGATGAAGCCGGCGGAATAGGTTCACCGTTGGGGCCTCCCCCTTAAATTGGCACAGCCACACAAAGCCAACAATCGTCCTGATGGCCAACGGATGCAGCTGCGCCACAGCGACGTTCATTGCTTTAATTATGGCAGCAACGTATGTATTGAGAGGAAACCGGAGCCCATACTCCAGGTGTCTCATGTATACGCCGATACAACCCGGGGGAGGGCAACAGATGGCCTGACCCTCTCTAGGAATAACAATCTTATACTCCCCGCCGAAGGAGAAGTGATGTTCGAAAAAGTCAGGACCAGAACAACTGGCGAACTTGTTGGTCCAAGCACGATCAGGGCCAATCTTACAGACGTCGTCGTGATCCAGGAGATGCGGCCTCTCCTCATCGGAATGATTCATTTCCTCATCATCACCGTCATCATCACCATCATCATCATCCGAGAAATCCTCCAAATACTGATCGTTAACTTCAGGAGAAGGAGACCTAGGGCCCCTTGACCTTATCGGGACGGCGGCCAGTGCCTCCTCTTCATCAAGGCGCGACGGGGAACCCCCCGGCGCAGGATTACTAGGTCCGACATCACCAGAAGACATGTTCACAACAAAAACTTAAACAATTAAAAGTTGGAAAATTTGTTTGTTTACCTTGGGAAGAGTGTTACGCCGAGTAACGCTTCGAAGACTAGAGAGAAGTTTCGTCAAAGAAAACTAAGCGAGAAGAAGAAAATTTTTTGAGAAAATGAATTTGGAAGGCCAAATTCAGGGGCTAACTCTCCTATTTATAGGGCAAAGCCCACTCAATCCGACCAATCAGGGCAAAGCCCATGAAGCGTCAACCAATCAACACCGAGACACGTGTCAAGCATGCAGCCACAGAATGTCAATCGTCACAACAGTTACCAATCTTCTTTGACACGCTACTTAGCGGAATGCCAATCGACGTATCTTCTTCAACACGCTCCTTGTTATCTACTTGCCAAACGGCCAGCTGATCAACCAAGCTTGGCAGCACCGGCCGGGGGCAATCAAAACATCCGACACTCTCAACCTTGGACCCGCCGGCCAGCGACACCTTATTTTCCATATTTGATGTCCATTACACACCCATGTGGAGGGGGGATATGGTACGGCCTGAACAGAAGCAAGCCGAGGAAGAAGAAGCCGGGGAAGAAATTTCAACTTGCGCAGAATACGCTCAACACTCATCGAAGGTCCATACCACGGCATAGACTATGCTGGGGGCAAATTGATGGGGCATATTCTGCACCCGCTGACCGAGTCAACACATTGAGCAAGGTCAAGGATCAAAAGACGACAAGTCAACATGTTAGACCGCCTAACCGACGCGCTGTCGGCCGATCACTGGGTCTCGGCCAGCAACTAGCGGCCGGGACACACATCCGCGTACTCATATCCAAGACCCCTCGGCATGGAGTCAACAGGGCCCGCCGGCCTTCCATGGGTCCCTCGGCCGAGGGTAGATCAGTCTTTCCACCTGCTAGCCACTTGGCCACTTGGCCACTACGTGACAAAAGGTGAAAGTCTATAAATACTCCTCAACCCTCATTGAGGAAAGGATCCCAAAATATAACCTAAACACCTCATAATCTGGTAATATCTTCCTTATCTCTCTACAATATATACTTCGCCAAGTAACACACAACTTAATCCCTTTAAGTTTACTGACTTGAGCGTCGGAGTGAGTTCGCTCGGTACAAAGCCGAGCCCTCAGTTTGTTCATTGTTTCAGGAGAGACCGAAAGGAGGATTCAATCAAAGACGTCATTCTACAAGCCACGAGTGGTAACAAATAGCTGCTTCGGAATTACACCCGGAACATTTTTTAATACTATTCTCCCAAATAAACGATTGTTACATTTATTCATAGATATACATCACTCTCACTCGTCACGAAAGCTTACAACCGACTGGTTAATCATAAAAGTATATAAATGAAGCGATGATAAATTAAACTAGATTTAGGTCAAAGTAGGCAAATTAAACCCTCTGAAACAAATGTAATTATAATTAAAATAAATGAAGCGATGATATTTTAGCTTTCTATATCAGATCAAAGTAAGAGCTGTTATGTCATAGGGTACAAAATTATGGACTCTTGAGTCGTGAAGAACACCCTTATTCATGTAAGACTGATTTACAAAAATTTATTATAGGATCTTCTAATAATCACATTTACCTACTAATAAAATTACGTTTACACTACTACAAATTCAGGCAACTACAACGCCCCTTTAACAACGCTTATTCACGAAAATCACCATAAGACGTTGTAGAATGGATGGCGCGAATTTTACTAAACTTAATTACAACGGTTATGTTTTGATAACCGTTGTTATAGGTTTTAACAACGGGTCAAACTTGTACAACCGTTGTTAATATAAAAACTAATAACAACAGTTTACTCTGTAATACAATATAACCGTTGTTAATAATTTGGCAGAAAGTTAGTGAAAAGTAATTACAACGGTTATATATAAACCCGTTGTTAATAATTTTTAACAACGGTTTTCTAAGGACCCGTTGTTAATATATTCTTTAATGACAACGGGTTTATGTGTAAAAACCGTTGTCAATACTTTCCATAATATAAACCACACAAACACAGATCAGCTACAGCCACAAACACAAACCTAACACAAATACAAACACAAACATACACAAACACAAACACACACTTTCTCATCGTCTCTTTCTCTCTTAATCTCTTTATCATCGTCGCTTTATCATCTTCGTCACTGTTGTTGTCATCATCTATTACTTTCTCTAATTATCAGGTAAATATGTATCGCTTTATATGCATGGTTTTAGGTTTTGTCATCTACGTCATTATTTTCTTTCTCTAATTATTTTATTTGCATGTGTTTTTATCGATCATTATTGTTCTTTCTTTAAGTATTATTCGCTTAATTAGTTTTGTCACTGTTGTTTTTCTGTGTTTGTTAGCTTGTAAAACAAATTAAATAAAATAAAACAAAGAAGAAGATGATGGAGAGGAATGCATAATAAACTTAATTAATTAATATATAAATACATAAAAAATGAATTACATTGCTAAAAATGCAATTCTTAGATATGCATAGAGAGTCTTATTCTCTTCTATGATATCCATCCTCTCCTCCTTTGCTATTTGGAAGTTTCGTTCCGCAGTTGTTATATCGTCATATAGCTGCATTATCTGCTGCTCTGTCAAGCCATTTTTTTTGGCGTCCTTGAGTGCGATCCGAGCTTCCTCAAGGTAGCTCCTGAACCTGCTCTCGATGTCCAGCAACCGGCGGATGAAACTCTTGTTGTACTCGGTCATAATGCATGTATTACAGATGCTATCATTCATTGTTGAAGGAAGTTTGGAGTTTGTTTTAAAGATTTAGGGTTTGGAGTTTAGGACGTGGAGATAGTGATACAACGGAATGGTTATTGAGATAATGCATGAATTTATACTTAGTAATGTGTCGTTTGAGTTGTTTTTTAATTAATATATGTTTAGGAAGTTGTGCCAAATCTTATAACCCTTCTCATTCCATATATTATTGTGTCCTTTCATATGCAGGGATTTGACAGTAATAATGCATATTATGCATCAGAATTGCAGTAATAATGCATGCATCTAGTAATATATAATTTATTTATTTATTTTTTAAAATCAACAACAAAGGTTTTAAAAAAAAAAACCGTTGTCTTTAGTTATAACAACGGTTTTTTCTAGTGTAACCGTTGTTATAAGTTTTCCACCAAAATTTAGTCACACTTTCCACAACGGTTTTTTCCACTTTAAACCGTTGTTAATAGTTTTCACAACGGGTTACTTAGAAAAACCAACCGTTCTTAAAACCTTTAACAACGGATGCTTTAACAACGTCCGCTTTTTTATATAACAACGGTTTTTAACCGTTGTTATAGCCTGTATCTGTAGTAGTATTAGATCCATTTAATATAGAACGGCTTATACACGACTATCAGAAGAAAGATGACCAAAAAGTTATCCGTCAGACAGTCCCTTTGTAATTGGGTAATAGTGTTACCGTTATTTTTCTAAATGTAAATCTACTCAAATACTGACAAGTGGCAATGTTCTTCTTAAAGTGGTGTTCAACTGTCACTTTTATGGTTTCCTTTGATTCAATTTGCACAACTTACAGCAATTTTTACCAACGTTTGTGGTGTCCTAGAACACTCCTTGTCAGTACGTCCCTCCGCCACTGCTAGTGGTTAAGAGTTACACGCTCTAATTTAAATGACCAAGGTTCAAACATTAGTATCCTCTGTCAACCCTTAAACCCTAACCCTAAATAACAAAACTTTGATTGATATTATAGGACTGTAGTATATATATAGTTTCATACTTTTATAGAAAGTTTATGGTCTTTTCGACTGAAAGGACTGAATTGAAATGAAATGCATGAAATTGAAACTGAACTGAATTGAATGAAGTGAACTAAGACCCTTTTCATTTGGACTTAATAATATATCTGAAGTGAACTTATTGAGCTAAAGTTTGGTGAATTGAATTAATTGGAGCTAAACTTTTTTGAACCTAACTTATAAGAGTTGAACTGAACTTAAAGGAGCTGAAATTTTGTGAACTGATTTTATAAAAGCTGAATTCAACTTATAGAAGGTGAACTTGTAGAAAAAAAAAAGGTATAAAACTAACCTGTTATGAACTGAACTGAATTTAAACGAAATGACTTTAAGTCCAAAAGAACATGATCTAGGAGTTAGCCTGAGTAGATAGCTGAACAAAATGAACTAATAGGATATAAATATATTAGTGAGTTTCAACCATCACCTTAAGGTTTAGGTTGATACGGTGCATCTTAACATGGTATGTAAGGCACTAACCACTCTTCAAGCCCAAAGGGCATTTGAGTGAGAGGGGTATTAGGATATTAAATATTAATTGGACCGCAACCATCACTTAAGGAATTTGGTTGAGATGGTCTTTTTAATATGGTATCAGAGCCAGGGTGACTAATAATAAGTGGAATTTCAGCATATGGTACGGGGGAGCTTGTATACTAACCACTCTTTAAATCTAATTAGCATTCAAGTGAGCGGACCTAATAAACTATAAATATATTTATATCATATTAGAAACTGACTTGAATAGAATCGACACGAAATTAATTTCGAAAGCACAAGGTAACAAGCGAAAATTTTGCAATTGAAATGCTACTATTGTGGATTTAGAAGCATGAAATGCATGTAGTCTAAAAAACAATACTTCGATAGGCAAAATTGACATCAAACCGATTTTGTTATCAAGTTCTGTACGTATTTTTTGTCATGAAACTTTGATGATATGAGTTGTTTGGTACGCATCTTTGTCACTTATGAAATGAATGCACATGAAAAATGAAAAATGAAAAATGAAAAATTACGAGTATTTTCTTTCCAAGTCAATTGTGGAATTTACGATTTGTTAAACACTTGATTATCTTTGAACAACGACTTCTTTTCCTTTTTGTTTTTGTTTTTTCTGAAAGTCTTTAGCTCTTCATTCCAAGTGCCATTGAATTCTGAGCACTTTGTTGATAGTCCGCACAACGTAAAAAAAAGGAAACAAAAGTCTATAGTCGTTGAGGAGAAAAAAAAAAGGAGAATTATAACAACCTAAAATCAGTCCGACACGTTTACGACCCCACACCTGATACGAACAGTGATCCGAACTTTACCCAAATGAACTCATCATGATATTGTCCGGAATAGATCGATGACCTGGAAACTATTAAGCTACTTAATACGGAGTATTGATCAAATGAAGTGATTTACTCTTTAGATTGATGTTTTTGTCTTAATAATAAATAACTAAACAAAAAAAATAGACAAATACTAAAATTAACATTAAAAATTGAAGTAATATGATAAAGTAACTAGACCCGATCCAAACCCGACCCTTGATTATGAATTAATGACCGACCCGAACTCAACTCGACCTAATAAGATAAACTTAGCCGAAATAACCCGAACTTAAAATAATCCGACCCAAACACAACTTGACTGACCTGATTATCACCTTCACCCCTACGGCCCTACCTTCTAACATGTCGTTGTATTGTATTGACCCTTCATAATAAACAACCAAAATAAAAATAGAACTTCTTATGCATGGCGAGGAGGTTGTGGCATCAAGTATATACTCTTATTTTGTAGGTCCACAAGTGCTACCAAGTGCCGTCAACCGTGACCACAACGGTCAGACCACCACAACAATTTTTTTTATTAAGATCTAAGACTCAAAAATAATAAAATAAACAACAGGTCTCTCTTAAGACGAATTTATCCGTCTTAATATTAAAACAGATTAAATAAAACTCTCACTTGTATAAATGAAATAAATATTTTGTTAGTTTTTAGGCATATTTTTTTCTCATCTATGTCACTACTGATAAAACCGTCTTAAGCAAAATTTTGGGTAAAATAAAAGCATTAATCACGTAAAAATTAGGGACCCATTAATAGACATAATATCTAAAGTTGAATACTATAAAAGGACGACACTACTCTTCCTCCAACGTCCAACAAAATAACAAAGTAGTGCACAAATTTTGGTGTTCTACATCTCGTCTTTCATTTTCATTCAGGTATTCTCCCACATTGCATTTTTTCAGATCTCAATTCATTTTTATCATTGTTTACATCGATTTAAAAAAAAAAAAATTAAAATCATCAAATTATATTTGCATTGTTGTTTTATATTCATGTGATTCGAGTTGTTTTTTTTTTCGTTTTCTTAATCGATGTTGTATCGAAGGTTGGGTTGTCCTTTCGAATGAAGATCTTATGTTACGTCCTATTAATGAATGAATTTATTAGAATCGTGATCCAGGAAAAAAAAATATCGATTATTTATTTATAGTGTTCGTTTATATTACATCAGAAAAACATCTATATTTATAGGTAGAGTGTCATAGCTAAAATGTTAACTATCATATCATTTTACGTTGTGTTATTATAACGAGATCTGAATCCATCAATATATTATATATGGAGTAGTCCGTATCTTTTTAACAATACCAAACGTTAAATTTGTTGTTTAATTTCATGAATTAATGACAAAAGATTATTCAAATAATAGTACTAGGTTATCATTACAAAAATCAATGATATTTGGAAACTAGATTACATTGTTGGTACAACTTTATTATTGTCCCCCCTTGATAATTAATTTGTGATATTAAGCATTATATGGCACATGGCTAGTACTCCCTAGTCCCTAACTCTTTACCAAAGACTCAAGTATTATTATTATTATTATTATTATTATTATTATTATTATTATTATTATATATCGATTTTTCTAATATGTGCCCTAAATTCTAAGGACACGTATTAAAAATCTAATTAAAGAAAGAATCAGAAGAATTTCCTCCCTATTTCAGCTTGATTTGAAAGAAGAATCGCTATTATATTATACTACGTCGCAAATTTGTAACCCCTCTACCTGAAATTACACTAATGTAGCATTAGTTTTTCAAAGGAAATAAATATTATCGATTTGTTAAATTAATTACTCGATTTCCTTTCTATTTCAGCTAGATTTGAAAGAAAGATGGGTGCAAGTGAAGAGATGATTAAACCAAGAGCACCAACTGAAAAACCACCATTTACACTTAGCCAAATCAAAAGAGCAATCCCACCACATTGCTTCAATCGTTCATTAATACGTTCGTTTTCTTATGTTTTCTATGATTTAATTGCGATTTTTCTTATTTACAATATTACCAATAAATACATCGACCTTTTACCAAAACCCGTATCCTACATTGCTTGGGCCATTTACGCAATGGCCCAAGGTTGTATCATGACCGGTCTTTGGGTCCTAGCCCACGAATGTGGTCACCACGCGTTTAGTAACCACCGATGGCTTGATGACACAGTCGGGTTAATCCTCCACTCATTACTCCTAACACCCTATTTCTCATGGAAATTAAGTCACAAACGACACCACGCAAACCATAACTCGTTAGAAAAAGACGAGGTTTTCGTCCCTAACACTATAGACCACATTCCTTGGTACACAAAATATTATCAAAACCCGATTGGACGGGTTATTACCCTTTCAATCTCATTAGCCCTTGGTTTACACATGTATTTTCTCTTCAATTTTTGTGGTAGAAAATATGCTCGATTTACGAGCCATTATGACCCGAATGCCCCAATCTACTTGAACCATGAAAGGCTCCAAATATACCTATCGGATATCGGAGTTATAGCCGTGGGCTACGGTCTCCTTCACCTTTGGGCCGCTAAAGGGCTTTTGTGGGTCCTATGTGTATATGGAGGCCCATTACTAGTAATGAATGGTTTTATTGTTATAATTACTCTGCTTCATCACACACACCCTTCACTACCTCACTATGAATCATCCGAATGGGATTGGTTACGAGGCGCATTGGCGACAATGGACCGAGATTATGGAGTACTGAACCGGGTTTTCCATCATATTACCGATACTCACATTACTCATCATTTATTCTCTACCTTACCTCATTATCATGCCGAAGAGGCCACAAAGGCGATTAAGCCGATTTTGGGAAAGTATTACCAATTCGACTCGACTCCATGGTACAAGGCATTGTGGAGGGAATACAAGGAATGTGTTTATGTGACAAATGATGTTGTTGGAAAGAATAATGGTGTGTTTTGGTACACTAACAAGCTTTAAATTAGGTCATAATAATTAAGTATACACAATATGATGATTAATGTAGAGTTTGAAATCTTGTTTAGGCGTTGTGTTGTTGCAATCTTCACAATAACATGAGTTATGGTAATTTTTTATGTTTAATGGGTTAAATTAGTTTTTAGTTAATTTTATCATAATTTTAATGTAAGTGTAATGCAATTCTATTATGATAAATAATATCAAACGAGGGATATGTGTATGTCTCTTGTCCTACATCTTTTTCGAGGATTTTCATTTTTCAGATACGGGTTCAGTCTCATTCATCATTTTATCATAAAATTGTCACATTTATCTTATCTTAATTGGGAGAGGCCGATCACCCATATTCTTAATGACCACTCGTAAAAACTTCAAACAATCGTGTTGAGAAATAAAGCATACATGAGCACTTAGATAAGCTCGTAAGGGACTATTATAATTCAATAAGAGGTTTTGTGTTCGAGTTTTGAGAATCGCACGGAGCAGTGTTTAATTCCTTGCGAGAGGGCAATATTACCCTTGTGGTCCAAACTAATTCGAATTCAGACTAAACGGTGTATAACTTAAAAACGAGAGAGAAATTTAGTAAATTACTCCGTACCCTTTGTCCGGACTTCCGGTTATTTGTTGTCCTATTTCATTTTGGTATCTCAGTCAATTGTTATCCTTTCTATTTTAAAAATGAATTTGATGAGCAATTTGATCATTCACACTCAATTTGGTCCACTTGTCATTTAGTAATCGGCATCCTCCTCTTTCCTTGGGTTTTATGCCAAAACAAAGGACAACAATTGACCGAAACGGAGGAAGTATTTCCGAGTATTAACTTAACATTGTTGGTCTGTTGGTAGAAGTACGGGGTATATTACAATTAGTTGTAATATTTGAGCTTAAATGTACAATTTCTAAGGTTTATTATAAAGTTTATGAACTCATTTATGTAAATGTTAGCTCAAAAAATTATACTCCCTTCAATTTTCTATGTTATTCTTTTTCCCTTTCCATCCAATTTCATTGATATTCCCTTTTTTCTTTTTGGAACAAGTTTGTGTGGTCAAAAATCAATTATATGTGGGGTTATGTATATCACGTGGTTCAAATTGATTCTCTTAATTCTTGAGCAAAAAAAAAAAAGAAAAGAGAACAACATAGGAAATTGGAGGAAGTAATTTTTAAACATAAGCTCAAATATTACAACTAATTGTAATATATTTAAGCTCAAATATTACAACTAATTGTAATATTGTTGTTCTGTTGTACACGTTAGGAAAACCGTTTAAAAATTATATATATCACTAATCTTATCTTTATTAATTCAGAAGACAATACTCAATCCAGGTCGTGCACTCGTGCCACGTCATTAATTTAGTTTTTTTTTTGGAAATACATGTTATGGTGGGACCCGTTAGTGTGCAGTGTATTTATATCTTCAGAAATCCGGCTATACAAACATGCGACAAATTCCGTCTTAGAATAAATACTATGAAATAATTTTATATATTCCGAATAAATGAAATTAATGGCATATAAGCGGAATGAATTACAAATCGGAATAAATGAAACTAATTACAAATAAATGAATTACATAATTTAAAATAATAATAATAATAAAAAAAAAAATTACATAATTACGAGAAGGAATTACATTTAATTACAGGATTGAATTACATATAATGCGAATAAATTACATGCATAATTTTTAAAAACTAGATAGTACGATATATTTTTTTTAAAAAAAATATCATTTGTTATTTCCTCTTAAATCATTGCATGTGAACACGTATTTGTAACAAGTTTAAGCATTAATTATGTAGATCGCTGATTTAGACCAACTAGATAAGTACAACAGAAATGCAAAAAAAAAAAAAAAAAAAAAAAAAAAAAAAAAATACATCCAAAAACATTAATACCGGCCCAAAAACATACCCGTGCAATCTTGCACGGGTTTAAAACTAGTTATCTACAAATGTATATTGTAGATTTGTAGGTGGGCACTATAAATTTTCCTTCCAACTATTGTACAACCTTGACAGTATTTTACTAATTTTGTAAGAAGGTGGGTAGAATGAAGGGCGTAATTAAAATTTCTTCCCACTTGAAAGGCAACATAAATGTTCCTTCCAACTTTCTAAGCAAAACAAATACGAGTAGATTGAAGTTTGAACCCGAAAAAACAATTTGAAACATTTAATTGAGTATCTACATAGTATAAAAGATGTGTTTTTTCTTGCCTTCCTATTGGTTCCTTATTTTGAGGGAAAAAAAATTGACAATTGGAAGTTAATTAGAACGTGGGATTGAGAGGTTTAATTGCTTTCCATTTTACATTTTAGATTAGATTACATAAACTTTATATACATTCATATATTCATATGTAAAAAAAGCTTATGATAAAAAAAAATTAGTTACATTCAATCTTACAGTAAAAATAATAAAATATAAAAAAGTAGAAATTTGCATAAAAAATCTTATATTAAACGACGACAAATTAATAATAATAAATTAAAATTCCAAAAAAATTGACTTCTTGAATACCTTGACAGATAAAATTAAAATGTACACAAGCAAATTCATATTGTCATACATCCTTATACATAAAATTAACATAGGCCCGGATTTTAATATATATATTTATGGAAAAAAACCCAAAAAATTCAATTTTTTTTACTCCAAATAAATGTGATCAACTCTGATTTGATGATGAAATAATTTTATGTTAATAATCACATCATATAATAAGAATTCGATACTTGATGTAACGTATAAGTGGTTAAATCAGATTTTACAACCAAATTAATAAACCGATTAATTCCTAAATTAATAAGATAAATTTTCTATTTTTCCAAAATCAAATCATCACATTCATAATACATGAAAAAATAAGGTTGAAAAAAAAAACAAGATTCAAATAGCTTGAATGAATAATTTTAATAAAATGCACGTGACAAATCTAAATAACTACAGAAATGAGAAACGCAAATAATTTATTATTAATATTTTAAAAATGAATTATCAATTGCAAATATAAATTGCTATAAAATGGAGTACAAAATCTCATGAGAAAATGCTACGAAAAAAAATAAAATAAAAAAAGATAGATAATTTTATCAACCCTCCTAAAATGGATGGAATTCTTAAATTTTATCACATCATATAACATGTCGATGTTGTTCCCGTAAGGATGGATTAATGTTTTCTGTAAAGTAATTCAGAATGGGGAGAGTAAATATATACGGAGTAAGTGGTAAGGTAGTGAGGAAGAAAGTTGCGCATATGAGAAGTTGAAAGATGAGAGAATGTGAGTGAATGAGTGAAACACTATGGAGTATCGACACAGGAGGGTTTGTAGCTCATTAACATGGACGGGTCATCCACACTAAATTGTTGGGCTGATGAACCAAATTTAGTATTGGCAAATCAAGATTTTAATACCCAGATTTTTTTATATGTCGGCTTTTTTACTTCCGAGTCACTCATTTCTATGTCCAACAGTTCTTGATATATATGAGTAAATATTATGAAAATGTATAATCGTGTAAAAGCTCTTTATTTCTATAAAAGTTAGTAATCGTAGTTTTACAATTTTGGGTGAATATATTTTTGTATAAATTAAAGTTACACGCTCACCCCGTAAAACGAATATATTTAATCCCGTGCAATTATTGCACGGGCTTAAAACTAGTTTGATTGGAGACTTGGGATAAATAATTTGAATTGTAAATCGATACTTAAAATGAGAATGTAATCACATATATAGGTCTGATCCGTGTCTATTAGAAGGAGTATAAGATATAAGTAATTCATAACCACTTAATTCTCTAAGTTTCAGTTACTCGTATACGTTAATCTTATTAAAATACCACTCATAAATAATAATAATAAAAAAAAAAAAAATAACCGCAATGGAAAAAATAGTTATCAACTTAACAAAGGATGGTTGGAATTCAATCCTTGACCATTTACAATTTTGTCATATGCTTGTATCAATATCATCATTGATCATCCTCCCATATTGACCTTTAAAGAAAAGAAGATAAACATATAAAAATGGTATACTTTTTTAATAGGGAATAAACGTTTTAACCATGAAACAATAAACAATAAAGGTAAATAAATAATCAAAAATAACAAAACATTTTTACTTACTTTATACGGGGTATATTTTTCTTTTGCCTATTAATGTCAACATTTACTCTATGGTATCAAATATAAGATAAAACTCTCGTGTTTCTAAGTTCTAACTCACACTCGATTATAGGATAGACATAACACCACTTATAAATTAGAATGGGACGTACATTTCGTATTTTCATAGTTAAGATTATCATCTTATTCGTTACTCCCTCTTTCCCGGTTATTTATTTGTCTTTTCTTCTGACACGATGGCCAAAGAGAAAGAAGCCATTTATACTTTTGATTAATAGACGACAAATGATTAAAACGGAGGAATATTTTACTCCCTCTGGCTTTTATTTTTCTTCTCGTTTCTCTAATATATGTGAGGAGTATTATAATGAAATGGGAAGAAAACAGCAAGCCGGAGGGAGTACTAACTATGAAACAAAGAGAATATTACTCATTTGGAAAAGATTTATGTTATTATGCATAATATTAAATTGGTAGGTCCACAAGTGCGGGCCGATGACTATGACAAGTAGTACTAAGATGACCCCGCACACACCGGTCTCACCCGCAAGAAATCAATAGTGTACCGTTGAATTGAAACAAAGTAAACGATAATGCCTAATTTGTTGAGCACAAACACTAGTATAAAAGTGGATCTTCCCATTTTCTTCAAGACCATGAAAATAAGTGGAGCATAACATCATAGTCAAGCACAAGTCCATAGCTACTAATTTTTTTGGAGTTCTTGCTTCAATTTACAATAATCAATATCCCTAAGGTATAATGTTATAACTTTCATCTTTTAATGTTTGACTGTATATACGGTAATAGTTTTTGAAATTTTACAATGTCTTAGATTAATTTTACAATGTATTTGTATACCGTGTTAAAAGTATTCTATACCATGCTATCAAATATGAGCACCATTTTTGTATCTCACTCATGTGTGAGTATAATGTGTCTTGAAATTATTGCTGATGTTGTTTCTATCGACTTTATGTTGAATTCTCTTTAATTGAAACTATAATATCCCTAAAAATAAAATAAAATTAGCAACCTTATATTTCAAATAAATGTAAGTTCTTATATTAGCGCTTGATAAAATAATCAAATGTTAGATAATACCGATAATTATAACTGCTTTTAGTTTATTTACATTGCAAACATAGTATGACATTCCATTATATTAATAAATACAGCTTACTTCGTTTGTTCTATCAAAAATGAAATATTATTCTTATTCATTCGTTTGTCTATTCAAATTCACTTCTTAAAGTTGAGCTGCCTGAAATGAACTACAGGAATAAGAACTAACAATTGTTGATCATTTTCTTAAAATAATGTGTAATTTTAACACGGTTGTGAATAATAAATAATCTGAACTACTCTAACCGTATTTTCTATTTGTAAAAAAGAACAAAATATGACCGATTCACTTTATTTCTTGTACTTAATTATCATATCCAATTAACTTTATTTTGTGAAATTGACCATTTTCCCATTCTATATTTCAGTTAGCAAAAAAAGAAACAATGGGAGCAAGTGCAAAAACAATTCCACCAAGAGCACCATCACAAAAACCAACTTTTACACTTGGTCAATTAAAAAGAGCAATCCCACCACATTGTTTCAATCGGTCCATATTACTCTCTTTTTCCTATGTTATCTATGATTTAATTGCTATATTCATCCTATATAATATTTCCAATAAATACATAGACCATCTACCAAAACCCTTAACCTACATTGCTTGGACCATCTATGCAATAGCTCAAGGTTGTATCATGACCGGAGTTTGGATCCTAGCTCACGAGTGTGGTCACCAGGCTTTTAGTAACCACCGCTGGCTTGATGACACGGTCGGATTAATCCTTCATTCATTACTCCTAACACCCTATTTCTCATGGAAATTAAGTCACAAACGACACCATGCAAACCATAACTCGTTAGAAAAAGACGAGGTTTTCGTCCCTAATACTAAAGAACACATTCCTTGGTACACAAAATATTACCAAAACCCGTTTGGACGAGTTATTACACTTTTTATCTCATTAACCTTAGGGTTACATATGTATTTACTATTCAATTTTTGTGGGAGAAATTATGCTACATTTACTAGCCATTATGACCCATATGCACCAATATACTCGAATAACGAGAGGCTACAAATATTCATTTCTGACGCCGGAGTTTTAGCCATGGTTTATGGGCTTTTCCGTCTATGGGCCGTCAAAGGCCTTGTTTGGTTGATTTGTGTATATGGAGGCCCATTACTTGTAATGAATGGGTTCATTGTGGTGATCACATTGCTTCACCATACACACCTTTCACTACCTCATTATGAATCGTCCGAGTGGGATTGGTTAAAAGGCGCATTGGCGACTGTTGACCGAGATTATGGGGTACTGAACCGGGTTTTTCATCACATCACGGACACTCATGTTACGCACCATTTGTTCTCTACCTTACCACATTATCATGCCGAGGAGGCTACAAAGGCGATTAAGCCGATTTTAGGGAAGTATTACCAATTTGATGGGACTCCATGGTACAAGGCTTTGTGGAGGGAATACAAGGAATGTGTTTATGTGACAAATGATGAGGTTGAGAAGAATAATGGTGTGTTTTGGTACACTAACAAGCTTTAATTCTTAAGTGTATACCCACAACAAGTCCGGTTATATAAGTTCAGTTCGGTTTTTGTTGTTGTAGAGTTTGTGTTTTTGTTTTGACTTGTATGTGTGGTGTTGTAATTTGCATCAGTTCTACCCTAATTGTATGATTTGTATGCAATTCAATTGATAATAAAATATCATTATTATATATCTAATTTAGTAGAAATAAAAAAAACTTTATAAGTCGTGCATTTAATGCACGGGGTCTAACCTAGTTAAAAAATAATTGCGATTGAAAAAATAGTTAACAACTTAACAAAGGATGGTTGGAATTCAATCCTTGACCATTTACAATTTTGTCATATGCTTGTATCAAAATATCATCATTGATCATCCTACCATATTGACCTTTAAAAAAAAGAAGATAAGCATATAAAAATGGTATACTTTTTTAATAGGGAATAAACGTTTCAACCATAAAACAATAAACAATAAAGGTAAATAAATAATCAAAATAACAAAACATTTGTACTTACTTTATACGGAGTATATTTTTCTTTTGCCTTCAATTAATGTCAACATTTACTCTATGGTATCAAATATAAGATAAAACTCTCGTGTTTCTAAGTTCTAACTCACACTCGATTATCGGATAGACATAACACCACTTATAAATTAGAATAGGACGTACATTTCGTATTTTCATAGTTAACATTATCATCTTATTCGTTACTCCCTCTTTCTCGGTTATTTATTTGTCTTTTCTTTTGACATGATGACCAAAGAGAAAGAAAGAACCCATTTACAGTTGTGATTAATAGACAACAAATGATTAAAACGGAGGAATATTTTACTAACTGTGAAACAAAGAGAATATTACTCATTTGGAAAGATTATGTTATTATGCATAATAATATTAAATTGGTAGGTCCACAAGTGCGGGCCGATGACTATGACAAGTAGTACTAAGATGACCCCGCACACACCGGTCTCACCCACAAGAAATCAATAGTGTACCGTTGAATTGAAACAAAGTAAACGATAATGCCTAATTTGTTGAGCACAAACACTAGTATAAAAGTGGATCTTCCCATTTTCTTCAAGACCATGAAAATAAGTGGAGCATAACATCATAGAGTCAAGCACAAGTCTATAGCTACTAATTTTTTTTTGGAGTTGTTGCTTCTTCAATCTACAATAATCAATATCCCTAAGGTATAATGTTATAACTTTCGTCTTTCAATATTTTACTTCCTCCATTCCATTCATTTATATACATTTGCTTTTTGGACACTATTCATATGTGGGGAGAATCATCGATATATCTTCCGATATATAACATAAAAAATAGTCATGTGAGATCATGTTTGAATTGTCTTCCCGACTACATTGTGAATATCAAATTTTTATAATTTTTATTAATATGTAACTAAAGATATGAACAAAAGAAAACGAGCATGAATACACGTGTATAAAGCAAATGTATAGAAATGAATGGAATGAAGGAAGTATAACTTTGACTGTATACACGATAATAGTTTGTGAAATTTTACAATGTCCTAGATTAATTTTACAATGTATTTGTAATAGTTTTTTGCGGATTATGCTACTCATGTGTAAGTAGAATGTGTCTTGAAATTATTGCTCATGTTGTTTCTACCGACTATATGTTGAATTCTCTTTAATTGAAACTATTATTTCCCGAAAATAATGAAAATTAGCAACCTTATATTTTAAATAAATGTAAGTTCTTATATTAGCGCTTGATAAAATAATCAAATGTTAGATAATACCGACAATTATAACTGCTTTTAGTTTGTTTTCATTGCAAACATAGTATGACATTCCATTATATTTGATGGGGCATATTCTGCACCGCTGATCAAGTCAACATATTGAGCAAGGTCAAGGATATCCACAGCAAAGTCAACGACTTAGACAGTCTAGCCTATGCAATCCATCGGCCTGACACCTGGGGTATCGGCCTGGTAACTAGCCAGCCGGGATACATATCCGCGTACTCATATCCAAGACCCTCGGCCGGCCGGCCTGCCATGGGTCCATCGGCCGAGGGTAGAACGGTCTTTCCACCTACTAGCCACTTGGCCACTACGTGACAAAAGGTGAAAGTCTATAAATACTCCTCAACCTTCATTGAGGAAGGGATCCATAAATTAACCTAAGAATCACTATTCATCTGGTAATATCTTCCTTATCTCCCTATAATACATCCTTAGCCAAGTAATAACAACTTATCCCTCTAAGTTTACTGACTTGAGCGTCGGAGTGAGTACGCTTGGCACAAAGCCAAGCCCTCAGTTCGTTCATTGTTGCAGGAGAGGTCGAGAGGAACGATAGAGACGAGAGATCCAACTCAAGACATCATTCTACAAGCCACGGGTGGTAACAATACTTGCTCTGGAATTACACCCGGAACAATTGGCGCCGTCTGTGGGGAAAGACACTAGAAGCTAGTCACATTCATTCCCAAACAAAAAACACACACACACAAAAAACCCACCCCAAAAGCCAAGAAGATGTCGAAACAACAAGAGGCATTCGTGACTGACGAAATCGAATTCTACCAAGATGATACCGTCCACAAATTTGGAGTTGTGCAACCCTCCGCCGGTCAAGTGATCCAACCGGAGTACGGGATGCCAATAATACCAGACACTCCGCTGCCGCCGACCAGGTCACCATCATGGGGCATGTGGTTGACGCAAAGAAACCGAAGATGCTCCTGGACCTTGGGAGTACGCCGGCTCACACCGTCATGCCGACAAGAGCGGCGGAAACCGTCCAGAGACCAGGGCCCAAAATGTGACCCCAAGAAACTTGAACGGAGCATTAGGAGAAGCCGACCTGTCAAGACACCAGGGGGAGCCCAAAGTGGCCGTGGTAGACCTAAGTCCTTCTCGCACTCGTGAGAAGAGAGGCGTCGCCGCGGCACGAACGAGGCACGCCCCGGAGGAGCAAAAGAAGCCCAACTCGTCAGAGTTGGAGAAGAAGCCCGACTCACCAGAGTCGGAGGAGAAGTCCTTCTCGCTACGAGGGGAGAAGCCGGACTAGGAATGCGAGGAGCCGATCGCCGCGTGTCGTCCGACATGTGGTTAGACAGCCCCTCAGCGCCTACGTCCTAGATACCCCGGTGCCAACTAAGCTGAAGTTACCACCTATAGCATACAAAGGAGAAGGCGACCCAACCGACCACGTCGAGGCTTACGAGTCTCACATGTCCGTATGGGAGCAACCCGATGAGGTTTGGTGCCGAATCTTCCCAACGACACTGCATGGGATGGCACAGAGTTGGTACAAGGGGCTACCCGACGGGTCGGTATACTGTTACGCCGACCTAAAAGACGCATTCCTAGCCCAGTATTCCTGCAACAAGAGGAGGGCCGTGGAGACATCGGACCTCCTGACTATCAGGCAGGAGGGAGGCGAGTCTCTCCGAAGTTATGTGAAGAGGTTCGACGCCAAGGTTCAGCAAATTCGTGAGCTGAACAGCGAACTGGCAGCCTTCGCGCTGATGAAAGGCCTCCCAAGGGGAGACCTAAAAAACGAGCTCATCAAATGCGGCGGCCTGACCTTTGACGCCGCCAGAAAATTGGCTGATCAAGCCATTAAAGTGGAGGACTATCACAAAACCTGGTTAGGCCCTAGCAAGGCCAAACCCTCAGAAAAGAAGAGCCGCCGGGAGGACAACCCGGATGAAGAACGCCGTGACAATAATAGGTCACGGTCTGGCCAGCCTGCCAGGAAACAGAATTCGGCGGGCGCCGGGGGGAGTTCGGCACCATACTACCGGAAGCAGTACAATAATCACACCCCTCTGGTCGTATCTGCCGCCGAGGTCTTCGCCCTGAGCAAAAACGAAGGTCAAAAGTGGGAAAGGCCCCCTAGGGCGAGGAGTGACGGTGACACGAGCCAGTACTGTGAGTACCACGGCCACACCGGCCACTTAACAAACGACTGCCGGCATTTGAAAAATGCCATTGAAGATCTAATCCGAACGGGAAGTCTCGGCAAATACGTAGCCGGAGGCCAAAAAACAGATGCCGACAGGTCAAATAAGAAATCCGTTTCTGAACGAGTAGGAGTAGTCAATGTCGTCATCAGGGACAACGAGAACGGTGGGTCCGCTCATGGGCACAAACGACACCTGAATGAACTATATCAGGCCATCAACTTTGTGCTCAACACAGCAACCCCCGCTTCCAACATCCCCGATATGACCATTGGGAAGAAAGACTACGAGGGAGTCATCGCTCCTCACAGCGACCCACTTGTGGTCCACCTGGACGTAGCCAACCACTTGGTGAAGAGATGCCTGATTGACACGGGCGCCTACACAAACATTATGTACAGAGAATGTTTCCTCAGCCTCGGTCTGAAGGTTGAAGACTTGAGCCCCTACACCAAACCGTTGTACAGTTTTTCCGGGGCCGGCCTGGTACCCCTGGGATCAATCAAGCTGCCAGTAATGTTCGGCGAGGGAAGTGCGGCCAAGAATGTTATGTCCGAGTTCGTGGTTATTGACGGCTCGTCTGCCCACAACGTCCTCATAGGCCGGGTCACTTTGAGCAAAGCCGACGCTGTGATGTCCATCCGGGCCCTAACATTAATGTATGTCTCGGACCGGGGGGAAGCGCATAAACTCGTCTCGAAGAACGAGGAGGATCCTGGCGTATGGGAGGTTTACACTAACGGCCCTTCCACGACGAATAGCTCCAAGGCCGGCATCGTTATTATCAGCCCAAACGGAGACGTGTTTGAGCACGCCTTGAAGCTTACCTCATTGGCCCCAAACAATGAATCCAAGTACGAGGCGGTGATAACCGGAGTTGAGCTAGCTAAAGCCGCCGGGGCGGAGCGTGTCATGGTGAAAACAGATTCACTCTTAGTAACCAACCAGATCAGAGGAGAGTACGAGGCTCGGGACTACGGGACGATAAAGTATCTAGAGAGGGTGAGGGCTGGCGCTTCAAAATTAAAATCCTTCCAGATACAGTACACCCCCAGATCCGGAAGCGACCGGACCATCGGCATGGTCGAAGGAGCAGAGACCGAGGAGGTAGAGATTTATCCGGGCCGCACCGTAACTGTCGGTGTCAACCTGGAACCAAAATTCAGAGCCGACCTCCTGGACCTGCTGAGGAAGAATAAAGATGTTTTCGCCTACTCAGCGGCCGAGATGCCAGGCGTGAGCCGGGAGGTGATTGTTCACAAGCTGAACGTATTCCCCACCGCTCGCCCAGTCAAGCAGAGAATGAGGAACTCCTCAGCCGAGAAGGATGAGGCCATCAAAACCGAAGTAGATAAATTACTAGCGGCGGGCTTCATCATGCCTTGTACTTATCCTGAGTGGTTAGCCAATGTTGTAATGGTGAGGAAGTCATCGGGGGCATGGAGAATGTGTGTAGACTTTACCAACCTTAATAAAGCATGCCCCAAAGATTGTTATCCCTTGCCTCGAATAGATAGTCTAATTGACGTTACGGCGGAGCTACACCATCTTTGAGTCTGCTTTGGACGCCTTCTCGGGGTATCACCGGTATTCATGGCCGAGGAAGACATGCCTAAATGCGCATTTATCACTGCTAACGGCACATACATGTACAAAATGATGCCGTTTGGTTTGAAGAACGCCGGAGCAACGTACACAAGGCTGGTGGACAAAGTGTTCCAAAATCAAAAAGGACGGAACATTGAGGCTTACGTCGACGATGCTATTGTAAAAAGCAAGTCTGACAACGAGCACTTGGCCGATTTACACGAGACATTTTGTTCAATAAGGAAATACAAGATGAAGCTCAACCCAATGAAATGCAACTTCGGTGTCCGGGCAGGTAAATTCCTAGGTGTACTTGTCAGTGCCAGAGGCATAGATGCCAATCCAGACAAAGTCCGAGCAATCCTAGACCTGCCGGAACCAAGGAATCGAAAAGAGGTTATGATGCTGACCGGGAGAATGGCAGCTCTCGCCCGCTTCATCTCTCGGTCAGCCGACAAAAGCACCCCATTCTTTAAAGTGTTGAAGGGGAATAAAGACTTGGTGGGGGAGGAACAGAGCACGGCTTTCAAGCGGCGAAAGCTCATCTTCGAGACTCTCCCAACTCTGTCGGGCGGTCTTTGGGGAGACGCTATACCTATATATAGCGATCACCTCGGCCACGGTCGATCTTTGTGATCATCGGGAAGAGGACAAACAAGCAACACCCAATCTACTTTGTCACCCATACGTTTGTTGCCCGCCGAGAGAAATTACCCACTAATTGAAAAAGCAGCTTTCGCCGTCGTCGTTGCCGCGAGGAAGTTAAAACCCTACTTCGACGCACACCCCGTGACGGTCCTAACCGATCAGCCATTGGAGAAAGCTTTGGAAAAATTCGAACAATCCGGTAGACTCATCAAATGGGCGGTGGAACTCTCGCCTTCGGCATTCAAGTACAAACCAAGGCCTTCGATAAAAGGGCAAGCACTTGCAGATTTCTTGGCCGAATGCACATATCAAGAAGAGCCAAACCAGGTGTATGGGAGGTTTACACCGACGGCTCCTCCACGACGAACAGCTCAGGAGCCGGCATCCTTATCATCAGCCCAAACGGGGACGAGTTTGAGTATGCCTTGAAATTCACCTTCTCGGCCTCGAACAACGAATCCGAATACGAGGCGGTGATAACCGGAGTCGAGCTAGCTAGGGCTGCTGGAGCGAGAACACATTGTGTTGAAGACGGACTCACTTTGTTGGTTACTAACCAAATCGGAGGGGAGTTTGAGGCTCGGGACGACGGAATGGTAAGGTACCTAGAAAGGGTAAAAGCCGACATAGCGAAGTTGAAATCTTTCCAAATCCAATGCGTTCCCAGATCTGAGAACAACCGGGCCGACGCTCTCTCAAAACTTGCCAGTTCAACCATCAAGAATATCAGCCGAACCGTGCTAGTGGATATCAGGACCGCTAAAAGCATCACTGACGCACTCTGCACGGTAGGCAACATCGAGGCCGTGACAACGTGGATGACTCCCATAATGAAATACAAACTTGCAAATGAGTTGCCGGAGGACCGCAATCTCTCGGCCAAGATAAAGAGAATCGCCGCCAGGTACTTGTTGTTTGAAGGAGAATTATACAGAAGGTCCGTAATAAGACCACTTTTGAAATGCGTCGGCCCAGCCGACGCAGAGCTAATTTTGACAGAAATTCACGAAGGCATCTGTGGTCATCACATGGGGGCAAGAACGCTGGCCCACAAAGCTCTCCGAGCCGGCTACTTCTGGCCCACCATGTTTGCGGATTCCAAGGCTAAAACCAAGAAGTGCACGAACTGTCAAATGCATGCTCCGGTGATACACGCTCCTTCCCGGGACCTACAACCGGTGCTTAATCCCCTCCCTTTCGCACAGTGGGGGATGGATATGCTAGGACCATTTCCAACGGCCTCCGGAGGAAGGAAGTTCTTGATCGTCGCCGTTGACTACTTCACCAAATGGGTTGAAGCTGTAGCAGTACCGGCGAAAACCACAGCGGCCGTCAGAAAGGTAATCTGGGAAAATGTTATAACTCGTTTCGGATTACCCCAAGTTATGGTATTTGACCACGGCCGAGAGTTTTGGAGTGACCGATAATGAAGCGGTTAGAAGAGCTTGGCATCAAGTTTGCATACTCCTCCGTCTGTCACCCACAGAGCAACGGGCAAAGTGAGGCGACCAACAAAACAATCCTCAACGGTTTGAAAAAGACAGTGGAAGACCTTAAGGGAAGGTGGGCCGATGAACTACCCGGTGTCCTGTGGTCCCTTCGGACCACGGAGAAAGAAGCAACGGGTACACCCCTTCCACTTAGTCTACGGTTCGAAGCGATCCGCCAATTGAAGCGACGGTGCCAACATTGAACGGCCGCCTTTAACCCGATTGAAAACGAGGAAGAAGGCCGAGAGCCTCCTAGACCTGGTCGAAGAAAGCCGAGATACGGCACGCCTCAACTTGGCAGTATACCAAAACCGGATGAAAAGAGCCTACAACCGAAGAGTCCACAAAAGGGACTTAAAAATAGGAGATCTAGTCCTAAGAAAGTCGGCCGCCACCAACAAAGGAAATATTCATGGTAAATTAACGGCCTGGCGGGAGGGACCCTACAAAGTAGTTGAAGAGATGAGGCGGGTACATACCGGCTGACAGACATGGGGGGCGTGCCTTTGATGAGCCACTGGAACACTGACAACCTAAGAAAATACTTTGTATAAGCGGAGGAGGTGTCCAAAACCATTGTCGGCACCCCGGCGCGTGTTTATATCTAGTGAAGAAACATCCAAATTTTCCGTCAGTGTTTATCCCCTCCGTGGTTGAGACGCAAGAATAAACGTACACTCAGTGTAGTTGAGACGCAAATCTAGCGATCAATATGCCTACACGATTCTGATTTAACGCTCGTCGAGCCGCAACCCCGATTACCTCGGTCAAAGCCGAGAGCGACGGGAATACGTCGGTCGATACGCTAGAAGAAACGTATAATCGGTGCGGTTGAGACGCAAATCTAGCGATCAATATGCCTACACGATTCTAACGCGTCGAGCCGCAACCCCGATTACCTCGGTCAAAGCCGAGAGCGACGGGGATACGTCGGTCGATACGCTAGAAGAAACGTATACTCGGTGCAGGTGCAATTGAGACACAAATCTAGCGATCGTATGCCACACGATTCTTAACGCTGTCGAGCCGCAACCCCGATTACCTCGGTCAAAGCCGAGAGCGACGGGGATACATCGGTCGATACGCTAGAAGAAACGTATACTCAGTGCAGTTGAGACGCAAATCTAGCGATCAATATGCCTACACAGTTACGAACGCTGTCGAGCCGCAACCCCGATTACCTCGGTCAAAGCCGAGAGCGACGGGGATACGTCGGTCGATACGCTAGAAGAAACGTATACTCAGTGCAGTTGAGACGCAAATCTAGCGATCAATATGCCTACACAGTTACGAACGCTGTCGAGCCGCAACCCCGATTACCTCGGCCAAAGCCGAGAGTGACGGGAACACGCCGGTCGACACGCTAAAGACGTTAAACACAGTTGGGACATGCATTCAAACTGCCTCGGTCATACCGAAGGTAAAAACGAAGGCACTCAATTAATAACGCAAAAAGACAAGTGAGGGATTGTGATCAAAGCCCCGGCCAAGCCAAAGGCCAATAAGACGAACTTTATTGAAAACAATTACAAAGAGAGTACAGACGACGGCCGTCCCCATAGGGATAAGTCTAAACACAACCTACCAAGAGTTTTACTAACAAAACACGGGAAAGAAAAGCAAAAGATTACAAACATATCATTTGAAGCGCTAAAAATGGCAGGGAGGAAAGGCTCAATAGTTGGCCCCCGAACAGCTAAAGCTATCCGAGATGCCGGGTGAGTCTGGTGACGACCGCTCGTCTCCCTATGCCTTTTGCTGCCCTCCATCAGTAGCAGCAGCATCTTCGGTGGCCGGCTCAGAAGAGGGCTCGACATTTTCAAGTACCTTTAGCCTCTCACCCTCCTTCACCTTTGCATCGTAGGCCGCCTTGGCCTCAGCTATCTGAGCCGCCTTCGCGCCTCCGCCTTCTCGCGCGGCACGCTTCCGCAAAGATCGCCATCTCATCCAGAAGCTGGTCAAATTTATCCCACGGGAAGGAGCCGTCGGGGATGAGCTTTTTGATTGCCTCCCTGGTCGCCTCCTCGGCCTGGTCCCGGAATTGGGCGCACATTTTAGGGAGGAGATCATCTTGAAGCATTTCAATATCCTTCTCCTTTTGAGCAAGGGAGGCCTGCGTGTCCCTGAGCGCCTCCGCCTGGTTATGGAACAGATCCTTCCACTCTTCCCTCTTGGCAACCACGGCGTCATAAGCGCCCTTATACCTGTCCCGCTCCTCCATCATCTTGGCAGTGGCGGCATCAGCATCCTCAACTTTGGCCCTCTCGGCCACCAGCAGCTTCTCAGCTTCCTCCACACGCCTCTTGGCAGCAAAGTGGTCCAGCTTAGCCTTCCCGGCTTCCCCCCTTGCAGCGGAGAGATCAAGCTTAAGCTTTGCGATCAGCGGCGCCGTTTGGGCCACGGCCTTTTCCTGCTCCATGATGTGGGAGCCGGCTAGACGGGTCCACTTCGCCAGCCTCTTATATATTCTCTCACCCTCCGCCACGAGCTCGTCGGAAGAAATCTTCTGAACTGAGGAGTCAACGGTGACATTTCTATCACCCGTCTTCTCAGGCTGCTTCTCGGGCTGCCGCTCAGTGAGAACGGCAGCTGCCGACGGCGGATCTACAAAAAATTTACACAGAGCATCCACGTCAACATGCATCGACACATCAGAAAGTCGGTCATCGGGAATGTCCAACGAACCAGCTAAGTCTGAACCGCAAGTTAGGTCCGTACCAGTCTGGACCCTCTTAGTCGGAGGGCCGGTTGGGGCAGTCTTCTCCCCGGCAACGGTGGAAGCAGAGGGTGGCACTTTTCTCTTCCTCAGAGGAGAAGAGACCTTAGCAACGGTCACCACCCCATCAGTGATATCGATGACCTCCAAATGATCCTTCTGGGCCACTGGAGTCGAAGAGGGGGTTGGCACTAACGCCTCCGCCATTTTGGACGCTGCCTTCTTCGTTCTCTTCGGCACGCCTCCGAGAACCCTTGCCTGGGCCGTCTCCGGATCCAAAGCCTTCAGCTGCTTGTCCATCAGCTCGTTGGGAGCCAGTCTGCGATCAAGCTTGGCAGCCGTAGGATGCCGTTGAACAACCTTCCCGTCCTTATCAAGCCCTAACCTCTTTAAGGTCCTCTCGGACAGATCCTGGTCAAACCGGTCTGCAAGAAATCAAACAAGAGTTACATAAAGGAAGCAAAACAAAGCTCTAAAACGGGAATACAACGGGCAAAGATGGGCCTCACACCGACCCCACTCACCCTGATTGAGGGCCGGTATGAGGCCGACGCGGCAAAACAGCTCATCCTGAAGGATAATCTGAGTCGGGGGCAGCCATCCCTTCTCAGCATCAAACAGCTGCATCGCCCGTTTCTCCTCCGCAGTAAGAGGGATCATCGAAGCGTCCATCTTAACCTTACCCCGGGAAATACATTTCTCATATTCTTCCCGGTTCTCACACCGCAAGTAAACAGGGCTCTAGAAGGACCGAGGCAATGGGTAATCCTCCGGCACTTGGACGTACACCCACCGCCGTTGCCAGTCCTTACAAGAAGTAAGCTTGGACACGGAGACGAAGCCTGGCTCCGTCTGCACGCTGTACCACCCCACTTTACCGGCGATTGACGGCCGTAGATGATGAAGGCGGCGGAATAAGTTAACTGTTGGGATCTCCCCTAAAAAGAGAGAGCCACACAAAGCCGACTATCGTCCTCATGGCCAACGGATGCGGTTGGGCCACAGCGACGTTCATAGCTTTGATGATAGCCATGACGTATTCATTCAAAGGAAACCGGAGCCCATACTCCGGTGCCCGATATACACGCCGATGTGACCGGGGGAGGGCAACAGACCGCCTGACCCTCCTCAGGGATAACGATCTTGTACCCATCACCGAAGGAGAAATGGCCTTCGAAAAGAGTCCCACCGGAACAGCTGGCGAATTTATTAGTCCAGGCACGGTCAAGACCAGTCGTGCAGGCCTCGCCATGATCCGGGATAGACGGCCTCTCAACAACAGAAGGAGTCCTCTCACCACCAGAGGGAGTCCTCTCATCATCATCAGCATCATCATCCTCATCCTCCCATTCCTCCACAATCGGTGGATCAACTACGGGAGAAGGAGACCTAGGACCCCCAAACCTTATCGGGATGGCATCTAGTATCCCCTCCCCATCAAGACGCGACGGGGAATCCCGGCGAGAAGTGCTAGTCCCGCGTCGTCGAGAAGACATGATAGCAAGGATTACGTAACAAAATAAGAAGTGAGAAAATTTGTTTGTTTACCTTGAAGAAAAACACTCGCCGGAGTAACGACTCTGAAAATTAGAAGACAAAGAAGCCTTTGAAAGTTTAGAGAGAAGAAAATTTTGGAGAACGAAATTGGTGGCCAATTTCACGGAATAACTGCCCTATTTATAGGGAAAAGCCCATGAAGAAGGACCAATCAGAGAACAGCCCATGAAGTGCCAGCCAATCAGCTAACAGACACGTGTCAGACATGCAACCATGGAAAGTCAATCGTCGCAACAGTCAAACGTCAATCAATGCAACAGTGATCAAGCGTTTTCAACACGCCCCTTCACCTCTCTTCGCCCATTCATCTTCCTCAACAAATTCCTAGGTATCTGCTCTCCGCCGGCCACATGATCAACCAAGCTAGGCAAAGACCGGCACGGGGGCAATCAAAAGCAACCTAAGCACTCCCAACCCCTGGTCTCGGCCGGCGTCACTTCCTTTTCCACATCGGATGCCCTTTACACATCCATGTGGAGGGGGATATGGTACGGCCTAAGAAGAACCAGGCCGAGATAGAAGAAGCCGTCTGAGAAAAAGTTTCAGAAATTACTTTCGCAGAATATACGCTCAGCATACATCGGAGCCCATACCACGGCATAGTCTACGCTGGGGGCAAATTGATGGGGCATATTCTGCACCGCTGACCAAGTCAACATATTGAGCAATGTCAAGGATATCCACAGCAAAGTCAACGACTTAGACAGTCTAGCCGATGCAATCCATCGGCCTGACACCTGGGGTCTCGGCCTGGTAACTAGCCAGCCGGGATACATATCCGCGTACTCATATCCAAGACCCTCGGCCGGCCTGCCATGGGTCCATCGGCCGAGGGTAGAACGGTCTTTCCACCTGCTAGCCACTTGGCCACTTGGCCACTACGTGACAAAAGGTGAAAGTCTATAAATACTCCTCAACCTTCATTGAGGAAGGGATCCATAAATTAACCTAAGAATCACTATTCATCTGGTAATATCTTCCTTATCTCCCTATAATACATCCTTAGCCAAGTAATAACAACTTATCCCTCTAAGTTTACTGACTTGAGCGTCGGAGTGAGTACGCTTGGCACAAAGCCAAGCCCTCAGTTCGTTCATTGTTGCAGGAGAGGTCGAGAGGAACGATAGAGACGAGAGATCCAACTCAAGACATCATTCTACAAGTCACGGGTGGTAACAATACTTGCTCTGGAATTACACCCGGAACAATATTAATAAATACAGCTTACTTCGTTTGTTTTATCAAAAACGAAATATTATTCTTAGTCATTCGTTTGTCTATTCAAATTCACTTCTTAAAGTTGAGCTACCTGAAAATGAACTACAGGAATAAGAACTAGCAATTGTTGATCATTTTCTTAAAATAATGTGTAACTTTAACACGGTTGTGAATAATAAATAATCTGAACTCTAACCGTATTTTCTATTTGTAAAAATGAACAAAATATGACCGATTCACTTTATTTCTTGTACTTAATTATCATATCCAATTAACATTTTTTTGTGACATTGACCATTTTTTCCATTCTATATTTCAGTTAGCAAGAGGAAACAATGGAAGCAAGTGCAAAAACAATTCCACCAAGAGCACCAACTCAAAAACCAACATTTACACTTGGTCAATTAAAAAGAGCAATCCCACCACATTGTTTCAATCGGTCCATATTACTCTCTTTTTCCTATGTTATCTACGATTTAATTGCTATATTCATCCTATATAATATTTCCAATAAATACATAGACCATCTACCAAAACCCTTAACCTACATTGCTTGGACCATCTATGCAATAGCTCAAGGTTGTATCATGACCGGAGTTTGGGTCCTAGCCCACGAGTGCGGTCACCACGCCTTTAGTAACTACCGCTGGCTTGATGACACAGTCGGGTTAATCCTTCATTCATTACTCCTAACACCCTATTTTTCATGGAAATTAAGTCACAAACGACACCATGCAAACCATAACTCGTTAGAAAAAGACGAAGTTTTCGTCCCTAATACTAAAGAACACATTCCTTGGTACACAAAATATTACCAAAACCCGATTGGACGAGTTATTACACTTTTTATCTCATTAACCTTAGGGTTACATATGTATTTACTATTCAATTTTTGTGGGAGGAATTATGCTACATTTACTAGCCATTATGACCCATATGCACCAATATACTCGAATAACGAGAGGCTACAAATTTTCATTTCTGATGCCGGAGTTATAGCCGTGGTTTATGGGCTGTTCCGCCTTTGGGCCACCAAAGGCCTTGTTTGGTTGATTTGTGTATATGGAGGCCCATTACTTGTAATGAATGGGTTAATTGTGGTGATCACATTGCTTCACCATACACACCCTTCACTACCTCATTATGAATCGTCCGAGTGGGATTGGTTAAGAGGCGCATTGGCGACTGTTGACCGAGATTATGGGGTACTGAACCGGGTTTTTCATCACATCACGGACACTCATGTTACGCACCATTTGTTCTCTACGTTACCACATTATCATGCCGAGGAGGCTACAAAGGCGATTAAGCCGATTTTAGGGAAGTATTACCAATTTGATGGGACTTCATGGTACAAGGCTTTGTGGAGGGAATACAAGGAATGTGTTTATGTGACAAATGATGAGGCTGAGAAGAATATTGGTGTGTTTTGGTACACTAACAAGCTTTAATTCTTAAGTGTATACCCAGAACAAGTTCGGTTCTATAAGTTTAGTTCGGTTTTTGTTGTTGTAGAGTTTGTGTTTTTGTTTTGAGTTTTTGTTATTGTGTTGTTGTAATTCAGTTAATAGATCCTACAACCAGTTGTACCCAGTTGTATGCTCTAGAACCCGAGCTATATAATAAAGTTTTCGAGTTTTGTTTTAAAAAAGTCGAGCTATACCCTAAAATTTCTGAGCTACTCACTTAAACATAAAAAAAATTAACTTTAAGAAAGCTCAACAAAATTACACATAAGCTCGATAAGATATAACTTGGTTGTATGATGCTATTATACCACTGGAGGTATAATGTTATTTGTGGTTGTAATTACCACAACATATTGAGTTTTTATATTTGATTAAGGAGTAATAAGGTTAGTTTGGATGAATTCCACCCTAATTGTATGATTAGTATATGCAATTCAAATTATGTGTTTTCAATAAACTTCTAAATCACTGGTCCGTTATGTCTTTGGGCTTTGAACAACAAAAAAAAAGATCCTTTATTGTTGAATAACAAGGCCATTCCTTTGGTTTTGAGTCTTTTGACCAACAAAAATAAGACGTTGTATTTAAGTATTGGGTTTTTTGATAAAAATAATCCAACCTAAACATAATCCCAAATTAATCCAACGTTTTCCTTAATTTAATTTTTTTTGCTCTCCCTCATTAACTTACCTGTTGTAACCGGTATTATGCCATTAGTTCTAGGTTACCTTCTTCTTCCTCCAATTCACTTTATATACTCTTCATAGCTTCCCAGATTTCCCCAAAAAATTTCTTCAAAAAATTTCATCTTCTTTATTTTTACTCTTTCCCCAAATTCATTTCTTCAACCAAATATCATTATCTAATCTGATGTCTTCTTCATCTTCTTCATACTCAAGGAGCACAAATGTCAGAAAAGAGGTGTTATGCAAACACCAATTACCAGCGGTTTTGAAGCGCGTGAATAATGGGGCTAATGTTGGAAAAATGTTTTACGGGTGTTCTTTGTGGCTTGTAAGTTTCTGAATTTTTTTTTTCCTGATTTGATTATTAGATTTATACACAACAATAACACATAATAATTTTGATGGTGATTTCTCTGTATTTGGTCTGTGTAGCAAGGTTGTGTGTTTTTTGTATTTGAAGAGGAGATGGATATACGAATGAATTCAATGGACAAGAATTTGTATGAAGAGAAAATCAGTACACTGAAGATGAAGAATAAAAAATTGAAGGGAGAGTTGATGGAATTAAGGCATGAAGTAAGGAAACATTGTAGTGGCGAGAAATTAGCTATGAGGTGTTTGATATGTTCCTGGGTTTTCTTTGCTTTGTGTTGGTTGATAGAACATATGTAATCCCAGCAAATGTAATGAAGTATTGGAGAATGCTATGTAGAAAGTGCTTGATTTATATGAGAAATTGCAATAAACTGAGCATTTGTTCCAAATTTGCCATGAGATTACCATTTAAAACAGTCACTGTTTATCCAAATTTGCCATTACATAACATTATAAGTTTGACAATATTGAAAGACATAGCTAAGTTAATCAAAATAAACCATAAAATACTGCAAGTGCCTGCAATTCATAACGACAACAACAGTCATTCAAACTAAACATTCAAACACTCTGATTGCACTTCAAAATGGCTCCTGCTTCAAAATAACAACATCAAGAGCAAGAGTGGCTCCTATGTTGGCTGTAGGTTTGTTGAAACTTGGGTGGAAGGGTGACTGGTTGATCCAACTGGTGACAAAATGCTTCTTGGTCCCCTCTGACTTCCTGGCAGATTTGTGAAAGCATATCCATGATCATCAATAAGGACACCAAGGCCTTGAGGTGCCTGCAAGTGAAACAGTAGCATCAATATTGGTGTACACTATAACAATAGCATAAACAAAATAACTTCAGAATAACCTTACCATTCCACCACTGCCTCTCCAACCACCTCTGCCTCTTCTACCTCTTGTTCCACCTCCTCTGTTATCCCCTCTTGCAGCACCCCTACCTCCTCTAATTACCCGTCCACCCTTTTTCGTCCCTCTTTGGGTTGTGCGTTACATCATGATGGAGCTGGGAGGTTGAGGCTTGTTCTTCTCTATTTCCCACATTAGTAAGCCTAGGTCTGCCTCTTCCTCTTTTAGGTGGTGGTGGAAGAACTTGGTCTTTTTGAGGACATTTCCTCTTGTTGTGAGCTTTTGATTTGCAAATAGAACATGTCATCTCAAGCCCATGTCTGGTTAGTTTTCCACTCCTTTTTGGATCCTCATGTGGATCTCTTCTTCTCTTCCTCCGGGTGCCAGTCCAATCTTGATAGGTGGAGGGATCATAGGTCGCTCAACTTTTGGCCAGTGTCTTTCTCCAGGACATGGAGCTATGGAGTAGTGGTATGATCTAAGGTAAGCTTCCCTCCTATACATGGGGTGTACATAATCCTCTGCCAATGCATGGATGTCAAATATGACAGCCACAACATGGTAGCAAGGGATTCCAGTGGCATCCCATTTCCTGCATGTACAGGTTCTCTTTGCCAGGTCTACTTTTACTTCATCTAGACCATCCTTTACCTGGTACTGATTTACATTTGACAACAGAGGTGTGCAATATGCAGCCTTTTCTTTCTCTTTCTCTAGCTTTGCCTGAATATTAGGGCATATTATTGATGTTGATGCCTCCATCTCCATTCTTTTCTTCACCAATCTTTGCATCAACATAGTCCTAATATCCTCAAGCATGTATAGCAAATGCTTTGATCTAGCATTAATGATAAAAGCGTTGAAGGTCTCAGCCATGTTGTTCACAATCACATCATTTGTTGTGCTTGTGCTGATGAAGGCTCTGCAAAAAAGGGTAGGATTACATGCTAGGAATGATTCTGCTGCTCTTGGATCTACTTCTCTCAATGCTGCTATTGCTTCATCAAAATCAGCCTGATTATAGGCTTTGGCACAGTTTCAAAACAACATCTTCATCTCCTCTCCCTTGTAAGATTTGTGCCAATTAGCAAAGATGTGTCTGGCATATCTCCTGTGTTCTGCCTTTGGAAACTCTTTTGCCACCATTGTAATGATACTCTACAGTTAATAAAGAGCATTTAAGAATCAAGAAACAAGAATAACTTAATAAAGAATAACTTAATAAAGCATAAGTTAATAAAGAGCATTTAAGTACCTGATGTTCATCAGAAATGATGGTCCAACCAGCACCATCTTCTTCTCCCACTGCATTCTTCAACTCTTTGAAGAACCACTCATAACTCTCATTGTTCTCCCCTTCCACAACCCCCCATGCTAATGGGAACATCTGATCATTACCATCCCTGCCCACTGCACTTATCAACTGACCCCCAAGAAATGTCTTCAAGAAACAAGCATCTACACACAAAATCTTCCTACATCCTTCAACCCAACCTTGTTTCAGTGCCTCAAAACAGATAAATAGTCTATGGAAAACTGGTACTGAACTTATGACATTAGGGTTTGTTTTCAAAGTGAAGACACTCCTAGGATACTCTTGCTCAAGAGCCTTTAAATAACTTCCAACTTTGCTATAGTGGTCTCTCATAGACCCATGCAAAAGCTTATGAGCAGTGTACTTAACCTTGTATGCAAAGTCTTTCTTAATTATGACCTTATATGCCCTCCTAACTGTGTCTATTATATCAGCAGCAGGCCAGTGAGGTCTTGCTTTGAAAACTTCAAGTAATTGCTTGGCAACCCAGCTTGACTTCAACTGTGTATTGCTCTCCATGGTCCTCTGACAGTTATGTGCTGCTTTGACAGTCTTCACCATAAAACAAGCCAATTTATTGTCCCAACTACCATATAACTTGAATGGGCAGCCTTGTTTACACCTCACACCAAGTCTTCTACCTCTATTCTTATCACTGACCACAAATGTCAGATTTCTACCCTGTGTTATGGCATACCTTGCCACACAATCCCTAAAAACCTCTCTTGTAGGAAATCTAATCCCTACTGACCATTTGAACTTTGAGAAATCTGTTTTTTCATTAACTTCTGGGACTGAAGATCTCCTCCTCTTACCAGGTATAAGGTCCTCATCACTCTCACAAGGGGTATCTATATCATCCCCACTCCTGTCATAATCACTCAAATTTCCATTCACTTCTTCAACAACAGTGCAATCAGTTTCTTGACCAGGCAATTGTGTTGAAGAGGCTTGTAGTTGAAGTTGTTTTGCTGTTTCAAGAGCTTTTGCATTTCATTCCCTCACTTTCTGCCTTGCTGCTTTAGTCTCCTCATCCCCTGACAACCCATCTAACTCATATTGTTCTTCAATAAAATTCTCTTCATTCAGATCCTCAGTCTCAATTTCTGCCTCATCCACTAACTCTACCTCACTATCTTCATTATCACTTAAAGACTCATCATCAGGGTTATAACCAGGGTCCTCTCCCTCACTTAAATCCTCCCATTCTTCATCATTAGCATTCAAACATGCCAAGTCTGCCTGTTCCTCATATTCCTCAAATAGATCTGCAACTCTTATATCATTAACATCATAAGATGATTCAACAGTGGTGTGATTGAGGTTATTTGGTGAGGTTGTTTGGACAGCTTTTTTTGATGTTATTTGGTCAACTGTGGTAACTTGGCTCTCATGTTCAGTGGCTTTAGGAGATGATTCTTTTAGGGTTTGTGTGGTAGTGCTGTGAGAGGCATTTTTTTTCTTTTCTTTTGTAGTAGTATTGATTGAATAATTAATTGGTTCACTTGGTAGTGGTCCCTGCTTTTGGGGAAGAATCTTTTGGGTTTGTTTTCTACTGTCTGCTTTTCTTCTAGGAGTCAACTTCCTAGAGCTTTTGACAATTGTTGACCCATTACCCTCACCAAAGTTTATCAAATGCATTAAATGTGCAACATCACCAGCAAACACAATAAAGCACTCAACTACTCTCTCTTTCACATCAAGGTTACACATAACCTGGGCACCACTGTCATCTATCACTCTTTCCAACCCAACACCAGGATTCATGAAGAAGATGGCATCAACATTTCTCTTGAATGACCCACATTTCTCACACTCCTCCAATAAAGTAAACCAACAGAATTCATCACACTCAACAGAAGTAGTCCTATATAATGTACCCGTATAAACAAACCCTAATTCATTTCTGGTAAAAGACCCTCCATACCACATTTTCAAGGTAACACTTTCCCACATATTACCCTAAACAAATGAGATGACAATTATTCAATAAAAATGATGAAATAATTAGGGTAAAAGAAGGAAAGCATAACAATTTAATTGTCGGTCTCTAATTAACAAAAATAACAAATATAGCAAATATATATAATCAAATTCACTCCAAATCAAAACTAATTGACGAATTAATACTAGAGAATATACAATATGAATTGAAAAAATTAAATCTGTAAATTGAAATTTACCTTATTCATTGACATTGTAACAATGGCGATGAAGATAAGTGAGAAAGACGATGGAAAAATTGAAGGATGATGAAGGAAAGTGACGGATGATGATGAAAAAGGGTAGATGATGAAGACAGTGAATGGTGGAGTATGAAGGAAGATGAAAGATTAAAGAGAAACTGGTGATTTGTAATGAACTCAGTTCAAGGGTGACCTGTTAAACAGGTTGCCCTTTAATTAAGTCAATAAAAGTTAAATTAAGGAAATTGTTAGATTAATTTGGGATTATGTTTAGCTTGGATTAATTTGAGCAGGTCAGCAATAGGTTGGATTATTTTTATCAAAAAACCCTTAAGTATTTAATACTCTTTTAAATTTGATATTAATTTAAAAATTAGAGAATAAAATACACATGAATCCATGTAATTAATGCATGTAATAAGTATTTATTTCCTTTTTGACTTCCTTAATATCATTTCCCTAATATTACCCCTTAGTCCCGATCAATTGCGATCAATTGTTAAATTCATTTTGCATAAAGATAAAGAAAAGAGACCAAAAGATTAACCGTGGTTCTTGTCTTTTTTTTTTTTTTTTTTTGAAAGAAAAGAACAATTCATTAATAGAACGTCATACGACACTTACAAAGAATAAGTATAATCGAAAACAAATCTAATGGAAACCAAAAAAAAATATTTTTCTTAAAAACTAGGGATCTCAAAACAGCATCTGACAATTCGGCTCGTCCTATTATCGCTATCTTCATGTAGCTTTTGAGGGGATCCTTCGTTTGATTTATGAGATAAAATTTACCTCTGACTGGTTCCAAAGATCGTTGACAAATCACTTTTACCCTTTGAAAGAACACGCTGCAGACCACCAACGAACTACTCTTGACTATATTACTGAAGAAACTAAACCCACGAATAAATGGAAAACCCCTGAAATAAGGGACGGAAAAACGATTCTCACCAAAAGGGAGACTTTTATTGAAAAGAAGATAGATATGCATACTATTGATTAAAATTTGAAACAATTTTGGGGCTTACCATCGATCGATTGATAATCGATGGAAGCCCCTTGTCTAATTTGATGGAGGCTAGAGTTTTTTAGAGAGAGTTTTTTTTTGAGAGAGAGAGAACCGTGGTTCTTGTTAATAAATAACAAGTGAACACTAATTAATATAAATGGATGATCAAATTACTAAGAAAAAATATTTTCAGTAACCAAATGTAAACAGATACACCCAAAAATATAACAGGCAAACAAATGACTGAACGGATAGAGTATTTAATATCATCCCTCTTTTTTTTTTTCGGTGACGAGGGAACCCGCAACCAC
Organism: Silene latifolia; assembly: GCF_048544455.1. Classification (NCBI taxonomy): domain Eukaryota; kingdom Viridiplantae; phylum Streptophyta; class Magnoliopsida; order Caryophyllales; family Caryophyllaceae; genus Silene; species Silene latifolia. The sequence continues at coordinate 8,295,841 of NC_133527.1, read as the reverse complement.
TATCTTTTGTGCGCACTAGGTAAACCCTCGGGTATACGAGATAGCAAACTCCGTAAACCAGGTAAGCCACCTGAGAGTGACAAACTCAAACCCTCGGGTATACGAGATAGCAAACTCCGTAAACCAAGTAAGCCACCTGAGAGTGACAGACTCGAAGTCTATTAGGCATGAACTCAGGCCATAAATACTCCACAAAATTGCACTTTAGGAGGCTTGAACCTGGATCTCCTGGGAATTCCATCCAAGTTTTTAACCCCTAAACTCCACCCTTGCGAGGATTCCTCTTTCTTACTATCACAAAATTATATCCTACCTTGTAATTATAACCTCCCTCCTTACACCCTCAATTCACTATATCCGCAATCATTAACAACTCCTTCCAGTCAATAATGTCAGTATCCTATTACCACAATTAAGCTATCATTAAACTGAAAATGGCAGTATAAAAGAAATTTAGTGAATCATGTGTGTGTGTGAGGGGAGAATTTTCTTTTAGGAATGGGATTGTGGAGAAGAAAATAGAGAGGCATGAATAAACGGTGGCTAAGTGTTAGAATTTAGAAAGAATGACGAGAGATAAATTGGTTGGATTAAGAAGTTACGATGGTAATGGAACAGTAACTGAAAGAAAGATGGTACAACTATGTCAATTGTCATGTTTTTTTTTGTTTAATTTTAACTTATTTTAGCTTAGTCCAACTCTATTCAATTTTGTTTAGTCAGTTCTGTTCAGCTTATTATTTTACAAAATTAACTTTTACTTCAACTTCATTTATTTCAGCCTTTAAAAAAACAGAGATTATTTGTGGTTAAAGTGGAGGAAAAGGGATTTGGTTGAAGGAGCTAGATTAATACTGTAACAAGGAGAAAGTAAGCTCTTAGGGTTGTTGAAGGTTCTATGATTAAAGGAGGAAATAAGAATAATTAGGGTTAAGTCATGTTTTTGTCAAATCTAATCCTTTCCTTTATGGAAATCGTCGGTTTATTGGGCAAAAGAACAAAAATGTCAAATGTTTTGGGTCCTGTTTGGTAAACAGCGGATTGATATTGGTAGAAGCAGATTGTAAAAACAGATTAAAATTAGTAGAATTTGTTGACTAATTTGACTAGCATATTCAAACTAGTAGATTATCTCAATCCATTGTAAAATGACAAAAAAGAACATGGATAATTTACTGACTAATATTTGCCAGCATACATCACACAAACAATTTAATTAATAACTAATGACGTCGATTTCTTCTACTAGCCATCAAGTTAGAAGTAATGTTATCGCAAATAGTTGACATTTCTTTAGTTCCCGAAGACTCGGCTGCAGCCTGCAGGTAGGGCTGAGCAAAACTGGATATTCGATCCGGATTTCAAAACCGGATCGGATATCCGAATTTAAAATTATCATTTTTATTGATCCACATCCGATCCGAATAATTCGGATATCCGAAAATCTGGAATCCAAAAATTCAGAAATCCAGATTTTGGAAACCGGATTCGATCCGGATTTAAATATACAGTAAAAGTTTCACCGAAGCCAATGGTATTGTGCTATTGGCAGACTAAAACTAAAGGCAATTTCAGTCCATTTCGCATTTTTCAAAACACTAAAAAATGTAACGTCTTCTCGCATAAATTACAAGTCTTGATTCTATAAATTACAAGTCTTGATCGCATAAATTACAAGTCTTAGTTGCATAAATTACAAGTCTTTATTAGAAATTTCAAAACTAGTCTAAAAACCGCATAAACTAAACATAAAGTTTTCCTTTTTTTTTTTTTTTATATAAATTTTTAAAATTCTGATCGGATTCGGATATCCGGTTTTTACAAAATCACAATCCACATCCGATCCAGTTTATTCGGAAAAAAACGGATCGGATATCCAATTTAAATGGTATCCATATATTTGGATTATTTTTTTCGGAATTCGGATCGGATTTGGAAAAAAAATCGGATCGGATAATTTTCGCTCAACTCTAGCTGCAGGTTGCGAGCAATGATTAGGCACGTCAATACACCTAGAGATATAAAATATGGGTGTTCCTCAATAATTCTAAAAGTTTCATCTCTAATGGTGTTTCTTCTTATATAATTATGTAATGTAAAAAGTTTCACAAATAATCCTATTTTGATCTTGTAGGGAGCACTGAGGCATCTTTCCTAAGATTTTCCATCGCGCTTTGAAAACTCCAAATGCCCTCTCAATACAATATCTTAATGAAGAATAAGCCATGTTAAAAATTTCCTTAGAACCCCTCGAATAAGCTCCTCTAAACTCATTTTCATGATACTTTACTTTTGGGTACGATGTCAAGTACCCTACTCTTTCTGGATAATCTTTATCAGCCAAATAATATTTGCCTAATACAAGAAATTGAAATGTTAATAATTATCAACTTTAAATTGTTTTGACTGAAAAAAAAAACAATTTTAATAAAATCAAAGTATTTACCTTGTGGTGGGTAAGGAAATTTTCATGATACTTTACTTTTGGGTACGATGTCAAGTATCCTACTCTTTCTGGATAACCTTTATCAGCCAAATAATATTTGCCTAATACAAGAAATTGAAATGTTAATAATTATCAACTTTAAATTGTTTTGAGTGGAAAAAAAACAATTTTAATAAAATCAAAGTATTTACCTTGTGGTGGGTAAGAAAATTTTACACTCGGATTACCAACTGCATCGAGAAATATACAAGAGTCATGTGCCGAACCTTCCCATCCAGGCAAAACATATGTAAATAATAGATCCAAGTCGCATGCAGTACATAGAAGAATTGAAAATAAGAGGAAAAAAATAAGAACGTACCTTTTTCAGAGAGGAGAATGTATGAGGGACTCTAGAATGAATGAAAGTAGGGTTAATATTTTTTAAGAGGTAAAAGGGTGAATATATTTTTTTTCCAATCTAATGATAGAATATGCTGGTGGAACAACATATTGTAAAATAGTATATTCGACCCTAATCGACTATTTCAATATGCTGTTTACCAAGCACGCCCTTGGTGTGGACGAGCTCAGATATTAGGTATTTATTGGGGAAAAAACATATAAAAGTAAAATATATGATTGTATTTAAAGATTTAAGCTAATAACTTGCCAAAATATAGTATTTTACAATAATATTTTGGATTAAAATATTATAATATTGAGTTAAATTAAATATGATAGAGATGAAGGAAATAGTGTTAGTAGAAGTACATAAATTTAAAGGCAAAATAATAATATTTTCACCACATTATTACTATACAAAATTTGAGTATTACTAAATAAATACCCCTGAAAACTTAAGCAGTAAATATATAGAGAGACGGTCTCTTAATAAGTTTATTGAGAGACGTAATACAAGCTAATTTATAAAATGTTAAAAAAAACAATAGAATAATTAAAACATACAGAATAATGCATTAATAAAATGGTTACAATTTACGATAAAATAGGTACGATGATTAAGAAATATGTACCAAATACAATAATATTATTGATATAAAATCAACAATACAAAAGTTTTGAAACTTAACTAGTTTTGATGCCCGTGAAATTCACGAGACGTTGTTGTCTACTTACACTACTACAAATACAGGCAACTACAACGGCCCTTTAACAACGCTTATTCACGAAAATCATCAAAACACGTTGTAGAATTGATGCCGCGAATTTTACCAAACTTAATTACAACGGTTCTGTGTTGTTAACCATTGTTATTGGTTTTAACAACGGGTCATACTTGAAAAACCGTTGTTAATATAAAAACTAATAACAACGGTTGAACCTGTAATACATTTTAACCGTTGTTAATAATTTGGCGCAAAATTAGTGAAAAGTAATCACAACGGTTATATTAGAACCCGTTTTTAATACTTTTTAACAACGGTTGTAGACTCAATAACCGTTGTTATTAATGTTATGAAAATCTTAAAAACAACAGATTGCTTTATTCTGCTATACGCTACAAAACACAAACACAAGCTAATACTGCTACTATATCATCCTCCATTCCTCCCTGATCGTCTCTCTGTCTTCATCTCCGTCACTGTTGTCACCGTCTTCTCTCCCTCATCGTGTTTATCAATCAGGTATATATATGTTTCTTAGCAACGCTTATAGATATAAGATTTTTTGGGTTATTATCTAATTTGTTGATAATTTAGCTTAATTGCTTTCCTGAATTTCGTTTATTTGTTTGCCTATTATTGTATTTTCTGAATTAGTTGCCTATTATTACGAATGTAGAATAATGACTCGAACTTGGATGATTGATGCAAATATGAGTGACCGCACCTACAAGGATGGTTTAGATGAATTTTATGAATTCGTTTCGAACAATTTGAAAGGTTCTTCTAGTATTGCATGTCCTTGTGAAAGATGTGGTAATATTAGCTATATGGCTTTTCCGGACGTTAAAATACACCTAGAAAAGTGGAGATTTAGTCGATCCTATACACGTTGGATTTTTCATGGGGAATCATTAAGAGGAAGAGAATAACTCTGAAGAAGATGATGTTGAGGTACACGAAAGGCTAACTGATGATCCTGAGTTTGCCGAGTTTTTTGAGTTGGAAGAGTTGGAAGTAGAGAAGTTGAATGTTGGGTCTATAGATAATGAAGAGAATGATGATGAGTCGATTGCTTTTGAAGATGTAGGTGATGACACTAGTAATTGGGATGACCTTAACAACATGTATGAGAAGTTGTGTGAGTCTGAAGCACCTCTGTATCCTGGTTGTAAGTTCACAAAAATGTCGGCTGTGGTGAAGTTGTATAATATAAAGGGTGCAAATGGGGTGAGTGACACGTGTTTCACTAGTTTTTTAGCCTTGATAAAGGAGTTGCTTCCTGATGGTAATGTTCTACCTGTTAAGACATATGAGGCGAAAAAACTAATAAGAGGAGTGGGTATGAAATATGAGAAAATACATGCATGTCCAAATGATTGCATATTGTATCGGAAATTATATCAAAACTTAACCAATTGCCCTAAATGTTTGGAGTGGCGTTATAAGGATAAGGAAGGGATCCCAGCTAAGGTGTTGTGGTATTTTCCATTGATACCAAGAGTCATAAGGATTTATGCGAATCCCGATGATTCAAAAATGTTAACTTGGCATGAAACAGGAAGAATAAATGATGGAAAGCTAAGACACCCGGCAGATGGTATGCAATGGAAATCGTTCGACGCTAAGTATCCCGAGTTCGGCAATGAACCTAGAAACTTACGTCTAGCGCTGTCCACTGATGGAATGAACCCACACGGAAACATGAGTAGCCAACATAGTACTTGGCCAGTAGTTTTGGCTATTTATAACTTACCTTCATATGTGTGCATGAAAAGAAAGTATTTGATGTTGTCGTTGTTAATTTCCGGCCCTAAACAACCTGGAAATGATATAGATGTATATTTGGAAACTCTTCTAGATGATTTGCGATTGTTGTGGGATAGTGGGATAGAAGTATTTGATGCATATAAGAACGAAACTTTCAATTTGAGAGCGATGTTATTGTGTACAATATCTGACTATCCGGCTTATGACGACCTTTCTGGGCACACAGTTCATGGGAAAGAGGCTTGTCCATTGTGTGGAGAGGATATCGAGTCTGAATACTCGAAGTCTTCTCGTAAGTCTGTGTATATGGGAAATAGGAGGTTCTTGTATCATGACCATTGTTATCGCAAGATGCATAAAGCATTCAATGGAAGACAAGAACTTCGTCAACCTCCTAGAATTTTGAGTGGGCATGAAGTTTATCAGAAAGTAAAGCATATTGAGATAGATTATGGGAAGAAGAGCGGCTCTAAATTGTCTACTCGTGGGTATAAGAAAAGATCCATATTTTTTGATAAACTTCCATATTGGCCTGACCTGGAGGTCAGGCATTGCCTCGATTTCATGCACATTGAGAAAAATGTCTGTGATAATGTTAGGCCCAGTTTAGCCTGGTCTGACCATAACCTGGCCCGACTCAACAAAGCTGATTGATTGAGACGAAGACCGGACAAGACTAACTACTATCTAGCTGCTGAAGAATATTATGGCAAGAAGACTACTAAATCCTGGAAGAGAAACCTTTTAGTCAGTATATCATAGCTTGGCGGATTACTAAAACAGTGGATTAAGAAGATGGACAAGAAATACGATTGTATAAGCCAAATAACCGTGCCCTATTCTCAAGGAAGACCAAGTCCAAACCTAAAACTATTTAATCTATGAATCTGGACGGAAAGAAGAGAAAAAGCTAAGGATTGGTTGAGTTGAGAACGGGTCAAGCGAGCTAATAGGAAGCATGCCCTATTATTTAAGCAATGACTCCTACAATTAGGGAGGAAGTCGCTCATTATAACGTTACTCATTGTAACGTTGGGGAGATCATTTGTAGGACTATAAATAGTAGAATTTAACAATTGTAAAGGGGGTGATTAATTAATTGATCTATACTTTATCTTTTTTCACTCTTGAACATACAAATATACGTACAATATTGTGCCCAGCTGATCAATACAATAAAAACGTTATTCCTTATACTTATTTCTTTCTTTGTTATTTGTTCATACCATTCTAATCTTATAGAACTAGATACCCTGATCACTATATAACCAAGCCGGATCCTTTCAGGAAAATCCTTCTAAAACAATTGGCGCCCACCGTGGGGCATCTAGTTCTTCAACCAATAAAATTCTCCTTATTATCTTTCATTTAATATTCACACACAAAAATGGTGGAACTCACCGCTGAACAACAATTAGCGGCTGCTCTGGCCAAAATCAAGGAATTGGAAACAATCCAAGAGAAAGCTCAGTGAGCAGAAACCAATAGGTGAAGGAATCGAGTCTAGCCTCGAAGAAGAAATTGGAAAATCGGGCTTCGGGCTCCAAGACCGATTCGAACCAGGAACCCCATTCTCATCCATCATCAAAAACATAGACTTCTCTAATTTTGGAACCCCGGAGAAGGATACATTATCCGGCACTCCAACCATTCCCAATGATGAGACAAACAAAACTGAAGCCGCAATAATGATGGCTATGCTTCAGGAAATCCAAAAACTCCACAACAAAATAGAAAATATACCCGGAGTACAGACTCGTGGTGAAGTAGAAATTGACAGCTTTGCGGATTCACCCTTTGCAGATGAAATTGCAAAGATTGATCTACCCAAGAAATTTACTGTCCCATCCATGAGAACTTATGATGGAACCTCTGATTCGCAAAATCATGTTGCCATATTCAAACAAAAAATGTTGGCTGCCTCAATACCCAGTGAACTCAGGCAAGTATGCATGTGCAAAGGCTTTGGTACAACCCTAACCGGAGCAGCATTACAATGGTTCATCAATCTCCCAAATGGGAGTATCAAGAATTTTGCAGAATTGATCAATGCCTTCAATCAACAATTCGCGAGTAGCGAGAGATATGGCCAAGAGACCCAAAGAACTGTTCAGGATAAAGCAACTTCCTGAGGAATCTCTCAAGGAATTCCTGGCCAGATTTGTCAAAGAAAAGGTGGCCATTCCCAGATGCGATGAAGAGACAGCAGTAGAAGCATTCAGACAAGGAGTCCTGCTTGACAGTGACATTTATGCAGATCTGACCAAGAAAGCATGTCCAACCTTTGCCACTGTTCAATCCATCGCCTTAGAACATGTCAGATTAGAAGAAGACCTCAACTTCAGGACGAACTCATCCGGAGGAAAGCAGGGCTATGGACATACTAACAGGAAAAGCTCCTACCAGAAAGGAGGCAATCCCAGATCAGCACCCTATTCCAGGCCTGAACGATCTGAAGTCAATATGGCACAAGAACATAAAGGTAACCTCTCTAGCCTCCCAACTATTCCTGAATATAACTTCTCTATTAATACTGCAGGATTAATCAAACGCCTGGAAAACTTGGGAGATACAGTCAGATGGCCAAAGAAATCCGACAACCCCAGGAAAGATCCAACAAGATGGTGTGACTTCCATCAGGACATCGGACACACCACGAGAAGAATGCATACAAAGCTCGGGAAACAAGTGGCATATCTTCTAAAGAAAGGCTACTTGAAAGATATAATCCAAGACCAAAGAATAAAGATGAAGGACAAAATAAGAGAGACCCGGAAGCGGCAGAGATCCTCCTCCTTCTCCTCCCATCTATGAAGTCAAATTCATAAATGGAGGATCGAAATCGTGGTCCGACCAGCTCTGCCCAAGAGAATATCCAGGGAATCCAGACTTCAACCTCCTTCCAGGCCCGAGTCATTGCCTGCTATTACCTTTGATGACTCGGACCGCAAGGAATATCAGTCTACACCATGACACTGGTAATCACAATGCAAATCGGCAATGACCAAAGTATCAAGAATCTCGATAGACGGAGGAAGCTCAATCAACCTGGTGATGCTTGACGTCCTTAAAGCTATGAAGATAGACGAAGGCAAGATCATAAAGAAATCCAGCGTCCTGGTTGGATTCAGTGGGGAAACAAAAAACACCTTGGGAGAAATCAGCTTGCCTACCTATGTGGAGGGCGTGGCTTCATATGAGAGATTTGGAGTAATGGATTGCTTATCCTCGTATAATGTAATCCTGGGCAGACCATGGATCCACAATGTCAAGGCAATCCCATCAACATACCATCAATGCGTGAAAATTCCAACAGAATGGGGGATAACCACCATCAGAGGAGAACAAAGGACTGCTCAGGAATGTTACACTCAGGCTTTGAAACCCTCAAAGTCAGGTAAGTCCCTTGCATAGCAATTAAAGTCACCTGTCAGGGAAGAATACATAGCACAAACACAGATGGAAACAGGAGAAGTCATATTAGACCCAGAATTCCCTGACAGGAAAGTACTTGTAGGGTCAGATGCACCCGACTCAATCAGACCAAATCTGGTCAGCTTTCTTAAAACTAAAATGTCTTGCTTTGCTTGGTCACATTTTGATATGACTGGTATAGATGCTGATGTTATTACTCATAAGCTGAATATTGACAAATCCTTTAAGCCTGTACAGCAAAAGAGAAGAAAATTCGCTGCAGAGAGGAATGAAATCATCAACCAAGAGGTTGACAAGCTACTAGACATGGGAATGATCAGGGAAGTAATGTACCCTGACTGGCTTGCAAACGTAGTAGTCGTCCGAAGAAAAACGGCAAATGGAGAGTCCGTGTAGACTACACCGACTTGAACAAAGCCGCCCAAAAGATCCATTTCCCCGCCACACATCGATGCAATGGTAGATGCCACTGCAGGCCACGAAATGTTGACATTCATGGATGCCTCCAGCGGATTTAATCAGATAAAAATGCATCCAGCAGACCAGGAAAGCACAGCTTTCATCACCGAAAGAGGTATATACTGTTATACTGCTATGCCCTTTGGATTGAAAAATGCAGGTGCAACCTACCAAAGGCTAGTCAACATGATGTTCAAAGATCAGATAGGGGACACCATGGAAGTCTATATAGATGACATGGTAGTCAAATCAAAAAAGGCAGAAGACCACGTCAAAGACCTGGAAGTAGCCTTTCAAATATTGGAAAAATTCAATATGAAGCTCAACCCACAAAAATGCCACTTCGTAGTCTCAGCAGGCAAATTCTTGGGCTACATGGTGACAAAAAGAGGAATAGAAGCCAGCCCTGAGCAGATTAAAGCTATCCTGGAACTAGAACCACCAAAGACAGTCAAAGACATACAAAAGCTGACTGGAAGAATAGCAGCCCTGAATAGATTCATTTCAAGATCATCAGAAAGATGCAAATCATTTTATAACCTGCTAAGGAAGAACAAGGACTTTCAATGGACCCCTGATCATCAGGCTGCCTTTGAAGACCTGAAAATATACCTATCCTCTCCACCCTTGCTGGCAAAACCAGTCAAAGATGAACCCCGACAAGATAATTGATCAGTCCACTTCTTTGTCGGTGCAATCCTGGTCAAAGAAGCAGACGGACAACAAGACTGTCTATTACGTAAGTAAAAGTCTGCATTGATACGGAGATCGGTATGGCCTACTAGAAAAATATGTTTTAGCTTTAATAATGAGTTGCACAAAATTAAGACCATATTTTGAAAGTCACCCTATAATAGTTAGAACAAATCTTCCTATTAAGTCTGTACTTAGGAGACCAGAATTGTCCGGACGAATGTGCAAATGGTCACCCCCGGCTAAGCACATACAATATAACGTTTGAACCAAGGACAGCAATTAAGTCACAAGCACTAGCAGATTTTGTGGCTGATTTTAGTCCAACCCTAGAACCTGACCTAATAAAAGAAGTAAATAAACTAACCAGCGACCAAACAGACCTAGAATGGACCCTATTTGTCGATGGAGCAGCCAACACAAGGGGCACAGGCCTAGGAGTAGTACTAAAATCACCACAGGGGGATAAAATAGTACAGGCTATAAGCTGTGCATTTGAGGCCACCAACAATGAGGCAGAATATGAAGCCCTGATAGCCGGATTAAAGGTATGTATTGATCTTGGTGTGCAAAATTTAAAGGTACGCACTGATTCCCTTCTCATCTCCAACCAGGTAAATGGTATATATACTGCAAAAGACCCCAAAATGATGCTTTATCTAGATGTTGTTCAAATGCTAAAATCAAAATTTAAAAACTTTAATATTGACCAAATTTCCAGGGACTTAAATACCCAGGCCGATGCCTTAGCCGGCCTAGGGTCCAACTTTAGTCCCCTTGATTTTGACAAAATACCCATTGTGCATTTATTAGAACCCGCAATAAATAAACAAGATGAAAGTTTCCCAATCTACATTGCTAATTCTTGGACGAAACCTTACTATGACTGGCTACAACAGGGAATCCTTCCCTTAAATAAGCAAGATGCCGAGCACCGAAAATAAAAGTCGCTTCATATACTATTATTGACAACGTGCTTTTTAAGAAATCGCAGTCGGACCATACCTCGGATGCCTGGAACCACGGGAAGTCGAGCAGATATTATCGAAATCCATGAAGGATACTTGTGGAAATCACAAAGGTGGAAGAAGCCTGGCGAGCAAGATACTCGTAACAGGATATTATTGGCCCACCTTGAGAGCCGATCGCCTAGATTTTAGCTCTAAATGCAAAGCCCGTCGATCCACGGACCATATATCCATCACCATCGAGGAACTACACTCCATATCCGCACCTGGCCATTTATGAAATGGGGGATGGATATAGTAGGAAAACTACCTCAAGCACCCGGACAGAAAGTTTTCATGTTAGCAATGACTGATTACTTTTCCAAGTGGATAGAAGCTGAATCATACAGGCAAGTCAAGGAGAAGGATGTCATAGCATTCATCAAACATAACATCATATGTAGATATGGCATCCCCTCCGAAATAGTATGCGACAATGGCATACAATTTGTGGGAAAAAGAATGTGACCTTCCGTGCTCAATGGAACATCAACTGGTAACATCCACACCAGGATATCCAAAAGCCAACGGTCAGGCAGTAATCCAAGTAATAAAGTGGTGATCACCGCATAAAGAAAAATCGGAAAGAAAAAAAAAGGGCGGATGGGTGAAGAACTCCCCCTGGTCCTCCGGGGCCGACAGAACCACGCCTAAAACATCCACGCCAAACCCCTATTCCTTGGTCTATGGATGTGAAGCAGTAATTCCGGCTAAGGTGGACATTCCATCAGCCAGATGTAGCCTAAACACAACAACAAACAATATACCTCTAATGGAGGATAGCCTGGACTTAACAGAGGAGCTAAGAGATGCAGCAAGCATCAGATTAGCAGCATACCAGCAAAGAGTTGCGAGAAGCTACAACAAGACTGTCAAAGCCAGGGTATTCAGGGTAGGAGATCTCGTTCTCAGGAAAGTATTCCAAAACACAAAAGAAAAGAATGCTGGCAAATTGGCCCCAACCTGGGAAGGCCCCTATCTGATTGATTCAATAGCTGGCCAGGGAGCTTATAGACTACAAACCCTGGACGGCGAAATGATCCCAAGAGCCTGGAATATTACACATTTAAAACTATTTCACATATAGAATATATCGCACAATCCAGGTATAACTTTTTACTTCAAATACTTCTTGCCTGGAACCTACATGTATGATACTTGCAATTACATGAATAAATGCCGTATATGATTTCTTCAATTTATATGTCCAAATACTTATTTATATTCTCATATTCACTTAGCGAAATCTTCAACACTTGTTTTACATATTGCATCTTAGTTAAAACAAATCTCAAAGATTGGGGGCCACCCCCACCAAATATCCAACTGATATCCAAAATTCAGTTGCAAAACAGGCCTTTAAATACTGAGCTCAACATACAAACCTGGAAAATCTATTCCTAAATCTGTATGACATAGATGGGTCATAAGCCCTCCGCATGTGCAAAGGACGTAAGCCCTCTCCGCATGTGCAACAACCCCACCCATAACACATTAAATGGCCTCGATCGTCGAATAATCGCTTTGATCGAGTCAAATAATCGCCTGATCGATCGAACAATCGCGAGATCCAAGACATGTCCAACATCAGTACCTTATCAAAACGCAAAAAGAAACAAAACAAAGACCAAATATTTATTCACCCAAAATACTGGTCCCACCTAATAACCATCCATTCCAGGGACATTCCCCCTGGATGGGCCAAAAAATTCCTTAAAACTCTAAAAATTCATTCCAGGGACATTCCCCCTGGATAGACCAAAACCCAAAAGAAAAAACTAAACTATCTTTGAGCCAGTAACCGACTCACAACCATCCGCCATCTCCTGATCACCAGACTTTGCCTTGGAAGGAGGAGAATCCACTTCTTCTTCTTGACCCATGTTGGCCAAATCGGATGCGAGCGTCCGTAGCCGCCTCATCTCGGTCCGGATTCCAATCAGCCCGGTCAGATTCTGGATCCCTCATAGCATCAACCCGACCTTTCCCGAAGAAATACTAAGCAACATCAGCCAACCTTGCCTCCACTAACTCCTTTTCAGCAGCAAGCTCCTCATTCTTTCTCAACTGATCCTGCATTGCCTGCTTCTCAGCCTCCAACTCCAACCTGACAGCCTTCTCAGCATTTTTCGCAGCCACCTCACAAACTATAGCAGCCCTGGTTGACTCCTTTAGTTGCCAAATCGAGATTGGAGCACTACTTCATTACCCCTGGATGTGTGCAGGTCACGGTTAAGTTTATCCAGTTTTTCCTCCAAACTAGAAACCCCGTCTCCGGGCGTCCCCGAGCCGACAAGCGAGCCAACCCGCATCCAATCCCTACACATATACAAAATCAATCAACCTAATACGAGACAAAACAAAAAACACATCAACAAATTAAAAATATTCCTGTACAACTAACCTCCTTAGCCACGGGAGGCGAGTTCAGTGACCTTTGTTACAAGAGAAGTCGAATAGAGACCACCCCGGTAGATGACTCAAGAGTATTAGCAGACAAGAGCCGACCGCTCATTTTAGCGTAAAACTCGTTTATACGTGCCCGGGCAAAGATCCATGTCATCAATCCTAGCAGTCACTTGCCTTACACTCCCGAGTGGCCGAGCCGGGATAGGTCTGTTTCCCTCCTTCCTCCTCTTCCGAATATCATCCTCTCTCTTTCTTTTTTGAGCCCGGACGACCTCCGGTGACACTATCCCGGGCGGATCTTGAGGAGGTGGACATCAGAAATCAGGATATCCAAAGTCTTGTCACTCCCACTAGTTTCCTGGCTCTTGGACTGTTCAGCAATCCTAGCCACCCCAGCCTTCAAATCCTTTGCAAAAAAGCTAGCCAGCCTAGCAGAAGACCTAAACACTGGATATATAAAAAATGTACGTAAATATCAAACCAAAAAGCAACAGGAAGACAATAGCCAACCTAAAAGCAAGCAGAAGACGTACAGGAAAGAGCAGTAGAACTAGGCTTGCCTTTGGGTACTCTGACCCCAGTCAGCCTGGTCTTCATATACCGGGGCAACAACTCCCTACCCAAACTGGCTGGCCAGGTTCTCTCCTCCTCAGGAATAGCAAGGAAAGCATCTATCCTGGAAATAGCCTCCTCATCCAGAGGATCACAACTCCAATCGGGAGCTACAAAAACCACCAAAATTACACGGGTAAGAATCGAACCCATTAATTTCATATAATGTATTGCAAAATAAAAAGGTACAAGGAACCTACCACTCTCCAAGGAGGATATCTCGTAATCAAAGCCCGATCCCAAAGTCTCAGTCCGGACAAACAGGAAAGTCTTTGCCCAATTCTTATCATCTCCAGAATCAAGGTTAGTAATTAATGGAGACATTTTCGATTTTATTCTCAAATTAAAACGACCATCAACAGGATTTTTCATATGATAAACCGCCTTGATATCGTTAATAGTAATTACGAGATTATGTTTAGCACATAAATTTTCAATAGAGTGGACAAGCTTCCAAACCATTGGCATAATCTGAAAAGGTGATACCTCCATAGCACGAATGGTATCAATCATCAAGGGAGTAAAAGGTAACTTACGACCGCTTTGAATGCCCATTCAAAAATACAGAACCACCAGGTGATACCCGGTTAGCCCCCGATCGGGCAAGACTCAGGAATCCACACCTCGGTAGATTCAGAATTATTTTCTTCTCCTTAGAATCTTGTTATAGTTTGTTTTTAGCAAATTCTCCTCAGGGAAAGAAGAATCAAGAGATTGAAGAGCAAGTGAATACGAGAATCCACGATACTTGAAAGCCACAGCCCGAGCAGGAGGGTCAATTTCCCTTACCTCCTCCTCTTGAATATCTGTGGGTTCAGACTCAACAGTAGCAGCAGCGGCTCTCTGAGATGCAGGGCGTTTTTTGGCTCCCATATTTCTAGATTGTTTGATTTATTATTGAAATTGTCGAGATAACAGAACAGGATTACTAAGAAGAAGGGAAGAATTTCAGAAGAATTTTAGAAGAATTTCAGAGGAATTTCAGAAGAATATTCAGCAAAGAAAGTGGAGGAAAATTGGTGAAAAATAACCTTGCCCTAAATACCGTATTTATAGAGAAGTGAATAACGGCATGAAAAACCTAGGAATTGCAAAACTGTCAGCATGATGTCACGTAGCCGTTGCAGTGTTCAACGGTAAATAGGAGTCTAAGAGTCACTGAATGAATATGATTCTTTTTAATTGGTTAACCCGGTAAATTTGACATCTCACCCCTGGCCGGATCCAGACGGGTAAAATGTCAAGGGGCAATTGTTAGGCCCGTTTAGCCTGGTCGACCATAACCTGGCCCGACTCAACAAAGCGATTGATTGAGACGAAGACCGGACAAGACTAACTACTATCTAGTCTTTGAAGAATATTATGGCAAGAAGACTACTAAATCCTGGAAGAGAAACCTTTTAGTCAGTATATCATAGCTTGGCGGATTACTAAAAAAACAGTGGATTAAGAAGATGGACAAGAAATACGATTGTATAAGCCAAATAACCGTGCCCTATTCTCAAGGAAGACCAAGTCCAAACCTAAAACTATTTAATCTATGAATCTGGACGGAAAGAAGAGAAAAAGCTAAGGATTGGTTGAGTTGAGAACGGGTCAAGCGAGCTAATAGGAAGCATGCCCTATTATTAAAAGCAATGACTCCTACAATTAGGGAGGAAGTTGCTCATTATAACGTTACTCATTGTAACGTTGGGGAGATCATTTGTAGGACTATAAATAGTAGAATTTAACAATTGTAAAGGGGGTGATTAATTAATTGATCTATACTTTATCTTTTTTCACTCTTGAACATACAAATATACGTACAATATTGTGCCCAGCTGATCAATACAATAAAAACGTTATTCCTTATACTTATTTCTTTCTTTGTTATTTGTTCATACCATTCTAATCTTATAGAACTAGATACCCTGATCACTATATAACCAAGCCGGATCCTTTCAGGAAAATCCTGCTAAAACAAATAATATTATCAATACCCTTCTGAATGTTCCTGGTAAAACAAAGGATAACGCCGCAGTTAGGGAAGATATGAAAATGATGGGTATTAGGCTAGAGTTGGCACCACAGAAGAGAGGTAATCGTACATTTTTACCGCCAGCAGCTTATACCCTTTCACGGAATGAGAAAAAAGAGTTCTGTGCATGCTTGAATGGAATTAAAGTGCCACATGTTTATTCGTCGAACATCAAAAGCCTAGTGTCGATGCAAGACCTAAAACTCACCGGGTTAAAGTCACATGATTGTCACACTTTGATGCAACAATTACTACCTGTGGCTATTCGTTCCATTTTACCTGAAAAGGTAAGATATGCTATAACTAGATTCTGTCTCTTCTTCCAGTCCATATGCGAGAAAGTCATTGATCCCGATGACGCGGATTCATTGCAGGACCTCGTTGTAACCTCTCTTTGTCAGTTGGAAATGTATTTTCCACCCTCTTTCTTCACTATCATGATTCATATGACCATTCACTTGGTTAGGGAGATTTTGTACCTTGGTCCCGTGTACTTGAGATACCAGTATCCTTTCGAAAGATTGATGAAAGTCTACAAGGACTATACATCTAATCGGTATCGTCCGGAAGGTTGTATTGCTGAACGCGCTATTTTAGACGAAGCTCTTTCATATTGTTACGCTCATCTCTCCCCTAAGGAGTTAATTGGCGTTCCTAAGAATCGTCATAATGACTGGATGACCGGAAAAGATATTAGGGGCCGGGTTGAAAAAATTGTGACACGTGAAATGTTGCATTTAGTACACACGTATGTGCTAAACAACGAAGATGAGGTGCAACCTTATATTCAACAACACCAAGATGAGCTCAAATACGATCACCCAAACAAGACCGAGAAGTGGATTGCGAACGAGCATACGAAGACGTTTGCAGAGTGGTTTAGGAATATTGTCTTAGAGTGTACGAATCAAACTGGTGATGACATCTCTCCTAGGTTACTACGTCTTGGTTTAGGTGCAAATGCCAGGGTCACCTTTTACAGCAGTTTTGCCATTAATGGATATACTTTTTACACCCGCGAGCAAGATGAGTTGAGCACAATGCAAAATAGTGGTGTGAGTTCTGAATTTGAGGCAATGCACTTTGCTACTTCAATAGATAAAAAGCCTATTTGGGGAAAATGCCTTTATTATGGTGTTATTCAAGAAATATTGGTACTAGATTACATTGATTTCACAATGCCTTTGTTTCGATGTAACTGGGTTGATAACAACCTCCATTGTGTCCGAAAGGATAAGATGGGATTTACGTTGGTCAATCTGGGTAAGGTTGACAATAATAAGGATGATCCTTTCATAATGACATCCCAAGCTAAACAAGTGTTCTATGTCACCGATCCTATGCATAAGAAGTGGTCTGTTGTACTGTCTATAAGGAGTAGAAGGAGTAGTCCATCCGATAATGGTGATGATGATCAGGATGTCCTTTTTGAGGGAATGGATCACTCTACCACTGTATCTTATTTCGACGATGTTAACACTGATCATGAGGACACTGAAAGCATCTATATGCGTGATGACCATGGTGAAGGTATTTGGGTTAACGAAGAAACTATGACATCCAAGAAACGTCCCCGATCCTGAGATAGTTCATCAGGACACGGTGATATGGACGACCAACATTTTGAGTCATTTTCAGACCAATAATTTGATGGTTTAATTTATTGGTAAATCAATAATGGTCATTGTTAAATAAAAATTCCCAAATTTGCATGGCATGGTAAATCCTGTAGCTTAGATATGCAAAGTATGCATGCATCTTTGGTGTTGTCTTATTTTCTTGATCTTATTATTAGATGTGGATTCTGGTGTTGAAATTCTTTGAATAATGTTGCAAAGATATGGTGCTTCATTTATTAAAGTATGTATTGTTACAGGTTTGGACTGTAATTAATGGAATTACAAAAAAAAGGTTCAACAATAACAACGGTTATAGTTACATTACCCGTTGTTATTACATTCAACGACGGTTGTAGTATCCATACCCGTTGTCATTGATTTTTTTGACATATTTTATTTTGGCGCAAATTTGGTGAAAATATATTACAACTGGTATATTTTAACCGTTGTAATAAAGTTTTGACAACGGTTGACTTTTATTGACCCGTTGTTATTAACATATAACAACGGTTTTGCTTTGAGCACCCGTTGTCAATAGTTTGTCTTAATAAAAAACTAATTTACAAACACATACAACATACCACACAAACACACACAACACCAGTTCAACCGTTGGTATCCTGAGTTTATTCTACTCTCTTCCTCGCTTTCTACATTTCGTTGCGGCCGTCGCCCGATTTCCGACGCCTTGATTCCGTTGCCTTCCCTTATCATCCTGCTCGTTCTCTTTATCATCATCATCATCAGGTATGTTCACTTTAATTTTGTGTTTCGTCATTAGGGTTTTAAGACGATCATCTTTTTTCTTTTTCATGCATCTGTTTGTTTTTCGTCTTCTTTGTTATCTTTATCATCCCGCATCATCTACTTCACTCCTCTTATTAGGGTTTAGGATTTTAGAAATTCAATCTGTTGTTTTAAATTTTCATTCCTATTAGGGTTTAGGGTTTTAGATTATACTCTGCATGTACGTTGTTAAGTTGTTCATTTCCTATATCATTCATATTTGGGTTTTAGGATTATCATGGGTGAAAAACGGAAAAGAAGTCAAAAGAATAATAAGCCTGGGGATAATAAGCCTGGTGAGAGGGGTGCTACGAAGTGCCCGAAAGCCCTTGCAGCTATAGCCGCTAAAGACCCGATGGAAATAACATGGAGCTCGAAGGGTTTCCCTACTGGTCCAAATGCGGGTTATTTATCCAGTTGGATTGGATGTTGCACAAGACAGTTTGTGCCTATCCATTTAGATGATGTTAGAAATTTGAATCCAAAATTGGCGGCGTTATACTTGGCTCGTGTAAAGGAAGCCTTTATTATACCCGATGAAAGCCCTGATAAGTATTTAATGCATAAGGCAGCGGATGTCCACAGGCAGTGGAAGTGTGACGTTGCTAGGGATTGGTTGTATGTGGACAAGGCAACGGGGGAGATGCGTAAGAGCCCACCGGCAAACAAGTGTCCCACCATCAGTCAGGAACAATGGGATCTTTTCAAAGAGATGAGAACTACTGAGAAGTTTCAGGTTAAATTACCTCGCCTTTTAACGATTTACCTATCATTTTTTTAATTAATGAGTCCTTTATATAATCTTTTTATTATCTCATCTACTTGCGCTTTTATATAATTATTTGAAGGCCGTTAGCAGAAGAAATCGTGCTAACATTTCATGCAAGAAGGGGAAATGGTATGGTTCTCGAGGCGGTTACAGAAAGATAGAAGAGAACCTCGTAAGTAGCATGCATTATTCGCCTGTGAGACTTTATTTTTTTAATCACTCTTGGACTTGCATTGATACACATTTACATGTATAAATGTTACCATGTTAATGTGTAGGTGGCAAAGGGAGTGACCAACTTGGATCAGCATGTAACTTATAAAGAAGGGCACACGCCTAAAGGATCCCGGTCGCGTGACAAATATGATGAGGAAGTGTTGGCCAACATAGTAAGAATTATTTTATTAAGACGAGTTCATTACTAACTTTATTATTTTAGTCACAAATATAATTTGAAGTTTATTTAATATATTATAGGACAACGTATTGAAAGAGGTAGAAGAAGGGAAATTCACTCCCAATGGTCGTAATGACGTTCTTGCTAGAGCGATCGGCCGACCCGAACATCCATGTCGTTTGAGGGGCGTCCCGTTACAGGTTGGAGTAACGAAATATTACTAGTATGGGTGCCCGGCTTCGCCCGGGCTACCTTTATTTAGCATTAAAATTTATTTTCAATTAACTAAAACTACTTTAAAATTGCATAACTCATAAATTTATCATTAATATATTTTTCTATGATACGGAGTGTATCTTAAAATTACAATGAAATAAATTATGAGACAAATTCACTACTCCGCCTATTAATATTTTATTACATTCGTTATTACTACTTTTACTTTAACTACTCCCGCCGTAATTATTGTTACTTTCACTACTTATACATAAATATTGATAATTTCACTACTCACGTTGTTACTTCTGCTACTTTCACTACTCCCGCTCGCTGCTAATATTGTTACTTTGACTATATCTAATGTTACTATAAATCTTTTCACTACTAACAGAATTACTTTTACTATTTAAGCATCCAATGAGTGATTACTATCATATTACTATATCCAATGTCACTTCTATTACTTTAATAAATATATTACATATATGCATTAAATATATTACATGTATGCGTTAAATTAATCAAATTGAAATAATTATGGAATTTTATATTTTTTGGAAATCTATCTTGATTTATTTACAATTTAGTAGTTTCCAAAATATAATATACCTATATTATATTTTAATTAAAATAATATACTTATATTATATTTGTTTATGTTAAAATAATTAACATATTTATACTAATTCATACCATAAGTGGGACATGTTTATTTAAGGAAAATCACCATATTCCTGCGTTCTCTAAAATTTATACTTCAACCAAAACTATTTTATATTTACATTGAAGTCCCTTGATCAGGTCCATCGCACAGTGATATTGATTTAAAACTATATAGTATAATTAATTTGTATAGATTTATTTAATTACATTGAAATCCCTTGGTTTCTGGAATTAATATATAGTATTGAAGGGACAACTGCCCCGATAAAGAAGAAAAGGAAGACTAAGTCTGAGAAGGTTGACATGGTACCATTTATTCTATTATTTTCATTTAAGTTCAATTCACATGTTATTGTTGGGATAAAAATTGCTGACACATTACATTCTTGGCACGCAACTTCAGTTAACGGCATCCGTACTACTAAAGTTGAATCCGGAGGCAAGCTTCAAGAAGAAGAAGTGAAGATGATGGAGGATGTCATTTATAAAGGGGGTAATAAGGTACAACAGATTGGTCAAGAGGCCGCTACTACCTTGGCAATACACGAGAAGGAAGTATCGGTCAACGAGATTCAGAAAGATCAGGTACCTAATGCTTCTGAAGTTGTAACAACTAAAGCCGATCAGGTACCTAGCTAATACTTCCTTATTTTTTTTTTCTTATTTTTTTGGGTAAGATCAGGGGGTGTGTTCCCTGGCAGCTCTAATACTATAACTTCTGACATCGTGCCATTGGTTAATTTTATTAGGTAAATAATGGGTCTGAAAAGGAAATGCAACTTGAGAAGACGGCTGATGGAAAACAGCATACATCCCCTTCAAGTCGGTTCCTGTTTTCGATAAGGTATGCATGAAGTGTTTAATTAGTTAAATTTATATGAATTCTATTAAATTTTGGGATATAATAATGTATGTGTATATTCTTCAGGCCGTAAACAAGAGGCCAGTTATTCTTGCTGACCCTAAAACCATAAATCCATATGTGCGTGTTGGCCGGGGTCTCGTAGAAATGCACACCAAATCAGCAGCGGAAACTGTAGTTCATGGCGAAAAACTTTTGTCGAATCATAGAAAAGTAGAGATAACTACAGTCTTTTCAGGCCATGAAAACTTTCAACTGCCTGTCCCAGTTCATGACGACATTACCATTCTGGGAGATGCGGTTGGAAGTTTCATCCAATGGCCTGAAACTCACATCTACGTGGCTCGGCCGTCTCCGCCTCAGCAGCCGAAAGCAGTTGGAATTAGAAGACAATCTGCTAATTTAAGTATGCTATTGGAAATAGTAAGCATTATTTTATCTATAAAACTATATTAAAAGGGTAACATTAAAAGGCCACGTAGACAAAGCCACATAGGCGAAGAAAAAGCCACGCGTGCATTACGAATGCCACATCTATAAATCTATATAATCTATACTATATAGTTAAAAGGCAACTTAATACATTTAATTTTTTGCCATGTAGGATTATCATAATTAAATTCTATTAATTTATATTGTTAATATTAAGGCTACTTTAATAAATTTATTAAAATTCATTATAAGGTTTAGTAATATTTTTTTGTGTCGAAACCATAAGATCATGATTTAAATTATAAAAATAAATTAAGAATTTAGTCTCATCATTTAAATCATTCAATTTGTTCATCTAACTCCTCCTTAACCATAAAAATAGTAGCTAAAAAGTCTGATATGTAGTAAATAAAAAATCTAATAACTTGGATTATAAAGCTACTAATATCTACAAATTTATAAATATAATTAAAAGGAAAACCAAAATATCTATCATCATCAATATGTCATATTTTAATTACATATACAAGATAACTTTTTAAATGACTTTCATGCAAAGTGGAGTTTGTAAAAAAATAAAAATAAAAATAATAATAATAATAATAATAATAATAATAATAATAATAATAATGCAAACCTTTTACATACCATTTCTCATTTTCCCATATTTATGTTTATATTAAACTTCATAATAATGAAAAATTGATGCTCAAAAGTCAAGAACTTGATCTTTATTTATACCTATATTAAATTTGATAATAATGAAAAAATAAAATTTAATAGCCATAAAACGCATCCTCAATTGTTTATATGTTTTTTATGGAAGGCAAAATTTGTAAGCAAAAAAATTCTTATCTCTATCGTTAGTAGAATGGTATGTGTCACCGATATTATTAACTAATTTTTTTTATTTTTTTATTGGAAGTTTCATTGGGTTATGAAGTGTTCATCACATTTTCAATTTCGTGTATGTGTTTGTTTTGTTCTCATTTAGGTGCTATCAAGATTATTTATTGTGTTAAGCTCTTCCAAGGTAAATATACTTACATCTCTACGATCCTCTTTTTTCATTACTTAAGGTGAAACTAAGTTAATAACGATAATATTGCATAAAACAAATTCCACTATTATTGTGTTACTTTTTTTTATTCGGTATGATTTATTGAAGAAAGAAGATTATAAGGAGAAGTGAAATACTAAGATTGCTTAAACAACTATATTTTACATACTAACTAAAGATTGGTGACATCAACATGGAATCGTGGATGATTAATAATTTTTTGAGCATTTATTATATATATTTTGAAATATCACAAAAACTCCGGAGAGACGGTCTCTCAATAGCGTTATTGAGAGACCTCTCACATGGTGGGGTGAGGGACCCACTGAATTTTTTTTTTCCTATTATGTTTCCCACTAAATTAGTGGGAGACGGTCTCTCATGAGACCTACTGTTGAAATATATGGCTAAAAGGTGGAAAATTTGAGGGGATGACTTAGCATTTTTGTATAATACTCCTTCCGAGTCACTATTGATGGGGCATATTCTGCACCGCTGACCAAGTCAACATATTAAGCAATATGTTGAGGTATCCACAGCAAAGTCAACGACTTTGATAGTCTAGCCGACGCAACCCATCGGCCTGTCACCCGGGTCTCGGCCGGGTGACTACCCAGCCGGGGCACATATCCGCGTACTCATATCCAAGACCCCTCGGCCGGCCTGCCATAGGTCCATCGGCCGAGGGTAGAACGGTCTTTCCGCCTGCCAGCCACTTGGCCACTTGGCCACTACGTGACAAAAGGTGAAAGTCTATAAATACTCCTCAACCTTCATTGAGGAAAGGATCCACAAAATTGACCTAATAACCACTATTCATCTGGTAATATCTTATCTCTCTACAATACACTCTTAGCCAAGTTATAACAACTTCTCTCTAAGTTTACTGACTTGAGCGTCGGAGTGAGTACGCTCGGCCAAAGCCGAGCCCTCAGTTTGTTCATCGTTTCAGGAGACCGTAAGGAGAATCCAAGCAAGGACATCATTCTACGAGCTACGAGTGGTAACAAATATCTGCTCTGGAATTACACCCGGAACAATTGGCGCCGTCTGTGGGGATGACACTAGAAGCTAGTCACATTCATTCCCAAACAACAAAAACAAAAACACAAAAAACCCACCCAAAAAGCTAAGAGAATGTCAAAACAACAAGAGGTGTTCGTTAATGACGAAACCGAGCTACACCAAGATGATACATTTCACCATTCTGGAGTCGTGCAGCCCTCCACCGGCGGAGTAATCCAACCGGAGATCGGAATGCCGACGATACCGGACACGCCGTCGCCCGCCAACCAGGTCACCATCATGGGACAGGTGGTTGACGTAGCAAAACTGAAGACGCTCCTGGACCTAATTGGGAGTGCGCCGGCTCACACTGTCACGCCGACAAGAGCGGCGGAGACCGTCCAGGAGACCAGGGCCCAAAACGTGACTCCGAGAAACTTGAACGGAGCGCTGGGAGAAGCCGACCCTATCAAGACGCCGGAGGAGCCCAAGGTGGTCGTGGTAAACATAAGTCCTTCTCGCACTCGGGAGAGGACAGCGTCGCCGCAACACCGACGAGGCACACCCCGGAGGAACCAGAGAAGCCCGACTCAGGAGAGTCGGAGAAGAAGCCCAAGTCGAAGAAGGAGTCCTTCCCGCTACGAGGAGAGGAGCCGGACTAGGAATGCGAGGAGTCGGTCGCCGCGTGTCATTCGACACGTGGTCAAGCAGCCACTCAGTGATTATGTCCTTGACACCGCCGTGCCAACTAAGCTGAAGTTGCCGGCGTTCACGTACAAAGGAGATAGCGACCCAACCGACCACGCCGAGGCCTTCGAGTCTTACATGTCGGTATGGGAGCAGCCCGACGAGGTCCGGGTGCCGAGTCTTCCCGACAACTCGCATGGGATGGCTCGGAATTGGTACAAGGGGCTCCCGAGGGTTCGGTATACTGTTTCGCCGACCTAAAGGACGCCTTCTTAGCCCAGTACTCTTGCAACAAAAGGAAGGCCGTGGAGACATCGGACCTCCTAACTATCAAACAGGAGGAGGGCGAGTCTCTACGAAGCTATGTGAAGAGGTTCGACGGCAAGGTTCAGCAGATTCGGGTGATCAACCCCGAACTGGCGGCTTTCGCACTGATGAAGGGCCTCCCAAAGGGAAACTTAAAGGACGAACTCATCAAGCACGGGGGTTTGGGCCTAGATGCCGCTAGGAGGATGGCCGATCAGGCCATCAAGGTAGAAGACTACCACAAAACCTGGGTAGACCACAGCGAGACTGGGCACTCAGAGAAGAGGAGCCACCGGGAGGACAGCCCGGATGAAGGACACCGTGACAACAATAGGTCACGGTCCGACAAGCCCGCCAGAAATGAACTCGACGGGCGCGGGGAGTTCGGCACCATACTACCGAAAGCAAGATAATGATCACACCCCCGGTCGTATCCGCCGCAGAGGTTTTCTCCCGAGCAAAAGCGAAGGTCGAAGTGGGAAAGGCCCCCTAAGCCGAGGGGCGACGGTGACACAAGCCAGTATTGCGAGTACCACGGCTACACCGGCCACTTAACGAACGATTGCCGACATCTAAAGAATGCCATTGAGGAACTAATCCGGAAGGGGAGCCTAGGCAAATACATTGCCGGAAGCCAAAAAACGGACGCCGGTGGATCAAATAAGAAGTCCGTCTTAGAACGGAAAGGAGTAATCAATGTTGTCATCGGGGGCAATGAGAGCGGTGAATCCACTCGCGGGTACAAACGGCACCTGAATGAGCTATATCAGGCCGTCAACTTCGTGCCCAGCACAGCAACCCCCGCTTCCAACATCCCCGACATGACCATCGGGAAGAAGGACTACGATGGAGTCGTCGCTCCTCACAGCGATCCACTTACAGTCCACCTAGACATAGCCAACCACTTGGTGAAGAGGTGCCTAATTGACACAGGGGCCTACACGAACATTATGTACGGAGAATGCTTTCTCAGTCTCGGTCTGAAGGTTGAAGACTTGACCCCCTGCACCGGCCCGTTGTACAGCTTTTCTGGGGCCGGCCTGGTACCCTTGGGGTCAATCAGGCTGCCAGTAGTGTTCGGGGAACGGGGTGCTGCCAGGAGCGTTATGTCGGAGTTCGTGGTCATTGACGGTACATCCGCCTACAACGTCCTCATAGGACGAGTCACTCTGAGCGAGGCCGACGCAGTGATGTCCATTCGGGCTCTGACGTTGATGTATATCTCGGACCGGGGGGAGGCGCATAAGCTCGTCTCGAAGGACGAGAATGATGAGGTGGTCGACATTCAAGTACCCGCCAGAGGGTGCAACACGCAATCCTTCGAAGTGGCGAAGAAATCAGAGAAGGGGAAGAGCCCATCCTTGCAACAGAAGGGCGAGCGCATGGATACCACCGTCGGTATGGTTGAAGGAGCGGAGACCGAGGAGGTAGAGATTGACCCAGGCCGCACCGTCACTATCGGTGTCAACCTGGAACCAAAATTCAGGGCCGCTCTCCTAGACCTGCTAAGGAAGAACAAAGACGTCTTCGCCTACTCAGCGGCCGAGATGCCAGGCGTGAGCCGGGAGGTAATTACTCACAAGCTAAACGTACTCCCCATCGCTCGCCCTGTCAAGCAAAGGATGAGAAACTCCTCAGCCGAGAAAGATGAGGCCATCAAGGCCGAGGTAGATAAATTACTTGCGGCGGGCTTTATTATGCCTTGTACTTATCCTGAGTGGTTAGCCAATGTTGTGATGGTGAAGAAATCGTCGGGGGCATGGAGAATGTGCGTAGATTTTACCAACCTTAACAAAGCATGCCCCAAAGATTGTTACCCTTTGCCTCGGATAGACAGCTTAATCGACGCCACGGCGGGCTACACCATGCTGAGCCTGCTGGACGCCTTCTCAGGGTATCATCAGGTATTCATGGCTGAGGAGGACATGCCTAAATGTGCGTTCATCACCGCGAACGGCACATACATGTACAAAATGATGCCGTTTGGTTTGAAGAACGTCGGAGCAACATATACAAGACTGGTAGACAAAGTGTTCCAGAGCCAAAAAGGGCGAAACATTGAGGCTTACGTCGACGATGCTATTGTGAAAAGCAAGTCTGACAGCGAGCACCTGGCCGACTTACACGAGACATTTTGTTCACTAAGGAAATACAAGATGAAGCTCAATCCAATGAAGTGCAACTTCGGTGTCCGGGCAGGTAAATTCCTCGGTGTACTCGTCAGTGCCAGAGGCATTGATGCCAATCCAGACAAAGTCCGGGCAATCCTAGACCTGCCGGAGCCAAGGAATCGAAAAGAGGTTATGATGCTGACCGGGAGAATGGCGGCTCTCGCCCGTTTCATCTCTCGGTCAGCTGACAAGAGCACCCCTTTCTTCAAAGTGTTGAAAGGAAATAAAGACTTCAGCTGGGGGGAGGAGCAGAGCACGGCTTTCAAGCAACTAAAAGCTCATCTTCAGACCCTCCCAACTCGTCGTGCCGATATGGGGGAGACGCTATACTTGTACATAGCGATTACCTCGCAACGGTCGTCTGCCGTAATCATCAGGGAAGAAGACAAGCAGCAACACCCAATCTACTTCGTCAGCCACACATTGTTGCCCGCCGAAAGAAACTACCCGCTTATTGAAAAAGCAGCCTTTGCTGTCGTCATCGCCGCAAGGAAGTTAAAACCCTACTTCGATGCCCATCCCGTGACGGTCCTAACCGACCAGCCATTGGAGAAAGCACTGGAAAAATTCGAGCATTCCGGCAGACTCATCAAGTGGGCGGTAGAGCTATCCGGCTTCGGCATTGAATACAAACCAAGGCCCTCGATAAAGGGGCAAGCACTTGCAGATTTCCTGGCCGAGTGCACATATCAAGAGGAGATACACCCCGGTGTATGGGAGGTATTCACCGACGGGTCCTCCACAACAAACAGCGCAGGCGCCGGCATCCTTATCATCAGCCCAAACGGGGACGAGTTTGAGTACGCTTTGAAATACACCTTCCCGGCCTCAAACAACGAATCCGAGTACGAAGCGGTGATAACTGGGGTCGAACTAGCCAGGGCCGCCGGAGCCGAACACATTGTGTTGAAGACAGATTCACTGTTGGTTACTAACCAAATCAGAGGAGAGTTCGAGGCGCGAGACGATGGGATGGTAAGATACCTGGAAAGGGTAAAAGCCGACACAGCAAAATTGAAGTTCTTCAAAATTCAGTGCATCCCCAGATCCGAGAACAACCGGGCCGACGCTCTCTCCAAACTTGCCAGCTCAACCATCAAGAACATCAGCCGAACCGTGCTGGTAGATATCAGGAATACGAAGAGTATCACCGAGGGCGTCGGCATGGTGGGCAACGTAGAGACCGAGACAACGTGGATGACTCCGATAATGAAATACAAAGTTACAAATGAGTTGCCGGAGGACCGCAATCTCTCGGCCAAGATAAAAAGGATCGCCGCCAGGTACTTGGTGTTCGAAGGAGAACTGTACAGAAGGTCCGTAATAAGACCACTCTTGAAATGTGTCGGTCCAACCGACGCAGAACTAATACTGACAGAGATTCACGAGGGCAT
This sequence comes from Silene latifolia, assembly GCF_048544455.1. Lineage (NCBI taxonomy): Eukaryota > Viridiplantae > Streptophyta > Magnoliopsida > Caryophyllales > Caryophyllaceae > Silene > Silene latifolia. Next base: position 8,267,514 of record NC_133527.1, on the reverse strand, counting down.
ATGCGGACACCACATGGGGGCAAGAACACTAGCCCACAAAGCTCTCCGAGCCGGCTACTTCTGGCCCACCATGCTTCAGGACTCCAGAACAAAGACCAAGAAGTGCACGAACTGCCAGATGCATGCCCCGGTGATACACGCACCTTCCCGAGACCTGCAACCGGTGCTTAGCCCCCTCCCTTTCGCACAGTGGGGGATGGACATGCTAGGACCATTTCCAACGGCCTCCGGAGGAAGGAAGTTCTTGATCGTCGCCGTTGATTACTTCACCAAATGGGTTGAAGCTGTAGCAGTACCGGCGAAGACCACAGCGGCCGTCAGAAAGGTAATCTGGGAAAATGTTATAACCCGTTTCGGATTGCCCCAAGTCATGGTATTCGACCACGGCCGAGAATTTTGGAGTGACCTGATAATGAACTGGTTAGAAGAGCTTGGCATCAAGTATGCATACTCCTCCGTCTGCCACCCACAGAGCAACGGACAGGCGGAGGCAGCCAATAAAACGATCCTCAACGGTTTGAAGAAGACGGTGGAAGACCTTAAAGGAAGGTGGGCCGATGAACTACCCGGCGTCCTGTGGTCCCTACGGACCACGGAGAAAGAAGCAACGGGGTACTCTCCTTTCCACTTAGTCTACGGATCCGAAGCAGTCCTACCAATTGAAGCGACGGTGCCGACATTCAGAACGGCTACCTTTAACCCGGTCGAAAATGAGGAAGGCCTGCAAGCCTCCCTGGACCTGGTCGAAGAAAGCCGAGATACAGCACGCCTCAACTTGGCAGTATACCAAAACCGGATGAGAAGAGCCTACAACCGAAGAGTCCACAAGAGGGACTTAAAAGTAGGAGATCTAGTCCTAAGAAAGTCGGCCGCCACCAACAAAGGAAATATTCATGGTAAACTAACGGCCAACTGGGAGGGTCCCTACAAGGTGGTTGAAGAAATGAGGCCGGGTACATACCGGCTGACAGACATGGAGGGTGTGCCCTTGATGAGTCATTGGAACACCGACAACTTAAGAAAGTACTTTGTATAGCGGCGGAGGTGTCCAAACCCAATGTGGACATCCCAACGCGTGATCATAAATGAAGAAGCAACCAAGTTTTCCATCCAAGTGCTTATCCCCTCCATAATTGCCACCCAAAAAGAAGATTTGCTATCGAGCCGTAACCCCGATTACCTCGGCTAATTGATGGCCGAGAGCGACGGGGGCACAACGACCGGTATGCTAGAAGATTTGCTATCGAGCCGTAACCCCGATTACCTCGGCTAATTGATGGCCGAGAGCGACGGGGACACAACGACCGGTATGCTAGAAGATTTGCTATCGAGCCGTAACCCCGATTACCTCGGCTAATTGATGGCCGAGAGCGACGGGGGCACAACGACCGGTATGCTAGAAGATTTGCTATCGAGCCGTAACCCCGATTACCTCGGCTAATTGATGGCCGAGAGCGACGGGGGCACAACGACCGGTATGCTAGAAGATTTGCTATCGAGCCGTAACCCCGATTACCTCGGCTAATTGATGGCCGAGAGCGACGGGGGCACAACGACCGGTATGCTAGAAGATTTGCTATCGAGCCGTAACCCCGATTACCTCGGCTAATTGATGGCCGAGAGCGACGGGGACACAACGACCGGTATGCCAGAAGATTTGCTATCGAGCCGTAACCCCGATTACCTCGGCTAATTGATGGCCGAGAGCGACGGGGACACAACGACCGGTATGCTAGAAGATTGCTATCAAGCCGCAACCCCGATTACCTCGGCTAATTGATAGCCGAGAGCGACGGGAACACATCGATCGACACGTCGAAGACGTGACACAGTTGAGATATCCAAACTGCCTCGGCCATACCAAAGGTAAAAACGAAGGTACTAAATTAATAACGCAAATAGGACAAACTTTGTTAAAAATGATCAAAGGAGGAATACAGACGACGGCCGTCCCCATAAGGGTAAGCCTAAACACAACCTACCAAGAGAGTTTTTTTTTTTACAAACAAAGAAAAGAAAAGCAAAAGGTTACAAGCATATCAATTGAAGCGCCAAAAGATGGCAGGGAGGAAAGGCTCAATAGTTGGCCCCCGAACAGCTAAAGCTATCCGAGATGCCGGGGGAGTCTGGTGACGACCGCCCGTCTCCCTATGCCTGTTGCTGCCCTCCATCGGAAGCAGCAGCATCATCTTTGGTGGCCGGCTTTGGAGAGGGCTCGTCATTCCCGGCTGCCTTCAGCCTCTCAACCTCTTTTTTAGCCTCCTCTGCATCATAGGCCGCCTTGGCCAACGCTATATGAGCCGCCTTCGCCGCCTCCGCCTTCTCAGCAGCCGCTGCTTCCGCAGCCTCAGCCATCTCATCCATGAACTGGTCATATTTATCCCACGGGAAGGAGCCGTCGGGGACACACTTTCTGATTGCCTCTTTGGCCGCCTCCTCGGCCTGGTCCCGGAATTGAACGCACATTTTAGGGATGAGATCATCTTGAAGCATGTCAATATCCTTCTCCTTCTGAGCAAGGATAGCCTGTGCGTCCCTGAGCGCCTCCGCCTGTTTCTGGAACAGATCCTCCCGCTCGTCCCTCTTGGCAACCGCGGCGTCGTAAGCACCCTTATACCTCTCCAGCTCATCCATCATCTTGGCCGTGGCGCCATCAGCCTCCTCAACTTTGGCCCTCTCGGCCCCCAGCAGCTTCTCAACTTCCTCCACGCGCCTCTCGGCAGCAGCGAGATCCCGCTTAGCCTTCTCGGCTTCCCCCTTCGCAGCAGAGAGATCAAGCTTCAGCTTTGCGATCAGCGGCCCAGACTGGGCCATGGCCTTTTCCTGCTCCATGGCGTGGGAGCCGGCTAGACGGATCCACTTCCCCAGTTTCTTATATAATCTCTCACCCTCCGCCACGAGCTCGGAGGAAGGAATGTTCTGAGCTAAGGAGTCAACGGTGACATTTCTATCACCCGCCTTCTCAATAGCCTTCTCAGGCTGCTTCCCTGATTGCCGTTCAGTTACAACACCGGCTGCCGATGGTGGATCTACAAAAAATTTACACAGAGCATCCATGTCACCATGCATTGACACATCAGAAAGTCTGTCATCAGAAATGTCCAACGAACCGGCTAAATCCGAACCACAAGTTAGATCCGTACCAGTTTGGGCCCTCTTAGTTGGAGGGCTGGTGGAGGCAGGCTTCTCCCCGGCAACGGTGGAAGCAGGCGATGGCTCTTTTCTCTTCTTCGGAGAGGGGACCTTAGCAACGGTCACCTCCCCCTCAGTAATATTGATAACCTCCAAGTGATCCTTTTGGACCACTGGGGTCGAAGAGGGAGTTGGCATTGATACCGCCGCCGACTTAGACGCTGCCTTCTTTGATCTCTTCGGCACGCCTCCGAGAACCCGTGCCTGGGCCGTCTCCAGATCCAACCCCCTCGTCTGCTTCTCCATGATTTCGTTGGGGGATAGTCTGCGATCACGCAACTCAGCCGTAGGACGCCGCTGGACAACCTTCCCGTCCTTATCAAGCCCCAGCCTCTTCAGGTCCGTCTCAGACAGATCCTGACCAAACCGATCTGCAAGGAATCGAACAAGAGTTACATAAAGGAAGTAAAAACAAAGATCAGAAAAAGGAACATAACAAGCAAAGGTGGGCCTCACACCGACCCCACTCACCCCAGTTGAGGGCCGGTATGAGGCCGACACGGCATAGCAGCTCATCCTGAAGAATAATCTGAGTCGGGGGCAGCCATCCCTCCTCAGCATCAAATAGCCGCATTGCCCGCTCCTCATCCGAGGTAAGAGGGACAAACGAAGCATCCATCTTAACCTTGCTACCCCGGGAGACGTATTTCTCATACTCTTCCCGGGTCTCACACCGTAAGTAAACGGGGCTCTGGAAGGACCGAGGCAAGGGGTAGTCCTCCGGTACTTGGACGTACACCCATCGCCCTTGCCAGTCATTGCAAGAGGAAAGTTTGTTCACAGAGACATAGCCTGGCTCCGTCTGTACGCTATACCATCCCACTTTGCCGGATTTTGACGGCCGAAGACTATGGAGTCGGCGGAACAGGTTAACCGTAGGGGTCTCCCCCTTGAAAACACAGAGCCATACAAAGCCGACTATCGTCCTCATGGCCAGCGGATGCAGTTGGGCCACGACAACGTTCATAGCTTTGATGATGGCCATGACGTGTTCGTTCAAAGGAAACCGGAGCCCATACTCCAGGTGCCTAAGATGAACGCCGATGTGACCCGGGGGGGGCAGCAGACCGCCTGACCCTCCCCAGGGATAACAATTTTGTACCCCTCACCAAGGAAGAAGTGATCTCCGAAAAGAGTCCCTCCGGAGCTGCTTGCGAATTTGTTTGTCCAGGCACGGTCGAGGCCAGTCGTGCAGGCCTCACCATGATCCGGGATAGTCGTCCTCCCACCATCAACGGGAGCCCCCTTATCATCGACACCAACATCATCAGCATCATCCTCAACCTCCAACTCCTCCACGAGGGGCAAATCGGCTACGGGAGAAGGAGACCTAGGGCCCCCAAGCCTTAACGGGATGGCTTCTAGTATCCCCTCCTCGTCAAAACGCGGCGGGGAACCCCCCGGCGCAGAAGTACTAGTCCCGGCATCAACAGAAGACATGTTCACAACAAATACTAACAAAATAGAAGAAGATTTGTTTGTTTACCTTGAAGAAAACACTCGCCGGATCAAAGACTAAAGATTGGAAGAAAAAGCAGCCCTTGAAAGTTTGGAGAAATGAAGATTTTGGGAGAAAATTCAAGAAAATTTGAGGAAATAAAAGTAATGGCCAAAATCACGGGAAAACTGCCCTATTTATAGGGAAAAGCCCATGGAAAAGGACCAATCAGAGCACAGCCCATGAAGCGTCAACCAATCAGCGAACAGACACGTGTCAGACATGCAACCACGGAATGTCAATCGTTGCAACAGTTGAACGTCAATCAATGCAACAGTAACCAAGCGTCTCCAACACGCCCATTCACATCTCTTCGCCCATTCACCTTCCTCAACATACTCCTAAGTACCTGCTCTCCGCCGGCCACCTAATCAACCAAGCTAGGAAGCACCGGCCGGGGGAAATCAAAAACAACCGACACTCCCAGCCCTGGTCTCGGCCAGCGTCACATTCTTTTCCACATCGGATGCCCTTTACGCATCCATGTGGAGGGGGGATATGGTACGGCCTAACAAGAACCACGCCGACACATCAGAAGAAGCCGATGCAGAAAAGAAGCCGATGCAGAAAATTATGCAAAAATACCTGCGCAGAATATACGCTCAACATACATCGGAGCCCATACCACGGCATAGACTACGCTGGGGGCAAATTGATGGGGCATATTCTGCACCGCTGACCAAGTCAACATATTAAGCAATATGTTGAGGTATCCACAGCAAAGTCAACGACTTTGATAGTCTAGCCGACGCAACCCATCGGCCTGTCACCCGGGTCTCGGCCGGGTGACTACCCAGCCGGGGCACATATCCGCGTACTCATATCCAAGACCCCTCGGCCGGCCTGCCATAGGTCCATCGGCCGAGGGTAGAACGGTCTTTCCGCCTGCCAGCCACTTGGCCACTTGGCCACTACGTGACAAAAGGTGAAAGTCTATAAATACTCCTCAACCTTCATTGAGGAAAGGATCCACAAAATTGACCTAATAACCACTATTCATCTGGTAATATCTTATCTCTCTACAATACACTCTTAGCCAAGTTATAACAACTTCTCTCTAAGTTTACTGACTTGAGCGTCGGAGTGAGTACGCTCGGCCAAAGCCGAGCCCTCAGTTTGTTCATCGTTTCAGGAGACCGTAAGGAGAATCCAAGCAAGGACATCATTCTACGAGCTACGAGTGGTAACAAATATCTGCTCTGGAATTACACCCGGAACAACTATAATGTTCCCTCTTTCCCGAAACGGATTATTCAACTAATGTTCCCCTTTCTATTTTTAGAAACTTTTACTCTTATTTTATTCATTCCTCTCTCTTATCACCAAACCCCACACAACTCTTTTACTCCTATTTTATTACTTTCCTTTATGTTTTGGCCCCAAAATTCTTTATTTAACTACTAATAATTCATCCATCTCTTCTATCACCAACCCCACACAACTTTTTTACTCCTATTTTAATACTTTTTCTAAAGTATTGTGCCAAAACAAAATGGGAAGATTATGATGAATGGGAGGGAGTATTGTTTAATAGGTGAAGTATTCGGCAATAATGATCCAATTGTTGTTTATTTTCGCTTTAAAATTTTTAGTTCGCAATTTATTATTGTATTTGCTTCAATTTTATGGGGTATGAAATGTTAGTTTTGTCATAACATTTCTAATTGTGTGTTTTATGTTATTTTTTAATTGTTGATGAAATTTTGATATCTAATTTGTGAGGGTGCTCTATCTTTGGGGATCTTTGTTTGATAATATAGTTTTGTTTAATTTGATTATATGAATACTTATATTATTAATTCATTTTAGCTTGCATTGAGTTACTTTAGTTTTGATAGGGGTATCTTAGTATATCTAATGTATGAAATTTTAATTTCTGATAAACTGTTGTATAAAAGACTAATTGAATTTATACAACCCTTAAAATATGAAAACCGTAAATTGAATTGATCGTAGTATGTTATTGTATTAAATCACTAAAGTATTACACTAGAAACACAACAACCCGTGAATTTCACGGGTCACAAAACTAGTTAATTCATTAAAAGGCTACCCTAAAATGACAAATAAACGCCACCTAGACAAAGCCACGTAGGATCCAAAAAGCCACCTAGATTAAAATTCAATGTGACGTGGCATATTTAAATGTGATGTTGCATATTTTTAATGTGACATGGCGAATTAATGTGACATGGATTATCAATTTATTATTACATGACATTAATTTAAATCATTTATCTATAAATTAATTTAATTCACTTATATCTATAATATGAAAGGATATTATCATTATTCTTAAATTAATTTTGTATACTAAATATATTGTCTTCCAAAATTTATATAACCCTTACAAATTTACATCAAATTTCATAATTTATAATTAATATTGACATTTTAATTGAAATTTTTGTAATAAAACATGTTAATAAATTTCATAATTTATAATTAAAATTGAAATTTTAATTGAAATTTTTGTAATAAAACATGTTAAGGAATTAATTAAACCTCTTCATATTACTAAACAGTTACCATTATTAACATTTTCCTATTTCATTCATTGTTTTTAAAATTTTTGTAATAAAACCTGTTAATAAATTAATTAAACCTCTTCATATTACTGAACACCCACCATTATTAACATTTTTCTATTTATTTTTTTTTTAATTAAACATGGTAATAAATTGATTAAAACTCTTCATAATACTTAACACACACCAGATTAATTAAAAAAATTTCCTATTTAATTACTTTTTGTAATATAATATGTTAATAATTTTATTAAAACTCCTTATATTACTCAACACCCATAATTTTCATTAATATTTTGTCCTATTAAATTCATCTCTTGGGGTCCTCGGCAATCAATTATCTAATTTAATAATACCACAAAATAAATTAAAAATTAAATTAAAATATAGGAATTTATGGTTGTGTAATGACTATAAAACCTATAATACCTATAATAATTTCTATTCACTTTATTTATTTAAAATGTGCCTATTTGTCATGAGTTTCTAAGTTGTGGATTGTATTTTATGGTTTAATTTATTTATTTGATTATATTGATTATATTGAGTATTATTGTCGAGTATTATTGTCGTTGTTGTTGTTGTTGTTGTTGTTGTTGTTGTTGTTGTTGTTGTTGTTGTTGTTGTTGTTGTTGTTGTTGTTGTTGTTGTTGTTGTTGTTGCTGCTGCTGCTGCTACTGTGTCCAATAAAGTATATTTTAATTTTTTATAATGTTGGTTTTATGAATCGTTTGCTTTATATTTGAATTCATGTTTTCCAGTTGGTTTAATTTAAGTGACTTACATGTGACAATGTTTTGATTTGTTTGTCAAGTTTTTGCCAGATTGATGTTTTATCTTTTGGTCAATATATTTTTTATATAACTTTAAAGCACCATGAAACGTATGTGAATGCAGATAAGGCAAACCATCACGTGGGTAATCTGAAGAGGGAAGAAATACAAAAGGCACGAAACTGGGGTAAAATTAAAGGTAAAAAAACGTAAGGTAGAAACTGATAAGTAATGGATGATTGTTGATCTCAAAATAGAAGTCTTATAATATTTCTTTTAATTTGTTATTAAACGTATATTGTGGTGTAATTTTACTATTATACTTTCCTGATCAACCTATTTGAATTTGTATTTTTGTATTCACGAGTATAATCATCTCTAACATATATTTTTCTTTTTCATTTTATATGAACTATTATCAAGGCATGTAATAAAAGGAGGCGAAAGTGAACCTTTGGGTAAATATTAAATAGTATAATTTCTAAATTCTACTTCGTATCGTATGTTTTAAAGTTTATGTGTTTTTTTTTGTCAAAATAGGAATAATACAGAAAACTTACTTTCATAATTTCCTAAAAAAAAAACTACTCATAATTAATGGTAAATAAATAAGTACAAATAATTGAATGAAATATCTTTAAAATTTCACAATTTACTTTTTGAACCATCATGACAATAATTAGTCATTTTAATTATGTCATTTCCTCTTCCAATTTAAGTTTTCTCCAACTCCCATCTTTTGATTGTTTTTCTATAAAATTTACTTTACTTTTCTAAGTAGTTTATGCTTTTTTAACCATTATAAGATGATCGTTGATCTCAAAATGGAGATCTTATAATATTTCTTTAAATTTGTTATTAAGCGTATATTGTTGTGTAATTTTACTATTATGCTTTCCCGATCAACCTATTTGAATTTGTATTTTTGTATTCATGAGTATAATCATCTCTAACATATATTTTTCTTTTTCATTTCATATGAACTATTATCAAGGCATGTACTAAAAGGAAGCGAAAGTGAACCTTCATATAAATATTAAATAGTATGGTTTCTAAATTCTAATCCGTATATTTTTAAGTTTATGTGTTTTTTTTTTCAAAACCGGGATAGATTATTTTATAGTCTTTAATACTATTTTTATTTTTTATATAGGATCGTGGACATAAGTGTAACAAGAGATGGATCAAATTCTTGAAATAGTAATAAGGAACTTAAAAAATTTTATGAACCTTTTGGAATTCGAATTTAGGGAATATAGTTTTTTAGATTATTGAGCAATTGAAATGAAAATTTAATTCGTAATACATGGAGTAGATACCGACCATACCGTTGAATCGTATCTAATATTTTTCTGTCGATATAATAAATGTTTTTCGGATGTAAATAATATTTGAAGCATGCACGTGGTGATAAGACTTCAAAGATATTTCTATGAGAGGGTTGATGGAGAGGTCTGAAAATAATTTGGAGATGACTATACTGAGGTATTGAGTTTACAACCTTATAAGACGTCATGAAAGATTTTTCCATACGGAATTTATTATATACGGATGGTTTCAACTTTTAATATTTAAAAAACTCACTTTACTATATTACGGAGTAAAACACACGTATATATAATGAGTCGTCTTTGTCATTGCTCCGTTGTCAAGTTTCTCAAAATTACCACATTGTCACTTGCAGGATTTGATTTAAAAAAATAAACCAAAGTTGTCAAAGAAATAAAGTATTAACTAACTCATTTCTATGTATTTCAAGACGGTATATTTTTAAATGGATCAACAACTAATTGCTCGAACAAATATTAACAATACGATAAAAATATCAAAACTAAAACAAATAAACCCGTGAATTTCACTGATCACAAACCTAATTAAGAGTTGAAAAAGAGAAACTTCAATAGTTTTAACCCGAATAAGATTATGTTTACTTAAAATATTTTGTCAACATTATTTTTAAAAATAATATTATATTATTGCATCCACTAAAAACATCAACATTAACTGATGGTGGTGTTAATAAAATCAGATAGAATAAGTGGATATAATCATAACAGCCATTAATTGAGTATTTATCCAAAATAAGTTGACATCTCATTAATCTCATTTCACATCATGGCATTTTGATTTGGGAAAAAAAAAATTGATCGGCAAAACAAATCGAAATAATTAAGTAATGTCATGAAATTTGTATTTTAATGATTTTATTTTGTAATTCACAAACCATATTTTATTTCAATTAAAAATATTATATTTTAGAGTTTAATGAAAAGATTATAGTCCAGGAAAACTTGTTATGGTTAGTCTATCACATGACACTATTACTATTAATTCAGTAGGTCTCTCTTGTAACGGTCACAATTTGCGACGGGCCAAATGTGACCACTTTATAACAAAATGTAACCACACATAAAAATGGGTACTTTTACAAATGGTCACATTTTTTCATAAAATGATCATATTTAGCCCGTCGTAAGCTTGTTACGGAATAGTACCCGTCACAAACGAGAATTAGCGCTATTAATTAGGTCGTCTTATTGGAGAATATCTACGACGGACTATGAAAGATGAAATGACTTAGATAAAATTTGCACAAAGTACTACTAGTAGTTCATAATTATGTGGCAGGTTTTATTTTATTTCCGTGAATTACCGCTCTAAATGGTTTGTTATGATAGATGATTTTGGAACTCCGTTGTAAGTCTTTTTAACCATAATATCCTATTATATTTTAAATAATATTTTCGTAATGTGATAATATAATTTCTAATATTATCCTATAAAACCATTTTATAAGTAATATTAGCTCAATAACAACAAAAACAATTAAATGACCTAACTTAAAATATATGACCATCCCTTATTTTGATAATAATTTATATAATTAGACATATTAATTTTCATCGTAGGATATCGAGCCATCAGCGTATTAAAAAAAATAAGTGTAAATTTTTGGGTTATCGTCATATTTGGTTTGTCCTATTAATATTGGGCTAAGAATTTATGAATCAACTAGGTTCGACTTTTATAGGCCCAAACTGTCCAAAACAGTAATTGGGCTAAAATATATATATCACTATGAAAATACAATATACGCGTATATATAGAGTATTAAGGCAAGAATTTTTCATACGCGCAGGTGCTGAACGTCTGAGATAGAGTGTCGAGACCCCCTGGCTGGGCGGCTATCTCGTCAATCTGCCTCTACGACTCCGAAATATATCCATAACACACCAGGTTTTCACTCTGCATAGACAAAACAAGCCGTTAGAGTCCTGAAAATCTAACATACTTGAAATAATATGAAATTGACATATTTAAAATTTGAGTTTTACCGCGAAGTCACGGCTAACGATAGCACAGTACTGCTCCCATGTATCTGTTGTTCCAAGCACCGGGGCCGATGATGCTAGGGCCCCATCGGCTATATACGGATATTTCATCCGGAAATACGCTGTCAACACTGTTTGTTAAATAAAATTGTTAGTATTCTATATAGATATGAAATGTATAAAAGGAAACATAAGAAAGCAAAAATTGAAGAAACAAAATATGGAATTAACTCACTCCCGGAATAAAATCTGCCAAAAACAATAACGGGTGAATGCAAGATCAGCATCTCCGTCTTCAGGCTAACAAGGACGTTGGCGAAATCCGCCAACGCCTGCGGAGAAGTAAGACAATCCCTTATCGCGGGATACGTAGTATATTTACCCCACCAACAATATTTTTCAATGTGACACATATAACATACTATGAAATACACATTTTTTAACATTTTCAAATTATATGGAATTTATACCTTAGTTGTAGCATTTTGTACCACGAATCTAATTATATTATTTTCATAATTTTATAAATAATTTTTCTTGTCAAATGAAATGTAAGAGTTTTCATGTAAAAAATAGAAACAAGACTTGAATATAAATTAGGAAATATATACTATATACTATATATTATATACTATTAAAAGATTCTCCATTTTATTCATTACATCAAAAATTATTTATGAAACTTTCCTAAACTGTTTTTTGAAGATGTGCGTGCTTTTGTTGTTATCTTTCCGGGAGAACCGAGCTTCCCCGTGCTTGGAGAGTTTGATGAATCGGTTAACTCGGGCTCATTACTGGTCCAAGGAGCAGGTTTGCTACTTTTCATTTGCAAACGTACAACCTTCTTGAATGTCCGTAGTGAAAATACTGCTGCTTGAAGGAGTTCATTGTTGTATTGTTGTACATCGCTTTTATACGATCTAGACTACTCTTTTCCAGGCTGATTTTTAATATGGTGAACATTGCAGACTCGTCACAACCATAGGAAAGCGGCTATTTGATACTGCCAGCTCGTGCATACCGGCAATAAATACAAATATACCCTTATTTAATATAAAAAACGAGAAATAAAAAAAGAAATTGGCGTACATACCTCAATGTAGACAACAATGGCTTGGAACCGGGATGCCACAAGAGTGACAATCCCTCCTCCCCCAAGCCATGCCTCAATGCTGGCTTCCCCGCCAAAAAACGCCAAAATGGGCGTCCCATCTTCAACCGGTTTCCCCTGTCGATACGATGTATCGACAAAGACCCGTTGTTGAAAGGTGGTATCGCTCCCGACCACGAAATGGTCAAAGGGTTGCGTATACCACTTTTCAACGACAGGCGAGGAGAACGCCGGTGTTTGAGACACCCCGCCGACAACGAAAACTGAAACTAGGAAAATGATGAAGAACGTAGTTGAAGCCATTTTGAACGAGTACCCTAGCTCGTTAAAGGTGATCCAACACAACCTATCACTACCACAAATACCCCCTAAAATCCACAAGAAACGCAGCCTACCGTCAGATTTAATCGGGTAAATTATTTTGGGTAAAACGATTTTGGGTAAGAAATTTAAGACCAAATGACGAGATTTGATAGAGTTTATGTTTATGATTATGATTTTTTTTAGTGATAAGAGAAAAATTATAATGATGGTTGGCTATGAAAATGAAAGTTTAAGAAATTAAAATGGAGAAAAAATGGAGGAGATGAATGATATGTAGAATGCAGGATTAATATTAGGAAGAAATAGAAACTTGCAACAAACTATTGAGTTTAATGTTGAGTTGCAAACATGCAACAAAGTGTGTGTACTATGAAGTATATATATATATTATATATATATATATATATATATATATATATATATATATATATATATATATATATATATATATATATATATATATATAGTATAAGGATCAAGCAAGTCCTCCTATCCATATTGAGTCCATAAGTCCTCTTAAAGGCCCTTGGATCTTGAAAAATGAAGGGCTTAGATTGAAAGGCAAAATGATGATTATGGGGGTGATTAAGACTCTCCCTCATCTACTCCCTAATTAAACACTAATCCCACTACATATACCCTCCCCTCTCTCTTTCTTACCTTATTCTTTTCAAGCTTACTTCTCTCTCATCCTAACAAAAAAATACTCTCCTCTCTTTTCTCATTTCTCTACCATCCTAACAAAAACCCCAAAAAATAAAAAACCCAAAAAATAAAAAAACCCAAAAAATTCATCAACTTTTCTCTTCTTCATTCACCACCAACCACCACCACCACCCAAAAAAAACCCAAAAAATAAAAAAACCCAAAAAATTCATCCACTTTTTTCTTCTTCATTCACCACCAACCACCACCACCACAAAAAAAAACCAAAAAAATCGAATACCCAAATAATTCATCTACTCTTCTCTTCTTCATTCACCACCAACCACCACCCACCCGACACCACCACCACCGCCGCCAACTCAACCACCACAAAATTACCATGATCTCGTTTTTTTTTTTTTTTTTTTTTTTTTTTTTTTTTTTTTTAGTTTTCGCTTTTTTTGTTGGTGTTAACTTTGATATTTGGTGTCGTTTTTTTCTATTTGTTTATTTTTGTTGGTTTTAGTTTATTTATATATGTATTATGTATTATACTTTTTTTCCCTCAAATATCGCCTTGTTATTCATTTTTATCTTTTTCAAATTTCGGGTTTTAAAATCTCACTATTGTTTTGTGAGATCCTTTTATTTTAATTTTAGATCTACTAAAACAGATCTCATATAATTTGTTGATTTTAATGTTAGATCTACTAGATAAAAAATAAATTTTTGAACAAAATAATTGTATCACCTCCTTGGTGGTGGTAATTGGTAATGGTAGTTGGTGGTGATTGTTGTCGGTGGTTAAAATTAAAGTTACACATGTTCTCCATTAGAGTTACACACCGTCTATATTAAAGTTACACACACGATATATTATTATGGACTAAAGTTACATTAAATAGCCTTAAAATTAAATAAATTTCAATTAATTAATCAGAATCAATTAAAGTTACACTATTATGGACTAAAGTTACATTGTCAATGAACTAAAGTTACAATAAAAAAAAACTAGATTTACATAAACTCAAAATAATGTATAAAACAGACTATACAGCTGAAGTTATACTATCAAGGACTAAAGTTACACCCTTAAAGAATTAAAGTTACAAGATTTTGAATATATAAATTTAATCAATTTTTATATTAATTTGAAATTACACATCTTGTGAACTGTAACTTTAATCCAAATTAATGCAACTTTAGTTCTTTATGGATATAACTTTAACCCCTTGTAGTGTAACTGTAACAAAATTTGAACTTTAAGTATTGATTTATAAATTTCAATGAGTAAGTTTATCAGATGAATAAGGTGATTTCGCATATAAAAACTTGAATTTATATAATTTTAAGTAAATTTGGTATAACTTTAGAGTTTTACGATTATAACTTCAGTACAAATTTGCATAACTTTAGGTAAAAATTTAAACTAAAAAGTGATTTTGTAATTTTAAGAGATGTTCACAACATTTCAGTCAAGTTTATATAATTTTAGTCTTTTTTGATAAATTTATTTAATATCAAGTCAAGTTTTTAGTCCTTTTTGTGTAAATTTAATCTAAATTTGTGTAACTTTAGTCCAAAATTTGTCCATATCTGAAACCAACATCTTAACAAGATGAGATTGAAGTTGCACATTATACCATTGAAGTCACACATAATAATATTGAAGTTGGCATTAAAGTTGCACATAATTACCACAAAATATATAAGGAAACATTTATAAGAAACAACAAAATCAACAAAAAAACGATATTTTAAGAAAATAAATATAAGATGAGATTCCCTTTACAAGTTACACATAGTGAGCATTAAAGTTATACATAGTGGCATTGAAGTTACACACAGTCTTTTTCGGATTTTTTATTTATCTCGAACAAACTAAAGAATGCAACTTTAATGTCTCAAGGGTACAACTTTAAGTGTAACTTTAGTCGTAATTAGTGTAAATTTAGTCGCAAATATCATTTTTTTTTGGTATACCATATTACCAGACACCAAAAAAGACTAAATATATTTTTCGAATTTCATATTTAAAATTAGTAGTCTTTTCCAGATTTCTTATTTATCTCGAAAAACCAAAAAAAAACAAAAAAAAATTCTGAAAAAATTAAAAAAACCGAAAAAAAACCAATAATACTAGATCTTAAAATTAAAAACCGAAATAAAAATCTAAAAAAAAAACAAAATGAGAACAAATAGATCTGGGTAATAAACCCACAAAAATGGAGAACACACAACATATGGAAAACACCCAATATCGAAAAACACATAATTAAAAAAAAAAATGAAAACAAATGCAAAACCGAAAAAGATAGAGGAAGGACGGAGGGGTAGTCGCGGTAGAGTCGGAGTTGACGGAGGATGGAGGCGGCAGGGGAAGAGAAGCGGCGAGATCTGTGGTATAGTGGGTCATGGCGGCGGCAGATCGAAGGCGTGGTGGTGGTAGGGTCGTTTTGGGTGGTAGTGGTGGTTAGTATTGTAGATCTAGGGTTAGAAGGAGAGAGAGGAGGTTGTGGTGGTTATGGGAGGATGTGGTGGTTGGCTCGGGTTGGAGGGAGCTTGGATCCCGGGAGTTGATGCGGTGCGGTGGTGGCAGGATAAGCAACGACGGGAGGGGAGGTGGCGGGTCGTGGTGTGTCGAGGGCGGCCGGAGGAAGGAGGGGCTGCGGTGATGAATATGGTGCGGTGGTTTGGGGCCGTGGTGGGTGGGTGTTTCTGTCGGTGGGCTTGTGGGTGGTGGTTGTTGGGGGAAATGAAATATGAGATGTGGGTTTTTATTTTATTTTGATTTGTGATTTAATTGGATTTTTGAGAAATCTGAGGAATGAATTGTGGGAGAGTAATGAGAGAGGGAGAGGTGAGAAATAGAGAGAGATGATGAGGGTGTGATAATGAGAGGAGGGGATGATTAAGGGAAAGTGATTGAGTTAAGGAGGAAGTAATTAGAGGAGACCCATTTGTGACCCTCCATTTAGATCTAATCTCAGTCCTTCATCCACTCCATCCAAAGGCCTAGAAGAGGACTTAGGAACTCAATAGATGTAAGGGACTCATTTGAACCTTACTATATATATATATATATATATATATATATATATATATATATATATATATATATATATATATATATATATATATAGAGAGAGAGAGAGAGGCAAGTTCTAATGAGTCCAACTAAAATGGTGAGTTCACTAAGTCCTAATCCTAGCCATTGATTTCCAAAATTGATGGTTGAGATTTTACAATTTTAAGATGAAAACTTTAATGTTTTAAAACTGAAACTTTAATTTATTAGTTTAACTTTAATTCTTTACAATTATAAGTTTAACTTTTATGAATGAAATTTTAATGCTAAAAATTAAAACTTTAATTTTTTTAGCCAATTTCTAATATTAAAATTTGAATTTATTTAATTTTACAGATTTATAAATATAACTTTAATGTTTTACGAATAAAACTTTAATGCTAAAAATTGAAACTTTAATTTTTTTAACTAATTTTTAATATTAAACTTAGAATTTATTTATTTTTACATATTTATAAATATAACTTTAATGTTTTACGAATGAAACTTTAATGCTAAAAATTGAAACTTCAATTTTTTTTAGCTAATTTTTAATATTAAACTTTGAATTTATTTATTTTTACAGATTTATAAATATAACTTTAATGTTTTACGAATGAAACTTTAATGCTAAAAATTGAAACTTTGATTTTTTAAGCTAATTTTTAATATTAAACTTTGAATTTATTTATTTTTACAGATTTATAAATATAACTTTATTTTTTGTATAATTAGTCCATACTAGAGCATAACTTTAGTTTTTTTTTCTCCAATTTCTAATATAAAAATTTGAATTTATTTAATTTTGTTATTTTATAAATATAACTTTACTGTTTTACGAGTGAAATTTTAATGCTAAAAACTTAAACTTTAATTTTTTTATACAATTTTAATATAAAAATTTGAATTTAATTAATTTTACTAATTTATAAATTTTATGTAATATTGTCATTTTATGAACGACACTTCAATGTTTTACGATGGTAACTTTAGTCATCATTTTTGAAACTTTTTTTTTTTAGGATTGAAAAATTATACTAATTTAAATTTATATAATTTAAGTCCTTAACGATTATAATTAGTCCATATTAGAACGTAAATTTTGTCCATATGACCACCGCCACCGCCTCTGACCACCAACCACCAGACTCGCGCGCGTTCATGACCACCAGCCACAACAGATTTGATTGAAAAAAAATGTAGATCTGACAAAAAAAAAAGTGTCAAAAAAAAAAAAATAGATCTGAGTTAACTAATTTTTAAAAAACAGACCACCACCCACGGCCGTCACCACCACCACCACCACGGTCCACCACCCCGCTAATCTAAAAAAAAAACGAGGCAGCCCCACCACCACGTCAGCCCCATCCACCACCCATAACCCACGGCCGTCACCACCACCACCACCACCACGGTCCACCACGCCGCTAATCTAAAAAAAAAAAAAAAAAACGAGGCAGCCCCACCACCACGTCAGTCCCATAAAACCACACGAGAAATTTCAGATCTTAAATAAAAAAAAAATGGAAGTGCGGGTGGTGCCGAGAGGGAGGCACGGGAGAGACGGAGTCATGAGGCCGCCGCAAAACCCTAAACCACCACCACCACCACGGTCCACCACCCCGCTAATCTAAAAAAAAAAAAACGAGGCAGCCCCACCACCACGTCAGTCCCATAAAACCACACGAGAAATTTCAGATCTTAAATAAAAAAAAAAAATGGAAGTGCGGGTGGTGCCGAGAGGGAGGCACGGGAGAGACGGAGTCATGAGGCCGCCGCATTACTCGGATCTGAAAAGAAAAAAAACAGAGAAAGGAGTAGTGGTGGTGTCGAGGGGCAGCGGCGCACATAAGGGCGGCGGCGCAAGTGGGGGCGGCTGCTGTGGTGGTTGTCGAAGAAGGTGGGTAAGCGTAGTGTATGATGAAACGGGTGGGGGTGCGGGTAGTGGTGGGGCTGCCGGTGGTGGTGGGGCTGCCGGTGAGTTAGAGAGAGATGGGAGGGAAAAAGGAGGAAGAGAGATAAGTGACAGATTGGTGAGGAAATGAAATGAGAGAGATATGAGAGATTAGGGTTTTGTAGTCTTTTATATCCTAGCCCTCAATTTTGCTTTAATCTTAACCATTCATATTTTTAATCCAAAGGCTTAGATGAGGACTCATGGACTCATCTAATGTAAGGGGACTCATTTGAACCTAATTCTATATATATATATATATATATATATATATATATATATATATATATATATATATATATATATATATATATATAGTAGTTAGGAGTATAACATACGGAGTGGTCAACAGGCCAGGCCGGGGTGGGCCAGGTCAGGGTTTTGGAGACCCGGAACCGGCCCGGGTGAAGGGGTGGTACATGCCGGGTTGAGGTGGGCCGTGGCGAATCAGGGCGGGGCGGGTCAAAAGTGATCCGCGAGACGGGTCAAGGGTGGGTTGAGGCGGGTTTAAGGGCGGGTCCGGGTTTGGATGGGCTGGGTTTGACATTTGGGGACCCGGAACCGGGCCGGATATAGGGACGGGTTGGTCCGTCCAGGTCCGGGTCAGTTTCATCTACGGGTCACAGGCGGCGGGCCGAGTCCAGGTTAGTAAAGCTAACCCGCACTGTTGACCACCCCTAGGTACTTGCTTGTTTCAAAAGCCCGCCAAAAATACCTGCGTAGGCTGGGTTTGGGCCACTTGTATAGGCCCATTTATTTGGCCTAGCCCATATGTCATACATCCTATAATTGTCCAAGTTCGGTCTGGCCCATGATCACCTCTACTTTTTTTTATAGAGTAAAATATAATATATAATATATTTATTATTCATTAATAAAAAAGTCATATAATTTATTTTGTATAATCTTATGAGTTATTTATGTACTCATCATAAAATCTCCATTTTCTCACGATAATTGCGACAATACATTTTGGTCATCATCATATAATTGGGTATGCCCCACTTTTTAAGGGTTGTGAGAAAAATTTCAATCAAATGAATAAATTCTGAAGAATCGGAAAAAAGTGAGCAAAAGTATTGACTGTGCACGGGATTTCTATGTTTTTTTAGGATTTTGACGTTTATTTTTATTCATAAAATTGAAGGCCAATGTGTGAATATAAATGTATAACAAATCGTTGCAACAATTCTGATATATAGTCCAAGACAATTACGTATATTTAAAAAAATAAAAATAGTTTGAATTACAAAGACATATATTTTTGTGTCAATTACAAAAAAAATATATATATGTGAACAAAATAGCTATCCAAAATTTACACCAAAAACTTTCCAATCCATTGACATAAAATGTATGCTCTTTTATTTGAGTTTATCTTTTAATAAAACAATACATCCATGACTCATTAGTTTCTACCTACGTTTTTTACCTTTAATTTAACTCAGTTTCATGCCTTCTGAATTTCTTCTCTCTTCAGATTACCCATGTGATGTTTTGCCTTATCTGCATTCACATACATTTCATGATGCTTTGAAGTTTATATAAAAATATATTGACTAAAAGGTAAAACATCAACATGTCAAAAACTTGATTGACAAACAAATCAAAATATTGTCACATGTATTACATCATTTAAATTAAACCAAATAGAATACATGAATTTAAAGACAAAGCAAACGAAAAAAAAAAGGTTATTTAATGAGATTAATCCAACATATGCCCCGCCTTCTCAAATTACCCCAACCTATACTTTATCCCATATTAATCTCATCTTTGCACTCATTTTTCTCGTATTAGACTGGCTTAAATTTTACCTGTTGTAACATGTGAAGATATTAATCAACAGGTTACTCCTTTCCCTCCATTACTCTACTTCCCCTTTCTTCTTTTTTCCTTCCTCCTCTTCAACCATGACCAAACTCCATTAATCCATCCATACCCAACCCAGAAAATTAATTACTTACAAAGACCCAATTTAATTACAAACATCTTTATGTAATGGGCTTACGATATTTATATTACTCCAATAACTGAAATAGTTAATCATCAACTCCATTAATCCATTAAACCATATAAAATCATCCAACCAATTCAATTGAATGTCATAAACGTAAGGCAATAATAAAAGGGTCTGGAGCAAAAATAATAATCATACTAAACTCAAAAAAATAATAAGCAAAGGGCTATAATAGTTAGCAAACAGTTTATATATTTAAGTGTCACATTGTTGATTACTTTAGTTAACCACCACTATGTCTCTGTAACTAAGGGGTAAGGCAGTGTGCATCCTCGTTAGTCCGTTCATTGATGTAGATTAGTTTTGAACTCAGCTCCTCGGCAAGTTGTTAATGTCAGTCTGAGCATGGATAATTTGACAAAACCCAGAAATTAAGTGAGACTGATTAGTAAATGGAGAAATGGGTTTTGAAGATGAAGAACAGGAAGATGAAATTAAAGATGGAACATGGGGATTTCTTAAGATGGATGTGACGATGATGAATTATTGATATGGCAATGATAACAAAACCTCTCTCTATTTCAACTTCTTAGCCGCGCCATACCAATGCGCCGCCGTCAGCCATGTTCATATTTTGTTGCCTTGGACCGCCGCTCCTCCACCAGTAGTTGGGTAGTTTTTTAAAACCATAGATCCAAATTTCAATTTGATGGTAAATGTAATTCGGGGTAAGGGTGGATGAATGACAGGTCACAATGGCAGGTGCAGATGGATGATGATGACAGAATAAATTGAGGAAGATGAAGCTTTAATGGATGGAGATCAAAAACGTTGAAAACAGTAAAAAGGTAGGGGCATAGGGTAAATAAGAATAAGACGAATGACAATAAAGAAAAAAAAAAAGAAAGAAAGAAAGAAAGACGTTTAAGATAGGTAAAAGGTAACATGTTCAGCAGGTTGCCCTTCTAATGGAGTAATACGAGAAAAATGAGTGCAAAGATGGGATTAATATGGGTTAAAGTATAGGTTAGGGTAATTTGAGAAGGAGAAGCATAGGTTGGATTAATCCCATTAAATAACCCAAAAAAAAACAACAACATAAAAAATTAAAATATATTTTATTGGACAACAACAACAACAACAATACTCAATATACTCACTATAATCAAATAAATAAATTACTCCATAAAATATAATCCACAACTTAATAACTCATGGGCGAATGAACAATAGATTTTAAATAAATAAAGTGAATATAAGCTATCATAAGCTTTATAGGTTTTATAGCCATTACACAACCATAGATTCCCATATTTTACTTTTATTTTTAATTTATTTTGTAGTATTATTAAATTAGATAATTGATTATCGAGAAACTCAAGAGATGAATTAAATAGGAAAAGTGTTAATGAAAACTATGAGTGTCAAGTAATATAAAGAATTTTAATCAATTTATTAACATATTATATTACAAAAATTAATTAAATAGGAAAAACTTTTAATTAATTTGGTGAGAGTTTAGTATTATGAAGAGTTTTAATAAATTTATTACCATGTTTAACTAAAAAAAATGACTTAAATAGAAAAAAATGTTAATAAAAATGGTGGGTGTCAAGTAATATGAAGAGCTTTAATTAATTTATTAACATGTTTTATTACAAAAATTTTAATTAATATGTCAATTTTAATTATAAATTATGAAATTTAACTAACATGTTGTATTACAAAAAATTCAATTAAAATGTCAATATTAACTATAAATTATGAAATTTTATTGTAAATTTGTAAGGGTTACATAAATTTTGGAAAATAATATATTTAATATACAAAATTAATTTAAGAATAATGATAATATCCTTTAATATTATAGATATAAGTGAATTAAATTAATTTATAGATAAACGAATTAAATTAATGTCATGCAATAATAAATTGATAATCCATGTCACATTAATTCAAAATGTCACATTAAAAACATGCCACGTCACATTAAAACTTAACATGTCACATTATTTTAGGTACCATTTTAATTAGATTTTATAGATATATAAAATAAAGAAACAATATACAATGGTTATCATGTATCAAACAATAGAGGACAAAGTCTTAGTTGGTAATAAAACATTATTAACAGAAAGTCGTCATTGGTTAACGGTTATCATCTCAACTCTGTGACTTACAACCATGTGTTATTTTTGTGGGTACACCAAATAAAATCAACAGTGCAATAAGAATATGAAAAAAAATCAGCATTTTTTTGAACCAAAGTTAATGTATAATAAAAGTACAATGGAAATACTTGAGGTAGATACACTCGACAGAAGACTAAAAACAAAGAAAATTCAACTTTTTAAACACACTATATGAGCAAATTAGTATTTATGGTTGTACAATACTCTGGCCAAACAATTTCGGGTAACACTTTATTGTTTCTTTATAGCCCTGAAAAGTATAGATATCATCCTAAGCAGTAAGAACTCCCTACAAATCAATTTAGTTACAACTTACAACTTGTAAATAAATTAAATTTGAGATAATTGAATTAAAAACAAGAAAAAGATGAGAGTCGTTAAAAAACAACAACCTGGCGTTTGCGAGCAAATTGAAGTTTGCCATGAATTAACGGAGAACATGTTTGATGGTAGTAGATAAACTAAAATACATAATCTAACGCAACGACAATTTTCTTTGAAGGTTCTGTCACACATACTGAGTTAAAAGAATGAATACGCAAGACACTGTGAACGAAAAACAAAGAGTGGCAAAAATATAAATATATTGGCGGGATTGTGATGGAATGCAATTAGAAATGGCGCATGCATGACGATGGTATATATAAGAATAGTAGTGACACGCTAAAATTATTAAGAATTCCTTTTAACTTGATTGCCATTTATTGAAGACCATTATTGCATTCTCATTTAAAGAGAAGACCAAGGGGAAGGGGCTCGAGGAAGATTGAAGGGCAATAGTCATAGCGCATAATTAAAGCACATAGATGAAATGGTTTATAAAACCGAAAGACACATTTGTCGCACTTTTTTCTTATGCATTAATCAAATCATTAAAGTAAATCCTTAAATGTACTTTGTATAAGGGAATGAATATTACGGAATTCCAATTTCCACATGACATTTTCTATTTCCACATGGCATTAAGACACTTTTTTGTCTTGCCTTTTAATGGATCCCGGTCGCGTGACAAATATGATGAGGAAGTGTTGGCCAACATAGTAAGCATTATTTTATTAAGACGAGTTCATTACTAACTTTATTATTTTAGTCACAAATATAATTTGAAGTTTATTTAATATATTATAGGACAACGTATTGAAAGAGGTAGAAGAAGGGAAATTCACTCTCAGTGGTGGTAATGACGTTCTTGCTAGAACGATCGGCCGACCCGAACATCCAGGTCGTTTGAGGGGCGTCCCGTTACAGGTTGGAGTAATGAAATATTATGGGACAACTGCCCCGATAAAGAAGAAAAGGAAGACTAAGTCTGAGAAGGTTGACATGGTACCATTTATTCTATTATTTTCATTTAAGTTCAATTCACATGTTATTGTTGGGATAAAAATTGCTGACACATTACATTCTTGGCACGCAGCTTCAGTTAATGGCATCCGTACTACTAAAGCTGAATGCTGGAGCCAAGCTTTCCGAAGAAGAAGTGAAGATGATGGAGGATGTCATTTCTAAAGGGGGTAATAATAAGGTACAACAGATTGGTCAAGAGGCCGCTACTACCTTGGCAATACATGAGAAGGAAGTATCAGTCAACGAGATTCAGAAAGATCAGGTACCTAATAATGCTTCTGAAGTTGTAACAACTAAAGCCGATCAGGTACCTAGCTAATACTTCCTTATTTTTCTTTTTCTTTTTTTTTGGGTAAGATCAGGGGGTGTGTTCCCTGGCAGCTCTAATACTATAACTTCTGACATCGTGCCATTGGTTAATTTTATTAGGTAAATAATGGGTCTGAAAAGGAGATGCAACTTGAGAAGACGACTGATGGAAAACAGCATACATCCCCTTCAAGTCAGTTCCCTGTTTTCAGTAAGGTATGCATGAAGTGTTTAATTAGTTAAATTTATATGAATTCTATTAAATTTAGGGATATAATAATGTATGTGTATATTCTTCAGGCCGTAAACAAGAGGCCAGTTATTCTTGCTGACCCTAAAACCGTAAATCCATCTGTGCGTGTTGGCCGGAGTCTCGTAGAAATGCACACCAAATCAGCAGCGGAAACTGTAGTTCATGGCGAAAAACTTTTGCCGAATCATAGAAAAGTAGAGATAACTACAGTCTTTCCAGGCCATGAAAACTTTCAACTGCCTGTCCTAGTTCGTGACGACATTCCCATTCTGGGAGATGCGGTTGGAAGTTTCATCCAATGGCCTGAAACTCACATCTACGTGGCTCGGCCGTCTCCGCCTCAAAGCAATGAAAGCAAAGTTGGGGTTAGAAGAAATACCTTTATATATATGTTACATTTTTAATTGTTGAATGTTTTTATATGTTAAATTTATATGTTATTTTTTTTTTGTAGGGAACAAAAAAGCCGGCTTTGGCGGATAAGCCTAAGTCCACAGACATGCCAACTACCTCGTCGAGACAATAACTTGATGAGGTATTTAATTAACTTCTCCATTTTTATGAAAACCTCCCTTTAATTTTTTTTTTGTACGTTTCTGTATTTCTAAAAAGCATGGAAATTTTTTGTATGTAGGGAACAGAAAAGCCGGCTAAGGCGGATAAGCCTAAGTCCCCGGACATGCCAACTACCTCGTCCAGACAACAATTTGATGAGGTATTTAATTAACTTCTCCATTTTTTTTAAAACCTCGCTCCCTTTATTTATATTTTGTCTGTATTTATAAAAAGCATGGTAATTTTGTGTAGGGGACAAAAAAGACTGATAAGCCTAAGTCCCAAGTCATATACTGCTACTACTACCTCATCATTGAAAGAGCGGGTTGATGAGGTATTTAGTTAAGTACGCTTTTATTTTTATTACTCCAACTAGGATATGTTACCTTTGGATTTTTTATTATTTTAATTATCTACATGTGTAGGCTGGTGGTAGTAGCACAAAATCAAAGAATCATTATTTCCCGACACGAAAGAAGTTAGGAGTTTAAACTCCACACAATATACTGGGAAGGATTACATGCAAAAAGTAAGAACGGTGACGATGAGGAAACTGCATGAGGAGGCTTGCCGTCACATAGCAACCGAGCAATTGATAATTATTCCGCTCGAGGAGGATATTCTAGGGGTTGAGCGCGAAGCACTTATGTCATGGGATATGCTAGCCATTTGGGCTGGCCTAGACCAGATTGATGTCCAACACCTATTTGTTTGGATGAAGTAAGTTTCTTAATAAATAATTTCATATTCTAATATTCTGACTACTAGATAGTGTTTTAAATACCGGAATTAATACCGTAATAATGTAGGATATTGAAATTGAGAGTGATCCCCGAGAAGAAGATTCCAGTTGATCAATACGGATTCCTGTGCCCCTATGTTTTATCTTTATTTATTCCGGAATTCTCGTTCGAAGATCGGGTAGATTATATTGCTCAGCAATTGGCGACAACCAAGAAGCTGATTTTTGCCGCTTATAATGAAAAAGGGTAATAAACAAATTAATATTACGTTTCCCCCTACAATTGCATTTTCATAACTAATATATGTACTTGTTAATAATAATGATGTCTCTTGATGTAGGACTCATTGGGTGCTAGCAGCCATCATGCCAACAAAGAAGAAAGTTTTTGGTTGGACTCTTTACATAATCAACCAAGCGAGACTTTTAAGCGCTTGATTAATAAGTAAGTTTATAATACTGATTTATTTATAATAACATTAAGTTTCAATTTTTATTTATAGCAAAAAGCTCATTTTTGCCCCTAAAAAAATGAGTGTCTGCCTCCTTTTTTTTTTTTTTTTACAAAAAGGGCCTTTGAGAAGAGAAGAGCTAACGAGCAGGATCAACCCACGAAAGATTCTGATGATGACCCTGATTTTATTACGATAACAGAGGTACGTGCTCAAATACAATACATTAAGTGCAAAAATATGTGTTTAATACTAATACAATACCTAAAGTTCAAGATTCTGATGTGAGCCTTCTCTCGTCTGTTTGTTTTTATAGAATAATAGGCCCCTCGCCAGCCGGATAGCATACAATGTGGATACTACGTTTGTAGGTTCATGTTGGAGATTATTAGGCGAAGATATATCCTTATTCCAGAAAAGGTTAGTAATTTAATAATGTGTTTATTACTTTTTTTTAAATTAGAGCTGATGTTGTCTTGCTTGCTGCTATATATACCATGATGTTGCTATGCAGTATTTGATGTTGTTACAATAATGTCTTGTCTTTGTTTTTTCCGCAGTATGTAATCAACCCGTCACAAGAGATTCAGCAATACTAAAGTATAGATATAGACGAGGTAAGAGACATGTTGGGCACATACGTCTTAGAAAATAGAAATGCATGATACTCAGAGTTTAGATCAGCTTATTAGTAAATTTTTTGTTGAAGTTAGGGAATGATTAGTTCATGTAAATTCAACTCCTTGTAAGTATATATATATATGATGCTGCTGTTGTGGTTGAATTGAATCAATTGAGTTCTGATGAACCCAGCTGTGATTTATGCTGGTGCTGGTATATGGTGCTGCTGATATATGCAGGTTTTTGAATGGCATGAAACAAATTTAATTTTTAAAAACATTAGGAGTTCGTAATAAAAACGGTTACTAAAAAAAAACCGTTGTGAAGACCTTTCACAACGGTTACTAAAAAAAAACCGTTGTAAACCTTTCACAAATACCGCGCATAATATTCAACAACAGGTTTTAAACGAAGAACCGTTGTTAAAAGTCTTCACAATTTTGGAGGTGTTCCGGGTGTAATTCCAGAGCAGATATTTGTTACCACCCGTGGCTTCGTAGATTGATGTCCTTGCTTGAATCCTCCTTGCGGTCTCCTGAAACGATGAACAAACTGAGGGCTCGGCTTTGGCCGAGCGTACTCACTCCGACGCTCAAGTCAGTAAACTTAAAGGGTTAAGTATGTGTTGCTTGGCTAAGTGTATTGTAGAGAGATAAGGAAGATATTACCAGATGAATAGTGATTCTTAGGTTAATTTGTGGATCCTTTCCTCAATGAAGGTTGAGGAGTATTTATAGACTTTCACCTTTTGTCACGTAGTGGCCAAGTGGCTAGCAGGTGGAAAGACCGTTCTACCCTCGGCCGATGGACCTATGGCAGGCCGACCGAGGGGCCTTGGATATGAGTACGCGGATACGTGCCCCGGCTGGCTAGTTGCCTGGCCGAGACCCAGGTGACAGGCCGATGGGTTGCATCGGCTAGACTATCTAAGTCGTTGACTTTGCTGTGGATATCTTTGACCTCGCTCAATGTGTTGACTTGGTCAGCGGTGCAGAATATGCCCCATCAATTTGCCCCCAGCGTAGTCTATGCCGTGGTATGGGCTCCGATGTATGTTGAGCGTATATTCTGCGCAAGTATTTTGCAAAATTTTTCTATGTCGGCCTCTTCTGATGCATCGGCTTCTTCTACCTCGGCCTGGTTCTTCTTAGGCCGTACCATATCCCCCCTCCACATGGATGCGTAAAGGGGCATCCGATGTGGAAAAGAGAGTGATGCAGGCCGAGACCAGGGTTGAGAGTGCCGGTTGTTTTTGATTGCCCCCGGCCGGTGCTACCTAGCTTGGTTGATCATGTGGCCGGCGGAGAGCAGGTATCTAGGAATTTGTTGAGGAAGATGAATAGGCGAAGAGATGTGAATGGGCGTGTTGAAGACGCTTGGTCACTGTTGCATTGATTGACGTTCAACTGTTGCAACGATTGACATTCCGCGGTTGCATGTTCGACACGTGTCTGCTCGCTGATTGGCTGACGCTTCATGGGCTGTGCCCTGATTGGTCCTTCTTGATGGGCTTTTCCCTATAAATAGGGCAGTTTTTCCGTGATTTTGGCCATCAATTTCATTTTCTCAAATTTTCTCAAAAATCTTCATCTTTCTAAACTTTCAAGGGTTTCTCTTTCTTCTAATCTTCGGAGTCTTTGATCCGGCGAGTGTTTTCCTTCAAGGTAAACAAACAAATTTTCTCTTATCTTGCTAGTAATTGTTGTGAACATGTCTTCTGCTGGTGCTGGACCTAGTAAACCTGCGTCGGGGGACCCTAGGTCTCCCTCTCCTGAAGTTGATCCTCAAATTCTGGAGGAATGGGAGGATGATGATGATGTCGGTGATTTCGGTGATGATTTTGGTGATGATGCCGAAAAGGCTCGTCCTAATGAGGGGAGGCAGTACGTCATGGATCACGGCGACGCCTGCAAGGTCCGTCTTGACCGGGCTTGGACTCATAAATTCGCAAGTTGTTCCGGCGAGACTCTTTTCGAGGGCCATTTCTTCTTTGGTAGGGGATATAAAATCGTTATCCCTGAGGAGGGTCAGAATGTATGTTGCCCTCCACCGGGTCACACCGGTGTATACATGCGGCATTTGGAGTATGGGCTCCGGTTTCCGCTGAATGAATACGTTATGGCCATCATTAGAGCCATGAACGTTGCCGTTGCCCAGCTGCACCCGTTAGCTATGAGGACCATAGTTGGCTTTGTCTGGCTTTGTCTTTTCAAGGGGGAGGCCCCAACGGTGAATTTATTCCGCCGGCTTCATCATCTCCGGCCATCGATCTCCGGCCGCGTCGGATGGTACAGTGTGCACATGGAGCAGGGTTATGCCTCTGTTGACAAACTTACTTCTTGCAAGGACTGGAAAGATCAGTGGGTGTTCGTTAAGGTGCCGGATGACTATCCGTTGCCTCGCTTGTTCCAGCACCAAGTTAATTTGCGGTGCGAGACTAAAGCGGAGCATGACAGATGGGTGACCCGGAAGAAGCTTAAGATAGATGCCAGCAAGGTCCTTCTTAAGGAGGACGAGAAGCTGGCGATGAGGCTTTTTGAGGTGGACAAGAGTGGGCTGCCGAAAAGATGGATCCCCCCAACGCAGATCATTCTTCAGGATGAGCCGCTTTGCCATGTCGGCCTCATACCGGCCCTAGCACAGGGTGAGTGGGGTCGGTGTGAGGCCCATCACCGTTCTTATTGTATCTCGAACTTCGATTTGTTTCTTCTACTTAACTCTTGCTTTGTTTCTTTCGCAGACCACTTTGGGCCGGACCTGTCTGAGGATTTCCTCCGGAGAATGGGGCTGCACAAAGATAAAACCGTTGCTGACTTGCATCCCAAGGCTCTAGCCCATGACCGCAGGACGTCGCCGAATGATCTCATGGAACAACAGCTGAAGGGCTTGAACAGGGAGGAGGCCCAGGCGAAGGTTGTTAGCAGCATGGCGCGCCGGACGCGGAAAACAAAGTCTTCGGCGGCGACAGCGTCGACACCGGCTCCACCTCCCATCCTCCCCCCTAAGAAGACAGTGGAGATCGTTGATATCACTGATGGGGGGGACTCTGACGCGGAAGAATCTCCCCTTGTCCGTAAGAGGAAGGAGACAACCTCTACCGCTGGCAAGGGAACGTCTCCTCCGGCCAAGAAGGCCAAACCTGGTACCTACCTATCCTGTGGCCCACATTTAGCCGGGTCATTAGGTGCTCCTGATGACAGGCTCTCTGATATGCCAATGCGTGTTGACACTGATGCTTTTATTAAATTTTTGTAGATCAGCCGCTGTCGGCCGTCGCTCTTATTGGGCAGCAAGTGGAGGGGATCTCCGTGCAGGCTGGTGATCAAGACGCCACCGCTGACTCTTCATCCCAGAAGGCTTTCCTCTCCCAGCCGCAGGCTGGCGATCAAAACGTCGCCATTGTCTCTTCATCCCAGAAGGCTTCCGTCTCCCAGCTTATAGAGGAAGGCACGAAGCTGATCAAGGAGCTGGCGAGGTGGAACGTGCTTACCGGTGCTCGTATCATAGAGCAGGAGAAAGCCGTTGCTCAAGCTGTTTTTGAGCGTAATGCCACTAAGCGTGTGGCCGTGTCGGTGAAGCTAGATCTCCTCAATGAGCAGAGGCTTAGGGGAGATGCTGAGAAGGCGCTTTTGGCTGAGAGAAAACTCAGGGAGGACGCTGAAAGGGAGGTCCTTGCTGAGAGAGCCAAGGCCGAGGCTGCAGTAGCCGAAGTTGCGAAGCTGCTGGAGAAGTGTAACCTTGTTCAGAGGCACGCCGACCTCTATCTCCAGCAGAGGAACGAATCTAGGGACCT
Source organism: Silene latifolia (assembly GCF_048544455.1). Lineage (NCBI taxonomy): Eukaryota > Viridiplantae > Streptophyta > Magnoliopsida > Caryophyllales > Caryophyllaceae > Silene > Silene latifolia. The sequence goes on along the minus strand of NC_133527.1, from coordinate 8,236,866 downwards.
GTTTAAGGCCCAGGCGGAGGTGATTCGGAGCAAAGAGGCCATCATTAGGCAAAAGGAGAAAGACATTGAGATGCTCCAAACCGTCATGCTCCCTAACATGTGTGCTGAATTCCGGGATTTGGCCGAAGAAGCTGCTAGGGAAGTGATTGGGGAGCTATTCCCTCTTGATGGCTCCTTTCCGTGGGGCAAATATGACGAGCTGCTTGATGACAAGCTTGAAGCCAAGGAGAAGGCCGTGGCGGAGAAGGCCAAGGAGGCGGTGAGGGCGAAGATAGAGAAAGAGGCGGCCGCGGAGAAAGCAGCTCTTGCTGAGAAGGCTAAGGCGGCCAAGGAGGAAGCCGAGAGGATGAGGGCAGCCGATGATGCCGAGGCTAAGGCTGAGGCTGCTAGAAAAACTGCTGGATTGCCCATCGGAGAAGACGCGGCTACCGCTGCTGATGACAAGCAGCAACAGGCATAGGGAGACGGGCGGTTGTCACCAGGCTCTCCCGGCGTCTCGGATAGCTTCAGCTGTTCGGGGGCCAATTATTAAGCCCTTCCTTCCTGCCATCTTTTGGCGCTCCAAATGACATACTTGTAACTTTTTGCTTTTCTTTCCTTGTATTTTGTACAACTCTGGTAGGTTGTGTTTTGGCTTATCCCTATGGGGACGGCCGTCGTCTGTATTCTCTTCACCTGTAGTCCTTTATCATTTTTAATAAGAGTTCGTTTCTTTTTTGCCTTCGGCATGGCCGAGGTCTTAACGCTTCTGAGGCATTTTGATTGCTTTTGCGAGTATTAGCTACGCTGGCTGAGACTGCCGCTCTTGTCGGTATGACAGTGTGAGCCGGCGTCTGTTTCTTGATAGCGTCTGACGTTGCGTCTACCACTTTAAGTGACTGCCGAAGCGTCTACTATTTGGGGTGACTGCGACGGCGCTATATTTCTTGATGGAGACTGCCGCTCTTGTCGGAATGACAGTGTGAGCCGGCGTCTGTTTCTTGATAGCGTCTGACGTTGCGTCTACCACTTTAAGTGACTGCCGAAGCGTCTACTATTTGGGGTGACTGCGACGGCGCTATATTTCTTGATGGAGACTGCCGCTCTTGTCGGAATGACAGTGTGAGCCGGCGTCTGTTTCTTGATAGCGTCTGACGTTGCGTCTACCACTTTAAGTGACTGCCGAAGCGTCTACTATTTGGGGTGACTGCGACGGCGCTATATTTCTTGATGGAGACTGCCGCTCTTGTTGGAATGACAGTGTGAGCCGGCGTCTGTTTCTTCATAGAGACTGCCGCTCTTGTCGGAATGACAGTGTGAGCCGGCGTCTGTTTCTTCATAGAGACTGCCGCTCTTGTCGGAATGACAGTGTGAGCCGGCGTCTGTTTCTTCATAGAGACTGCCGCTCTTGTCGGAATGACAGTGTGAGCCGGCGTCTGTTTCTTCATAGAGACTACCGCTCTTGTCGGAATGACAGTGTGAGCGGCGTCATTTCTTCATAGAGAGGCTGCCGCTCTTGTCGGAATGACAGTGTGAGCGGCGTCTGTTTCTTCATAGAGACTACCGCTCTTGTCGGAATGACAGTGTGAGCCGGCGTCTGTTTCTTCATAGAGACTGCCGCTCTTGTCGGAATGACAGTGTGAGCCGGCGTCTGTTTCTTCATAGAGACTATGGGGAAAATGAACATTTTGATGGAAGACTTGGACAATTCTTCATTAGATATAAGCGTGCGTCGGGGTGTCCACAGCTGTTTCGGACACCTCCGCCGTTATACAAAGTTTACATGAGATCACCAGTGTCCTAATGGCTTATTAAAGGCGCCCTTTCCCCGTCAGCCGTCAGTCGCATCCATGAGGTCGCCCCCTGTTGTAAAGATGGGCTTTTCCCCCTCTCTGACTGCTTTGCCACTTTGAGGGATTGCATGTTGCATCCTCTGGCAGATATCTGGATGTTGACTACTGATGAGTCGTATTTTGGTTACATTTTACCCCGCATTTATACTTTATTACGACTCGATTTTGTGTACTTTAAAGGTTAAAAAGCTCATTTTATTAATTAATTAGAAATAATTAGTTTTATTATAATTATCGTGAATAATTGTCGTATCTCGAGTACTTGGTATTGCTCCCATCTTTTGTTTATTTTGTAGGTAATAAAGTAGAGTGAAACTCGAGTAGCACGACAAGACGGGTCAAAGATGTAAAGGTGAAGAAAACAAAAAGCAATGCCAACATGTCAAGACAAGGTCACGGTCAACCTTTTCCCATTGAAAAATCAATTCATAAACATAATTTACCATTACCAATACCATCAACATGATATGGCCTGCTATTCTGCATCACCATTCCCACTTCAGTCCGTCAATATACCATTGTCATTCTTCATCACCATTATTCATAGTCACCTCCACATATCTCCATTTTCACCCACCATTTCCTTCACCATCATTCATCACCATACCCATCATCTTCAACCTCCATCATTCCCACAATGCTCCTCGGGCCTGCAAATCAGCCGCCCTTCACCTCCATTTTATCACCTTCAATCACTCACCATTACCACCATAAACCCGACATCACCATACTCGACCTCCGTCCTACCCAGCAGCAACATCCCCACGTCCATGCATCACGAGCAGCAGCCGCCATCATCAATATTGAACTCGGAATCGAAATCCGAGTTGATTCGTGCCACCACTGCTGCCACCATTAACAACCCACCATCAACACCCTTCATCATCAACCTCCGTTCAAGTGAAACCATGGCAGCAGCAACAACGCACATCAACTCATCTTGCATCCCCAGCCGGGTCACCGGCTGCCTCCCAACCGGCTCGCAACGCATTCTCGCATCAAATGTTCTCCCAGACGGTCCACCGGCCGTCGACACCCCCACCGGCTGGGAGAACAATTAAATTCACTTGAAGTTTCCAGGGGATTCCCAGCCGGTCACTTGACCGGTGGCCGGTGGACCGGCTCCCAGACCTCGATGTTGTTTGAATCTCGTTTTTGCCCTTTTCTTTGTTTTCACGATTGAGCATTCTTAATTTCCCCTTTTGATTTTGTTTTGGTCGGTGTCTAAGTCTTAGATGAGAATTATTTATTATTAATTATTATTATTATTAGATTAGTACTCCTAGTATAAAGACACACCCACTACCTTCATATTAGGGAGGATGACACACCACTATTAACACAACTTATTACCATACCTTAGAATAAAATTAGACTAGTTCATCTTATTCTCTCTCAATATTTGTAGAACCCTAAATATTTCCCTTTCAATATTTCTTCAATAAAATTTGTAATCATTACTTAATTAGTTTAATCAATCTCTTGTTTATCGAAGTTCTTCATTCCATCAATTCAAAGTTCCCATGTTATTGGTATAATTCTTTACTCTTATTTCTCTCTTTAATTTCATTTGTTTACATTTTGCTTTTCTCTTAATTCTTGTTTAATTGTTCATGTTAGACTTCTTGTTGTTTAATTGATGCTATTCTCTTTCTTGTTCATCTTTCCTTTGTTTTCCATTGTTGTTGCTCTCAAAGATTGAATCTTTGAATTTCTCATATTAAAGATTGAGTCTTTGAGTTTATTGAGTTAAGGTTTGTGCCTTTAAGTTTAATCTTCATTGTCTCTTGAATTAAATTGTCTTTCCTTATAATTTAAGTTGGATTGTTGCATGATTAGTAATAGGATTTCTTCTTCCACCATGTTTATGTTCAAAGTTTCCATCTTTGTTGTTTCTCTTGTAATTAGGACCATGATTAGCGAGTAGTCTTCCACTAGGGCTCGGTTTGACCCAACATGAGTAATTTCACTAATTGAATTTCATAAAGGCTAATTATTTGGGGAAATTGGTGAGGGTAGTTTAGAGGAATGACATGGTTTATGGATTGATTCCGGGTAGTGTCGACTTGTGACCCTTGTCCACCAACGAGAGTTGGTTAGGTTGTGATTTGGATGCCCGAAATTCGGTCCTATTGTTAACCTAGGTTGAGACCGAAAGGGAGAACTAGGGTAGGGCACCTCTAGACTAGCGTTTGAAATCGACCTCCGAGAGGAGGAGTGGGATGACCCGGAATACGATGGGGGCTTAATGACCTTGACCAAGTTCTTGACCTCCTCGGAATTGTGCATGATTTTGGGGTAGTTGAGTGTTGAGTTAGGGATTCCTACCTTCGAACCCGAGAGGGGGGTTGGTGGGTAGTGCTAGTGTCCTACTTCGAACCCGAGAGGGGGGTCTTAGGCGAATTAGAGCCATCTCCTTCTTGCTTGTCTACCCGAGTGATTAGCCTAGGGAATTAGTATGTGGAATTACGAATTGTTGTGGGAGAACCGAGTTCTAGGCCTTTTATTCATTTGATTTACAACTTTATTCCTCTCTTACTCATTTATCATCTTTAGTTAATTTGCATTTTATTTCATTTATGTTAGTTGTTTAGTTTAACAATCTCATCTTATATTGCCGACTTAGCTAAGCACGAGAATTTAGACAATTAGTAATCACCCATGCTCCCTGTGGATTCGACCTCGACTACCCTACTACATTAGTTGAGTTATTTGTTTGATCGGGGGAGTGCGACAAACCCCGCTTATCAAAATGGCGCCGTTGCCGGGGAGCATTGGCATGATATTAGTTGTTTTATTCTAGTTTAGACTAAGTTTTTCTTGTTTTTGCACACATTGGTGTGCCATTTGTTTTGCTAACTCTCTCCTTCAAAGTGTATAAGCTTTTTGCATAAGAAGATTGAGTTTGAAATCAACAAGTCCATGAAGTTTTCCTCTATGAGTGACTCTTGTTATAGAGAGGATGTGTTGGAGGTTTATATGAAAGAAGATTTGAATGAAGATGGTTTGAGGGAAAGTGAGTTTGAACCTCAAATTATGAAGGAAATTGAATTGTATTTGAACTCCCCAAAATCATTACTTGATGTTGGGTCTTGGTTAGATGACTCTTCAAATGATTCTTGGGAGGCTCAAGTTGATGCCTTAGAGGTGGCTCTTAATGGAGGTGGAATGGAGTATACAAAGAGTTGTGAGGAAGATAAAATTGGCCCTCCCATATGGGACACTTATGAAGACTCATTGCAAAATGATAAGTGTGGGGAGGGAAGTTATGAAAAGCTTGGTGCCCCTATTTGGTATGTTTATGATAATGAGGAAGACTCCCTTCTACCACCTCCTACCGAAATATTTGAAGAGGAAGTGATTGTCAATGACAAGTGTGGGAAAGAAGGAAAAAGTTGGGAAATGGAGGTTGATGAATTCGAACTTGCCATCTTGGGAGAGTTGAGGAGCCATGAGAAAAACTACGACCCTTGTAGTTTTGACTCTAGCTTGGAAGAAATTGAAGCTCTCATCTTTGGTAGTGATTCGGTTCAATTGAAGAGTCAAGAGAATTTGGATAAAAAAGATGATATTATGAACCTCAATGTTGAGATGTTGACTCCTCCACCTCTTATTCTTCACCACTCTCCTTGTCTTGATGACCATGAGGATGCTTCCTCATTCTATGAGGTTTATGAGATTCCGTCTCTCTCTCCTTCTAGCCACTACATTGAAATTGGGGATCCTATACACCAAGAGGATCCTAGAAACAATACCGAGAGGAGCAAGAGGAAGAATGGGAGGAAGCGTTGGAAGAGAGGTCGGGTGCGGTTTTCTATAGCTTGGCATTCCTTGTTTCTAGTTGAAGGTTTTGATAGAGCATTTGACCGTCTTCTTCGTGCCTTGAGTGACATGGATCATGCTAAGTGGAGATTCAAGCAAGACAATTTTGCATGAGAGGTTTGGTGGAGTCCCTCAATAACCACTAAATTGTATTTATTCTCTTCCCTTACTTATACTTTACTTGCATTTTTATTCCATTATATAAAAACCATAAAAATTTGAAAAATCTCAAAAATATGTTATTTATTTTATTGCACCTTTCTTTCAAAAAATTCAAAAATTCCAAAAAATGAATATTTCAAAAATACAAAAACATGTTCTTAATTTGAAAAATTTGAAAAACACAAAAATATGTTCTTTAATTTTCCATTCTCTCCCTATACTTTGTTCCATTGAGGACAATGTAAATTTCAAGTGTGGGGAGGGAAATATCCACTTTGTGCATATTGTTTATATTTGTATATATTTGTTTGTTAATTTGAAAAATTAAAAAAAAAAATGCCTAAAAATTGAAAAAATTGAAAATTTTCAAAAAATATTGCATTGTTTATATTATATATATTGCATTTGTCCTAACCATTTTGATAGGCAACACATGAATCATCGGAGAAGACGCTTGGTAAAATTCTTCCAATCCTTTCTCTTTTATCCTTCCTTTTCTTTTTTGTATATATAAGCATGGAGGAGGATGGGATATTTGATGTGGGTGTTCCTTTTGGGAACCGTTTTGGATATACTTGTGTTGTTGGTGTGTTGTTAGGACTAGATATTGGTTGCATTTAGAATAGAATTGTATATATGTGTTCACTCTTGCATTCACGTAGTTTGTTCATATGTTTAGTTGCATTTCATACACGTTGCATCTCGTATGTAAATAGTTGCATAGATGGTCTAAATGTGGAGGGCATATGTTGCCAATGATGATAATTTGTTTTGCCCGTGTCATTTCTCTCTTGATAGCTCGTGCCTTTTGATGACACATGTTAGGGTTTTTGCTTGCAAAAACCCGGAAGTCTAGCTTAACAACCAAGTAACGACCACCTTGTGAGACCGTATTAGGCCCGAGACTTGACCTAGGCTCGACATAGCTACTAAAATGTGAGGATAGAGCCTCCATATGGCCGGTCCATCAAACCGGTCCCGTTTAGGTCATGAGAGTAGTTCTCCTTACGTGGTATGTCACGTCAAAACGCATAAGTATGGTGCTCATTCCTTACCGTAGAAGTGTCGGTGTGCATATTGAGACAATTTTGTTCAAATAAAGTAACCTCACAATAGCCAAATAAGCTTTTGTTATGCCCTTGAGTCAATCATTTCCTTTTGTTAACCCATTTTGAGCCTAAGCCTTATCGTTTCTATTGCCAACAAATTAACTACATTCCATAAACAACTCACCTTGGTTGAGTAGTTCGTCATTGTGGTTCTTTTGTGGAGTATATTTGGGTTGAAACTTTGACTCTCCTTGATGTGTATGATCTTAATGCTACATGAGTGAAATGCAACTTTGGCTACTTTTGTTTAATAAGAGGTGAACAAGTCGTGAAAAATGCAAGAAAGAAAATCAAAGAGAAAAGAAAAGAAAAAAAAAATGAAGAAGAAAAACAAATAGAAAAAGAGAAAAATGAAATGAAAAACAAAAAGAAAAGAATGTATATTTTTGTGCCAAATAAAGGGTTGGTAATTTGCAAATTGAGTTTGTTTTGAAGAGTATTGAATAATTTTTGAAAGTGGCAATCTTGTCATATTTTGTGAAGGAATTCATTTGCATTGGTTGAGTTTAGTGAATTGGTTAGATGTGGCGACTACTCGATCTTTAGCCCCACATTTCCTAAAAACGGTGCTTGCACCAACCCCTTTTCACCGAACCCAAGCCCCATTACAACCCGGTTGTCTCTCTTGTATGTGCATCAATTTGACATTTCTCTTGCGGATATTGGATATAGTACCATATTAGATTGCGGGCATGCTTCGCAAGTCGAGTTAGGAGAGTGATTTTGGTTACTTTTTGTCACAAAAATCACCCCATTCTTTCATTTGAGTGACTAGTGAAACCCGTGAGAGTCGGTCTTTGGTCTCCTTTTGGTCAAAGGTTTGATATGGAGTCGAATCTTGTGTGTGTCGTGTCATTCTTGGGAGTATAGCGAAGTACTTCCCCTTTCCCGCCTAGAATTTGTTTCTTAGGCACCTCGTGTTGTCAATGTTGGCTACTTGAGCTAGAATAAGGGGATAGACACCTTGGTATGACCCGGAGACGACATCCTCCACTAATGACTCTCTTTATTCGATTTTTGAAAGCAAAACGGCCGCTTAGATGAGGAAAGCGGTTTGACTTTTTGTGATGCATTTTATATGTTGATTCGTGCTTAAATGTTGTTGTGTCAAAAAATTTCCGCAAGCCCCCACTTGCCTTTCATCGGAATGCATACCTCATTGTGTTTTGGTGTGAGTTGAAGGGACGGAGAAGGCCCGTTAATTGTCTTTCTTCGGATATTATTAGTTAGCTAGTCTTTTTATATTACGGGTCTTAGTTTATTTAATGAGCTTACTCGAGGACGAGTAAGGTTTAAGTGTGGGGAGATTTGATGAGTCGTATTTTGGTTACATTTTACCCCGCATTTATACTTTATTACGACTCGATTTTGTGTACTTTAAAGGTTAAAAAGCTCATTTTATTAATTAATTAGAAATAATTAGTTTTATTATAATTATCGTGAATAATTGTCGTATCTCGAGTACTTGGTATTGCTCCCATCTTTTGTTTATTTTGTAGGTAATAAAGTAGAGTGAAACTCGAGTAGCACGACAAGACGGGTCAAAGATGTAAAGGTGAAGAAAACAAAAAGCAATGCCAACATGTCAAGACAAGGTCACGGTCAACCTTTTCCCATTGAAAAATCAATTCATAAACATAATTTACCATTACCAATACCATCAACATGATATGGCCTGCTATTCTGCATCACCATTCCCACTTCAGTCCGTCAATATACCATTGTCATTCTTCATCACCATTATTCATAGTCACCTCCACATATCTCCATTTTCACCCACCATTTCCTTCACCATCATTCATCACCATACCCATCATCTTCAACCTCCATCATTCCCACAATGCTCCTCGGGCCTGCAAATCAGCCGCCCTTCACCTCCATTTTATCACCTTCAATCACTCACCATTACCACCATAAACCCGACATCACCATACTCGACCTCCGTCCTACCCAGCAGCAACATCCCCACGTCCATGCATCACGAGCAGCAGCCGCCATCATCAATATTGAACTCGGAATCGAAATCCGAGTTGATTCGTGCCACCACTGCTGCCACCATTAACAACCCACCATCAACACCCTTCATCATCAACCTCCGTTCAAGTGAAACCATGGCAGCAGCAACAACGCACATCAACTCATCTTGCATCCCCAGCCGGGTCACCGGCTGCCTCCCAACCGGCTCGCAACGCATTCTCGCATCAAATGTTCTCCCAGACGGTCCACCGGCCGTCGACACCCCCACCGGCTGGGAGAACAATTAAATTCACTTGAAGTTTCCAGGGGATTCCCAGCCGGTCACTTGACCGGTGGCCGGTGGACCGGCTCCCAGACCTCGATGTTGTTTGAATCTCGTTTTTGCCCTTTTCTTTGTTTTCACGATTGAGCATTCTTAATTTCCCCTTTTGATTTTGTTTTGGTCGGTGTCTAAGTCTTAGATGAGAATTATTTATTATTAATTATTATTATTATTAGATTAGTACTCCTAGTATAAAGACACACCCACTACCTTCATATTAGGGAGGATGACACACCACTATTAACACAACTTATTACCATACCTTAGAATAAAATTAGACTAGTTCATCTTATTCTCTCTCAATATTTGTAGAACCCTAAATATTTCCCTTTCAATATTTCTTCAATAAAATTTGTAATCATTACTTAATTAGTTTAATCAATCTCTTGTTTATCGAAGTTCTTCATTCCATCAATTCAAAGTTTAAGTGTTATTGGTATAATTCTTTACTCTTATTTCTCTCTTTAATTTCATTTGTTTACATTTTGCTTTTCTCTTAATTCTTGTTTAATTGTTCATGTTAGACTTCTTGTTGTTTAATTGATGCTATTCTCTTTCTTGTTCATCTTTCCTTTGTTTTCCATTGTTGTTGCTCTCAAAGATTGAATCTTTGAATTTCTCATATTAAAGATTGAGTCTTTGAGTTTATTGAGTTAAGGTTTGTGCCTTTAAGTTTAATCTTCATTGTCTCTTGAATTAAATTGTCTTTCCTTATAATTTAAGTTGGATTGTTGCATGATTAGTAATAGGATTTCTTCTTCCACCATGTTTATGTTCAAAGTTTCCATCTTTGTTGTTTCTCTTGTAATTAGGACCATGATTAGCGAGTAGTCTTCCACTAGGGCTCGGTTTGACCCAACATGAGTAATTTCACTAATTGAATTTCATAAAGGCTAATTATTTGGGGAAATTGGTGAGGGTAGTTTAGAGGAATGACATGGTTTATGGATTGATTCCGGGTAGTGTCGACTTGTGACCCTTGTCCACCAACGAGAGTTGGTTAGGTTGTGATTTGGATGCCCGAAATTCGGTCCTATTGTTAACCTAGGTTGAGACCGAAAGGGAGAACCGGGTAGGGCACCTCTAGACTAGCGTTTGAAATCGACCTCCGAGAGGAGGAGTGGGATGACCCGGAATACGATGGGGGCTTAATGACCTTGACCAAGTTCTTGACCTCCTCGGAATTGTGCATGATTTTGGGGTAGTTGAGTGTTGAGTTAGGGATTCCTACCTTCGAACCCGAGAGGGGGGTTGGTGGGTAGTGCTAGTGTCCTACTTCGAACCCGAGAGGGGGGTCTTAGGCGAATTAGAGCCATCTCCTTCTTGCTTGTCTACCCGAGTGATTAGCCTAGGGAATTAGTATGTGGAATTACGAATTGTTGTGGGAGAACCGAGTTCTAGGCCTTTTATTCATTTGATTTACAACTTTATTCCTCTCTTACTCATTTATCATCTTTAGTTAATTTGCATTTTATTTCATTTATGTTAGTTGTTTAGTTTAACAATCTCATCTTATATTGCCGACTTAGCTAAGCACGAGAATTTAGACAATTAGTAATCACCCATGCTCCCTGTGGATTCGACCTCGACTACCCTACTACATTAGTTGAGTTATTTGTTTGATCGGGGGAGTGCGACAAACCCCGCTTATCAACTACCTCGTCCTTCTCGTCCTTGGAGACGAGCTTATGCGCTTCCCCCCGGTCCGAGACATACATCAATGTTAGGGCCCGGATGGACATCACTGCGTCGACTTCGCTCAAAGTGACTCGGCCTATGAGGACGTTGTAGGCGGACGAGCCGTCAATGACTACGAACTCAGCTAGGACATTCTTAGCCGCATCCCCCTCGCCGAGCATCACCGGCAGTCTGATTGATCCCAGGGGTACCAGGCCTGCCCCGGAGAAGCTGTACAGTGGATTGGTGCAGGGGCTCAAGTCCTTGATTTTCAGACCGAGACTAAGGAAGCACTCCCTGAACATGATGTTAGTGTAGGCGCCTGTGTCAATCAGGCACCTCTTCACCAGGTGGTTGGATATGTCCAAGTTGACTACAAGTGGGTCGCTGTGAGGGGCGATGACTCCCTCGTAATCCTTCCTTCCAATAGTCATATCGGGAATGTCGGAAGCGGGGATCGCTGTGTTAGGCACAAAGTTGATGGCCTGATACAGCTCGTTCAGGTGCCGTTTGTGCCCATGGGCCGACCCACCGTTCTCATTGCCCCCGATGATCACATGGATCACTCCTATCCGTTGAAAGACGGATTTCTTATCTGAACCGCTGGCGTCAGTCTTTTGGCCTTTCGCAACATACTTGTCGAGGCTCCCCTTCCGGATCAGCTCTTCAATGGCATTCTTCAGATGCCGACAGTTGTCAGTGAGGTGACCGGTGTGGCCGTGGTACTCGCAGTACTGGCTCGTGTCACCGTCTCCTTTTGGCTTGGGGGGCCGTTCCCACTTCTGGCCCTCGTTTCTGCTCAGGGCGAAGACCTCGGCGGCCGACGCGACCAGAGGGGTTTTATCATGGTAATGCCTTTGGTAAAACGTTCCCGAGCTCCCCCCGGCGCCCGCGGAGTCCTGTTTCCTGGCAGATCTGTCAGACCGTGACCTGTTATTGTCACGGCGTCTCTCATCGGACCGTGACCCGTTATTGTCACGGCGTCCTTCATCCGGGTTGTCATCCCGGCCGCTCCTCTTTTCTGAGGGCTCGGCCTCGCCGGGGCCTACCCAGGTCTTGTGATAGTCTTCTACCTTGATGGCCTGGTCGGCCATCTTCCTGGCGGCATCTAGGCCCAAACCCCCGTACTTGATGAGCTCGTCTTTTAAGACTCCCTTTGGGAGGCCTTTCATCAGTGCGAAAGCCGCCAGTTCGGGGTTGATCTCCCGAATCTGCTGAACCTTGCCGTCGAACCTCTTCACATAGCTTCGTAGAGATCCGCCCTCCTCCTGTTTGATGGTTAGGAGGTCCGACGTCTCCACGGCCTTCTTTTTGTTGCAAGAGTACTGGGCTACGAAGGCGTCCTTTAGGTCGGCGAAACAGTATACCGAGCCGTCGGGAAGCCACTTGTACCAATTTTGAGTCATCCCATGCAGAGTTGTTGGGAAGACTCGGCACCAGACCTCGTCGGGCTGCTCCCATACCGACATGTAAGACTCGAAAGCCTCGGCGTGGTCGGTTGGATCACTATCTCCTTTGTATGTGAACGCCGGCAACTTCAGCTTAGTTGGCACGGCGGTGTCAAGGACATAGGCGCTGAGGGGCTGTCTGACCACGTGTCGAATGACACGCGGCGATCGGCTCCTCGCATTCCTAGTCCGGCTCCTCTCCTCGTAGCGGGAAGGACTCCTTCCTCTACTCGGACTTCTTCTCCGACTCTGCTGAGTCGGACTTCTCTGGCTCCTCCGGGGTGTGCCTCGTTCGTGCCGCGGCGACGCTGTCCTCTCGTGAGTGCGAGAAGGGCTTAGGTCTACTACGTCCACTTTGGGCTCCTCCGGCGTCTTGGCATGATCTGCTTCTCCTAGTGCTCCGTTCAAGTTTCTTGGAGTCACTTTTTGGGCCCTGGTCTCCTGGACGGTTTCCGCCGCTCTTGTCGGCGTGACAGTGTGAGCTGGTGTACTCCCAATTAGGTCCAGGAGCATCCTCAGTTTTGCTGTGTCAACCACATGTCCCATGATGGTGACCTGGTTGGCGGGCAGCGGTGTGTCTGGTACTATCGGCATTCCGAATTCCGGTTGGATTACTCCGCCGGTGGAGGGCTGCACGACTCCAGAATTGTGAAAGGTATCATCTTGGTAGAGTGGGGTTTCGTCGGTCACGAATACCTCTTGTTGTTTTGACATCTTCTTAGCTTTTGGGGTGGGTTTTTGTGTTTGTTTTTTTTGTTTGGGAATGAATGTGACTAGCTTCTAGTGTCTATTCCCCACAGACGGCGCCAATTGTTCCGGGTGTAATTCTAGAGCAGATATTTGTTACCACCCGTGGCTTCGTAGATTGATGTCCTTGCTTGAATCCTCCTTGCGGTCTCCTGAAACGATGAACAAACTGAGGGCTCGGCTTTGGCCGAGCGTACTCACTCCGACGCTCAAGTCAGTAAACTTAAAGGGTTAAGTATGTGTTGCTTGGCTAAGTGTATTGTAGAGAGATAAGGAAGATATTACCAGATGAATAGTGATTCTTAGGTTAATTTGTGGATCCTTTCCTCAATGAAGGTTGAGGAGTATTTATAGACTTTCACCTTTTGTCACGTAGTGGCTAGCAGGTGGAAAGACCGTTCTACCCTCGGCCGATGGACCTATGGCAGGCCGACCGAGGGGCCTTGGATATGAGTACGCGGATACGTGCCCCGGCTGGCTAGTTGCCTGGCCGAGACCCAGGTGACAGGCCGATGGGTTGCATCGGCTAGACTATCTAAGTCGTTGACTTTGCTGTGGATATCTTTGACCTCGCTCAATGTGTTGACTTGGTCAGCGGTGCAGAATATGCCCCATCAGGAGGGAAAGTTACAACAACGGGTTTTAAACAAAGAACCGTTGTTACTACAAATTTCAATAACGGGCATGTAGCATATACCCGTTGTTAAAAGTCTTCACAATTTTGGAGGGAAAGTTACAACAACGGTTATACATATGACAACCGTTGTTATATTATTCCCACCAAATTTTTGAAACACTTTCCACAACGGCTTACACGCAACAACAACGGCTTTTAACTGTGGTGAATACTTTCGACAACGGTTTAAGTAAATAACCTAACCGTTGTAAATACCTTTTACAACGGCCGCTTTAACAACGTCTGCTTTTTGTTTTTACAACGGTTTTTACCCGTTGTTATAGCATGTATCTGTAGTAGTGTTATTTTTGTTATATTTTACATTTTGGTTGTCTACTTTTTTTTGTTATATTTTACATTTTGGTTTTTTAGTTTGTTGAGTGTCTGTTTTAAGCCAAATTAGCTATGCTATTAGTATATGCAATTTTTTTATTTCTTTTGTAAAGGGAAGCAATTAACTTGAGTACGAAATAGTAAATTAAGCAGTAGTGCATAGAGTGGATTCAACAATGAAAAGATACGGCAATTAAATGAAAGGAAACTATATATTGTTTTAAGGATTAAGCTAGAAAAATAAGTGGCAAATCTAGAGGGAGGCAATACATTTTTATTGTCGTTATTTCTAATGTGCCTTTTTTGTTACTCATTATATTATCCATCGGCTCTTTAGGTGTTGTTATGTGTAGTTGTTATCTCTGATGCTTTTGGCCGCTTTCTGTTTGTGTTGCACCCCGGCAGATCGATCGCTTGTTTTGTTATTTTTGTCCTGCAAGTTTAATTTTATAACTGTTAAACAATGCTTCTTACTTAAGCATATGTTAATGAATGAAATATAATTACTTCTCTAGGAAAACATAGTCTTATTCCAAATTTACAAAACAACACCACAACAAAAACCTGCAAAAATTAAACATATATGCCATGGTTCATGTGTCTTGTATTAGACATTTCACTTCTAGTTATCCGAAGCCTTTCACTTAATAATATGTTAATGAGTGACATATGCTTACATTTCTGCGTGGTTTCTTTTTTCTTTGGTCTCTTGTTTTGTGGTTGACATCAGCTTGCCAGATTGTGTGCTTGAATCACTTGCCTGTTGGTCATTGTAATTTGACAGGCTGTTAATCATCTATGAGGTTTTTTTTTTGCAGCGTTGCATGGTAGAGTTGTTGTAGTACCTTTTGTTTCTCATGATTGGCGCTGTCTGGTTATGCGATTTCCGAATGTGTTGTCATTATCTTTTGTCCTTTAAGCTCGCGCTCATTCCCAAATTTGCTCATCCCAACCTTGACTATGACTGTTTATTGTTTGCCAATACATTCCTGTATCCATCTTCCTGTAAGGTGTTGTTAATCCAGTAGTTAGTAGGTTGAATTTTCTATTTATTGGTATTGAAATATGTGTTTGGTTTTTAAATAAGCTCTTGTAAGTGGCCTACCTTTTCGTATAGGTCGAGGAGTTTGTTAATTGGCTTGCCAATAAGCTTGTCCGCTTCCTTGTCGAAGAGCACTGATTTGGCTTGAACTGTAATCTATCTGGCGTGTTATTGTTGCTCGCTTGTCCGGTGCTTATTTCGTTCCCCATTTTAAGAGGGGTATGCTGTGAAAAAAAAGGGAAAACTGATGGGATGCTAAGTGGCAAGAGTATTAGATCTCAGACATTCAAACAAATATAGGAGCAGTGGAAAACATAGATAGGAATAACCCTATCCTCGAAGAAAACATAGTCATATTCCAAGTTTACAAAATGACAACGCAACATAATGCTGCCAAACATAAACATATATCATGATTCAGATGCCTTGTATCAGATGTTGGCCTTCTGATGGAGTTTCAGTGGGTGTTAATTCCGTAAAGATCACATAACACATGTGGAGTTATATGAGAAATAATTACTTTGCAGAATTTTGTTTCTAATTTCTCACATCCAAACAAATAGTTTACGTTTTCTCCAAAAATCAAGCCAAGTGATAATGTAGACTGTTTAAACACCATTTTTATAATCTATGTTACAACGCGCCTATATTTTTATTGGTTGAAAAAATGGACTGAACTTTTCATACTTCGTAAATAACCTTTTTATCGTATTGTTTAGTTTGTATAGATATTGATATGGTAACCAATATAAAGTCTGTGAGATTTTGGATTAAAACTTGTGATTCACGCCTAAAATAATTATTTTCGCAATTATATTTTTGGTTTGACACAACCATACAAATAGTCTCCGTTTTCTCCGGAAACCAAGGCAAGTGATAAAATAGACAATTAAAACAATCAAGCTAGAAGATTGCATGAGCATACTCTACCAAACTTAAGAATAGGATAGCAAATTGCTGATTTTTTTTTAAAATTTACCGACTGGCTACTACAGGTTAGTGATCGATATATTTGGTCCGGAAATAGACTTATTTCCGAACAAATATCTGTCTGAAAATGTTTTGGCTGAGAAATTGGTCAGTAATTTCTGTTGGATAATCGCTAAACTTCAGCCTGTAAAACAAAACGTTTTCAAATTGGCTTAAAATGATGACCCTTAATTCTTTAACTAAAGACAATTTACCAGTAAAGGGAGATATATTAAATCTATGTGTACTTGAATTTCACTCTAATGATGAAGGTTAGCACAGTCCCGAAATCGTTAAACCCTAGGTTATAATTAGAATAATTAAACTCAACCAAAATAATCAATATAGAAATAATTGGGTTTACATTACCAAATTCGAGGGAGTAGTTAAATCTATTTAAAAAACCATTACAATCTGAAATTGCAATATCATGAAATGAATCAAATCATATGAATGGAACCATACCTGCTTATTGACCTCGGCCGCAACACAATATCAAGGCGTAAGTCGGATTCCGTCAAGATATGGTAGATATTCGTAGCTGGTTTTATGAGAAAAGAGTATGTTGTCAATATGAATGATAAACAACCAAAAGGATGAGTGTTTACGAATGAAACCATGACTCAAAGCAATTTCAACAAATGTGGAATGAAGTATACATATGCAATGAGTAGAATACCATTTAGAGAACTCCCTCAGAAGAGACACCTTGTGTCTGCATTTTAGGCAGACCATGATCAAAGTACATTTTCAGATGGCACTTGAAAGACAGTTTCATATATAACATTGCGAAAACGGAATTTAAGATGATCGACAATAACTAAGGGGGCGTTTGGTTCAAACATTAGGTATGAAATGGAATGTATTCTAATTCCAAAGAGGTATGGAGTTAGAACCCCATACATGTTTGAAGTTGTTTGGTTCAATCCAGGTATGGGAATAATAATGTGTTGGGTGGAATTGAGTTGGAAACTTGGGGAGAGAGATGGGTATGAGATTCCAAGGGGTTGGAATGGAGTTAGAATCCATCAGGTATCTAACTCCATTCTAAAATGCTCCAACCAAACATTGGAATGGCCTGAATCCATTCCAATCCATTCCAAAAGCTCTAACCAAACACCCCCTAAATAGAACGAAATTATGAGCGCAGAATTTTACAGATTCTAATTTAATGATTGAACCGACTACAGAGCGTTAATATTTCATGTACATTAGACGATTGAGGGAATTAGAAAACTTGTATGCACCTCTCGATGACAAATAAATTAGAATCATAACTACACCACACATTATAGACATCAAATGAGGTACAATATGGAAATAAAGGAAGGTGTCGAACCTGTAATCTCTGCAAATACGATGTCCTAAGAATCCTACGCTTTCATAAACATATAAATTGAATCAAGTCTTAGCTTCAGCCGAATACAAACAAACTATAAATTGAGTTAAAACGTATACATTCCGGTGGCGCTAGTAGGAGGCGCCAATAGGAGCCAAAAACCAAATAGAAAAGCAGGTTTGAAGGTGGGAGATGAACTTACCGGCGGCATAGGTCAGTAGGTCAGTGAAGCAGCAGTCGGAGTTAAATAGCAATTGGAGTTAAATAGGAAAATTGTAACAAATCATTCATTCTGAAACATTGATTGTCAATAGCCGGTTGGAGAAACGTATGAAGATTATGAGCCAAGTGATAATTGATATAATAATTGAATCAAACATTGATTTGTGATATAGTAATTGATCATTCATAAACATTGATTTACTGATTTGTGTCATTGATTTTGACATTGATGTGTTAATTTGGGAAGAAACGGCGGCATTCATAAACATTGATATATTGATTTGTGCCATTGAATTTGACATTGATTTGTGAATCTATACAATAACGGCATTCATAATCTTAGGTTGGGAAGATGAAGGATATTTTTTTTTCTTTTTCTTTTTTTCCCATTTTTACGTCTATTGTAGTGTGATTTAGAGAATGTGTGATTTTTGGTCATTGAAAGCCAATTAGCTATGCCATGTAAGATTTTTTAAACACCCCTCAACTAACCTTTTTATAGTATTGTATAGATTAGGGTGAGCGATATTAAGTTGGCTTTTATTGAGAGCATTAACAGATAATTCAATTGTGGGAGATGAAAAGGAAGAAACAAAGGGACGGTGTCAATGATATAATTGATTGCAAATTTAATTGGGATGTTTGATCGAGGCTCAACTGATTTGTAGAGAAAATTTCAAACGTGGCAGTCCGTAAACAAATGTGACATTTCTAAATCCTGCGTGCCATTTCTAAATACTATGTGGATTTGTCTACATGGAGTTTATGGGTCATTTTAGGCTAGACTTTTAATAGTATTTTATAGATAAAAGGGTACAAAAAGTAATATCACAATATGTTATTAAGAAGATCGTCACTCAAAATATCTATGAAACCTAAATAAGATAAAGATTAGGAAAATAATAATATTATCACTATAAATTGAAGATGATAAATTAAAATCTTCAATTTATTTATTTATGTAAGTATTTCCTAATTCAAAATTGCTCCGTATAGAAGTGGGATACCTAAAATAATTTAATTTCCTAATTCATAATTACTTCCCTAATTACTCTCGGAATTCGAAACGTCTTGGCCGCCTGTCTTTCCTATAAAAGCCCACGATTGCAGAACCACAACACCACGCTTCTCAATTTCTAACCTTCTAAAATCCCCAAATACAAACCCTAATTTCAATTTCTATTTCAAATCTTCAATCACAGGTTGAAGATACTCTACTCAATCCATGGCAATTGCTTTACACAGTAACAATTACGCCGCCATGGGAGGAGAAATTGCTAATTCAAGAAGAATCTTCAAACGCGTAAAGAAGAAACAGGATTCTGTATCGTGTTCGCATCGTCGAACCTGGAACGATTTCTGCCTTCATTGCGGTAAGAAATTGCGTGCTCATCAAATTAATTCAACACCGTATTGTAAAAATCTTAATCGTTCTTGTTTATCTAGTATTAGTACTAGTAGTAGTTTAGAAAAATCGACGAATTTGCGAGACGGTTGTGATAAGAAGTTGTGTTTAGTTCTTGATTTGGATCATACGTTAGTTAATTCGACTGCGATTAACGATTTAAGCGTCGACGAGCAGTATTTAACTAGTTTAGATGATGCTTATAGACGCGGTTTAATTCGATTAGTTCGTATTGGTGTGTTGACGAAGTTACGGCCGTTTGTAAGAACGTTTTTGAGTGAAGCGAGTAAGATGTTTGAGTTGAGTATTTATACTATGGGTGATCGTACATATGCTCTTGAGATGGCGAAGCTTCTTGATCCTGAGAACAAGTATTTTGATTCGAGAATTATTTCGCGAGATGATTGTGTAGGTAAACATCATAAGGGGTTAGATGTTGTGAAAAAGCCGGAAAATTCAGTTTTGGTTCTTGACGATAATGAGAGTGTTTGGCCACAACACAAGGATAATCTTATATTGATGGATAGATATATTTATTTCTCGTCAAGTTGTCGTCAATTTGGGTGTAAGGCCAAGTCTTTGTCGGAGTCAAAGAGGGATGAGGACGAGATGGATGGAGCCTTGTCAACAACTTTGCAAGTTCTTAAACGAGTCCATAGCGACTATGTTGGGTCTCCTTTGGGTAAAGATGTGAGGGAGATATTGAAAAACGTCCGAAATAGGGTACTTAGTGAGTGTAAGGTTGTGTTTAGTGGAGTGTTTCCTAGAAATTTTCAAGCTTCTGAACATAAATTGTGGAAAATGGCCGAAGAATTAGGAGCAACTTGTTGTGTTGACATGGAGTCGGATGTCACACATGTTGTTTCAAACGATGGAGGAACTGTTAAATCGCGTTGGGCAATCCTCGAAGACAAATTTTTGGTTAATCCAAGATGGATTGAAGCTACTTATCTTCTTTGGAGAAGACAACTTGAAGATAAGTTTAAGGTATGTCACCAAATTACAACATACTCGATTGCAGTCATTCTTTTTACATTTTTTTTTTATCTTTTTACATTTTTTTTTATCGAAGGATCTCAATTATTTCTTTACGTTAAGTGGAAAACAACTTCCCTTCTCTTGATTATCACAATTCTAAATAACTTCGCTTTTCTTGACTACCACTGACCACCCAACCAACCACCACTCCTGAAAAAGCCTCACTCGTCCTCCTTGAGAAAGGTTGGCCCAAGCTTGAAAGCTTGAAATCAACCGAAGGAAAGAAGGGTAGAAAAAACCATCGTGTCTATTGCTTTGAGAAAGCGATCGCAATTGTTGTTTTGTTCAACTCCGTTTTAGACCTCCTTAGTAGCCACCATGGTTAAAGAAGTTTCAAAAAGGGCAATCCATAACCCGAATAGAGAGACTAGATGTTTGGCTATTTGCGGTGGAGGGATGTGGGTGGCTTGTTTGGTGGAATTATGTGGGTGGGTTGTTTGGTGATCGAGGTTGAGTAGGATCTTGTATTCTCAAGTAGATATGGGAGGTTATGGTATGTTGAGGTTTGGTAGGAGAAAAATAAGTGAAAATAGGGTGAAAATAGGTGTGTGGAGGGAGCGTCACTTTTGTGTGTTATTTTGCTATTTTGCATGTTGATAGTTAGATCCACTTATTCTAAGTGTGTTCTTTTTAATATTCCCTACAATTTTCTATTTTCAATGCGTTAATTTGCCCTCTTTTTTGGCGCATTTGTATGTTAATTTTATTGTTAAAAATATTTTTTTGTTCAGAACTTTTAATGGTAAATGTAAATATATTAGCAACATATGACAATTTGTTATAGTTTTTAAGATATTTAAGGTCAAAATATCAAAATATCGACTAAAACGACAAATGGGAAGAAAATTTCAAATTGGAGGGAGTATAATTTAGGGAGTGTTTGGTTGGCTCTCTTGGTATGGATTGGAATGGATTTGCTCCATTCTAATGTTTGGTTGGAGTGTTTTGGAAAGGAGTTAGATACCCAATGAATTCTAATTCCATTTCAACCCCTTGGAATCACATACCACCTTTCTCCAATGATAACAAACTTCATTCCTCCATTTTACAATTTTAAAATGAACCAAACAAGTTTATGAGGGAATGGATTTAGAACCCCAATACCACTATGAATTCATATTACAATCCATTCCATTCCATACTATTGAACCAAACGACCCCTTAGTGTTTTTCTAGAGGGAGTTTAATTTAGTGTTTGTTTAAGTGTCGCCCTTGTGTTTTTCAAATTCTACGTGATACCCTCGTTTTTTAAAAACATCATTAATAGCCCCTAAATTTGGTAAATAGTTTTTTTTTGTTTAAATGAGCGCTCTACGTGGGCGGGTGAGAATTGAACCCCCAACTTCATGGTTGGGTAAGAGAGCTCTTATCACTTGAGTTAATTCTTGTTCTCAACTTAGTAAATAGTTTTTAAAAGAGCATTTTTTTTTGTATTTTAAGAGGTTTTCTTTAGTCAAACTAATAAAATCCGATTTTAAAAAAATTATTGTCAAAAGATTAACAAAAGTGCAAAAACTTAACAATTAAAAGAGGTGATTATATCATTTTGAATATTCTAAGAGGTTTTAATTAGTTTAGGTGTAACAAATATGTTTTTGAAAGACATGGAGTAATACATAAAATTCGAATACAAGGGTGCCATTTTATTTGTTCTTATGTGATATTTATTGACCTCTACATATATAATTCTGGCTTGTATTTTTTTCTTTTGTAATATCTAATATAAATGTGGTGTTATTGTTTGACTCTGATTTTATTTGATTGATTAAATTGATTTGTTTCACTTATTTAATTCTTTTTTTCTTTATTAGGTTGCTAATGATAATCAAAACAACTTCATCAACAAATTTTGGTATATCCTTAAAAAAGATAAACTAAATGGCATTAATTTTCTCGATTGGTATCAAGCTTTGAGAATAGTTCTTAAAATAGAGAGAAAAGAGTATGTCATTGAGACACCCCTTCCTACCAAACCAGAAGCGAGTGCTCCCCAAGCGATACATGATGCCTTTAAAAGGCACACTTGTCACTCTAGTGAAGTAACATGTATTATGTTATTAACGATGAACTTTGAGTTGCAAAAGCAATTCCTGAATATGGAAGCATACGACATGATCATGCAACTAAAGAACTTATTTCAAGAGAAACATAATATTGAGAGGTACATTTCAAATTTTTGTCTAAATTTTTATTGACATATTTTCATAATTTTTTAAATGATGGATTCAACTTGTATGAGTTGAATGTCATGGGAAAGACAAATGGCTAATAGGGTTTTATGCAATATATAGGAATGGAGAGAAAAAACATTAATGTGGGTTAAGAAGGGTGCTTCGGGATGTAACATGGAACTTTGAAGCATTGTCAATCTTCTGAAACATCTCAAAGCACATCTCGAAAGCACGATTGATAGGAGGAAGAGCACATTTGGAAATCACGATTGATAGGAGTATGAGACTCCATTGGGAGTAAGATTGTCTATTCATACTTAGTCGAGACCCATCAACAATTGAATCGATTTGGCTTGAGTTTCTCGATCAAGAAGATCAAGAAATCTTTAAGATAAAGAAGTCTTTTCAGAGCTTGTTGTAACTACACTTGGACATTGGACATTGCACCACATGTGCATTGAGGCATAGGATTCAAATTGTCTATCTCTTTCCAAATTGTCCTAATCTTCCTATCTCCAACGATGAAAGATTATCAAGATTATCTTGGATCTTGCACCCCATGTGTATTAAGGCATATGATTCATATTGTCAATCCTTTCCCAAATTGTCCTATTCTTCCTATCTCTAACAATGAAAGATTATCTTGGACTAAATTGCTTATAGTCTTATTTAAATCATATAATTCAAAAACTTTTAATTGGACAAAACGATCAACGATCGCATACTGCAGTGCTTTAGATGATGAATTTTCATACAACACATTGACCCTCAAGCTTGGAAACATAATTAAGAATCCAACTCAATACTGACAGATCGTAATGAATCCACTGATTGAACTTGTTATCTGCTTTGTCAGGACTCCCCTGTGACGAACCTCACTTAAACCACTACCTAAGCCTGAATAACCTCTCTCTGCCATTAATGAAAATTTGAGCCATCAAAGAGAGAAGGTGATACGATTCCACATGATGACATATGTAAAATTTCTGTACGGGGCAGAAATCGAACACGGGTGAGTTGACTTCGGATTATAGGAAGTAATTTAGGCTAATAAAAAATGATAATTCTACAAGATTTACTTGTTATTGCTTTTAGATTAAGTTTAGAATTAATCTATTATTTTAATTAGGTTAGTCATCTTGTCCTTTAAGAAAACAATATCTATTTAAGTAGGATATTGTATGTTATTCTGATTCTAATAAGGTTAGTCATCTTGTCCTTTAAGAAAACAATATCTATTTAAGTAGGATATTGTATGTTATTCTGATTCATTGAATATTGAATAAGAAAAGAAACAGAATTGTTGTTGCAATTGTGCTATTCGGATCGATGCGTTTCGTTCCAACCCTAGTTCTTGTTTGACGCGTTTTCAAACATTAACTCGATCAACTAGCAATAAGTTTTGCGAAATTAATCACCATTGAACGATCTGTAGGTATAGATCGGTCAAATATCCCTTTTTTCATTATTGTTCGTTATTCTTTGAAATCGCTTCCACACAATTTTCGTATCATAAGTGGTATCGCAGCTTCGACTCTTGATTTCGTTCTAGACGATCCTAAGTGTGGTAAATCCAAGTTAGTTGAATTTGTGATTGCGATTGGCGTTCAAGGGTTAAACTCGTACATGTAGCTCTAGGGTTGAATCGGTTTTGATCCAAGGAGCACGGTTCTAGGAACTTGCTACTCAAGGCGTGACGGTTGCAAAAAAAAAAGTGTTGTTGTTCATATGCGTGGTACTGTTCATCTGCAAAAAAAAAAAAATGTTGGGAGTGTTCTTGTTTGAAAGCAGCTATGAAGAGATGTTAAATTTGATTCGACATTGCCTCCTATTTCTGATGATTACGCAACTATGAAGAGAATGTTAAATTTGATTCGACATTGCCTCCTATTTTTGATGATTGCACGGATGAGTGCAAGGAGGGTAGAGGGGTGGAAGGCACGAGTCGAGACGGCACAAGAGGATTATAGATGATTATTATGGTTGCAAATTAATGGAGATTGAAGATGATGAGCTAAGGACGAAATTAATGATTTGCACAAATAACTTTCTGTTCTTCATCATCAATTTTGCATTTAAATTTGCTAGGATTGTATTCGATCACGGGGGATTCCGATGTTCTAAGAATCATGACAATTCTTTTGAAGAAAGGGAGTATGATAAGATTCCACAGGATGACATATGTAAAAATTCAGTAAGGGGCAGGGATCGAACACGGGTGAGGTAAGTTCGGATTATAGGAAGTAATTTAGGCTAATAAAAATTGTTTATTCTATCACATGGTAATTTCTGTCATAAAATGTATTAACTTCAATTGCATTCTGTGTAACTTTAGTGGCATTTTGTACTGAACTTGCTTCTCTTGTGCACTGAAGTTACAGATAATTTGGTTAGAGTTTTGCATGATGTGCATGAGCTTTGATTGACCTTTACTATATAACTTTTAATTTTGAGTTTCAATGACGATATACTGAAGTTGTACATAACCTGATTCAAGTTGCACTTTTAGTAAGAAAACTAATTGTAGTTGACGATGATCAAATTTTGTTTTTTTAAAAATTTTAGCTTGTATATTAGGTAAAACTTTTGCAAGGAAATGTGTAACTTCTGCAAGGAAATGTATAACTTCTGTCATAAATTGTGTAACTTCTGTCATAAATTACAAGGAAATGTGTAACTTCTACGAGGAAATGCATGAGTTTTGCATGATGTGCATGGCTCGTTAAATGTGACGATAGGTTCAGTGAAACAATTAACCAATTAGCAACTATGACTAAAGAGTCCTAATTAATTATGTGTCAAGAGAATCATAGTTTACTTACAATTTGTTATAGTCATACTCTTGATCAAAGACTTAGGGGGTGTTTGGTTGGGTATATTGGAATGGAATGGAATGGATTTAGTCCATTCCATTGTTTGGTTGGGGTGATTTGAAATGGAGTTAGATACCCAATGTATTCTAACTCCACCCCAACCCCTTGGAATCCCATACCCACCTTTCCCCATTGGATTCAAACTCCATTCCCACCCTTCTATAACTTATGATGAACCAAATAAGATTTTGCAAGTATGGATTTAGAACCCCATACCACCATACTATCAAACTCCATTCCATTCCATTCCAACTTGTTGAACCAAACGACCCCTTAGTACTTTACGCTTTCCTCAGACGAAGACCGTCCTGTACTGTTTTTTATTAACACGCAGAAAATGTGAGGAAACTCTCAGATCAGGATCAGGTGCCCCACAATCAATAGAACAACCTAGGTTCTCAGGCACCACTTCCATGCACGAATATCTTTTTGTGGAATGGAGTATGAATGGATGGTGACTCATGTAACTGTGTGGGACATAAATAGGAAGAGGTTGTGCAACCGGTTTCGCTGTAATTACAACACTATTATCCACAGCAGCTTGTTCTTTCTCCATACCAGTCGCGGACTGATTTACCCTAAGAAAAGCCTCGTTCAGTTGTGCCGTACTATAGAAAGTCAATGGGATTTGAGAAACAGACCATTCTGGGGGCTGTACAGATGCATTAACATCGCCACTATCGTCAACTGTCTTTGCATCCACTTTGACAGTACCTATAGCTTCCTCTTGAGGACAACCCAAACTCGCGGCCTCTGAACCTCCCTGTAACACCTGATTTATTTCAGTAGTGGAATAAACACACTCGAACAAATCTAGTGTTGACGATTGCGAATCTTCATTCTCCACCAAATTCAAATCTACTTTCGAATGATCATTAACAGCTTCTCTGATTCCAGGTGCAGGGCCAAGGTATGTCGCCTCAACGTCTTGCACCCGACCAGCTTTCTCTGACGCCCGAAAAGCTATGTGGATTTCTCCGTTCGTGTACATCGCCTCCTTTAACCGTTCGCGTTCAGACAAGGAAGTTGACGCAACAACCGACTCCTTTGATTCTTTAATCTCTGAACTATGCAATGCCTCAGACTCTTAAACATCCTCCAGTCTTGATCGATTATATTGCCTCCGCCTCTCTCCATGAGCCTTTACAATAATACTGCACCTGAATTGACAGGCAGCTCAACATTTTCCAGCATCAAATCCTCGTATTCAGAAACCTCTACATCATGTGCACCCCCTTCATTTGCTAAGTCGCAGAGCACTTCACTTACTTGCTGCTATGAAATGTCATCTTCATCCTCTTTATTTTGGGGTGATTCACCCCCATCACCCCTATCTTGAAATAAAGGTGCTTCAGCAACATAATATTTCAATCTTTCAACAATGTCTTCTACTTCAGCAACATATTCATGAATCTTCGGATATTTCAAATAATCCTAGGTTGATTGACTAGGAACTAGGCCTGTGGGATCAGATGTTACGTGTTTGATCTTTGAGGTTACGTCTGCATACCATGAATAGAAAGCAATAGCATTCCTTTGCATCTGTAAATAAAGCTCGTGTGTACCCTACATTTACAAATGTACAGAATGTTATTAAACATAAATAGTAGATGGGGAGAATAATTGAAGTTAGAATCTATATGATCACACTTGCATCTAGAGATCGAGCTTTCAATTCCTCGTCATCCTCGACTCCCGGTGGTAGTTCAATCTGAATATACTTTTTACCGAATAATAACTAGGGCACGGAAGAGTAGTGTAGCACAGTTTTTGGGTTGTCACTGATAGTACTATCCGTAAGTCTCAAAACAGTCGAGGACTTATCAAGGCAGCGCGGATACTTCACTTCACCTGAGACCTAGTTAGATGACCCAAATCCCTATTCGCCACCTCACCTTTTATCCTTCCCACAATTGTTTTATCATTCCAATGCTTGACCAGCGGAACATCGTGCGGGCAGCTTTGACCGCGGAAATCATACCGCTGAAAGTAGGTGATCATGAGGAAAGGGTTACAATCGTTCAAATTCTTAGGCTTCTTCAGAGAGTCTTCACTAGCTTTAACAATATTATCTATCACGTACGTACACCAGTCGAATTGCGTGGTGGAACCTACGTCTTGCATAGCCCTTAAAAGCTTTAACTCTATACCATTATTTGTCGTAGGGGCGAGGAATGAGGACATACTAAGCAACACAAAGAGCCGACAAAAATGATCACCCCCTTCTGTATCGGCGTCAATTTCGTCAAATACCTTGCCTAAAGGGATGGAACTAGACGCATTCGATACTTCATTTTTTTTTCCTTCAACTGTTTTTCAACGCCTTATTCTTAGGGATGTTAAAATCTTTCTGAGGCCCAGTTGGTACCAGTGGAAGAGGATTGGGGCCAAGAGGTATCAAAAAACAGTCATACACGCCGTGCTTACCAGTGGTACCAGTGGCAGAACTGAAGGAGGCTTTTCTTGGGGTAAATCAGGTCGTGACCTGGTATGGAGAAAGAACAAGCTGTTGTGGATAATAGT
Organism: Silene latifolia; assembly: GCF_048544455.1. Lineage (NCBI taxonomy): Eukaryota > Viridiplantae > Streptophyta > Magnoliopsida > Caryophyllales > Caryophyllaceae > Silene > Silene latifolia. Next base: position 8,209,179 of record NC_133527.1, on the reverse strand, counting down.
GTTGTAATTACAGCGGAGCCGGTTGGACAACCTCGTCCTATTTATGTCCTACACAGTTACAGCTGAGCAAAATTATACGATACGATTTTATTATATGTATCTGATAGACTGATACGTTATACGGATTTAATTATACGGATTTTTGGACATCTGATACGAATTTCCGGATATCCGATACGGTTTTATAACGATCTGCAAAATATGAAACCGGATGTACGGTTGCCTTTTTTCTAGAATAAAATAGAATAAAATATTTAAATATATACATAAATCACAAAATATCTAATATGTTGGTGATTAAACCTTATTTTTATTAAACTTTATAAGTTATGTACTCTTATAACTTTTTAACACTTTTAAATTACTAAAAAAATCAACAATCACACATAGAAAAGGAAAAAAAAATATTAAATTAAATAAGTGAGGCTGAAAACCGGATACTGGATATACGGTTTCCGGATATACGTAAAAACCGGATATCCGGTTTTCGTAAAACCGTATCGGATAAGGATACTTAAAAAAGAAGATTTAAAAAACCGGATCGGATATCCGATTTTGCTCACCCTTACACACAGTGACGTGAGTCAACCATCCATTCATACTCCATTCCACAAAGAGATATTCGTGCATGGAAGTGGTGCCTGAGAACCTAAGTTCTATTGATTGTGGGGCACTGATCCTGATCTGAAAGTTTCCTCATATTTTTTGCGTGTTAATAAGAAACATTTTAGGACGGTCTAATGGACTACGTCTTTGATCAAGAGCATGACTATAATTGTAAGTAAACTATGACTCTCTTGACACATAATTAATTGGGATTTTTTCTGAGAATATCAAAGTGTTTTTGCAAAATCAGTTTTAAGAACTCAAAGCATTTCTTTCATTTTGCAAAAATCTTGTAAGTCTTCAAGTGTCACAGTCCTCACCACTGTTGCGTTAAGTATTATACTCTCTCATCTAGAATCGTTTGATCTAATAAGTTGTCCTTCTCAATTCTTTTTAAGAATCAGTTTAAGAAACTTGATCTTGTAAACATTCTAAGTTAAAATGTCGAGTTCTTAGACGGAGTAGTGTTTGAACTCTTGTCGCAACGGGAGTAGGTTGTTGGTCCTTTTCATTGTACTAGTTGTTTCTCCGTGCGCAACACGCGCGGAGATCTAAGACTCGTTTCCATTTGTTGTTGCAGCGAATCTGTTTACGGCTCAGATTTGGCGAGAATTACTGAATGTATGTTGCTGTAGTTGCGTTTTGTTATAGCGTAGAAGCTCTCCTTTTTACGTGTAATGTTCAACGTAGTTGCCCTAATTTGACGTTTTAGTTTCTTATTCTATTGAACCGTCTTTAAATATTTAGTGATACAATTGTCATTTGTGCCCCCTATCAAATCATTCGGTGCACCAAGAAACAATATAATCGAGCATCTTTTTTGCATTTAATGTTGTTCTTCGAACTGATAGTTGTGAAATTAAAACAATTGAACAATTAGTCTGTATTAAATTTGGTGCTTTTACCATAGGATGTTACAATTTGACTATTGCTGTCAAAAGTCTTAAATGTCAGAGGATGTTTCACATTGATCCTTGCCTTTCAAATTCTGGAGTTGAAGGTTATAAATTGGCAATTGATAAATCAATATTTGAGAATACTTTAGAAACATTTGACATGGCATACAAATTTGTATCTCCATATACTTGTATTATGACTAATGTCCCTGGGAGGATGCGGCATGGCGTATATGTTCCATGTGATCTGAGACCAATACAGGACACTTTTATAAATATAGGTTATCCTGTTGTTGGTGTTTTTCCAGTGATGTGCCCACAAACTCGCCAATTTGAAGGAGTTGTTCAAATTGCCTTTGGTTCTGATACCATTGCTTGCTTATCAGCTTTCAAGTTAGAAGAGAAATTCAGTTCTGTAGGTCATGGTCAAGACAATTGGTTTGCCACGTTCAAGCCACAACCTGGTCCGTATCTGTGGGTAGCTTCAAGGCTAGATTCAAGGTATTTCTCTGAACTGCTAGCGTATGAGCAGGTCCCCTATGCAATTCGACATGAAGCGAAAAGAGCTGCTGCTGAAGACGACGTCTGCATGTACACCTATGTTCACATTGCATTATGCGAGCTTTAAGAAAATAGCTGCAAATGTCTGCGTATCTTTGTGATGTGTTAAGAAACTTATTGAAAAGTTGTTTTCATCTTTTTTGTTCGATGTGATTTCCTAGAGTAGCATAGCAAAATGGAATATTTTCCAAGTAGTTGTAATCATTTTGACAAAGAAGATCTAGAAGCTGAATAGTATTTTGAACTGTTTGGATTTGAGTATTTTTTGCTCAATTAATTGAAAGTATGTGAATGTAAGATAGTAATGGCTATTTTGATATCTTGCCAAGATATACAATACATATCAATTTGAGAGATGCAGAACGAAGTAAGATAAGCACCAAATAAAAAAGAGGATATATAAAATAACAAATGATGAGTTAACCTATGAAAGATTAATGATCATCATGGTAAATTAAGTAGCCTTAGTATAAGGCAGAACCGAGTTGTTCATAAGTACGCTGATTTGTCTGGTCCATAGTTTATATTACACACAAAAGCTAAGAATAGGATAAAAGAGTACACGCAGCAAGCTTAGCAGCTCGGCGAATTGTTCAAGAGTAACAATAGGTTGACAAAATACCAAAATGACAGGCCATGACCACTAACTATTACGACTATGCCTGTGCTATTGTAGTCCATACTTGATAGCTTCACGGATAGGCTGCAGATTTAGGACCTGTGTTCTTTTTGGTCCCTTTTTTCTTGGACGTAGTTGGCTGTGCAGAATGTGGTGGAGATGCCGGCTGATCAGAGGATATTTCAGGTGCATCTTCTGTAAGAGTAGTAATGTCATTGGTTGCAGATTGGTCAGGAACTATTTGCTTGTCAGCTGCACGAACTTCAGGATCGTCTATAACTTGTGATTCTGGGATTGGCTCCTGAACTGGTTCAGTTTCTGATACAATGTCATTTTCGTCGTCAACAACAACCTGCTTCACCACCCACTGCAAGATGTTATTTACTGAGAGGGATGTAGAAGGGCCAACTTGAACTTTGAAAGGAGTTGTACGGAGCAATTCTTGTACAGCTGAGAAAGCTTCCTCGTCATTCTGAAAATTAGGTTAATAATTATTAATATGTATGTGCTAGTTCATTAGTTGAGGTTTTATGTTGTTAGTCTTACAGAGTGCTTCATATGGAATATATCAGCTGCTGACATTTTGAACAATCTTTCAGCAGTCAGTGTTCCTGTTCCATCTAATATTTCGCAGTTGAATGTGATTCTGAAATAGATGTTGTCTAAGCATTAGTACCTTCTGCGTGTTTTAGCTATTAATTATAGGGAATTGAATGAGTTCTATTATTAGCTATGTTATAAGTAGGAGTGGGATTATGTATATTTTCTTATTTGAAGTTATTGTAGTACTAAAGTGATGCGGTAGGCTTACTTTGGCACTGAGGTACAATCGGGCGCGGAGCAGTTGTTGCATGTGTATGGATGTCCTGGTGGGATGCTGGAGGTTTTGGCACATTTTGAACATCCCATGTATGCATGCACTTTATGAAGTTCAGCAGCTGGTACAGTCACTTCCAACCAGTGTTTTTCATCTTGCAAAGCTGATTTTGCCTGTTGGAAGTATGATGGAGATTAGTAAATGCATATGTGGTAGGTACATTAGAAGATGTATCACTAAATTGTGTTTACTTTCTTAGCACGAAGAGCTGAAATTTTGGCTGTCTTTTCATTCGGCATAGGTAGCTTGACATGAAAGAGCCTGGACTGAAGTTGTGTCAAGGATGTGTGATGGCTTGCCATCCTGTAAAAGTGAACAAGATTAGAATCTGAAATAGCAAATAGAAAGGTCGTGTTCGTAGTGTTTGAGTTGGGACTACTAAGTTCAGACAGTACCAGGTTTTCGGCGCTTCTGCTTTCTCGCCAACAGATGAATGTATGATGATTGTTGAGCTAGAAGTGGTCATTGAGAAACCTGTAAATGGTGAGGTATAGTTATTAATTGTCAGTTACTACATTTAGTGCGTATGTTTTGAATTTCAACTAAGTAAATGTGTCCGACCTTTGTGATTCGATACTCTGAGAGCTGTGAGTCCCACAATCCTGAATTTGCCAGGTTCTGGAATCAGCATTGTGCAATCATCTTCTGCCAGGTCATCCCAAACTGAGATTGATAGTGGCTGCGGAGTACTGTGTAGGTCGTTCCATTTAAACTGACGATATTAGTTTCATATATAATGTTTGTTGTTTAGTATTTTAGCATTAACTAACCCGTAAACTATAGCTATGATTTACCTGTGGTCAGTGAGCACAATCTCACGAACATTTGTTTCGCGGTTCTTGTTTGTCGTAACTTTACGGGAATGTTCTTCTACAAAGAGAACCACACCAACTATATCTGCAATGTATAAGAAGCATGGTCATGTTATGGTGGAGAGCAGTTTTTCTGTAATAAAATACAGTAGTGAAAAGGACGATATAGTTAATCACTTAATCATACCAAACATCTCAGTGTAATCATTTGCTCTTTTGCTCTGGGCAGATGAGAGATGGGTCTATAGTCTATGGTATTGGTGCCATCATCAATATCAATTGGTAGGACAATAGTTCGCCGTCCAAAGTTCATCTGGAAATTAACATATGTGGGGTTTGTTTTAAATTCTGGCTTTAGAGGAGATATTGGAGCATTGGTTATCTCATACAGTCTGTTGTGCTTGAATGCATCTTCATATTGATCGACCTGGTCAGCAAAAAGAGCCACGCGCATCGTAGACCCCTGTTAATAGTACTATGTTTGTTAGTCACGGTTTATTCAATACGATTAATTCTAAGACACGATCAATAAACTTAATTACACATGTTATTTAGATTTGTCTTTATATTGATTGTTATTATACACATAGCGAATCTTATCGCGCGGTACTGGCTATATTTCACTTGTTAACAAAGTAGCTTTCAAGTGATTTGTTCACGTACAAAGAGAACAATGTTTAATAAGAAATGCGCGCTGCTTAGTTGTGCTGTACTTAGCCAAGCAGGCACTACGGTCTTTTAGTAAGTAAAAGAATAGATGCCCAAAACAAACAAAAAAGAAGACCCTTAATTTGAGAGCAGTCAAACTAAATAGAACTACTTGTGGTGGAAGACAATGTTATTCTTGATTCAAGAGGAACGAAAGATGTATTTAAAGGGTTTATCTGAAACAAGTATTTTACTGTAATTGATGTGCGAGCTCCTCAGAGGTGTGACATTTCAAGTTCATCATGTTATACTAAGACTACAATACTACAGAATAGAAGAGTGCAAAACGTCACAGCAAAAATGATCATTGAAGCACATCCTTACCATTTATGCACTAATGGTTGCAGCCTAATTTAAGTGTTTCATGAACGAATACATGTATATGTGAGCAGAGCCTTATAAAATATACTAAATAATAATTAATTAGTAAATGCACTAATTCATTAACTACTTCATGTGTAGATTCCTAAAATAAGATCAAAATTGATAAATTAGAATCTGCATTCATAATTTATTTCGGACAAAGATTTATATGAACAATGGGCTTGCCTTATCATCTTGGATCACGAAGCCCTGGTAGACCACCTTTGAAGGAGATGTCTTTGGGCGTCTCTTTTCAATTACTTTCACCTTGACCTTGTAGTCCTTAGTGGTGTTTGTTAGTTCATCTAGGTACACGGGTTGCGGCTTCATTCTGTTAAAAGAGGCCACAGGATAATCAAATAATTTTCATGCTGATTTCTACATATTTCGAACATCAAATTTAGTATCTGGGTTTTGAAATGCAGACTATTTAATGAAGAATATTTAGACTGAAATTGGAAACCTTTGAACTGTAAACTGGATGTAGCTTTCTAGATAATTTTAATAAACATGTTAATTCAAAACTGCATCACATTATTTCGAGATTAACATATGAATACAACTCTTCTATTAGGATAGTTGTGAACACATGTGACCAAATTCACCAAATAAGTTGTGATTGTTAGGGTGATTTTTATCTAGCAAGATTTCCTCATTTTGTAGCCTTTAATTTTCTAACATAGAAACATGACTATTTTATGCTTCATAATATATATATACTTGAAGATAGCCATGATAATAAAGACCTGATTCAGTTGTAAATGACAATGATAATCATGTAAATAATAATTCAAAAAGCCAACATATTAAAACAATGTAATATAGAGTGAAAGGATGAGCGTATCTGAGATTAGAAGTGCATACTGAAAGTTGTTTTCTTACTTCTTTGAGAACTGTAACTGGAAGTAGGAATTAGAAAGTGGTGGTACTATAAGTAGCAGAGTAGTTACTCTAACATGTGGAAGAGGTGACGAATGACTGACATAGAATTAGAAAAGTAAGTGAATGAAAGGCAGTGAGGGAAAAGGGGAAAAGAAGGTGGGTGGAGTGTAGTAGAAGACTATGTTTCTTAGGCTAGACTGATTTCTTAGCACATGCCAATAAGACAGTACACTGTTTCGTTCTGGTTAGAGTAATGTGTAGTTTGGTGATTGTTGTGAGTATTAGAAAGAGTATAATATTATATTGTTATTAGTAGGTTCTAGGAGTACTATGGTATAATGTGTTTATAGTTATAGTTATTTATTTATAAGAGATTTTTATTACTTTCTTGATTATAAGATGACTTGTCTAATATTGACTATTGGCTAATGGAGAAGTTCATCTAGAAATAATTGTGTGAAGATTTGTTCTAGGAGGGGGTGTGTGTCTGTGTATGTATGGTTTATGGAAAATTGATTCATTTAACAGAATTGAGAAGTATTCTATATTGTAAAAAAGTGTTAGCTGTATTATTCCGTTGATTTTATATGATAATGTTCTGAAATTGTAAGTAATGATCAAGTATTTTTTTTTGTTCAAAACAAGAAAAGGTTGTTAGAAGCTTTATAATTTATTTTTGTTAAACAATCCTTATATTACATGATTCATAAGCTCCTGCAGTCAAAAGTGCATTACATTCCTTGATACAATATAGCCAACCATTGGCTCATATGCTTCGTCAAGCACAATGGTGGGCTAAGTAGCATGGTTGTACTAATGGGAATAGAGGTCGATTTTGTAGGTGTGTGCTTCATCTTGATAAGCAGAGTCATCCTTACAGTCGTGTCTTCAAAATCTGGACAATATATCGTCCTAGTTAGGTGCCAAAAAGTATGCTGACTTTGCAGGAACACTTCCTATGGGAGGTTACTTAGATGATGCCTGCAAGTCTCAAAACATCATAAGAAACAATGTTTTTCACGGATTGTTGTGATGAACCATGATCTGTTGATGCAGAAACAACTGTTACTTTGTCTGATGTTCTAGCTCGTGAAAGACCGACATACAACTGTCCATGAGAAAAACAGGGTCTTGGAAGGTAGATAGCAACTTGGTCCAATGTCTGCCCTGTGATTTATTGATGGTCATTGCAAAACTCAGCTTCAAAGGGAACTGATTACGCTGGAACTGAAATAGGAAATTATCGGAAGCTGATGGTTGCATTTTAATACGTGGGATAAACACATGGTCACCACTGTAATGTCCAGAAGCTATCATGCATTCTATTAGATTAGGTGTAAATCGTTTGCAGATTAGCCTAGTTCCATTGCAGAGACCGGAATATGGAAGAAGATTTCTGAGCAGAATGACTGGACAATTTTCTTTCAGAATTAATTCATAAGGACTCATGCCTCCTGGATAAAGCGTATTTATGAATTCAGCTGGATAAATGTTGCAGTTATCAGTCAGCATTGAATCGTAGCCTCTATATGTGACAGCTTCTCCTGGGAACCTATTTATAAGAAGTGTATTAATGGCACCAACATCTTCATTCATGGGCGTCAGTATTGACCGCTTGATAAATATATCAGTACCCAATGTGTTAACATCAGCTTCTGGGTATGCAATATCAGCAACTGTACTTATCAACTCTGCTTCTGTACCGCGCGTTTCCACTACAATTCCATGAGGCAATTCAATCTGGGCAGTTTCTTCAGTTTGAAGCTCACCATTACCAAGAGCCAAGCGGAATTTGGAAAACTCTGGATCATCTCTGGCCCGAACATTAACGGTTAAGCGATATTTGATCAGTTGAGACCAGATTGCAGAGGAGACCATGCTATAGTTCACCACTTCTCTTAACGATCTATGAGGGACTACTGGAAGCACTTGGCGAAAGTCACCTCCAAACACTATTAACTTCCTACCAAACACTAAATTTGGGTCACATAAATCGCGTAGTAAGTGGTCTAGGGCTTCAACTGTTTCCTTCCTTGCCATTAAAGCTTCATCCCATATAATTAAGCTAGTTGCTTGTATTAACGCGGCAAGGCTCCCTTGCTTTGGCACTGCGCAGGTCAATGGAACATCCAAATCTAAAGCAATTTTAAATCTGGAGTGTGTGGTCCGCCCAGAAGGTATGTTTGCTGCAGCTCTACCGGAAGTTGCAGTAGGTAATACAATTTTACCAAGCAACCGGACTTCAGCGTACAAAGCATTGTATAAGTACGTTTTACAGGTTCCACCAGGACCATCCACAAAAAAAGCACCAGGCTTGTTTTCTCTAACATGTTCAATTATGGTGTCGAAAGCTTGTTGTTGTTCTGGATTCAATGAACTGCGACATTTTACACACTCTTATGGTATAGGTGCATTAAGTGCATCAGTTATATCTCGGGTTCTGCGGAGCACAATATCCTGGGTTTCGCTCAAGTGCGCGAGGCCAAATGTGCGCAGAGATTTGCCCATTGCTTCTAGATGTTGTTCAAACTTCTGAACCGTAAGAACTCTTGCAGTGTATGCATCATTTGGGTGTTCTCTTCTAAAGTCTTCAGATAGTGCAGTGTAGTACTTATCCCACAGGTTTACAGGATCTTTTGGCTGGCAAAAAATGAGAACGATTCTTGAGACGTCGTAGAGCAGAAGGCATCTGTACATTACATGCTTCAGCAAGGCACAAATCCACCATGTTATCTTGTTCAATTAACCTGAGTTCTAATGCAGCTTCTTGGTAAGTTGAGCAACAATGACCATTGACTGTTTTAAGATCTTCAAAATATTTGGGAGATTTAACATGATTAAGTAGCAATCTCAAGAAATATCGCCCTCCTTCTGATGGCGAAACAAACACAAGCCTAGCTATTACAAGTAGTTTATTTCTTCTTTTGAACCAAGTCCGTTCTGTCTTATCCCATCTATAGTGTTCAGTAAATTGGCTATATAAGCACCTTTCAATTGTTTTGTGTTCATTGTCGTTGTTAATCCTGAAGAATTCAGTTAATGGTGTCCTGATCCGCTTTTCATTGGAAATTACTCGGGATAGGTTTTCATGAGGCCTTAATTGTATTGCCTGCATGCCTGGAAGGTGCATTGGAAGTGGCATGACTGGTGGATGGATCTCGAACAGATCAAACCCATAAATCCGCCAGATTGCCTCTATTGAGGAAACCCAGCGTCCAGACTGGTACTGCTGAATTTCATCGACTACTTGTTCTGCATCTCATGCTGCTATATTGAACGATATCTTATCGTGACCTTTGTAGAAATACTTATATAAATATTTGACTGCTTGTATGGTGGAGCAGACTTCGACATTTAAGTGACAATCGAACAGGTCAAGGAGGTATGGGTTATATGGAATAACCCAACGGTTGTCGAGTTGTTCGCCTCTTATCTTAACACTATCTCCTTTCTTACGCCGCCTGTAGACAAGGTATCCATCTGAACTATTAGTTGTTGAAGCTGCAAATTGTTTCGGATACCCACACTTGCAGCGGCCTAAGCTACTTTTGTGCTGCATGCATTGACGGTCAGGGTATAGGTGGCCGCAAGGCCCATGCATTATATGCTTTAGCACAGCCGTGCGCAGGCTTACATTAGTCACTGGCGGGATCTCAGCACTAACAAACTTGTCAAAGTCGTCAGTACAGTTCATCTTACTGCCAGGCTTCATTATTAGCAGAATATGTGCATGTGGAATGCCCCTTTTTTGAAATTCAACCACATACACAAATACAGCAACTTCTCCAAAGATCTTATCTTCAACCAGCTTTTTCTTCAATGCTAGCAATTTTGCGCGAAACACTCTAGCTACTATATCTGGCCGATTCTGAGCTTCTTCTCCAGGAGCCAGCTCTCTTTTTATTTCAGGCCACTGCATTGCGGTAATGATTATAAAAAAACTGGTTTCCATAGCATGTACAAGAGCCATTGCATTAAGATACCTCCTTTCATATCCCTAGGTCCTCCAATATAAGTTGCTGGAAGGATAACTCGTCTACCAACGTTAGCTGTGCACTGCTCACCTGCATCTATTGTGTCAAGTAAACCCTGATACAATTCAGACCTTATAGTATCTTGGTTGTTTCGGAAATAGTCCAGGCGAGTGTTCTCTATTTTCACGTACATATCAACCACATATTGCTGTAAACATCTCCCAGCTCTTAAGAGCATGTTCCCTGGCCTGTTCTGCAGCTTGTAGCAGTAGTACTCTCGGCAAGACACATTGCGTTCTTGTGAGTCTGGTCTCTGTGAACTTCCTGCAAGAAGGATTTATGATTGAGTTAGGTGGATGTGCATAGCGGTGAGGCCATGACTTAATGGGGTGGTGAAATCAATGCTTACTTTGCGCTTCTGCATTTAGTAGGGCATTTCACCTTAGCTGGATGACGCTGTATTTGTAATGGAAGCAAGGGTCATACCACCATGACTTGTTGACGCTGTATTTGCTTGTATTATACGCTTTTTTAAACCTTGGTGCCAACCACACTCTCCACATGGGAAAAGAAGAGGATACTGAAGCGGGTCATAACAACCATAGTAATGCATAATTCTATGAGAAGCTTGTGATCGCCCAGTTACTAAGATATGTGGTCCACTGGTTTCACCTAATGTCGTATCATCGGCCCAGATGACAGCGACTTCATCAGACGTAAGTGCATTGCTTACACGCTGGTCTCTTGTAGGATTTTTCTCAATACGTTTCTGTGTATTGTCAGTTACGTTAATATTCTTTAATGATCGGAAGAAACGTGCATATAGGTTTGATTGTGTTATATTCATCAGTATGTCAATAACATTCTTATCTAGGTCCGAAAAGCACCCAGAGCGATTAGCAGCTTCATGTTGACCATCATAAAAGTATAATTGCAAATACTTTGGACTTCCGTCTGTTGGCACAAGATCTGGAACGTTGTGGTAGATCTGACCATGAAACTTAAACACATAGATTCCCTGTTGTGTATCTGCGTGAGTTTTGCCTCCAATTGAGCTGAAAGCAAATAAGTTATTGTAGAGGCGCGCATATTTCCTGAAATGAGTAGACAACGGGTCTTGAGACGTGTATAATCTGGACAATGCTACAGGATAGCTGTTAGATGGTAGCACTAATGTTCCATCTCAGCAACAAAATGTACGGGACTCAGAAGCAATTCTTTTTGCTAGACACTTTGTACATGACTGGGCAACTGGTAGTTGGAGAGGTTTCCCTGGGAGCGGTTGCCCAATCATAGCAGCAGGCAAATGCACTGCGAAGTTGTAACACAAGCAGAAAGCTAAATACTTATATACGCATAGAGGACAATAGTTAAACTACAAGTGATAAAGAATATACCTTGCTGTTTTGGTGTTATAGGTTGTCTGCGCGTTTTTTTTTATCTCCTGGACCACTTCTGCTTTGACGGCGCCTAATGTTTAGAGATAAAGTTTTAATTCATGTCTTAATGATATAATCTCATAATACAGACTAATGTGTGGTTAGAGCATTACTTTGGAACAGCAGCTAGAGACTGGCCTTGTGTCCTACATTTTCTCTTTGTCCGGTTAGTTGCAGGTGTACTTGGGTAGTATGGGAAGTCATCATCTGCAAATAAGCATGAAACATCACATAGATTCGAGGTAAATAAGCTATAAACATCAATATCGCACTAATTCCCAAAAGTGTAACTTGACTTGTTCACTTACCCATCTAGTTAATATACGGAGCATATATAAAAGTGCAAGCCCTTTGTTGTCTGCAATTCTCTGCACGCCAAATGGTTAGTTTTATTGCGTAATGAGCAGTACATCAATGGGGAATGCTCTTGTAATATACAAGGTAAGAATAAGCACGGAGAAAGAAGCATCTATTATGCTGCGAGCGTAAATGATCAATAACCTAATAACTAGTTGTGAATAGAACCAATCTTACGCTGAACAATTTCCACTGAAGGCGTGTCACCCTGATTCAGAGGAACAAGCTATTGTCAGGACACCATAGCACCCCAAATAACCAAAAGTTGTAAATTATTAATGAGCGTATTTAATCTATACTTTTAGTAAAGACACGGCAGTTCTGAAGGCGTAGTTTTACAGGCTAATTTAGAACAAAGCTGCAACTTTTAAAACTAATTCAGGGCTGACAAATCTTAGGAAATACTTGATAAATATTCAACTGCATTACAAATTACTTAAGATAGCTGTAAGTAGATGAGGATTACACTACAGACATATACTTTGAAAGCAGAAATTGAAAACATAATGACGTCTTCTAATCTCTGCTAAAGCGCTTACGATACACCTTGCTTTATAAAATACAGCCTAGCTGTAGAACAAGTAGCGCTACCAGAGAGCTAGAGTTTTTTTTTTTTTTGGAAAAAGAAAAACATAGCTAACATGGACATTATTATAGTAACTCAGTGTTACTGCCCAGTTCTCACAAAATAAAAAGCAAAAGCAACTACGCATATAATACATAGCTTATAATGAAGTCTGTATCTAAGCATACAATTCTTTGATAAGACAACTACAAGCAACGCCATCAGTCTGGAAGTGTGGTTGTAAGTAAGCAAAAGAGCATCAATGGAGAACCATGCTGTTGTCACATGAACTTAGGATTTTCTAAAGAGCCTGTCAATACAATCTGCAGGAATTGTAAAGGCTTTCTTATTCTTGTTTTGTAGCTCAGCAGCAGTGATGGATGAAGTTACGCTTATCTTTCGCTTCTGAGGAGGTGGAGGCGGAGATTTCAGGTCATGGATTGTGTGCAGCTCACCTTTAGGAGTAGTGAAATCATTTTCAATCAGCACAGCACTATTAAGAAGACCCTGCTGCACCTCATAAAGTTTTTTTTCTAAAGTATAGAATTTTTTCTTGACATAATCGCATACCATTGCAGCAAACTTAACCTCATTAGGAGCATAGTTTGCATCAATGATGTCGATATTGTAAATAGGTATTAAGTACTCTATGACCTTGTGAGCAATTTCCTGTTGTGATGCGAGTGCTGTTGCAACCACATCGCTAAAGAAAAAGGCACGTGGGTGAGTTTCACCATAATGATCTATAGTTGTCCATGTAGTGAAATCTGAAGGATTATGCTCTATAGTGTATAAAGAGGGGCTGTGAATAGGAAGCTTGCTTGTGATTACCATAAGAACAGACACCATGTCAATGGTCACAGAATGTAGATGAGATATCTCATGGAATTCAAACTCATCATCTAAACAGATTTTAGGTAGGCCCTTTCCTAAGCGGTCTATTTCTACATGTTTCAAGCGCCACAAATTGGCGCATCTATTATACTCTTGTTTTTTAGCAGCCGTAAAGTCTGCAATGTAGATGTCAAACTTATCTATAAGATCGCGGATAGCTGTTCTTGCAGCTTTTTCATATGACTCCTCTAGAGTATCTGAAGCACCTCCTATATAAATAAGTTCATCAGCCTCATAATCAGGCGTGACAGTTACAGAAACAGTGTTTTGTTCTAAGTCCAGCACAGTATACATAGGGTTTGGGAATTGAAGACAGTCAGTGATTCGTGTTAGCAAAGGCTGAAAAGGAATTGTGATCTGTATGAGTGATGTAGCCATCGTCTCCAAGCAATATTCCCTATATAGAAGGGCAAACAATGATCAGCATTAGCTGGTATGGTCAGTGCATTAAATAGGATTCCATGAATCCTTAGGAAATACAGGCTTACAGTGACACCGTGTGTACATTGCACAAATGGCACAACAGATCAGAACTGTAACTTAAACCATTAGGAATTTGCAGGATTCCTGTGGTCCTAATATACAGAACCGCGAAAAATGGTTTTTGAAGATTAACTTGTTCAAATAACTCTATATTTCAGTAGTCTACAATTACACCTGAACAAGCTATTTTAGCCTATATTACATAAATCAGAACTATCTAAGGTCGTCTAAAGAGTAGAGTGTCAAGATTCACCTTAATGTTTTAAAGCATTAAGAAGTAAATCTTTGAATTAGTTATTAAAAACTACCAATATCGAAAGAAGACGCGACAATTGATAAACAAAAAGAGAGTAGCAAATAAAACAACTAACGTTATAGGATTTATAATCTACGACGACAAACGTATTAATATACCTAATTTCCAATTTAGCAGGAGCCCCTCAAATTATTGCATGCTGAGACCTCTTTTAAGAACCACTAAACAATTAGTGATTAAATGTTACAGTAATTCTGAGCTATTTAATCTAAATTATTCTCCATTCCATACAAACAAAAAAAACTGAGATTGTATACCTTAACATATAACTATTCGATTGTAAGACATAGCATGTTAAATTGGAAATAATTGCATGCAAATTTATTTGAAACTACAAATGTCAGAATAATAGTAAAGCTCAATCTACTTTTCATGTAACTATTAACAGAAATGTCAATGATAAAGCGTAGTGAATGAGCCAGAAAGCACCTTGTGAAAACTGGTTGCTTGTTATAGAAGAGCAGAATGAAGTATATCAGAGCAGTTGAGAGAAAAATCTGATATTAGTGAATGTGTGTAACTGAAAATGCACATATGTTGTTATATATAGAAAAATGTAGTACATGTAGTAGGGTTATTAAACAGTTCTTTTTTATAGTAAAATAATATTGCAAACCCCACAAAGCTCAACTTATGATGAGATAAGGTGACATAGTTGCAGAAAATATGTGCAAAGGTGTAAGTATAGTTACTAAATCATGAGTATAAGAATAGGTTAGTTACATTGGCGCCTTTTTATTTCAGATTTGGTGGGATTGATATGTACTTTGTTGGTTGGTTATTGCCCATTGTCTAATCAAATTATAAGTATGAACACATGTGCTGAATGAGTAGTTCCTTGCACAGTACAGTCCAGTTCATTTAGACAATCTTATAAGTTGTTTAATCTTAGTCTGTATTAGTAAGGACTTGTAGGTATTATGCGATACGAATACGCTTGCTTACGTAGTAGTCTTAAGTAAAATTTCAGCATTCATGGCGTTTTTTTCCTATTAAGCCTGACGAACACATGATAAGATGCGTGCTTGTTCGCTGTCTGATAAAAGCAATATGCTAAAATAATCTTTAAGCTTAGATTTTCAGACAACGGGTTAAAGACTGACATAAACGAAAGCGTATAATAGGGATCTGTTCTGTCGTCAAAGAGTAAGCATATGAAGACAACGGTGAATCTGGGAAGCCGAATTGACACTGTAACTCTGAAAGTAGTATTAAGCATGTGTCACAGTCCATCAGAGGCAACACGGGTACTATACATTGATACAATTGATTAAGAATACATGTAATCAACCAACAGAAAGATTAGACCCAGTGTCATTTAAATTTAAAAGCACTGATTATCAAACGACTACACACCATGGATGTGTAAGTATGATCTAATTACTAATTATTGTATGAATGAAGGAGCTCAGATGCTTTATGTTACAGCTGAGCATTGGTTGTCAACAACGTTTTGATTTGCTAGCTTCGCATACACACTACTCAAGCAGTACACGTCAATTATAGACTTATAACTGCACAAAAGCATGACAGGGTGATAGTCGTCCACATGAACATAACATATTACTAAAGTGATTAGAAAAGAACAAGTACTAAGAACAATAATTACAGGAAAGCATAAGCAGGCCAAGTCCATAATTAAAAGGATACATACTAAGCAAAATACAGCCTCCACAGACACAGGCAGAACACCCCAAAACAAGAATGACCGCTGCTAACAAGCAAAGACAATACACGAGGCAGCGCAGCAGGGTCACAATATTACAGCTAAGTGACAACCGCCCAAAAAACTGACCTTTTATTTAGAAAACATAACATGGCACATGTGCATCTGGGAGCGAAAATATTTTACACATTCCTGGTGCGTTTGCTGGTAGACCCTTGCTGTAGTGGAGCCTTATAGTAAACAGCGTTACGACCAGCTTGACACACAACAACATTCCTGGGGCTAGCCAGACGGCTACGTCGCAGAGGCTCTGGTTTGACAGGTACTGGAGTAATTTGGGGAATATGAGCTGTTGCATTTTCAAATGACATTTCATCTTGCTCAATAAGTAGGCTTGAGAACGTTGGTTCGTTAAGGACCCCATTCATCCTTGCTCTTATCTCAAAGCAGCTTTCCAGTTCAAGACCACATAACAAAGTTCCTAATTTAGATTCACGGGATCCATAATTTGCGTCAACAATCTCAAGATTGTATGCAGGTATAAGATATTGTACGACTTTCTTAGCCAAATAGTTATTTGCATGCACAAGGGTGTCATAAGTTGGCCCAACAAAGAGCTCCTTGGATGCATTATTAAGCTGAGGCTGGACTATTATCCAAGATGTGTAACGACCAGTGCAGTGCTTGACAGTCTCCAAGGGTGTACACTGAATTGCAATAGTCCTGAAAATTTTCCTGAGAAGAGGCATATAGTCTAATAAAACATGAGTTACATTTGCAGGACTACCAGGCACATTCTCCTCTAAAGCACCCCTGCTTTCTCCCTTGATAAGATCTTCTAATTAGTAGCGCTTAAGCTTCTAGAGGCCACTGCAGCGCTCCAGAGCACTGTATCGATCAAAAGGTATGTCCTTAATAAGGACCCCCCACATCTTAATTAGATTACGAACAGCCTTCTTCGCAGCAACCTCGCAAGACTCCTCTACTGTATCAGCGCGCCCACCTACGTATGTTAGAGTTAAAATCACAGTAGGTGACTGCATGATATTCGTTTCAACTTCCACATATGCACTATTCTTAGACGGGTCCAGAATGTGGTAAGCAGGCTAAGGAAAGCGGAGCACAGCAGCTATTTGTTTCAGTAGTGGATGAAATGGTATGGTTATCTGATTAACCGTCACAGGGAACACCTGTATAAGTTAAACATGTACAATCAGCCCTGTGACACGCTTTACTCTATCACATTTAAACAAGCTTAGATGTGTACAGTTCAGATCAAAGCAGTAGATCAAACTTTAACACTAATATTATGAACGTCGAAAATGAATGGAGCAGGGACACAAGACACGTTCTAGATTCAAACTTTCAGAACGAGCCGCAGCTGATGCTGCAGAAGACGATATCATTTAAGAGCTGAGTCAGCTTATATATGCCCAAAATATTTGGAACAGACATAGGAGACAACTTCAATATCGCTTTTAAGGAACTTAATTTGATTTGAACCTAACACATCTGTATTTGACAAAGTGTACCCTGAAGTGTTTTTGCATAACTCTAACTGAACTAATTTGAACCAGTGATTTTAAACTTCAGGAAAGTTAAATGTGTTGTGTTTAATACTGATTGAAAGCACACATGAGTTGGTGCAACTTGACCAAACTTATCAGAATGTTAATCTTAATTGTAACAGTATAAACAACTAAATTAGAAACATGACATGATCTAGACACTTCGTGTAACAGCATTGTACTGAGCAAGATTTAACAATACTGAGGTTAGACAAATTTAAAAACCAGTGTGTCAGCTTGATCTAACCGACTGTACTTAAGTTAAGACGGCTATGCGAAATAAATGATAGCGTTCTAAAAATGGAACACAGAGTTACATAGCATAATTAGACACAGAGCTAAATACCATGGTGAGGAGGATAAGCATGTACCTAAATAAATCAAAGCATACAATTTTTCAAATGTTCAAGCAAAATATATACCTTCGGAATAGGCATGTGAAATTGTTGTTGATGATAAGCCATCAACCGTTCAGTGAAGAAGAGTTAGTTGTGTTTTCGTAAACAATGGAATAATGTCACCACTTTTTATAAAACCATATATAGCAAATAAGCCAATAATGAGTATGTATATATGTAAAGTGTAGTCATTGTCTCAACAATACCCCTATAAAAGTGTAGTACTATAAGAGTAGTTTTCATAGCAGGAAATATGGGATTGTTTGAGATATCTTAACTAAAGTCTTGAGTAAGTACCAAGTTGGTACGCAAATTTAAAGGTTAGGGAGAAGCCATGTGTAAAGTGTTTTCATAGCCTTACTATATTCACTGTTTATGGACCACATTTGTTAATTTCTCAATTGAAAAAGTGCAGAAACCCTAGAACTGAAACTTCCAAGTTAAAGTAGTAAGCAAGTACCAATTTGTTGTGAAAATTCTAAGGGTTATGAAAATCGTGTGAGTAGGGCCCTTGTAGATTTGGAGTGCTCACTATTTTAGATTCAATTACGTTTGCAGCCTTTGTTGAAATATAGTAGTTACGAGCGACAGTTATGATCGCAACTAAACAACACAGTGGAAAGAGTCGAGCCAAATATTACATATATATACATTATCGTGCAAAGTTTACAAACACACAGTGTGTTGCTCAGTCAATCAAAAGACATCGTAGATCAACCTCCCAGTCAGGACACCCACCATCACAGAAGCAATCCAATTATATTTAAACAGGCTGCCAGAACTTCCCAACATTAAGTGATTATAACCATAAAACTTATAACGGGTGCGCGGCTAACTACTGATGCCATTTAAGAGACCCCCACGGTATAAGCTACAAAATATCAACCGCCATAACTATCGATAGAGGAAGATGAGGACCCAAGTTCTAGAAGTATTTCTTCTTTTATTCGCTCCTCATGTATCGCGTCTAGATGGTCACAATACACATCAAGGATTCTCAGGGGCTCGTGGTGTCCTTCTGGGAGGATCACTATCTTCCCACGGGCATAACAGATATCAAACACTGCATTCTAGTCCAAGACACTCCGCAGCCTTTCAAATAGCTCAACAACTTCTCCTGTCAGATTCTGAAGTTCTTCTCGTTTCAGCGCTACAGATCCTGTAGTAATTCAAAACAAAGGACGCACCAATAATCAGGAAATGTAAAGTAGAAGTAGGCTGTAAACCTTTACTATATAAAGGTTGACTTGAACTTACGGTATGTGACAATCCCACCCAATATTGGTGCGGAAATTGGGCTGGAATGTTAACGTACAAAGGGCGAAGAAGTCTAAGGACTTGACCGTGTCGAGACAACAAGTCAAACACAGCGGTTGACGCCATGACAACATCTAACCGTTGAAATAGCTTTGGCGCATCTGACACAATGCGGTCGATCTTTTCCTGGATATCTCGGACTATAGCTGCATTCTCATTCATCTTGCCTATTTCCTGTCAATCTACAAATTCCCTTAATATAACGATCATTACACAAGAGTTGATGGACACTAATTGAAAAGATAACTCACATAAACCAATTACACTACTCTTATTAAATCAAAGCATCCACAACTGCAATGTCAATCCAAGGACCACATTAAAAGATCATGTTGAGGAAGGACGTGTTGGTTGAGACAGTGTTGAGGCTATCAGATATGCTTTTCTGTTAGCGACTGTGCTTAGGTAGCGTCGTCATTCTTAAACTGTAATTTTTACGCAACAGCTAAGTACAACGACTATACACACCAGCAACAGACAACAATTGAGCAACAATTATCAGCATTGATTCCTCAGCAACAGACCACTAAATCTAATCAGAATACACAACCCTAATTAACTCCTGAGCAACTGAAGGCAGCAACTCTTAAAATTATCAATGCACACAAAATAATAATAATAACAAGACCACTAAACCTAATCACAAGACACAGCCCTAATTTAATTTCCGAGCAACTGAAAGCAAAAACGCTAAAATCATCAATCAAGTTAAGGTAACAAATTAACAATAGACTTACGGAACAATAAGGTATGAGGATGGCTAATCACTTACCAATGTCAAAACTCAAAACCTCCAGATCTACAACCTCCGTTAAATCCGTGTGCAAATGAAGCGACTTATTGTAAAAATGAAGGTAAGGGGAGAGAAAGCAAGAAGGAGAAGGAGAATGGTAGATAAAGAGGCGAGAAGAGTAGCAGATCTAAACCATTTCTCAGGGAACCCGTATAGAAGGAGAAACGTATAGAAGGAGAAATAATGATAGATTATTAGAGATTAAGAAATAATTAGAGATGATTAGAGATGCAGAAAAGGAGAATGAAAGAGCTCAAAATAACCAGATGAAGGAGAATGAGAGATGAAGAATAAATGGAGAGAGACAATAGAGAGGCAATAATAAAAAAGAAGATTAAAGAGCAACAACAGTACATAGACTGTTTCTCACGTGAGCAGCATGAATGCTACTGCTCTACTGTTCATAAGCAACTAATTTGTAGAAGTTCAGACATTTATAAGGGTTGTAGAAAGGTTTTAATTAATCGGAGTAAATCACTTAACTAATCAATAAAAAGAAGATTGGACGTAGGCCCTTAGAGCTTTGGCCGAACCAATTCAAAGATCGTTGTGTTGACCTCTCGTTACTTTAAATTCCGCTGCAATTAATTTACTTGTTTTTCATTTGCGCTTTTAGTTAGCAACAGTCCTGAATACTGTTACTTTCGGTCTGTAGCCTTCACTTCATTTGTTAAGACAAATAAGTAACATTCGGAACAACTGTTGCTTCCAGATTTCAGCAACTTCCTCCAACAACGTCATACACTTTTAATTGCTCGATTTATTTGATGTATCCATTTGTTTCTCATATTGTTGATCAACTTACTTTACATCAATAAAGATTAAGTTGAATTTTTTTAAAATAGCATCTAATTCACTCCCTTCCTCTCTTAAGTACTTAGAATTCTAAACTCTTCATTCTCCCCTAAAACGGAACTATCTGTCTTTGCTTTGAGACAAATCAAGTATATGCCATTTTTGTATATGAGGATGCATAAGTAAAAGTGATATATTTGTCTTGTATACACACGTGATTTGATACTTGATCCGTTTTAGTTTTATGATAAGTAGTGCCGTCTAAAATAAGAATTTATGTTATTATTTTGGCTAAATACAGAGAAAAAGATCATTGCCACATCCCACATAACGTCACACTTGTACTTTAAATTGTGGAATTTGTGGATTATTTGACTTTTAAAGGATGACTTTAATGTATTGATAATGTTAAACTAATCGCCACAAAAATGTCAAAACATAATTAGGCCATCGCTATTAAGTTCTGTATATTGACATTGACATTATAACGGGGACAATTCAAAAACTCCTCAAGACTCAAGAGGCAAATAAAATAACCTTTAATTTCATGAAATTTCTAACGATATAAATTAATTGATGATATGGCATTAGAAAGAAAAAAAAAGTCGATATAACAAGAGTAACGAAATTGTGCGCTATGTGGCCGTAAATGGACCGAAATTGTTTTAAAAACAAATGAAATAATAAACAAGATGTCTTAATTCGACAAGCATTTACAAATATACAATGTAATTGTAATGCTCATAAATTTCTTCCCTAATTTAACAAAGAGAGAAGTACTAGACTACTAGAGATAACTAGTGGTTGACTTCAATCTATTGGTAATGTTAAAGGTTGACTTTAATCTATTGATAATGTTAAACTAATGGCCACAAAAATGTCAAACATAATTAGCTTTTAAGATTAATAACAATAGAAGAACTTTATCTTATACGACCATATCATATTTCTCCATTTTCAATATTTAAGAACTTTAATTTATAATAGATAAGAACCCATAAAACTAAAAAGTATCATCATATCATGTGGTTCTAAATGAATTTATGCATCATGTGGTTCTAAATGGACCGATATTGTTTCTTAAAAACACATAAAACTAAAAACAACACTACTCGTAGGGCTGAGCATCGGTTCAGACGAGATTGGAACCGGAATCCCCAAAAATGGTGGACCGGACCGGATTCAAAAAATTTGGTTTAGTAACAGATCGGAAAATTCTGGTAGAGGACCAGAGCGAACTGGTTGGACCAGAATTTATCTGTAATCGACTTAATCGCTTCCTTACATTAATTTTGTAAATCATATTATTAATGTTATACCTTTAAAAATGAGGAAATATATATTATTGAAGTCTAATAATGACAAATTAACCTAATGAAGTAAATATAACAAAAAAAAAATTATATAAACTAATTTAAGAAAAAAAATAATGCTAATTCCCGTCTTTTTAGATGAATCCGGTCCGGACCATAAAAACGGATTTGGAACAGAAATTAGAATCCCTCAATAACTTGGAGTAAAGTCCGGTCCGAATTTTTAATTCTCGTGCCCGGTCCGAACCGGTAAATGCACACCCTTATAAACAAGGTGTCTTAGCTGTTAAGGGAAAGTACGAATGATAGTGCATATGCAATGTAATTGTAATTCTCATCAGTTTCTTCCCCAATTACCCATAAACACTTAGATGATCAATCGATAAGAATTTTGTTTTAACTTAACTAAAGATCTAGGATTCAAGCTTTGAAAATGCAGTATGGTTAAAATTCATGAGGGAGAGATTTACTGTTCTAATAGTCCTAACTCCTACGCGTCTCAAATCCGAATTAAACCAGAGGGTATTACCGTCTACCAAAATTTCTTCCATAATTTAGCAAAGAGAAAACAAAAATCAATCTCATTTGGCAATTCAACTACTTGAGGCAACATTGAATTATACAAATAATGAAGTACCTAGATAATTCTATAGCATGTGCAATCATTCCAAATATGGTTAATAAATGTGAAAATGAACTATTAATAAATAGAATCAAGGCATACACTTCTCAAATATATGTTCATTCATCTTGTCAAATAATCCCTCTTATATTCACAATTTGTCAATCCATATATGAAGGAATTCTAACTAAAAACCAAATAATTGATCATAATAATTTGTTAAACCTCATCCACACCATTATACAATTTTGTCCACCCAAAGAAATAAAGTAATCAAAATCCTATTAATTAATCAATAATCAATAATTAGCAACCTCCTAAATTTCTCAACAAATCAAACCACTCATTCATCCAAAGAAAAGTACAAAAACCCATCTACTAATTCTCCACCCACAAATTCTTACTTAAGATCGTCTGAAGTTAAGACGACCACCCGCAACCGATATAAATAATGTTAGATGAAAAACGGTGTGAGAGGTCTTAACTTAAAACCGATGTACCAAAAAAATCAAACAAATCACTTGAAAAAAAAAAGTCAAAAGTCAATCATCATACCCTAATAACAAAAACACCAAATTTTTACTTCTTTTTC
This sequence comes from Silene latifolia, assembly GCF_048544455.1. Lineage (NCBI taxonomy): Eukaryota > Viridiplantae > Streptophyta > Magnoliopsida > Caryophyllales > Caryophyllaceae > Silene > Silene latifolia. The sequence goes on along the minus strand of NC_133527.1, from coordinate 8,185,763 downwards.
TTCAATATTTATCCAATGAATTGAAGTAATGAGACGGTCCATCAGCTTGAGCAAGGATAGTAGTAAACATACTTAAATCTAAATGATCATCAAATTCCGGTAATCCGGTTAAATACCCACCAGTTGAAATGTTGTTATTATGATCCATAATATTCGTTCTCCAAAACTCTTGATGATTATCATTTTGATTATGAATATCATTACGATAATTATGATCGTCAAAAGATGAAGATGGAGATGAAGATGATCCGGTTGTAGTAGAAGTAGTTGGCCCCATCATAACTTCTAGCTTTGTGTTTACCATAGGACTAACCTTGTTGGCCACGTTATCGGACTCATATAATGAATTCCGATTTATTTTCTTAGGTTTACATTTACTCCTTTGGCCCCGGGTTTCACCGGGTTGTGGCATACCGGTGAGACTTTGGACGAGGTCACGGAAATTAGCCACGTCGGTGTTGATGATCTCGGGTGCGTATATGTGAATTATTCGGATTTTTGGTTGAGTTTTTGTGATATTATGTGAGTTTTTATGGAGCCCTAGGGTTTGTGGATGTGTTCTTGAGTTTATCATGCTATTTTGTTTGTAAGTCATGATGAATTAGAGAGTAGAAATGTTTTTTTTTTTTTTTTTGGAAAAGGGTTTTAGAAGATTTTTGTTTTTCTTGTTTGTTTGTTGAGAATGATAAGGAGGAGATTTATTTATATATGTAGGTGAAATTTGTGCTTGCTCTTTGGTGAGGATGAAGGTTTAGAAATGTTTGTGGCAGCCCAACTATGGATAATTTAATTGGTTTAATAATTAAATCCAACTATCCAAGTAATTTGTTTGGCAATTGTATAATGAAAGTTGAGTTTTGAAAGATATCATCTCCATCCCAGACATTTGTTTACTTTTGGTTTTGACACAAAAATTAAGGATGATAAGAAAATGATTATTTATGGTGGTTGTTAATGGATAATAAGTGGACAATAATGCAAATTTAATGATCAAATTGTTTAGGTAAATAAATGAATGAAACACCTTAAAATGGAATAGGTAAACGAATAACCCGACCATTTTGGTTTTGACACAAAAATCAAGGAGGACCAGGGGACGACCATTTGTGGTTACGTTTAACGGATGATAAGTGGACAATAATGCAATTTGATGATCAAATTATACAGGTAAATAAATGAATAAGACGCCTTAAAATGAAATAGTTAAACAAATAACGGAGAGATTATTAGAATAATACGACAAAGGTTTAGACGTGTATTATGGTCCATTTTGTGGTCCTATAAAATTCTGATATATGACAAGAGCATATAGTTGTTAAGTTGTACAATTAAAATTACCAAAGTTGATTTTTGTATATAGTCCACTTTAGGGGCAAACTAAAATAACATGAAAAAATGAAATTGGCTCTTGTTAAAAGCCGACATTATATTATTTAAACTTATTTATAGTTGTTTGATTAAGACTCGAATTGTAAATTAAGAGCTACTTGAAAAAGAAAGGGATTTTGAGAATGTTATCTATAACGAAGGCATTCAAGTTGTTTGTTTGTTGAAAGCTATTGTTCACGTTTTCATTGGTTGAATACAATTTGTATCAAAATACATTGGAAAATTAGTTCGCGTATCGGTGTTGGTAAATTTGTAAAAATACGTTTCATTATTATTATTATTATTATTATTATTATTATTATTATTATTATGTTTATTTACAAACTATCATAAATTCTAGGATAGGTATGCATGTCTAACCACCTCAATCGCGATTTTACTTTTTTTTTTTTTTTTGTGTTTTCACGTTAAATAGTATGAGATCCTTTTATTCAGTAAATCTTTTAATTTTGATTAAAATATTCGTAACAAATTAAAAAAAACATACTCCCTCCGTTCCGGTTATTATTTATTGTCCTTTTTTATTTTGGGGTGTCTTAATCAATTGTCTTTTTTTATTTTAAGATTGCATTTGATATGAGCAATTTGATCATTGATACTCAATTTGGTCCACTTGTCATCTTATAATTAGTCAACTCTTATTTCCTTGGTCTTCGTGCCAAAATCAAAGGATAACAATTGACCGGAACGGAGGGAGTAATAATTAAAGGAGGGAGTAGTATATGATCAAAGAGTTAATCATTCATTATGGTCCACCTTTACTCAACCATATCCAGAATCTCTCGTCTACCTAATCGCCTCTATCCGACCGTTAAAAAAAAACTATCACCTCCTTCTAATATTTCGTGTATGCAGTGGCGAAGTCAAGATTTTAAGTAAGGGGATAAAAAATTTCAGCGAGATGAAAAAATAATACTATTGTAAAATCTCGTGTACGTTCCTACTAGCCCTCCTCGCCTCCACCGTACTGCGGTCTGCGTGAGTGCATGTATATAAGTGGATTGAAACCATCCACACTAAAAACAAAGGTAAGGTGATTGTTGAAGTCCAACCAATATTTTAATATCCTAATATATTGATTGGACTTCAATTATCACCTTAAAGTTTTGGTTGAAATGGTCTTCTCAATATGGTATCCGAGGCAACGTGACCAAAAGGTTACATGTTCAAATCCTGGGAGGCCCAAAATATCTCACAAGTGAGTTTCAACAAATAGTATGGAGATGTCGGTGTACTAATCACTCGAATGAAAGGGTGTAGGAAATTAAAATATTGATTGATTAGATCTCAACCATCACCTTAAGGTTCTGGTTGAGATGGTTGACGAGACGGATTTTTGCATCCCTCGCCAGTGACCCTTTATTAGTTGTGCAAGCTAACCCCAATAAAATCCACGAACCAACTACTACTAACTCAAGTCATGCCTACAACAACTAATCTTATTTTTCATACATAATCCATGAAAAATTAAACTTGAAAAATTCTCATCTAGCGTGTATTTACTATTTAGAACACGCACCTAACATCATGTAATACATATATGTCATCATTTAATTAAAATCAACATACGTAAGCGACCCATCTCTTATTCAACGATCGATTGTATAGTTTGGAGGAAACTAATGTATGTCATGGTCACCTTAATCCATGAACGACAGCCGTACGCATCCGCGTTATGCAAACATTATTTAATTAACTACTTTCATTATTAAATTAACACTTTCATTATTAAATTACTAATGAACGAGTAAGGTATATACGAAGTAATGATCCTTGTCTAGTTGTTGAATATTTTGATCACTACATGGTATGCCTTTTTGTCCCATGCATTGTGCATTGAATAGCACCAACATAACGGACTTAACCGCTACCTACCTACTAGCCTAGTATTAGTGCACTAATGACATGGATTAGTTATGTCACTTAAAGTTTTCCGGTTAAAAAAATGGGTAGTTCGTGTAAAGTATCAAACCTCAGAGATACCGCATGAATTTTCTTAGTGATAAAGAGTCACAAAAACATTTTTGCATGAACACCACCTCTCATAATTTTACTATGTAAACTCAGAGCTTGACTAACAATTTTCACAACAAAATCTGTATTGAATTGTATCTCTAAGACCATCCATATCCAAGGTGGATAGAGGGGTTATGAAAGGTCATGCTAATAGTGAAGTTAACCCAAATATTATTAGCTTAACCTGTTCTCATCATTTTGTCTTCAATTAACATCCCCTTCCACCTGACATGTGTTTGATTTCGATTCGTTGCAACAAAAAAAAAAATTGATATACAGGTAGATTTCACAAACTCAACCGACCCACCTGAAAGCCGACCGCATAGAACCCGAAAATATAGCACCCGAAACTAATCGGACCCGACCCTTTTTGAACCCAACACACGATACATACGACCCGATAATCAGTGACTCGGGTCTGAACCCAATCCAGTCTAATATGTACCCAATTCAACTCGATATTAACCTGATATGATAACAATTATTAAGCTTAATATTCATCTAATAAAAGTGATTAGGGAATGAAATATTGAAATCGAATAGGGTAACTCCTGAATCAACCCTTGACCCGTGGCAGAAAAATCAGGAAAATAAAGAAGCACCGACCCGGTACGGCATCCCGAACGGCTCAAATTGAAGTGTATAATTGAAATATATAATACACGGTTTTCGGGATTTCAGGGTCTCGGAACAAAAATGTATGTAAACCACAATGACGATTTCTCGGGTCAGTCTAAGCGACCTCACAAATTTGAGAAAGAATAGTGGACATTTGCGGCTGCCAGTGTGCAACAAACAAGTCTAGGACGAAAATCGGATACTCGTTAAAGAATGGTTTAATACTTGTTATTTTGGGCTGAAATTGAATAGGATAACTCTTGAAACGACTCCGGAAACGTGCTATAAAAACTGAAAGAAAAAGAAACACGACCAGATATGTCCTCCCGAACGGCTAAAAATGGAGTGTATAATACACGATTTTTGGGATTATAGGATCCTGGAACAAAAAAGTCCGTAAACCACACAGACGGTTCTCAGAAGAAGAAAAAAAAAAAAAAAAAAAAAAAAAAAAAAAAAAGTGGCCTCAAAACTTTTGAGGAGCAACGGATGACATTTGAAGCTGTCGGTGTCCGATAAACTTGTCTCGGGAGAAAATCGAATACTCGTTGAAATTGGTTTAATACTTTTTATTTAGTGCTGAAATTGAATAGCGTAACTCCTTAATCGAACATGGACACGTGGTAGAAAAACCGGGGGAGATAGAAACACGACCTGGTACGGCCTCCCGAACGACTCAAATTGAACTGTATATTGAAATAATGTATAATATACGGTTTTCGGCATTCTAAGGTCCCGGACAAAAATTTCCGTAAATCGGACAGAAGGTTTCTAGAGTCAGATAAAGCGGCCTCACAAATTTTGAGGAATAAGGATGATATTTCAGGTTGCTAGTGTGCGATAATTAAGTAAGAGACGGAAATCAGATACTCGTTAAAAATGGTTTAATACTATTTATTTGGAGCTGAAAATTAATAATATAACTCCTAAAGCGACCCCGGACACGTGGTAGGAAACCAGGAGAAAATGAAACACGACCCGGAACGATACCTCGAACGGCTCAAATTGAAGTGTAATACATGTTTTTCGGGATTCTAAGGTCCCGGAACAAAAATGTTCGTAAATCACACGGATGATTTCTCGGGTCAGACAAAGTGGCCGCACAAAATTTGAGGATCAACAGAGGACACTTGAAGGTGCCGGTGTGCGATAAACCAGTCTTAGGCGGAAATCGGAGACTCGTTAAAAATTTTTTTAATACTCCGTAGTATTTAGTTTGATATATTTGACTTAACAACAATGTAACCAAACCAAATAAAGGTCATAAACAAAAATTATTGGTTAAAAAATAGAAGTAATGCGATAAAAAAAAACTAACAATTATTAGACCTAAAAATGACCCAACTCGACACATGAATTGACCGGAATTGAACTGACTCGATAACGACCCGATCGAACGCGGCTCGACTCCACAAAGTATGTTGACCCCTCGAACTCGATTTGATTCGACCAGACTAACTGATTCTCACTTCTATAATAAAGGTGAAAATAATTTAACTAATGACTTTCTAAATGAGAGGATAAATGTAGATCATAAAAATATGTTATCCAATAATGTTAAAATCGTGATCCGTATTGTAGGAGCCTACGATCCAAAAAGTGGAAAACGATTCAAATTGTCGTAGGATCGTATTGGTGGTAGGATCGGTCAGGATCGTAAAAGGCTTTTTTGTGTTCTAATTTTGTGAGTTTATTGTTTCTTTGTGCGTACAACTCTAAATTAAACGTATATGTAATATTTACGTGATGGTTGAGGTCCAACTATTATATCAATCAATCAATACTATATATTAATTCCAGAAACCAAGGGACTTCAATGTAATTAAATAAATTTATACAAATTAAATATACAATATAGTTTTAAATCGATAGCACCGTGTGATGGACCTGATAAAGGGACCTCAATGTAAATATTATATACTTTTGGTTAAAAGTATAATATAAAGATATCATGATGAAGAATATTTATGGAAACTACATTAAATTAAAGTAATTAAATTAAAAAAAAAACACAATAATATAGTGATTTTCCTTAAAATTAACATGTCCCACTTATGGAATTAATTAGTATCATCGTAGAATTATAAATTAAATTAAATGTAGTAAAAGTAATAGTAGCAGCAACGAGATTAATAAAATTAACGGTATTAATGTGGGAGTAGTGACAGTTATAATAATGACAGTGGGAGTAGTGAATGAAACAACGAATGTAGTGAAAGTCACAGTGGTAACAATGAGAAAAAGTATGAACAATTAAATAACCAATCGACTCAAGAAAATATTATATTTATTTAAATATAGACCATATAAAATTAACGGGAATAATGAATTTAACAAAAAAAAATAGAGGAATTAGTAAAAGAAACAATAGTAACCACGGGACTAGTGAACATAATGATATTAACAAAGAATGTCGTGAAAGTAATAATATTGATAGTGGGGTAGTGAACGTGTTACGTGTCTCATAATTTGAAAATAAATTTTACATTTCATCATAATTACAAATTATGTCATAGAAAAATATATTACTAATAGTAAACGGGTGAGTTAGACAACTCCAACATAGTTTATTTCATTGAAAATAAAATTTAACGGTAAATAGAGGTAGCCCGGGCGAAGCCGGGCACCAAACCTAGTTAGATACCATGATAGATGAACCATCTCAACCAAAACCTTAAGGTGATGAACTATTTATTAAGAACGGTTCTAACCAAGCTATACCGCAATTCTAAATCCTCCTTCTCTCTAAAAAAACAAAACCCTAAATGCCCCTCCCCCCCCCCCCCCCCTCCCCATTTGCTGCCGCCGTTCTCCTCCTTCCTCCCACCGCCACCCATCAACCCCCTACCATGCTGCCGGGGATGGGGTCTCTCAAGACCTTTCTCCGGCGACCCGTCTCCTCTCTTCCGATTAACCCTCCTCCCCTTCATTCCTTACCCACACCCGGTTCTGGATCGTACGGGTCTGCCCGTTCCTCTCGGTCTGCGTGGTGTATGTGGGTTGTTCGGGTCTTATCGGACGAGTTTGTTGAGGTGGTGTGGCAGGGTGGTGCTTGGATCTGGCGGTGTTGTGGGTTGGTAGGGAGGCGGTGGCTTCCGTTTTTTTCCAGTGTTCCGCTTTGTTTCCTTTATGTTTTTGTTTAATTTCCGCATTCGTTTTTGTTTCGTCTCTCTTTCTGAGGGCTCTGTTGCCGTCTATCGGTGGTGTCCTTCTCTCAGTTTGAGAGCTTTCGTTTTCTGGTTCGTTTACAGTTTTCTAATAAGTTAGCAGAAGATCAGCGTTGTTATAGATCGTTATATGGTTTTACATATTTTGTCCGATTCATGGCTACAATCAATCACGTCAGAAGAAATGGATACTCGTCAAGGAAGATTCGGAGACCCTCTTATGGATGAAAGCCTTTTGCGGCGAATCGATGATAGGGACTATGTTGCAGTGTTTCATTCTTTGAACAAGAATTTATTTCCTATGGTTGTAATCGATTTGTATCCGATTAAGCTTGGCATATGTTGTAGATGTCGTATGACTTTTATTAATGATAATGATCTTTTCTCAACAAAAAAAAAAAAAAAAAAAAAAAAAAAAAAAAACTTAAGGTGATGGTTGAGGTCCAACTATTATATTTATTCCTATTAATTATAAATATTTTTATGTTACTCCCTCTTATCCAAACCAAAGGTTACATTTGACGTTTTAGCACTATTCATAATTGTAGAAATTTTTGGTATTATTAGTAATGTATAAGAGAAAATATAGTCATGCGAGATCTTGTTTGATTCATCATCATGAATGCTATAAGAATATCAAGTTTTCGTAATTTTTAATAATGTGTAACTAAAGATATTCACGTTACAAAACGCGCTTCGGCAAGCGTAATAAAGTCAAATGTAACCTTTGGTTTGGATGGGAGGGAGTATTAAATAAACTTTAAACATTATATATCACAAATTATAACAATTTTTTTACAAAAACTTGTTTATCCAAACTATTTGTAGAATCTTACTTTCCTAGATTCGAATCTACCCATCCATCTCCAATCCAAAATAGAATCCCCATCTTAATAACCTTGATGTTATCGAATATATATTGCTAATTAATGCTCATGATCTAGTTAGAATGACCTCTTCGATGGGATGTTCTAACTAGAGCACCCTTCTATATTGTGTCTACCTAATTTGTAATACCACGGCTCCACCATTAAAGAGTATATTTGCATTTGATTGACTTGAAGTTTATGTGTCTCCCATGTATCGACATCCTGCATTTGAGGAGCGCCACAATCGCCTTTATTAGACTTGCAGCTGGATTTTGATGTCCCTCCAATCTACTTGCCGCCCAACGTGCACAATTACTCCTATATCCTTCTATGCTAAAATAAAAAGGCATACAGGAGACACAAAATGACAAATCCATAAGTACAATTTGACCAAAAGTGAAGTATTTAGAGATCTAATGGTTAAGATTATATATATTATTAAGTCACACATTTAAATTCCTAGCTTCAAATTTACTGCAATTAATTTATATCGAGAATTTACTCATAATTATAAATTAAGTCGCATATTAAGAAATTTTAATGATAACGGTGAATTTTGAATGAGACATGAAGGTGAATAAAGGTGCAGTCATGCGGGTTGGCCTAACCTTACCTAGCTTGGCGAGCCTAGGCTCACTTGGCCCGTGTAAAAAAATAAAATATTATAGGACCTGCCGTACTATCCCTTCTGGGCAATTTTGAGTCGAGCATGAGATTACTCGAGCCGACCCTACCCGACTTATCCCACTCCATTATGTGGGTTAGTTCAAGCTGTCAGACTTTATGAAATAGTCTCATATATGATGAATTTAAAATTATCAATATACTTTACATTTATCTTTTACACCCTTGATTTTAATTACGGAGTAATAGGCTAATAGCTATCTATTCTCTTTTTTCTTTTTCTTTTTTTTTTCATGAAAGTAAAATTTTAAAGATAGATATCCTATTAATCCGAATGGAGAAAGGAATTTTTGTGCGTACATTTTTTTCTTGGTAGACTGAGTTTGGCAATTTGGTACTCTGCTTTAGTGAAAAGGTGTACGGATATACTGACGATTGAGTTTGACAATTGACATTGACCAAGTTATTTAAACCAATAGTAGATTCGTATACCAACACATAGTGCGAAAAGGTAAAAAAGAACGGCATGCTTCATGCCTTTTTAGGCAAATTCTAGTTGCGGATGCCGGATAGCCTATTTTCATCTGAAATTAAAACTACGATAAAATCAAAATATTAATAAGATAATATCATCAATTTTTTTTTCAAATTTAGTTATAGCATATTATTATTAAATAGTTACTTTCTATTAAAAAAAATGTTGACATTTTCTGGTCTTAAGATAAGACCGTCTTAATAGAGACCTACTCGCCTTTTAATGTTCTTGATGAAGCTATACTTCTATAATTTAACAAATTATACTATGAAATCGTTGCATAATGCGACTATATAAAAAGTAACCATAACCAATTTATAATAAAAGGGACTATTTTCTATTATTGTAAAGTGACTACGGGGTAATATGTGATCATACTCAATTCTATTAATAAATGTTGAAAGTATATTTAACAAACAAAATCTCATAATTATATTAATAATCTTTAATTTAGAATTATAAGTACGAAAGAACGAATAACCTCACAAAATTACCCTAACAAATGAGCATTTTACAATTCTAAATAATTCCATAGTTCACACGGTAATATGTGATCATACTCAATTCTTAATGATTCTACAACAGTCCTAATTTTTTATGTTATTTTAGATCGTAGGATCATAACTCATATGATCCTACAATAAAGATTGTGATTCTAACAACTATGTATAATAATTTATAATTTCGCATGAATACAAAATCATCCATAAAGTTCAAAGATTTTTTTTTTTTTTTTTTTTTTTGGGTGCAAGATTAAAGTGTTGAAATGAGCACACGATCGCACAAAATGTGATTGCGATATGTAGTTATGTACCGTATGTCCATTTCAATTTAAAACTTTGTCATTATCTTTTAAGGTCAAAGTCTTTAAAATTGTACTTAAAAATGTCTTTAAACAGTAATTTGCAAATTTTAATATGCACAAAGCTTTGCAATCAACATCGTACCAGCTCAGACAGATTATCTACCAAAAGAAGTATTTGACTTTTAATAAATTCCATATATTAAATTCCATATACGAGTAATTAATTTGACTACGATTACACATTACGAGTATAATATATTAGTACTATTAAGTTCTGAAATAAATTTATTTTGAGAAAGTGACTTAAAAGTTACTGCCTTGGTTGAAATTGATTTTCGATGTAATCTAGTTCACACTTGTAAAGCGTCTTATCTGAATTTTTGATACTCTCTGCCCCGTGCCATAGTTTACATTTATTGTATTTTAACTGATTCAATGTCTATATCAAATTTTGTCCAATTTGATTTAGTTAGTTTTGGCATGCACCAAGGACACACGAATAAAAAACCATATATCGCGTAACAAGGTCGCGAAATTATTCCAAAAACAAGAAAAACATAAACATATCGGTGATATCACAATTACTGAAATGATAAACCGTACATAAGAACATAAGGTTTATGTGAGATGGTGGTACCGAGACTCAGTACTGCTTAACACAACCGTCGTCCACCCGAATATAACTCAAAGCTTATTCTTGTACCAAAGCACACCATTACTCTTCCCTTCATCATCCGGTGCAACATAAACACATTCTTTAGTTTCCCTCCACATTGCTTTAAACACCGAAGTTCCGTCAAAATAATAATACTTGCCTAAAACCGGCTTAATCGCATTAGTAGCCTCCATGGCATGATAATGTGGCATTGTAGAGAACAAATGGTGAGCCACATGAGTATCCGTAATATTATGAAATACCTGCAGATGTCAACGAGCTTAAATTAGCAAAGTCATAAAAGGTGGAGTAATATTTATAACCTGGTTTCAAACCCTGTCAGCATCAAAGATTACCCTGACATACCTTATTTAACATCCCGTAATCTCGGTCCACCGTGGCCAATGCGCCTCGTAACCAATCCCACTCGGACGAGTCGTAATGAGGAAGTGACACGTGTGTATGTTGTAAAAATGTGATTAATACAAGAAATCCATTTACTATTAGTAATGGGACCCCGTAGATGCGTAACACCCAACCTAGCCCATGGGCCATGGCAAGCCGATAAAGCCCATAAAATACGGTTAGGACACCAACATCGGATATGAAGATTTGGAGACGTTCTCGATTTGAGTAGATTGGGCTGTATGGATCGTAGTGGCAAGCGAACCGGTCGTATTTTCGGCCCGATACGTTGAAAAGAAGGTAGAGTGGCCAACCAAGGGTTAAGGTGACAAACAAAGTGAGGAACCTGTCATGGTATGCAAAAAAAAAAAACGTCATATTTAGATTTAAATCTTCATTATTTTATTTTTTTTGGTGGAAAGGGAGCCACAAGGGGTCAATTTTGATGATGACGAGATTTAAAACCAGGTCACGAGCAACATTTTTCATGACTTTACCTAAGTTAGTTGACATTTGCTTTAAATATACATTATTAAAGAGCGATTCTTATTCGCATTTTATAACACTCTATTAATGTTAATATACTGGCCTAACACGAATATACTACATAAAGATTTTTAATAACTACTTTTATTACATTAATATTCGCATGATTTTCCTAAAATTTGGACTCCTTTTACATAAATTTTGTGTAAAATTTTCTTATATTAATTAATATTCTGATTAGATAGTGGCTGAGCGAGGGGACTAATGAATGTCGCATCCCTAGTCCCTCCCACATCGAATTTTAAGAAAGACTACTCCGTATTTGTTTTATTCAAAATCGACAAGTCATCGTAGAGCTTAATGACCTTTTTGCCCCCGACTAAAAAAAAAAGAACTATTGCCGTCCCTATGAGCTACAAGACTCATTTCGTCTATAACACATATATCGTATGACTACTTATTAATGAAATCACGGTTATAAACAAAATAACAAACCTGCCGGGTGGATTGCTAAGGTACTTAAAGAACCACTGAATTTCATCTTTACTTTTCGGGACGAAAACCTCGTCCTTCTCAATTGAACCGGTGTTGGAGTGGTGGCGGCGGTGGCTATACTTCCAAGAAAAATAAGGAACCAAAAGAAAAGAATGAAGGACCAGACCAACCATGTCATCAAGCCATTGATAGTCACTAAAGGCATGGTGTCCACATTCATGGGCTATGACCCAAACACCAGTTAAAACACAGCCTTGTAGAAATCCATAAATGGGCCAGGCCCAATAAGATATAGGCTTTGGAAAATGGGATATGTAGTTGGTTGCTAGATAATATAGGAGATATGCAAGGGTAAAATCGTAAAAAACGTACGAGAATGAACGTAAAATGGACCGTTTAAAACAATGTGGTGGGATTGCTTTCTTTATGTCACTTAGGGTAAATGGGGGTTTTTCTGTAGGTACTCTTTCCCTTGCAACCATTATTTCTGCAAAAAAAAAAAAAAACGAAAAATAATAAAATTAGACTGTTATAAACGGTTTTATAATAGCTTATAGTTATATACGTCTCTTGTATAAGGTAAAAAAACACTAATTATTATGGTGTATGTAAGTCGTCTTATAGTGTAAGACTGTAAGAGGATCCTTTTATATGTAAAAAACTAAAGTTCGTTTATTAGTCAATAATAAAAGAAATATCTCACACTGGAAGACGACCTTATTCTACAAAGAAGGGATTAACGTTAAGAGATTATTTAGAATGTTTGGTGTCTTCTATTGAGTGATGAATGAAATGGAAGAGATTTGGTCGTTTTATATAGGCAAACATTAAGTTAGATGGACAATGTATGGATTGTGTTTTGTGGTGCAGTAAATTAAAAGAAGTTGGATTAATTAACCATTTTTGTTTGACAAAAATCAAGGGTGATTCCTAAATTTCATGCATGAAATAATGTGTTTCACACAGATTAATTGTTCTAGTCAAATAGTTTAAATATTGCATGAGAATTAGGGTTTTTAGTAAAGTATATTGATTTTCCAATAGTTCATTAAAGTTTTGTTGCAGACAAAAATGTCGTCAAATCAACTACACTTGTCCTCATTTACAACGATTATAAACAAGAAGAATCCTAGATATTACCACGGTCGATAACAATTTGTTTATATTTTTGGTAATTAGTCAAACGCAAAATCTCAAAGAAAACTATCGCGTATATATTTACATAATTACATCGACTTAATTTTCATGTTTATGTCGGTTTTGGATTGTGAGTCATGTTTGTTAAAGATATTCCCGTATCTTCTTCGAAATCTAGTAAATAATGTTTTTAGGAAATTGTAATTATTCTTAGCTATCTTTCCTTAGTCCGTCGTATATAGCTTGCACATATTATTTACCCTAGATTTGTATTCCTTAATATCGTCTATTGTAATTGTATAAATACTCGTAATATCAATGAAAGAAGTATCACATTCAAACATAAATCTTACAATGTTTTTCGCACTTATCATACGTGTTGATATGAAAACTTTGATATTATTATTAGTTTCATTACGTTGTTTAGTTTGCTAGATTTGGGGGTGTTCTATATTCAACACGCCCATTATATCTCGTAACTATTGTATTCAGGGATGAATGGCCAGAAACTTATATAGCGAATATTTTAAACCTTTATTTATTTGTAAAATTGAAAATTGAAAATCGAAAATGTGTACTATACAACTTATGAAAACTATAAAACTACAAATTCACAATTAGCAATCAAATGGACGCTATTTAACTCCACTTGCTTTATTTTTTGTGTATATGTGAGCATCAGAAGATTATCATTGTGATCTAGAGTCTAGATCACGATGATAATCTAGTTTGGATTCCAATAAGTTGTCCGGTGGTCCTCTAATTAGCATGTATGGCTTTTTTCTTGTGACATTTAATATAGTTTGGATTCAATTTGGGTAGGATTATTAGGGTGATAAAATTCTCCCTCACGAGTTTAATATTGTTGTATTTTCAGGCTCGAATCTAAAACATATTGTTAAGTTATAAAACATCTTTTTAAGTTATAAAAACTCATTTTCAGTTGATCTAAGTGCTCATGGGTTAATTAGCTTGTATGTGGTGGTAATTTATCAATAAAGCCCAACCATCGAGCTTGCACTCATATTGTAGATACACAAAATCTCATTTGTGACGGCACGTATCCGTCACTCCTACCATTTTCCCTCACAAATGACCCAAATAGAGGAGAGAGGGAAGCACATGGGGATGCCCCCACCTTGTCCCCCGATCCGTTTTATGAGTGTCATTATCCGTCACTTGCTCCGACCCGTCTTCAGCAAGACTAATTGTTGTAGATAATACGGAGTGAAATGCATCCATCATATATGTTCGGTTTAAAGCAAATGATTGTGATGTTGTGTCAAAAAACACGCCCTAAAAAATCTTTTAGGAGTCGTTTGGTTTAACAAGTTGGAATGGAATGGAATGGAGTTTGATAGTATAGTATGGGGTTCTAAATCCATACTTGCCTAATCTTGTTTGGTTCACCATAAATTATAGAAGGGGGGAATGGAGTTTGAATCCAAGGTAGGAGGGTGGGTATGGGATTCCAAGGGGTTGGGGTGGAGTTAGAATCCATTGGGTATCTAACTCCATTCCAAATCACCCCAACCAAACACTAGAATGGATTGAATCCATTCCAATCCATTCCAAAAGCTCCAACCAAACACCCCCTTAGTTTTCAATCAACACAATAACTCCAAGGAATGACACTCTTAGGCCTTATCCTTTTAAACTTAACTAGTCTTAAACCCGTGCAATTGCACGGGTATGTTATTTCAAATTTTGTTATAAGATATAAATATTTAAGATTAGTGAAAATTACGCACTGGGCTAATTGGCCGAGTGGTTATTTTAATATGATTTGTCCTCTTGTTAGCTAAATTTTAATTTTTTTTATCTTGTTATTCGTACAAAAAAGGCGACTTATATATCAAGCAAAAATTATTCAGATGAAAATTAAAATAACTTAAATTAGTAAAAAGTGCACTGGTCTTAATAGTTGCAGACCTATGCAAATCGTTAAACATGTTTTCCATTTTGTGAAACTTGGGTGTGTTTGAAGAACCCGTGCTATTACCCAATGAAAATTTGAATGTTTAAAATGAATTTAACCCGTCGTATAAAATGGAGCCCTTTATAAATTTCATTTCCGAGTATAGTCATGTTACCTTGTTCTAATTGATTATTCTGTGCATAATAAAAAGGTAAACCACATCATTTACTTTATATTATATATAAATAACTCATTTAATATATAGCGAAAACTCTTACAAAATAATGTTATACAAAATGATAGGTAACATTTCTACATTATTAACAATTAGATAATGTGTCATTTAAGCGTAATACATTGAAGCTAGATCTATCAAAATATGACCTGAGTTGTAAATTCGACTCGAATTGACCCGTTTTTCTCGAGTCGTGACTTGGAAGTCTTGATTGGTGACCCGTTTAACCCAACCTCAAAACGACCTACTAATTTTGGATTGAAATCTAAGTTAACCCGTTTAACCCGATATGTTAAAGATTTGTTTGTACAAACCTAATCTTAAACTAATACTCTCGTTTTGTGCCTTTGTGGAATAATTGGCCCAACTTAACTAAACTTAACACTTACCCTTTCCTATTGCTAAACTTAAAACTTCCCCCTTTCCTAGACTTTAAAACCCTCTTCCGCTCTTCAGCATCTTTTATATGATGATGAGTTTAAGACTTTACCTCAAAACTTGTCGTTCCCTATTTTACCCTATTTCATTCTACCATGTCCTCCCTCCACCTTCCCCAATCTCTGCACATTCACATCTCCTTCGTCCTCGGTCTTCCATCCCAACACATGTCATTCCCCCAATTTTATTTTAGACTTAAATTCATTTCACCCTACACCCTACTCTTATAAGTTCAGATCTGACGAATCCGGCGAAAAAACATGAATTTTCGAAGGTTCAATAATTTTATATTCTTTTAGCAGATTATTTCAGATTTTTTCCGATTTAACTAATTTTAACAATTGATTTTTTTTTCTTGACTCCAAAATGCTTAAATACAACCGAGTTGTATTTATCATTTTAATACTTAAAATCGCATTTCTTAGCCCCTTTTTGTCATACACTACTGAACTTTTTTTTTGTGATAATAATAAATTGATGTTGCAAATTATTCTAAATTGTAATTTATAGTGAAAAAAAAATATGATAAACAGATTGTTGTACTCGAGTATAAAAAAACTGAATCGGCAAAAAATGATGATAGTGGAACGTGGGATATTGTGTGGGCCATCAATTTATCTATCTATTTAAAAAATTAAAATAATGAACTTTCAACCACAGAGCGACACCTCAGCTCTGTGGTTGTTCTTTTAATAAAGAGGATTTATTAGAATTTTTCTAAATAGAATTTAGACCATTTTCTTTCTGCTTTAATTTTAACTAATTTCAGTTTAGTTCAGTTCAATTCATTTCAAGTTCGTTCAGTTATACTCATCTAAGTTAAGCTAATATATATACGTTTTATGTAATTAACTCTTAATTCAACTTCATTCAGTTTATTTAATTAAGCTGAACTCTATTCAATTCAATTTAACTCATTTTTATACTTTTCAACCGAAAGTAGTATGCTTTTATAAGAGCTAATGTACCGATTAATAAACTATTTAATTTATAAAAAATTAAAGCGAAACTTTTTAACATTTTAAATGACGCATGTCAATGTCTACCCAACGGACTTATCAATTCATTTGAATCCATAACTAAGGATAAAGATGAATAAACTTTTGGAAACGAATTAAAATAAATAAAATACAAGTGATAGAAGTAAAATCGGATATGATGAATAGCATACGGTCTCGTCCCTCCACATCGCACACATTGCCACTAAGAGCACTCCTAACAATATTCATTTACGTACGATGACTCAATCACCTTAACACGTGCCCTCATTATAATCCAACACGTGTCACAACAAACAACACGTGTCACCACCCCACAAACCCGACAACCTTATATAAACCGAACAAAACACCTCTTCAGTCTTCACTTACTACAAACTCAAACCAACAAAAAAAAAACAACTCTTTCAAAGCAAAACCCTAACAACTCTTAAGAGACCAAGATGGAGACCGCAAAGCAAAAGGCCGCCGATGCCGCCGCCACGGCCAAGGCGGGAATGGAGAAAACAAAGGCCGCGGTTGGAGAGAAGGTAGATAAGATGAAGGCAGGTGACCAGTTCGATAAGGATACGGCCACCTTAAGGAAGGAGGAGCGTCAGGAAGACGCCGAGTTGCGAAAGCAGCAAGCTCATGCTCATAATGAAGCTCAGAAAGCGGCTAATACTACTACTACTACTCGTACCGGTTATACTAATACCGGTTCTACTTTCTAAATTTGGTTATTTTGTGTCTCATAGTTATATTAGTTATATTATTGCTTGTTATTAGTGGTAATATAGCTATTTGTACTTGTATTTTCTTTTTTATTTTACAAGTATGTCGTGTGGTGTGACCGTGTGAGTCTGTTATGATCGATCTACCGGGTTTTCGGTAGATTTTATGGTTTGTAAACTTAAATAAAATTTCCTTTTCATGTTAACATATCACTCCCTTCGTTCCAATCATTTATTTTCGTTCAAATTCTTATTTCAGACATGCGGAAAATTAACTTGTCCGTAAGGTTTGGCACTTGTTCACAGTGGCCATTTAGGGGCTAACAGGGGCCTCGCTCGCAGCTGGAAAAGGAAAATCCCGCAAATTTTAGTTAAAATTTTTAATTTTTTCCGAGTTTGTCTTATATTCTTACTTGTTCGACTCCTTTGAAAGTTTTTGCCCCTTCGTTTATTTGCAGGTTTATTAATGGAAATTAATGGCGATAGTTTTCTTCAAATGGATCGTATTTATCGAACATGGAAGAAAAAATAAAACGCTTTAAATTCAGTCACAAAACTTTGTCAGACAAATAGACTAGCCATTCGCACTTCATTTAACTTGTAGTTCATCTAAAGAAGATTGATCTACAAGAAAATTGTCAATTTTCTAAATTCGTAGACACGATCAAGTCACTTAAATCAAGTCGTCTTTCTCTAAATTGTACTCCCTTCATTTCAGTCATTTGTTTAACTTTAGCCATCTCATTTATTTGCCTATTGATAAGATTATCAAAGGTAAACAAATGATTATTGACAAATTTTTAATTACGACTTGTGAAAGTACTACGTGAAATTAACTAAAAATAAGATTATAAATCTAACATTGTACAACTAACTTTGTATTTTTGCTGATGAGCTTTTCCAAAAAAAAAAAAAAAAAAAATTAGGTTTAAGTGGATAAACGCATAAATTTTACAATATGGCCACTGTATTATTTAAAACAAAAATCGTAAATTTTATTACAAAGCTCGAATTCTACACAATCAGTTGTACTATAATTAGTTGTATAGTCGTGGAAATTAACTCGTGTTATGGTAAGTGACAAATTTCAAAATGTCAAATTAATTAAATAAGTTAATTGAAATGGCCTCCCATGAGATTTTGGGCCGGGAAGTGCTGAACTTCAACGAGATTTGCATTTCTAGAAGAAGAGAGGATAACTATTGGGCCAGGAAAAAAAGTAGAGAACTAACCAGATTTGCATCAAATTCCATGCGGATATTGGGAATTGTAGAAATTGTTTATGAGTTTTTCTAACACGTACCTTAAGGACACACTTTATGAATCTAAATATAGAAAGAATCAAAGGAATATTTCACTAAATATGGAATAAATGAGTTGATTCTTACATTTCTCATGATATATTCCTTTAATTCTTTCTATATTTAGACTTTTATGGGCACACGTTAGAAAAACCCATTATTTATTATTGTGACATCTTACAACATTTTTAAATAATATTAAAAGGCAAAATGGGTGTGAGATTCACAAATACATTTTTGTTACAAATAATATATATTCAGATCAACATATTAGTGACTTCATATTATTAATATTTAACTAGAGTATATCGTCTAAATAAAATAATTTCTCTTTTTTTTTTTGTGTGTATCGGGAATCACGATCAGACTTGAACTCAAATCATCAGACCACTTCTCACGAAATTACCAACAAAGCTAGTTGACATCTCAAATAACTGTAGTTACGTGACTAGCTTGCTATCAAATTATTTTCGAAATTCGACCACTCATGTCTCATACTTCTAAAAAATAACGACTAAGAGTTTAATCCGAAAAAAATGAAGAATAACACAAATTATTATTTAAGACAAATATATTTTTAACCGTCCAAGGAGAGATGAAAGGGGTGTGAATGAAAACCGTTTTGGACACCAACCTAGTGAAAAAGAGAGAGCAGCGTGAGCTACGACAGTGGACACTTGGGTCATGATCGAGTTAACCGCAGGGCAGCATGTGGGTCATTCTTGTCCTCGCAAATGTAGTTTATCCATATTAAATCCTCTCTTTAATTGGAAATACGTGCGCCAACAAGAAGAGGAGCACTTGCACAGTTGCGTGGTTAAAGCCGTAAGTCAAGTCAAGCTTATCATCGTGAATTTTTTTTATTTTCAAATAATGTTTTAAAAAGAAAAATATATTTAGTTATGTTATTTTTCACAAATTATCACTTTTGATGGACACTATCCGACACAACTGAGTGACGGATCATTTTCCTCTCACACAAATGCAAGTGGGAGGGTAAGTGGGGCGAAAATGGAGCGCCTCACTTGCATTTGTGTGAGATGCAGGTGACCGTCACTCACTTGTAACGCATAGTGTCCGTCACAAGTGAGACTAGCTGGTTATTTTTTTTCTCCAAGTTTTGGCTTAGAATTACTAAATCACTCAAAAGCTTGGAAAAAAGTTAGTCATGTTACCATTGGTGTGGCATGGAGGGAGTACTTTTTAAATAACACAAATTCTTATTTCAGACCGCCATATCCGTCTGAAATGCTCAGACGGATACCATTTCCTCTCACAAAAAACCCATTTAGGGTGTGGCTGGGAAAACACATAGGGTGTCCCACCACCCATGGCTTCTCACTTGTGAGAGGTCTTATTGCGATCTGAAATAAGGCGGTCTGAAGCAAGACGGACTGTTTAAATAAAGAGGCTTGGAAAAAAAATAGAATGAAGTCATTTAATAATTCAACGACTTTACTTTGTAAAGAAAATGATATGGTGACATATGAGTTCTTTAGCTGCTTTGCTATAGTTCACTTCTTTTTTTTCAGTTTTTTTTCTAGAGTTGTTAATCAATTTAACAGTTTAACGCCTTGCCCAGATTCGTACAAATTTGATCTACATAAATTCATTCTTTGCTGTTAATTATCTACTTTTGTAAAAAAAAAAAAAAAAAAAAAAAAAAAAAAAAAATTCGAAAAAATATCAATCACTCATCATCTTTTGACATCAAATCACTTGACTACTTCAATTCCGTCATTGTATTTGTCAAATGCTAATAGAACATTCTTAATTTATATATTTCGGTTTCTTTTTCCATTGCGTTTAAGACAAATATATTATATTAAAACTTAACATAAAGAAAAATAAAAACATACATTGTAATAAGTATTTACTAGTTTTCTTGCCCGTGCGTTGCACGGATATTAAAATAATGTGTGATAAATTTTACAATAAAATGTAATATAGACATATAGTACATCGTTCATGTCTAAGATTTTATGTATGCTGCTTGACCAACAAATAATTACAACATAATATTGACATAAGAATAAAAGAGTGTGATTAATAAAATACTTTTTTTTTAGGAAAATAAAACCAATATGAAGTTTATATATATGATACTTAGACTGATAGTTTTTAGAATTTGTTCATTAATACCTGTTTGTTTTTCAATTGGTTAAGGAAAATAATAATATCTACTTTGCATAATCAACTCAATGATGCAACAAATCTCCTTCTTTAGAATAACAACCATAATTTAATCATTGTTGGGTCAAATGGTAGTTACGTAAAAACATTTATAGGTAGTTAAATGTTATATCTCCCGGTCAAACTATAGACGTACCTTTGAATGTGAACCAAATTCCAACGCAATACTACATGGCTGGGACTGCTTATGACACCCCCTATAACAATAGTCTTGGCCCCATCTTCTCATTTGAAACAAAATCCTTCACGCAGACCCCTATTTTTCTTCCCTATTCACACACATGATCTAAAACAATCTCATCCCTTAAAAGATCGATACTTGTCTTAGAAACTTCTCTCAAATTTATCCAACCAAGTGAAAAACTAAACCCGTACTTCTAGAAAAATCCATAATCCAATGGAAACTAACCATTGCTCTCGACAATGTTGTTAGAATTAAGATTTTACTTTAATTTGGATTGATGGGGTCAAGATTAAGTTTATTAGTATGATCTTTTGAGGTTTCTTGTTATTATTCATGTTACCTATATGTTAGAATGCAAGCGATATTTTGCTGATAAATAACCTTATTTATTATCACTATCCTCGTTAAACTCATTACCCTCCACAAATGCACCCTCCCTCCACCCCATTAATTTACCCGCGAAATAAAACATCAGCCACTGTGATTAGTTCTTACTACTTAAACAACCTCCAATCCACTACTACTATCAGTACCTTTCTGCCACGTTTTACATCTACGAAGTCATAAATCACATTCACCTCCATGAAACACCAATCTTTACTCCAAATGATATGGATCCTCGTCTCCCTTATCTAAGACAATTTATTTCTCTTTCAACAAAGAAAAGTTTAAGAAGCAATCTTCCCTCTTATCTCTCCCCATTTCCTTTCCTAATCTTTTTCTCGTCCCCTCCTCTACCTCTATTCCTAATACTCAAACAAAGTTTTTGTGTACTATGTTTATAAATTGAATAAGTTTGAATATTATATATATACACGAACTTTGATATTTATTTCATTTTGCATAAATAAATCTTACTACCTCCATCTCAATTTTATTGTACGTCCTTTTTTCTTCAAATTTTATTATCTCATAATTATTATCCCTTTTCTAGATCTAGTAAGGAAAAATTTTAGTCAACCAACTCGTCGCAATCAACCTCATTCCCAATCAAAACAACCTTTAGCCTACTACTTAATCCCTTCGATTCACACATAAAACGGTCTAAAATGCAAAACTTTCATCTCTCTCTTGAAAAGTTCATCTAACTAACATAAAACTAACCGCTACTTTCTGAACTTCATCATTTTTACATCCCGTAAAGATTAAGTTGAACATGACAAAAAAAAATGCAGAAACTTAGGTTTGTTTGATAACGAGTTAACGACAGAGTGAACATTTTTTTTTTAGCATTTTGAGAGTTTTTACAATTTAAATAACAAATGTACTATTTTGAGTGTTGATCATCGACATATTGAAATAGTAGATTGTGGTGTAATTTACTGTTTTACATTATGACCTTTAATTAGTACTCCCTCATATTCGGGGTTTTCTTCCCCTTTGATGTGGGCACAAGATTTTAGGAGATGATTAAAGAATGAATAAAGGAAGATGGTGGAGTTTGTGAATTGGAGAGAGGAATGAATAATTAGGAATTAAATGAGGAATTGTGAGTTAGGTGGGGTTTGGTGATAGGAGAGAGAGATGAATAAAAATAAGAGTAAAAGTTGGGTGGGGTTTGGTAATAGAAGAGAGGGATGAATACAATAAGAGTAAAAGTTTCCAAAATAAGAAAGGGGAAGAAAACCTGAATAATCCGTTTAAGGAAATAGGGAAGAAAATAGTGAATACTCCCTCCATTTAACTCCACTTTGCATGTTTCTATTTTGCACACTATTCACAAGCGGACATTCAACTTCAATTTTCTCTCGATACATAAGTTAAAATATATTCATGTATGATCTTATTTGATTCGTCTTTAAGAGTACATTAAAAATATCTAACTTTTATAATTTTTGCAAATACGTAGCTAAAGATATTTATTGTGTAAAAGTTGCGATGGCAAACGTGATAAAACAAACATGTAAAGTGGAGTTGAATGGAGGGAGTAAGAGGGAGTATATTATAAGAAAATAAAAATTGAGTTTTTTTTAATCTCTCAGGAAATTAAAGATGAAACTTTTCTTTATCATATTTATAATTAATATTCTTCACTTAAAATATATAAATTTAAGCAAGTTCAAATAAGTTAGCTAAAAGTTATAAATCACAAATTGTACGAAGCAGTATAATTATTTTTTTATTAATATGAAATAAATTTCATAAATTTCATGAGAATATTAATGCGGTAGAGAACTATAGAAGAGTTGACAAGTACGTGACCCCCTTTTAGGTTTAAATTTTTTCATTTATTTTTATATTTTTGCCTAAAGGTGGTTAAAGCATCGTATTATGCATGACGAATATGTCTCACCCTTCCCCAATTCGCATCTCTCCCTAAATTATAGTGATGATGTGGTCAATTTACACAAAAAAATAATAATTTATAGCATCAACAATAATTAGTTTGCTCTATATAATTGAATAGTACCGTTTTTTATGCATGCAAATTTGTCAGAAAAAAAGCTTGAGAGAGACGGTCTTCACTATGTTAGAGAAAAACTACTCTTACCCTTTTATGTGTTTATCATGACTTTTTTTTAATGTTGGTCGTTGTTTGAATTGAATCTTAACCTTATACATATTTCTATAATAAGTGTATCTAATTTACCTTCAAGCATCATTCAAATCTATTTTATTACTCGTGGTACCATTTTTACATTAAATTATAAAACAATCGCACAATAAAGTTTTTCAAAACATTTACTCATTTGTCATAATATGATATTTCGATTCGCATATTAGTAGCAACTTTCTTTATCTTTTAATACTCCTTGAAAAATAGATACAGTATCAAACTTTGTACTTATCAATTATTTGTGAATATCTTATTTAAATTTTGATTAATATACTTTTATATAACGACAAATAAATGTAAACAATATAATAATAAATTATCAATAGAAGTTGAAGTGTATTGTGAGGGAAATAACTTTAAAATTAGTAGGAGAAATACATATGACATTTGAAAAATAAACTTCGTATTGTGTATAATTAAATATGACATTAGCAATAACAAAAGACGTAGGGGTATATTTCAACGTTCATTTTACTCTTTACATGAGTAAATTCCATGTAGTACGTATTATGCATGCACATTTGTCACAACCCGGTTCGGCCTAGGGCCTTTTAGCCTCATAGTACCTCATTTTTTTAATCGGAAGTTGTCATAAAATTGGATATTATAAATATAGCAAATGTTTTTTTCTTTCTAATTTAATAAAAAGTGAACAAATACTAATGAATAATTTTTTAGTATTAATAAATTATAGATAATTAACTTATTTCCTGTTTCTAATAATAAAATTGTAAAATAATTAATTAATTCTCATTTTTAATAGAAAAATCATATTTCTAATTATAATAAAAAAATATTAAATAATTATTATCTCCTAATTCTAATAGTATAAATAGAGGGAAAAAAAAGCCTTAATAAATTGTTAATTTATTTCCTATTTCTAATAGGAAAATTGTAAAATAATTAATTAATTCTCATTTCTAATAGGAAAATTATATTCCTAATTATAATAGAAAAATTGTAAATAATTATTTATCTCCTAATTCTAATGCTAATAGTAATATAAGAAAAAAAAGCCTCCTTTAGTTATATATATTGATGATTGATTGTTTATTATGAGTATAAAATGAAAAAAAAAAAAGTATAGAAAGTAATTTTGATCATGCTCAATATTTTTACAGAAATTAGATGTAAAAACAAAAATGTAAAAATATATTTCATTGTTTATTTTTGTCGATGCAAACAAAGATTTTATTTTCCACTAATCCTAGCCTACTTTAAACATCCGAAAAAACAGCTTAATCATCGGCTTTTACGTCAAAACATCATTCTCCAAGTCCATAGCCTTTTCAATTAATTGATTTTTCTCACAAACTTGTAATAATTTTTCTCAAAAACATAAAAAAACCAAAGATGCAGACGGGTAAGAAAGCCGTGGAATCAGTGAAGGAAACGGCCACCAACATTGCGGCTTCCGCGAAGTCCGGGATGGCGAAAACAAAGGCGACCGTGCAAGAGAAGGTCGAGAAGATGTATGCTATTGACGACTTTGAAAAGGTCTTAGCAACCCAGTGTAAGGAGGACCGTATAGCTGAGGCTGAGCACCGCAAGCAAGAGACACGACTCGCTGCTGCTGCTACTAGAACTGCCAATATCTCCGAAGACTCGAGGACCGGTGGACCTAATAATAAATTGTAGGCCCACCAAACGTCGGATATACCGTCATGGGGGTGACCGGCGACTGCTAAGTCCACCACGGCTATATTCTCTGAATGTTTGTTCAATAGTAATAAACAGAGCATGTTATATACCAATAGATTTTCAATTTGCGATTTTTTGTAAGCAAATACGAGTATAAACATTATTATCGAGATTAATAAGATGTTAGACGAATATTGAATGAACACTGGCGTTTTATTTTTGTTTTATTTTTAAATCGTGACTCGTAAGTAAAATTAGGAGTATTACACACGATGCTTCTAACTCGAGACTTCACGAGACCGGTGAATCGGTGATACAGTAATACTGATTTCAAAAAAAAAAAAAAAAAAAAAAAAAAAAAAAAAAAAAAAAAACTTTCTGGATGAAGATTTCAAATTCCGAAACCAGATTTTTAACGAGGTTTTTCCCCTAGTTTGGTCGGAACAGGGGACGAACCCTAAGATCAAACCAGTATACATTAGCTCTGGTGCGGGTTGGTCTGGACCCGGTGACCGGTCCAGTTCAATCTGGACCGCTATTTGAATACCTTGAGCTGCCAGAGTCATTTACAAAGTGTATGGCTCTGGGATGAAATTGTCGGAAATGAGAGAACCGCTACACTGCAGAGAAATATCGCCCATACAGCCATACTCAATAAGACAAGTGCGCAAACTCCAGATTACAGGTATAATTTAGAGAAGCAATGAGTCAATTCATTAGTAACCCTAGAAATAAAGCTTACGAGACAAACGCATCAAATATAACCACATAAATCTAACTACGAGTATCAGACTGGGATAAAAACAAAAGAACGACAAACGAAACCCTAGAGTAAACAAGCAAAAGAACAAACATCTAGATTCAACTTAGTCATGCCAACACCTCGGCAACATTTCCCCATTTACTGCAAAGTCGAGAATCAAGATCAAGCTTCACAAGCCAACTAAACAATACCATGGGGACTCAAACCCAGCTACAAAAATTGTAATTAGACACTCACACTGCAGACTTGCGAAGCTCAGCTTCCCCATGAGCAAAGTGGCATTTGTCCCCAAAAGTGCATGTCCCCTTTGTAAAATTCTCGCAAATCTTCGTTTTGAAGTTATTTGATTGCGGGCCATATGCTGGAGTTGGACCCCCACGGCCTTGACCGTGACCCTGACCATGACCGTGACTGTGACCCTGACCTTTGCCTTGACCTCCAGATCCCACGCTAGCCACGAGATCCCGAACCATGGCAGTAGCCATCTTGATCTGATCAAATGACCCTTGGAGTTCAATGTTCTTCAAGTTAGGATTAGACTCGTGATCCCTTATGGAAAGCTTGACACCCGTTTGGCGGCTAATCTGTTTTGAGTTCACACCACTCTTTCCGATGATTGGTCCCACCATAGCGGAGTCGACCCCGATCTTAACAGTTGCGCTTTCACTTTCCCCGAATCCAGTAGCAAGACCTCCTCTAGAGGGAGGTGGGTAGCGACCTTGCATTGGTGGACCCATAGCATAACGGTCTTCGAAAGATGGAGCAACTGGCTTGTTTAATTCCCATTCACCATGGGCATAATGGCATTTGTCCCCAAACTTGCAGCCTTCGGCACTGCTAAATCTCTTACACATGCGGGTTTTGACAGTGGGAGAAGGGCCATTTGGTGCCTGAGGTGGTGGACCAACATTTGACATTGAAGGTAGGTTCATCATTTGTGCAACAGCATTGTAGCCACCTGGAACATGGTGGAGGAAGTGACAGCTCTCTCCAAATGGACATCCAGAAGTGCTGCAAAACCACAACAAAGTAAAAGAAGCCAAATGAAACAAAGCTAATTTCATGAAACCTACAAATTTACAATTATCTTATGAGTACAAGGTATCCTACAAGGCCTTTGTCCATACAGAAATTGTTAAATCACCCAAGTTACGTAAACTCGCCTTACACAAGCACTCCCGCTGATTCAATACAAGCCCCAACTTAACTTAGTATGTGTCGAGAACAAGGTCAAATGGGCCTAGTTCATTGAAATGGAGGGAAAGTTTTTTAGGTGGGGGGTAGACTATTTGTTCCGGAAGCTTAATCTTATCACTACACAGAGACTGCAAAAGTATCAAATACTGTAAGCATACAGTTTGAATTACAACACTGATAAGCCTGACTCATAACCAAAAGCAAAAGTATCAATGCCCACTAGGGCTCGCCTATTAACTCCCCAATTTTACACCTTTGAAAACTTACGAGAGCATTTACCCTTTCAACTAGGCTGGGCTGAAACAACCGACCTAATAAGCCTGACTCATAACCAAAAGCAAACCAAAAATATACAACCCTATCATCATCTGAAACCCAAGTTAACCGAAACTAACTCGACCTAAAACCGAACTTGAAATAATCTCGCACTACGTGACTGGTACGCGAAAATGACTAGACAGGGAGCAACTTGTACCTTAAGTGATCACATACAAGCCCGTCAAGAACATACCCAAAACTTGAAAAAAAAAACGTGAGCCAACCTATTAAACATATGGAATCCAACGGAAAGGAACCGACCAGATATAAAAGACCCGTTTAACTCCACTAATCACTATTCAGATAAACTTGAAAGCAAAAACTGTCTCTTTGGCAAACAAAAATTGATGACAGAACAATACCTTACAGTCTTACACGGTATACCTAGTAGATGCATCATTCATAGGTCAAAGCAGCGTATACACATTAGAAGGTAAGGCAAGTGTAATATCATTTTAGCAAATGAATCCATACCAAACCAAAAAAAACTTTCCAAATGAGTCCACAAAAGCGGTACTTCATAGTGCTTATTGCGGATCTCAAATTTTCTTGTTTATATTTCCCATGTGCCAATTGAAATAAACATTAACCAACTTAAATCACCCTCTCAATACTTTTCATCCCCCAAAAATAGGGAATCATTTTCATGAATATCTCCAAAGTTCACTCACTAAAGATAAAAGGATGAGATTTATCAACACATCCTCTCTATAGACAATAAACTCTGCCAAATTATCTTAATCCACAACCAAGAGCAAATGTTTTGTTCTCAACTCTCAATTATGTGCAAGCACACAATTCAATTCCATGCTCATTATTTTGCGAGTATTGCCATTCCACGGTATTAATGATTCACTCCAATTGATCTAATTACAATTTACAATTTAAGCAAGATTGAGATACAAATTTAATATTATTAGACATTTAGATAGATGAAGATTTTAACCTGAAGAATTTGGTGCAAGGCTTTGATTTGCTTCCTATACCACTTGAATCCATTTCTGTTACAAAACATTAGTTATTTTATTTGAGTTAGACATCCTCATTTGCTTGCTTTGAATAAGTCAAAAATCATCGAAGGCTTAAGTGAAGTTATGTTGCATATGGCTTAATATATTAAATCATTTACTTCAACATAAAATGATAGATATCACAAAGTGGACACCGATAACATTATTAACATGCCAATAAGAGGCTTATAATGACTTCAACATCATTAGTATAAAGACTGTAGAATGTTTATGATTTGCACTTTGTTGTTTGATTCCCGACAATAGAGTAGTGCTTTATTATATTACCGTTAACTTGGAAACAGTTGGTGTGTTTAACACTTGGTCATTGAGGATTTAAAACTTTGCTCATTATGATATGTATATATTAATAATAGCAACCAAGCATATGATTTACCTTTGATTATGTTATTGGTGCAGAGTTAAGAACTTGAATTAGAATTTACATTAGAACAGCAAAAGCACAAAAGAACATGTATGAAAATATGTACGCGCACAAACACATATATGTACTAATGTACTCACTAACATTCACTTAACCCTTCCACAATACAAAAAGATCGCCAAAAAATAGTTCTTGTCCGAGACAGATACAGACAATTTACTCATGTAGCACCACTGGCGTGTAACAGTATGAATCATCATCTTCTGTTCTACAATTTACAACACCACCACCGAACAGAAACAGAACACAGACAGACGCACAGAGACACGCTCAACGCTTCTAACAGAGTAACAGCACCCCAAACCACATAAGCAGTATTCATGCTCACGAATTACAAAAACAAGTCGATCAACAGTCAACACTTCCAAAACTGGTGCACAGAAAACTAGCACTAATACAAACCCATCAAAACAAGATTACAAGCAAAATTCATAATACTCATGCTTGCATACATATGAACAGTAGAAAATAAATTGTTCTCCCTAAAATACAGCATTCTAGTACTAGGCAACTAAACACGATAATCCTCTAAATTGTTCCCCAAAAAATTCAAACCCCCAAATTTTGAAAAGAACAGTCTTTCCAGTCTCATCTAGGCAACTGAACATTATACTACTCCAAAGGGTATGGTTGCATACATATGAACAGTTGATGAGCATTGACCGTGCAGGCAGGCTCCCCACCCCTCAATCCTCAAATGATCAAACCCAACCCTTTATTTCCTTTGCCCCGAATCTTCAAACACAACCCCATAATTATTTTGTTCTGAGGCTTTAAACCCGACCCTCCAATTATTTCGTAAAAACATTCAAACCTGACCCTCTAATTATTTCGTCCAGCATTCAAACCCGACCCCCTAATTATTCCTTCCAAGCATTCAAACCTGACGCCCTAATTATTCATGTTCAAACCCGAACCCCTAATTGTTTTCTCAACTCCTGTCGCCTCCCTAATATTCTATCAAGGGTTCAAACCCGACCGCGTAATTATATCTCAAAGATGAACTCCTCGGATCTTGAAATAACATCGTATATAATTACAAAAACCAAAGCTAAACAAAGGAAGTGTATTGAATCGAATTCATGCAATTTAATACTACATACAATTATACAAGTATATAAGTTCAGATCTACAACAGAATCACAAAATTACTTCGAACCAAAATACACAATACACAAATTATAACAGTATTAATTAATTAATACACATAATTAGCATTTATTAACTACAAACAAAAAAAACGAAACAAAAATCGAAAAAGAATAATAATTGGAAAGAAAGAAAGAAAGAAAGAACGAACCTTGCTTGTGCTTCTTGAATCCGCCATTAGAGTTGTGAGGACCAGAATCTTGTCTTCTTTTACGAGTATCCATAGAGTTGAAAAATTAGGTGAATTGAGTTAGAAAATCGAGAAACCCTAGAAAAGAGGGAAAAATTGAAGGGAAGGGAAGAGAACAGGAGAGGGTTTAGAAAAAAGAGATAAAATTGGTGAATGATGAGTGTGACTTGTGCGGTTCTTGGGCTTTTGTTTTGTTTGGTTTCTTCAGTTTTTAAGTCGGTTATTGGTTTAGTGCTCGACTCATGGATCTCATGAGAAAGTTCGAGTTTAAGGAAAGATTTGATACATAATCCAAATTGTGGAAAAAAAAAAAGGAATAAATAAATATTTACCTGTCTGGTTAATAATTATCTGTAGTTTTTGGTAAAAGAATTGAATGTGCGACTTTGTAAATTTGGACTATATAAATAAACAGTAGGTCTTATGAGAGACCGTCTCTTACTAATTTAGTGGGAGACATAATAGGGAAAAAAGAAATTCAGTAAATCCCTCACTCCATTATATGAGAGGTCTTTCAATAACGCTATTGAGAGATCGTCTCTCCGGAGTTTTTGTGATAAACTATAAAATATAAAATTTTCGACCTGCATATGAAGTTACCCACAATTTTGAAAAAGATGAGAGTATTTAGGTGAAGTGCAATAGAAATCATATCAATGATAAAAACAATTGTTATCCACTTTTTCTTTTCTACCTTCTTTTTTAATAACCGGTTAAAATAGAAGGAGTATATTTGGCCTCATTCACTTGTCATCCGACCTCACACTCGATATATATTAACTTAATCGCTTTTGAGAGAGTTGATGGAGAAGGTGGGAGGGAGAAGGTATATAGCATTCCTTTAAAAACAATTAACTACTACGGTACTACCCCATCTCTCATAACTAATAGTTTATATTTGTTTTATTTTGTGAGAGAAAATAAAGTAAATATAAACTATTCACTAGGACGAAGTGAGTACTCCATATGGATAAAAACTCCGAAATGAAATAAATAAGTAAAGATGAAAGGATTAGTTTATTATTTTGGATATTACAAAATGAAAATTAAGTTATGAAAATTTAGGTGTGTGTCTCTGACGCCAACATCTTGCGTTTATCCAATGGTTGCTCGTATTAGTTTTATAGTGATCGGTGGCTAACTCCTCTATCGTGGGTTGGTGTATGCCTCTCTTTAACCCAATGTCGGACTTTAACACAGTTTTCTGATAGGTGAATCGAGACATGGCTATAAATCTCTCACAACCAAACCAAGACTTAGGCCTCCCACATTCATACCCATGCATGAACGTAGAAGACCCGCCTCAAAACGCAAGTTCGTGCGTCAATCTCTCGCGTTTGGGCTTAGGTATGGACGTGGGAGATCTATATTCAACTCTTTGTTCAGATGTAATAGATCTACAATAAAACCCAAATAACTTTTTTTTTCTTGTGAATTCATTCTCATAATTGTTTGAGTTATTGTCATCATCGCCTAAATTTGTTGAAATGATTGGTTCATTATTTTATATTTCACGTACCTAATAAAATCTATCGGATTTATTATTATTTTTGTTAGTAAATTAATGTGAGGGACTGACAACGAAAAAATTAGGAATGTCATTTAACCGAGACGAGTGCGGAAGAAAGGCACCCCGTACCCACACTTGTCCCACCACCCATGGCCGGTGAATTAATATTCACTAGTATATTTTTTTTCGTAGTTACAACGTTTCTCTTGAACAGAAGTCTATAATATTTAAGAGCCTAAGTGCATTAGGGGGTGTTTGGTTCGCGCGTGGGTATGGGTTTGGAATCAGGAATCATACCCGGGTGGTATGGGTTTGGAACTTGATTCCTCATACCATGTGTTTGTTTCAATTTCGGGTGGAATGAGATCGAACTTCATCAAAGTTAAAAAAATCTAAAATACAACATTGAAAATAATTATTTTTGATACTAAAAAATCATGAAAATGAAGAGTTAATCAAATAAATGTAAAAAAAAATTATTTAACATGTTCCATTTAAGTTTTTTTCATGTTTTTTGGTTTTATTACTTGATACCCATGGGTATCAATCTCATACCCACCTCTCCCCTTGGGTATGAGAAACTCATACCTCATGGGTTTGAGGTATGGGTATGAAACCCCTATTTTTGCCAAACAAACACTTGATATGGGTTTGGCTCATTCCAAACCCATACCTCATACCTTTATGAGTTGAACCAAACACCCCCTTAGTGATTTTAATAACACCAAATATCATTCTTTTCAAATAAAGACTTCTAAAAAATAAAACTCAACTGTCTTCAAGAGGAAGAGTAAGGCGAGTACAAATAAGACGGAAATGGATAAAGCGGGTCCATGCAAGACGGGTGCAATTTGGTACTCGATACTCTCCCCACCATCCTTCGTGGATGAAACTTTTCGTGACCCCATCATCTCACCCAATCATCCCTCACACCGGCCTCAATTGGGTTAGGTGCAAGATAGTATCCACCTTACTTATCATCTTAATGACATTCTTAAATTAAATTGCCGGAAAATTTGACAACGCAATGTATAACCCGACCCTAAATTAAGACTAGTAGCCTCTAGCTAGGTAGCAGTGTCTGACTTTCTTCATTTATTTGCACACGTGTCCATCGTATTTGGACATATTCTGGATACACCTTCAAACGGAATTTAGTTGAATTTAAGGTGAATGGTATGTGGTGTTTTATGGTGGAGCTTTGTGAGAAAATGAGTTTAATTGGGGATGAATGATGATCTTTAGAGGAGGAATGAGATGCCGATAGAGGTTGTTTATAAGATAGGTTTAGGTGGAAAATGAGAATGAGTTATAGTCAATGCCAAGTTTTACATTCACTTATCTAAATTTAACATCAACTACGTTTACAAAAATAAAATCGTACCTATAACAATAAAATATATGTTTTTATTAAATACAAATAATGTGTCCCGTGTTCTAAATTTTATAAGATGTATCGCTTGTCGTTTAGTATCCCATATCTAGGGCTGCACATAAAGTAGACCGGACCGGTAAACCGGACCGACCCGGACCGACCGGTCCGGTCTGGACTGAATACAATTCGGGCCGGTCTCCGGGTCCATATAAATATTGTGATCGGTGTCCGGTCTGGTCCGGTCCAATAAAAAAAGGCACCTCAAATTACCTTTAAAAATAGAACCGGTCCGGTCCAAACTCGAAAAAAACGGGACCTAAGGGCTAAAGGGTTTCAATCCGGGTTCCCACCTAATCTATTCGGTCTCCGGATTTGGGATATGGGGTTGTCTGGTACGTGGGTCATTGCGGTCCAGTCCGGTTCTAAACCGGTGAACATCCTCTACCCATATCCAAATTCGTATCCGTTTTACTGCTACCTAAACCTCTACTCTATAGCCCAAGCTGCCCAACTATTTCTTTGGATCTGCTCGTAATCGTGGATTCCCTCTTAAAACCTCGATTTTAAAATTTAAATCCAAATAATCCAAAAACTCTCCGCTCCTCCATCTCACTATCTCTGCCCCACACTCTGTTACACCAGCCAAGATTCTTGCGGAATCTCCGGCCACTAAAATCCCTATTTAATTCATTTATTAATAATCATTATTTCATCATCAACCCTAATTTTAATTCAAATCCCCCAAATTACCCTCAAAAATTTTAAAAACAAAAAATACGAATCTCTTAAAACCGTCTCAACTTAAAACGATTTACCCTAATTTAAATTTAAATCCTCTCACCAGGCCACCATATATACTCCTCCACTCAAATAAACAAAACCCCCTAAATCTACAAACCACAATAAACCTACCCAATTTTTGAATCCGTCAGAAAAAAACCCCAAATCTTCCAAAATGAAAGCGTCACTAAAATTCAGAGAAGAACAAAAACCCTTATTCAAATCCAAAATACCAATTTCAATTCTAAGTTTACCTTTCCAATCTGGTATAACTGCTGGAAATTCAAAGGAATTATCTCTTTCAATTGCAACATTCTTCGATTCCGGCCCATCGTTTCGTGTTTCGTATCGTCCAAACGATGCGTTTAACCCGTTTTCGTTGACGATTAAGTCTGGAATCGGGCACTTTGGATCTCCATCGAAAGCGCCCATGACTATGTCTGCTGAATTCAATTTCTTAGGAAATAATAATGATAATACTAATTTTTATAATAATCCGAGGTTTATGATACATTTGAAGCCTAATTTTGGGGATTTTTGTGTTAAGAAATCACAATCGTCGGTGATTAGCGATTTTAAATCAGGGAAATACGTAAACGGCGTCGTTTATGAGGAGGATGATGGGGAGATTGTTGACAAGCCGAAAATGACGAGTTTACCCTTGAGGAAGACGGTGGAGAGTGCTGTTGCTGGGATTGAGGTAGGGGCAAAAACGTCATTACCAGTTCGGAACGGCGTCGTATTAGGGTTTAGGTGGGGGGTTAAGTTTCCAGCTGAAGGGTTGAAGAGTTGGTTTAGTGATCAAACAGGTGGGAATGGGATGTCGATGTCGTTTTCGCCACGTGGCGTGCCGTTACTGGTGTTGAATAAGATTGGGATTGAACATGTGGCAAAGACAGATAAGAAAGAAGTGGTTGTTGAGGGAGCGAATGTGGTGGCAACGCGTGGCAGTGGAAGTGAAAGTGCTGAGCTGGCGGAGGCGTGTTTTGGGATGAAAAGGGAGCTTGAATCGCTGCGGTTCGAGAATGTTGGATTGGGGAAGGCATTGGAGGAGTTGAAGGCGGAGTTTGGCCGTGGGAAAGGGGATGGTGTCGGTATGATTAAGGGTGAAGCGAGTAATTAAGAGCTAATTACTCTTGTTTCCTAAACATTATGTTTCGGTTTTTTGTCAGTAGCATTCGATGTGTATATAATGCTCTCTATGTAGTGGTAAAATTATGAATTTTGCTGTTTTGATATTAAGGAATCGCGTTAATGTGTTTATCAGTCTTCTTGTATTACGTTTATCGTTACTGAGGGCTTTCGTTGCATCACGGGAGCAAAATGCAATACAGTAGTTAAAACATTTCAGGAGCAAGCATTTGTGACTGCATAGACCAGACGGCCGTCTTAAGGCGAAAGCAGCTAAGAAGACTAATATCACATATACAAAGAGTCTTGTTGCACCATCACCAGCTGATAAAGCGTCAGTCGATTGTAGACATGAGCCTTGTTACCAGATATCGGCATCTGCTATGCAACTCAGCTTTGAGATTGCATCGAGTAGTGCCTTTTCATGTTCCTGCAATTTCAGATTAATAAATATAATTACTCGTACCAGTCAAACTGCAGAATGTTAAAAACAAAAAATTGCCTGTTCATGACCTATTGCAGAATGAAAAATGGCATACCTTCAATATTTTCGACGCTTTCTCGATCTCAAGACGATCTGGATTACTTGCAGAAACCACCTTTTCCACCTGGTTTTTATGAAACAAGCACCGGAGCAAAAGCAATGAAGCAGATTGCACATATAATCTTTAAGACATTTCATCTATAAACATTTAGTCTAGTTATGCCCGGGTCAAAAGAGATCTGTACCTGCTTAATTAATATGTCAGTGTGGAGTAGTTTGATATCATCTGGCATGTTTCTAACAATGTTCCGAGGCGCATTCTGCAAATTCATCCTTCTAGTATCTGGAACAGCACCAGTGAAGTTCTCTCCAGGGCTCACTCTACGAGATGATCCGTGCTCCTCATTAGCCCATCGTATGTTTGCAGAAGGAATCTAAGTTCACCAAAGTTTCCGTTTAATAAAACATAATATTGCATACAACCCATACGAGCTAACAATTCTCAATCGAAACGTAATAACAAAATGTTGACATGCCATCCCTCAGAAGTCCTACATTTCAGCAGATGGGTCTAAGTACATGCGATCCCTCAAAAGATATACAGCTTCATAGAAAGACGAGCAGAAACGATTTCTATTTCACATAAAACTTTATCGTAATCCACAAGAAGCCCAAAAATCTTGTTGCATTACCCAAGTGCCAAAACATGAGCATACGCCAACAACAACAACATCAGAGCCTTAATTCCAAAATGATTTGGGGTCGGCTGACATAAATCATCCTTTAGAACCGTCCATGGGTGAACCCATTTATCAGTCCCTAGTAAAGTTGCAGCAACTAACCATTTGAATTTAACGGGAAACATATCTAAAACAAAAGTATGAGTTTAGACATGACGCTCACCTCCATGATATTAACCCATTCTGAACACTGGTGTGGTGTATTCATACCATACACTAAAGCATGTCGTCCCTGAAAAAATATTGACAACATAGTAAGAATGGATGTTGACCCTGATTATACACCGAACCTAGGGCAGTGCAAACATACATCTGATGAATTGTAATTTGTAATAACAGCTTCATTGAAATGGTTGTCAGCAGACCACCTAATCAATACTTTCCGTCCTATCAACTGGTCACCACTGCCTGGTATAGGAGTTTCATGGCTAGCATGGCCCATGTGATTGTTATACGAGAACTGCATGAACATAATGCAGGAATAGTCCTCAAAATAATGAAATAGGTAATGAAGAAATGAAAGGAAGTTGTGCACCAACAATAGAACGATGACAACAATCTACTTTTACAATTAACATGTTATCCTGATGCGGTTTTGGTCTTAGCCTTCGCACAAGTGAGGATTTGTGCACAATAGGTCAAAGGTTCATATTCCCCCTCTCCCGTATCGTTATATTGGCATTGACTTCATTTCACACCAAAAAAAGACGAGAAAGATTAGTGACCTGTCTGGGATTTCGACCTTGGGATGCCACAGCTGGTGCTGTAGGTGCTGGATGTACATGTGCCACATGGGGAGGAA
Organism: Silene latifolia; assembly: GCF_048544455.1. NCBI lineage: Eukaryota > Viridiplantae > Streptophyta > Magnoliopsida > Caryophyllales > Caryophyllaceae > Silene > Silene latifolia. The sequence continues at coordinate 8,148,490 of NC_133527.1, read as the reverse complement.
GAGGCTGTGACATTCGTGGGGTATTGCGGGCAGCAGGAGGAGTTGGCCTGGGCACATCATTGAATGGATGTGATGCATTCCGCTGAGCTTCTGCCTGTCTCCATTCCCTGAATAAAGTACTCGTATAAAACAACACACTATGTCACAGAGAAAAACAAGACCACTTCAACTCTCCACAAAATCGAAGGACCAGTTCTACTGTAAACTAAAACAAAAATTTCCTGAGATGTGGAGAATTTGAAACATCACCTTGTTTTGTAATAAGCACTCAGGACAAGGCATTACCAGACAGAATTTACGATTTACTCTACCGAAATGTGAATATATGAACATGCTGAAACAATTCTTATTTCTCCATTTTCCTCGAACTTTGGATTTAAGACAGTTCTTATAGTAAAATGATGCGATGTTTTTTTGAGGAGTACAAATGAGTGGCACACTCGTTAACAAATCCCCTTTACATTTTTTTCGATGGCTACAAATCCGTCGACAGCCTGCAATTGAAATATGCTGCTATGATTGGCACCCTTTAACAGACAGAGACTTTTGCATATAAGGCCAAAAGGAGTGAAAATAAAATGAAAGGGAAAAAAATGAAGACATATACGCAAAAAGGCCAATAACAACACCTGCTATTCATCAGAAAAACATCATCATAGTTAAATATGTAAACCTTATTCTGCGGATGATATCATCATTATTAACTGTAGCAAGAAGCTCCCTGTGTTCATCATCTGATACTCTCAACTCTTTTCTGAGTTCTGTTATCAAACCTTCCTTTTCCTGAAGTAATTTTGATGATCAGTCAATCAAAACATAAAAAACAAAGATAACTCACAACTCACTGGAATCAAACAAACTATATACCCAAGATATGGCATCAGACTGAGCTTTTAACGCTCTCAGGACAGAACAATAAGCTTCCTTCTCAAGGTGATGAATCTGGTAATCCATATTTCTCTGCATTCTCAGATAGGGGACTCCTAGTAAGGAATTTACGTTTCCAGAGATTTGGGCTGCTTGTTGAATTTTAATCCTATCACGATGTGGATTAGAGAGTTTTCATGAGTATCTACGGTTTATTCCAATAACTAAGAACGATACGCTAAAAAAAGAAATAAAGCCACACATCCAAGGGACGGATGTGGTGGTGGTGGTGACATGACCACAAAGATAATTTTATAGTCACAAGCAATTTCCATTATAGGAAACTGCTTGCACAACACAATCCGATGCATCCTCAAGTAACCTCGAATGTAAACCTCATTTGAAATGAACATGCCCTATTTGGTTTTAAAATTATCAAGCACCATTAACACCGAATATTTCGAACATCAAAACACAAAAAAACAGCTCACTACTGCAAACCGTTATTCCTACTGTCTTAACCTAAAACGCACACCTGAGGCATGCCTAGGTGCCAGCGAAAACAGTCCAATGCGCTAGAGATGCACTTTCTACATAAAGCGCACTATTATGCAATCACTAGTCCTATGACTCCTAGCTACCACAACATTTTTTTTAATTCTATCCTTCCCTTTCCTCCCACTATTACTATATTCTACTCCCTTCGCTTTTTTATACTCCCATAGTCCCGATCATTTGTTTATCTTCTTTATTCTTTATGAGAGGTATTTTAATCAAAGGTAAACAAATGAATGAGACGAAGGGAATATGACGTTTTCGATTTTCAACATGTTGGTTTGACTTTCAATTTAACAAAAAAGACACTTTGTGAAAAGTCGGGAATCTTAATTCTTATATCATTAAATTCGTACCAAAAAAAACGCTTTCATTCTAAGATAACATAACATAATATCTACTTAAACATTTAGAAAGACATTATAAATTCATAGCACTTCTTTTCCCCTATCGAAAATCCGAAAACAGGCATCATTGCACAGAAATCTCATTTTACCAAATACAAATTTGTTCTCAAAAACAATGTGCCTCACGTACACGCCTTACGCCTCTACCTCACATCCCACCTCGCTTCACGCCTTTCGACATAAACTCAACTTCAAATACCGTGACAAAGTTCATTTAACAACTAATTGCAACATTGCCCAACTTTCTGAATTCGGAATTCAGAATTCTACTCTAATCATGCATACTAATATCCCCAAATTTCTTGGAATAAATACACTCAATCAAATCATACAAAATTAATGTAAGTTCAAGAAAGTAAGTTCAAATTCAATAACGCATTAAAATTCAGCAATTTAGGGTTACAAAATTTCAGCAGTTTGTTCCTAAATTACTCAATTACCGAAATTGGGAAACCCTAAACCTAGTAACAAAATCAAGAAATTCGACAAATTATATAAATAAATAATTAAATAATGAAATGCGAGAGTAACGAAAAGGGTAAGAGAAGTTTACCGGAGTTAGGAGAAGGGGAGAGCTCAGAACCCATAAGCGGTAAATTTATGGGGGAAATTGACTTATGTAAAGAAGAAGAGAGGTGAAAAGTAAAAGTTAAAAAAAAAAAAAAATGGGCTTTTGCAATACACAAATTCTCATTATAGACAGGCACTATCCGTCTATACGTATAGACGGATACCATTTCCCCTCACAAAATACCCATTTGTCATAAAGTGGAAAGCATATGGGGGTGCCCCACCTTGTGCCCCCTACCCATTTTATTAGAGGTATTTACCCGTCTGTTCGCCCCACCCGTCTATACCAAGACCTATTGTTTGCAATATTACAAGGAGTTTTAGTCTTTTCGAGTTCAAATACTACAAATTCAGTTTAATTTTTTTTTTTTGTCAAAAGAAGTGGGAATTAACTAAAAAAGAAAAAAGAAAAACAAGAAGCTAGAAGAAACTAAATACTCCTTCTGTCCCGGTCATTTGTTGTCCTTTTCTATTTGGGTGTCTCAGTCATTTGTTGTTCTTTCTATTTTAAGAATGAATTTGATGAGTAATTTGATCATTCACACCCCACTTATTCCACTTGTCATTTAGTAATTGGCCTCTTCCCCCTTTCCTTGATCTTTGTGCCAAAACCAAAGGACAACAAATGACCGGGACGGAGGGAGTAGCTTGAAACAGAATGACCCGAGGTCATCCAACACCACCAAGATCCTGTTGGGCAAGATGGAAAAGTTGATTTGGTATTCCCAGTTTCCTCACACATACAAGACAGGTCGTTGAGGGTTAGCCACTCCAAGTTTCGCAATTCAATTCACGCGCACTGATTCGCCTCTCAATAAATATGATGTACCTTCAGTTTCCAATGGGTATCGTGAATGAAGCACTTACAAATTTTAATCAAATGTAAGTGAGCAATGACGAGTCATGGTTCAACCGTAAAAAAACTCTCAATGACCTATGAGTCGGTTTGAATTAAAATACGAGGGAATTGCCGCTCCATAGCGATTATCAAACCGCGCCTAAGGGCCATAATTTCTGCCCTCGTCACTATTGCAACCCTATATTTTCCGCAAAGGCGGTAGGTTGTTGCAGCATGAGCTAAGATACATGACAACTCAATCACACCTGCACAAGCAATGCTCACTGAAACAGCCACCAACTCTGCTCAGCCCATGTCCATTGTTCATGAGAAAGCGTAAGGAAAGGTTCTGATTATCAACTGGCACCATGGCCAAATGAAACTAGGGGTAATTACCTTGAAAAATGTCCAGGAAAACCAAGACCAATTCGCCACCAATTTACCAAAAACACAAAAATAACCTGATGAGTGAAGAAATAATAGCAGAAATTGAGACCAAGGTTGAAAAGCTAACAAGAGGTGTCAATGTTATGGTGAGAGCCTAGAACACCATGATGAACAATATCCCATATGCCAATGGAGGAAGACCAAGCAGAGGAAGGGGAAGAGGACAATAGCATGAGTGGGAGGACATTTCAAACTCAGATGAGAGCAATAATGTAACACCACGGATTTTATAGGCTGGTACTCGACCGAGTATGGCCTACTCGGTCGAGTAAAGTGTGTTGGGTATTCTGTTTGGCTTCTGCCCAGGAATACTCGGCCGAGTATGGGTAATACTCGACCGAGTAGAGGATACTCGGCCGAGTATACCCTATACTCGACCGAGTATCCGGCCTGACGGGTATTATTTCCGCGGGTTTGATTTAAATGATTAGAGGTTATATCGTTCGTCAGTTTCAAAAGTCATTTCTTCCCCAAAAACATAAACTACGTTCATTCTCCTCTAATCATCTTCATCAATTCCAAGTCAATGGTCGTCGATTGTGGGTTCTAGCATCTCATTCCGTGTCAATCGCCGTAGTAAGTGTCTTATCCTTGTTCATCTATTGTCATTCTTATAAGTTAACAAACCCTAATTTGGTTAATTTGGGAGTCTAGGGTTCTGGTCATCATATGTTGTTGATTGTTGATTATCGTTGTTGTAGGTGATGGTGTGTTACTAGTTGTGCATTTGTATGATTGATTACAGCGTAGCGGATTGCGAAAAGGTAGGGTTTCCCTACTCAGTTCTTGTGTAATTGATTTGAGATATTTGTTGTATTGTGTATGATTATTGTTTGCTGATCATCAGATTGTTGGTGTTGTGGTGACGGTGGTGATGTGGTTGTGTTGTGACGGTGGTGGTATTGTGACAGCTGTGTTGCTGTGGTATGTGTGGTTATGGTGGAGTCACTTGCGGGAGTGGCTTCACACCCTAGTTCGCCCTCCGTGGAACCCGTCACGGGAGGGGATGTGCACATTAAGGGACAGGGATTGTTAGTCGCTCGTTGATGAGCTGGACTAGGTGGGGATGGGTCTGCGGTCACCCATGGCGGCGAGGATTACTGTTGCGATGAGTAATCTGGCGGGGCTACACACTTCGGTGTGTAGTCGGTTAATGTGTGAAATCGGGAGACCGGGGATGGAGGATGATCAACCGGTTACGCTATTTGTTTGTCTTATTTGAATTATGCGTGAATCGACCCCGTGTTGTTGTTTTGTAAAACCTGCGGTGATCCATTCGGGGATGGTGAGCAGATATGACAGGTAATGCAGATGTTAGTTATGGGACAGACATGGGGAGACATCACTTCGAGTCTAGTTTCCGCCATTACGAGTTTAGCCGGCAATGATTTCAGTTGTATTGAAGTTCTTGTACTTTTATTTCGAGTTGGTCTGAGATAATGTAATAGCTAACTCTTTATATTTTAATAAAGGTTGTTTGGAATTGGTAACTTTGATATACTAACCTCGGGAAACCGGGATGGTAACACACTTTCATGGCAGGGTGGTCCTGGTAAGGCACCTTGGTATGAGGGGGTGTTACAAAGTGGTATCAGAGCCGAAGATTCTGGCACCTAAAACAAATGAACCCAATGAACTTAGGGAGTCCAAATAAAATGAACCCGGGGAGAGTTGTTTGGAGCTGCCGCAAAGACTTGGGAGACGTCCCGAAGTCGCACTATGGCCCTCACAATCTCAAGCCGGTCACCAGGGGGAAATTTGTTGTGAGTCTTTTCGATGCGTGTGTGTGGTATGTGGAACTTGAATGGTTGAATCATGTGAAAGGAAGTGAGATGTGTGGAAACATGTGAAGACATGGTGAAACTTGTTGAAACGGATTTGGTATGAAATATGTTGGCATGTTAAGTGTTTATTATGTGGCTTTCAAAAGAGTAGTGGTACATGGGTACATAATCATGATAATGTTAATGTTTGGTTGTTGGTAGTAGCATGTGATTAAGGTCATGCGCCTATACATATGAATGTCGTCTTTAATCTTCATGTGGGTACGATAAAAGTTCACCTCTGTACTGGTTTTTAGAAGTATTGGGTCGTTATTATTTGTTTTATGCATGTTTAAGTTGTTTTGTTAAGGAATTTTGATTTGTATACAAACCGATTTTTGGAAGGGTTGTCTTAAAACTGTCATAAGTCGAGTTCTAGAAATTATATTGCTGTGATTCTAACTTGAGGTGATAGCTTGTCCTCTTACGATTCTAACGATAGGTCACACGCCCAGAATGACCAAGTAACGAGTGAGATATGACTGTTTTACGAAAACTGGACGGTGCTGAGAACTGCGCCGATACTCGACCGAGTAGTGCCTAATCGGCCGAGTATCTTTTATACTCGACCGAGTATTCCATATTCGGCCGAGTATTCTCTCTGTGATAATACTGTTTAGCGTCTGAGTCGTGAACTCGGCCGAGTAGTCTCATACTCGACCGAGTAAGGTCTACTCGGCCGAGTATTCCCAATACTCGACCGAGTAATCCTTCTGCGACAATTGAGTTTGCTTCTGGAGTCGAAAACTCGACCGAGTAATATAGTTACTCGACCGAGTACCTTGTACTCGACCTAGTATGTTATGTACTCGACCGAGTACCTCATTGGATGGCCACTTTGAGTCGGTGGCTATGTTCTTACTTTTGTTTTGAGCCGGTGGCTATGTTTTTACATTGTTTTGAGTCGTAGGGTATATACACATGTATGTTTTGAGTCTTAACGCATTATTTTATATGTGAGACGGTCTTGATACGTAAGTTACCAAATACTATGATAGGGAGAATGCCGGCTTATGAGGGACATGTGTTGGATAAGGAAGACATGTGAGAGATAGTGGAAAAAGGAAAAGGAAGAATGTGAGCTAATTGAGGCAAAGAGCATGTTTTGTGAGATATGATGAGTGATATAGTCGTGTGTTGAGTAGTATAAAATTAAGTGTATATGGGCAAGGGTGATATAAGTGTAAAGAAGCATGAGAATGAAAGATTGAGATAAGGGATACGAATAGTGGCATATTTGGATGTGTAAGGATTTATGGAGGAAGACAGCTAGGATAGAGTTGCTTAAGGATATATGTAATGGAAGGTTGTTGTAAGAAGATAGGAAAAAGAAGTATATAGTGAACTTAAAGGAAGTTATATCGCGATGTGGATTTGTAGATAGTGGCTAAGTTTGGGAAGTTAGAATATCAAGGGGTGAGCCTAGTGTGTAATTCTTTGGACAAACGGTATGAAGTGAATTTTGGTTTCTAGAGATGCGAAAGGGAGATACGACTAATTGAAGAGTAACTGTTAGTGTGCGGACTTGATGGTGACAAGGGTGAGTGTGAAGCAAGATGAGAGATGATAAATGATAAGAAGAATGATAAGATATTGATATGAATTAATGGAATTAGAGTTGTGGAGCTATGGAAAATAAACAAATGACTAAAGAGTTACGTAGAAAGAGAAAGGAGATGACTTATTATTTGGCATTATTGAGTAAAAGGAGGGAAAGAGGGATGGAAGTAAGTTGAGAGAACGTTGACCGGAGTTAAGGAGCATAAAGGTAGAAAATTATGAAATGTACGATATCCCCACTAGAGGGTGTGAGTTAATGGTTATATAGGAGAGCAGGACGACGTGTTAGCCGTGAGTTTCGAGGTATTAAGGGAATAAGAAGCTTGTGGAGTGTTGCAAGATCTGAGATTTTGGTGGAGGGTTAGGTAGCGATATGATAAAGGATAGACTTGGGAATAATGTTGAGGTATGTTTTTTTGATGGATTGGATGTTCGTATTTGGGATGATAACCAAGGAGAGGAAACAGATTGTTATATTAAGAAGTGATAGTAAGAGAGTAGTCACATGAAGGATGTTGGTGTCATAGTAGTGTCACTAGTGGCTGAGGATGATGTTACTTTGGGGAAGTTAGTTGTTCTAATGAGGTTGATTTTGTGGAGGTGGTTAGTATGTTTGGTTGTGAGGAAGTATAAGATGTGGATATACGAGGTGTTCGCTGGAAGTTGGGTACTGATGTTATGGCTACATTTGCCGGAAAGGGTGATAATTGTGTGTAAGAGAAGATATGTTAGGAAGGGCACCTGAGTTAAGTCCGGATAAGAGATATTCAGTGTCAAGTGGTAACTTACGTGATCAGGATTGACTAGTTGGATGTGATTACGGGTCTATGATATGTGTAAATGTTTGTGTGAGGTTTTGACCTCACAAGAAGTGGTATGGTGTGATAATTATAAAGTTGTTATATGAATGTTTTGTAATTTAGGTTGGGTACGGTATACTAATGGAATGAGGTTCAAAAGGTAATAATTTGATTGATCTTGCATGGATAGTTAAAATTGTATGTGTATTGATGATACATGTTTATTCCGTGAAATGGTAAGGATGATGTTCATGAGATTCTTGTCAGGTTATTCCGTATAATATGTTGTGTTATAATCTAATAAAACGGTTTTGAATGAGTTTTCTTGTTCGAAATGTCATACTGAGTCAGTGGGTGTTTGTTGTTTGAGAAGCAGTTCGTGATGAAGCAATTTTTCATGTAGTGCTTCAAAAGAAATTGGGTTGTCACGGGCACGGACCGTATCCATGACTGGTTTGTAGAGGTTATAATCGAGTCCTTTGAGGACTTTTGAGACGATGTCCTCCGGGTCAAGGGTCTTGCCTAATAAGGCTAGTTGGTCTATGCATGATTTAATTGCATTCATATAATCAGCTATGGACTGATCTGTGGTTTTTACGATCGAATCGAGACGATCTTTAAGTTGTAGGATATGTGCTCTAGACGGATTGACATATGTGTGTGCCAAAATGTCCCAAGCTTCCTTGGACGTGGTTGCCCGTACAATGTGTGCTTGGATGGTCGAACTCAGAGTACCCATAAGGGCCCCTAAAATTAGACCATCTTGTTTCAGCCAAGATAGGTAGGCGGGGTTGGGTTTATCGAGCTTGTCATCACCATTAATGGTGGGTGGTGGTGACGGGTTTGATCCGTCAAGAAAGCCAAAAAGGCTGTAACCAAAAAGAATGTTCATGAGTTGGAACCTCCATGAAACATAGTTGAGTGGGTTCAACTTAACGCAATGGCTAAGGTTGAGTGAGACGAGTGGTTTTGTGTTGTCATGGGGGTTGGGAATGGTGGTTTCAGAGGTCGACATGAGGGTAGAGGGTGTGCTTACAGTGAGTGCGGAAATTGCGGAGCGTTTGAAGGTTGCTAGGCGTGGTGACAGAGGGTTTGTGGATCTCTTATGACTTCTTGATACCATATGAGACTTATTGTATTTATGATAAATGAATATGGGTTAGCTTTACAGGGTATATATAGTGATAGACAAGAGCTAATTAGGGTTAGTAGGTGGAGCCTTTTTACACAAGAAATATATACTTTCTCTAATTACAGTGTGAATGAATTATGTAGATTGATTGACTTGATGTTGTTGCCTTGTTTGCAGGATTTCTGAAGATTGAGAGTATATGCTTGGAATATTGTTAATATGTAGCTTCTTGCATCCTGGCCTCAATGTACCATATCGGGTGGACATGGAACACTTGTAGGCTGAAAACTTTATTCAAACATTGGAGCATGCACCTGATCACTGTAATCAAGAATGAAAGATTGATGAAGATTGGAGCACGGAAGTAGATGAATGATAGGATATAACAACCCTACCCACCACCACCGTCATAATACACTACTCGATCTTAAAGATGAGACGGCCTTTGGGCCCAATTTATCCTCATTTAAAATTCAAAAGCACAAGGTTTTGTTGCTAAGTAGTAGGTGAAGTCTCTTATAAACATTTCATAAGCTCCTTATTTTGTAGGTCAACTTTACTCTCAGTCTCTTTAGGTGTTACATAGAGTCATAGAGCCTGTTTGTTTTGGCCTAATTAACTTATTTTGCTCTTATGGCATAATTATGATGACTTTGTTGTAATTGGGCTTTCCATTGATTTTGATTAATATAGGCCTCTTTACACCAAAGAAATAAAAAGTTTAAGATATCTTTTAATTTGAAGTTGTTTAAGTAAAATTCTAAGTTAACTTGATTTTAAATTCGTTAGCAAATACTCCCTCCATATCAGATCAATAGTAACATTGACCATTTTGCCACTATTCGTTAAAACTGGCAAGTCTGACCCGACCCGAACCCGAGCAAACCCGACCCGGCCCGAAAATATTGTGACCCGAAATCGACCCGACCCGACCCGATGACGACCCGTAACCTGACACGACCCGATTATCAGTGACCCGAACCCAACCCAGACCCGACCGGATATTGACCCGACCCGATACTGATCCGATTAAGTTGATGACCCGATAATTATTAAGCTTAATTTTGATCAAAATGGAAGTGATTTTGTGTTTAGATTAATATGTTTGACTTAGTAATGAATTAATTAAACCAAATAATAGGTTAACAAATAAATTTAATAGTAAAAAATTATAGTAATGCGATTAAGGTACCGGACCCGATAATGACCCGACCCGACCCGATAACAACTAGAACCCGACCCGAAAGGGTATGCTGACCCGATATGACCCGACCCGACGTGACCCGATTGCCACCTGTACAAGGTTTTGGTTGAGTTGGTTCATCTATCATGGTATCAGAGCCAGTGTGACCGAAGGTCACGGGTTCAAATTCTGGCAACCTCAAAACTCCTCAAAAACTCGAAGTGGAAACCCATCACACGATACGGGGGAGCCGGTGCACAACCAACCACTCGTCAAGCCCAATGGGCATTTGAGTGAGGGAGCGTAATAGGAATATTTATAATAGTTGAGCCTCAACCATCACCTTAAGGTTTTGGTTGAGATGGTTCATCTATCAGTATTCATGGTCGTAGGAATCTTCGATAAAATTCAAAATCTATAAGACAAAATATAATCATGTAAGATTTTAATTGATTTTATCGTCATGAATGCTATAAGAATATCAAATTTTTATAATTTTTAATAATGTGTAACAAAAGATATTTATGTTGCAAAACGTGTCTCGATAAATTTGAAAAAGTCAATGTTACTATTGGTGTGATATGGAGGGAGTATTTATCCTTATGACTTTCTTTTTCCCATTTTTTATATCAATTGTATTTTTTGTAAAATTGTATGATGGCCACTCAGATGGAAGGAAATGTGTAGTAGTAAAGTGGTGTGGAAGGAAAATTCAGCTTTAAAGTTTAAAAACAAAGCCTTTTCTTAGTCAAGATTTAAACTAATAATCTTTGTTTAACTTGTATTCACGTGATTAATCACATGCAAAACATACTTGGGATTGATGCGTAGTCAGTAAACACATTTGGTCAAATCATGATCACATGATCCCACTTCATAATTAGTCACCAAAAATAGTGATCACCTTCACATACAATTGAGTAAAATAACATTTCATTTTATAATAACACATGAGTAAAATCATTTTACATAAATTGTATGGATATATCATAGTTAATCTCAGTTTAATTACTAAATTGAATATTACGGATCGGAGTAAATGAAATGCCTCTAACATCACAAATAATTTGGTTTTTTTCACTCTTAATTAAAGTGAGATTTCTATTTTCATCCCATTTATTTTTACGAGTTTTTCAAAATGTTATTATAACCGTATTTCAGACATGTATACTTTTATCTATATCATAAATCACTCTCAAAGTTAATTAGCTGCCAAATTTCAAAGATTTTATATAGATCTCGGGTCTATATATATATATATTATAAATCTTGTACCTTGTCGTAGGGTTAACCCTTAATTATGATATTTCAATTTTGAAATATTGTACAATATCGATCATCAACCACGTGCTCTACACATGCAATGCATATCAACACAAACACTTTATCAACTTATATAAATTATAGCCAACTTCCTTACATGATCATCTCCAACTCCATTATTATTATTGCTAACTATTTCTAAATCTTATTATTATGCTCAATATTCAACAACCAATCTAATGAAGAAATCCATATTACTTACATTTTTCTCCTTAATACTTATAATTCTCAATATCTTCAACTCTTCAATGTGTATGCAATACTTACATAGCTCATTAAACATTAAGCATCAATCAAGAAAGTTGTTAGCTATACCAAATGCTAGATCTACAAATTTACATAAAGTCGAGATCGACCGTAAAGCCATGAAAGAGGGCAAGAAAGCTGTGGATTCAAGCTTAAGGAGGAGGCCTAGAAGTGGTGCAAATCCTATCCAAAACAAGTAATACAATTATAATGACTATACTTTGCTAGTATAGTGTAGATAGTTTTAGACTATTTCTGTATTAGTTTTAATGTTATTTTGGGTTAGTAATCCATTTTGCATTAGTTTGTAAGAATGAAGCTAAGTTATGTTATGCGTAAGTCTTATGTAAGACGATATGATTAATGTGAGACCGTCTCATGGGAGAAATGGTGGTTATGTTAGTGTTTTTGGTAGAAATTTGGTAGATAGGTAATAAGGAAGTAGAAACTTGATAGATCTGGCTTTTGTGAATGTATAAGAATAAGTATATGTAGCTCGTAAGAGTGTAGTCTACTGATGTTCGGAATAACTTTTTTTTTTTTTTTTTTTTTTTTTTTTGACAGCAGTAAAGAAAATGTTCTTACAAAGTAATTACCCGACTCTCGGAGTCGGATTTATTACTACATTATTAGAAAAAGCAAATAAATTACAGATGGGGTTGACAATCAATATAGGCTTCTTAGCGGGACGATCAGAGCTGGCCAATTGCACGAACATTTCTTTTCTCTTCTTTAACAACTGAGCCTCAGAAGAGTACCTCCAACAAGACACACTTACGCCACGAGGACGTAGAAATTTATGGGAGAGAGATCTACTTTTTGAGAAAGTAGATAAATTGTGTCTTGGAGGTTCATCCCCTTTGCTATGATTCCTCTTGAACGTGGTGATTCTCCGTCTCTCATGCACATGATGAGTAGAGGGGTACCTACAAAACAGAGGAGTAACAGGGGCGCCTGATGGCTTCTCAAATGAGAGAATCTTACACTTCTTAGGGCGAGCTGAAAAGACGAAAGGCTGATGGTGGAGGACATGAGTACCGGGAGGAGGGAAATTGTCACAAACTGAAGATGCGCAAGACGTCACGGCCCCAGTAGAGGACGAGCTCAAACTTACGCTAGGAATATCAGGTTCTACCTTGATAATATCGGAGGGGGTAATGTCTTCCTTCATTGCCCCCATCATCTTAGATTTTCCCTTTTTGGGACCTCTCCTCTTTTTCTTCTTCCTCTTCTTCTTCTGGTAACATTGTTCCTTTATAAAGTCTATCTCCCTAGTAGTCTCACCTTTAAAGATTCGAATTGTTAAAGTTGACAAATCACGTTTACGGTAAAAGCTCACCGTTCTCCCTTCCAGCAACTTTTTATAAGAATTTGTTGGGATCCTTAAAGTAGAACTACCACCTCCCTTTTTGGAGAACTCAAGAACTGACTTATTAGCACAAATACTTTGAACCTCCGTCTCTTCCATATTCACACTCTCAGTATCCCTTATACTCACATCACTTTGTTCTTCCATCACCTCCGTAACCACGCTTTCACCACTATCATTTATACCCACATCAGATGCCGAAACATGAACAGACTTCTTGTTGTTCTCCTCCACGCAATCTTCATTAGCAACTTCCAGCACTCTTTTTCCATTTTCCTTTATGAGAAGATGACCTTTTACCACCTCTAATTCCCTTAACACATCCTTATTACCTGGTTCCACCATTAAAACATTAACCAGATCCAATTCAGCTTTCGAAAATCTTTTCAACTTCATATAAGCAACCGCCCTACGAAAAAGTACCTTAACATTACGAGGGAATGTGTTCAAAATCATAGAGCATAAACCCGAGGCAGCCCTGTATTCCTCAAGTTTCAGGGCACATGCAGCCATATTAGACATAAGAGAAACAACAAGGTCAGATAACGATTGAATATCTTCACCTCCAATATCTCCCAAACTCAAACTAAGTAATTTACAAGTTTCATCGTAACACTCGGCGGCACTATCAAAATCATTTTGCCTAAAAAGACCGTTCCCCTTATCTTTAAGCTCCTTTACCTCCGCTAAAATTAACGGAGCTGACCCCTGCAATTTCATAAAGTAGCCTAACATCCTATCCCCATTATTCTCCATAAACCCATCGCTGACATGGGCACTAGCAAAAGTTTCAAAATGTTATCGGAAGACATAGATACACAATTCCGAAGAAGGGATACAACACACCACAACACCGAAACGACTCAAAAAAACTGAGAAAACGGGAGCAGACCAGTACACCACAACATCGAACCTACTCAGAAAAACTGGAAAAGGGAGAAGCCCCTCGACCAAGAACTAAAACCCAGCAATCAGACTTAATGAAAAAACCCAGAAAAACAAGCTGACAAACAGACAGACAACAAAACCAACACCAAAGAAGACGATCAGAGGAGATGTCGTCCCCAGTAACTTATCAGTCACGAATGAAACAACAATAGCGAGAAAACAGACGATTAAACTAAGGCGAAAAAGGAAACAAACTCGAACTCTAAAATGACAATCGCGATTGAATGAAGAAAACGAACACAAACGATCACCTAAAGCGAACAGCTCACCGGATGACAGTGAGGGGAAGGAGCATAAAAGTTTTAAGGAGTCTCGCCGGCGACCCAAAGAGGCGACCGGAGAAGCCGCCGGCGAGGAGGATGTCGATATTTGGGGTTTTTATTAATTTGGGTTTTTTTTGGATTTTCTCTCTCTTCGTGCTTGTCTTTAACTTGTGCCGTGACTAAGGATATTGATGTTCGGAATAACTAAATTGTATATAATGTGATGATAATAATTAATTTTAATTTTTCACTTGAAAATATTTAGTCTGTTAAGTTTTAATCGTTATAAATCTCTCAACTCAAAACGAATTAATAATATGACATGGAGTATTGTTGTTGTATAGTAAAATCTACAATTTTATTATGCTGCTTATGTAAAACCGTTTTATGTAAATAATACGGGATTTACGAATTCAATATGAAGAAGGGATCGGTCAAGTCGTCTGCAGGTACACAAAGTACTTGCTTGGTCTTTTAAGAGTATCATATTTGATACGGAGTATTTTGCTTAGCTTGATCGTATTTACGCGTAAAAATCACATGATTCCAACAAGCAACATGTCAAAAGAGGTGCAAATTATGGGCATATGCAATTGCATCCTAATTTTAAGACAACATTTGGTCAAAAAGTAATAGGAATTCAAGTTTATATTATGGTATACCTAGTTTCCTTTTTCCTCACTATATAATGCAATTTCTTATCTTGTTGTCTTTGGAATAAAATAATGTGATCTAGTGAGACTATGTTAACTATCGATAGGGGATATAATGTGTCAACGCCCAAAAAAACTTGATCCATTGAGACTATGCCAACATACTTAGATCTGAGAATGTTAGTTTCAGTAGATCAGGTTGGGATATAAATCTACCTAATTAGGGCTCGTAAATCAGAGGAAATGTTGTTGAGAATCAATCTTTTTTTTGCCTAATAAGAATGTATGATGTCCATGGATAATTGAGGCAAATCCTTTTTGCTTTTAGAATCGCGCCTTTTGGAGTTAAGTATGGCCCAAAACATGAGTTAAACATTAATTAGAGCAGTAATTTAACCAAATTATGCAAATGAACGTGAAATAATAATAATAGTTCAACTTTACCCAAATACAACAACTTAACCAAATAAACTTACTTCAATACGTTTTATTTGATAAAATTATTATAATCAACCAATACAAAAACAAATATTAAATATATGACTAAAACATCACAAATTCTCATTTGTGACGGCACATATCCGTCACTCTTGAGTGACGGATACCATTTTACCTCACAAAGTACCCACTTTTTCTCTCTCTGCAACACTATTCATGTGGTCCCCTTTCTCCACTAACCCATTTTGTTACCATTTTAACTCACAAATTATCCGCCACAAATGGTGACCCGTCACAAGGGAGACCAATTAAACATCACAAATTCTCATTTGTGACGGCACATATCTTTCACTAAAAACGCGACCATAATGAAAGTGAAATAACCCAACTTGATTACTTTTTGATCAAGGAAATAGCATGATGATAGGTCTCCAAGTTGTTTAGCAAAAAGCTTAGTAACACGAGAATATATGATGACTGCTCGAATTATGTAGTAAAATACGCAGCGGAATATTAAACTGTTTATTTGATTTTTATATGTTTTTGAACGAAAATAATAAAGATATGACGTGATCACTCTCTCCTCCCTCGCAAGAAAGTTGATTGTTAACACACGGCTGGTTTTTGTGACTCTCACCTCGCAAGGATCAACTCACAGTCTCACACTCTATCTCTCCCTCGCAAGAAAGAAATAAAACACTCAAAGCTCGCAAGTAATAAGCAACAAGAAAACTTGTATTAATTCTCAAACTCAGATATATATGTGTATGTTAAAAACTGAATACAAAAGTCCCTATACTATAAGGAGAACCGACCTCCATTCCCTAGATTTCCCTGACTTGTCCTAAACGGATTAGGAAATCGACCCATAGTATGGCAAATTGCCTTATTACAATCTTGCTAAGATTAGGAAAGAAACTATAAGGAAATAACAATACTACCTTAAATTTATTGACTAGAATTAGGAAAGCAAAAATAAGGAAACTAATAATTTTAGACAGCACATCAACACCGGCCTTGACCCTCCTTGGTTGGCGTGTTGACTAGACCGACTCCAACCCGTCTTCCTTGCTTCTCCATGCTATCATATTCACGGTACTTGAGCCCATTTTGAGACCTTCAGAAATGTGAGTTACATTTCGACTAATTAAGACTTCATTTTCATTTTCCTCGAGTGCTCCTGCATCATTCTTCCCTTCTTTTGAGAATTTGACCTCAAATTTTCGTCATCTAAGTACGGTGACAAATCTCCAACATTGAATGTCGCACTTACACCTCCATACTCACTCGGCAATTCTAGCTTGTAGGCATTAGTCCCATAGCTCTCAAGTATTTTGAATGGTCCATCGGCTCTTGGCATCAACTTATTCTTCCTCTTGGATGGAAAACGTTCCTTCCTTAAGTGTAACCATACTAAGTCTCCAACTTTGAAAACGGGTTGCTTTCGAAGTTTATTTGCTTTCTCCTTGTATCTAGCATTGGCTTTCTCGATTTGTGCTTTAACTTGCTCACAAACTCGAAAAAATGCATCTTGTCTTTCCTTTGCTTCGAAACTCATCGCATCCTTCTTTGGTTAGAAACCAAATCAATAGGAAGATACGGATTCACCCCATAAACAATCTCGAATGGTGATCTTCCCGTAGTCATTGACGGTGTTCGGTTGTATGCAAACTCAGCATGAGCTAACTTAACATCCCAATCTTTCGTACTCTTACTAACCAAACTTCGTAACAAGCTTCCCAAAGTTCTATTAGTCACCTCGGTTTGTCCATCTGTTTGTGGATGATGAGAAGTACCGAAAAATAGCTTCGTTCCAACCAATCTCCACAATGTCTTCCAAAAGTAGCTTAAGAACTTAACATCTCGATCTGACACTATAGTAAGTGGAATACCATGTAATCGAACAATCTCTTTGTAATAAAGTTCAACAACATTGGTAGCATCATCAGTTTTATGACATGGGATGAAATGCGCCATCTTTGAAAATCGATCCACAACAACCATAATCGAATCCTTTCCTCTTTGAATTCTAGGTAAACCAAGTATAGAATCCATACTTATATTACCTCATTCCATGGTTGTGTTGGTACGGGCAGAGGCGTATAAAGTCCCTTATTGAGCGTACTCTTTGCTTTTTGACACACCACACACTTAGCCACGATTTCTTGCACATCTTTTGTAACACCCCCTCATACCAAGGTGCCTTACCAGGACCACCCTACCATGAGAATGCGTTACCATCTCGGTTGCCCGAGGTTAGTACATATCAAAAGCGTCTGAACTGAGCACATTTATTAAAGTAATGTAATTAACAAAGTTTACAACATCCAAAACCAAATACCGTCTAATGGAATACAACTTCGAAGTCTTAATAATAAAAGAAACTCGCTAAGACTCCAACGGTGATGCTATGACTCATGGTGGCAAATCTCCCAAGATAATCCCCAAGCTCTCACTAGCAAAACCTGTCAAGCCTGCTCACCATCCCCGAATGGATCACCGCAGATTCCACAAACAACAACGGGGTCAGTATTATGCAACAAACAAGACAAACAAATGCAATACTCGCCCCGATCATCATCAACTCCCAATCACCCTGTCTCACATAGTATCCGACTACACACTAAAGTGTGTAGCCCTGCCAGATTACCCATCGCAACAGGTAATCCTCGCCGCCAGTGGGTGACCGCAGCCGATCCCACCTAGTCCAGCTCCTCACGAGCGACAACTATCCCTGTCCCTTAATGTGCACATCCCCTCCCGTGGCGGGTTCCACGGAGGGCGAACTAGGGTGTGAAGCCACTCCCGCAAGTGACTCCACCATAATCACAATCACATGACATTACTGTCATCTCAATCCCCTCACACCAACACTGTCACAACAATCTCCATATTACGATGATCAACAGACAACGATAAATACAACAACATGTCATGTAAAGCACAGTAAACTGAGTAGGGAAACCCTACCTTAGCAATCACAAATGATAAGCAACACGGACAATCAAAAAGGCTCCTCTACGAAGTCTTCTCCTATACAATGATCATACAACACAATTACACTTTGTACAATTCCCAACATCCCCTTCCATATAAATATATAGCAACCCGAAACGATGCAATAATTACAAAGATGTACTTACCAACAGTGCAACAAGAACTTATACGCAAGAATCACCGCAATTATCCACACAAAGATGCTACGAAATGCTCAAAGGAATGATTAGGGAATGATTTGGGTATGATTAGGGTAACGTAGAATTGATAACGCTGTGAAAAGTGATATAAGAAACTGACGCGGAAATATAAAATACCCTAATCACTCCTTAATCAAACCGTCGAAATATAACTTCGCCAAACCGGACACTCGGTCGAGTGCAACAACACTCGGCCGAGTGTCCAATACTCGGTCGAGTATTCGATATACTCGGCCGAGTATTCCTCGGCAGAACCGAAATAACACGCACTAAGAGCACTACTCGGCCGAGTAGGCTCCAAAGAAGATCCGTAGTGTTACAATCTTTCCCCCTAAAAAGAACTTCGTCCCGAAGTTCACACTCTACTACACACAAGCACAACATCACGACACAAGACTCTAACAATCACATGAGACAACTCCAAGGAACTACACAAGCATCACAACAAGTTACCCAAAACGCATCTCCCGACACGAATCAAACAAAGCAAAGAAAACACAAAACACTATCGCGACCATCTCCTACCCCCCTAAAAAGACAACGGTTACGTCCCCGTAACCAAACATACCTGATCGAAAAGGTTAGGAAAGCGGTCTCGCATAGCTTCCTCGGGTTCCCATGTGGCTTCCTCCACATTATGATTAGACCAAAGGACCTTGAGTAAGACCGTCTCACCATTCCGGGTCTTACGAACCTTGCGATCAAGAATCTCCTTAGGAATCTCGGCATAGGACAAGGATTCATCAAGTTCGATGTTCTCCATCTCGAGGATGTGCGACGGATCACTCACATATTTCCGGAGTTGAGACACATGAAAAACATTGTGCACTCTATCCAAAGCTGGTGGTAAAGCTAACCTGTAGGCTACCTCGCCAACACGGTCCAGAATTTCATAAGGGCCTATAAACTTTTGGCTTAACTTACCCTTCTTCCCAAACCTCATAACACCTCGCATAGGTGACACTTTCAAAAGCACCTTGTCACCTACCGCGAACTCAATGTCCCTGCGGTGTAAGTCGGCGTAGCTCTTCTGACGATCTTGAGCTGCTCTCATCTTTTGGCGAATCAACTGGATTTGCTCAACCATATCTTGAACCAATTGTGGCCCTAAGACCACTGTCTCGGAACTATCATCCCAACAAACTGGACTTCGGCATTTCCGGCCATACAAAGCTTCAAAAGGTGCCATCCCAATGCTTGTATGATAACTATTATTGTATGAAAACTCGATCAAATCAAGTCTGTCTTCCCAATCGCCTCCAAAGTCCATAACACATGCCCTTAGCATGTCTTCTAAGGTCTTGATGGTCCGTTTGTTTGACCATCGGTTTTAGGATGAAAAGCTGTACTCATCTTCAATGTTGTACCCATCAACTCTTGCAGTTCTTGCCAAAACTTTGATATGAACCTCGCATCACGATCGGAAACAATATCTTTCGGAATACCATGTAACCGAACCACATGCTTTCGGTAACCCAATGCAAGCTGCATCTTAGACCAAGTATCCTTCATGGGAACGAAATGGGCTGATTTGGTTAGCCGATCCACAATCACCCAAATCATGTTGTTACCTTTTTGTGACCTAGGTAACCCCACAATGAAGTCCATGGAGATCGACTCCCACTTCCACTCGTGCACCGTCGAGATCGAATCTTACCTTGAGGTCTCCTTTGTTCACCTTTGACCCTTTGACAGGTCAAACATCTAGCCACAAACTCAGCTACGTCTCTCTTCATGTTCGGCCACCAAAAAGTCTTCTTAAGGTCTCTGTAAAGCTTATCACCACCCGGGTGAACTGAATAAGGAGTGCAATGAGCCTCAGACAAGATCATTCTCCTCAACTCTGCATCGTCAGGAACACACCATCTCCCATCAAAACGAACACTCCCATCTGGATGTATAGAGAACCTGGAAGCTGCTCCACTCTCTACCTTTGACTTCCACTCCTGGATCTTAGGATCAAGCTCTTGCTTACTTTTGATGTTTTCATACAACTCTGGCTCGATCGTCAAATCCCCGATGGTACTCCCTTCTCGAATCATAAAGATCCCCAATCTAGACATCTCATCTCTCAACTTCAGCAAGGACATAGATGTACATAGCGAATGAACGCTCTTCCTACTCAAAGCATCAGCGACAACATTAGCTTTACCCTCATGATAGATGATCTCCATATCGTAATCTCCAATCAGCTCCATCCACCGCCCGTCGCATGTTAAGCTCCTTCGAGTGTGGATATACTTTAGACTCTTATGATCAGAGAACACCTTAAAAGTTGTGCCATAAAGGTAGTGCCTCCAAATTTTAAGAGCGAACACAATCGCACCTGACTCCAAATCATGAGTAGGGTAGTTCTCCTCATATTGCTTCAATCGCCTCGAAGCATAAGCTATCACTTTCCCTCCCTGCATCAAGACACAACCCAAACCGTTCTTTGAAGCGTCGGTATAGACCTCAAAGTTCTCACAACCCTCTGGCAAGGCTAGGATAGGAGCTGTGGTCAAGCGTTCTTTTAAGGTCTGAAACGCCGTTTCACAACTCTCATCCCAAACAAATCTGACTTCTTTCCTCATCAAGGACGTCATAGGCCGTGCTATGGTAGAGAAATCCTTCACAAATCTCCGGTAGTAGCCGGCAAGGCCTAAGAAACTCCGGATCTCAGCAACATTCTTCGGCGATTCCCACTTGGTAACGGCCTCAATATTACTAGGATCCACAGATACCCCCTTCTTGGATATGACATGGCCTAGAAAAGCCACTTCCTCTAACCAGAACTCACACTTGGATAACTTGGCATAGAGCTGATTTTCTCTCAAAGTCTGCAAAACTATCCTCAAGTGCTCTTCGTGCTCTTCTTTGGTCTTGGAATAAACTAGGATATCGTCGATGAAAACAACCACAAACTTATCCAAAAACGGTGTGAAGATCCGGTTCATCAAATCCATAAAAGCTGCTGGCGCATTGGTCAACCCAAAAGGCATCACTACATACTCGTAGTGACCATAACGAGATCGAACATTTGTTTTAGGAATATCTTCGTCTGCTATCCTCACCGATGATACCCCGACCTCAGATCAATCATAGAGAATACACCAGCTCCACTTAACTGATCGAACAAATCATCAATCCTCGGCAACGGATACTTGTTCTTCACTGTAACCCGATTGAGCTCTCTGTAGTCAATGCACAATCTCATACTCCCATCTTTCTTCTTTACAAAAAGAATTGGAGCTCCCCACGGTGACACGCTAGGCCTGATATAACCCTTGTCTAACAACTCATGTAATCGCTTCTTCAACTCGGCCCAACTCTTTAGGTGCCATACGATAAGGTGCTTTGGATATAGGACCCGTTCCCGGCTTAAGCTCCACGCTGAAATCGACATCCCTCTTGGGAGGCAAACTCGGTATCTCCTCAGGAAATACATCTTCAAATTCTTTCACCACGGAAATCTCAGAAGTTGTCGGCGGCTCTACTCGGTGATCTCTCACATGACAAAGGATTAAGGGACACTTCTTCCTTAAACATGACTTTAAAGTCATAACCGCTATAAACCTACACTTAGGCTTTACCACAAACCCTCTATAGGACACCTTAACACCCTTGGGACTCTTTAAAGACACTCTCTTCTGTCTACAATCTATCCTGGCATCATACCTACCTAGCAAATCCATCCCGACAATCACCTCAAACCCATCCTTAGGAAACTCTACGGGTTTCTTGGTAAATCTACCCCTCCAATCACCATAGATATACCCTTATATAACTTGAGACACGATACAGACTCCCCCGAAGGTATGAACACATCATCCTTTACAACCTCAAAATTGCCCAAACCCATAGACACAGCATGACTCTTAGACACAAAAGAATGTGTAGCCCCGGAATCAAACAAAACAAAGGACGGTACATTATTAACAAGAAAGGTACAGGTAACTATATGAGCATCATCCTGTGCTTCCTGCTTATCCATCATGAAGAGCTTTCCACTATTCTTCTGTCCTCCACCCTGAACTGAAGCATTGGAGGTACTAGGCTTAGCTGCCGAATCCTGGGTGACACTGTTATTCTGGCGCTGGTAAGATCCACCACCACCGCGGTTGTAACCGCCTTGGTTACCCTGTCCACCTCTGTTGCCCCATGAACCTCCCGGTCGGCTACTAGCAAAACTCTGAGTCGGCCCCTGAGAGAAATTTCCTGATCGAGCTCCTGAACCATTGCCGGGCTTGTAGCTCGTGCATTCCCGCCTTTTGTGGCCTATACCACCACAGTTGAAGCACGTAAGGTTGGTGTTGTCACTTACAGCCCGACCTCCATTCTTTCCCCAGCCACGAGAACCTCCAGAGAAACCAGCTCCACCAGAGAAAGCTTTAGCATGGTTGAAATTTCCTTTCTTGTTGGTTGGCTGATTGTTGTTCCCACTATCAGCCTTCCTCTTTCTCGTGTGATCCTCTCCTCGATCTCCCTTGAGAGATCCACCATTCTCTCAGCTTGACCCGCTCTCAGATACACTTCCTTGAGGTCAGTAGCAACCCCAGCCGGCATACGACTCACGATCTTAGCAGACAAACCCCTCTCAAAACGGAGAGCCAAACCTCTTTGCCCGAGCTGTAAGTCTTCCACATAACGAGATAGCTCCATAAATCGATGATAGTAATCAGTGACTGTCATCTCCTCAGACATAGTGAAAGATTCAAAGTCGGATCTCATCTTGTGTCGGATATGCTCCGGCACAAACTGCTCTCTCATAGCACTCTTCAACCCAGACCATGGAATAGCCCCTTCCTCCTGGTAGTAAGCTCTAGCATCCTCCTTGACGTTCGCCACCAAAGCTGCAGCCTTCTCCCCTTAGGTAGTACACAACCTGTTCAACAATCATATCCTCGGGGCACTTAACCATTTCCATGAGAGCTTCAATCTCACGGTGCCACTTCTCTAGCAGCTTTGGTTCGCCTACCCCGTCATATGTGGGAGGGTGGAAACGAGCAATGTTGATGCTAAGCTGGGTTGCATCCATCGTCTTCTCGTTTCCTTTTCCCACATTTTTGAGAGCTTCTAGGAGAGCCTCTTGTTGCTCAATCATGCGAGCAACCTCATCAACAGACATCTCCGAAGCTTGGATCTGTGCGGGAGTTCTTTTGG
Source organism: Silene latifolia (assembly GCF_048544455.1). Taxonomy (NCBI): domain Eukaryota; kingdom Viridiplantae; phylum Streptophyta; class Magnoliopsida; order Caryophyllales; family Caryophyllaceae; genus Silene; species Silene latifolia. The sequence goes on along the minus strand of NC_133527.1, from coordinate 8,124,729 downwards.
GCGGCATTTTGAGCTGATAAGAAAGAAAGAAACGTAAACACATGCTCAAAATTTAACATCCCTCCGCCATAAGAACACTCGGCCGAGTGTACATAATACTCGGTCGAGTACTGATAACTCGGTCTAGTACCCTTGCAGATACTTGGTCGAGTATCGACTCCAGAGACAAACGCCAAAACACCAAAAAGAACACTCGGTCGAGTGTAACAACACTCGGCCGAGTGGCCTATACTCGGTCGAGTATACTCTCATACTCGGTCGAGTAATCACAAACAGTAGCAACTGCTACCTCTTATCAAACAACACTCGGTCGAGTTTTGGCTACTCGGCCGAGTACCCCATACTCGGTCGAGTGCCTTTCCTGCTCGGCCGAGTTACGCCATAAAAAGATTTACGATTCCCCTATCATGCTCACTGTTCCCGCAGCAAATACTTAAGAATTTTAAAACCACGTTAAAATCACGTCAGCATGTAATGCATATATTAAACTTTAACATCATGTTGTAATCATATCAACCTCCAATTTGCACATATGCTAAATCCAACACCGAAATCACAGCCCGTTTCATCAATTACTTATCCCATCACATCAGTTAAGAACTTCATCATACATATATGCAACTATCGACTTTTACCAACATGTATCTTCACATAAGCGCACATACAAAGCCTAGTCCTCATCACACTTTCCCCCATGTTACCGGCTCGAGTTAGTAAGGGCCAATGTGCGACTCCGGGACGTCTCCCGAGTCTTTGCGGTAGCTCCAAACAACTCTCCCCGGGTTCATTTTAGTTAGACTCCCTAGGTTCATTAGGTTCATTTGTTTAGGTGCCGGAATCTTCGGCTCTGATACCACTTTGTAACACCCCCTCATACCAAGGTGCCTTACCAGGACCACCCTACCATGAGAATGCGTTACCATCTCGGTTGCCCGAGGTTAGTACATATCAAAAGCGTCTGAACTGAGCACATTTATTAAAGTAATGTAATTAACAAAGTTTACAACATCCAAAACCAAATACCGTCTAATGAAATACAACTTCGAAGTCTTAATAATAAAAGAAACTCGCTAAGACTCCAACGGTGATGCTATGACTCATGGTGGCAAATCTCCCAAGATAATCCCCAAGCTCTCACTAGCAAAACCTGTCAAGCCTGCTCACCATCCCCGAATGGATCACCGCAGATTCCACAAACAACAACGGGGTCAGTATTATGCAACAAACAAGACAAACAAATGCAATACTCGTCTGATCATCATCAACTCCCAATCACCCTGTCTCACATAGTATCCGACTACACACTAAAGTGTGTAGCCCTGCCAGATTACCCATCGCAACAGGTAATCCTCGCCGCCAGTGGGTGACCGCAGCCGATCCCACCTAGTCCAGCTCCTCACGAGCGACAACGATCCCTGTCCCTTAATGTGCACATCCCCTCCCGTGGCGGGTTCCACGGAGGGCGAACTAGGGTGTGAAGCCACTCCCGCAAGTGACTCCACCATAATCACAATCACATGACATTACTGTCATCTCAATCCCCTCACACCAACACTGTCACAACAATCTCCATATTACGATGATCAACAGACAACGATAAATACAACAACATGTCATGTAAAGCACAGTAAACTGAGTAGGGAAACCCTACCTTAGAAATCACAAATGATAAGCAACACGGACAATCAAAAAGGCTCCTCTACGAAGTCTTCTCCTATACAATGATCATACAACACAATTACACTTTGTACAATTCCCAACATCCCCTTCCATATAAATATATAGCAACCCGAAACGATGCAATAATTACAAAGATGTACTTACCAACAGTGCAACAAGAACTTATACGCAAGAATCACCGCAATTATCCACACAAAGATGCTACGAAATGCTCAAAGGAATGATTAGGGAATGATTTGGGTATGATTAGGGTAACGTAGAATTGATAACGCTGTGAAAAGTGATATAAGAAACTGACGCGGAAATATAAAATACCCTAATCACTCCTTAATCAAACCGTCGAAATATAACTTCGCCAAACCGGACACTCGGTCGAGTGCAACAACACTCGGCCGAGTGTCCAATACTCGGTCGAGTATTCGATATACTCGGCCGAGTATTCCTCGGCAGAACCGAAATAACACGCACTAAGAGCACTACTCGGCCGAGTAGGCTCTACTCGGTCGAATAGGCTCCAAAGAAGATCCGTAGTGTTACATCTTTGCTTATCTTTGGCCAATAAAAATGCTCATTCACAATGTCATTAGTCTTGTTTACTCCAAAGTGTCCAGCTATTGCACCACCATGAGCTTCATGAATCAAAAGCTCTCGAATTGAACCGTTGGAAATACATAATCTATTGCCTTTGAATAGATAACCGTCTTGAACAGTATATAACCCTGTAGGCTCAATAATCTCCTTAGCAAACTCTGGATCAGTTTTGTACAGTTCCTTGATATGTTCAAATCTAAGCATTCTTGCATCCAACTCGATTAATAAAGTATGTCTTCGAGACAACGCATCAGCAACAATATTAGAAGCTCCCGTCTTATACTTTGATGAGAAAGTAAAAGATTGTAGAAACTCAACCCATTTGGCATGTCTTGGATTTAACTTTCGTTGTCCATGAATATGCTTCAATGCTTCATGATCCGAATGTAACACAAATGGTTTAGGTCGCAAATAATGACCTCAATGATCCAATGCTCTCACAATTGCATAGAACTCCTTATCATAAGTTGAGTAATTTAATCGAGCACCACCCAACTTCTCACTAAAGTATGCTACTGGCTGTTTATCTTGCACCAAAACAGCGCCAATCCCAACTCCACTCGCATCACACTCAACTTCGAACAATTTATCAAAATTAGGGAGTGTTAAAACAGGTGCGGAGCTTAGTTTAGATTTTACCTCTTCGGATGCCTTCTCTGCACTAGGAGTCCATACAAATTCACCTGTTAGAAAGGGTGCGGTGTATGCGCTCTCATTCTAGTCTCCCAAAGATTTTTTGGGCAGAAGCAGCATCCACTGCATGTTATCTTGTGAATCGCTCTCCACATGCTTCCCTTGATGGGAAAATTCCAGAAGAAATTTGGTCAGGTAAACCAGTTGACTATTCTAATTTAAGAATTTTTGGTTGTCCTTCTTATGCATATGTAATGATGGAAAGTTAGAACCCCGTGCTAAAAAATGTGTCTTTATTGGCTATCCTGATGGTGTTAAAGGATACCGTTTATGGTGTCCTGAATCTAGCACTAAAAAATTTTTTGTTAGCCGGGATGTAACTTTTCATGAAGATGCTTTATTATTTTCTGGAAACGATTCTGCTGTTGGTTCATCTACTGGTACAGGTGATCATGGTGATACAAGTGAAAAAGTGGAGATTGAAATTCAAAGTTCTAGTCCTATATCATCGTCTACTACCACAGCTGATAATCCACCGCGACAAAGAAAACCGACCTGCAGATATATCGAGGAGTGTGATTTTGTCGCTTATGCTTTAAATGTTGCTGAGGAAGTTGAAAATAGTGCGGAGCCAAAAAGTTATTCTGAAGCTATTTCAAATACTGATTCATCGAAGTGGTTAGCTGCTATGCAAGAGGAGGTTGAAAGCCTTCATAAAAATAAAACTTGGGATTTTTTCCAGTTACCTGAAGATAAACGAGTCATTAGCTGCAAGTGGATATTTAAGAGGAAAGATGGCATCCCTGGAGTTGAAGATGCAAGGTATAAAGCACGTTATGTTGTTAGAGGTTTCAGTCAACGGGAAGGTATTGACTTCAAAGAAATTTTCTCTCCTGTTGTACGTCATACTTCTATTCGTGTTTTACTTGCTATGGTTTCTCTTTATGATGATGTTAAAACTGCTTTTCTACACGGGGATTTAGCAGAAGAAATTTATATACAGCAACCAGAGGGATTTGTGGTTTCAGGAAAAGAGGGCCATGTTTGTCGTCTGAGAAAGTCTCTTTATGGCCTTAAACAGGCTCCGAGACAATGGTATAAGAGGTTTGATTCATTTATGGTCGGGAAGTCAGTACGATAGCTGTATTTATTTCAAGAAATTTGAAGATGGGTATTTTATTTATCTGTTGTTGTATGTTGATGATATGTTAATTGCAGCTCGTAATGTGGCACTAGTTAATGAGTTGAAAGATCAGCTGAGGCGAATTTGATATAAAAAATCTTGGTGCAGCCAAGAAAATTCTTGGTATGGAGATTAGTAGGGATCGTCAGTCGGGTAAGCTATGGTTGTCTCAGAAGAAATTCATAGCTAAGGTACTTGACCGTTTTCACATGAATGATTGTAAGCCCATTAATTCTCCCATTGCTACTCACTTTAAGTTATCGTCTCATCAATGTCCGAAGTCTGATGAAGATATGAGATATATGGATAATGTTCGTTATGCTAATGCAGTTGGAAGCCTAATGAACGTTATGGTTTGTACCAGGCCTGATTTAGCTCATGCAATTAGTGTTGTCAGTCGTTACATGCATAATCCAGGAAAAGAGCATTGGAGTGATGTGAAGTGGATACTCCGTTACCTGAAATGTACAGCTGACTTTGGCCTGGTATTTGCTAAAAGTTGTCTATTGAGTGATAAAGTAACCGGTTATGTAGATTCTGATTATGGTGGTGATTTAGACCGGAGAAAATCTATTTCTGGTTATATTTTCACCTTTTGTGGTTCAGCTATTAGCTGGTGTGCTACACTTCAGTCTATTGTTGCTTTGTCTACTACAGAAGCTGAATACATAGCTGCTACTGAGGGAGTTAAAGAAGCTACTTGGCTTCGAGGTTTGGTGAATGAGCTTGGATTAAATCAGGATATTCTGGCTGTTTTTTGTGATAGCCAGAGTGTTATACATCAGACGAAAGATGATCGATATCACAATAGGACCAAGCACATTGATGTTAAGCGTCATTTTATACGAGATACTGTAGCTGCTGGACATATAATGGTGAAGAAAATTCACACAGCTGATAATCCTGCAGACATGTTAACCAAACCTCTCCCAGTTGCCAAGTTCGAGCTTTGCTTGAGCTTGGTTGGTGTTATGAGCTGTTGATTGCCCTTTTGGGCTTAGGCGAAGAAGAGTTAATTTCACGATTCATGGATTTCGAGTCAAGGCAAAGATTTGTTGGAGTTGATGCCTCGTATCCTAATGCGAGTTTGTATTACGGTCAAACCGTATGTGCAAGGTTAATCACGTAAAGTAATTAATTAATATTCATCAAGTTGGTGGGCTTATGCACACAGCCCATGTGCACATTATACACGTTACTTCTAAGGGTTTTTCTCCCTGATTGTGATCAACACAACAATATATCAAGACTCCACTGCCGGTAGAATTAATTATTTTTGTTGGCCATCTTCATTCTACGGTACAAGAAATTTATCCTGCCCTCATTGAGAATTAATTTCATCGAGAATTCCATTGCTTGATTTTATCAAGTAATTTGTGAGGGGACTCTCTTGTATTTTTGACCTTGATTATTATAGTGAAAGACTCTTCTTCGTCGGTGGTTTTTTTACACTCTTTGGGGTTTTTTCCACCTAAAATCTTGTGTGTCAATTTTACTGTTTTACTTCTCGTTTTGATCTTTGATTGATATTTATTGATCCTGCTTTATTTCCGCTGCGTATACCCTAACAAACTATTTAGGAATCCGTTATTGATTAATTACTACGCGTATGGCAGACAACTTAGATGAAAGAGCGGGGGAGTGAGGTAATCTCCTCAACAGCTCGGTTATGGTGCAGGAATAAACACAAAGACTGGTGGTGCGAAGACGCCACAGGAGGTCGTCTTTACTCGATAATAATTGCGGTGAGAAGCATAGATGATGTCGGGCTTGAACTTAGCATTGGGTTTAAATTTCTGGGGCAGCAAACAAGTAGTTGTTCTCGGCAACTTAGCATTGGGTTTAAATTTCTTGCGAATGCAGATTTAAAATTTTTGACTTTCTTGGTAATTGGTTTGGAAGTTGTCTATTTCCTATCTACTTATCATTCTTGAATCTTTAATTGTATGAACTGTGGCATATTTCTTAGCCATATGTTTATCCCCGGACACCAAACTGGAGTACTTGGCATTTTAGCAATGTATGATCTGTTTTTGGTTGCAGTTTGATGTATTCTACTACTACTATCCAAAGCGGCTGGGACAGGTGCTCTTTGTTGATGCACCTTTTGTGTTCAATCCTATTTGGCAGTTGGCAAAGCCCCTCTTAAAACAATATGCGTCTCTGGTATTGTGCACCTTCAACTAATTTGGTCTTATATATACTTACTCAAATCACTCTCGGACTGTGGGTTTGTCGGTTTAATTTTTTTTCTTTTTAGAATAATAATAGAATAACACCACAATAATAATGAGGAAACAACACGTATAGGGAAAAAAAGGTAACAAAATGAGATTTTTTTAAAAAAAATAACAAGAACACAACAATAATAGCAGAATAACAATACAATAACACTGAAGTAACAACACGTAAAGAAGAAAAAGGTAACAAAATGAGAATTTTTTTTAAAAAAATAACAATAATACTACAATAATAGCAGAATAACACTGGAGTAACAACACGTAAAGAAAAAGAAAAGTTTACAAAATGAGAATTTAAAAAAAAATAACAATAACACTACAATAATAGCAGAATCACAATAACACCAGAATAACAACACAATAACATGTGGTAAAAAGATTAAAAAAAATCAAAGTGACACCGGAATAACATCACAATAACACCAAACTAATAATACCACCAGAATAACAGTAAAAAAAATCAAAGTGACACCGGAATAATATCACAATAACACCAGAATAACAACACAATAACACGTAGTAAAAAAAGAGCAAAAACAAAATTGAAATAGTAAAAAAAAAAACAAAGTGACACCGGATTAACATCACAATAACACTAAAATAACAATAACACCAGAATAACAGCACAATAATATGTAGTAAAAAAAAGAGTAAAAAAATCAAAGTAGTAAAAAAATCTAAGTGACACCGAAATAACATCACAATAACACCAGAAAAACAATTACACCAAAATAACAGCACAGTAACATGTGGTAGGAAAAACTAAAAAAATCAAAAGTAGTAAAAAAATCAAAGCGACACTGGAATAACATCACAATAACACCAGAATAAGAATAACAGTACAATAACACGTGGTAGAAAAAAGAAAAAAAATCAAAGTCGTAAAAAAAATCAAAGTAAAAAAAAAGCACAATAAGTGCATAATAACATGAGGTAAAAAAAGAGAAAAAAAATTAAAGTAAAAAAAATCCGGTACAAAAAGAAAAAGAAAAAAATGTAACATAATGAGAAAATCAGAGAAAAACATAAGGGAAAAGAAAATCAAAGTCGTAAAAAAAAGTATAATAACAGCATAATAACACGAGTTAAAAAAAAGAGATTAAAAAAATTAAAGTAAAAAAAAAGTAACACTAGGAAAAAGAGAAAATAAATAAATGACAGTGGTTATATATGACAGGTAAGATTAGATTTTGGCCATTCATCTCTAATATAATTTAGTGGTTGAGATTTCAAAGCTCAAACTCACAACTCACCATAAGAAACCAAACTCACAAGATCATCTCTCTCTCTCTCTCTCTCTCTCTCTCTCTCTCTCTCTATATATATATATATATATATATATATATATATATATATATATATATATATATATATATATATATATATATATATATATATATATATATATATATATATATATATATATATATATATAGAAGGGTTCTTATAAGGCCTTCATACCATATAAGGCCCTAAGTCCTTATAAGAGCCCTTGGATGGAAGGGATGGAGGGATGAGATTACATCTCATTGAAGGGTCACAATTCTCCCTCCCTAATCTCCTTCCCTAATTGTGTATAACTCTACCTAATTTTGTACAACTCTATCAACATTCTAATCTCCCTACCCACTTCCTCATTATTCATTCATTCACACTTCTCTCATACACTCATTCTCTCTCATCTTTCTCTCATTCTCTCAAAAAAAAAAAAACCAAATCAACCAAAAAAAAAACCAAATCAATTTTTGTATAACTTTGGTTCATTTTTGTATAACTTTGGTTCATTTTTGTATAACTTTAGTCCAATTTTTTGTATAACTTTAGTCCAATTTTTGTATAACTTTAGTGCATTTTTGTATAACTCTGGTCGATTTTTGTATAACTTTGGTTCATTTTTGTATAACTTTGGTTCATTTTTATATAACTTTAGTCCAAATTTTTGTATAACTTTAATCTATTTTTGTATAACTTTGGTTCATTTTTGTATAACTTTGGTTCATTTTTGTATAACTCTGGTCGATTTTTGTATAACTTTGGTCCATATTTGTATAACTTTAGTCCATTTTTGTATAACTTTGGTTCATTTTTGTATAACTTTGGTTCATTTTTGTATAACTTTGGTTCATTTTTGTATAACTTTAGTCCAACAAATTATAAGAATTTTTATATGGCTAAGATTAAAACAACAAATTATGAGAATTTTTATATGGCTAAGATTAAAACAACAAATTTTATGAAAAATATTTTAGTAGATCTTAGATTAAAAAAAAGTATCTCATAAAAAAAAAACGAGATTTAAAACCCGAAATCTTAAAAAAAAAGTATAACAAGAAGAGATTTGAGAAAATGAATAAAAAACGAGAAGTAACAAAATAAAAGAAAATAAAAGACAACAACAAAAAACGAATGGAAAAAACAACTCAAAACATGAAAATAAACACCAAACGAAAAAAAAAAAAAAAAAAAAAAAACCGAGGCGAAAAAAAAAAAAAAAAGGTGGCGGCGGTGCGGTGGCGGCGGTGGTGGGTGGTGAGTTGGTGTCGGGTGGGATAGTGGTGGGTGGTGGTGAATGAGGAAGAGAAGAATGAATGATTTATTTGGGTTTTTTGATTTAATTGGATTTTTTGGGTTTTTTGATTTAATTGGATTTTTTGGGTTTTATTTATTTATTTGGGTTTTGGGTTTTTTATTTATTTGGATTTTTTGGGTTTTTATTTTTTGGGGTTTTAGAGAGAAGATGAGTTGTGTGATATGTGAGAAAAGTGGATGAGAGGAAAAGAATTTATAGTGAATTAGTGATTAATTAGAAAGATTAGTGAAGGAGGAGAGAATGAGTGATATTAGTACATAAACACACTTTTGCAGGTTGATCTTGGCCATCCATCTCCCTCCATCCAATGGCTCACATTAGGACTTATGGACTTATTATATCTAAGGACCTTAGTTGATCTCTTCTCTCTCTCTCTCTCTCTCTCTATATATATATATATATATATATATATATATATATATATATATATATATATATATATATATATATATATATATATGGAAATGGGATCAAGAGAGTCCACCTCTTTACATGAGTCACATGAGTCCTAATCTCAACCCTTAGATTGTAACAAAATGAAGGGCTAAGATTAAATCTAAAAATAAAGAACCTATATAAAACACACTAAAACCTAATTTCTATTCATTTCACTGCTTCTCACTTCTCTCTCTTCCTCCCTTTTTCTCTCTCGCCTCTCTCATCACTCACCAACCCCATTGCCGCCGCCCCTTACCTGAGCTGCTGCCGCCGCCAACCACATGCCGACGCCGCCCCTTCCCCTCACGCTGCTGCTGCCTTATCTCCTCCCCCGCCTCTCTTCTTCTTCCCTCGGTCACCACCCCGATACCACTACCGCCGCCCTCTGCCTCCCTCGTCCTCCACCACGCACCTCCCTCTCTGCCCTTGCATCCCTCTCTGCCCTTGCCGCCTCTTTCCCTTCTTCTTTCTCTTTTTTTTTTTTTTTTTTTTTTTTTTTTTTCGCGCCTCTTTTTTCTTCTTTTTTTTTTTTTTTTTTTGTTTTTTTTGAGATCCGAGTAAGGAGCGTTTTGTGGTGGGTCATTTGTGGTGATGGTGGTGGTGAAGCCGTGGTTCCGCCGCGCATTTTTTTTTTTTTTTTTTTTTTTTTTTTTTTTTTTTTTTTTTGCTGCAGGGTGTCGTGGTTGGTGGTGGTGGTTGCAGGGGGGTTGTGGGGCTTGCATGGCGGTGAAGTTAGTGGTGGGTTAGGGGTGGACGTTGGTGGTGGGTCAGGTGTTGACGTTGGTGGTCGTGGTGGACGTTGGTGGTGGGTCAGGTGGTGGTTGTTACCTATATATAAAATGACGCAGCATTAAAGTTTCGAGTCACAAGCATTAAAGTTTCGACTCACAAGCATTAAAGTTACACTTATATGGACTAAAGTTACGATGGACTAATAATACTCGCCAAGGACTTAAAGTTACAAACCTAAAAAAATAAAGTTTCAAAATTTATGACTAAAGTTTTTATTGTAAAACATTAAAGTTACATTCATAAAATTTCAAATTTCAATATTTACGTAAAATTTATAGATTAGCAAAATTAATTAAAATCAAATTTTTATACTAGAAAATGTCTAAAAAAATTAAAGTTTTATATTTTAACATCAAAGTTTCAGTCGTATAACATTAAAGTTATATTTATAAATTAATGAAATTAAATAAATTAAAATTTTTATATTACAAATTGGCTAAAAAAAATTAAAGTTTCAAATTTTAGCATTAAAGTTTCACTCGTAAAACATTAAAGTTTCATTTATAAATAAGCAAATTAAATAAATTCAAATTTTTATAATAGAAATTATCGAAAAAAATTAAAGTTTCAATTTTTAGCATTAAAGTTTTACTCGTAAAACATTAAAATTACATTCAAAAAACAATTTTACATATTTAAAATAAAATTTGATAACATAAATTTAAATTTTTATTTATAAAATGACTTTAAATATTAAAATTACAATCATAAAGAATTAAAGTTACATTTATAAATTAAAGTTACGCTTGTAGAACATTAAAGTTACAGTTTAAAAGTTTCAAATCTCAAATATCAATCTTAAAAGATCAATGGTCAAGATTAGAACTCATGGACTCACCATTTTAGGTGGACTCATTTGAACTCCTATATATATATATATATATATATATATATATATATATATATATATATATATATATATATATATATATATATATATATATATATATATATATATATATATATATATATATATATATAGAATAAAGTTCTTCTAAGTCCTTTTTTTTTGAGTCCATAAGTCCCTCCCACAACCCTTGGATCATGCATGGTGGAAGGTTGAGATTGAAAGAAAAAAACACACTTAACACTAATTAATTCACTTCTCTCTCTAGTTTTAATAATACATTCACTAATTCATTATCATACACAATTAACACCATATTTTGTCTTATACTTCAAAGTTTATGAAAATTTTGTTAACATTTTTTCTGTTTCGGTTTTTTCGTATTTTTTTTTCGAGACAAGTTTTTTTGTTTTTTCGTTTTTTTTTTTTTTTTCGAGACAAGTTTTCGACATTTTAGGATTTTACGAGTGTAATTCTAACGGTAAAAAGTGTAATTTTAAGAAATATTTTCGAGAATTTAGCGTTTTACAAGTTTAACTTCAATCTTTTCCGAGTGATTTTAACGAATAATATTTTGAATTTTTGTCATTTTATCACAAGTTATTATAATTTAGCATTTTACGAGTGTTATGTTAATGACAAAAAGTGTTATTTTAGTCCAGGTAAGTGTAATTTCAGTCCAATGAGATTGTTATTTTTAGTCAAGGAGAATGTAATTTTAGTCCAGAAAAGTGTAATTTTAGTTGAGAAAAGTATAATTTGGTCCATTTCGAGAATGTAATTTTAGTCTATTGAGAATGTAACATTAGTCCAATGAGAATATGAGAATATGACCAAGTCCATTGAGAGTATAACATTAGTCCAATAGAGCTAAGTGTAATTCTAACAGAAAATAGTGTAATTCTAACAACAGAAAGTGTAATTCTAACGACAAAAAGTGTAATTTTAGCAGAAAAAAGTGTAATTATAGCAAAAAAAAGTATAATTTTAACAGAAAAAAGTGTAATTCTAACAACAAAAAGTGTAATTTTAGCCGAAAAATGTGTTATTCTAACAAAAAAAATTGTAATTTTAACAGAAAAAAGTGTAATTCTAACAACTAAAAGTGTAATTTTAGCCGAAAAAAGTGTGATTCTAGCAAAAAAAAGTATAATTTTCACAGAAAAAAGTGTAATTCTAACAACTAAAAGTGTAATTTTAGCCGAAAAAAGTGTTATTCTAACAAAAAAAAGTATAATTTTCACAGAAAAAATTGTAATTTTAATGGAGGAAAGTGTGATTTTAACATAAAAAGGTGTAATTCTAACAACAACAAAAAGTGTAATTTTAGCAGAAAAAGTGTAATTTTAGTCGAAAAAAGTGTTATTCTAGCAGGAAAAAGTGTGATTCTAGCCAAAAAGTGTAATTATAGCAAAAAAATAAAAGTGTAATTGTATTTCTAGTAGAAAAAAAGTGTAATTTCAACCAAAAAAGAGTAATTCTAGCAGAAAAAAGAGTAATTCTAGGAGAAAAAATGCACATCTAAGATGAAAATCAACAAATAACCTTAGATCTATTTATTAGATCTAAGACTAAAATAAAACGATCTAATATAACAATAATTGAAGAAAAAAGAGAAGACGACATTTTAAATATATCTAAGATTAAAATTAAAAGATCTCACAAAACTAAACAACTTATGTGAGATCTTTTTTTTCGATCTATTTCAAAAACCTAGATCTAAAATTTTAAAAATAATAAGAAGCAAACACTAAGGAGAAAAAAAAAAAAATAACCACTGAAAAAAAAACCGAAAGGTGTGAGCTTGAGTTGGCAAATATTAATACATACAAAAAAGACAAAAAAAAAAAAAAAAAAAAAAAGGAAAAATGCTACGGAGTATTAATGCTAAAGGTCAAAGACTCCAAAGTGTATTAATGATTGTGTTACTCAGATCTACTCCCTCAGGTCAAAGACGCACAAATGCTACGGAGTATGAAAGGCCATGGTTTATTTTTGATTTTTGATTTTGTGTTTGATGTTTGTTGTTGGTGGTGGTGGCGGAATTGGAGGAGGTTGTTGGCGGTGGTTAAAAAACCGTGGGTGTTTGGCGTGGTGGGAGGTGCAGATCTTAGTTGGTGGCGGTGAGAAAGGAAGGTGGTCGGGGGCGCGGGGATGAGATCGACAATGGTGGTGGTTGTGGGAAATTTGTCGTTGTGGTCGGTCGGTGTGGTGGTTTCGGTTGTGGTGGCGAGGGGAGGTGATGAGTGGTGGTTGTGGTCTTTGGTGAGGGGATGTGGTGTCGGTTGCTGTGGTGAAGGGAGGTAGCCGTAGAGGGGCTGGATGAGTGTGGTGGCTGGTGGCGGTGAGGCAAGGGAAGGAGAGGAAGTTATTTGTAGGTTATTGGCGGCGGGAAGGGAAACAGTGGCAGCGGGGTGGGAGGTGGTGGTAGCCGGTGGGTTGGGTTGGAGAGAAAAGGGGGGGAAATTTTTTGATTTTTTGGTTTTGAATTTTTTTGGTTTTTGAGAGATGAGAGGTTTTTGAGATAAAATATGAGGAAAATTGTGTGGATGAGAGATAAGTAGGTGGGAGAAAAATGTATATATATTGAATTAGTGATTAATTAGAATTAATTAGTATGGGTAGTGAGAGAGTGGTTTAATTAGCTTTAATCTCCTTTTTTTCTTGTGTAAATCTCAGCCATCCTTTTCCCTCATCCAAGGGCTCTAAGGAGAACTCATGGACTCAAATGTAAGAGGTGAACTCACTTGATCTTTACACTATATATATATATATATATATATATATATATATATATATATATATATATATATATAGAAATAGGATCATATGATTTGGGTCACTATTGGTGAGTTACCCCTCTGAATCTGGACCATTGATCTAACATAAGATGGATGGTTGAGATTTAATGCAAAAGTCACCTTATAAATCTAAACTCAACTATTTCATGCATTTCTCCTGTAACATTTTCTCTCTCATCTCTCACAAAACTCATAAAACTCAATTACGTTCCATCATCTACTCAATTACTCTCCTACTCCATCAATTTCTTTCAACTACTCACCTTAGTCATCTGCAATCCATCTTTTTTGCGATTTAATCTTCAGTTTTGCGGTATGTTACTCTACATCGATTTTAATTTTTTCCGATTTATGACCTATTTTTCGTTCTTCGGTTTTCATTCTCTTATTTTAATGTCATCATTGTTCAATTTTTTGTTCCATCAATTTCTAGGGTTTTGGGTTTGATAATCTATTTCTACATGATTTTATCCATTTCCATGTTGATTATAAGGTGTTTTGCCTACTGTGTTATTTCAATTGTGTATTTTTGTTCGGATTAAACAATCTTCAATATTTATTGTCCAAGCAATACATATATATGTGTGAAATTACCTGAAACTCAGTGTTTATTGTATTGTCTAGTTACTTCTTGTTGGTTAGATTAATCTGTTAATAACAATTATTGTATTACTTTAACCGGCTTATTGTATTATTCAAACTCGGTTATTGTATTTTTGTAGTTAATTCTCGTTTGCAGTGTTAGTCTGTTAATAACAGTTATTGTATTACTTTAACCGAGTTATTATATCATTCAAATTCAGTTATTGTATTTTGTACTTACTTCTTGTTTGCTATGTTAGAATATATTTTGTTAATAAGAGTTATTGTATTGCTTTAACTGAGTTATTGTATTATTCAAACCTAGTTATTGTATTGCATTAACTTAGTTATTTCAAATTAGAGATGCTGTAAGATGGTGTCTTCTTATGTAATCTGTTTAAATTGGTTACAGTAATATTACATCTCAATTAATGTATTTTTTTAACTTAGTTATTTCAATTTGGAGTTATTATTGTGGTCTTATATAATATGCTTATAAACGGTTATAATAATGTGCTTTATTTCTCTAAAATGTGCAGTTATTTCATAGTTGATGTACGATTATTTTAATATTTATAGGTGGTTATTGTGTACAAACCAAACCCTAATCCTTTTCGTTTTTATTTCTTTCAGTGAGCTTTTGTTGTCTGATGGCTCAGCCCTCGTCAATAGGCAAGACCTTGTTCTCGGCGGGAAGAAATACTGGTGGAAGAAATGTGAAAACAACGGCAAGACACGGTTGTCGTTGGAAGAAATACATTTGGACGTTGTATTGGGGATACATATATGTAATATTTGTGATGTTACTATTGTAAGATGTATTATTTAAAATGCTTAGATTAATTAGGATGATGCTTAGATATAATTTGTTGGAGATGTTTAAGTGTAATGTATTGGAAACAACATAGTTATGTAGTGAAAGTAAGTGTTTTTTTTAACCTTGTTATATATTAATATTTCATTTTTCAGATTTTGTTATTGCATTAACCAATTTCAATTATTGATTGAATGAAAATGACTACTTATTCAATTAGACAGGGTGAAAACTAACACAAGATAGAAATTTGAATATATTTGAGTTTCATCTCAATACAATAACACGATTTACTCATTACAATAACTGAGCTTCTACATTACAATAACTACAAATACCAGAGTTTTACATTACAATAACTGAGGTTGTACATTGGAATAACTACAAATACCAGAGTGTCGACATTACAATAACTGAGTTTCTACATTACAATAACTAAATTTCTACATTACAATAACCGAGCTATTCAATTAAACAAAAGATGAAAATTATCAAAAAAAAAAGACCAAATATATACATAAATATTTGCATTGAACGTCAATTATCCGCGTCTATCTTGATTTAACCTGAAAATCACCAAAAAAAAGAATATAACTTAAATGAACATTATATAGAATAACTTGGTCAATATATTACAATAATTAGATTGTAAAATAACTATAACTGACTTTAAACAACTAACAAGTGAATAACTTAATCACATATAGAATAACTGACTTTATTCATTACAATAATCGAGTTTCTACATTACAATAACTACAAATACTAGAGTTTCTATATTACCATAACTGACTTGCTACATTACAATAACTGACTTGCTACATTACAATAACTGAGTTTCAACATTACAATAACCGAGTTTCTGCATTTGAACATTAACTGAGTTTCTACATTCAACCAGACATTTTAACATACAGTTGGTGTGCTAAGCTAGATTACAAACAATTTTTCAAGATTATGATAACTAATCATTAATCAAATGCGAACGCTATGATAGACATGCATACTAACGGAATAACAATTGAAATAACTCGCAAATAACATATATTGTCTTATATAATCTACGCTTACCTTCGTTTTATCGATTCGTGCTAAGGTTTCTGCAAATTTTGGGCAAAAACTGACGATTGATGCGTGTATCAATCAAATTCAACGAAGATGATGAATTAATTTTGTGTTTTCGACTTGAATTACTCAAGTTTTTATAAAGATTTGATTGAATAATGTCTTGAAATTGAAGAAAATAGGAAAAAAGAGAGAAAAAAATGAAGAAAATAGGGAAGAGAAGAGAGAATATGAAGAAGATGAAGAATACAGGATACATTAGAGTGGCACCGGATGCACCTACGGTTACGCATTTGCTGTTTGCAGACGATAGTATTCTGTTTGTTCGAGCGAGAGAAGCAGAGGTCCGGAAGGTTAAAGGGATTCTTGCTAAGTATGAGGAAGCGTCGGGGCAGCTTGTGAACTATCATAAAACTTCTGTTTCTTTCAGTAAATGCACCAAAGTTGCGAGGAGAGGGCAGGTGGCGGGTTGGTTAGGGGTTCGAGTAGTGGATGAGCATGATAAATATTTGGGGCTCCCGACTGTTGTGGGTCACTCTAAACAGGTTATTAATCGAGTGATTAGAGATAAACTGTGTCGTAAGTTACAGGGATGGAAAGGTATGCTGTTATCGAAGGCAGGGAAGGATGTTTTGATAAAGGCTGTCGCCCAATCAATTCCGACCTATGCTATGAGTGTCTTCAAGCTTCCTTCGAATTTTTGTGACGAGCTTCGGTCATTAGTTTCTCGATTCTGGTGGGGCTCGGAAAATGGCAAGAGGAAGATACCATGGATTGCGTGGGATAAGTTATGCCAGCCGAAGTGTCTTGGTGGGTTGGGTTTTCGAAGTTTTACCGAATTTAATTTAGCTTTGTTGGGCAAGCAAGCATGGAGAATGATCACTGATCGAGAGTGCTTGATGGTTCGGGTTTTGGGAGGTAAGTATTTTCCTAATAAATCGTTTATGAAGTCCGAGCTTGGTACAAATCCAAGTTACACTTGGAGAGGTATCTATGAGGCAAAGGAGGCTCTTATGGTTGGATTACGAAGACGTATTGGTAATGGCCTGAGCACTCGAGTTTGGTATGACCCATGGGTCGCTAAAACGCGGACGCGGATGGTACTCTCGCCGCTGGCTGGGACTGATGACGACCTCTTGGTTGCGGAGCTGATGAATGTGCAAGGTAGTGCGTGGGATATGTCTAAGGTGCGGAAGTTCTTTCACCCGTTTGAGCATCAACGTATTCTGAATACTAGAGTTGGTGGGAATGGGGAGGAGGACGAGTGGATGTGGGACTTGGAGAAGGATGGGGTGTATACGGTTAAGTCTGCTTATAAGGCGTTAATGGGTGATTATGGTATTGATGAGGGACAGTCGGATGGAGCTGAGTGTGGATGGTTGTGGAAGAAGATTTGGCGTTCTCGAACGCTGCCGCGGGTTAAGATGTTCTTTTGGCAGTTTTGTAGTGAGGCGATTGCTTCGAAAAGGAATTTAGCTTCCCGGATGTCACAAGTCGATATTATATGCCCGGTTTGTTTGAATGCTGTCGAGGACTGCCTCCATGTTGCTGGCGGGTGCGGTTATACGGCTGGGGTGTGGGAAGGGTTAGGAGTGGACTTGAGACCGATATGGGGTTATGAGAGGGTGAAGGACTGGGTAGGGGATGTCTTGGAGGAGCTCGATGGGGAGGATGTTGAGGTGTTTATTACGGGTGTATGGGCAATTTGGGAGATGCGCAATAAGGTTGTTTTTGAGAATAGGGTGGTACGGGTGGAGGATGTGGTGCTGCGGGTGAAGGGACTCATGGGTGAGTTGAAATGTGTGGAGGATGGAGGGGAGATGCGGGATGTGGCGGAGTCGGGGAGAACCAGGGGAATGGAGTATAGAGTGCGGGGTAGTAGGGTGGTGCCTGGGGAGGTCATTATCAGTGTGGATGCGGGTGTCAAGGAGGGTGAAGGTATGGGTTTGGGTGCGATTTGTCGGGATGAGTATGGGAGTTTGTTATGGGCATGGGAGGGGCGTCGTAGAGAGGAGTATGAGGCAAGAGTGGCGGAGGCAGAGGCTGTTCTAGTTGCGCTCCGACAAGCTCAGAGGATGAAGCATCCAAGCGTTCGTGTGGAGAGTGATTGCAAGACGGTTGTTGAAGCCCTCCAAGGTCGCTGTTCTGGGCGTAGTGATTTTCATATGGTTATTAGTAATATTTTAAATTTGTGTGTTGATTTTAATTCCGTAGCTTGGTCTTATATTCGTAGAACTTCTAACCGAGCAGCTCATATGCTCGCTCATTCTTGTACTGTGGGTAAAAGTAGGTTCATCGCTGGCGAGTCTATCCCTCGTCACATCGTTGAAGTTGCTAAAACCGATTTATCTATGAGAGTATAATCCTACCTTAGGATTTTTCAAAAAAAAAAAAAAAAGTTATGCGTCATTTATTTTGGTAGATTAGAATTTTTTTTTGTTTTAATCTCAGCCCTTGATCTTATTAGATCCAATGGTATATAAATGCGGGGGGTAACTCACGAAAAGTGGCAAACTCACCGGATCTTGCCTATATATATATATATATATATATATATATATATATATATATATATATATATATATATATATATATATATATATATATATATATATATATATATATAGAGGAAGGATCAACTAAGGTCCATTATATATTTGAGTCCATAAGGTCTTTTGTGAGCCATTGGATGGAGGGAGATGGAGGGATGAGATGAACCCACCAAAAGTCATTATACAAGCAAATTAACACATTTTACTAATCCACCCTAATTAACCACTAATTTACTATATATTTGTTTTCTACCCACCTATTTCTCTCTCATCTCACACATTTCACTCTTCTCTTCTCTCAAAAAAAAAACCCAAAAAATCCAAATAAATAAAAAACCCAAAAAATCCAAATAAATAAAAAACCCAAAACCCAAATAAATAAATAAAACCCAAAAAATCCAATTAAATCAAAAAACCCAAAAAATCCAATTAAATCAAAAAACCCAAATAAATCATTCATTCTTCTCTTCCTCATTCACCACCACCCACCACTATCCCACCCGACACCAACTCACCGCTCACCACCGCCGCCACCACACCGCCGCCACCGCACCGCCGCCACCGCACGGCCACCAACTTTTTTTTTTTTTTTTTTTTTTTTTTTTTGCCTCGTTTTTTTTTTTTTTTTTTTTTTTTTTTTTTTTTTTTTTTTTTCGTTTGGTCTTTATTTTCATGTTTTGAGTTGTTTTTTCAATTCATTTTTTGTTGTTGTCTTTTATTTTCTTTTATTTTGTTACTTCTCCTTTTTTATTCATTTTCTCAAATCTCTTCTTGTTATACTTTTTTTTAAGATTTCGGGTTTTAAATCTTGTTATTTGGTTTATTTTAGATTTCGGGTTTGGTTGGGTTGTTGGTTTTTTGGTTTTATTATTGTTATTTGGTTTTTTGTTTTTGTTGTTATGAGTTTTTTTGGTTTTGTTATTATTTTTTTTTTCATATTTTTCATATTTATTGTTTGATTTTTTTACTATTTACGACTAAAGTTATACATTTTATGACCAAAGTTATACAAAAAAAGACTAAAGTTATACAAAAATTGGACTAAAGTTACACAAAAAATTGGACTAAAGTTATACAAAAATGAACCAGAGTTATACAAAAATGAACCAAAGTTATACAAAAATAGACCAAAGTTATACAAAAAAAGACTAAAGTTATACAAAAATTGGACTAAAGTGATACAACAATGGACTAAAGTTATAAAAAAATGAACCAAAGTTATACAAAAATGAACCAAAGTTATACAAATATGGACCAAAGTTATACAAAAAATTGGACTAAAGTTATACAAGAATGGACCAAAGTTATACAAAAATGAACCAAAGTTATACAAAAATCGACCAGAGTTATACAAAAATGCACCAAAGTTATACAAAAAATGTACCAAAGTTATACAAAAAATGGACCAAAGTTATACAAAAAATGAACCAAAGTTATACAAAAATCGACCAGAGTTATACAAAAATGCACCAAAGTTATACAAAAAATGGACTAAAGTTATACAAAAATGGACTAACCTTTGTATAACTCTGGTGCATTTTTGTATAACTCTGGTTCATTTTTGTATAACTTTGGTTCATTTTTGTATAACTTTAGTCCAATTTTTGTATAACTTTAGTCCAATTTTTTGTATAACTTTAGTCCATTTTTTGTATAACTTTGGTGCATTTTTGTATAACTCTGGTCGATTTTTGTATAACTGTGGTTCATTTTTGTATAACTTTGGTTCATTCTTGTATAACTTTAGTCCAATTTTTTGTATAACTTTAGTCCATTTTTGTATAACTTTGGTTCATTTTTGTATAACTTTGGTTCATTTTTGTATAACTTTAGTCCATTGTTGTATCACTTTAGTCCAATTTTTGTATAACTTTAGTCCATATTTGTATAACTTTGGTCCATTTTTGTATAACTCTGGTTCATTTTTGTATAACTTTAGTCCACTTTTTTGTATAACTTTAGTCCATTTTTTCTATAACTTTAGTTTTTTTTTGTATAACTTTGGTCATAAAATGTATAACTTTAGTCATAAAATGTATAACTTTAGTCGTAAATAGTAAAAAAATCAAACAATAAATATGAAAAATATGAAAAAAAATAATAATAACAAAAACCAAAAAAACTCATAATAACAAAAACAAAAAACCAAATAACAATAATAAAACCAAAAAACCAACAACCCAACCCAACCCGAAATCTGAAATAAACCAAATAACAATAAAAAAAAACCAAATTTAAATATCGTGTGTATAACTCTAATGCACGCAGTGTATAACTTTAATAGACAAGATGTATAACTTTAGTCCAAAAAATCAAATAACAATAACAACCAAATAAAAAAATAACAACCAAATAAATTCAAATATGTAACACTAACAAAAAAAATACCAACAATAATAAATAACATTAAAATACCAAATCAGAAAAAAAAAAAAAAAATAAATAAATAAAAAACCAAACGAAACAAGGATAACAATGAAACAAACCAAAAAATTTAACAATGAAAAAAAAGCCACAGGAAAACAATGAAAACCAAAAACAACAAATAACACATATAACAAGACATATTTAAAAAAAAAAAAAAAAAAAAAAAAAAAAAAAAAAAAAAACAATAAACAAACAGCTCGACAAAACCAAAAACAACAAACAAACAAGAAAACCAAAACCAACAAATAACAATACAAATCCAACAAAAAAAAAATAAAAAAATGAGAGAAGGAGGGTTGAGGAAGGAGGGTGACGGGCGGCTGAGGAAGGAGGAGGAAGGAGGGTGACGGGTTGAGGAAGGAGGAGGAAGGAGGGTGACGGGTTGAGGAAGGAGGGTGGCCGAGTTGAAGCGTCGTCGGGGGTGGAGTTGGCGGTGGGGGGGGGGAAGTGGGCGGTGTGAGGAGGTGGAGGCGGTGATAGGGTGGTGGTGGGGTCGGGTAGTGGTGGGGTGGTGGTGGGTCGGGTGTGGTGGAGTGATTTTTGTGGGTTTTTTTTTGAATTATTTTAGTTTGGTTTTTTTTTTATCAACTTGGTTTTTTTTTTTGTTTAGAGAGGGTGGGAGAAAATGAGAGAGAAAGAGTGAATGTGAGAAATGAGAGGGGATGAGTGAATGAGGAAGTGAGTTGGGAGATTAGAATGGTGGTAGAGTTGTACAAAATTAGGTGGAGTTATGCGGAATTAGGGAGGAGATTAAGGAGGAGAATTGTGACCTTGAATGAGATGTAATCTCATCCCTCCATCCCTTCCATCCAAAGGCCCTTATAAGGACTTAGGGACTCATATGATAGGAGGGACCTTATAAAACCCTTCTCTATATATATATATATATATATATATATATATATATATATATATATATATATATATATATATATATATATATATATATATATATATATATATATATATATATATATATATATATATCGTGCTACATACTTATAATTATAGAATGGACGCATGTTCTAGGCTGTACATGGTTTAGGTTGATTTATAAAACATTTCCTTCGTTTTAATAGATTGTTTACATTTGATTAGAATACTCCTCATAAAATAATAAGAGTGTAAACATCCTTGATTCATTTCAAATTTTAATCTATCCATCTAAGTGGATGTGTTCGATCTGTTTTAATTTTGAGACGAATATTACCGTCTTAAAAGAGACCAACAGTGGTCCATAACTAGTTAAGATCCGCTTTCAGGTTGCCACTTGCCCCTAGCTTGTCAGTCCACTGCATAGAAAATGTATCCTCTCCATTTCTTTCTCTCCATTTCCTCTCACAATCTCCTTAAATAATTATTTCCTTTTTCACTCTTATTTTTCTTTATTTTTATGCGTAAATTTAGAACCATTAGATGTTGTTAATATACACGATCTGGGTCATTAATAAGTACTCGAGAAAATGGGCTCCACTGTATAGATGGAGGTCTCAACTCTAAGTTGGCATGGTGGGTGTTTCACAGGCCTGATAAGTAATAGGGGCCAAAATCAGGACTGTCGTGAAAGCAAACTGTTTACCTAAGATAAAATACCCTGTAAACAATCAAGATATGCGATGGTTGAGCAAAATCAGTGCTGACTGAAGTCTGGGCAGGATGATTCTATGATAAGATTAGGATGATGCTTGAATCTTGTTTAGACATGGGGGTTTTATATCTAGTCTTAGTATGGAGTTCTGTTTGCTGCCTTGTAATTCTGTTACGAGGCATATAGCCATATAGTGCTTCATTGTGCTAATGCACAATTTCTTTGTATATCTCCATTTTGATATATAATACTCTTATTTTAGCAACAAAAAAAAAAAAAAAAAAAAAAAAAACTCTAATGCATCTATGTTTGTGTTTGAAGTCTTCAAAGACTTTTTCAATAAAAGCGTTTAGTGAATCATCCCATATTTTATCCATACTATTATCTATACCATTTTAATATCTTGGTCGACGTTTGAACTAACGTACCAATAATTCATAACAATAATTACGTAAATCAAAACACATTAACATGTATCATAGTTGACTTTTTTTTTTTTTGGTCTAAACCATCCGGTAATCCGAACCACATTGGGCTGACTAATCCGAATTTCGGGGCGTGTCCAAGGATTACGGTATTTAAACCCCTCCCAATCGCAGTTGTGGGGGATCGATCCGCAGACCTCCCTACCAAGGGTAACCCCATGCTACCACTGCGCCAACCAACGATTGGTATCATAGTTGACTTTATAACTCTATATAAATACCCCATGTGTACGAACCATATAGTATCTATCCTTGTAGTAATTCAACCTCATTTACTTTCTACTCATATACTAATTCTTCCTATTTTCCTACTTATTCGAATATGAATCTATCCATTTTAATTGTATTTTCGATCTTGGTCACGTCCTCGTATGCTAACACGATAGAATTTGACTATTGTGTCGCGGACCCAGCCCTTCCTCATGGACCGACTGGCTATGCATGCAAGGACCCAGCAAAGGCCACATCCGATGACTTCGCCTACTCGGGCCTCCGTACACCTGGCAACACGTCCAACATCTTTAAATTTGGAGCCTCACTCGCTCTGGTCGCCCAATTCCCAGCCTTAAACGGGTTGGGAATATCTATTGTTCGAGGTGATATGGATGTAGGAGGAGCTGTGCCCATACACACTCACCGTGTGTCTGAGCTTCTTGTAGTAGTTGAGGGTACGATTATTGTTGGATTTATTGACACGAATAATACAGCTTTTTATAAGACTCTTAAGAAGGGTGACTTGTTTGTTACTCCACCTACACTCGAACATTTTGAAGTTAATGTTGGAACAATACCCTCTGTGATATATGCTAGTTTTCCTAGCCCAAATCCCGGTGTTCAGATTATTTCTAATTCCCTTTTCCAAAGCGATTTGCCTACTGAGATCATTCAAAAGATTACTTTGTTGGATCCCACGCAAATTAAGAAGCTTAAGAGAGTGTTTGGCGGTACTAATTAACTTTGGTTATTAGTATAAAATGGTGACTTTCGTGTATGATTGAATTGTTTGTAATAATTGTGACCACATTTGCTTGTTGGTTTGAAATTCAGTTTATCACTTGTTTATTTGGAGTTGAATAAATTATTGATCTTAAAAATGCAATATGTGTAGAGACCAAATAATCGAATATCCTCTCGTTGGGGTTTATTCGAGTTGAGATTATATGTTCCATATTATTAGAATTTTATCTCGATCATATTATATTACATAAGTAATATTTATTGACACGAATAATACAGCTTTTTATAAGACTCTTGAGAAGGGTGACTTGTTTGTTATTCCACCTATACTCGAACATTTTGAAGTTAATGTTGGAACAATACCGTCTGTGATATATGCTAGTTTTCCTAGCCCAAATCCCGGTGTTCAGATGATTTCTAATTCCCTTTTCCAAAGCGATTTGTCTACTGAGATCATTCAAAAGATTACTTTTGTTGATCCCACGCAAATTAAGAAGTTTAAGAGAGTGCTTGGTGGTACTAATTAACTTTGGTTATTAGTATAAAATGGTGACTTTCGTGTGTGATTGAATTGTTTGTAATAATTGTGACCACATTTGCTTGTTGGTTTGAAATTCAGTTTATCACTTGTTTATTTGGAGTTGAATAAATTATTGATCTTAAAAATGCAATATGTGTAGAGACCAAATAATCGAATATCCTCTCGTTGGGGTTTATTCGAGTTGAGATTATATGTTCCATATTATTAGAGTTTTATCTCGATCATATTATATTACATAAGTAATAAGATTGTGAAATATTTCTTCAAAAAAAAAAAGTGAAATATAGTCAATTTTTCACACACAAATCTTAAACCGTATGCGTTTAACAGGAGTACATTTATTAATTACGTACAATAATAATAAATTGATAACAAAGACTTTGAATCAAAATAACTCGGTCGACTATATAGTCTATAAGCAATGTGAATGGTTGGTTTAACATTTCAATCAATTTTTTTTCAAATGAACTGCAATGTCTGTACAATATATGAGGGAAAGGAGATTTAAACTCTTAATCTATTGTTACAAAATCTTCGCCCTAATCACTAAAATGTAAGGATATAATAATTTAGGCATTTTTCAAGAAAAATGGGAATCACCACAACAAAAAAATACTACTCGAGATTATATAAATATATGTATGAAGTGTGATTTGTGACCAACAGAAAGACACAAATATAAAAATGTACTCCTTACTCGGTATTTGTTATCGATTATTACTAATGAAGTAATGAAAATAAAAGAACGTCACGAAATAATAATAAAAATAATTTAGAATAGAAATTAGAAAATGTATAGTCGTATAAAATACTTCATATACGTATACGTTGATTAGGTGAGCACTGAGGCATGGCACTTGAGACTTGATAACATACAGTATGCTTCAAAGGTTATGTGATTCATTATTAACGTGCACTACTCCCGCATTATTGTTATAAAAAAAACCTAATTAGAGTTCAATTATCATTATTAGTAAAATCAAATTGTTTAAGTATGTTACAAATGATATATTGTATTATGTACCAAAAAAAAAATTAATATATTGCATTGATGCCTTGACAAGTTGATGTATTATTTTAAGGGTTAATGGATGGGAATAATCCAACTATGCCTGTCCTGTTCAAAGTAATATGAATTATACAATAACCCAAAAAAATTCCAACTATGCCCTCATTTAACTCCTACTGCGATCCCCCTCTAACTTACCTACTGTTATCGGTTTTTCCCTATTAATCAATAGGTTACCTCTTTTAATAATCATCCCCTACCTTTTTCTTATTTTTCCAGTTCTTTTTCTCCATTTTCATCTCCACTCCATGTTTGTGTGAACTTTCTCTCTCCAAATTTTATAACTTTTCACTTTTTTTCTTTTCCTTCATTTCATTCCTCTTTCAAATTTCAATATGTCATCATCTTCGCTGTTGATGGGGCATATTCTGCACCCGTTGACCGAGTCAACATATTGAGCAAGGTCAAAGATATCCACAAGCAAGTCAACGACTTAGACAGCCTAACCGACGCAGCCCGTCGGCCTGGCTCTTGGGTCTCGGCTGGGACAACTGGCCAGCCGGGGCACACATCCGCGAACTCATATCCAAGACCCCTCGGCGGCGAGTCAACAGGGCCCGCCGGCCTGCCATGGGTCCCTCGGCCGAGGGTAGATCAGTCTTTCCACCTGCTAGCCACTTGGCCACTTGGCCACTACTTGACAAAAGGTGAAAGTCTATAAATACTCCTCAACTCTCATTAAGGAGAGGATCCACAATTTAACCTAAACACCTCATAATCTGGTAATATCTTCCTTATCTCTCTACAATATATATACTTCGCCAAGTAACACATAACTTAATCCTCTTAAGTTTACTGACTTGAGCGTCGGAGTGAGTTCGCTCGGTCCAAAGCCGAGCCCTCAGTTTGTTCATTGTTTCAGGAGACCGAAAGGAGGATTCAATCGAAGACGTCATTCTACAAGCACGGGTGGTAACAAATAACTGCTCTGGAATTACACCCGGAACAATTGGCGCCGTCTGTGGGAAAAGATACTAGAAGCTAGTCACATTCATTCCCAAACAAAAAAAAACACAAAACAAAAACCCACCCAAAAAGCTAAGAAGATGTCGAAACAACAAGAGGTATTCGTGACTGACGAAACCGAATTCTGCCAAGATGATACCGTCCACAATTCTGGGGTTGCGCAGCCCTCCACCGACCGAGTAATCCAACCGGAGTATGGGATGCCAATAATACCAGATACGCCGCTGCCCACCGACCAAGTCACCATCATGGGACATGTGGTTGATGTAGCTAAACTGAAGCTACTCCTGGACCTAATTGGTAGTACGCCGACTCACACTGTCACACAGACAAGAGCGGCGGAACCCGTCCAGGAGACCAGGGCCCAAAATGTGACTCCGAGAAACTTGAACGGAGCACTAGGGGAAGCTGACCCTGTCAAGACGCCGGGGGAGCCCAGAGTGCTAGTGGTAGACCTGAGTCCTTCCCGCACTCGCGGGAGGACGGCGTCGCCGCAGCACCGACGAGGCATGCCCCAGAGGAGTGAAAGAAGCCCGACTCGCCAGAGTCGGAGAAGGAGTCCGACTCACCAGAGTCAGAGAAGAAGCCCGACTCACCAGAGTCGGAGAAGAAGCCCTTCCCGCAACGGGGAGAGGAGCAGGACTAGGGATGCGAGGAGCCGATCGCCGCGTGTCCTTCGACACGTGGTCAGACAGCCCCTCAGCGCCTACGTTCTAGAAGTCCCGGTGCCGACTAAACTAAAGTTGCCACCCATATCATACAAAGGAGAAAGCGACCCAACCGACCACGCTGAGGCTTTCGAGTCTTACATATCGGTGTGGGAACAGCCTGATGAGGTTTGGTGCCGAGTCTTCCCAATGACACTGCATGGGATGGCACAGAGTTGGTACAAGGGGCTACCCGATGGGTCGGTATACTGTTACGCCGACCTAAGGGACATATTTTTAGCCCAGTATTCTTGCAATAAGAGGAGGGCCGTTGAGACATCAGACCTCCTAACTATCAGACAGGAGGGAGGCGAGTCTCTCCGGAGTTATGTGAAGAGGTTCGATGCCAAGGTTCAGCAGATTCGTGAGCTGAACAGCGAACTGGCAGCCTTCGCGCTGATGAAAGGCCTCCCGAGGGGAGACTTAAAAATGAGCTCATCAAGTGCGGCGGCCTGAACCTAGACTCCGCCAGGAAGATGGCCGATCAAGCCATTAAGGTGGAGGACTACCACAAAACCTGGGTAGGCCCCAGCGAGACCGGGCACACAGAGAGTAAGAGCCGCCGGGAGGACAACCCGGATGAAAGACGCCGTGACAATAATAGGTCACGATCTGACAGAACCGCCAGGAAACAGAACTCGGCGGGCGCCGGGGGGAGTTTGGGACCGTACTACCTAAAGCGGTACAATGATCACACCCCTCTGGTTGTATCTGCTGCCGAGGTCTTCGCCCTGAGCAAAAACGAGGGTCAGAAGTGGGAAAGGCCTCCCAGGCAGAGGGGGGACGGTGACACGAGCCAGTACTGTGAGTACCACGGCCACACCGGTCACCTGACTGACAACTGCCGGCATCTGAAGAATGCCATTGAAGAGCTGATCCGGAAGGGGAGCCTCGGCAAATATGTTGCCAAAGGCCAAAAGACTGATGCCGGCGGCTCAAACAAGAAATCCGTCTTTGAACGGATAGGAGTGATCCATGTTGTCATCAGGGGCAACGAGAACGGTGGGTTCGCTCATGGGCACAAACGACACCTGAACGAGCTGTATCAGGCCATCAACTTTGTGCCCAAAACAGCGATCCCTGCTTCCAACATCCCCGACATGACAATTGGAAAAAAGGACTACGAGGGAGTCATCGCCCCTCACAGCGACCCACTCGTAGTCCACTTGGACATAGCCAACCACCTGGTCAAGAGGTGCCTGATTGACACAGGCGCCTACACGAACATCATGTTCAGAGAGTGCTTTCTCGGCCTCGGTTTGAAGGTTGAGGACCTGAGCCCCTGCACCAATCCGTTGTACAGCTTTTCCGGGGCCGGACTGGTACCCCTGGGGTCAATCAGACTGCCGGTGATGTTCGGCGAGGGGAATGCGGCTAAGAATGTCCTAGCCGAATTCGTGGTCATTGACGGCTCGTCCGCCTACAAACGTTCTCATAGGCCGAGTCACTCTGAGGGAAGCCGATGCAGTGATGTCCATCCGGGCCCTGACACTGATGTATGTCTCGGACCGGGGGGGAAGCGCATAAGCTCGTCTCCAAGGACGAGAAGGACGAGGTGGTCAACGTCCAGATATCTGCCAGAGGGTGCAACATGCAATCCCTCAAAGTGGCAAAGAAGTCCGAGAAGGGGAAGAGCCCGTCCTTACAACAGGAGGGCGACCACATGGATGCAACTGTCGGCATGGTCGAGGGAGCCGAGACTGAAGAGGTGGAAATTGACCCAGGGCGCGCCGTAACTATCGGTGTCAACCTGGAACCAAAATTCAGGGCCGCTCTCCTAGACCTGCTGAGGAAGAACAAAGACGTCTTCGCCTACTCAGCGGCCGAGATGCCAGGCGTGAGCCGGGAGGTAATTGTTCACAAGCTGAACGTGCTCTCCACCGCTCGCCCTGTCAAGCAAAGGATGAAGAACTCCTCAGCCGAGAAGGATGAGGCCATCAAAGCCGAGGTAGATAAATTACTAGCGGCGGGCTTTATCATGCCTTGTACTTATCCTGAGTGGTTAGCTAATGTTGTAATGGTAAGGAAGTCATCGGGGGCGTGGAGGATGTGTGTAGATTTTACCAATCTTAATAAAGCGTGCCCCAAAGATTGCTATCCCTTGCCTCGAATAGATAGTTTAATTGACGCCACGACAGGCTACACTATCGAGCTCTGCTGGACGCCTTCTCGGGTATCATCGGTATTCATGGCCGAGGAAGACATGCCTAAATGCGCATTCATCACTGCTAACGGCACATACATGTATAAAATGATGCCGTTTGGTTTGAAGAACGCCGGAGCAACTTACACAAGACTGGTGGACAAAGTGTTCCAAAATAAAAAAGGGCGAAACATTGAGGCTTACGTCGACGATGCTATTGTAAAAAGCAAGTCCGACAAATGAGCACTTAGCCGATTTACACGAGACATTTTGTTCACTAAGGAAATACAAGATGAAGCTCAACCCAATGAAATGCAACTTCGGTGTCCGGGCCGGTAAGTTCCTCGGCGTGCTTGTCGGCGCCGGGGAATTGATGCCAATCCGGACAAAGTCCGAGCAATCCTGGACTGCCGGAGCCGAGGAATCGAAAAGAGGTTGTGATCTTGACCGGGAGGATGGCGGCTCTAGCCCGTTTCATCTCGGTCGGTCACCGACAAGAGCACCCCATTCTTCAAAGTGTTGAAGGGGAATAAGGACTTGGTGGGGGAGGAACGAGAGCACGGCTTTCAAGCAATCGAAAGCTCATCTTCGACTCTCCCAACCCCGTCCCGGCAATAATGTCGGGGAGACGCTATATCTATACATAAGCGATTACCTCGGCCACGGTCGTCTGCCGTGATGGTCGAGAGAAGAAGACAAACAGCAACACCCAATCTACTTTGTCAGCCATACGTTGTTGCCTGCCGAAAGAAATTACCCGCTGATTGAAAAAGCAGCCTTTGCCGTCGTCGTCGCCGCAAGGAAACTGAAACCCTACTTCGACGCACATCCCGTGACGGTTTTAACCGACCAACCACTGGAGAAAGCATTGGAAAAATTTGAGCAATCCGGCAGGCTCATCAAATGGGCAGTAGAGCTATCCGGCTTCGGCATTCAATACAAGCCGAGGCCCTCGATAAAGGGGCAGGCACTTGCAGACTTCCTTGCCGAGTGCACTTACCAAGAAGAATCACACCCCGGGGTATGGGAAGTATACACCGACGGGTCCTCCACGGCGAACAGCTCAGGAGCCGGCATCCTTATCATCAGCCCAAACGGGGACGAGTTTGAGTATGCCTTGAAATTTACCTTCTCGGCCTCAAACAACGAATCCGAATACGAGGCGGTGATAACCGGAGTCGATCTAGCTAGGGCTGCCGGGGCGGAGCACATCATTTTGAAAACAGATTCACTTTTAGTGGCTAATCAAATCAGAGGAGAGTACGAGACTCGAGACGACGGGATGGTAAGATACCTGGAAAGGGTAAAAGCTGACACTTCTAAGTTGAAATCTTTTCAGATACAATGCATTCCCAGGTTTGAGAACAACCGAGCCGACGCTCTCTCAAAGCTTGCCAGTTCAACCATCAAGAATGTCAGCTGAACCGTGCTGGTGGACATCAGGAATGCCAAGAGCATTACTGAGGCCGTCGGCATGGTGGGTAACATAGAGAACGAGACGACGTGGATGACTCCGATAATGAAATACAAATTGACAAATGAGTTACCGGAGGACCGCAGTCTCTCGCAGAAGATAAAGAGGATCGCAGCAAGGTACTTGGTATTTGAAGGGGAATTGTACAGAGGTCCGTGATAAGGCCACTCTGAAATGTGTCGGCCCCCCGACGCGAGCTAATACGAGAAATTCACGAAGGCATCTGTGGTCATCACATGGGGGCAAGAACACTAGCCCACAAAGCTCTCCGAGCCGGCTACTTCTGGCCCACCATGCTTGCGGATTCCAGAGCCAAAACCAAAAAGTGCAACAATTATCAAATGCATGCTCCGGTGATACATGCACCTTCCCGAGACCTGCAGCCGGTACTTAATCCCCTTCCTTTTGCACAGTGGGGGATGGATCTACTAGGGCCATTTCCAACGGCATCCGGAGGAAGAAAGTACTTGATTGTCGCCGTTGACTACTTCACCAAATGGGTTGAAGCCGTAGCAAGATGCAATGAAGACGACAGCAGCCGTAAGAAAGGTAATCTGGGAAAATGTCATAACTCGTTTTGGGTTACCCCAAGTTATGGTATTTGACCACGGCCGAGAGTTTTGGAGTGACACAATAATGAACTGGTTGGAAGAACTTGGTATCAAATTTGCATACTCCTCCGTCTGCCACCCACAGAGCAACGGACAGGCGGAGGCAGCCAATAAAACAATCCTCAACGGTTTGAAGAAGACAGTTGAAGACCTAAAGGGAAGATGGGCCGATGAACTACCCGGCGTCCTGTGGTCCCTACAAACCACGGAGAAAGAAGCAACGGGATACAGTCCATTCCACTTAGTCTACGGGTCCGAAGCAGTTCTGCCAATTGAAGCAACGGTGCCGACGTTCAGAACAGCCACCTTTAACCCGGTTGAAAATGAGGAAGGTCTAAGAGCCTCTTTAGACCTGGTCGAAGAAAGCCGAGATACAGCACGCCTCAACTTGGCAGTATACCAAAACCGAATGAGAAGAGCCTACAACCGAATAGTCCACAAAAGGGACTTAAAAGTAGGAGATCTAGTCCTAAGAAAGTCAACCGCCACCAACAAAGGGAACATTCATGGTAAATTTACGGCTAACTGGTAGGGTCCCTACAAAGTGGTTGAAGAAATGAGGCCGGGTACATACCGACTGACAGACATGGAGGGTGTGCCTTTGATGAGCCATTGGAACACTGACAATCTCAGGAAATACTTTGTATAGCGGCGGAGGTGTCCAAAACAATTGTTGGCACCCCGGCGCGTGTTCATATCTAATAAAGAATCATCCAAGTTTTCCATCAAAGTGCTTATCCCCTCCGTAGTCATATCGAGGTAGATGCCACGGCCCAAGCCGGGCAGTCACCCCAAGAAGTAGACGCTACGACAGTCACTACCAGCGCAGTTGATACTCGCGAAAGCGACCAACATGCCATAGGAACGTATAAGTACAGTTGAGACGCAATTCTAGCCGCCTCGGCCAACCGAAGGCCTGGCAGAGGAAGCGATCAATATGTCTACAGATACGAACGCTGTCGCGCCGTAACCTCTAGTCGCCTCGGCCAACCGAAGGCCTGGCAGAGGACACAACGGTCGATACGCTAACATGTTCACAACGGCGGTTGGAAAGCGCGATTCCGACGCCTCGGCTAGACCGAGAGTGAAAGAGGAAGCGACCAACATGCTAACATGTTCAAGAAAAAGACGTTAAACACAGTTGAGATACGCATTCTAGCTGCCTCGGCCAAGCCGAAGGTAAAAACGAAAAAAAAAGCACTCAATTAATAACGTAAGAAGACAAGAGAAGACCTCGGCCAAGCCAGAGGCAAAATAAGCAAACTCTTATTAAAAATGATAACAGGTTACAAGTGAGAAGAATACAGACGACGGCCGTCCCCATAGGGATAAGCCAAAACGCAACCTACCAAAGTTTTACAAAAACAAGGAAAAGAAAAGCAAAAGGTTACAGACATATCATTTGAAGCGCCAAAAGATGGCAGGGAGGAAAGGCTCAATAGTTGGCCCCCGAACAGCTAAAGCTATCCGAGATGCCGGGTGAGTCTGGTGACGACCGCCCGTCTCCCTATGCTTGTTGCTGCCCTCCATCGGCAGCAACAACATCATCTTCGGTGGCCGGCCCAGAGGAAAACTCGTCATTTTCACGTGCCTTTAGCCTCTCAGCCTCCTCTTTGGCCTCCTTCACCTTTGCATCGTAGGCCGCCTTGGCCTCAGCTATCTGAGCCGCCTTCGCCGCCTCCGCCTTCTCCGCGCCCGCTTTTTCCGCAAAGATCGGCCATCTCATCCGGAAAGCTGGTCAAATTCTTGCCACGGGAAGGAGCCTTCAGGAATGAGCTTCTTGATTGCCTCCCTGGTCGCTTCCTCGGCCTGATCCCGGAATTGGGCGCACATGTTAGGGATGATCTCGGTTTGAAGCATCTCAATATCTTTCTCCCTTTGGGCAAGGATAGCCCTTGTGCCCCTATGTGCCTCCTACTGAGACAAATACAGATCCTTCCATTCTTCCCTCTTGGCAACAACGGCTTCATAACCGCCTTTATACCTGTCCCGCTCCTCCAGCAGCTTGGCAGTGGTGGCATCAGCAGCCTCAACTTTGGCCCTCTCGGCCAATAGCAGCTTCTCAGCTTCCTCCACACGCTTTCGTGCAGCAAGGAGGTCCAGCTTAGCCTTCCCGGCTTCCCCCTTTGTAGCGGAAAGATCAAGCTTAAGCCGTTCGATCAATGGCCCGGCTTGGGCCATGGCCTTTTCTTGCTCCATAATGTGGGAGCCGGCTAGTTGAGTCCACTTCGCCAGCCTCTTGTATATTCTCGTACCCTCTGCCACAAGCTCGGCGGGGGGAACCTTCTGGAGTAAGGAGTCAACGGTGACATTTCTATCATCCGCCTTCTCAGGCTGCTTCTCTAATTGCCGCTCAGTGAGAACGGCGGCTGCCGACGGCGGATCTACAAAAAATTCACACAAAGCATCCATGTCAACATTCATTGACACATCGAGAGTCTCGTCATCGGGAATGCATAATGAACCAGCTAAGTCGAACCACGAGTTAGGTCCGTACCGTCTGGACCTTCTTAGATAAAGGACCGGGTGAATCATTCTTTTCCCAAGAACGGTAGAAGCCGGCAGTGGCTCTTTTCTCTTCTTTGGAGGAGGAGGGCCCTTCGCAACGGTCACCACCTCCTCGGTGATATCGACGACCTCCACATGCTCCTTCTGGACCATTGGGGTCAAAGAGGGAGTTGGGATTGACGCCGTCGCCGACCTGGAAGCTGCCTTTGGTTTTCTCTTCGGCACGCCTCCGAGAACCCTTGCTTGAGCCACCGCCGGATCCAGTGCCTTCAGCTGCTTGTCCATGAGTTCGTTGGGAGCCAGTCTACGATCACGCGCGTCAGCCTGAGGATGCCGCTGAACGACCTTCCCGTCCTTATCAAGCCCTAACCTCTTCAAGATCCCCTCAGACAGATCCTGGCCAAACCGGTCTGCAAGAAACCAGACAAGAGTTACATGAAAGAAGTAAAACAAAGCTCTAAAAACAGGAGCATAACAGGCAAAGATGGGCCTCACACCGACCCTACTCACCCTGGTTGAGGGCCGGTATGAGGCCGACACGGCAAAGCAGATCATCCTGAAGAATAATCTGAGTCGGGGGCACCCATCCCTTCTCAGCATCAAACAGCTGCATCGCCCGCTTCTCATCCGCATTAAGATAGACCTTCGAAGCGTCCATCTTAAGCTTACTCCGGGTGACCCATTTGTCATGCTCTGCCTTACTCTCGCACCGCAAATTAACTTGGTGCTGGAAGGACCGAGGCAGCGGATAGTCATCCGGCACCTCAACGTACACCCACCGCTTTTTCCAGTCCTTGCAGGAGGAAAGCTTATCAACGGAAATGTAGCCCGACTCCATCTGCACGCAGTACCACCCCACTTTACCGGGGGTCGATGGCCGAAGATGATGAAGCCGGCGGAATAAGTTAACTGTAGGGACCTCCCCCTTAAAGAGACAGAGCCACACGAAGCCAACTATCGTCCTAATGGCCAACGGATGTAGTTGAGCCACAGCGACGTTCATAGCTTTGATGATGGCCGTGACGTATTTATTCAAAGGAAACCGGAGCCCATACTCCAGGTGCCTGATATATACGCCGATATGACCCAGGGGAGGGCAACAGACCGCCTGACCCTCCTCAGAGATAACAATTTTGTACTCCTCACCGAAGGAGAAATGACCCTCGAAAAGAGTTTCACCGGAACAACCGGCGAATTTATTGGTCCAGGCACGATCAAGACCAGTCATGCAGGCCTCGCCGTGATCCAGGAGATGCGGCCTCTCATCACCAGAAGGAATCCTTTCCTCACCGTCATCATCAAAGTCTTCATCAGCTTCGTCATCATCCTCCCAATCCTCCAAAACTTTTGGGTCAACTTCGGGAGAAGGAGACCTAGGACCCCCGGACCTTAGCGGGACGGCGGCCAGTGCCTCCTCTTCATCAAGACGCGACGGGGAACCCCCCGGAGCACGGTTACTAGGTTCGGCATCAGCAGAAGACATGGTAGCAACAATTGCTTAACAAAATAAGAGATTGAGAAAAGTTTGTTTGTTTACCTTGAAGAAAAGCACTAGCCGAAGTAACGACTCTGAAGATTAGAAGAGAAAGAAGCCCTTGAAAGTTTAGAGAGAAGAAAATTTTAGAGAAAATGAAATTGGTGGCCAATTTCAGGGACTAACTGCCCTATTTATAGGGGAAAGCCCATGAAGAAGGACCAATCAGGGCACAGCCCATGAAACGTCAGCCAATCAGCGAACAGACACGTGTCAGACATGCAACCACGGAATGTCAATCGTTGCAACAGTTGAACGTCAATCAATGCAACAGTGACCAAGCGTCTTCAACACGCCCCTTCATATCTCTTTGCCTATTCATCTTCCTCAACAAATTCCTAAGTATCTGTTCTCCGCCGGCCACATGATCAACCAAGCTAGGTAGCACCGGCCGGAGGTAATCAAAAACTACCGGCACTCTCAACCCTGGTCTCGGCCAACGTCACTCTCTTTTCCACATCGGATGCCCTTTATACATCCATGTGGAGGGGGGATATGGTACGGCCTAAGCAGAACCAAGTCGAGGTAGAAGAAGCCGAGAAAGAAAATTTTTACTTGCGCAGATGTGGACAGCGGGCCGCCCACGGGGGCGCTTGTTGAGGAGCGAAAACAAGCGTTTGCATTTTGTATGGAGTCGCCACCAATTTTTATGGGAAATTGGAACCGTTCGAATACCTCGTGTCATGTCAAGACACAAAGTAGTGACATGAACACTAAGCAATCGTTACCCTTAGCATTCTATGTCTAGAATGACTCTCGTGGATGCCAATGAACACGGGTGCTCACGGAGATCTGGAGTAAGGGGTGAGGGTACGTATTAGGAAGCTCTTTTGATCGAACACCTAATCCCGCCCGCCTCGATAGCGGCCTCTACTAATGATTAGGGAAGTTATTCGTACTCGATATATTGTCGGTTATATGCATGCAATGCAACATCCAAGTTTTAATCCTAGCATGTGAGAATTTACTAAGTCGGTTGACAATTAATTAGCATACAATTAATGTCGAAGTTGGGATTTAATGCTCATATTACACGTGAAAACATACAAGAAATAAAAGGAATACAATAACGATAAATTACAATAATTACATCGGATTAGGCGATTTATGTCGAAAATACCTTTAAAACGGATAGTTTGAGAAAAAGAATAAAAGAAACAAATTATTAAAAGAATCAAATAAATTTCGAACAGGAATTAGCGTGATATTACGGATAATAGTAGATTAAACGTAGACTAATTAAACTAGGTCAAGGCAGAAACGGAGTTCAGAGACAGAACTCAGCCAGGAACAGGCGCAGCAGAGCTGCGTCCTTTGGAATAGGCGCAGCAGACGCTGCGTCTGTTCCTTGGCTCAGTTCTGGCTGTGAAGCCGTAATTGCAAGTCGTTAATGTTAATTGGTAATTTAATGATCAATTAAATTATTTACTCGGATGGAAGTGATTAACAGGTTATTTAACATGTGAATGGGTCATAAAAACGGTAAAACATGGATGAGACGGGTGCAAACGAATTAATTACTAACAATTTACATGAACGAATGATTGATTAATGACATGGTGAATGAGTCCTCTATTGAAATCAATTAACTAGTCCAAACATGATGATATACGACGAATTAATGATGAGCATGTGAATAAACAGATGAAGACTATATCAAAGACGAATTCCAGAAACCCAATATTGATGAATTGAATCCCTACAACCCGGAATTGAATTTAATGACGAAAACCCGCAAATATTGATTACTTGGGATTTGAGTCGGATTTATGATGATTAAAACATATGGATGAATGATGAATTATATACATGTGATTATTAAACTATCATGTGAACGAAGGATTAATCAAGCAAACAAAATAAACAAAAGACGAATTACAGAGGACGAAGGAAGAAGAAAAGAAGCAGGAACTGCGGCAGCCTCACGAAGAGGCGCAGCAGGAACTGCGCTCCTTCGAACAGGCGCAGCAGTTGCTGCGTCTTTTCTCGACTGTCAGTCTTCTGAAAATCCGTAAAAAGAGGTTTTAAAGACGGTTTTAGAAATCGGTTTTAATGGTATCTTCGACGCAAACCTTACAATTGTGATACAATGATTAAAATACAATAAATAAAAGAGAGATTTACACCCTCAGACTTACATGTTGACGAAACGAGAAGGACTAAGATATCGATTAGTGATGCTCGACGCGAATGCAAAGAGAATGCCCTCGTAAGAGGAAAACGATTGATTAAATTGATTAGTTAGATTGATTATTGGTGTAGTTGGTCAAATTGGTCGGTCATGCAACGGAGAGGCTGGTACCCGGAAGGATCCGAGCTTACGTGGTCGAAAGTTCAAGCACGTAGGCGCCAATTAGTAAGAACAAAGTCTAGAATGCAAAGGGAGAAGAGACGGGCGGACACTCGCGTGAGAAATATGAGGAGCGAAGGCTCCTATTTATACTAATCACGTGAAGGATTTAGGGTTTCGGAGACTCTTTGGAAGTGAATCTCGGAAAGATATGAAAAAGATACGTGAAACATGCAGAGAAGGGCCTGGGAAGAGGCGCAGCAGCCACTGCGTCTCTTGGAAAGAGGCGCAAAGATATGTTGCGTCTATTCCCGGGAGGTTTCCTCTTTGAAGAAAGATTTCCGCGTTTGAGTTATGGTAGGACGGAAATAATTCGATTTCCTTAATATTTAATATGAATATTACGGGATATTATTTGCCAAAAGATAAAACTTGTAAAATATGCAATAGAAATACCCGGAACATTCCACAATATTCTGACTCGGGATTTAACAGTTATCAGAAAATGGAGACGGTTTTTGACCCGGACTCCGAATGTACTCTAATTACTGCCAAAACGACCGTATCAGGACGTAGATGACAACTATGAGGTCGACATTAATATTTGAGTAATCACTTGACGATAATCTTACGAACTGTCACAAATCGTTCCGCGAATCAAACATGCGGCCCAATCATCACCGGGTGGTTTGCGGGAGGTGCAGAAACGAGGTGTCTACAGAGCTCCCACTTTGACTGAGGCTTGGACAAGGCGAAAGTCAAAGTATAGTCATCAGGTCAATCGAAGATTACAACCTGACGACTATGGCGACGCGAGGCGGTTCAAGGGGTCTGAACCAAGGACCTTTCGTCGGGAACATTTTAGAGTCTGTCGACTATCGGGGAGGGTCGTTTAAAGTCCATCAGACTACGTAAGGAGGCTCGCCAGCCATAAGAAGAGACCATACATGAGACTTCTTTCTCGAGATGCTTCCGGGAGTGCGTAGGAGCTAAGGGTAAGACCTAAAGGGTACATAAGGATTGTGCTAGGGTATGGGGCCCTAAAGGAAAGCATTGACGGGAAGGAGGCCTAACAAGGTCAACTTAGGGGTAGCTAAGGCTTGGGTATAGGAACTTCTGGAGAACGACACCCTGTCGTACTCCGCGGGGAAACACAAAATATAGTGAGGGACAGCAGGACGTCGGTAGAAACTGCTGGGGTATCCGCTTGCGTCGGTCTCAAGCGAACTCTGGCAAAAACTTGAGGTTGAGTCTGCTTGCATCGGTCTCAAGCAAACTCTTGCTGGGGAATATTTTGACGACTAGGAACATCTTGATCGTCATGGGAGAAACCTTGAGTGAGCAAGATCGCAAAATACTATCACTTATTTGGATAAAAGGAATTTTGAGCAATCGCAAAATATCGTCTTATTTGGATAAAATGGATTTTGAGCAATTTCGCAAAAATCTTTCACTTATTTGGATAAAAATATGCAACGGTTATTTCTTTGGTGATGAAATGCGGGCCGGAATGAAAGAAAATCATCGAAACGGACCAAAAGAATATAACAGCGTCAAGGAAGAGGCGCACCAAAGATGGGCCCACAAATAACGAACTCATAACGAATTTTTGAAAATCCGTATGGAGGGAACACAAGGAAGAGGCGCAGCAAGAGCTGCGTCTCTTGGAAGAGGCGCAGCGCCTGCTGCGTCTTTTCCCCAAATTGGCTTTCCTGCGTAAAAACGCGAAATCAGAAAGGATTGTATTCATTGTTTCGAAACACAATTCTTGCAATTTCTCTCTCAAATCTTCACCATTTCCGCCGAGGTTTGATCCAAAAGTTTGCATTAAACATGACTAATCGAGGTATGTATTCCAATCTTGCATTAATCATCTACATTTGTTGAATTTTGAGCCGCGAGATTTAGGGTTTTCGACCCTTTTGATCGAAAATTTGGGGCTTTTCCCCCAAATGGATTTGCCATGCCAAATTGATGTTAGAAACGGATAGTAGGCAATGTTAGGAACATAACCATGCATTTGCTTCGAATTTTTGTCGAGTTTTGAGCTCTTGAGTGAAATTTGAGACGGTTTTACAGCTGAACCGTAATTTGCTTCGAAAATAGCCTTAGGAATGCCCATTTGCGATGAAATTTGATATTTGGAATCCTTGGATGATGGGTAAACTTTCTACCATCTCGGAATTTTGGTTTGTAACAACTTTTTCGGGACACCTTTCTAGGGCATAATCGCCGTTATAGCGAAATGCTGCCGAATTTCCTACTCGAACTCAGAACTAGGCTTAGAACTGGACTTGACTTGACCCAATTTATCACATGAGTGATCGGGTTGGTGGGAACGTGGCCAAGGATGGCACGGGAGGAGTAGCTTCAGGGCTTTGAAGGCTCGAAAACCCCTTAACAATGGCTTGTCGTCGTATGACGCGGCCTGAATTTGCTTTAATGTTGCAGGTGATGAGGCTTCTACTTCTGAGAGAGCTCCCATGGAGATAGACGCCACTACGGTTGAGGAGGCTTTAGAGCAGGCCTTCACCGCTGCGGTGATGGCTGCTGAGTTTCGCGGGGAGGAGGCCGTCGAGGAGGAGGAGATCCCGAGACGAGCCAACGTTGGGCGAGGAGGTCGTCAGTTGAGGGGAGCTCCTGCGTGGGCCGAGACCTGGGAGAGTAGGCACCTCGTGTGGGCTGCAGAGGGTCACCTATCCTACAGGACGGTGAAGAGCCTGGTAAATAGGAATTCACTACTCACTACCTGTCCTCTTTAATTCTTTTTGTCCAAATTTCTTTCAAGTTTCAGTCAAAACTAAAGATAGCTTTGTTTCAAATCATTATAGGAGGCCGGGAACATCAGGTCGTTCTCGGGTTACACGACAGCGATGGAGCACTACAAGCGGCTGTCGGCGGAGGAGAGGGCCATGATCGAGCGTGGAGCGTTCGGTCCTCTGGTTCAGGTCTGGAGGGATATCGTGAAGAGGAAGTTGCGGGCTAACCTCAGCCTGGTCCGCGCTTTCTTGGACCGATTCTGGGACACGACTTCCACGTTTCACCTGCCTTTTGGTGAGGTGGGTGTTACTCTGGAGGATTACGGCATGATTTCTGGTCTGCCGTGTGGGACCGAGGAGATGGTGTGGCGGAGAGCGCCATGAGGGCGGACTCGGCCGAGGCGAGGAGATTGATCGGCCGGAACTTGTCGCCGAAGGTGTTGCGATCTTGCGGGTTTGGTACCCAGTACTTCCGTTCGAGACTACTTTGCGGGGAAGACCCCGGCGCTGGTGACGATCGAGGGGAGGGAGACGGCTCCTCCTCCCTGCACAGCTGAGCAGAGGGCTCGCCTGTGGCTCTGGTGGTTTCTGTCTTCGATTTATCTCGGAGACAAGGGTGAGAGGCTGTCGACGAAGCTTCTTCCCTTTCTTTCTGACCTGAGTTCCCTAGGGCGTTGGGACTGGGTCACTGCTAGTTTTGCGGTCCTCATCCGCTTCATGAGGGCCATGGTTCGTCCAGAGCTGATGGAGAAGGGGACTTCTCCAGGTGCCGTCGGACCTGGACTACTATTGGAGGTATGAACCTTCCTCTTTTAGACTAATGCAAATTCCTTTCTTTATTGAATTATGAAAGATCGTCCTTGATTATTCTGTTTTACAGGCGTGGGTGTACTCTTACTTCCCGAGTCTCGCGCCTAAGAGGACGGAGCCGCTGGAGAAGGCCTATCCCGTGGTGAGGGATTGGGTGATGTGCCGGACGAAGAGCAAGCGTTCTTCTCACAATGTCTACCGGCGGGACGTGAACGCCCTTCAGCTGAGCAGCGTGAGTATCCCATTTATATTCATTTATACTTCTTATTCTTTGCCTTTACTTGATCATAGGAATGATCTTTGCCTTATCTTGTCGCAGTGGGTGCCCAGACCTTGGGCGGAGTACGCTGGAGCGCCTCCTTTTGTCGCTGAGGTCCTTCGACCTAGGAGCCTGAGTCGGCTGCTGTTGTGGACGACGATGGGTCCTGTGTGGTATCTGGGCGAGCGCTTGGCTCGTCAGTGCTTTCAGGACGCGTTGACGGTTCCCGTCGATCCTCCCAGGACGATGTTTAGGGAGCCTTCTGATGCTGAGAGGGAGGCGGACTGGCCGGGTGCCGATGGCGACGACCTTCTTCTCTCTGGCGAGGATTACTCGGCGTTCCTTTACGGGAGGCTGACGTACTGGCCAGTAGTGGTGAGTATTTTTACTTTTCCTTGATTTGATTTTGAGAATTACGATGAAAGATCATCGATTAATGAGAGCTTATTTGTCTTTGCAGGAGGTCGAGGCGGCGGGCATCGAGCCCTCAGTGTACCCCGAGACCATTGAGTATACTGATGCGACGGGGAGGACGACGATCTCCGAGCTGCGTGACTTTGACGTAGCTGTGAGGGATGCTGGCCTAGACGACTGGCAGCATCTGATTCGGAGGGTGAGCCTCCAGCTCATATGACTTTTGTGTAAGAACACATTTGATTGAGCTCGCTCAAATTGCTGAGAATTTCTTTTTGATAATGCAGGTTGCACCGTCCCGGTTCGTGGCACTATGGAGGGTGGCCAACCGGCTGCGAGCTACTGCCATCGAGGCACTTGTCGGTGTTCGAGGTCGTCAGGTATGAACCTCATTTGACTTCTTTTGATTTTTGATTTCCAATTTTGTTTGAATTGATTGACATGAGCCAATTTACTGCTGTTTACAGGGTGACCGTGAGCTGGAGTGAGAGTTGACCCAGTCTCGGGAGGAGACAGCTCGCTTGCTGAGGGAGCTCGAGGTTCGGGACGCCGAGATCGCCGTTCTGGTGGCGAGAGTTGCCGAGTTGGAGGGCGCCCAACAGTAGTTTTGTGCAGCGTTGTAGACTTGTACATTTGGATGTCTGATTTTGAACATTTTTTGGACTTTGCTTGGGGCGCAAGCCCCCAGTTTGTTTGTACATTTGCCCTGTTTGGTGTATATACGACGGCCTGAGTGCCTTTACCGCTGGGTTGCGTTGCTTGTATCTGCAGGTTAGTTCTTGAACAAGTTTGGTAGATAACGGTTTACGCCGTCATGCTGCCGAATTTTTACATGGAAATCACGCAAAACATACATTTTATACATATGGCCTTAATTAGCGCAAAAAAAGACTCAAAAGAACACAAATGCGAAAATGCAAAAATTTTTGCCGGAAATGACCGGACGGTAGGGA
Source organism: Silene latifolia (assembly GCF_048544455.1). Lineage (NCBI taxonomy): Eukaryota > Viridiplantae > Streptophyta > Magnoliopsida > Caryophyllales > Caryophyllaceae > Silene > Silene latifolia. The sequence goes on along the minus strand of NC_133527.1, from coordinate 8,081,426 downwards.
GGGTTACCCCCTAAAAAAAGGAAAAATGAGAAATCTATAAGTGTAGAAATGAAATGTTGAAATCCGTTAAAAATGAAAACAAAAGAAAATTATTTCCCAAAAAGAAAATGAAATTTATTTCCTAAAAAATGAAAAATGAAATTTATTTCCTAAAAAGGAATTTTAGTGTGATGAAATGGCGAAGGTGTCGACGTTGCCTCGACATGCGTGCCCGCGAATTTAGGAAACTCGAAACATGGTAATCTTCCCGTATTTACCAAAATAAAACCTCGCGGGAATAGGAAATCATGCGTTATAGAATTAGGAAAGATCCAACGCGGAAATCACAGAAGTGAGACTGGGGAAGAGGCGCAGCATGAGCTGCGTCCCTTTGAAGAGGCGCAGCCGGTGCTGCGCCTGTTCCCAAGTTGGTCCGTTCTGGCGGATTTTTGGAAACAGCAATTAGTATAAATAGAAGCGTCGATGGAGTTTTAATTCACATAAATCTTCCGTCTTTTCTTCGTCTATTCACATAAAACTCCCAAGACAAGTCTTCAAAAGAAAATTATCATTATGAATACTTTGGAGATCCGTTTGAAGGAATGGACCAATGAATTTTCGAATATGGAGAAGCATGACATGGGTGCTTATAACCTTGGGTCTTTATTGAGTTTGAAACTCATTAAGATTGTAAAACCATTCTTGGACGCTTGCCTTGACTATTGGGACCCGAATTATCATGTTTTCGCGTTCCCAGGAGGTGACATTTGCCCATTTCCTGAAGAAATAGCTGCTATTGGTGGATGGGATCCTGAACATTTACCTGCCATTCCTTCCACTTCACAAGGGTATAAGAGCAAATTCAGAGACTTGCTTGGATTGACCAGACTTGAGGTGGATCGTCTAGTTACCCCGAAAGGTGTGAGAATGTTGGACTTTATCGATCGATTTATCAACAGGGCCGACCCTACTGTCTCTCATGTTGCTAGGAGGAGAGCATTTGGCTTTTGTTTGTTGCATGTGTATGTCTTCCAAGGGCATGTTGATGAAGACTTGAGAGGTGATCCTCGTCTTTTGTGCCTTATCGAGCAAATGGAGCTGCGCAGGAGCCCAGCTTGCTTATGCTTAGGAGAGATTATATTGGGTTTGGATAATAGGAAATCCAACCGCGATTTGCCGTATTTGGGGAGTCCCGTCATTTTGCAGGTAAAAGACATCTTTTCTTTTTTTCTTTTTTTTTTCGTTTTTTTTCGTTTTTTTTTCTTTTTTTCTTTTTTGTCGTTCGTTTTTTTTTTTTTTTCGTTTTTTTGTGTCTAATACCTGCTCTTGGTAGGTTTGGCTTATGGAACGGCTCCGATTGATCGAGCCCCCAGTTCATGCACTTTCCTATCATTCCCGTATGATTGCGATGAGGACGCGGTTGTACATGGTGGACCTCACCCGAGTCTGCGATTATTGGAGGAACAAGCTGAAAAGTGATGATGGTCCGTTGATTAGGTGGGTCGTACCGTGGTGGCACCTCAAGTCTGTCACAGGAGTATCTTCTTTGGATCCCACTAGGTCCGTGCGCATTCCGGGATTGGAGTTCATGGTATGCATCTTTCCGGAAAGATTGATGAGGCAAGTTGGGCTGAAGCAGGCGATCCCGAGGCTTGATACCGTCCCGCAGACTGCTATGGCGCTTACTACCAAGAGCCGAAGAGAGTGGGCTATTAAATGCGCCCAAAGAAACATGTGGTTCTTGAGCTTCTCCACCAATGCTTTGTGGGTGTCGGATTCTTATCTGAGGTGGAGAAAGGCTGCAACTCCAGAAGAGCGCGAGAGACTGAGGAAACGTGAGCCTGTTGATTACAAGGTGCGCGAGGGAGAGAAAGAGAAGGAGAAGCATCTGACAGAGGGAGAAGAAGAAGCCGGGCTTCAGGTCATTCGTCCTTCAAAGAAATCAAAGACTACTCCTGTTGCAGAGATGGTGGTTGGCAAGAATGGAAGAGTCAGGCCTCGAGAAAGACCGTTGGTGATTAGGTCTGAAGTGGTGCAAGAGCGCCCAGCTCGAGGTCGTGACAAGAAGTATGACAAGAATGACAAGGGCAAAGGGAAGATGGAAGAATAGCCCGAGTCTTTATTTATTATTTGATTATTATTATTATTGTTGTAATAAAAAGGTGGGGATTTTTAGAATCCTAGCCTATTCTATTATTATTATGTAACGTACTACTATTATTAGAAGGTGAATGAAATAAAAAAGGTTAAATGGTTATGAAACCATTGAGATTTTCCACTTATTATTCTTGTCGAATTTCAAATGCAATGCAAATGTCCTTCTATTTACACTTTTAGATATAATGGGTTGAATCCCGTGAAGGATTGCCTACGTATTCACTTAAAAAAGCGAAATCAAACCCTTGCGCGTAGTTCGAGTAAATGTAAAAGAATAATTGTTCGAAGCAAGAGCTTGTAATGAACTTAGAAAAATAAGCATGAGCTTTTGCTTACTCTGGAGGTGCGAATTTAGTTTATTTGATGATATGAGGATGACAAACTTGTCAAAATACAAGAGCACAGTGACATTTAGCTTATTTCGGCTTGGCCAGGGGCCGTTTATTTAGTGCCACAAGAGCGACACATGGGTTTACGCGAGGCGCGTTTTTGTCCTATTCTAGGCATAGTATCGTTTCAATTGGCCGAGGTTTGTGGGGTTTGAAAACTCATTCCCATCTAGGTCTGTGATTCTAACCGCACCTCCTGGGAGTATGGATTTGACTAGAAATGGTCCGGCCCAATTAGGTTTGAATTTTCCCCGTGGGTCGACAGGTTAAAGAGCTCTAACCGATTTGAGTACTAAGTCTCCTTCTTTGATGTTTCTTGGCCTAACCCTTTTGTTGAAAGCTCGTTTGATACGGGCTTGATATGTTTGGACATTATGTAAGGCGCGTAGCCTACGTTCATCCAGGAGGATGAGTTCTTCATATCTGTCCCTCTTCCAATCGGCCTCCGGGATTTGACTTTCTAGTAGAATACGCAAGGATGGTATCTCTAACTCGACTGGTTGTACAGCTTCCATGCCGTAGGTCAAATAGAAAGGAGTAGCCCCAGTGGGCGTTCTAACTGATGTACGATACCCCCATAGAGCAAAGGGTATCTTGCTTGGCCAATCTCTATAGTTGTCAATCATTTTCTTGAGAATTGTGACAACATTTTTGTTCGCCGCCTCTACCGCGCCGTTAGTCTGTGGTCTATAGGGCGAAGAGTGGTGATGCTTAATCTTGTATTTGGCTAGCAATTGCTCGGTTTCAGCTTGGAAGTGTGACCCATTATCGCTAATGATCTCATGTGGGCAACCATATCGACAGATGATGTTGTTTTGTATGAATTTTGCCACGTTTTTTAGTAAGACCGGTGTAAGAAGCCGCTTCTACCCATTTGGTGAAATAGTCAATCGCCACTAGAATGAAACAATGACCTCCTGTTCCGGCTGGGGTTATTTTCCCGATTATGTCGATTCCCCATGCAGAAAATGGCCAAGGAGATGTCATCGTGTAGAGCAACGAAGGAGGGACATGTTGTACATTCCCGAAGATTTGACAATTGTGGCAGTGTCTCACGTATTTGATGCAATCGGATTCCATCGTGGTCCAATAATATCCCAAACGTGTGATTTTCTTTGCCATCATGGGCCCACTCATGTGAGGACCGCATTCTCCGTCGTGGACTTCTTCCATCACCTTTCGTGCCTGTGAATGATCAAGGCAACGTAGGACTACACCAAGAGGTGTTCTTTTGTATAATTCTCCTTGCATCAGAATGTATTGGGAAGCTAGTAGGCGTATAGCACGTTGTCCCCTCTTGTCCATATCCGGTGGATAGGTACCATTGAGCTTAAAATTCAAGATTGCTTGGAACCAGGGTTCCTGCGCGATTTTCTCTTCATCGGTGATTTGGTGGACATAAGCCGGCTCTGATCGTCGTTCGATGCACAAAGGCATTTCCATCATGTGATCTGGCATGTTTATCAAAGATGCAAGTTTCGCAAGAGCGTCTGCAAATTGATTTTCCTCTCGAGGTAGGTGTAAGTAGGTTACGTGATCAAAGAATTGAGCGACTTGGTCTATCCTAGCCTGATAGGGTGCGAGGCTTTAACTTCGGATTTTCCAAGATCCTGTAACTTGGTTGATGATCAGTGATGAATCTCTATGTACTCGGAGGTTTTTGATTCCTAAGCTTACTGCCGCCTGTAGTCCGATGAGACAAGCTTCATATTCTGCGGCGTTGTTTGTCACCTCGAAGTCGAGTTTGACAGCAATCGGTGTATGCTCACCTTCAGGAGAAATGAGCAACACTCCTATTCCGAATCCTCTTAAGTTTGATGCTCCATCGAAGTATAGATCCCAGGAGTCTACATCTGTTTGAAGTATATCCTCGTCGGGAAATGACCAAGTATCTATGGTTTGTGCGTCGTTGATAGGATTTTCCGCGAAGAATTCGGCGACGGCGCGACCTTTTATTACTTTCAGTGGCACATATTTAAGGTCGAATTCTGAGAGCATCAGAGTCCATCTTGCCAGACGTCCGTTGAGGACGGGTTTCTCGAAGAGGTATTTGACTGGATCCATTTTGGAGTATATCTTGATGGAGTAGCTAAGCATGTAGTGACGTAGCTTCTTCGTTGCCCACACAAGAGCGAGGCATGTCTTTTCGAGTTGTGAGTATTTGCACTCATATTCCAAGAACTTCTTACTTAGATAGTAAATAGCTCTCTCTTCACTTCCTACAGTTTGAGCCAGCATAGCACCCATGGCGGTTTCAGTTACTGTGAGATATAAACCAAGAGGTTGATCTTGTTGTGGCGGCATGAGCACTGGTGGTTTAGCCAATATCTCCTTGATTCGGTCAAACGCCTTTTGACAATCATCGTCCCACATGGTGTGGTCTGTTTTCTTGAGTTTCTTGAAGATAGGCTCACAAATCATCGTAAGTTTCGATATGAATCGACTTATGTATTGTACCTTTCCCAGGAATCCTCTGACTTCTTTTTCTGTTTGGGGTTGTGGCATTTCGATCAGAGCTTTGATTTTTGAAGGATCTATTTCTATTCCTCTTTGACTAACCACGTATCCCAGGAGTTTGCCAGATGTTACCCCAAATGTGCATTTCTGAGGATTGAGCCTCATGTTATACTTTCGTAGCCTTGCGAAGAACTTGCGAAGGTTCGCAATATGTCCCTCTCTTTCTTTGGATTTGACGATCATGTCATCTATATATACCTCAACTTCTTTGTGCATCATGTCATGTAAGAGTGTAGTTGCGGTGCGTTGGTATGTAGCTCCGGCGTTGATTAATCCAAACGGCATTTCATTGTATAGCAAAGAGGTTCCCCATTGGGTGACGAATGCGGTCTTATGCATATCTTCCATGGCCATCTTGATTTGGTTATAACCCGCATATCCATCCATGAAGGATAGTAATGCGTGTTCTGCAGTATTGTCCACTAATATGTCGATGTGAGGTAGAGGAAAGTCATCTTTTGGACTCGCTTTGTTCAAGTCCCTAAAGTCGACACAAACACGGATTCTCCCATCCTTTTTGGGTACGGGTACTATGTTAGCTACCCAGTCAGAATACTCGGAAACTTTGATGAACCCGGCTTTGAATTGCTTGTCAACTTCTTTTTTAATCTTTAGAGCCCATTCTGTTCTCATTCGTCGAAGCTTCTGTTTCACAGGTTTGAAACCTGGCTTAATCGGAATCCTATGTTCGGCAATATCCCTGTCGATCCCTGGCATGTCTTTGTAGGACCAAGCGAAAACGTCTTTGAATTCATTTAGGAGGTCTATGAAATCGGCCCTTTCGGTAGAGCTCAAGGTAGTCCCTATCCTAAGTTCCTGGGGTTCTAGTTCGGTTCCTACGTTGATGGGTTCGGTGTCCTCTATTACTGATCCCCCTTCCCCTTCCTGTAATATTTCTTTGGCTACGTAGGGAGGTATTTCGGTCAAGTCTGGGTCTTGGTCATCCTCAGTATCATCGTAAACAGAATTGCACTCGAAAGAACACAGAGAGTAAGCAGAACCTGATTTATTCATATTAAGATTTGAGTAAAGTTGAAACAAAGAAGCCAATTGATCCATGGTCAGTGGCGGCAAAGGGACAGTGGTTGGGGCATTTCCCGAACTACTGTGACTACTCGAGGCTAAGCTAGGAGAAGCGAAGGGAGTGGGGATGACAACAAGAGTCTTCCTTGGTTATTGGTCCATTTGATTGATTTTCTCCATCCTTTCTGCTGCTTTGTGTCGGTTTCTGTGATCAACGCGGTGGGGTTGAAGCGATCGTCCTGAAGTATCATGGTAATGATCTCATCCTGCGCGGCCCTAATGAATCGGTCTTCTCCAAACAATAGGCTAACAGCTTGTTCGTCTAAGCAAGGTGCTTGACGGGTTTTGACGGTAGGAACCGTTTCTGGAGGAATGAAGTAGCAATCATGAAAGATCTCGATTCCGGCTAACTTCCTCTCAAGATAATGCCAAGGTTCGGGAAATCCATGAAAGAGCTCCGAACTTCCTTCTTGAACGAAGTATCCATTTAAGGTAGAGAGATAGGGCCTCATTTGGACTCCCACGTGCTTGCGGTTTTGGACTTGGGCCAGCATTTCGAGGACTTCCTCTTTTGTAGGTTTGTACCCTAGTCCAAGTGGTATCCTTGTTGAGTTGCCTTTCTTGTGTGGTGCGAATGTATTTTTCCGAATTGGGTTCAAAGGCATTCCAGGGAAGTATCCCTGGGACTTGAGTATGTGGTTGACCACCAAGTTAGAGTAGGGATTATAGTATAGAGGTGCCAACTCACTTTCTATGACATTTACACTTTGGAAGCCCCCAAGTTCATATACGGGATCCGCAAGGACTTGATTGTTTGATTGCTTCTCGATTATTGCCTTGATGGGTGACGAAGTGATTGTCACTACTTTGCCATTTAGTGGGATCTTGATCTTTTGATGAAGGGTGGATGTTACCGCTTTGGAAGCATGAATCCAAGGCCTTCCCAGAAGTATGTTGAATGAAGCTTCGATGTCCACTATTTGGAAGTTAACTTTTCGTTCGATTGGTCCTGTGGCTATGGTTAGGCTAGCAAGTCCAACCACTTTTCGTCGTGTACCGTCATATGCACGTACACCTTGATTGGTGGGAGCCCAATCCGACTCTTTCATGCCTAGCTTGTATGCCGTTTTGAGGGGTATGACGTTGACCGCGGAGCCATCATCTACCAAGGTCATTGGCACATTCTTCTTTAGACAAATGACAGTGATGTATAGAGCAAGGTTGTGACTAGCGCCAAAAGGTGGCAAATCTTCGTCTGAGAAAGTAATAGGATTACTTAGCTTTGGTGGTTCTTGGAAGACCAAGTTGACTACATCTTCAGGAGTGGAGTTATGTGCTACACTTAGCTTAGCCAAAGCTTGCAGTAAAGCTTGGCGATGTGGGAATGAGCTTGCTATTAATTGCGGATGAAAGATCGCCTTGGTCTTTTGTAATTGCTTGAGCAAATGATCAGTGGGGTCATCTTCGTTGTCATTTGGTGTGATGACGTTGGTTGGACCGTTTTGAGTAGTATTTTGATATGGGCGACCCGAACGAGTTAGGTGATCCACATCTTGGTCTTCACTATTTTGGACTATTTCCTTGACTACGGAGTTTTCAATGAGATACTCGTCCTCATCATTATCGGCCCAAACCCCATTGATTGCAGCTAGTTCTCTCATTCTCATGATATCACTTTCTAGTCGTATGATTTGATCGACTAGTTTATCGACCACGGTGACTACTTCTTGCATAGTGGCATTTTGAGAGAAGATTAGTGGCGCATGTTCTTCGGGTATTGCGTTGGGATTGCGTAAGGTTGTTACCATGCTCTCTAGTTCCCAAACTTGTCTATCTACACTCCTTGCCCATGTGATGAAGTCGGAAATGGTAGGGGAGATGGTAGAGTAGAACCCCTCTTTCTCGATTGCATGAATTTCATTTTCGGTGGGAGAAATAAGGTGTGAGCAATCTAAGGTAGATTCATCACTTGTAATCACTAGAACTCCAAAAGGATTCTGAGTGTTGTTGGGTTTACCTCCTGGTGGTATTGGGAGTCGACCATCTTCGATCATATCTTGAAGCACGTGTTTCAACTTGTAGCACTTTTCTGTGTCGTGCCCTTTGCCCCTATGGTATTCACAGTAGGAATTTTCATCCCAGAACTTGGATTTCCTTTCGGGTTCGGGAGTAGGTCCAATGGGTTGGAGTTTACCTTGCTTCATTAGCCTTTTTAGAGCATTGGAGTAAGTATCCCCAAGGTTTGTGAACTTCCTTGGTGGGGTAATTTTCTTGGATGGCTCAAGAAGGTTAACCTCATCGGTCTTGCTAGTAGAGCCGTATGAACGACTTGTGGACCCTTGATATCCTCTACCTACCGTTTTGGACAAGAGTCCTTTACGGATGTCATCTTCAATTCGTGTCCCTAATACGGTTAAGTCCTTGAAAGTCTTGATGTTTTGATATCTCAAATGGTTGGCATATATGGGCTTGAGATTATCCACAAACTTTTCCACAAGAGTAGCCTCATCCGGGCGTTCAACTAGTTGGGTGCTAGTCTTCCTCCACCTACTTAGGAAGTCGGTGAATCCTTCTTTGTCATTTTGGGTAAGAACATCTAGAGTACGCATGTTGACTTGGATCTCGGCATTATCCGCATATTATTTAGAGAACTCGATTGCGGCGTCTTCCCAAGTAGCGACCTTCTTGTGATCTAAAGTGTAGAACCATTGCTTCGGGATGGTGTCAAGAGATGAAGGAAAGATCCTTAAGAACATCTCGGGTTTGATGCCTTTGATAGACATGTAATCCTTGAAGGCACGGATGTGGTTCAAAGGGTTCTCATGTCCTTTGAACTTAGGGATATCCGTCATGCTAAAGTTAGTTGGCAATTTGGAATTGACGGCTTCATACTTGCGATTGTTTTCCCTATAAATGTCATCCCCCTTAAGGTACATCAATTGCTCCTCTAGGTATTGGAGTCTTTTCTCAGCTGCAGTCGTCCCTATGATAGGACTCTCATCTTTAGACTCGTCATCGGAAAAACGTAGTACTTCACCTTTAAGGGGAGGCAACCTTCCCTCTACATCAAAGATACGGCCTTCGATGAGTTCAAGGCGGTCATAGGTTTGGTTTTGGGTAACTTGCATTTGGGCTAGCGCGGCTAGGATTCCATCATTACTATCTTGAATTTGTTGGAGATTTGTTTCATCACTTGATCCGGGCATCTTGGAAACTGGATAAGAGATCGGCGACGAATCAAAACACGATCGACCATTCCATCACACTTGCTAAAAGAGGAAAAGTTTTGACTCGTGAAGTGGGTGTGTGCCACTTGTGTTGAGTGAGTTTTGAAGAAAGACAAGGTCTTTGAAAATGTGTGTCCTAGTCAACTGTAGTGTAGTTGTAGGAGTGGACTCGAAGTGAGGTTTTGAAATGGGCTTGTGGCCCGAATTTTGACGCGACAAACGGACGGAGTTTTGACCGGATTTTGCGCTAATTAAAGGCCTATTTCGAAATTCTTGTTTGAAAAAGGATTTTGATTTTTTTGAAAATTCGTCATGGTTTTGTTTAGAAGTGGTGATCACGTAGGGTTTACACATTTATACAAGCATTATAACGGGATGCTGAGTGCATTTAGAAGGGTTTTGGTTTAAAGGGTAGGTTGCCATACCGAACCATCAAACCCGAAGTCTGTGGAGAGGCTCGTGCCAAACAAGAGTAAGGCCGATTCCTAGTCAATTTTCTCAAGTAGTGAAGGCCCTTGACACAAACAAGAGTAAGCATCATGGTATGGATGACGTCAATCGCTATCCATCTTTAGGCCCAAATAAGAATTAGGACCGTTTAGACGGGACGATTGGTCGAATGGGTTGGGTTGGGCCTAGGAAGGCCGAATTAAACGATCTAGGAAGACCGAGTTATGAGAACCGACAATTGTCTTGTACAAACTATTCCCTAACCTTGTTCAAGTTTCACCCTAGCTACACGTAAGTGTATTATCCCCAGCGGCGTCGCCAAACTGTGGACAGCGGGCCGCCCATGGGGGCGCTTGGTGAGGAGCGAAAACATGCGTTTGCATTTTGTATGGAGTCGCCACCAATTTTTATGGGAAATTGGAACCGTTCGAATACCTCGTGTCATGTCAAGACACAAAGTAGTGACATGAACACTAAGCAATCGTTACCCTTAGCATTCTATGTCTAGAATGACTCTCGTGGATGCCAATGAACACGGGTGCTCACGGAGATCTGGAGTAAGGGGTGAGGGTACGTATTAGGAAGCTCTTTTGATCGAACACCTAATCCCGCCCGCCTCGATAGCGGCCTCTACTAATGATTAGGGAAGTTATTCGTACTCGATATATTGTCGGTTATATGCATGAAATGCAACATCCAAGTTTTAATCCTAGCATGTGAGAATTTACTAAGTCGGTTGACAATTAATTAGCATACAATTAATGTCGAAGTTGGGATTTAATGCTCATATTACACGTGAAAACATACAAGAAATAAAAGGAATACAATAACGATAAATTACAATAATTACATCGGATTAGGCGATTTATGTCGAAAATACCTTTAAAACGGATAGTTTGAGAAAAAGAATAAAAGGAACAAATTATTAAAAGAATCAAATAAATTTCGAACAGGAATTAGCGTGATATTACGGATAATAGTAGATTAAACGTAGACTAATTAAACTAGGTCAAGGCAGAAACGGAGTTCAAAGACAGAACTCAGCCAGGAACAGGCGCAGCAGAGCTGCGTCCTTTGGAATAGGCGCAGCAGACGCTGCGTCTGTTCCTTGGCTCAGTTCTGGCTGTGAAGCCGTAATTGCAAGTCGTTAATGTTAATTGGTGATTTAATGATCAATTAAATTATTTACTCGGATGGAAGTGATTAACAGGTTATTTAACATGTGAATGGGTCATAAAAACGGTAAAACATGGATGAGACGGGTGCAAACGAATTAATTACTAACAATTTACATGAACGAATGATTGATTAATGACATGGTGAATGAGTCCTCTATTGAAATCAATTAACTAGTCCAAACATGATGATATACGACGAATTAATGATGAGCATGTGAATAAACAGATGAAGACTATATCAAAGACGAATTCCAGAAACCCAATATTGATGAATTGAATCCCTACAACCCGGAATTGAATTTAATGACGAAAACCCGAAAATATTGATTACTTGGGATTTGAGTCGGATTTATGATGATTAAAACATATGGATGAATGATGAATTATATACATGTGATTATTAAACTATCATGTGAACGAAAAATTAATCAAGCAAACAAAATAAACAAAAGACGAATTACAGAGGACGAAGGAAGAAGAAAAGAAGCAGGAACTGCGGCAGCCTCACGAAGAGGCGCAGCAGGAACTGCGCTCCTTCGAAGAGGCGCAGCGATTCTTTGCGTCTTTTCTCGATTGTCGATCCGAAAATCCGTAAAAAGAGGTTTTAAAGACGGTTTTAGAAATCGGTTTTAATGGTATCTTCGACGCAAACCTTACAATTGTGATACAATGATTAAAATACAATAAATAAAAGACAGATTTACACCCTCAGACTTACATGTTGACGAAACGAGAAGGACTAAGATATCGATTAGTAATGCTCGACGCGAATGCAAAGAGAATGCCCTCGTAAGAGGAAAACGATTGATTAAATTGATTAGTTAGATTGATTATTGGTGTAGTTGGTCAAATTGGTCGGTCATGCAACGGAGAGGCTGGTACCCGGAAGGATCCGAGCTTACGTGGTCGAAAGTTCAAGCACGTAGGCGCCAATTAGTAAGAACAAAGTCTAGAATGCAAAGGGAGAAGAGACGGGCGGACACTCGCGTGAGAAATATGAGGAGCGAAGGCTCCTATTTATACTAATCACGTGAAGGATTTAGGGTTTCGGAGACTCTTTGGAAGTGAATCTCGGAAAGATATGAAAAAGATACGTGAAACATGCGAGAGAAGGGCACGGGAAGAGGCGCGCAGCAGCCCACTGCGTCTCTTGGAAGAGGCGCAGCATACTGCTGCGTCTATTCCCAGGAGGTTTCCTCCTGCTGAAGAAAGATTTCCGCGTTTGAGTTATGGTAGGACGGAAATAATTCGATTTCCTTAATATTTAATATGAATATTACGGGATATTATTTGCCAAAAGATAAAACTTGTAAAATATGGAATAGAAATACCCGGAACATTCCACAATATTCTGACTCGGGATTTAACAGTTATCAGAAAATGGAGACGGTTTTTGACCCGGACTCCGAATGTACTCTAATTACTGCCAAAACGACCGTATCAGGACGTAGATGACAACTATGAGGTCGACATTAATATTTGAGCAATCACTTGACGATAATCTTACGCTGGGGGCAAATTGATGGGGCATATTCTGCACCCGTTGACCGAGTCAACATATTGAGTAAGGTCAAAGATATCCACAAGCAAGTCAACGACTTAGACAGCCTAACCGACGCAGCCCGTCGGCCTGGCTCTTGGGTCTCGGCTGGGACAACTGGCCAGCCGGGGCACACATCCGCGAACTCATATCCAAGACCCCTCGGCGGCGAGTCAACAGGGCCCGCCGGCCTGCCATGGGTCCCTCGGCCGAGGGTAGATCAGTCTTTCCACCTGCTAGCCACTTGGCCACTTGGCCACTACGTGACAAAAGGTGAAAGTCTATAAATATTCCTCAACTCTCATTGAGGAGAGGATCCACAATTTAACCTAAACACCTCATAATCTGGTAATATCTTCCTTATCTCTCTACAATATATACTTCGCCAAGTAACACATAACTTAATCCTCTTAAGTTTACTGACTTGAGCGTCGGAGTGAGTTCGCTCGGTCCAAAGCCGAGCCCTCAGTTTGTTCATTGTTTCAGGAGACCGAAAGGATGGTTCAATCGAAAACGTCATTCTACAAGCACGGGTGGTAACAAATAACTGCTCTGGAATTACACCCGGAACAGCTGTCATCCTACAAAAACGGCAAAAAAGAGGTGTTATGTATGCATCAATTACCAACGATTTTGAGGTTTGCGAAGAAGGGTAAAGATGCAGGCAAAACCTTTTATGGTAATCCCTTGTATCCAGTAAGTACCTTTGTTTTGATACTTGGTTTACTTATTTGGTAATTAGATCTAAATTTTCTAATTTAATTTTGAATTTTCATACCCAATTTTATGTGCTTGCAGAAAGGATGTGGGTTTTTCCAGTTAGAAGAGCAGGTAGATTTGCAGGAAATGAAGAACTATGAAGACAAGATCAGTAAATTGAAGAGGAAAAATCAAAAATTGAAAGAAGAGTTGGTGGAATTAAGACATGATTTAAGGCGACATTGTAGAGGAGAGAAATTAGCAATGACTGTTTTAGTTTACTCTTGGATTTTTTTTGCTATTTGTTTGTTCCTCAAGAAATTTGTATGAAGTGTTGATGTTGTAAAGACAAAACATGTTATGCAAATTTGAAGTTATCTAATAAACCAAGCCTTTTATATAAACTTGCAAAGCTTACTTGTTTGTTACATTACATTACAACACAAAAAGCATACATTCTTTATTGCAGCTCAGATTGCTCAAAGAGCTTGGCTAAACATGAATTGTTTCAAAAGACTTCAAAAGACATTCTTGGTCCTAATTCGAAAGACATTCAAAGTACATAACCAAATGCTTCATCTAAACACTAAATGCTTCTATCCTAGTTTGGCAGCTGGTTTGTTGAAACTTGGCTGTTAATAGGTGATATAATAGGTCTTGGTCCTCCATTGCTGCCAGGTACATTTGTGAATGCATTCCCCTGATCATCAATGAGCACTCCCATGCCTTGAGGTGCCTGAAAGTAAAAAATCATCAACTAAACTGAATCAATAGTTGGTACTTACACAACAATGGTTACTAAAAGCAGTCAAATACCATAATACTTACCCTTCCACCACCTCTATTTCCCCTTCTACCACCTCTGCTTCCTGCTTTATTTCTTCCTCTTGCAGCATCCCTACTTGATCTTATGATCCTTCAACCCCTCCCTATCCTGGTTGGGTGGGCAGTTGCATCATGATGGGCATGGGAGCTTGAGGCAACATTTTCCATATTTTCCACGTTAACAATTCTAGGCCTGACTCTCCCTCGTTTAGGTTGTGGTTCTATCACTCTGTCCTTTTGTGGACACCTTCTCTTATTGTGATCCTTAAACTTATACACAGAGCAAGTCATCTCCACTCCATGTTTGGTTAGCTTTTCGTTCTTTTTGGGATCATCATGTGGATCCCTTCTTCTTTTCTTTCTTGGTCTTTCTGGTCCAATATTGATGGGTGGAGGAATCATAGGTTGGTCCACTTTAGGCCAATGTCTCTCTCCTGGACATGGGCCAATTGTCATGTTGTATGCCCTCAGGTATGCTTCTCTTCTGTACATTGGATGGACATAGTCTTCAGCCAGTGCATGCATGTCCAAGATTGCAGCTACTGCATGTGAACAAGGGATGCCAGTAACATCCCATTTTCTGCAAGTATAAGTTCAGTCTGCAAGATTACCTTTGACCTCATCAAGTACATCTATAACTTGGTACTGATTTGGATTGGATGCAAGGCTTTGCAGTATAAAGCCTTATCCTTCTCCCTTTCTAAAATTGCTTGAATATTAGGACATACAGTGGCTGTTGACTCCTCCATTTTTCTCTTCTTTATCACCATTCTCTGCATCAACTGTGTCCTAATTTATTCAAACATATATATCAAATGCTTTGACCTAGCATTAATGATATATGCATTGAATGTTTCTGTCATGTTGTTAACAATCACATTGTTTGTTATATGTGTGTTTATGAAGGCCCTACAGAACAGACTTGGGTCCTCCTCACTCTCAACAGGGGTATCATATTCATCACCACTCTTGTCATAATCACTTATATTTCCTTCTTTCTCACCAAAAACTTTATTTTCAGCATCCTCATTCAACTCATTTTCCTGACCAGCTAATTGTTTAGCAGAGGCTTCTAGTTGAAGCTGCTTAGCAATTACAAGAGCATTTGCATTCCACTCTATGACCTTATTCCTTGCTTCCTTTGCCTCATCATCCTCTGAGTTACCATCTTACTCATTCACCTCCTCAATTAAGTTCTCTTGAATTTCAAATAAGTCTTCATTTTCATCCTCATCTACTAACTCCACATCACTACCATCAACATTATCAGATCCACTGTCTTCATCAGGGTTATACCCAGGGTTTTCTCCCTCACTTAAATTTTCCCACTCATAATCAGCATTGATATTAAGGCAAGTTAGATCTGACTGCTCCTCATATGAATCAAATAGATCTGATATCCTTAGATCATTGCAATCAAAAGTTTGTTCAACATGGTCAATATTTGATTTTTGGGAGGAAATATTTTGTGTGTTTCTAGAAAGAATTATTCTACTAACTTGGCTATCTTGTTCACTGTTTTTTGGGTAGGATTCTTTTAGGGTTTCTTTCGTATATTGAACTATTTGTGAAGTCTGAGCTTTTGGATGGTGAGTCTGTTTGAGAGATTGTGCTTCAGCTATTTGTGAAGTCTGGGCTTTTAGATGGTGAATCTTTTTGAGAGAGTTTGTTTGAGCTTTTTATAAAGTTTTTTTCTTTTTCTGAGAGTGTTCATCTTTTGAAGATTTTTTCCTGAATATTCAATGCTTGTATTTGTCAGTGGTGGTCCCTGGTTTTCACCCACATTTGGAATCTTTCTTTTACTTTCCATCTTCCTTTTAGGTGTCAACTTTCTAGAATACTTTACAATTGCTGAAGGATTTACTTCTCCCTCACCCAACTTCAGCAAATGCATTAAATATGGTACATCACTAGCAAACACAATATAACATTCAACTAACCTCTCTTTAACAACAATCACACACATTAACTGAGAACTAGTATCATCTACCACCCTTTCCAACCCAACTTCAGGTTTCATGTAGAAAACGGCATCTACACCCCCTCTTGAAGGTTACACATTTCTCGCACTCCTCTAATAGGGTAAACCAACAGAATTCATCAATATCAACAGCTGAAGTCCTAAAAACCCCACCCGTATAAATAAACCCTAGTTCATTCTTCGTAAATGACCCACCAAACCAAAATTTCACTGTGACCTAACCAAAATCAAATGGATAATGATTCAATAATGTGAAATCAAATCAACCAACACATACAATGCAAACTGAATAAACGTTTCATAAGGAAATAAAGTGTCAATGTTGAATTTTTAGGGTTTCTTTTCTGGGTGAATTCCTAAAATTAATGTAGAACATTTATCTTCAAATGAAGCTAATTAACACACAATTGAGAAGATTTGATGAACAAAAGGGTAAATAGAGCAGAAATTAATGTTACCTTATCCATTTTAGCTTCTACGACAATGGCAGATTAAGATGATCCAGACCAGTAGCGATGATGATGAAGATGAATAACAGAAGTAAGGATGACTAAAATGGGTGGATTAGAGATGAATGACAGAAATGGCAATTTTGATTGTCATTTTTTAGGGTTTATTTTCTGGGAAATTTTTAGGTAATTAAGTGAGGTAAATTGTGTGAAAATAAGGTGAAGGGTCACGTAAGTGGAAGGAGTTACCTGTTTATCAGGTTTCCCTTCACCTAAGGCAGTAGGAGTTAAATGAGGGCATAGTTGGGATTTTTTTGGGTTATTGCATAGTTCATATTACTTTGAGCAGGACATGCATAGTTGAGATTATTCCCATCAATTAACCCTTATTTTAATCCACGATTTGATAATTCGTAGTTTTAGATTTTCTTATATCATGTCCCCAAATGGTTGGTTTTTAATAAGTGGGAAGAAACTCAAAAATATATATAGTGTAAAATAGTAGATTTGGTTTGAATTTCTTGTTTTATTTTAATATGTTGTTTTTGTGAACATTCAAACTAGTAGTTTGATTAGTGAAACATTTTTTTATTTTATTTTTTGTGTTGATCAGTTGTTTAAGAGAAAAGAGTCATTACCACTCACACCAGCCAACTTTGGTATTAGTGAAACATATTAAAAAGGTTTTTTTTATAACTACTCTTAGGCATAACTATCATTTTTGTAATTGCTCCCTCAGGTTGTAAATTGCTTTAAAAGTCAATTCTAAGTGTTGTTCTTCTTCCTCTTTCAAGCTCACTAACCCTACAATCATCTTTATTTTGGTGAATTTACTCCCAGTATCTTAGTAAAATGAGGGGTATATTAATCTCTTAATGTCTCAAACACCTAGAATTGACTTTTGAAACAATTTCTAACCTCAGTAAAAATTAAGGTAGCAGTTTTTTTTTTTTAAGTAAGGAACAATTACAAAAGTGATGGTTATGCCTGAGTAGTTATCAAAAAGGCTATTAAAAATGTTAGCATATGTTTAAACAGTGGCAGTGCTAGACTGCCAGGATTTAAAGTCAGTGGGGGCAAAAATTTTTAACGGGTTCAAAGGGGGTAATATTATAAGATAGCCTCCAAAAAAGTCAGAAATTTTAACTAAAAATTTCGAACGCCAGCGGGGGCGAGCACCCATGCTAGTCGTTGACCAGTACAATCCGACCCAAATTTTTACTGTTGTAAAATGAATATTATGCACAAATAATTTGATAATAGTTAACCCGAAAATGACTCAAACCCAAAATAACCGGACCCGATTCGAAATTTGCAAACCCAAAATAACACGACCCAAAATTAACATACTCAAATCCGGCCCGATTGAACCGTCTGCCAGTCCTTAAACCGTCCGTTACCTTTCCGATCAAGACACAAGAACTCTCCAGCAAAACCTTATATTTCTTCTGGTGAAGAAATTTTCAGCATCATCCATTAAAATTGAGCAGGTTTTTCAGTTACCATGGCGATGAAATTATTGCCCACTCGATTTCTTCAACATATCTCTCGCAATTCGCTTCCCCGCTCACCTCTCCATAATTCTGGTAACGTTTTCGCTAATTTATCACACTTGTTAATTCAAAAATTTGTCATGAATTTAAGCATTTTGTGTTATAAATGGTCGTACTCTTATTTAATTAGCAAGAAAGATTATAGTTGTTGATTTATATTGAAGTTTATCGTTTAGCAATATAAAAAGAAAAGTAATCAATTGATTGAGACGGAGGGAGTCAGAATGTAAGACAGACGGTGGTATAAGTCATTATTGTGGAATCGGGTGCATTAATATTGATTGATAATTATGTCGGTAAATAACATGATAATCACAATAATGATCCCATATACAGAAAAATGAGAGATGAGAGAGAAAGTTCTAGAGAAATAAATTAGAAAAATGAGCGACAACTTTTCACCTAACCCCACCGCCCACACCGCCTTTTCTGAACCACCACCTACCACACCTTTGCTTGCTGCCTTTTCACCATCTCCTCTCCCACCTTCCCCTCCCACCACCGCCGGCACCTCTTCTCGGTCTCTGGATAGCACTGCGCACGATGGGACCTCTCCACCACCCTTACCACCTTTACCTTTACCCACCGCCCAACCGCCAAATCAAAAACCACCAACAACTTCCAAATCACCAACCACCTACAAATAGGCCCTCACAAACTCCCTCCTCGCCAACAGTGAACCAACCCCCTCTATCAAATTCCCCATTTTCTCCCCAAAACCCGCAGTTACCCAGAACCCACCCGACCCATCTATCGAGCTTCATGCAATTGTAATCAATTCAATTAAGAGTCAGTGGGAGAAATCCCTAATCATCAAATTAACGGGCCGATCCCTTGACTCCGGCCACCTGGCTTCAAGCATCAAAACCCTTTGGAGTTGTAAAGGTAAATTGCAGCTGTTCAGATTAGGTAAAGGATTCTATTCCTGCAAAATCGAATCTAATTCCGACTTCACAAATATTTTGGAAAACGGACAGTGGTTCATTCAAGGGCATTACCTCCATGTTCAACCATGGGTTCCTAATTTCCAGGCATTTAAAGCGTCTATCACCAGAATACCCACCTGGATTATCCTTCCTGAACCCCCAATTGAATACCACATACATGACATCCTCAGGGCAATTGGTAATTCAATAGGTGGCTTTATAAAGCATGACTCCAATGGTATGAGCAGGAACAATGCAAGGTTTGCTAGGATATCTGTCCACCTTGACCAATCAAAACTGCCTCCAACAAAAATCTAGCTGGGTTCCTTTTGCCAAGAAATCAAGCTCGCTGAGAAGCAAATTTTCTGCAGACAGTGCCTTGGTTTTTGCAATCGTACGTGTACTACTTCGCAACCTCCTGTGGCCCCGACAATGCCTCCCAATTCAAAACTAAAGGAGACTCCCCCTGTGAGTAAAAAAATTATTGACTAGTCATCATCCCCCTCTGACTCCTGGACCATAGTTCCCTTTAAGGCTCTCAAAAAACTTTCCCCCCCCCCTTCTGCTTTATCACCCCTGACAGCTACTTTTATCCCTTCTTATGAAACTGGGCTCTCTGCCCCAAACCCCACCTCCCTTCCCAATATAAATTTTAACCTTGACCATTTTCTAAGATTCTCTTCCCCTACCACTATCTTACCCCAACCCCGTCTTTTTCCCCCCTTTTCTTCCTTTCCCCTCCCTTTCCTCCCAAAAACATTAACCACAACCCAAAATGATGACACCCCCTCTCCTAGCCCAAGCCTCCCAAACAGATCACCCCCCGACCCAAAATTTGATTCTCCTCAAACTCCTCATACCCTCATCTTACCTCCCTCCTCCACTTCTTTTCCATCAGACCCCCCCTCTCGGATCCCAGTAACTGTACTCTCCATCAGGACGCACTACCCGCGGCTTATTACAAACACCCCCTCACATTACCAGAAGTCCCAATAAACCAAACAACTTTCACCCGCGAACGTCGCCTCGTCTCGCCTCAAGTGTCCGTTCCCTGCCTGAGAGCCATAATAGCAAATCCTTACCAACCTCCTCCCTCCTATCTAAACATTTGCCTTATCAACACTCGTCTGCTATCGGGTTGCCTTGTGCCGGTTCATCTACCGGATCTCTCCGACCTCCCTGCTCTTCCTCTGGTACTCCGGTGTTTTCTGATGTGGTTCCTGCTAGAGTGGCACACTGTCCACCCATCTCTGACAGTTCCACCCGAGCTTAAATTCCTCCTGGACCCTACACCCATCTTGCCTCGACTAAGGAGGGTTTATCTATTGAGCTCAACTTCAAAGAAACTACTAATCGCGAGCTTCTCGAACTCAGTGGTGAATTTCAGGACTGCATCACCACTGCGGGAGCTGACTGTAGAGACCAGTTGGGACTTTGCCCCGGGTCTGGAACATCGAGAAATAACCTTGGCATTCTCCGGGACCAATCCCCCCTGCCCACCGTCAACCCAAATCAAGAGCGAGACGGGGAAGAGGCCGGGGAAGGGGCCCTGCTGAGAGCTCTAGGCGAGCTACGTAATCATCCTTTCTTACCCGCCAGCATGAATATCCTTTTTTGGAATTATTGTGGTATAGCTAGACCCTCTTTTCGCACTCACCTTTCGTATCTCATCAATGCTCACAAACCCTCCATTGTTATCCTCTCTGAAACCAGAGTTAGCTCCCCTAACTCCATTTCCATAGTGCAAAAGCTCCCCTTCGACTGTTTTGAGGTGCTGGACCCGGTGGGATTTACGGGAGGCATCATCATCTTGTGGAAAACTGAAAAGGCAGCCGTGACACTTCTCAGCAATGGTTCTCAGCTTATGAACGTGGTGGTTCAGGTACCTCCGAATAAGTTTACTTTTCTCCTTTCCGCGGTTTATGCTATCCCTAAATTTAGGCTAAGACGTACCCTATGGTCTGACCTTACTACTCTTGCTAGTACCGTTAGTCTCCATTGGGTTTGTATTGGAGATTTTAATGAGATTACTTGTAGTTCCGAGAAATTAGAGGGTAGGGGTTTCAAGCGTAATCGTGTCGAGCTGTTTTAAGTCCACCATGGACTTATGCAGCCTTGTGGATATTGGGTTTTCTGGACCGAAGTTTACTTGGACCAATAGACGTCGCACTAGTCCCATCCTTGAAAGGCTTGACCGGGTTTGGGTTAGCCAATCTTGGTTGGACTATTACCCCAACTCTCACAACTGTCACCTAACCAGATTGTCCTCTGACCATTGCCCTATTTTTATCAAAACTACTATCTTGTCCCCGTCTGTTCCTAGACCCTTTAAGTTTGAACACTTTTGGTTAAAAGAACCCTCATTTCTCCCCCTTGTTCACAAGACTTGGCCTTCTCTGACTTTTGGTGTCCCTTATAAGCTTCACCATCTTGGCCTCACCTTCACTAACAGGGCGGCCCAGACCTTTGGCTCCCTTTCAAACAAAAAAAGAACCTCAATTCTCGTCTCCTTGGTGTCCAAAAAGCCCTCCGTACTCACCCTCATTCTGACTTCCTCCTCAACCTTAATGATTCCCTTTCCCATGACCTTGATCGCGTCCTCAATTTTGAATTCCATTACTGGAAGGACCGGGCTCATGTTAATTGGCTCACTGATGGCGATCGTAACACCGACTTTTTTCAAAATTCTGTCACCCTCCGTAGGAGCTACAATCGAATCCGCTCCCTTACTAATGATGTGGGAGAGACTATTACTGGGCACGACGCCTTCAACAGTCACATAACCCACTACTTTCTTGACCTCTTCACTTCCAGCAAAGTCGCTGCCCACCTCCCCCCATCCTTGTGCTGGCACCTCCCCTCTCACGGCCTTCGTGATTCCCAGCGAGGAAGAGATTCGATTGGCCCTTTTCTCCCTTGGCTCAAACAAAGCCCCTGGACATGACGGCTTCAAAGCCGGTTTCTTTAAAAATTGCTGGGATGCAGTTAAAGCTGACATCATTCCCTTCATCCAACACATATTTTCCACTAAACTTGTCCCCACCGCCATAAACCTGGCAACTATCTCCCTCATCCCAAAAATTCCCTCCACTCAATCCATTACCAATTTCCCCTCCATTAGCCTCTGTAATACCACCTATAAGATGGTCACAAAAATCACTGTTAACCGTCTAAAGCCCCACATGCATAATATCATCTCCCCCAACCAAGGCAGCTCCATCCCCGGAAGGGGAACTGACATAAACTTCATCATTGCTTCTGAGATCCTCCATTCGATGCACTCTTCCAAAAGCAAGCTTGGATGGTTCGCCCTCAAACTTGACTTAGAGAAGGCTTTTAATAGGCTTGAATGAGATTTCATAAGAACCTGTCTTTTCTCTGTCAACATTGACCAGGAAACTATAACTCTTATTATGAGCTGCATTTCCACGGTCTCTGCTCATGTTAATCTTAATGGCTCCCCTCTCGATAACTTTCTTCCCTCCCATGGAATCCGTCAAGGAGACCCTCTCTCCCCTTATATTTTCATCATTTGCATGGAAGCCCTTTCCAAACTTATTCATAAAGCTTGCTGCGATAACGACTGGACCCCCTTTCCCCTTGGGAAAGGCGGCGCTTCCTTCTCTCATCTCCTCTTCGCCGATGACATCCTTGTCTTTGGGAGGACGACGGACAAGAACCTTTGTGCCCTCCAAGACACCATTCTCTCCTTCTGCTCCAGCTCTGGGCAAAAAATTAACTGTCTTAAGAGCAAACTCATTTTTTCCAAGAACACCTCCCCTTCTGAGATAAAACTCTTTGAAGATGCCCTCAATATTAAAAGGGCCAACAACTTTGGTACCTATCTTGGGTTTCCCCTCCTTGGGAAAAACCCTAAAAGATCTGATCTCCACTTTATCCTTGATAACATTCACACCAAACTTGCCACCTGGAAGACCGGGTTTCTCTCCCGAGTTGGTAGAATCTGCCTCATCAAGTCCACCCTCAATGCCATCCCTTCTCATGTGATGCAATGCATCCGTCTCCCCTCCTCTATTCTTCGCGACATCGATAGAGCTACTAAAAGTTTTCTCTGGTCTAGTAGTTCTGCTAGCAAACTTCATCTCACAAACTGGGACCTCGTCACCCTTTCCCTCTCCCTTGGTGGTTTTGGCATCAGAGCCATCAAACCGCTCAACGATGCCCTCTCTGCCAAGCTTAGCTTTAAACTCATCCTCGATAAATCCCCTCTGAGTGCCAAAGCCATCCATAGCAAGTATTTGTCCCCCTTCCCCCGCTCCTTCTCCTATGGCTCCCATATTTGGAGGAATGTTGGGGTGGGTTGGGCTACCCTCAAAAACCATCTCACCTGGTCTATTGGTAACGGTGCTTCTATCCGTTTATGGGATGATAAGTGGCTGAGTTGTGGCCCTCTTAGAGGCCTCATTGTTGGGCCCCTCTCTCTTTCCTCCTCCTCTGCTTACCTTAACTCCATCATTGTTAATAATGAGTGGGCCCTCGATTTGCTTGACTTTGTCCTCCCTGACCATATAGATCATCAGATCACCTCCCTTCCTATTCCTTCTCCCCCCAGGCCGGATGTCCTCACCACTTTTCTTGCCATTAATGGCAAATTCTCCATTAGTGATGCCTATGACTCTCTATATGCCCCTTTGCTCTAGTGCCCTCCCTTTGCCACTGACATGAGTTGGCTCTGGACCCTCTCCACCCTCCCTAGAATAAAGGTGTTCCTTTGGTTAGCCTGGTGGGACAAGCTTCCCCATAATGCCTCCCTCTCCCAGAAAAATATCCTCCCTTGCTTCTCCTGTGTCCTTTGTCCCAACCCTTCTCTCCCTGAGTCTTTTCTTCACGCCCTTCGCGAGTGTAGCTTTGTCTCCTCTGTGTGGTCTCATCTTAATGTCTCCCCGTCCTTCTTTACTCCTGATCTCAAGAGGTGGATCTTTGATAACTGCACCTCTAAACAACCTCGGTGGAACACTGTTTTCTCCTTCTTCCTTTGGCGCATTTGGCTTAGGCGTTGCGACCTCATTTTCTCCTCTCGCACCACTTCCTCTGTCTGCTTTCCTCAACTCTATCTCCTCTCAGCTTGAAGCCTGGACCCGTGCTGTTGACCATTCCCTTACCACCCCGTGCTCCTCTTCCCCCCTGTCGCCTTTTGCTATTCTATTAGCTGGGCCCTCCCGCCGCTTGGTTGGCTTAAAACCAACGTTGACGCGGCTCTTTCCCCCTCGTCTTCCTTAGCTTCCTTTGGGTGTGTCACTAGAGACTGAGTTGGCTCTTGGGTTTCGGGTTGGTCTTCACGGTTTCCTGGCTCTAACCCGTTCCACTGTGAAATTCTTGCCATTCGTGATGGGATTAGGCGGTCTAGGGTCTTTGTTCACAATGTCTTGATTGCGTCTGATTGCTTGAATGCCGTTAACTCCATTTTGCGACATGATGCTCCTTGTGGCCCTTTTGCTAACATTATTCTCGAGTGTAGGGACCTTTTGCAGGATTACCTCCATTTGAAGCTGGTGTTTGAGAAGCGTTCGGTCAACCGCGTTGCTGATGCTATTGCCCGCCACTCCCTTTTCGACTCTAGCTCCAGGAGGGGCTGTTTTTAGTGGGGTTGCGTCCCCCATTTTCTTTTCGAACTTTGTAATTCTGACAATGTTTTGGCTAGTACGCCACTTTCCCCAAACCCTCCCCCGTAATGTAACTATACTCTGTGTTTGATTTTTATTTAAGTTCTTTTCTTCCAAAAAAAAAAGATAATCACAATAATGACTTATACCACCGTCTTACGCTAATGACCCAACCACTGGTATAATTGAGAATTTTTGTGTTTTTTTAATTAGGCCTAGGTGTTTAATTTACCGTTAAATTGTGCAGTGTTTTCTTATTTAATCAGATTTCTTTTTGAGGAAATTTTTTGAGAAGTTTTATTCTTTTAGTATATAGGAAATGTACACCAAACTTTGTTCTTAATTAGGGATTAACATTTTTCACGCAAGGCGTAGTCAAAAATGAAATTTTAAAAGGGTAAAATATTTTTTTGTAGTTTAGAATCTTTATTAAAACTACATATTTAGAAATTTTCAGGTAGGCAAAAATTAATAATTTTAACTACTTCCTTCATTCCAAAATAATCTTCATAATCTAACTTTTGAGGATAAAGTTTAAAGATTTTGACCATTAATAAGTGTTAAAATAATAAAAATTATAACATGATGATAAAATATTTACATTTATCATACAAAAATCTTTCTTAAAAATACTTTTTGAATAAAAAATTATTTATTGAAATGGAGAAAAATCAAGTTAAATCGGTGCCTTGGAGACTATACAGTCAAACTATGAAGATTATTTTGAAATGAATGAAGTATTTTTTTGGAATTTGGGCTAGCCAGTCTGTGTACATGCCTCATATCAACATGAGTCCTTTCCAGTGCATTTTGTCCCCACTTATGCGCATCCCGGAAACCTTTACATGAGGTCAACCATCCTAAGAGTATTCTCAGTCAAACACGTACGGTTAATTATGAAGTTTTTTCACATTGATAACCAGAAAAGAAAGTGCACTCCGCGTAGTACTTTCAATCCCTTTAAACACTAGTCATTTAAGTCTTTCAATAATTCTTTTCGAGGGGATATCCTACCCGAATAACGTCTTCGGTTTAGTGGAGTATTACAATTAATGTATATGGCTGTATAAACGCAGCTCACTTGCATTGTTTCATTTATTCACAATTAATGAAAATCTTACAAAATCTTTCCTAAATTCTCAACCATGTCTTCTAATTCTTGTATGCTCATTAAACTCTTCATGGTATCAAGCTTGCAATTCAAGATTCATGGCATTAATCCATAGCCTCTTGGAAGGTGAGGGGATTAGCCGCAGCATGAGTAAAGGTGATATGGTCAGCAAAGGTCTTGGACATGTTAAGTTGAAGAACATTTTCATTTTCCAAACCTTGAAATGTACTCCCTCCGTCCCGGTCAATTGTTGTCCTTTCGTTTTGGCACAAAGATCAAGGAAAGAGGAATAGGCCAATAACTAAATGGCAAGTGGAACAAATTGAATGAAAATGATCAAATTACTCATCAAGTTCATTCTTAAAGGGTTATGCTCATTCATGGACATGATTTACTCAATCATGGACATAAATGACCATTATACCCTTCTTAGTTTTACACCCTCATCTACCATTTTTCCTAATCTCTCACATGACAATCCAAACCCGTCAAACCACCGGGCTCCCCCACCGCCGCCCCCTCTCTATGAACCGACCACATGAACCCGACCCCCTGCACTGGACGACGCCTCTCACCAGATTAGTCGAACCGAAAATTCGTTAATTCTTCATTTGTTGAAATTCTGGGTCGTTTTGATTCAATTAATTCAACATTTAATCCTAACCGGCCAGTACCTCTATCGGAAATTAATTTTACTCGTGTTGCCAAGTTTGTGTCCCGGGACTGAGTCCTTAACTACAAAGTGTCGCTCCACATTGCATTTAACTGTTGACTGTGAAGAGAATTGCAGCATAAATGAGCTTAATCTTTTCTACGAGAGAAAAGAAGTAAATGAAGTGACTAAAGATCAAATGCAAGATTAAGATCGAGTTAGCAATTTTCTTGATTGCTGTCAGAAGCCGGATTACATCTTGACTGACTTGTGATTGTTTGTTGCTTGACAGAAATGCCCATATTGCTCAAGCTTTACAAATTCAGATGCAGTACGACTTCCTTGTGTATAATACAAGACCATGTTTCAAAGCGTATAAATTGTGCTCCATCTTGCTCTTGTCTGAATACTCAAGCTTAACATTTTCATAAGCTTTTGAAGTTGTAACTTGTACATATGTTGATATATAATAATAGAAAGTAAAGTTTCTGTTGTAGCATTAATAAAATCCCCTGTTTCAACATTGAGAGCGCGCGATCAGCCCCTGTTCTTGGCCTCTAAAGCGCCACCTAACACTGTCACGCGCCACAACTGACACAACCACGACGTTGCTCGCACTCCTTACTATCACCCTGCCAAATATCATACTTATAAGAGGACCCTAACCTCTTTAAAGGACCTTGGAAAGGCCCCTTGTTCATACACATCAAACCTAGAATTCCTGCAATAGAAACCCCCTTGACCAGCACCTGTATATCGTCAATTTTTCCACCCTTAGAGAAGCCCTTGGCCACCCCTCTTACTACATTTGCAAAATTCACACTCCCACAATTCCAACGAGCCCAAGAACACCCAAATTGGGCATTGTTTGCACCTTCAATACTCGACTGAAAGTCTTCATGCACATGCTACTGTTTTATGGTCTCATATTTTCGACGTAGGAGATGGAGAGGGAAATAAATCGTGATATAAATGTAGATTACTATCAGCAACAATCATTTAATGTAGTGATATACTGGTCGTTGTGCGCACCACAGGCCACCCTTTTGCCTACCACTGCAAGCACATCCATACGACGCTAAACTCGGAATATAAATTTTTAATTGACAATTATTTCTACAAACCCTAATTTTATTAATCTGAAAAATTTAATCTCCCTAATTAGATATAACATCGTTAATTATTACTTGATCGACATGAAAACTAGCGTCCATAATTGATTAATCTGCGAGATTTAATTAATTTTGTAAGGAAGAGAACTAGAGAGGGTTTGTATTTTTTTTGGGAAGGGTAGGGTATGGAAATTAAATGGCAAAAAGTCCGTGAAAGAGTAAAATGCGTCCATGAATGAGCAATGACGTTCTTAAAATAGAAAGGACAACAAATGACTGAGACACCCCAAAATAGAAAAGGACAACAAATGACCGGGACAGAGGGAGTATTTGGTTTATAATAATAATAATAATAATAAAACTATTCAATCAAGTATAAGTCATGGGCCAACAAAAAGAAGTGACAAAGATCCTATATGAAATATTGAGCAGTCTTCCTGCCCAATTATTCAATAGCTGACTCTATTTTTATGTCAACTGTACTGCTCAATACTTCATATAGGGTCTTTGTCACTTCTTTTTCTTAGCCCATGACTTATAGTTATACTTGTTGAATAGTTTTATTATTATTATTATTATTATTATTATTATTATTATTATTTCTTCTACAGTTAAGCTATCTGGTCTTGTCCGGATTCGAACCAAACCTTGAAAAGACTTTAGATGTGGAAAAACTCTTTACTTGGGAGAAAGTAACCTTTTATTTTGTAATTTGTTATAATTGTACGTCTCTACAAAACACGAACATACGCTATTTAATAGCAAAAAAATTGGCATTACGTAAAGGAATATGCAACACGAGTCATGCACCTAGTTTTCAAAGCATACCCATAAAGGTTCACGTAGCTAATTAAATCATGAAATTATTTGGCAATTTGCAGGAGTCATTCATGCACATGTACTAAAAGAGACGAGCCTTTTTTCTTTGCTTAAATCATGAAATTATTTGGCAATTTACAGAAAACAATATGAGACTGCTCGCAAAGTCCTTAGAATCAATTCGATTAAAGTTGCTCAGCTTGAAAACGGTCAAAATTGATTTTGAGTAGAGTATGACCAAAATCTCAAACTACTCTATTTGTTTTTTTGTTGTAAAGGAAGTTACAAAATCGATTTTAATGCTGGTGAATTCGAACTCAAGTCATGAACATCTTCGCACACAATTTTCCTGCTAAATTAGTTAGCATCTGTACAATTATCTTGTTCCGAACAATAATTTTCATTTTTTACAATTTGTGTGTGAGGTTCTTTTGGGACAATGGATAGTGGTAGCTACTAAGTATTAAGGAACGAAGGTAGCGTACATTTTTCATTTTACATATTCGCGGACAATATATATAACGACGTGTCATCATTATTATAGGGAATAAGTTTACACACAATACAATAAAGAAAAGGGAAATAGAAAGAAGATAATAAAACAAGTGATAACAACTAATTAACAATTTTAATTTTCATATCGAGTCATTTCAATAGGGAGTAGAAGATTTTTATTCAATTCTACTTAATTAGAGAGTTGAATGATTTATTTTCGCTTTCTTTCACATCTCGCAAACTCGAATTTGTTGATAAAAAAAAAACAATTGTTCAAAATTTAATCTATTTCATTTCTTTCAATTTAGTCTCCAAATCCAATAAAATTACAGAAGTTCAAATATATATTGAACTTTAAATTAGACTTGGTATTGAGACACTAATACAATAAAATAAAGATATTAAATTAGGAGAAGAATCACAAAATTAAAGACATCCCTAAATAAAGAAAATTCATCTCATATTATTCATGACAATAAAGAAAATCAAGACGAAAACAAAAACATACTAATTCAAATTGCTAAGGGATTACCATTACACTTGGGTAAAAACAAGATAAAAATACTCGTAGCATATTAAACCCCTCTCTTAAGTAGTAACGGAAACAAACCCAAAATACTAATTTTCTTTTTATTAACCGAGACGGAGGGAGTATCGTGTCCTTTAAGTGCAAAGGGTCTCGGCCCCCGCCACCCTAATGTTAAATACCTTGTTCGAAACATAATTAAAACTAACAGACTCATAAGGGTTAATAGGTAAA
Organism: Silene latifolia; assembly: GCF_048544455.1. Classification (NCBI taxonomy): domain Eukaryota; kingdom Viridiplantae; phylum Streptophyta; class Magnoliopsida; order Caryophyllales; family Caryophyllaceae; genus Silene; species Silene latifolia. The sequence continues at coordinate 8,051,960 of NC_133527.1, read as the reverse complement.
CCCTTATTTACCGTACCATAAATGCCTTTATAATCAAATAGGGCAGGGTCGACGGGTACCGTCGACTGAAATCCATAAGCTGCTAATACGATTTGTCCCATTTTACATGCGTCGCAATTGTTCGTGACTGTCACCTTTATTTCGGGTACTCCTTGGAAATTTTCGAAGGTTTCTTTTTGTGTAATTCTTATATCCGCTCTTGAGCAGTCACTAGTGCCTGTAAATATAAGACGGGTAAGAATAAAAATGAATTGAATTAGATATGTGAATTGTTGTATTAATCGTCATGTAAGAAAAATATTAAGATAGCGTATATACAGATATACTACGGAGTATAAATGAATATATGAAAATAACATAAAAACGAAGTACTCCGTACTTATTTCGTTTCAATCACAAATTAATCTTTTTTATTGTTTTAAATTGCAAAAACTGTTTTAGTCAAAAGTAAATAAATATTTTAATTTTTCTTTTATATAAGAAAACCATCCACTTGTATTTCTTACAAAGTAAACCAAAATGAAACAATATTTCAATGCTTTTTATGTCATTACTCATTAGCGATGTAAAATTCAAATCAAAATAGAGTAATGTTTCAAAAAAACGGTTTTTAAAACGTGTTCTAAGGTCATAGATTAATAAACGTTACCTTGGTGAAATAGGGTGATTAAAGCAAGCAACGAGCAAAGATATTTGAGGGAAAATGCCATTTGGAAGGAGATAATGAAAAAACACAAATTCTGTGTATGTTTGTTTAGTCTTTGATTTTATGTTTTTCAACGAGTGTTATGTGCGAGTTTAAATACAATTAGAAGGACATTCTTACATGCATGTCCCCAAATATTGTTTTCCTATAATTATGGCTAATATTTTTTTTTTGGAAGAAAGGTATTTCTCATTTATTCCTTAAAAAATAGGATTATATGAGTTTTCTTACAAGAATATCCCCTATACAATTTAGTACGCTCTCTCCCCTATTTAGTTATAGGAAAAAATTATCTATATTTAAAGAAATGGTATATATGCATAGTATGTACCTCAAGCATTCAAAGCCTGCTACTACCTCACCATAGACACTTTCAGAAACCTTGCTTAGAAGTAAGATGCTGACCGTGGATTGGATCTCTTTGAGCAAAGCTGAAATTGGGTGCTCACCATGGTCAAAAGCTCTGAAGTTGCGCTCCTGCCAAATAGAGTACACCAGGCTACCAAGACAACAGCTAATCCATTAGTTTTATTGTAGACGAGTATATCTGTTTAAAGATGTAGACATAATGGTGGAGCGAGGGGGTAGCGAGGGGGTAGGGGGCTAGCAGGGGGGATCGTACCCGCGTTTGAAAATTTTGATTTTTAAGTTAAAATTTTCTATTTTTTTTCAAGGTTCCATTATAATATTACCCTTTCGCCACCGTTGAAAATTTTCGCCACCGTTGACTTAAAATCTTGGTTCCGCGACAATAGACGGGTCAAATATGTCACTACTTTCATGATAAGACAGCCCCTACCATTCCACTTATTGTTTGTCTTATTATGAAAGTAGTGACTAGGGATAGCAATGGACTGGATCTGGATAGGGTCCGATAGGATCCAGATCCATATCCGCCACACCAACGTTGGATCCATATCCGACCCATATCCGGCGGATCCAAATTTTACAGATCCATATCCAGATCCATTTTCAAATAAGTGGATCCATATCCAAGCCATATCCACGGAGTCTGAAAAATTAGGATCCATATCCTACCCATCAGGGTCCGGATCCGCGGATCTGGATAGGGTTCAGGATTCGTTGCCATCTCTAGCTTACAACTTGTGTATTGTGTTTGTGTAATGTTAGTAGGGATGACAATGGACCGGATCTGGGTAGTCTGATAGGATCCAGATCCATATCCGCCACACCAACGTTGGATCCATATCCGACCCATATCTGGCGGATCCAAAATTTTCAGATCCAGATCCAGATCCATTTTCAAATAAGTGGATCCATATCCAACCCATATCCACGGGGTCCGAAAAATTAGGATCCATATCCTACTCATCAGGGTCCGGATCCGCGGATCTGGATAGGGTCCATATCCACGGGGTCCGAAAAATTAGGATTCATAACCACATCTTATACTCCCTTACAACCATACATATCAATCCGGCCTTTGCAGAATCAACCGCTTCAGAATTGTTACCTTTCTAATATACCATCACCCTTAACCACTAGTCACAAACCATAACACTACCACTGTCCGGACATCAAACCTCTTACACTCATCTCTAAACATCACGATTTCTTTCCTATCTTTGGTTAACATCCCAAATAACGAACATCGAATCCATCAACAAAATTACCTCAACATTCTTCCCAATACTATTCTTAATTACGTCATCATCTAACTCTCCACCAAAATCTCATATCATGCAGATATTCTACCAACTTCTTACTCCCTTAATTCCTCGAAACTCATGATTAATCATGTTGTCCTGAAACTTCTGTATAACCATTAACTTACTTACTCTTGATAGTATCATACATCTCGACGATTCCTTACTTTTATGTTACATAACTCCGGTGAAAATTTTCCTTAACTTACTTTTTACTCTTCTTTTCTCTTCACATTCAACAATACCATTTAATAGCTCAACTCCTTATTACTTCTATCTAATTTTTTTCAGTGCTCCGGTTACCTTCTCATTCCGCCAAAGCTCAAATCCCATTATTTCATGTCGATATCATCTCACTCTTTCTTACCATGGATCTTCTCTTATTATGCTATCGCTCACACTTGTCACTAACCTATCCATAAAATCAACGTTCACTGTTTAAACAACTTCATTTCATGCCGTTAAATGCCCAAAGACATCACACGTAGTTTCACCTCTTAATAAACCAAAGACATCACACGTAGTTTCAAACCTTCCTTTCAATCTTTTCATTCTCACGTTCCTTAGACCCACATCATCCCTTACCCACTTTCACTTACTTTTACATCACTCAATTTCGCGAATAAATCACTCACCACGTCTCACCAAAACTTGCACCATGCCTCAATCAGCTCATCAATATTCTTTTTCTTTTTCCACTTCTCAGCACAACCACATATAGCTCATCTCCTCCCACCAAACTCATACTCACCATAAGGCAATGTTGTCAGGATCGGGATTCTACTTTGGATCGATGGGTAGGGTAGGATCGAATCGGTAGAATCGGATCGTAGAATCGCAAGATTCTACAAACTCACTAAATATAATTTTTTATTTGGTAAAAACATATAATTGAAAATCAAAACACTTATTTATTAATATTTATTCATAAAATATTGGTAATTAATGATTTTAGTATCATTGTATGAACAACCTACACGAAATTTGGGTTTTACGGTGTCATTATATAAAAATATATATTAATTTTTTTTTATTATGGAATCGGATCGTAGTATCGTAAAATCGTAGGATCGTATTATGATCTCATCTCTAGAAATTTTCAAATTAATAGGATCGTAAGATTCTACAACTATGATAGAATCGTAGGATCCAGGATCGGTCAAACATTTTTGGATCGTAAAATCGTAGAATCGTTGGATCGAATCGCGATTCTGACAACAATGCCATAAGGTGCCACTCACAACCCCATAAGATTGGGTAACTTACGTATCAAGACCAACTTACATGTAAAACAATGCATAAAGAAGTAAAATAACAACTTTGAATTAAACATAATATGCAACGAATGTCAAAAGATAAGCATATGACCCAAAATAGGGGTCACTAGATCGAGTACCGGCCACTCGATCGAGTAAGGGACTTACTCGATCGAGTAGGTGAAGATCAGAAGCACGTAAAACAAATCACCAGGGCTACTCGATCGAGTAACTAACGTACTCGATCGAGTTCCCCCTTACTCGATCGAGTACCAAGGCTACTCGATCGAGTACCCCAATCTCTCAAGATGACCGTTTTTCAGTAAAACAGTCATAACTCACTCATTACTTGGTCGTTTTGGGCGTGTGACCTATTGTTAGAATCGTAAAAGGACAAGCTATCACTTCCAATTGGAATCACATCAAAATCATTTATGCATCTCAAGTTATAACAGTTTAAAGACAACCTCTTTATAATCGAAAAAAACACAACTACTTGATTTTACTTCCAAACAACTTAAACAACAACCAAGCAAACAAAACCAGTCCAAAACTCATAAAACCAGTATTCATAATCATATGTTACTATTTTCAAAAATCAAGCAACAACATCCATCATGCACATATATTATTTAACTCATGAGTCATGTACTAACCGCATACTTTAAATTTTATAACTTTTCGTAACACAACATTCTCATACATTACAAATCTTATTTCCATGTTACTAATACAACAACATTGCAAATACACTTCGTCACTTAAACATATTCATAATCACAAAATTCATATTCTCATGCAATTGCTACCCCATCTTTTCCAATCAATTCATCCATTTCCAACACATTACTCATCATTCTCATACACTTTTCTAACAATTCCAACCAACATTGTAAACCAACTATCATGCAACATGCTTTCAATCAACAACATACGAAATCACATTATCACCATCTTTTCTACACATTCCCCATTCTCCACATACATACATCCACTGATCCATGCCACACATCACCATATAGGTACACAATTCACAAGATAAACACATAGCGATCCCGACTCATATCCCATGGTGACCGGTTCCAAATTGTAGGGCGAGTTCGCGACTTTAGGACGTCTCCCAAGTCTTTGCATTAGCTCCTACAACCTTTACCCCGGGTTCATTTTAATTGACTCCTTATATTCATTGGGTTCATTGGTTACAGGTTTCAGGATCGTCGCTCTGATACCATTTGTAACACCCCCACACTCCAAGTGCCTTACCAGGACCACTCAGGTATAAGGATGCCACCATCTCGGTTACCCGAGGCATGATATTCATAAGACAATAACGAAACAACTTTAAAAGTAAATAAAGTTTAAAGTGATTACATAGCAATTCCAAACTGATAAAAAAGAAATACAAGATTCTCGACGGTCTCTCTTGCTAGAACTATCAAAGCTATAAAACATCGTCGACACGGCGGAAGACTTCTAAGCGCCACGTGATGACTCATCCCGGCTATCCCATACGCGTCATATCATACCGCTCAATAATCGCTCACCACCTCCGAATGGATCACCACGTTTTTAAAACATTTAAATGGGGTCAAGTACTAATCACACAACTCAATATATCAATAATAAGATAAACAGATACTTAACTTAACCGTCACACACACACAATCACGCCAATCCCAACAATCTCAATCACCGATCGTCCTTTGGACCAGCCCGCCCGATGGGGGACGCAGCCGTACCCACCAAATCCCCGCTCCTCATAATGAGCGATAACCCTGTCCATTAATGTGCACATCCTTTCTGTGGCGGGTTCCACAGAAGGCGAAACTAGGGCGTGAAGCCACTCCCGCAAGTGACCCCACTCAGCCGAGGACACGCCTCGAGGACCATAGACAACAATCACAATCACAATCACAACCGTCACAATACAATTACTATATCAAAAAATCAATCTCAACACATCAACAATCATCCCATTATGGGACTAATACTGAGTAGGAAATCCTACCTGGAAAGCACTGTGATCAGACGGTATCAACAGCTGTATCAAAAAGCCTCTTCTACAAAACCTCCTCCTATCATACAAACACATAAACACTACCAAATCACAATCTACACAAAACCCCCAAATCCCCATATTAGGGTTTAACCAACTTAAAGTAAAGACAATAAAAAGGGTACATAGATCTTACCCTCGACGCAAGGATCTCAACGGTATAACAACCGATGAAAACCGACCTTCCAAACTCCGGGATTTGCTAACAATGCGATTAAGATGATGAACGTACTTGCTTTCTCTCTTTGACAGTAAATTAGGTTTTGAAAAAGTGTTTAGAATGATGACGGAAAAAGGTTATATACCTTAATCGCATAATTAACAAAACCCGAGAAAAACTCCCCGTAAACCGGCTACTCGATCGAGTATCTAAGGTACTCGATCGAGTACCCCTTTACTCGATCGAGTATCCTAGTTACTCGATCGAGTACCCAACAGGTCAGAAACTATTTTAAAACACTACTTATCCTTAGTCGACAGAGTAAGGCCTACTCGATAGAGTACCCAAAGACTCATAAATACGGAGTATTACAGAGAATATTAGGAAGAAAAATTCTACCCTAATCTCCTCCTCATACACGGTTAAAGGGGAAGGGGAGTGAATTTTTCTTAACCTAATTTTTTCTCACTCATTCTCTTGCCTCTCATCTCTACGAAAAACACAAAAAAAAACTAAAAAATTATTTAGTTAATTTTTGGATCGATTCTAGCATAATCAAAGGGCATTTCTCATATCGTCTTGGGTGCAACTGATAGGCGAATATCTACTTTGATATTGTTCTTAGGCCGTATTTGCTAGGACCGAAGGTTATTTCTTAATCCTTTACAATTTTGTTTATGCAATTTAATTTTATGACTAGTTTCATCATTATAATTCGTTATAGTCCTTAAAATTAAAGGGATGCATACAGATAAATCCCACAGATACGCGTAACCTGACAAGTACCACAAGATCCGATTAGAAAGATAGGTTTTCCCTCTTTCAGCCATTCGAACTCGTTTTCCTCTTGATGATTCTCATTTGAGGGCTTTTCTTTGTTTGAGGGAGGATAATCCCCTTGAAGACTCCGTACGGTTAGCATAACAAGATGGGAATACTTCTTAAAGAAAACAACCGGGTTGAAGAAGTCCTCATTCCTGAAGATGCAACTGTTTCTCATATTCCAGATACCAACAATAGTCGCCAAGAACTGTATGATACGACTAGCACTATCCTCAATGCTAATCAAATAATGAATCCAATTAATGATCCAGACCTCGATGTTAATGTTAGCTCCCTGAGCGGAGTTAATGCCAAGGGGTGAACCAGCCCATATTCTCGAGAAGACCTCACAATCGCGGAAAAGATATTCCAAAGTCTCAATACACGGTTGCATCTCTTTACACAGGTGACAGGAAGAGTCCCAATCAAGCTCCCTACGCTCAAATTCATATCCCACCGGTAAGGATCGAGCCAGTAATAATTTTCCACACTAGGATCTTCCAAGAACGTGTCCAGGAAGATTCCATATACGTTTTTTTATAGAAATTCTCCCTCTCCTTACATAAACGACTCTTATCCCTTCTAGATCCCTTCCGTTCATAAAAACTGTTGAAAATAACACCATACCCACTCTTGACGCTATATGTTCCATCCTTTGAGAAGGGCCAGAAAACTTCATCCTTGGATTGAACTCTTAGGAGGATAGCTAAAATCCTTTCAGCACTCTCCTCCTCGCAAATTAGTTTTATCAACGCTTCATTCCATCCCCCATTATTGTAACAGAAATCCTTAACCCGCAAATCCTTTAGGAAACCGAAATCCATGTTTAACCATTCATCTTTGGGGGTTGGCATATCGCGTTGAACCCATCTACTTGTCCATACATTAAGAACCTAGTCCCCTCTGGTTTCCATGTAATATTTCATAATAAATTTTATGCCATGTCTGATACTTCTTAGCCCCCAAGATCCAGAGACCACACTTGAAGGCTTCATTCCGGCTTTGAAGCAACTATTCCTGAAAATCTTTTCCCTAAAGATAGTGCTAAAGAGGGAGTCATCATTACTTACCAGACGCCAAGCATGCATGTTTCGCAAGAAGAGCTTGATTCATACATTCAATATTTCGAATACCCAGACCCCCCAACCTCTTCGGTAAACTAGCGAAGGTTTTACTACACCAATGAAGTGCCTTCGCTGATCTACATCCAGTCCACCAAAAATGCGACAAAAGAGAGTTAATCTCATTTGTCACACTTACCGGTAATTTGAAAACCGATAGGAAGTAAATAGAGATATTTGATAGAACGGATGAGATGAGTGTAAGCCTCCCAGCCGGTGAAAGAAAAATCCCATTCCAAGATGATATGTGTTTCATAACATTGTCTATAAGACCTTTGAAAACATTCTTCTTAGATGTCTGAAACTCAGTCGGCATGCCCAAGTACTTAATTCCCGATACCTTCGTTTTTACGAATCCTCAGTACCATTAGACCATTTCAAATTTGTTTTAGCTTTGTGTTTGGGTTGAAAATAATTCCAGATTTCTTTTCATTAAGAAGTTGTCCCGAAGCCGTACAATAATCTCTTAGCGTTTCAGATGTCCGAACGACCTGCCTTTATCTTGAAGAAAGAAAACAGAATCATCCGCGAAGAAAAGTTGAGTCAAGGGGGCGACACCCCGACAGATTTGAATTCCTTTAACCTGTCCCTTCATTTGTGCATATTCCATGTTGCTGGAAAGAACCTCCATGCATAGAATAAATAGGTATGGGGATATAAGGTCACCCTGACGTAACCCACAGCTCGGTTGGAATTGCTGAAGAGGTGTACCATTTATGAGCACCTCATACGTGACGGTAGTGACACACCCGTTAATAAGGCGAATTAGACTCTCAGGAAAACCGAATTTTTCAAGGACAGCTTCGAAAAAATCCCATTTAATTCTATCATAAACCTTACTCATATCCGCTTCGAAAGCGAAGCACCCCATGTCTACCTCTCAGGCAAACCTTTTTTATGCAATTGTATTCTAATTTTAAAAGAACATTTGGTCAAAAAGTAATCGCAATTTATGCTTGTTATTACATAAATAATCATTTATGGCGAACAAAATTTGTCACTTTGAAAAAAGGGGCAAGAATAAGTCCATAAATGGGAGGGGTTATAATAGATCTTCTTAAAAACATCATGGCAAGCAAAACTCTTAATTATTATTACTATTATTATTATTATTATTATTATTATTATCCTACATTGCTATGTGTGGTACAATTAGTGCCTAGTTTCCTTGTTCCTGGATCACATTTTGCTGCAATTTTTCTCTCTTTAATTTTTCTTTTTTGGAATAAAATAATTTCTAATACTTTCATCTGTCTAACGTGTCTAAGCTAAATCGTATGGAGTATTGATTATTCTAAGGAATTGGGAAAAGGGGTAGCTTGACCATATCAACTTGATAATTTTCTAAGTTTCTAATCCTCGACCGATTGAAGAAACAAACGTTCGATTACCATAAGCATGGAGTAGCATTTTGTGGTTAAAATGGTCACATTTTGTCCTTAAATTAAAATGAAGATATTTTGCTTTGTTTACTATGTCAACGAAAAATACCCGTCTATCCTGAGAATTCCGTGATGAAAAGTAAAGTTTCCAAGTTTCCACAACTAAGTAGTTTAACAATTTAACAATAATGAGAAGCCGGCATGCAATGTGTCCTTGATTTTATAGGTTCTGCCGCAAACTTGGATCACACGTCAAGATTATCTATTATCTTAACAATCGTCGGATTTTTTATCCATGGTAAATTTTTTAGTTGTTAATTCATGGTAAAAAAAAATAAAAATTTAAACTGGTCATGATGGAATCACCCCCTCACTTGTTTCTAAGTTTACAACCACTCATCAGTTACGTGGTAATAAATCGCAGTCCAAAATAAAATAAAGTTTAAATTGGTCAAGATAGTCGAGGCTGCTTTTCTTCGTATGAAACCAGCCAGTGATCCCTCACTTTTTTTGGGGTTATTTTTAGCATTTCTATTTTTTTTTCCGCATTTTTATAACTTGTTTCCTTAGAAGTTTGGACAAACATTAAGAATATAACTGAAAAAAAATTCACATTTATATTTGTTTTTAATGTCGTTTACCAAACTATTTATCGTTTTTAACGTCATTTTAAAATAAAACTGATTTAATTCCATTTCCCCGATTTCTTTCTTTTTAAGTCTCTCTCTATACAAACAAAATGGTAAAAAATAAATTACAAAATTTCAGATATATATTACTTTATATTATGTTGAGATACTAATATAATAAGGGTTTTTCTAACATATGCCCTTAGGGCACACATTAAGAGGCTCAATATAGAAAGAATCAAAGGAATATATCATGAGAAATGTAAGAATCAACTCATTTATTCCATATTTAGTGAAATATTCCTTTGATTCTTTCTATATTGAGCCTCTTAATGTGTGCCCTAAGGGCACACGTTAGAAAAACCCATATAATAAAAGGACTTTAAATTTAGCAGAAGAACCACAAAAGACATTTCCAAATAAAGAAAATGCTTTTCAATTTATTAATTACAATAAAGAAAATCACACTAATTCAAATTACTAAGGGATAAAAAAATACGAGTAGCATATAAAACTCTTCTCTTATAGGTATAAGTAGTAACGAAAACAAACCCCTAAAATACTACGATGTATTATTCCTTTAATTAATCGAGACAAAGGGAGTATCATGTCCTTTAATTGCAAAGGGTCTCGGCCCCTGCCACCACAAAGCTAAATACCTTGGTCGAAACATAATTAAAACTAACAGACTTATGAGGGTTAATAGGTAAACCCTTGTTTACCGTACCATAAATGCCTCTATAATCAAATAGGGCAGGGTTGACGGGCACTGTCGACTGAAATCCATAAGATGATAATACGATTTGTCCCATTTTGCATGCGTCACAATTGTTCGTGATTGTCACCTTTATTTCGGGTTTTCCCCGGAAATTATATCCGGTTTCATTTTGTGTGATTCTTATATCCGCTCTTGAGCAGTCGCTAGCGCCTGTAAATATAAAATGGGTAAGAATAAAAATGAACTGAATTATATGAATATATGAAATTAGCAAAAAAATGAAGTACTCCGTACTTATTTCCTTTCAATCATAAATTGATCTTTTTTATTATTTTAAATTTCAATAACTATTTTAGTCAAAGGTAAATAAATAGTCAAAACAAATAAAGAATACTAAAACTAAGTAATACTCTGTCTAATGTTTACGAAGGCTTGTTTGCTCAATTACGCTCGACATAATTATTATTTTGATGACTCTAGTTATTCTATGTGAGAGGTTGATAAAGAGATTCGGTACACTCAGGTCGAAGACCCCGTCTCATTTTCCTTTTGGTATAAGATATAAGAAAACCATATACTTGTATTTCTTACAAGTAAAGCAAATGAAAGAATATTTCAATGCTCTTATGTCATGAAGTATGTCAAATTCAAATCCAAATTAAATCGAATAATGTTTAAAAAAGAAAAAGTTTTTCTAACGCACGTCCTAAAAACACACATTAATAACCTAAATACGCAGCAAATTAAATATTAACCTGAATAAGTCTCTACAAGTTGAAAATTAAACGTTACCTTGGTGAAATAGGGTGACTAAAGCAAGAAACAAACAAAGATATTTGAGAGAAAATGCCATTTGGAAGGAGATAATGTAAACAGTCAAACTTTGGAGAGACGGTTCCTCACTAAATTAGTGTTTAGTCTTTGATTTATGTTTTTCAAAGAGGGTTATGTGCGTATTTAAATACAATTAGTAGGACTGAAGGAGAATCTTAAATGGATATAGTCTAAATATATTAACTTATAATTAAGGCTAATATTGATTGATTCAAAATACGTATAATCTTGAAAAAAACATATGGTGTCCTGCATTGATTGTAGTCAAATATTGTTATCCTTACTCCCTACGGTTAATAGTTTACGTTTGATTCATTCGTTGACTTTATTTTATGAGAGGTAAATAAAGTAAATTTTTTTTTTTTTTTTTTTTTTTTTTTTTTTTGGTGAAGAGAAGTAGGTAATACACCCTATCAAAAGCAAGCTAAACAAAAAGAAAACGAAAAAACAAACTCAGCTACACTACTACAAAACTTAAGAGGAATAGAAAGGCACAACGCGAGGCCACGAGACCCCTCCCATGTCTTGCTCCGATAGACAAAACAGTTGATCCGGCACACTTGAAAGATCATATGAAATCAGTTGGGCATCCTGGTAAACCCCCCGATTCGCTAACCAATCCGCGCATGAATTAGCCTCACGATATATATGTTGAAATTTGACTCTCCATGGATTATCTCGAACAAATGCCTGGCAGATTTGTATCATATGCGAGTGAGCAGTTGGGAACTCAAAATTCGAGTCCATAAGAGACTTGACCACCTTCGAATCAGTTTGAACAATTACATGAGTAAGCTGTAGTTCTAACGCCATCATTAAACCCCGACGAAGGGCCATGATCTCCGCCCGTGTCACTGTTGCCAAACCAAGCCTCTCCGAAAAAGCTTTAATAATCCGTCCAGTCGCATCTCGAAACACACCACCAGCTCCGGACAAACCCGGATTCCCTTTAGACGCCCCATCAATGTTCAGTGCCACCCATCCCGCAGGAGGTGCAATCCACCGAACCAGAATTTCCTGTCTGCGAATATCCTTACCCCTCACACATACATCCGTTGATTCCTTTGCATTCATCACCTCCCATATACGTTCTCTAAGAAAAGCATTCGGGTTCTGAGCAATGTCTTCCCCACGATTAAAAACCCTGCAGTTCCGCCAACGCCACAACCACCAGACTATGACCGAGAACGTGGATGGCCACCCATCAAGCCCGTCTCCCCTTCCTCTCGATAAGTTCTCAGTTACCCAATTTCGTACCGAATCCGAGGCAAAAAACGATGGAGAATTAGCAACAGGAAAAAAAGCCCAAACCTTCTTAGCTTCCGAACAATCCCGCAAAAGGTGCAGTGATGTTTCTTCCACCCCATTGCACACCACGCAACATGGGTCTTCCGCTAAGCTTCTCCTGACCCTATTAGAATTAGACAATATCCTGTCATGGAGTAAAAGCCATAAGAACATACGGATTCGTTGAGGAGCCCATGTCTTCCACGGTAATTTCCACTCTGGTTCTACTTCCTCCACCATGTCATTCCTTAGGATTTTGATAGCCGACTTGATGGAGAAACGCCCAGACGAGGTCGCTGCCCAGAAAATGGTATCCTCCTCATCATCCCCGCTAGCTACCTCATAAGAATCGATGGTTTGAAGAATTTCCGAGGACAAATAGTCTGCAAATAATTCCCACCGCCAGCCTATCACGGGATCCCACATATCTTCCACTGCACAGTTTATAATGGAATCATCAACCGGAATGGGAGTGAGGGTCTCAAGGGGCACATTCAAAGCCCAAGCATGTTTCCAGAACAGAGTTTTCTTGCCATTACCAATCGACGCACTAAAACCCGATTTCAGCGCATTAAACCCTTCGGCCATACCTTTCCAAACATTAGAACATAAAGGTTTCGGTTTGAACATGTCCACGTCACATCTCCCTTTACAATACTTATGGCGTAATACTCTCGCCCAAAGGGCATTGGGTTCCGATAAGAGGCGCCATCCTAGCTTGGCCATGAACGCAGTGTTAACTTGCCGCATCGAGCGCAAGCCAAGACCACCCCTTTCCTTCTCCTTAGTAACCATGTCCCACGACACTAGACTTAGAGCTCGATTTTCTTGATTTCCACCCCACAAAAAGCGCCTTGATTTTTTATCAAGATCGTCACAAATCGACCGAGGCAACCTAGCTGTCTGCATGGTATAAGAAGGAATTGATGAAAGGGTCGATTGAATCAAAGTAGCACGTCCTGCCAACGAGAGGTTTTTGGACTTCCATCCCGATAACCTTTTGTCAACTTTTTGAGCAATGAACTCAAATGTCTCTCTTGTTACCCGGCCATTAAGGGTAGGCACACCTAAGTACATGCCTAAATCATCTGTACTCGCTATTTGCAATTCGTTGGTGATCAACGAAACATCCTCTCCATCAGTATTGGGTGAAAAATAAACTTTGGATTTTGCTCTATTTACCCGCTGACCTGAAGCTTGGCAGAATGCGTTCAATACACGATTAATCAATTGGGCTTGTTGAACTGTTGCTTCTCCAAATAATATAATGTCGTCAGCGAAAAATAAATGCGTTAAAATAGGGCCTTCTCGACATATTTGGAAACCTTTCCATTGGCTTCCTCCACTGTATTCTTCGATTAATTGGCTCAATTTTTCCATACAAATCGTAAAAATGTATGGTGAAAGAGGATCGCCTTGACGGATACCTCGTGTGGGCGCAAAAGGTTCCGTCCTTTCTCCATTCCACAATACATTCAACGTCGAAGATTTGATGCATTGCATAATAGTTTGAACCATCCGAGGTGGGAGTCCCATATCTCGAAGTGTGAAATGAATAAACGGCCATTCGAGTCTGTCATACGCCTTCTCAAGGTCAAGTTTGAGAGCCATAAAACCCGTGCTCCCTTTCCTACTCCGCATAGAATGTAGAGCTTCCTGGACAATGATGATGTTGTCCGTAATCTGACGCTTGGGGACAAAACTACACTGCATGGGATTAATAAGAATGGGGAGAATTGGTTTTAAACGGTTCACAATCATCTTCGTGATAATCTTGTACACGACATTACATAGACCAATGGGCCGAAACTGTGAAACAGTATGTGGGTGATCAACCTTTGGAATAAGCGAGATAAACGTTTCACCCAATCCGTCCGGGAAGTTGCCATTGTGCAGCACATCAAAAACCAAATTGCATAGGCTCGGAGAAACCGTTTCCCACTGAGATTGATAAAACAGTGCTTGAAACCCATCCGGTCCGGGAGCCTTAAACGGGGACATCTGATTAAGAGCATACTGAACATCAGCTATCACATATTGACGATTTAATTTCTCGGATTCCTGACTTGTTAGAGCCGGGAAACGACCAATCGTTAAACCTTCAAGATTTATTGGTGAAGTTGGCCCTGCAAAAAGGTCTTGAAAAAATTCAATAACCATCCTTTTAATAATATCAGCATCCCAAACCTAGTTTCCTAATACGTCTTGCAGTCCTTCAATTCGGTTATGCTTTCGCCTGATAATCGTGCTCAAATGGAAAAAACGTGTGTTTCTATCACCATCGCATATAGCTTCCATACGGGATTTTTGAAACCACAAAAGTTCCTCTTCCCTTAGAACTTCATCCAACTGCTTTTTTAGTTTAAGCTCCAATTTAAATAAATAATTGGGTCCTCTATTGGAGAGACGTTTCTGAATGCCAAGTAGCCTCCTCTCAAGACTCCTCTTTCTTGCAAAAATATTGTGAAACGTATTCTTATTCCAATCTTGCAGTAGGTTTGCAAAATCGTGGATAAAGGGGAATAGTGGCTGTTCATTAGACCAATTAGAATCCACAAATTCCGAAAAACGAGCATGACACATCCACGCAGCCTGAAAACGAAAGGGTCTAAGGACTTTGGGGATGGGCGCAAAACCAGTAGTACTTACAATTATAGGGCAATGGTCCGACTGGTTCTGCATAAGATGTCGTAAAGATCCTTCCGCAAACATTGTACGTCATTCTGAATTACACATGGCCCGATCTAACCTGGTCCATTGGCGAGTAGAAGCAGTAATCCCTCGCGACCATGTATGGTCCAGCCCAGAATAGTCGAGGTCAATCCAGTTATTATTCTCGCACCAAGCATTAAATTTGTTACATCTCCTCCGCATTCCATCACTAGTCCCATTACGTTCATGGATGTACCGAGTGTCATTGAAATCTCCCATGGCCAACCACGGCCTATCGTGGGTTCGGGCAAACGACTCAAGCTCCCGCCATAGCTCTTCTCTTTTAGTAGCATCCGGGCTTGCATACACTGCCGAATAATACCAAGGTACTTCCCCTGCACGGGTAATCTCAACCGTAACATGTTGGGGATGATGGATAATAGGGGTGACGGTGACTTCCTCTGGATGCCAGAATAGCCATATCCCGCCACTAAAACCCGTTGCTTCCACTCTAGTTTTCCCCTGAAAATTGATTTTGTCACATACGCGTTGCGCAACAGCGCCACTGATGTGAGTTTCGACTAGAGCCACGACATGAGGTGTGTTGATTCGAATTAATTCTTTAAGCATAGAAAGAAAGGCATTACTACCTGCTCCTTGAACGTTCCAGGTCATCAACCTCAAGGCTGATCGACGAGTTAAATGATTAGGTAAACGATCCATAAAACTTGTTGGATAATGAGAGAGCGAGGACAAGAACGCCTCAGAGAGTAACACGAGAATCCTCATGTCCTGCATTGGGATTTTCACTTCCAGAAGCGGTTCTGGAACTGACGAGTACAGAGGAAGTGCCGACTTCAGTACTACCTCCATTGAGTGAGTTAGGGGTGTTGTCGACATCAGAACAGGGGCGTCCATTAGTGACATTAAGGAGAGGCAACGAGATGGGAGGATGGTGATGGGTTTGGTAATTGGTATCAGATTCGGGGAGGTGATTGAGGTCATAATGGTGTTGTGGCGGGAGGATAGATGGACGTCCAGATTTTTTGTGAGTGCTACGATCAATTTTACAGGACAAAGAAGCTTTCCGTAAATTTTCCTTATTAGAACTAAGGTTATGTGTAAATTTCGAGCTTCTTTGGTGCATAAGTTTAGGGATGTTATTAATTGGGGACAAAATCATGGGAGATTGACTGTTATGTTGAATTATGGGGGAATTGATCAAGGGAGGAGATATCCTAGGGGATGGAATATTAATTTGATTGGTAATATTTCCATTTGAGGAAGGAATTGGAATATTCGAAGCTTGTGTGATCTTTTCCTTAACGACAGGAGAAATCTTGGCAGGCCTTTCCTTGATTATGACTTGATTTTTAAGAGGACTTTCCTTAGAAATTGGATTCACCTCCTCACACATAGGATCCTCAATATCAATTAAATTATCCTTTCCTTGATTTCCCATAATTTCCATATTTGTCTCCCCTAAATCTCGTACACCAATATTCTCAGACCCATTGACCAAAAACGCCTCCTTAGTTTTTGCATTGTTATTGCTTGCTTCCTGTTGACTTATCAGCACAGTATTGCTATGGATTTGCAAATCTTCAAGGCCATTGACATCAGTCGAAACCATATCAAGGGCTTCAAATCTCGACCCAGAGCCTTTGTCAATTTTCGTTTTAAAACCAGAGGGTTTATGTTGTACCTCATTACTAGTACTCACGGGCTTATCTCCTCGAACATTCTTACGTCTGACTGGCTTTTTAACATGCATCCAAGAACCATACGCCTCAGTAGGAGCTTGAATAACACCCTTACCATTACCCTTGTTAATGATAGAATCTGGAACTTCCTTAACAACCGATTGACTGGTAGCCTCTGCATTCGCCTCAAACATCGTACAATTTGATTCATTATGGCCTAATTTTACGCATTTATAACATATCATACGAAGACCCTCATATTGGATAATCCACACTCTGCAATTCATTCGGAACTTCGAAAGCAAAGGTTTTGTTAAATCCACTTCAACGCTCATGCGAATGAACTGACCTCTTTCCGCTAGGGCAGTTGGTTTATCAATACGGATTACTTTTCCCACTTTGCTCCCAATCTTCCTCAAGATATCCTCATGATAATACTCAACAGATAAACGAGGAATTCGTATCCATGTAGTTAGATGACGAATAGGTTCATCCGTTGCGACAAAATTAGGTACCCATTTCCGAATAGTGAGGTAATGATCCCCAATCATCCAAGGGCCTTGAGATAGTACGTGTTCGTAATCCTCCTTGTTAGTGAATCTCGCCACATAGAAAGAAAACCCGACATCCATGAGTGATAGACCACCTTTGAGGGCCCATTTCTTCTTTATCTGCCGTAATAATGTAAAATACCCGATGTTTTTATCGAACATCTTAATAATGAGTGTATCCTTCCAATGTCTTCGGATCTTGATTTTTTTCTTCCTTTGTAAGAAGAATAGTAGGACACATTGGGTCATTAGCAATATCATTGTCTTCAATGTCATCATCAGACTCCTCTTCATAAGCCTCATTATTTGTGATGTTGAAACTCATGCCTCGGTTGATAGCGAAAGATGGCGATCCTCCATTACTCAAAGACTCCATGTATGATACACGAGGAATCGGACCTTGGTTAGCAGATTCTGTGTTTTGATTCACACCATTTGTTTCAGGGTTTTGATTCATTTTGACCTTCTTTGTAGAGCGATTGTTTTGGTCATCTTCCGAATCGGGGGAAGAGGACGCACTTTTTTGAGAGAGCATAATCTTAGAGATAGGTAAATAAAGTAAATATAAACTATTAATTGGGACGAAGAGAATAATATTTATGGCATAATATAGATTCTAATTTTAATTTGAATCTTGAAAAAAGAAAAGTTTCATAGTAGTGGTAGAATAATTTATTTAATACGAGTATGCATTTATATAAATATCAAAATTTATTCAATCCGTAATTTATTTAGATACGTGTGACATTTTCAACTCTCCACAATCTTTTAATGTATCTACACCATAGTTGAACGCATGTAATGTATCTACACCATCTTAAATGTAATGTATTGTTACCTAGGAAATTTATTTGTGAATTTCATTTGCAAATTCATTGTATAGAAATACACATTAACAATATTATATGCATTGATATTTTATAAAGTGAATGTCCCTCAAAGTCGCGTTGATTGTGTTGGATCATTTAACTAAATGCCATGAAATTGTTGGACTCGCAACGTATTCTAGAATCGATTTAACGTTTTTTCTAAACTGTGTTCTAACTTCTAAGCGCTACGCATTGATATTATATAGGGATTAATTAAGGAATTGGAACACTTTACAAAATTCAAAGTTGATAAGGAGGAATAAGTTTTACAATTTACATAACCAGCCGAGAAAAGGGAAACAAACCGAAGACAAAACGACTGATAATAAAAAAATAACATTTTTTTTCATCTCGAATCATTTCAATAAAGAGTAGACGGTTTGATTCCACTTAGAGCGGGAGGAGTAAGGATCCTCTCCAGGAGGTTCATTACTTTTCAATGGGCCGGATTAACTTTGAACCTGATTGGATGGTTATGACTTTATTTAAGAAAGAAAAGATAAATGAGTGAGAATGAAATATATAATAGAATAATCCTTGTGAGGAGAAATGGACCAAAAAGTAATGGAGATGATCTTTTCCCGAGCAGGATGCTTTATTTTCTCTTTCTTTTACTTCACCTCGACTCGATTTTGTTGATCAAACATAAGATAATTGTTTAAGATTTAATTCCGTTTTCCTCCGTTTCATTCCTTTCAAGTCTCCCAATCCATACAAAATAATTAAAATAAAATTACAAAAGTTTAGAAATATATTGGACTTTAGATTATGTTGGGATACTAATACAATAAAAAAAATGACTTTAAATTAAGAGAAGAGCCACAAAACACATACATATCTCAATAAAAAGAGTTCTCTAATTATTCATGACGATTAGGAAATCGAACACATTCAAATCGATAAGGGGTTAGACCGTTCCACTTTAGGTAAAAAAAAAAGATAAGAAATAACATGAAATTCGTCTCTATAGTCGTAACAAAAACAAACCCTAAATAATAATTTTCATTCGATTAATCTAGACGGAGGGAGTATCATGTCCTTAATGACAAAGGGCAGTAGCCCCTGCCACTTTAAAGAAAAATGACGTGGTCCAAACATAATTAAAACTAATAGACTCATGAGGGTTGATAGGTAACCCGTTGTTTACCGAACCATAAATGCCTTTAAAATCAAATAGAGCCGGGTCGACGGGCTCCGTCGACTGGAATCCATAAACTGATAATACGATTTGGCCCATTTTGCATTCGCAGTTGTTCAAAACTGTCACCTTTAGTTCGGGTTTTCCATCGAAACGCTCTCCGGTTTCATCTTGAAAGACTCTTATATCCACCGTTGAGCAGTCACTAACGCCTGTAAATATGAGAAAGTTTTATATAAAACCGTTTTACATGTAAAACCAGTAAATAAAAGGTATCAACATTAATTACTTTAGGAATGTTTAAGTCTATTATCTACCGGTTTTGTACTAGTCCTTGTGTAAAACCGTTTTATACAAATAATTTATAAGTAATAATATATAAGGAAAATAATAATATTCGTCGTAAATAATATATATGAAAATATGAAATTAACATAAAATCGCTTGGTTAAGATTAGCCAAATGACTCATATGACTTGCACTAGTAAAAACAATAATAAGACTTGTTTACGCTCGAGAAATTATTGTTTTGATGACTCTACATATTCTACGCGAGAGGCTGATATTGAGATTCAGTATTCTGAATCGGAGACCTCATTTTATTTTTCTTGTGATATAAGATAACCATCTACTTGTATTTCAAAGCTCTAGTCTTATGTCATTACTCATTATTAATAATGCCAAACCCAAATATAATTATTTTAAAAACAAACGATTTTTTTAATGTGTGCCCGTAACCTAAATGAGAAGCGATAATTAATACAAATAAGTCTATAAGTTGAAAATTAGACGATACCTTGGTGAACTAGGGTGACTAAAGCAAGCAATAAGCAAAGATATTTGAGGGAAAATGCCATTTGGAAGGAGAAAATGAAAGAATAATAGTGTATGTTTGTTTAATTTGATTTTATGTTTTTCAACGAGTGTTATGTACGAGTTTAAATACAATTAGAAGGAGAATCTTACATGCATGTCCAAATATTTTTTTTCCCTATAATTATGGCTAATATTGATTCTTTCTAATTTTAATTTTAATTTTAATTTTGATAATAAACGGTTTCCTGCATTAAGAAGTTGTAGAATCTTGAAAATAAACGGTTTCCTGCATGTCCAAATATTTTTTTTTTCCTATAATTATGGCTAATATTGCTTCAAATATTGTTATTCTGTGAAACGGTATACAGAGGAAAGATTGGAAAAGCTTGATGATTATTATTATTATTGAATATCAAGGCATATATTACAGCCTATATATACCAAATAAACCCTAGAGATACATATCTTCACTAGGAGGCGAAGTATAAAGCAATTACTAGTTTTAAACCCGTGCAAATTGCACGGATTGCTATTATAGATTTTGTTATCATCAATTATGTAAAAAAAAAATATAATAATTACTTTTTGTGTAAAGTCATATTTTCAGTTTGTATTATAATTCAACTGCAAATAGTGGGTTTGTACACGACGAACGTTGTAATATCATGAAGCATAACTGACACAGTAAGTTTAATTGGCCAAGTATTCGTTGTAGTATGATATGTCATCTTGTTAGCTAAGTTTGAGTTGCTACTTTGGTTGGGTGATTCAAAGAAAAAACTTAACTTATACTCATGATGAAACTAAATTATACGGATGAAAATGAACACACAATAATCGAAAATTTGAAATAGTCGGAATAATTACGTAAAATAAGATATGGTTTAGGTAACTAATTAAGAATAAGATGGACAAATTAATACAATTGTTGCACTTGTGCAGTTGTGCTATGGTATTAGCTAGGTTCATGTTGGGTTATCATATGAAACATGATACAAACGTTAAAATAATAGTGACCCGCTCCTGTTTATAAATACATGTACATTCATGATTCATGTTTCAATTTATGAATGTATTACAGCTAGATCCGTCAACACTTGATCCGCTCCTGTTTTCTTAGGTGGAAGACCTGTTAATGTTGACTCGTGACCCCTGCCCGAACACAAAAGTTATTTCAGGGTCGAAACCCAATCCGTTTAACCCGAACACGAAACTTATTTCAGGGTTGAAATCCAAGTCGTTTGACCCATTGGGTCAAAGATAAATTAATAATATTATTAAAACATTAATACTTGAATATTATATTTTATAAAATAAATAGAAAATTAGTACTTCAATATTTTAAGTATAAAAAATAAATAAATAAATTTTATATCATTAACTAATAATTTTTAAAAAAAAATAAATTAATTTTTATAACTAGTTTAAAATAAGTTTGACAATTAATGAATATAATTATATTATAAATATTAAATATGATTTAATTTTACGAAGTGTGTTTTTTCGTCTCAAAATATGATAATATAACGGACGACATATACTATTTTGGCTTGAAGTCTAATTTGACTCGATCCATATGCAACCTACTCGTATTGTGAAATGTGATTCAACCGGTATGGCCCGAGCCTCCTAATACGTTTGACGGGCTTAATTAGAGATATTCACAATTGTCTCTCATTTAATTATATCCTTCATTTAATTGGTCTCATTTAAAATGGGTATATCCATCTCAAAAATAAAACGGGTCAAATAACACCTTATTTAGCTAGATAGTACAATTACTATTTTGTTAATACCTAATAAGAACTTTAATTTTATCTTACTCATTTTAATTAACTCGTCTTAAAATTAAGATAAATACGCCATTTTAAAAGAGAATTTGTGTATCCGAAAATTCTAAACTTAGTATATGACCCGTAATCTCCCTCATTTACCATTTCTACCCACCATCGTAATCTCGTATATATAATTTCTCCCTCAATTAATAGCCCTAATTAAAACTTTCTGCACTACTACCTCCCTCAACGGCTCAACCTCCCTTCTTCGTCTATAGAAACGCCGCCTCCATACTCCTCCTCCACCCACTCTATAAGACTTGACTCTAATACAATCGGTTGTAAAAATACTGTACTTCCGCTATTTTGACCCAAATTTTGTAAATCTAATGGATAGTTGTAATTAAGTCTACCTAATGTTTTAAAAGGTAATATTAATTTTCTTTTTTTTATGTAGAAATTTTTGTTTTCAAACCAATTTTCACTCTTTATTAATAATCATTAATTGTACATCTTTTCATTTTGAAATATATTTTACTATTTAATCACTATTTATATCGTTACTCTTTAACTTTAGAGATCGAATGCTTTTATTAGTATTGAAGTCGTCGCTCGAATATTTTCGAAGCAAATATTCTTATTCAATTAATTTCTCTCTTTTTTTTTTATTAATGTTTATGACATTAGATTTTGCTTTGGCATATGACTTGGGTGTAATGAACACTTGGTTCGAGAAAAGACATTCTCATTTAGTGACTTATAGGAGTGGAGGAAATGCTAGTCAAAATGACTTCCTTTTGGTAAGGAATGTGTGGAGAAAAGAGTACACCGATTGCAAGGTCATACCCGGGAAAAGTGCTGCAACACCACATAGACTAGTGGTGCTTGATTTTCGGGGTAAGAGAGACTTGAGGAAGATAAAGATAATCGGTGAGGCACGAATCAAGTGGTGGAAGGTACAAGGGGAAAACCAACAAGCGTTTTTGGATAAGGTTGGAAGTAGCGATATTTGGTCGGATTGCAAGGAGAAAGATATTGATGCAACGTGGGATAAACTGGAGCATGTTGTAAAGGATTTGGCGAGGGAGGTGTTAGGGGAATCTAAAAGGAATAGACCATCAAGTAAGGACACATCTTGGTGGAACGATGAGGTGAGACAAGCGATAAAGACAATACGTGAATGCTATAGGGTTTTGGAGAAATGCATAAGTGATGAGAACTTTAAAAAGTACAAGGAGGCTAGACGAGCCGCTAAAAAGGCAGTACGGGATGCGAGGGCAAAACCAAGAAGTAGTGTATGCCAGGTTGGACACAAGAGAAGGAGAGAAGGATATCTATAAACTGGCTCGCATAAGAGATCGAAGGACGAGTGATATTGGGAGAGTTAGGTGTGTGAAAGATATGAACGATAAGGTACTGGTTCAGGATAACGAAATAAAGGCAAGATGGAGTTCTTACTTTGATACTTTATTCAATGGACATCAGGAACAAGGTTTTGGGGATGTTGAAGTAACACCAAGCATGGTTAATCGGGATTTTGTGCGTAGAATACAAAAGAGTGAAGTTTGAAAGGCGTTAAGGAAGATGGGGTCAAAGAAAGCAGAGGGACCGGATGGTATACCCATAGAAGTTTGGAGGTGCTTCAGGGAGAAAATGATCGAATGGGTAACCATTCTCTTCAACAAGATTTGGAGGAGCAACAAGATGCCACCAGCTTGGAGAAGAAGCACTCTTGTCCCTTTGTACAAGAACAAAGGCGATGTTCAAGAGTGTTCTAATTATCGAGTAAGTAAACTTATGAGTCATACAATGAAGTTATGGGAGCGGATAATCGAGCAAAGGCTTAGAAGATGTGTAGACATCTCTGATAACCAATTTGGATTTATTCCCGGAAGATTGACTATGGATGCGATTTTTATCATGAGACAGTTGATGGAACACCGTACCATCGGGACAAGAAGAAGGACTTGCATATGGTGTTTATTGACTTAGAAAAGGCATATGATAGGGTACTAAGAGAAGTACTTTGGTGGGCTTTCGCGAGAAAGGGTGTGTCTCGAAAATATATTGACCTCATAAAGGACATGTATGAGGGGGCTAGTACAAGTGTTCGCACTAATGTTGGGAGAACAGAAGAATTTCCCATTACCATCGGGGTGCATCAAGGTTCCGCACTTAGTCCTTTTCTCTTTGCTATAGTTATGGATGAGTTGACAAAGGATATTCAAGACGACATCCCTTGGTGTATGATGTTTGCTGATGATATTGTGTTGAGCGAGTAGGATGTTAACCGCGCTATCCACGATCAGAAACAGCTGAAACTACATCATCAGAAAGGTTGAGAGTTAAAGTCGCCAAAAACTGGCGGAATAAATTTCGGAAGTTGTTATTGCATTCTTCCGCCAGATAGACAATTTAGGGCGAGTGCCCAAGGTATGCGAGGTGTGAAGCGATCTCGTACTAAACTAAACGAGCGCCAGCCATGACATCTTTGAAACCTGGGACTAGCATCCTTGTTCATTATGAAAACTTGCAAGGACCTCGAGATGCTAATCCACGAAAAACGAGACGAGAAATTTAACAGGTGTGGCAGTTCCAGTTGAAACAGTCGAAGACGAATTAGAAGAACCCAGGGTTGATGGAAAGTTCGAAGAACCGGTTGAATGTTTTCATCTGGTTCGATTCATGATCGCATCTCTGACAAGAGTGAAATAAGTGGTTGTGATGAAGGCGTGGATTGAGGATTTCTCTTCCCTTGATGAGACAAATGAGGGGGTGGAGAGAAAGTTGGAATTGTGGAGGCAGACTTTAGAGACTTGTGGGTTTAGGCTGAGCAGGAGTAAGAATGAGTATTTGAGGTGTCAGTTCACTAAAGTGGTGGGGTTGAGATCGACAGAGGCAGGAAGTATTATTTTCGATGGGAATGTTGTTGAGGGGTCAAATTTCTTCAGATATCTAGGATCTAATATTCAAAAAGATGGGGAGTTAGACGGAGATGTGGCTCACAGAATTAAAGCGGGATGGTTGAAATGGAAAAGTGATTCAGGGTTTTTATGCGATAAAGATATGCCCCAAAGATTAAAGGGAAAATTTTACCGCACGACAATTAGGCCTGCCCTACTTTACGGGTCCGAGTGTTGGGCCGTGAAACATTGTCACATTTAAAAGATGAGTGTGGCGGATATGCGTATGCTGAGGTGGATGTGCGAACATACAAGGAAAGATCGATTAAAGAATTAGGTGATTAGGGAAAAGGTAAAAGTGGCGCCAATAGAGGACAAGATGATGGAAAATCGACTAAGATGATTTGGCCATGTGAGAAGGAGACCTATGGACGCACCAGTAAGGAGGCTGGAGACTTGGAGAACAGAAAAGGTTCCTAGAGGTAGAGGAAGACCGAGACAGACATGGTTGAGAGTGATAGAGCACGATATGAGATTTTTGGGGCTTGAGGAGAGCATGGTGACGGAGAGGGCACAATGGAGGGAAATGATACATGTGGATTTTTAGTATTTGATGTGTTTGTTTGACATATTTAGGGTTTTTTATTTAATTTACAAATTTAATTATTTGTCCTTCTCTCCTTTATTACACTTTTTTACTAACCACTTTCTTATATATTTTACCTGGTTTACTTTTAAGGCATTCCGGATCCTTAATTCTATTTCGGTTTTCTAAAGCATTTTTCTCTCGATTTAAATTTTAAGTTTTTATAAAAGAGATCCGGAATTCGATTTTAAAACCCGTAAGTTTAACTTGACTTTGCATTACATTTCCGCTCTTCCTTTTGTTTTTCATTTTCTCTCTTTTATTCGCATTTTGAGGTGTGCGTTCACCCATGGACAGTTCTAAAGGATGATTCATGTCAGCCGACCCCAAGTTATTTTGGGATTAAGGCTCTGATGTTGTTGTTGTTGTAATGTTTATAATATTAATTACTTATTTTGAGTTTTTTGTTTCCAGTTTAAATGAATTCTTCAATCTCTGTAACCTATAGTTTTAATTATTAATTTCTGCCGACCCTTAGATCTTTAATGATGTGTATCTAGAGAATAAGAGGATTTAACTCTATTTTTATTTCAATATTTATTCTTCATTTCGCCAATAATA
Source organism: Silene latifolia (assembly GCF_048544455.1). Lineage (NCBI taxonomy): Eukaryota > Viridiplantae > Streptophyta > Magnoliopsida > Caryophyllales > Caryophyllaceae > Silene > Silene latifolia. Next base: position 8,025,708 of record NC_133527.1, on the reverse strand, counting down.
ATTGGCTAAATTTTATTTTAATAATGTATTTTGTCCATAATTAAAGTATTCTGATTTTAATAATTTTTTCACTCTTTTTTTCAGTTGTTCATTTTGAATCTTTATCAACTTATCGCTGAAAATTATTAATTATAATTCTAATAAACTAAATTTTAAGATATGTTGATGCCTCTTCAAAATATTTTACCATCGAAGAATCCTTTGTGGGTTTTTTGAATGTCAATGATACAACATGTCATGGGTTTTTCGATGTTCTACAAGTTGAACTAAAAAATATAGGCCTTGACATAGATGATGTAAGAGGGCAAGGTTATGACAATGGGTCAAATATGAAAAGAAAGCACCAAGGAGTTCAAAATAAATTGATAGATATAAATCCCCGAGCTTATTATATGCCTTGTGGTTGTCATAATCTTAATTTAATATTGTGTGATATGGTTGCCATGTTGTAACGCTAGAGACTTTTTTGGAATGATTCAACGCATCAACACGATATTTGCGAATTCAAATAAAAGATGGAAAATTTTACAGGATAATGTTGTTCCGGGTGTAATTCTGAAGCAGTTATTTGTTACCACTCGTGGCTTGTAGAATGACGTCTTTGGTTGAATCCTCCTTTCGGTCTCCTGAAACAATGAACAAACTGAGGGCTCGGCTTTGGCCGAGCGTACTCACTCCGACGCTCAAGTCAGTGAACTTAAAGAGATAAGTTGTGTGTCACTTGGCGAAGTATATGTTGTAGAGAGATAAGGAAGATATTACCAGATTATGAGGTGTTTAGGTTAAATTGTGGATCCTTTCCTCAATGAGAGTTGAGGAGTATTTATAGACTTTCACCTTTTGTCACGTAGTGGCCAAGTGGCTAGCAGGTGGAAAGACTGATCTACCCTCGGCCGAGGGACCCATGGCAGGCCGGCGGGCCCTGTTGACTCCATGCCGAGGGGTCTTGGATATGAGTACGCGGATATGTGCCCCGGCTGGCTAGTTGTCCTAGCCGAGGCACAAGAGACAGGCCGACAGGCTGCGTCGGTTAGGCTGTCTAAGTCGTTGACTTGCTGTGGATATCTTTGACCTTGCTCAATATGTTGACTCGGTCAGCGGGTGCAGAATATGCCCCATCAATTTGCCCCCAGCATAGTCTATGCCGTGGTATGGACCTTCGATGAGTGTTGAGCGTATTCTGCGCAAGTTGAAATTTTTCGGCTCCCGCTTCTTCTACCTCGGCTTGGTTCTGCTTAGGCCGTACCATATCCCCCCTCCACATGGATGTGTAATGGACATCAGATGTGGAAAAGAAAGTGGCGCTGGCCGAGACCGAGGTTGTGAGTACCGTGTGCTTTTGATTGCCCCGGTACCCGGTCTTTGCCAAGCTTGGTTGAATCGGCGGCCGTTTGGCAAGTAGATACCAAGGGGTGTGTTGAAGACGATACGTCGATTGGCATTCTGTCAAGGAGCGTGTTGAAGAAGTTTTGTAACTGTTTGTCGATTGACATTCCATGGCTGCATGCTTGACATGTGTCTCGTTGTTGATTGGTTGACGCTTCATGGGCTTTGCCCTGATTGGTCGGATTTGAGTGGGCTTTTCCCTATAAATAGGAGAGTTAGCCCCTGAATTTGGCCTTCCAAATTCATTTTCTCAAAAAATTTTCTTCTTGCTTAACTTTCTTTGACGAAACTTCTCTCTAGTCTTCGAAGCGTTACTCCAGCGTAGCATTTTTTCTTCAAGGTAAACAAACAAATTTTCAACTTTTAATTGTTAAGTTTTTTGTTGTGAACATGTCTTCTGCTGATGCCGGTCCTAGTAACCGTGCGCCGGGGGGTTCCCCGTCGCGTCTTGATGAAGAGGAGGCACTAGCCGCCGTTCCGATAAGGTTTGGGGGCCCTAGGTCTCCTTCTCCTGAAGTTGATCCAAAAGCTCTGGAGGATTGGGAGGATGATGATGATGTTGATGATGACGGTGATGATGAGGAAAGGGCTCATCATAATAAGGAGAGGTCGTACATCATGGATCACGGCGATGCCTGTAAGGTCTGCCCTGACCGTGCTTGGACCCACAAGTTTGCCAGTTGTTCTGGTCCTGACGTTTTCGAACGTCACTTCTCCTTCGGCAGGGAGTATAGTATTGTAATTCCTGAGGAAGGTCAGGTGGTCTGTTGCCCTCCTCCGGGTTGCATCGGCGTATACATCAGACACCTGGAGTATGGGCTCCGGTTTCTCTGAATGAACACGTTATGGCCATAATTAAAGCCATGAACGTCGCCGTGGCCCAACTGCACCCGTTGGCCATTAGGACTATAGTCGGCTTTGTGTGGCTCTGCCTTTTCAAGGGGGAGGTCCCGACGGTGAACTTATTCCGCCGGTTCCATCACCTTCGGCCGTCGGCCCCTGGTCGCGTTGGGTGGTACAGCGTGCAGACGGAGCCGGGTTACGTCTCCGTTGATAAGCTTTCTTCCTGCAAGGACTGGAAAGATCGGTGGGTGTACGTTGAGGTTCCGGAGGATTATCCGCTGCCCCGGTCCTTCCAGCACCAAGTCAATTTGCGGGGTGAGAGTAAGGCGGAGCATGACAAATGGGTCTCCCGGAGTAAGCTAAAGATGGATGCCAGCAAGGTCCCTCTTAATGCGGATGAGAAGCGGGCTATGAGCCTTTTTGAGGCGGAGAAGAGTGGGATGCCGAAGGGATGGATTCCTCCGACGCAGATCATTCTTCAGGATGCGCCGCTCTGCCACGTCGGCCTCATACCGGCCCTCGAACGGGGTGAGTGGGGTCGGTGTAAGGCCCATCCCTGCTTTTAATGTTTCTGTTATTTGAACTTTGATTTATTTCTTCTACTTAACCCTTGCTTCGTTTCCTTTGCAGACCATTTTGGCCCGGATCTGTCTGAAGATATCCTTAGGAGAATGGGACTTGATAAGAACAAGCAAGTTGTTGACTTGCATCCTAAGGCCCAGGCTCGTGACCGCAGACCGGCGCCGAATGACCTCATGGATCAGCAGCTGAAGGGCTTAAATACGACGGCGGCCCAGGCGAAGGTTGCTGGTAACATACCGCGCCGAACGCGGAAAACAAAGTCTTCGGCGGCGACGGCGTCGACATCAGTTCCACCTCTCATCCCTTCAGTCCAGAAAGAGACGGTGGAGGTCGTTGATATTACCGCCGAGGAGGTGGTCACCTTGGCAGTGGAATCTCCTCTCTTCCGCAAGAGGAAAGAGCCTACTGCCGCCGCTGATGCTTCTGCTTCTACTGCCACTGCTGCCGAGGCCGGCAAAGAAATGCGTCCTCCGACCAAGAAGGCCAAGCATGGTACAGATCTATCCTGTGGCTCAGACTTAGCCGGTTCATTAGGCGTTCCTGATGACAGGCTCTCTGGTATGTCCATGTATGTTGACACGGATGCTTTGATTGAATTTTTTGTAGATCAACCGCTGCCGTCTACCGGACACAATGTTGAACGGCGTCCTGAGAAGCGATCTGCGCAGGCAGGTGGTAATAATGACACCGTCGTCACCTCCTTCCCTCAGCCTACCCCCGTCCAGATTAGGTCGGAGGGCCTAAGTTTGGCCAGGATGTTGTCGAAGTGGGCTGATACGGCCGGTGCTCTTATCGTGGAGCAAGAGAAGGCCATTGCCGAAGCTGCCCCACAGCTCGAGCGGCTCAGGCTTGAACTCGACGCTGCGAACAAGGAAGCTGAGAGGGCCAAAGCCGAGGTCAAGAGGCGATTCGTCTTGAGAGAAAACTTAGGGAGGACGCTGAAAAGGCGATCCCATTGAAAGAGCCAAGGCCGAGGTGCGGCGGCGAAGCCGCTAAGTCTTTGGAGGGGCGTGACTACCTTCAGAAAGTCGCTGACTTCAATGCTAAGAAGAGGGACGAATGGAAGGGCATGTTTCAGGCCCAGGGGAAGGTGGTCCGGAATAAGGATGCTATCATCGCCCAGAGGGAGGAGGACATTGAGACGCTCCAACGCGAGATTCTTCCAAACATGTGCGCCCAATACCGGGACCTGGCCGAAGAAGCTGCCAGGGAAGTGATTGGGGAGCTCTTTCCTCTTGATGGCTCCTTTCCGTGGCAAAAATTTGACGAGCTGCTTGATGACAAGCTCGAAGCTAAGGAGAAGGCCGCGGAGGCGAAGGCCGCTGAGGAGGCGAGGGTGAAAAAGGAGGAAGAGGAGGCCGCGGAGAAGGCGCCCTTCTTGCCGAGAAGGCTAGGGCGGCCAAGGAGGAAGCGAGAGAATGAAGGCACCGAGGTCTGCCGAGGCCGAGGTCGCCAAGACAGTGAGGCCGCCAAGAGCTTCGGGTCGCCTACCAAAGACGATCTTTCGCTAACGTTGCGATGGCAAGCGCAGAAGGCATAGGGAGACGGGCGGTCGTCACGGACTCACCCGTGAACTCGGATAGTTTAATTGTTCGGGGCCAACTATTAAGCCTTTCCTCCCCGCCATGTTTTGGCGCTTCAAATGATATGTCCGTAACCTTTTGCTTTTCCTTATATTTTGTAAAACTTTGGTAGGTTGTGTTTTGGCTTATCCCTATGGGGACGCCGTCGTCTGTATTCTCCTTACTTGTAATCATTTTTTAATAAAGCTTGTTTATTGGCCCCCGGCTTGGCCGGGGTTTTGATCACAATCCTTCACTTGTCTTCTTGCGTTATTAATTGAGCGCTTTTTCGTTTTTACCTTCGGCCTGGCCGAGGCAGCTAGAATGCGTATCTCAACTGTGTTTAACGTCTTTTTTCTTTAAACATGTTAGCATGTTGGTCGCTTCCTCTTTCACTTTCGGTCTGGCCGAGGTGTCCGATTTGCGTTTCCAACCGCCGTTGTAAACATGTTAGCGTATCGACCGTTGTGTCCCCTGCCACGCCTTCGGTTGGCCGAGGCGGCTAGAGGTTACGGCTCGACAGCGTTCGTATCTGTATGCATATTGATCGCTTCCTCTGCCAGGCCTTCGGTTGGCCGAGGCGGCTAGAATTGCGTCTCAACTGTACTTATACGTTCCTAAGGCATGTTGGTCGCTTTCGCGAGTATCAACTGCGCTGGTTGTGACTGCCGTGGCGTCTACTTCTTGGGGTGACTGCGGAGGGGATAAACACTTTGATGGAAAACTTGGATGATTCTTTATTAGATATAAACACGCGTCGGGGTGCCAACAGTTGTCTTGGACACCTCCGCCGCTATACAAAGTATTTCCTGAGATTGTCGGTGTTCCAATGGCTCATCAAAGGCACACCCTCCATGTCTGTCAGCCGGTATGTACCCGGCCTCATTTCTTCAACCACTTTGTAGGGACCTTCCCAGTTAGCCGTCAATTTACCATGAATGTTCCCTTTGTTGGTGGCGGCTGACTTTCTTAGGACTAGATCTCCTACTTTTAAGTCCCTTTTGTGGACTCTTTGGTTGTAGGCTCTTCTCATTCGGTTTTGGTATACTGCCAAGTTGAGGCGTGCTGTGTCTCGGCTTTCTTCAACCAGGTCTAGGGAGGCTTTCAGACCTTCCTCATTTTCAACCGGGTTGAAGGTGGCCGTTCTGAATGTCGGCACCGTTGCTTCAATTGGCAGGACTGCTTCGGACCCGTAGACTAAGTGGAATGGACTGTACCCCGTTGCTTCTTTCTCGGTGGTTCGAAGGGACCACAGGACGCCGGGTAGTTCATCGGTACATCTTCCCTTTAGGTCTTCAACTGTCTTCTTCAAACCGTTGAGGATTGTTTTATTGGTCGCCTCACTTTGTCCGTTGCTCGTGGGTGGCGGACGGAGGAGTATGCAAATTTGATACCAAGTTCCTCCAACCAGTTCATTATTGTGTCACTCCAAAACTCTCGGCCGTGGTCAAATACCATGACTTAGGGTAGCCCAAAACGAGTTATGACATTTTCCCAGATTACCTTTCTTACGACGTATGTCGTCTTGGCGGGCATCACGACGGCTTCAACCCATTTGGTGAAGTAGTCAACGGCGACAATCAAGTACTTTCTTCCTCCGGATGCCGTTGGAAATGGCCCTAGTAGATCCATCCCCCACTGTGCAAAAGGAAGGGGACTAAGTACCGGCTGCAGGTCTCGGGAAGGTGCATGTATCACCGGAGCATGCATTTGTGGTTGTTGCACTTTTTGGTTTTGGCTCGGAATCCTCAAGCATGGTGGGCCAGAAATAGCCGGCTCGGAGAGCTTTGTGGGCTAGTGTTCTTGCCCCCATGTGATGACCACAGATGCCTTCGTGAATTCTGTCGATATTAGCTCGCGTCTACTGGGCCGACACATTTCAAGAGTGGCCTTATTACGGACCTCTGTACAATTCTCCTTCAAACACCAAGTACCTTGTTGCGATCCTCTTTATCTTCTGTGAGAGACTGCGGTCCTCCGGTAATTCATTCATCGGTTTGTATTTCATTATCGGAGTCATCCACGTCGTCTCAGCCTCTATGTCGCCTACCATGCCGACGGTCTCGTAATGCTTTTGGCATTCCGATGTCCACCAAGACGTTTCGACCGACATTCTTGATGGTTGAACGGCAAGCTTTGAGAGAGCGTCGCTCGATTGTTCTCGACACAGGAATGCATTGTATACGAAAAGATTTTAATTTTGAAGTGTCAGCTTTTACCCTTTCCAGGTATCTTACCATCCCGTCGTCTCGAGTCTCGTACTCTCCTCTGATTTGATTAGCCACTAAAAGTGAATCTGTTTTCAAAATGATGTGTTCCGCCCCGGCAGCTCTAGCTAGCTCGACTCCGGTTATCACCGCCTTGTATTCGAATTCGTTGTTCGAGGCCGAGAAGGTAAATTTCAAGGCGTACTCAAACTCGTCCCCGCTTGGGCTGATGATAAGTATGCCGGCTCCTGAGCTGTTCGCCGTGGAGGACCCGTCGGTGTATACTTCCCATACTCCGGGGTTTTGCTCTTCTTGATATGTGCACTCGGCCAGGAAATCTGCAAGTGCCTGTCCCTTTATCGAGGGCCTCGGCTTGTATTGAATGCCGAAGCCGGATAGCTCTACTCCCCATTTGATGAGCCTGCCGGATTGCTCAAATTTTTCCAATGCTTTCTCCAATGGTTGGTCGGTTAAGACCGTCACGGGATGAGCGTCGAAATAAGGCTTCAGTTTCCTTGCGGCAACGACGACAAGAAAGCGCTTTTTCAATCGGTGGGTAATTTCTTTCGGCGGGCAACAATGTATGGCTGACAAAGTAGATTGGTGTTGTTCTTTGTTTGTCTTCTTCTCTCGATGATCACGGATCGACCGTGGCCGAGGTAACTGCTATGTATAGATATAGCGTCTCCCCCAGCATCGGCCTGGACAGGGTTGGGAGAGTTTGAAGATGAGCTTTCAGTTGCTTGAAAGCTGTGCTCTGTTCCTCCCCCCAGCTGAAGTCCTTATTTCCCTTCAACACTTTGAAGAATGGGGTGCTCTTGTCGGCTGACCGAGAGATAAAACGGGCCAGAGCCGCCATTCTCCCGGTCAACATCATAACCTCTTTTCGATTCCTCGGCTCCGGCAGGTCCAGGATTGCTTGGACTTTCTCTGGATTGGCATCAATTCCCCTGGCGCTGACAAGCACGCCGAGGAACTTACCTGACCGGACACCGAAGTTGCATTTCATTGGGTTAAGTTTCATCTTGTATTTCCTTAGTGAACAAAATGTCTCGTGTAAATCGGCTAAGTGCTCGCTGTCAGACTTGCTTTTTACAATAGCATCGTCAACGTAAGCCTCAATGTTTCGCCCTTTTTGATTTTGGAACACTTTGTCCACCAGTCTTGTGTAAGTCGCGTCGGCGTTCTTCAAACCGAACGGCATCATTTTATACATGTATGTGCCGTTACCGGTGATGAATGCGCATTTAGGCATGTCTTCTTCGGCCATGAATACCTGATGATACCCTGAGAAGGCGTCCAGCAGGCTCAGCATAGTGTAGCCTGTCGTGGCGTCGATTAAGCTATCTATTCGAGGCAAGGGATACCAATCTTTGGGGCACACTTTATTAAGGTTGGTAAAATCTACACACATCTTCCACGCCCCCGATGATTTCTTCACCATTACAACATTAGCTAACCACTCAGGATAAGTACAAGGCATGATAAAGCCCGCCGCTAGTAATTTATCTACCTCGGCTTTGATGGCCTCATCTTTCTCGGCTGAGGAGTTCCTCATCTTCTGCTTGACAGGGCGAGCGGTGGAGAGCACGTTCAGCTTGTGAACAATTACCTCCCGGCTCACCCCTGGCATCTCGGCTGCTGAGTAAGCGAAGACGTCTTTGTTCTTCCTCAGCAGGTCTAGGAGAGCGGCCCTGAATTTTGGCTCCAGGTTGACAAAGCGATTACGGTGCGCCCGGGTCAATTTCCACTTCTTCGGTCTCCGCTCCTTCGACCATGCCGACAGTGGCATCCATGAGGTCGCCCTCTGTTGTAAGGATGGCTTTTCCCCTTCTCGACTTCTTCGCCACTTTGAGGGATTGCATGTTGCACCCTGCGCGGATATCCGGACGTTGACTACTTCGTCTTTTCGTCCTTTGAGACGAGTTTATGCACTTCCCCCGGTCCGAGACATACATCGTGTCGGGCCCGGATGGACATTCTTCGCATCGGCCTCGCTCGAGTGACTCGGCCTATGAGAACGTTGTAGGCGGACGAGCCGTCAATGACCACGAACTCAGACGGGACGTTCTTAGCCGCATTCCCTCGCCGAACATCACCGGCGGCTGATTGACCCCGGGGTACCAGGCCGGCCCCGGAAAAAGCGTACAACGGATTGGTGCGGGGCTCAAGTCCTCAACCTTCAGACCGAGGTTGAGAAAGCACTCCCTGAACATGATGTTCGTGTAGGCGCTGTGTCAATCGGGCACCTCTTGACCAGGTGGTTGGATATGTCCAAGTGGACTACTAGTGGGTCATTTGTGCGGGCGATGACTCCTTCGTAGTCCTTCTTCCCAATAGTTATGTCGGGGATGTTGGAAGCGGGGATCGCTGTTTTGGGCACAAAGTTGATGGCCACGATATAGTTCGTTCGTGTGCCGTTTTGCCCCGAGCGACTCCACCGTTCTCGTTGCCCCGATGACAACATGGATTACTCCTATCCGTTCAAAGACGGACTTTTTATTTGAGCCGCCGGTATCCTTCTTTTGGCCTCCGGCAACATACTTGCTGAGGCTCCCCTTCCGGATCAGCTCTTCAATGGCATTCTTCAGATGCCGGCAGTTGTCAGTTAAGTGGCTGGTGTGGCCGGTGTGGCCGTGGTACTCACAGTACTGGCTCGTGTCACCGTCCCCCCTCGCCTTGGGAGACCTTTCCCACTTTTGACCCTCGTTCTTCCTCAGGGCAAAGACCTCGGCAGCAGATACGACCAAGGGGGTGTGACCATTGAACCGCTTTTGGTAGTACGGTCCTGAACTCCCCCCGGCGCCCGCCGAGTTACATTTCTGGCGGATTTGTCAGACCGTGACCTATTATTGTCACGGCGTCCTTCATCCGGGTTGTCCTCCCGGCGGCTCTTTCTCTCTGAGTGCCCGGCCTCGCTGGGGCCTACCCAGGTTTTGTGGTAGTCCTCCACCTTTATGGCTTGGTCGGCCATCTTCCTGGCGGAGTCTAGGTTCAGGCCGCCGCACTTGATGAGCTCGTTTTTTAAGTCTCCTCTCGGGAGGCCTTTCATCAGTGCGAAGGCCGCCAGTTCGTTGTTCAGCTCACGAATCTGCTGAACCTTGGCGTCGAACCTCTTCACATAACTCCGAGAGACTCGCCTCCCTCCTGTCTGATAGTCAGGAGGTCCGATGTCTCGACGGCCCTCCTCTTATTGCAAGAATACTGGGCCAAAAATGTGTCCCTTAGGTCGGCATAACAGTATACCGACCCATCGGGTAACCCCTTGTACCAACTTTGTGCCATCCCATGCAGAGTCGTTGGGAAGACTCGGCACCAAACCTCATCAGGTTGCTCCCATACCGACATGTAAGACTCGAAAGCCTCGGCGTGGTCGGTTGGGTCGCCTTCTCCTTTGTATGATATGGGTGGCAACTTTAGCTTAGTCGGCACCGAGACCTCTAGGACATAGGCATCGAGGGGCTGTCTGACCACGTGTCCAATGACACGCGGCGATCGGCTCCTCGCATCCATAGTCCGGCTCCCCTCCCCGTGGCGGGAAGGGCTTCTTCTCCGACTCTGGTGAGTCGGACTTCTTCTCCGACTCTGGTGAGTCGGACTTCTTCTCCGACTCTGGTGAGTCGGACTTCTTTCACTCCTCTGGGGCAGACCTCGTCGGTCTTTGCGGCGACACTTGTCCTCCCGTGAGTGCGGGAATGGCTCAGTCTACCACTTGCACTGGGCTCCCCCGGCGTCTTGACATGGTCGGCTTCCTCCAATGCTTCATTTAAGTTTCTCGGGGTCACTTTTGGGACCCCGATCTCCTGTGGGGGTGCCGCCGCTCTTGTCGTTGTGACAGTGTGAGTCGGCGTGCTACCCATTAGTTCCAGGAGTAGCTTCAGTTTAGCTGCATCAACCACATGTCCCATGATAGTGACTTGGTCGGCGGGCAGCGGCGTATTTTGTTCTATTGGCATCCCGTACGTCGTATCAGTGATACGGCCGGTGGGGGACTTCCCGATTTCAGAGTTGTGGAATATGTCATCTTGGCAGAATTCAGTTTCCACAAGCACCGTTTCTGGCTGTTTCGACATCTTCTTAGCTCGTTGGGTGGGTTTTGTTTTGTGTTTTTTTTTTTGTAAGGGATTTGACTAGCTTCTAGTATCTGTTTCCCCATGACGACGGCGCCAATTGTTCCGGGTGTAATTCGAAGCGATTATTTGTTACCACTCGTGGCTTGTAGAATGACGTCTTTGGTTGAATCCTCCTTTCGGTCTCCTGAAACAATGAACAAACTGAGGGCTCGGCTTTGGCCGAGCGTACTCACTCCGACGCTCAAGTCAGTGAACTTAAAGAGATAAGTTGTGTGTCACTTGGCGAAGTATATGTTGTAGAGAGATAAGGAAGATATTACCAGATTATGAGGTGTTTAGGTTAAATTGTGGATCCTTTCCTCAATGAGAGTTGAGGAGTATTTATAAACTTTCACCTTTTGTCACGTAGTGGCCAAGTGGCCAAGTGGCTAGCAGGTGGAAAGACTGATCTACCCTCGGCCAAGGGACCCATGGCAGGCCGGCGGGCCCTGTTGACTCCATGCCGAGGGGTCTTGGATATGAGTACGCGGATATGTGCCCTGGCTGGCTAGTTGTCCTAGCCGAGGCACAAGAGACAGGCCGACAGTGCGTCGGTTAGGTTTGTCTAAGTCGTTGACTTCTTTGTGGATATCTTTGACCTTGCTCAATATGTTGACTCGGTCAGCGGGTGCAGAATATGCCCCATCAATTTGCCCCCAGCATAGTCTATGCCGTGGTATGGACCTTCGATGAGTGTTGAGCGTATTCTGCGCAAGTTGAACAGTATAATGAGATATGAAATTTGATCTATTCTTTGAAGTTGAATGTGACATCTCATAAAGACTCTGTTTGTAACACAGATCAAGAATATGGCGTTATGATAAGCCTAACATTGCGGCCTTAATTGAGCCTAATAATATGGCATTTGATGAGCCAAGTAAAGAAGCCTTAATTGAGCTTAATGATGTGGCCTTATTGAGCCAAATTTGTTCATTGAAAGAAATGAAAATATCTCATGAAAGTGAATATTTCATGAAAGGTCATATGAAAATACTCAAAGAGTAATATATTCCTTATTGGAATATGGACAAGTCTTGCCTACATATATGAGACACATATTGTGTCATATGTCACATCATTTATCAGGTTGGATAAAGTATTACTAACCATAAGATTAGCGTGATGAATATAGTCAACAAAAAATATGGTATGTGATAAGTGAAATTATTGAGATATATACATCCAATTTTGATTAAAGTTTGCCGTGTATTTTTGGCAAACTAAGAAAGTTGACATGAAATGATTCAGATGTGACAAATTAAAGCCATCCGGGTTCTCACTATACCCGTTTTGATAAACCTTGAGTTTATCTTCAAGAAAAGATAAGTGCTTAAATTCTCTCGTGTAGAAATTTTATTAAAAGCAAGACACTACACTGAGATTGAGTATGTACGATGTTGGAGATCTAAACACTACTCGATATTGAATAAAGAACTTAAATGTTCGTGTATGGATTGACATTATATTGAGTGTAATCACATAATGATTTTTCTGAGTAGTTCCCGTGATTAAAAACCACATTCAGATTTTTATATAAAATCGTTGATCTCTTAAATTGAGCATTGTAAATCAGCACATTAAAAATTCAACTGCATTACACATTTCTTCCAGAAATATCTGTTATAGTACAAATATGCCCATATAAATTCTCATCGATGATATGAGAAATTGAGATCTAAGGTGGTTATGATAAATATTTAGACTATACATTGGTTATAGTTTTTACCACCTTAATGTATAAATGAATGAGTTCGATACTTTCTAATAAAGTTCATATTATTTAACATAAAGCTCGGATACTTTATCACAATGCCCAGATTTTACACCGTACAACATATACAACCGGTTGTATAATCCATAAATTGTAAAAAATTTTAAATTTTTTTTAAGACATTCATATACAAAGAAACGTAAAAAAAATAAATAAATAAACTTCGATAAAAGAAACATGTATATAGCATCTTGATTGAAAATTTAAATAGATTACCTCGGAAAGCCAATGAGCATTGTTCGCACAATGAACAAAGTGAAGAAAATTACTCGGAAACAACCTCTTATAGTATGAACCAGGGTTCATAGAAATGAAGTAGGATCCAACATCGCCTTTCCTTTCTTTATTTAAATCTTCATGGAAAATTGGAAAAGATGTAGAAATTGTGTTGAAATCATTTGTCGGAAGATTATTTAGAAACATATTAATTTCAGGAACATCCTTACAATTCATCATTCTATATGTCTTGTAGGTAACTTCAATAACCTCAGGTAACAACATTAGAGTGTTAGGGCCTGAAGCACACCCTAACTCGGCCACATTTAGGTGTCATTATTGAATAAAGTCCTTCTAATGCATTTTTCACCACAGGAAATACCTTTGATATTGAAATTGCCTGATAAAAAGGGCAAAAATTATAAATACTACCCGTAATTACTAACAAAAAATGTCTTTTAATGAAGCTATACAATTAGGTAAAATATCACATGTTTTATAATAACGTTTTATATAAAACGGCTTTATATAAGAATAATTATACTTAATTATCGTGATGATGATTGAGTGTAGGTGTTATAGTACAAACTTGTATTAAGGAATTGCGTGCGTAGCTATCCTCGCCAGATCCAGGAGTCATATGAGTGCTCTCCATCTTCATTTTGTATATCTGCGGTCTATACACACACACACTAATAAGTTATGAGTAAATATTTCTCGTTTCGAAGCTAGTATATGAAGTGTCTTTGATCAAGTTTAAACTTTTAGTAACTAATAAAAAGTAAAATTGCATTTAAAAGGTAGGCCAAATGCATGATAAAAATGACATGATAAATTTGGAAAAAATAAATTCTTTAGTGGATAAAAACACTTACAATTCTCCTCTTCACACACTTTCTTCTTTATTACTTGTGTTAGCTTAGTATATTCTAAGATGTTACTTGGTCACTATATATATACATACAATTAGAGATGGTAAACGGTTCAATTGAGGTGGGTACGGATCTGCCCGGTTTGAGTCAGGTTATTTTGAGTCTGTCACATATTTTGGATTGGGCATGTCGTACTTTCGGATCAGGATAGGTCAAATAATAACCATTTGTATAGATATGACAAACAATTTATTATTCCTTAGATATAAATCATTCTTAAGAAAGACTTATTAATTCAACAAATATGTAAAACACGAATGAATAGAATAAAGGGAGTATTAACATGCATCACACATGTATATATGTTATGTATTTCAACCTTGTGACCAATATATCTTCCGACATGTCAAATATCATCCCATGAAAAAATTAGACAAAAAATAGAGACTCGTCACAAATGAGTTATACTCGTATTTATCTAGTCACTAGTTTTATGCCCGTGCAGAAAATGCACGGTTTTAAGATTATAATATACGAAATATGTTATATTAATTAATACAAATATAATTAGACGTAATACAGTTAATACACATACGTGTTCTATATTAGATAATTTCAAATTTCAATAGTAAGGTAAAAGCGTATCGGATAATAATGTTAGTGACATAGGATAATAATAATAATAATAACTTTTCAGTAGTTATTGTATGAGACAGTCGCACACCGTAAGACAGTCCCATTGATAAATAGCTACAAATATTGACCGTCTTACTACCCCTTCTTATTCTATAATTTGTGTTTTGATAAACCCGTCTTAATCTTAAGATCCAATAACAAAATTAGATGAGCCAAAAACAACTCATCAAACTAACCCATTATTCCATTAAGACTCCAATATGACTCCAAGTCCCCAACCTCTTCTATTCTCCTAATACTAACTATTAACTAACCCTATACTTCCGCCTCCTACACTAACATAACCCCTCTCTCTCCCAAACATTAATACCTCATCTAGTCATCTCCCTCATATCACTCCCTCCTTGTATTTTTGTATAAAAATTAAAAGCCACCACCATTGATAAGTGATAACGTGGTACATTAATTTCATGCCTTTCGATCATTAGCCATTTTATAACGGTTAATTTTCATTTACATCTTTCAATTTAATATAAAGTTTTGCATACCTTTTTTTAGAATATACCCTTCTTATTTTTCTTCTGGATTATTTTTAGTTATTTTATTATATATCCATCTCCTTATTTGCTAACAAAATTATTTTTGTCTTTCTCCTCTTTAATTTTGTAGGTCATTTTCTTTTATTAGCATTCAAGGCATCCCTAATTTTTTTTCCTCAAATATTCTTGTTAATCGTAGTGAGTTTGTTTAAACGACTTTTCATTCTTTTTTAATTATTAATTTTTTTATAAATGTTTTAAACTAAGTATTATTTTAGTTATTTGTCAGAATTAATTTCCAAAAAATTTACTCGTTTATAATTATTTTGGTCCTTATTATTTGATGTCGTCTTCTAATTTTTTTAGAATATATTTGTTGCGATTTTTACGTATCTACAATTTTCCCATTTTTTCCCAATAGTTTCAATATTTGTAGTCTTTTTTTAATTATTTTGTAATTTATTATTTTTTAATATTTTGAATTATTTTGTATTGTATTGATTACTGTAACTTTTCATAGTTGATGAGACCCTAAATTGTGGAGAGAGAGTAATTAATTCCCCAAAATTTCGTAGGGGCCCACCACTCCTGAATATAAGGAACCAATAGGAATCAAAAGAAAAACCTAGCTTTTATACTAGGTAGATATGAATTTTATTTGAATTTGTGTATTCACACAGCATTCCAATTTCCAAAGGATACCCATGAAGGTGCACGTAGCCATATCAGAATTTTTTCCCAAAATGGGGCTTTCTCACAAAATAATTAACGAAATAGGTTAACTTTCAAACTTATTATCGAAAATGGGTCCACGTCATCACCGAAGCTAGGTTCATTTTAAGTCGCTCACCCGGTCAGCGGCCATACCCAAAGTGTCACTTATTGGCACTCCAAGCCTTCGTATATAGTTTAACCAAAGTCGCCTTGTCAGCCAGCGACTTGGCGTAAAGTCGTCTTCCTAAATCAAAACCCTAACCCCTTATGAAACACGTTTTGCTAAAATTACTCCCTTTTAAAACAAAATGCTAAAATTACTCCCTTAACTTCAAGTCAGGCAAGAAGTTGCTCCCAAATCACAAGTCAGGTGAAAAAAACAAAGTGATGGACAATAATACCCTTCATTCAACATAAGCCCAAAGTAAAAAAATTTCATAATCTCAGTCATTTTATTTTCTCATTCACACACACACACTAAACTTTTCCCCCAATTTCCTAAATCAAAACCCTAACCCCTAAAATTCTCCCCCAATTCAATTGATTTTTTTTGCGACGATTATAATCAATCAAATGCTCTGGAAGTAGGCGACAAACCCTAATCTGTAATCTGCGCGTTCATCCAAATTAAGGTGAGTTTTTGATATTTATGGTTGATGTTATTTCGATTTCGATTTTTTTTTTAAATTGAATTGCAGTAGGTTATTTTGATTCGTTTATTTTAGTTGTTCCATTTACATTTAATTTTGAATGTTCTGTGTTCTTTAACCCTAAATTTAAACCATATGATGATGTTGGTTGTTTTTACCTATATTGTAGGTTATGGTTTCATTACTTAAGCCATTTAGTGTTAATTTGAGGGTTTTTTATAAGGGGAAGTTTGAAACAAAGGAAGGTCTGACTACTTATAAGGGGGGTTGTATACACAATCTGAATTGTGTAGCGAATGATAGGTTGAGTGTGGATTTTTTGAAGGAGGTGGGGCAATATTTATGTAAGTCAGCAGACTTTGATATGTGGTATAGAAGGTATGGAGTGGATCTTACTAATGGGAGGACTTTGCTATTGAAAGAGGTTGATGTGGTCCAATTGTTGAGGACAATGTGTAAGTTGGGGACCATAACTCTGTACATCACTCAACCTAAAACAGGGGTCACTCCTAGAATCACCAGAAGTAGGGGAAAGAGAGACAATGAGGGGGAGATGCAAGTGAAAAGTGATATGGAGAGTACTACTTTAATAGACAAAAAGCCCATATTCAAAGCACACCCCAAAGTAAATGCCCAGCCCAACAAAAATGCACAAATTAAAATTGGTCCATCCACATTTAAAGGTGGTCCAAGCACATTCAAAGCCCCCAGGAAAAAGGAAGAAAACATCATAAATGAGCTTTCACTGCCTCTGAAATCAAATCCCAGGGGTGAGAAAAAAATCACAAAATCGAATCTTTACAACCTTTGAGAAGAAGTCCTAGGCAAAACAAAACAAACATTTCCACTATAGTAAAACAGACCTCCACTCTACAGAGCCAAACAACTCAAATCTAATACCTTTAATTGGATGTAATGTCATCTCAAGTAGAGCTAAGTTGCCTATAAAGAGACCTTTACACTTTGTGGACAACTTAGGACCTGGGTTTAGTGGTAAACAGATAGATAATTCTGGGTTTGAGGTTGGTGTTGAGGCTGTTGAAGTGCAGAAGAGTAAAGTTGTAGGGTTTGAGGCTGGTGTTGATGACAAAGTCATAATACCAGATAAGGTGACAGAGAAAGGTAAAGGGAAACAAATTGTTAAAGGCGAGAAAGAAGACAGTTGCTAGAAAATTTAAGGGGAAAGGGAAAGTTGTGCTTGGAAAGGGAAAAGAAAAGGTAAAGGAAAAGGTAGAGGTTGGTGACCTTGAAGATGAGTTTCTTGATTCGGATATAAGTCAAACAAGTGATCCGAGTTTGAGCAAGATGAATATGATGTTAGGGTTGAAGTTGAGGAAGATCTATTTGCAAAAGCAGATGGTGGTGTGATACTTGAAACTGTTCAGGAGACTGTGGAAGAAAGAGGTAAGGGTGCAGCAGATTTAGAAGAAAGAGGTAAAAGAAAGTTGATAGGAGTTGATGACCTTGAGGTCAAGTTCATTGAAGAGGAGGGTATAGAATCAGATGAGCTTAGAAGTTTGCATGGGTCTGATGATGAGGTTGATTCTAACTCTTGTTTTAATCCCGTGTGACTTCTCAAAAAGTGTGAGATTGAGTTTAGGGTTGAAGTTCCCTAGTGTTGAAGTGTTTAGGAAGGCATTAGTGCATCACAGTGTGAGTAATGGGTATGATTTCTACTATTCTCACAATGGGAAAGATAGAGTGACTGCCTATTGTAGGCATAGGTGCAAGTGTCCTTGGAATAGCAAGAAATCTAAATTTGGTGAATGTTCATGTGGTGAGGAGGTGAGAAAGTGTAAGTTCAGAGTTCATGCTGAGAAATGGAAAATGAGAATACATTTCAGATTAAGGGCTTGAATTTGAAACATAACTGTGTTAGGGCAAGCTATAATAGGAAAGTAAACTCTGAGTTCTTGGCAGAGAAATACTTAGAGTTCTTTAGAGATAACATTGACTGGAAGTTGAAAAAATTTCAAAGCTCTGTATTGAGAGAGTTGGGAGTTCATGTTAGCTATATGAAATGTTGGTATGCAAGGGCAAGGGCCAAGTTAATCATTTATGGGAATGGGAGTGATCAATATGCACATGTGTGGGACTATGCTGCTGCTATTTTAAAATACAATAGAGGAAGTTCAGCTTTTGTGGTATGTGATTCCATTGAAAGGCCCCCACCCATCTTTAAAAGGATGTATATATGTCTTGCAGCCTGCAAGGAAGGGTTCACTAAGGGTTGTAGACCCATTCTAGGTGTAGATGGGTGTCATTTGAAGGGAGTGTACCCTGGGATTTGTCTTGTTCTTTGTAGGCTTGGATGGAAATAACAACATATATCCCTGTTGCTTGGGCAGTGGTTGAAGTAGAAAATAGAGACTCTTGGACATGGTTTTGGATTGTTGTTAGCATCGACTTGGATAAGGTGGAGGGAGAAGGGCTAACCTTCATGTCCGATGGCGAAGGGTTTGCTAGATGCACTGAGTACGGTTGTACCAAAGGCAAATGTGAGGTTTTGTGCAAGGCATATTTGGGCTAACTTCAAGTTGAGTTTCAGTGGCCAAGTGTTTAAGGAATCATTTTGGGCAGCTGCAAGAGCCACAACAAAGGTATGTAAATAGCTCATAATTTACTTTAGGTTGAGTGTTGATTGGTTTTTTGTTAGTTTACATTTTACTAACATTTTTAAAATGCTTACAGGCTGAGTTTGACAATGAGATGAATGCTCTAAAATCTCTATCAACTGAAGCATTGGAGTACCTGAATGCTATCCCCCCTAGACACTGGTCAAGGCATGCTTTTGACACAGAATGTAAGTCTAACCTTCTACTCAACAATCTTTGTGAGGTCTTTAATGCTGTTTTTAAAAGAAGCCGAGAGACAAGCCAATCCTCACACATATGGAGTGGATGAGGAGGTATGTAATGGAAAGAATATGTCAAAAGAGGGAGGGTGGCAATGCATATAAGGAAAGGTTAATGCCTTATGTGAATAAGTACATGGAATGGGCTGAGAAAGAGTCTAGGTTATGTAAATAGTCTAGGGCTTATGCAGGGGTATATGAAGTGATTTATAAAGGGGAGCAGTGTTGTGTAGATCTTAATTTTAGGACATGTACTTGCTTTCATTGGAATCTCAGTGGATTGCCTTGTCCACATGCTATGTGTTGCATAAATTTGGAAAGATCAGACCCAAAAGATTATGTTCATGAGGCTTACACTAAAGCAAAGTATCAGATGACTTATGAACCAGATGTATTTCCTATGCCTGGTGTTAAGCATTGGGAGAAAACAGGTCTACCAGAGCCACTGCCACCACCTATGAAAACCATGCCTGGTAGGCCTAAGTCCAAAAGAAGAAGGAAGGAGCCAGGTGAAGATGAAGCTAGGCAGGTTAAGAGGATGAAAAAGACAAATAAATGTGAAAATTGTGGAGGGTCAGGTCATTCCAGAAGGACCTGTAAAAACCCAAGAGCACCTCCTGTCACTGATAGGGCACCAGGTGGAAGGCCACTAAGTAAAAGTCAGTGGGCAAAAGAAATGAGGCAGAGGAAAGTGACAAGAGCTGGAACAAGGGCACCTCATGGAACTGCAACTGCAAATGCTACATCATCTCAGGCAGGCCGATCCACCAGCCACACATCAGCTCCAAGCACCTCCAATCCTCATGCCAATCTATCCTTCACTCAGTTGCTGAGTCAAGCTAGCAATAATTTACTTTAGTAGTGGTATTATGTAACTTAAGTTTGAATGTTGGTAATGTAAGAACTGATGTAGCTGATAATGCAAGAACTTATGTAGTACAATATGTTTTAGTAATTAAATGTCTTTTGTTGACAGTTTCTATTGGCAATTTCAATGGTAATGCAAGAATGTTGGTATGCAAGGAATGTTGTTTATACTTGCAATGTTGGTAATACAGTTTCCATTGCAATTTTCATTGCAAATCAGCCTTTATTTGAACACTATAACAGCAAATAAAGGAATTCAAGTAACATTAAAACCTTAAATAGAGGAATTCAAGTAACATTACAACCCGGAATAAGTTCCATACATTACAATATCAAATGGCTCATGAATCGTTAATTGAAAATTTTCATGAGCTTCATTTGTTAAACTAAAATGTGTTGAACATTAACACTACAACCACAAACATAATGGCAAAAATTGCCATAGTTGAACCTTTGAAAAATGAGGCCCGTCTGCCAGCAACCTCAATCGCACCAACGACCTTCATCTTCTCAATCTCCAGTACCAGCTTCTTCCTCTCATCTTTAAGCGACTGAACGTCCCTACCTAATATATCAACTTCACATTTCAACAATCTCTTCTCCATCATCAGTTTGTTGATAACCTCTTTTTGCCAATCCATTTGAGTGCGATCATGCCAGCGAAACCATTCACAACCAACTGAACCAGTCCTGGGATTTGAGAATTTACACTTCTCAAACCGTCTTCCCGGATTGTCAGATGTCCATGATGTTAATATCGCCACAGGAACTCCGCATAAGCATTTCCTCGGATATTGGCTTGTACTATGGTAGCTGCTTTCCTTTGAATGATTAGACATTCTATTGCATCACACCAACAATCAGGGGCGGATCCAGGAATCAGATGTACGGTGGGCTATAAATTTTTTTTCCCGAAAACGTAATAGCAGCCTTGAAATTAATAATTATAACTTATAAGTGCTTTAAACATTGTTTTTTACGTGCCACTTTTATGATATTCGAGTCAAAAATTTTAAAATTTGAAATTTTATCGATATTATATTACTCCGTCCATCCCGGTAATTATTCACATTTATTTTATATACAAAGACGAGGTAAATGAGTAAATGACACATTCCCCATTTTATCCTTCGAAATTGTCACGTGCTCTCTTCCCCTAGTTTCATTTTCCATCCTCCATGTCTTACCTTTCTCTCCGATGGTTCTTTTCCGGCAACTAAAATATGTAGCAAACAACAATAAAAAAAAAATCCATAAGTAAACTTCCTACTCTTACAATAATTGATTACTTGGATAGAAGAATTGAACAAAGTGTTGTTTTTATGTTGTCAAAGTCTTACATTAGTAAACAAGACTACTATACTTGAAACCACATAAATCAAAAAGTGGTAAGTAAATTTAAAATTTGCCTAAAATGATATACCCCGTATAAATTCAAAGACAACATATCATAACTCATGAGTGATCTTATAGGTAAAAATATTAAACATTAAAAATATACTTTGTTGGGGTTCGAACTTGCATCAATTGGAAAAGAAGCCAATATTTTACCACTATGTCAATTGTAGATTGATGCTTGATGTTTACATGTTAATATATATTAACTTTTTTCCTCAAGAATAGGTTGGGCTCCAGCCCAAGTAGCCTTTGGGCTGGATCCGCCCCTGCCAACAATTCAAATCAGAAAAATACCCAAATAAAATAAGAACCCTAATTGCAAATTCAACTAATTACAATTTCAATTAACTGTTGATAAAAAACAATGTAGAGTTTGAAATCTGTAAAATAAAGGATCTGCAAAATAAAGGGAGAGATAAAGAAATTCACCTTCAAATAATTTGCCTTCCAAATTGTAGAAATAATTTATTGAAATTTGTTTTAGAGATGGTATATATGAATATGGAGTAAATTGAGCAAAAGCAAGGAATATAACATGAGGGGGAAGACATTACAGAGGCAAAACGGTCATGAAATTAGACAAAAGGCGGGAAAATTAAAAAAATGACGGAATATTTCACCTGACTTGTGATTTGGGAGCAACTTCTTGCCTGACTTGAAGTTAAGGGAGTAATTTTAGCATTTTGTTTTAAAAGGGAGTAATTTTAGCAAAACGTGACTCATAATTTTATATTGGTTTTATAAGAAAATATGAATTTTTTTTATACTCCGTATTATATTTATAAGTCTTGGCCTCTTGAGACCTCCGTCTTACATTTTGAACAGGCCCACCGAAAGTAACGGGCCGCCCCTGTCAAACAACATAAGCAAATAAACTTCAATACGTTTTATTTTGATAGCATTATTATAATCAACCTAGACAAGAAACAAACATTCACCACACCCATACTCGCATTATTATCATATATACAACATATGAGAATTATTACCTATTTCAGTAAAAACGCGACCGTAATTAATATGGAATAACCCAACTTAATTACTTTTTGATCAAGGAAATAGCATGGTGATAGGTTTCCAACTTTCCACAAGTAAGTTGTTTAGCAACAAGCTTAGTAACACGTGAATATAATTCTTCTATAATGTGATCACCAAAATGAGAAGCCATCATGCATTGTGACCCAGATTTTATAGGTCCTGTCGCAAACTTGGCTCGCACGTCAAGATCATCAATCTTTGTATAACCGTTGGAGTTACCATCCTTGGGAAATTCTTCAGTTGGTAAATCCCAATCCACAGTAAAACATTTAAGCTGGTCAAGATGGAACGACCCCTCACCTTTTACTAAGCTTTTTACCTCTTCCTCAGTTGGTGGGTAAAATGGGATCTCAAATTCGTCCAACTTCTTCTCATCTATCAAACCCTACGCATCCAATTATAATAAGAAAAGTGTGAAACTACAAATAAATAAAAAATAGTGTTACGGTTATATCATATTAAATTTTTATACAGAGTATATCATAAAGTATGACATCTCTTGATTAATGTACCCTATATAAATTTTTTTTAGTGTATTATTTATAAATTTTAAATTAATAACTAATTTAATTCACATTGTATTTTGATGAAAAAGGAAATTGAAACAAAGGAGATACTATTTTATGAATTTTTACGAATAATATATTTTCTACAATTAATTTGTATTGTTAAAATTGTGAGCTTCTTAAATTTTATTTTATAAATATCTCAATCTAAAAGATAAGACTCATTTGTAATACCAGCAGATAGTCTTGCTGAAGACGAGTCGGAGTAAGTGACGGATAATACCACTCACAAAACGGACAAGATACGACATACCTCATTAGCCATTTCCTTTAAGGCGGAGTTAAGCACTTTGGTCATAAAGTAATCGTGAGGCTTGTGAGACTTGGTAGTGGCCATTATGTTAAAGACCATACGACCCCCAGTTACAATCTCTCGACCTCTACATTCCAAATTTGTCGTGAAATTTTCAGCAAATTGCTCTCTATATGCTTCAAGTACACCTGGAGGGCTTGTTTCAGCAATGTATATGTTCCCTTTGTTTATATATTCGCCATTTACATTAATCAACTTCTTCGGTACCTGTCACAAGGAAATGAGTGTGCGTTTTCTAGTGATACCGAGTTTTTCAAGTATACGACTTGTAATTAGTTTTACCATAATTATATTAGTGAGAATATCCTATGAATCTTTCCTTATTTGGTTTATTAATGTGTGCCCCCTAAGGGGGCACGTTAGAAAAACTCTTTTATCATTTATGGTCTATTTCCGCAAGGTTCTTACATGAGATGTTTGGTACGGTTTAATGTAACACGGTAAAAATATGCATGTTAAAAAAAATTCACAAATAGGATTATACATCCAGTTGTACTATAAGTATTGTACAACCAGGGTATAAGAATCCGAGCTTATATGTATATTTTATGAGCTAATTTAAAATTCATGTTTTTAATGTATAAATGGATGAGTTCGATACTTTCTAATAAAGTTCATATTATTTAACATAAAGCTCGGATACTTTATCACAATGCTCAGATTCTACACCGTACAACATATACAACCGGTTGTATAATCCATAAATTGTAAAAAATTTTAAATTTTTTTTAAGACATTCATATACAAAGAAACGTAAAAAAAATAAATAAATAAACTTCGATAAAAGAAACATGTATATAGCATCTTGATTGAAAATTTAAATAGATTACCTCGGAAAGCCAATGAGCACTGTTCGCACAATGAACAAAGTGAAGAAAATTACTCGGAAATAACCTCTTATAGTATGAACCAGGGTTCATAGAAATGAAATAGGATCCAACATCGCCTTTCCTTTCTTTATTTAAATCTTCATGGAAAATTTGAAAGGATGTAGAAATTGTGTTGAAATCATTTGTCGGAAGATCATTTAGAAACATATTAATTTCAGGAACATCCTTACAATTCATCATTCTATATGTCTTGTAGGTAACTTCAATAACCTCAGGTAACAACATTAGAGTGTTAGGGCCTGAAGCACACCCTAACTCGGCCATCATCACACATTTAGGTGTCATTGTTGAATAAAGTCCTTCTAATGCATTTTTCACCACTGGAAATACCTTTAATATTGAAATTGCCTGATAATAAGGACTTCTGTTAAATTTCACAATGTGCATGTAGAGCTCTCATAAAGAAGAAAAATCGTCAATTCATAAGCCTAGAATATTTCATTTGATAATCAATTGACAATAGTAGAGTAACTTCTACTTTTACGCGACATTAATATTTGATTGAGTAACGCTCTTGTAAAACGATTTTATAATAAAGTATTGTAAAACCGTATTGCATAGATTTTGATGCCTCTATTATGAAAAGTGTTGTTGATCAAAGTATTTTACAGTTAGGTAAAAAATCACATGTTTTATAATAATACTTATATAAAACAATTTTATATAAAAATAATTGTACTTAATTATCGTGACAATGATTGAGTGAAAGTGTTATAGTACAAACTTGGATTAAAGAATTGCGTGCGTAGCTATCCTCGCCAGTTCCATGAGTCATATGAGTGCTTTCCATCTTCATTTTGTATATCTGCGGTCTACACACACTAATAAATAGAATGGCGGGAGTATTAACATGCATCACACATGTATTTCAGCATTGTGACGAATATATCTGGTTACATGTCAAATATCACCTCATGAATAAATAAGATAAAAAATAGAGAGACTAAAAGTCACAAATGACTTATACTTCGTATTTAACTAAGAATAGTGATAGGATGTTACCGAGTGACGTCCAAATTGGGGGTCACCCCCTCACAACTATTATTAATTGAAAGAGTCTTTATTTACTCCATTTAAAAGGGTGACGCCTAAATTAAATGTCACTTGATGACACCTTTTCATTTTCTTTATCTAATCATTTGAATTTTATTTGAATTTGTCTATTCACACAGCATTCCAATTTCCAAAGGATACCCATGAAGGTGCACGTAGCCATATCATGAAATAATCAAATCGTCTTGCTTGTAACGGGTATATTTCGTTACACGTCTTGCTTGTGACGGGTATATTTCGTTACAAGCTGAAGACGGGGTAAAATATGACCCATTTAAGACGAAAATGTAACTATTTTACCTAAAAAGTTGCAGGAAAAATTTTCTAAGCTATAATAATTTGTCATTAAAATGGTCACATTTTGTCGTTAAAATGACGACATTTAACCCGTCTTCAGCTTGTGACGAAAAGTGTCCGTCTTCAATGAGAATTGGTGTGAAATAATAAGTACGAAGTACTTCTGAAACTATGAATCATTTCATGCACTTGCAGGGCTACACTAAGAAGAGACAGGCGTTACCTTTTTGCTTGACAAATGGACATCAATAAAGACCACATATGCATATGTCGGTCACTTGTTACAAATATATTTCTAAAGCGTCTTGTCCGTCACAAGCTAAAAACCTCTCACAAAAAGAGATGGGACAAGGTGGGACACCTCCTATATGCTTCCCCACTCACTTTTAATGGGTCAATTGTAAGAGAAAACGGTATCCGTCACAAGCTTTTGACGGATATCGTCCGTCTTCAATGAGATTTTGATAAATAGTATTTTAGTCAGTTTTTACCAGGCATTTATATCTTATTACGACTCGATTTTGCGTGCTTAATGGTCTAATTAGCTCATTTAATTACTAATTTATAATAATTAGTCGTATTGGTTATTGTTCCGGGTGTAATTCCAGAGCAGTTATTTGTTACCACTCGTGCTTGTAGAATGACGTCTTTGGTTGAATCCTCCTCTCGGTCTCCTGAAACGATGAACAAACTGAGGGCTCGGCTTTGGACCGAGCGAACTCACTCCGACGCTCAAGTCAGTAAACTTAAAGGGATAAGTTGTTGTTACTTGGCGAAGTATGTATTGTAGAGAGATAAGGAAGATATTACCAGATGAATAGTGATTCTTAGGTTAAATTCTGGATCCTTTCCTCAATGAGAGTTGAGAAGTATTTATAGACTTTCACCTTTTGTCACGTAGTGGCCAAGTGGCTAGCAGGTGGAAAGACTGATCTACCCCTCGGCCGAGGGACCCATGGCAGGCCGGCGGGCCCTGTTGACTTACCGCCGAGGGGTCTTGGATATGAGTTCGCGGATGTGTGCCTCGGCTGGCTAGTTGTCCCCGCCGAGGCACGAGAGACAGGCCGACAGGTGGCGTCGGTTAGGCTGTCTAAGCCGTTGACTTGCTGTGGATATCTTTGACCTTGCTCAATATGTTGGTAGTCGTGGTGTGAGAATATGCCCCATCAATTTGCCCCCAGCGTAGTCTATGCCGTGGTATGGGCTCCGATGTATGTTGAGCGTATATTCTGCTTTGGACAAAAATTTTCTGCCCCGGCTTCTCCTACTTCGGCGTGGCTCTGCTTAGGCCGTACCATATCCCCCCTCCACATGGTTGTGTAATGGACATCCGATGTGGAAAAGAAAGTGGTGCTGGCCGGGACCGAGGTTGTTAGCGCCGTGTGCTTTTGATTTTTTAGGTGCCGACAAGCTTGGTTGATCATGTGGCCGGCGGAGAACAGATACTTAGGAATTTGTTGAGCAAGATGAATAGGCAGAGAGATTTGAAGGGGCGTGTTGAAGACGCTTGGTCACTGTTGCATTGATTGACGTTCAACTGTTGCAACGATTGACATTCCGTGGTTGCATGCCTGACACGTGTCTGTTTGCTGATTGGCTGACGTTTCATGGGTTGTGCCCTGATTGGTCCTTCTTCATGGGCCTTTTCCTATAAATAGGGCAGTTAGTCCCTGAAATTGGCCACCAATTTCATTTTCTATAAAATTTCCTTCTTTCTAGCCTTCTTTAACGAAACTTCTCTCTCGCTTTCAGAATCATTACTCCGGCGTGGCATTTTTCTTCAAGGTAAACAATCAAATTTTTAATTTTCTCTCATTAAGTTTTCGTTGCGAATCATGTCTTCTGCTGATGCCGGTCCTAGTAACCGTGCGCCGGGGGGTTCCCCGCCGCGTCTTGATGAGGAGGAGATGCTAGATGCCATCCCGATAAGGTCTGGGGGCCCTAGGTCTCCGTCTCCCGAAGTCGATCCAAAAGCTTTGGAGGATTGGGAGGACGATGATGATGATGATGACGACGGTGATGATTTGGTGATGATCTTTGAAAGGGCTCATCCCGATGGGGGAGGCGATGCGTTATGGATCACGGCGAGGCCTGTAAGGTCCGTCTGGACCGTGTCTGGACCCATAAGTTCGCCAGTTGTTCCGGCGAGACATTTTTCGAGGGCCATTTCTACTTTGGCAGAGGGTACAAGATTGTTATCCCTGAGGAGGGCCAGGCCATCTGTTGTCCTCCACCGGGTTGCACCGGCGTATACATCCAAGCACTTGAGTACGGGCTCCGATTTCCATTTGAACGATTACGTCATGGCTATTATTAGAGCCATGAACGTCGCCGTGGCCAATCGCACCCGTTGGCTATTAGGACCATAGTCGGCTTTGTCGGCTCTGTCTCTTCAAGGGGAGGTCCCAACGGTTAATTTATTCCGTCGGCTTCACCACCTTCGGCCGTCGTTTCCCGGTCGTGTCGGATGGTACAGCGTGCAAGTGGAGCCGGGTTACATCTCCGTTGATAAGCTTTCCTCCTTCAAGGACTGGAAAGATCGGTGGGTGTACGTTGAGGTGCCGGATGACTATCCGCTGCCCGGTCCTTCCAAAGACTAAGTTAATTTGCGGTGCGAGCGAGGCGGAGCATGACGGATGGGTCACCCGGAAAAAGCTTAAGATGGACGCTTGACAAGGTCCCTCTTAATGAGGATGAGAAGCTGGCGATGAGGCTCTTTGAGACGGACAAGAGTGGGGTGTCGAAAAGATGGATTCCTCCGACGCAGATCATTCTTCAGGATGAACCGCTCTGCCATGTCGGCCTCATACCGGCCCTAGCGCAGGGTGAGTGGGGTCGGTGTGAGGCCCATCTCTGCTCTCAACGTTTCTGTTTCTTGAATTTTGATTTACTTCTACTTAACTCTTACTTTGCTTCCTTTGCAGACCACTTTGGACCGGACCTGTCTGAGGATATCCTTCGGAGAATGGGGCTGCACAACGATAAGACCGTTGCTGATTTGCACCCTAAGGCTCTGGCCCGCGATCGCAGGACGTCGCCGAATGATCTGATGGATCAGCAACTGAAAGGCATGAATGTGGAGGCGGCCCAGGCGAGGGTTGCTAGTAACATGCCGCGCCGAACGCGGAAAACGAAGTCTTCGGCGGCGACGGCGGCGACATCCGTTCCACCTTCCGTCCCTTCAGTCCAGAAGGAGACGGTGGAGATCGTTGACATTACCGATGGGGGGGACTCCGATGCGGAGGGATCTCCCCTTGTCCGTAAAAGGAAAGAGCCCACCTGCTGCGAGCATCGCCTGCATCTCTCTGCAATCGCGCCTGCGGCGAGGAGATGCGTCCTCCGAGCAAGAAGGCTAAGCATGGTACAGATATATCCTGTGGCTCAGACTTAGCCGGTTAATTAGGCGTTCCTGATGACAGGCTCTCCGATACGTCCATGTATACTGACACGGATGTTTTAATTGACTTTTTGTAGATCAACCGTCGGCAGCCGCCGTCCTCAATGTGCGGCAATTGGAGAAGCAGCCTGAGAAGGCGGGTGATAGAAATGTCACCGTCGATCCCCTACCTCAGAAGGTTTCCCCCACCGAGCTTGTGTCAGAGGGGATGAGAATAGGCAAGAGGCTGGCGAAATGGACTCAGCTAGCCGGCTCCCACATTATGGAGCAAGAGAAGACCATGGCTGAGGCTGCCCCACAGCTCGAGCGGCTTAGGCTGGAACTCGACGCGGCGAACAAGGAGGCTAAGAGGGCCAAGGCCGAGGTCAAGAGGCGTCCGTCTTTGAGAGAAAACTCAGGGAGGACGCTGAAAAGGAAGTCCTCGCTGAGAGAGCCAAGGCCGAGGCTGCGGCGGCTGAAGCTGCTAAGCTGCGGGAGATGCGTGACCTCGTTCAGAAGCACGCCGATCTTTACCTTACGCAGAGGAACGAATTTAGGGGCTTGTTCCAGGCCCAGGGGAAGGTGGTCCGGAACAAGGATGCTATCATTGCCCAAAGGGAGGAGGACATTGAGAGACTCCAAACCGTTCTTCTCCCTAACATGTGCGCCCAATACCGGGACCTGGCCGAAGAAGCCGCCAGGGAAGTGATTGAGGAGCTCTTTCCTCTTGATGGCTCCTTTCCGTGGGACAGATTTGACGAGCTGTTTGATAACAAGCTCGAAGCTAAGGAGGAAGCCGCGAAGGAAAAGGCCAAGGAGGAGGTAAAGGTGAAGAAGGAGGAAGAGGCGGCCGCGGAGAAGGCGGCCCTTGCTGAGGAGGCTAAGGCGGCCAAGGAGGAAGCCGAGAGGATGAAGGCGGTGAGGTTCCGAGGCTTTGGTCGCCGAGAAAGCCGAGACTCGCCGAGACGACTTACGGGTCGCCCATTAAGACGATCGCTAACGCTGGCGATGGCGGCAAAGAACGAGGCATAGGGAGACGGGCGGTCGTCACCAGGCTCACCCGGCGTCTCGGATAGCTTTAGCTGTTCGGGGGCCAATTATTAAGCCTTTCCTCCCTGCCATCTTTTGGCGCTTAAATGATATGTCTGTAACCTTTTGCCTTTCTTTTCCTTGTATTTTGTACAACTTTGGTAGGTTGTGTTTTGGCTTATCCCTATGGGGGCGGCCGTCGTCTGTATTCTCCTTACTTGTAACCTGTTGCCATCTCTAATAAGAGTTTGCTTATTTTGCCTCTGGCTTGGCCGAGGTCTTTTCTTGTCTTCATCTGAGTTGTCTTCTTATGTTATTAATTGAGCGCTTCTTTTGTTTCTACCTCGGTCTGGCCGAGGCAGTTAGAATGCGTATCTCAACTGTGTTTAACGTTCCTGAGGCATGCTGATCGCTTTTGCGAGTATCAACTGCGCTGGTAGTGGCTGCCGTGGCGTCTACCTCTTGGAGTGACTGCTGCGGCGTCTACCTCCTGGGGTGATTGCCGTAGCGTCTACTTCTTGGGGCGACTGCGACGGCGCCGCTTCTTGATACGATCGCCGTGGCGTCTACCACTTGGAGTGACTGCTGCGGCGTCTACCTCTTGGGGTGACTGCCGTAGCGTCTACTTCTTGGGGTGACTGCGACGGCGCCTGCTTCTTGATAGTGACTGTCGTGGCGTCTACCACTTGGAGTGACTGCTGCGGCGTCTACCTCTTGGGGTGACTGCCGTAGCGTCTACTTCTTGGGGTGACTGCGACGGCGCCTGCTTCTTGATAGTGACTGCCGTGGCGTCTACCACTTGGAGTGACTGCTGCGGCGTCTACCTCTCGGGGTGACTGCCGTAGCGTCTACTTCTTGAGGTGACTGCGACGGCGCCTGCTTCTTGACAGTGACTATGGGAAATGAACACTTTGATGGAAAACTTGGGACCATTCTTATTGCAAGAGTACTGAGCTAAGAAGGCGTCCCTTAGGTCAGCGTAACAGTATACCGAGCCGTCGGGCAGCCCCTTGTACCAACTCTGAGCCATCCCATGCAAGGTTGTTGGGAAGACTCGGCACCAGACTTCGTCGGGTTGCTCCCACACCGATATGTACGACTCAAAGGCCTCAGCATGGTCGGTGGGGTCGCTATCCCCTTTGTATGTGAACGCCGGCAACTTTAGCTTGGTTGGCACGGCGGTTTCAAGGACGTAGGCATTGAGGGGCTGTCTGACCACGTGTCGAACGACACACGGCGATCGGCTCCTCGCATTCCTAGTCCGGCTCCTCTCCCCGTGGCGGGAAGGGCTTCTTCTCCGACTCTGGTGAGTCGGGCTTCTTCTCCGACTCTGGTGAGTCGGGCTTCTTCTTCGACTCTGGCGAGTCGGACTTCTTTCACTCCTGCGGGGGTGCCTCATCGATCTTTGCGGCGACGCGTCGTCCCCCGCGAGTGCGGGAAGGACTCAGGTCTACCACTAGCATTCTGGGCTCCTCCGGCGTCTTGACAGGGCCAGCCTCTTCCAGTGCTCCATTCAAGTCTCTTGGAGTCACATTCTGGGCCCTGGTCTCCTGGACGGGTTCCGCCGCTCTTGTCGGTGTGACAGTGTGAGCCGACGTACTACTAATGAGGTCCAGGAGTAGCTTCAGTTTTGCTACATCAACCACATGTCCCATGATGGTGACCTGGTTGGCGGGCAGCGGCGTATCTGGTATTATTGGCATCCCGTACTCCGGTTGAATTACCCGGCCGGTGGAGGGCTGCGCAACTCCAGAATTGTGGACGGTATCATCTTGGCAGAAGTCGGTTTCGTCAGTTACGAATACCTCTTGTTGTTTTGACATCTTCTTAGCTTTTTGGGTGGGTTTTTGTTTTTTTTTTTTTGTTTGGGAATGAATGTGACTAGCTTCTAGTGTCTTCTCCCCACAGACGGCGCCAATTGTTCCGGGTGTAATTCCAGAGCAGTTATTTGTTACCACCCGTGCTTGTAGAATGACGTCTTTTGTTGAATCCTCCTCTCGGTCTCCTGGAACGATGAACAAACTGAGGGCTCGGCTTTGGACCGAGCGAACTCACTCCGACGCTCAAGTCAGTAAACTTAAAGGGATAAGTTGTTGTTACTTGGCGAAGTATGTATTGTAGAGAGATAAGGAAGATATTACCAGATGAATAGTGATTCTTAGGTTAAATTCTGGATCCTTTCCTCAATGAGAGTTGAGAAGTATTTATAGACTTTCACCTTTTGTCACGTAGTGGCCAAGTGGCCAAGTGGCTAGCAGGTGGAAAGACTGATCTACCCCTCGGCCGAGGGACCCATGGCAGGCCGGCGGGCCCTGTTGACTCACCGCCGAGGGGGCTTGGATATGAGTTCGCGGATGTGTGCCTCGGCTGGCTAGTTGTCCCCGCCGAGGCACGAGAGACAGGCCGACAGGTGGCGTCGGTTAGGCTGTCTAAGCCGTTGACTTGCTGTGGATATCTTTGACCTTGCTCAATATGTTGACTGGTCAGCGGGTGCAGAATATGCCCCATCAGTTATATTTATTAATTAGTTGGATTTTTATTTAATATTAACATTAATATCGTTTCATTATAATTTGTAGGCGAGACGGTATAATAAAGTGGAGATTCGAGTTAGAATAAAAGAGAACGGAAATCGAGGAGCGAGACGGGTCAATGCGAGATCTAGTATTAAACAAAAGTAGCAAAGTCAAAGGTTGACAAATTCAACCAATGACTTGCTTTCATCACCCTTGCCAAGCATCACCTTCCCTGTATCATCATCAACAACACGCAACAACAGCATCCTCCATCATTCACATCATCATCATCAGCACCCCTGCACAATTCAGCCACCAAACCCGCCATCACCATCCTCCATTCAACCTTCATCACCTCCAACCTCCATTACCATCCGTATAAACCACCATTTCACCATACTACCCCATCGCCATTAATCACCACCTCCATTAACAACCATTTAATACCATTTAACCCGACATCCCTCAATTTGACCGCGGCTGCATCAACCTCAATAACCGACAGCAGCTTCAACCACTCCATCTCGTCGGCAGCCCCAAACACCATCAACAACTTCACCACCTTCATCCTCGCCATTCACCCGCCACCTGGAGCAGCCCAGAATCTCGTCCTCGGACACCAAAGAATCACCGCAATCAAAGCTTCATCAATTTCGACCTCGGAGTCGAAACCGAGTTATTTGGAAATGGATGCTACTCCATGCCGGTGCCCCGGCAGTCGACATCCTCTACCGGCAGAACACACCCAATTTGTTCTCTTTTTGTGAAGACCACGCTACCGGTATAGGGACCGGCAGCCGTCTAGCCGGCAAAACGCACCAAATCAACTACCTCGCATCACTTTTGTGCTCCATGCCGGTGCCCCGGCAGCCGGCCTACCGGCATAACGCACACCCACTTGATTCCTGCTCTTTTCTCAATGACCTCGCTGCCGGCACAAGCCCCGACCGCCGGCGAGCCGGCAAAGACCCCCTTCTTTGTTTTTGCCTAGTTTTTGACGGGATTAGAAAAATGTTGTGCGTGATTAGTTTTGGTGCATTTAGTTAGTGGGTTAGTTAGTGGATTATTACTATTAGACTAAGATTATTATTATTATTATTATTAGTAATTAGTGGTAGCATTAATTAATAAATTAGTATAAAAAGACTTACTCACATTACACCTACTCAAAAAAACACATTACACAATTACTACCTTAGAAATTAGACTAGTTCATCTTATTCTCTCTCAATATTGTAAAACCCTCATATTTCCTCTCTTATTTTCATTCAATAAAAAGTTGTTATCTTTCTTTAATTATTAGTTTAATTCTTCTTTTGTTCATTCAAGTTCTTCTCTTTTCATTAGTTTACAATTAGTAATTTTGGGTTGTATTTGGGGAATTAAAGAATCCTTTCATTCTTCCAATCCAAGTTTCCACCTTTTGCAATTAAGTGGTATAATTTCTCTTCCTTATTTCATTTGTTTACATTTTGTTTTTCTCTTAATTCTTGTTTAGTTGTTCATGTTAGAATACTATTTCTTGTTGTTTAATTGATGCTAATCTCTCTCTTGTTCATCTTTTCTTTGTTTTCCATTGTTGTTGCTCTCAAAGATTGAATCTTTGAGTTGCTATTGTTAAAGTTTGTGTCTTTTTGCATTAATCTCTTTCCATCTTAGATTAAATTGTCTTTCCTTATAATTTAAGTTGGATTGTTGCATGATTAGTAATAGAATTTGTACTTCCATCATGATTATGCATAAAGAAACCATCTTTGTTGTTTCTCTTGCAATTAGGAACATGATTAGTGAGTAGTCTTCTACTAGGACTCGGTTTGACCCGACATGAGTAGTTTCACTAATTGAATCTCATGAAAGCTAATTATTTGGGGAAATTGGTGAGGGTAGTTTAGAGGATTGACTTGACTTATGGATCGATTTTGGGTAGTGTCGACTTGTAACCCTTATCCACCAACGAGAGTTGGTTAGGTTGTAAATCGGGTACCCGGAACTTGGTCTTATCGCTAACCTTGGTTGAGACCGAAAGGGAGAACTAAGGGAGGGTACCTCTAAATTAGCGTTTGAAATCGACCTCCGAGAGGAGGAGTGGGATGACCCGGAATACGATGGGGGCTTAATGACCTTGACCGATTTCTTGACCTCCTTGGAAAAGTGCACGTTTTTGGGGTTGTTGGGTGTTGAGTTAAGGATTCCGACCTTCGAACCCGAGAGGGGGGTTGGTGGGTAGTGCTAGTGTCCTACTTCGAACCCGAGAGGGGGGTCTTAGGCGAATTAGAGCCATCTCCTCCTTACTTGTCTACCCGAGTGATTAGCCTAGGGAATTAGTATGTGGAATTACGAATTGTTGTGGGAGAACCGAGTTCTAGGCCTTTTATTCATTTGATTTACAACTTTAATCCTCTCTTACTCATTTATCATCTTTAGTTAATTTGCATTTTATTTCATTTATGTTAGTTGTTTAGTTTAACAACCTCATCTTATATTGTCGACTTAGCTAAGCACGAGAATTTAGACGATTAGTAATCACCCATGCTCCCTGTGGATTCGACCTCGACTACCCTACTACATTAGTTGAGTTATTTGTTTGATCGGGGGAGTGCGACAAACCCCGCTATCAGATTTGTTGATATATTTCCGATACTAGTATAAATCCCGCGCACACGCGGTTTTTAGATAGAGATATTAGAGAATTTAACAATTATTTAATTATATTTAACTTATTTTAACTGCATTTGAAATTTTTGTATAGAATAAAACTTAATATTAGTAATGTTTTGTATTAAGAGATAGAAAAAAAGAAGGTTCAACATTGTTACTCTATATAGAATTGCTGAAACTATTTTGTGTGTATATGTGTTGTAATAAATATACTTATGTATATATTAAATCAAAAAAATTAAAAAATTAACCAAAATTTAAATGCTCGCGTTGTATAGAGTAGAAATAGATATTTTAAATTAATTAAAGTGTGAGAAAAATATATATTATTGGCAATTTTTTCGTTTTAGAAGTAAAAAGAATATATGAATGCTCTTATTAGTAGGTTAGTTCTTGTATGTAATTAATCAGTATTGGCCCAGTTGTAGGTATATAAATGTGTAAATGAAATAGAATTATATGGAAGTAAGTAGTTTGGCCCAATTGTAAATAGAATATAATAAAGCCCAAATATAGAATATTAATTTAGGCGGGAATATATTAGTGCTTTCTTATTCTTTTAGTTTAGTGGGGATTAGTTTGTCGAATAGCGAGTCTTGCTATAGACGGATTAAATATTCCGAAAATGGTAATATTTTTGGGCCCCATCATGCAAGTTGTTATTTATCTTATACGTAATGTGGTATGTTACTTGGCCCGTCTTTAATTATACACGAATAGTTGTCGTCTATAATGAGATTTTATGTTTGTCGAAACAATTAGTCTTATTATAGACGAGTATATCTCTTTAAAGGTGTAGACATAGTGGTGGAGCGAGGGGGTAGGGGGCTAGCAGGGGCAGTCGTCCCCGCGTTTGCAAATTTTGATTTTTTAGTTTAAATTTTCTATTTTTTCCAAGGTTTCATTATAATATTACCCTTTCGCCATCGTTGAAAATTTTCCCCCCGGTGACTTAAAATCTTGGCTCCGCGACAGTAGACAGGTCAAATATGTCAAAACTTTCATGATAAGACAACCCCTACCATCCCACTTATTGTTTGTCTTATTACGAAAGTAGTGACATATTTACTCGTCTACAACTTTAGACGAATATTGTCCGTCTAAAGTGAGAATTTGTGTTGTCAAAGAGACGTTATAACGACCAGGCCATGCCTTCCACAATTATCGAGATGTAACTACTCCGTAACTTAGCTGATAAAGTCGTGAGAAGGTGATACTTATGATATGAGTTTAAATCTCAACATTCCGTTACTATCGAAATCACCGGGCCTTAGTGGCGGAGCCAGGATTTTAAGTCAGCGGGGGTGAAAATTTTCAGCGGGGGCGAAAAGGTAATATTATAAGGAGACCTTGAAAAAATTCGAAAATTTTAACTAAAAACTTCTAAATTTTCAAATGTCAGCCAACGGTGGCGACCACCCTAGTTATACCCCTCGCTCCACCACTGCCCGGCCTTGTAACTCAGAAAATTGTTTTACGCAAGTACTACATGTAACATTTAGAGATTCACGAATTCAATATCAAAAATGGAGATCGGTTAAATCTCATGACTCTAACAAGCCACATGTTAAAAGAGGTGCAAGTTATTGGCATATAATGCAACACAATTGTATTATAATTTTAAAAGAACATTTGGTCAAAAGGTAATCGCAATTCATGCTTGTTATTATACAAATTCTCATTTATGAGGAATACACACTTTGAAAAAACGGGCGAGGGTAAGTCCATAAATGAGGAGGGGTTGTAAAAGATCTTTTTAAAAACACCGTCGCAAGCAAAACTCTTTATTATTATCCTACATTGCTATGTATGTGTGGTACAATTAGTGCCTCGTTTCCTTGTTCCTGGATCACATTTTGCTGCAATTTGTCTAACGCGTCTAAGCTAAATCGTATGGAGTATTGATTATTCTAAGGAATTCGGAAAAAGGGTAGCTTGACCATATCAACTTGATAATTTTCTAAGTTTCTAATCCTCGGCCGATTGAAGAAACAAACGTTCGATTACCATAAGCATGGAGTAGCATTTTGTAGTTAAAATGGTCATATTTTATCGTTAAATTAAAATGACGATATTTTGCTTTGTTTACTGTGTAAACGAAAAATACCCGTGTATCCTGAGAATTGCGTGATGAAAAGTAAAGTTTCCAAGTTTCCACAACTAAGTAGTTTAACAATTTAACAATAATACAACCCTTCTTCTATTTATGATCACCAAAATGAGAAGCCGGCATGCAATGTGTCCTTTATTTTATAGGCTCTGCCGCAAACTTGGATCACACGTCAAGATTATCTATTATCTTAACAATCGTCAAATTTTTTATCCTTGGTAAATTTTTTAGTTGTTAATTTACGATAAAAAAAATAAAAATTTAAGCTGGTCAAGATGGAATCACCCCTCACTTGTTTCTAGGTTTACAACCACTCATTAGTTACGTGGTAATAAATCGCAGTCCAAAATAAAATAAAGTTTAAATTGGTCGAGATAGAGTGATCTCTCACTTTTTTGGGGTTATTTTTAGCATTTCTATTTTTTTTTTCCGCATTTTTATAACTTGTTTCCTTAGAAGTTTGGACAAACATTGAATATAACTGAAAAACATTCACATTTATAGTTGTTTTTAATGTCGTTTACCAAACTATTTATCGTTTTTAACGTCATTTTAAAATAAAACTGATTTAATTCCATTTCCCCGATTTCTTTCTTTTTAAGTCTCTCTATACAAACAAAATGGTGAAAAATAAATTACAAAATTTCACATATATATTACTTTATATTATGTTGAGATACTAATATAATAAAATAAAGACTTTAAATTTAGCAGAAGAACCACAAAAGACATTTCCAAATAAAGAAAAAGCTTTTCAATTTATTAATTACAATAAAGAAAATCACACTAATTCAAATTACTAAGGGATAAAAAAAATACGAGTAGCATATAAAACTCTTCTCTTATAAGTAGTGACGAAAACAAACCCCTAAAATACTATAGAGTATTATTCCTTTAATTAATCGAGACAAAGGGAGTATCATGTCCTTTAATCGCAAAGGGTCTCAGCCCCCGCCACCATAAAACTAGATACCTTGGTCGAAACATAATTAAAACTAACAGACTCAAAAGGGTTAATAGGTAAACCCTTATTTACCGTACCATAAATGCCTTTATAATCAAATAGGGCAGGGTCGACGGGTACCGTCGACTGAAATCCATAAGCTGCTAATACGATTTGTCCTATTTTACATGCGTCGCAAATGTTCGTGACTGTCACCTTTATTTCGGGTATTCCCTGGAAATTTTCTCCGGTTTCTTTTTGTGTGATTCTTATATCCGCTCTTTGGCACTCGCTAGTGCCTGTAAATATAAGACGGGTAAGAATAAAAATAAACTAAATTAGATATGTGAATTGTTCTATTAATTGTCTTATGTAAGGAAAATATTAAGATATCGTATATACTATGGAGTATATATGAAAACAAATACGAAGCACTCCGCAATTATTTCCTTTCAATCACAAATTAATTTTTTTAGTGTTTTAAATTGCGAAAACTGTTTTAGTCAAAGGTAAATAAATATTACAATTTTTCTTTTGATATAATTAAGAAATCCATCCACTTGTAAAATGTTTCAAAACAACGGTTTTTCAAACGTGTACACAAAGAACACGGATTAATAACCTACATGTGCAAGTCTACAAGTTGAAAATTAAACGTTACCTTGGTGAAATAGGGTGACTATAGCAAGCAACAAACAAAGATATTTGAGAGAAAATGCCATTTGGAAGGGGATAATGTAAGCAGTAAAACTTTGAAGAGACGGTTCCTCACTAAATTAGTGTTTAGTCTTTAATTTATGTTTTTCAAAGAGTGTTATGTGCGTATTTAAATACAATTAGAAGGAGAATCTTAAATGCATAGTCTAAATGTATTATCTTTTATCAAGGCTAATATTGATTGATCCTAATACGTTTAATCTTGAAAAAAACATATGGTGTCCTGCATTGATTGTAGTCAAATATTGTTATCCTTACTCCCTACAGTTAATAGTTTACGTTTGATTTATTCGTTTACTTTAACGGGATGAAGGGAATAATATTTATGGGACAATATTGATTCTATTTTAATTTGAATCTTGAAAAAAAAAAGTTTTGTAGTAGTGGTAGAATAATTTATTTAATACGAGTATATATTTATATAATTATCAAAATTTATTTAATCTGTAATTTGTTTAATCGTATATACCTATGACATTTCCAACTCTCCACAATCTTTAATGTATCTACACGAACTACACTATAGTTGAACGCATGCAATGTCTAGGTATTCCTCACTAAAAATGTGTCAAATACCATCTTAAATGTAATGTATTGTTACCCAGGAAATTTATTTGTGAATTTCATTTGCAAATTCACTAGTTTTAAACCCGTGCAAATTGCACGGGTCGCTTTTTAAAAGTTGTTATTAAAAAAATGTAATAAATAATGATCATATTTAAGATTTTTAAATTGTATTATAAATAATTATTATGTTTTGATTAGTCATTTGCTGATATAATTATTACCTAATGCGAAGATTATTAGTGTGTAGTACGAAGATTATTAGTGTGTGGTTTGGATCATGTACACAAATATTACTATATGACGGTTTTGCAATAAGATTATGTGAGATCGACTTATATGATTGGGCAGTTATTCTAAATTGTTATTAGTCTTAAACCCGTGCAATTGCACGAAAATGTTTTAAGAAGTGATGTTAATAAAATGCATGATTACGTTATTTCAAGTCAATATTTAATGTTTTATGTTTCATGTTTTTCTAATGTGTGCCCTAAGGGCACACATTAATAACCTAAATATGGTAAGATTTGCAAGAGATTCTCACTAATTATGGTAAAAATGAGTTTAGACTTGAATATTTGATGAGAATCTCTTGCAAATCTTACCATATTTAGGTTATTAATGTGTGCCCTTAGGGCACACGTTAGAAAAACTCTTAATATTAATATGTGCCATTAAAAAAACCGTTATTATTAATATATGAGTTGGTTTTTTATCATTATATATACAATGCGACTATCTCATCGTTAGAGACTTTTTCATATAATAAGTACGGTAGTTTGGGTGGAGTGGATTATTGAGCGTCTTTGTTTGGGATAGGGGTACAGTAAGTTTGGGATGAAAGTAGACATGTTAAATGGTTTCGGTCATAGAGGCCAGGTAAAATATCGAGTTGAGTCATATGGATTACGGCCAGGTTAAGGTTAGAATACAAACTAAAACATAGTTTAAAACGAGTTTTTTTTTCATTTTTTTGAATGAAAAAATATTTATGTATTTACAATTGTAGCATATTTAATATTAATAAAACTATTATCTGAAATATAACGGCTCACTACGGGATCGATTCGAACCGGTCGAGGTGAAGATTTATGGGTATTGACGCTGGAAAATACGGGTCAAATTTGCAAGCCGGGTCATATTTTGACACGTCGATCTGAGAGTTTTATAAATTCATTTCAGATAGCCAATTGCTATAAATCGTCTATACAATTCACCTTCTCTTTTTTTTTTTTCATTCTTGATTAAACCAAAAACTTAACTTAACAATTATCTCAAAGAAAAAAAAAACAACTTAACAAATTACAAATATGTACAAAGTTAATTACAAAAACAACTAATTCGATCTACCATATTTATATCGCTTTCTCTTCAGGTGCACTATTACCCGGTCAAAATAGATTTTCAAGCTTAATCTCACAAGACAATATACCATATATCAATGAATCGACCAATTAAGCCTAATTAATAACGAGTTTTTCTAACGTGTGCCATATAATTAGTGAGAATCTCTTGCAAATCTTACCATATTTAGGTTATTAATGTGTACCCTTAGGGCACACGTTAGAAAAACATTAATATTAATAAGCTAATAGAGAAAGTTTCTAGAGAAATAGATGTACAACCACATATTACCTTAATTACTGAAACTCAACAAACTTTCTCTAATTAAGTGCACATGTTAAAAATTTTGTAACAATTATATAATTTTCTTTTAATAGGATTGGCCGTCTCACAGTCTCTGATCAATTTTACGAAACTCAAACTTAAATCCCCAATTTCACCCAGTTGATATGAAAAGTTTGGCCTTTGCCTTTCCTACTACGTCTCTTTCATTTACTTTAACCCCAACTCAATTTCACCCTTATCCTCCCAAAGTCACAAGTCCTACCTTTTTTTCTTCTCGAGTCTCCTTCCATCCACCGCAACTAATTGATTCACCGTCGACTCTTATATATAATATAACCGCTTTTTCCCATTTCACTCTAGGCTTAATTCCATTTCACACTCTCTATCTCACTCTATAAAGCTGAGGTTCTGATGCAATATGATCGATGCAGAAAATCATGTATTTCCACTGTTTCCCCTTTTAGGGCTTGCCTGGAATCCATGAAATTATTAAGGGGGTAAGTTTTATTGGGCGATAATTACTGGAGAAATTAATTAGTTGGGTAATGAGTTCCTTGATGATATGTTTGGCATAAGAGTAATGATTACTGAGTAGATCTTTTACTCCCTTAATCATTACCCGGGGGTGGTTAATGTATTACCCCTTCACAAGGGTAATAATTCCAGGAGGTGAATAATTACCCGCATACCAAACATGGAAAATACACCTCACATATTACTCCCCTATTCATTCCCCTCCTATACTTAATGCATGGATTTAAGTATACCTTTGTTTTCTGAAACTTTCAAAAAGAAAATTTAAGGTTTGTGAGTATTGACCGTGTTTTTTTAATTTGAATTAGTCAAACTTTTGTCGTATTTTATTTGAGAAGTTTGTTGATATTCTATTGAATTTATATTTTTTTAATGTAAAAATATTGATTAAAAATATTTTTATAAAACATTTCAAATTGTCTTTTAACATATAATTTTGTTCTAGTTTTGTAAATATCTCGTAAATCATTTCCATGTTCAAACTCTAAATTTTTGCCTACAGTTTTAATAAAATTTTCTAGAAACTTTTTAAGTTTTTTGGGTAAATATTTGCTTAAAATTGGTCTCTTGTAAACCAATAGTGAGCATATTATAATCTTTAATTTAATTGATGAACTGCAGGATTACTTTAGAGAGAGAACAATTAAATCCTTGCTTAGAACGTGGTCCTAGTTTTTAGGAAAACAAAATCTTCTTTGAATTGTTGACTTTCAACCACAGAGCGACACCTAGGCTCTGTGGTTGTTCCTTTAATAAATAGGATTGTATAGATCAGAAATACACAACGTGTATTTCTAGAATCGATTAATGTTGGATCATTTAAACTAAATGCCATGAAATTGTTGGACTCACAACGTGTTCTAGAATCGATTAATGTTTTTCTAACTTGTGTTCTGATATTATATAGGGATTAATTAAGGAATTGGAACATTTTACAAAATTCAAAGTTGATAAAGAATTACTTTCTCCATTATTTTATATATGATGTTTTTGTTTTAGGAGGTAAGCCTCTGATTTTGATTTTTATGAAAAAATACTCAAGAAAAAATTATAAAAGTCATATCATTAGATTCGTCATGAAATTTCCTTTCATAAGAGTATATATTTCATATTATTAGCTCATATATTTTGAGAGATATTAAAGAGAGAAGTGACTGTCTCGAAATGTGGATTACATTTTTTTTCATCTCGAATCATTTCAATAAAGAGTAGACGGTTTGATTCTACTTATAGAGCGGGAGGAGTAAGGATCATCTCCATTTCTCAAAAAGAGTTGGAGGTCCATTACTTCTTAATGGCCTGGATTAATTTTGAACTTGATCGGATGGTTCCAGCTTTATTTGAGAAAGAAAAGGTAAAAGAATGAGAGTGATGAAATATATAATAGAATAGAATAATCCTTGTGAGGAGAAAATGAGAAATGGATCAAAAAGTAATGGAGATGATCTTTTCCCGAGCAAGAGGCTTTATTTTCTCTTTCTTTTACTTCACCTCGACTCGATTTTGTTGATCAAACATAAGATAATTGTTTAAGATTTAATTCCGTTTTTTTTCCGTTTCATTCCTTTCAAGTCTCCCAATCCAAACAAAATAATTAAAATATAAAAGGGACCGTTCAAAAGTTCAGAAATATATTGGACTTTAAATTATGTTGGGATACTAA
Organism: Silene latifolia; assembly: GCF_048544455.1. Lineage (NCBI taxonomy): Eukaryota > Viridiplantae > Streptophyta > Magnoliopsida > Caryophyllales > Caryophyllaceae > Silene > Silene latifolia. The sequence goes on along the minus strand of NC_133527.1, from coordinate 7,982,603 downwards.
TACAATAAAAAAATGACTTTAAATTAAGAGAAGAACCGCAAAAATAATAAATATATAAATAAAAAATAGTTCTCTAATTATTCATGACGATTAGGAAATCGAACACATTCAAATCGATAAGGGGTTAGACCGTTACACTTGAGATAAAAACAAGATAAGAAATAACATGAAATTCGTCTCTATAGTCGTAACGAAAACAAACCCTAAATACTAATTTTCCTTCTATTAATCTAGACGGAGGGAGTATCATGTCCTTAATGACAAAGGGTAGTAGCCCCTGCCACTTTAAAGAAAAATGACGTGGTCCAAACATAATTAAAACTAATAGACTCATGAGGGTTGATAGGTAACCCGTTGTTTACCGAACCATAAATGCCTTTAAAATCAAATAGAGCCGGGTCGACGGGCTCCGTCGACTGGAATCCATAAACTGATAATACGATTTGGCCCATTTTGCATTCGCAATTGTTCAAAACTGTCACCTTTAGTTCGGGTTTTCCATCGAAACGCTCTCCGGTTTCATCTTGAAAGACTCTTATATCCGCTGTTGAGCAGTCACTAGCGCCTGTATATATGAAAATGTTTTATATAAAACCGTTTTACATGTAAAACCAGTAAATAAAAGGTATCAATATTAGTTACTTTAGAAATATTTAAGTCTATTGTCTACCGGTTTTGCACTAATCCTTATGTAAAACCGATTTATACAAATAATTTATAAGGAATAATATATAAAGAAAATAATAATAATATTCTTCGTAAATACTATATATGAAAATATGAAATTAACATAAAATGGCTTGGTTATGATTAGTCATATGACTCATATGACTTGCACTAGTAAAAACAATAATAAGACTTGTTTACGCTCGAGAAATTATTGTTTTGATGACTCTACATGTTCTATGTGAGAGGTTGATATTGAGATTCAGTACACAAATCAGAGACCTCATTTTATTTTTCTAAGGATGCCAAATCCAAATACAATAATTTTTAAAAAATCGATTTTTCTAATGTGTACCCAAACCTAAATGAGAAGCGATAATTAATACAAATAAGTCTATAAGTTGAAAATTAGACGATACCTTGGTGAACTAGGGCGACTAAAGCTAGAAACAAGCAAAGATATTTGAGGGGAAATGCCATTTGGAAGGAGAAAATGAAAGAATAATAGTGTATGTTTGTTTAATTTGATTTTATGTTTTTCAACGAGTGTTATGTGCGAGTTTAAATACAATTAGAAGGAGAATCTTACATGCATGTCCAAATTTTTTTTTTCTTATAATTATGGCTAATATTGATTCATTCTAATTTTAATTTTAATTTTAATTTTGAAAATAAACGATTTCCTGTATTAAAAGTAGTAGAATCTTGCATGCTTCAAATATTGTTATTCTGTGAAACGGTATACAGAGGAAAGATTGGAAAAGCTTTATGATTATTATTGAATATCAAGGCATATATTACAACCTATATCTACCAAATAAACCCTAGAGATACATATCTTCACTAGGAGGCTAATTATAAAGCAATTATACTCTAAATACACACCAAATATTTCAAGAATATCCTAATTATTCTTACATATTTTATTTTAGTTTATCCTATAATTATGACTAATATTGATTCTAATTCTAATTTTAATTTGTGTCTTAAAAAAAAAAGGTCTCCTGCACTAATAGTACTTGTAGAATAAATTTATAAAGTGGCCCATAAAAAGTTATCATAAATGAAAATAAATAACTATTAAGTAATGAATACACCTCAAACTAGAAATAGGTAACAATTGACGGGACGGAGAGAGTATCACATTTACTAAAATATTAATCACGACACGTTGGTCATAAATTCATGGAAAAAAATACTCATAATGATTAGTTAATTTGAAAAACACAAATCAATTTTAAGACTCATACTAAAAATAGAGTAAGTCTCACATGAAGCGGTCTTACAATAGAAGTGTAAAATATTGTAAAATCATATACTCCCTCCATTCAACTCCACTTTGCAACTATGCTTTTTGCGCGGGTATTAAGAAACGGATTAAAAAAACTATTAAAAGTATATAGGGAAAGAGAATGGTGGGGTTAAAAATATTAAAAAAATATAAAGGTGAGTTTTATGGTGGATTTGTGTGGGGTATGAATGACATTTTTTGTAAATATAGATTTTCAATAAGGATAGAAAGGTCTTTTACATGTCCAAATAAGGAAACCTGTAAAGTGGAGTTGAATGGACGGAAATAGAATACTTGTAAAGTGGAGTTGAATGGAGGGAGTAATAAAGGCCTTGATGTGCTTATTATAGAAAATGGTGTTCCGTAAAAGTTATTTTAGTGGATTATAAAGACCTTGATGCCCTTGATACTCATAGTGATTAGTTAATTGGGTAAAACGTCTTAATAAAAAAATTATTGTTAGGGCTTGCTTGGATTGAGGGTAATAGGAGGGGAATGAATAGGGGAGTAATATGTGAGGTGTATTTCTCATGTTTGGTATGCGGGTAATTATTCACCTCCTGGAATTATTACCCTTGTGAAGGGGTAATACATTACCCACCCTCCCCCCGGGTGATGATTAAGGGAGTAAAAGATATACTCAGTAATCATTACTCTTATGCCAAACATATCATCAAGGAACTCATTACCCCACTAATTAATTTCCCCAGTAATTATCGCCCAATAAAACTTACCCCCTTAATAATTCCATGGATTCCAGGCCAAGCCCTTAAGGATAAGAATTAGATGACCTTACATAAATTGGATATGTGATACGATCTTGTACCTATCTCTACCTACAAGTTATTAAGGGCCTGTTTGGCAAACAATAGAAGCAGATTCATAATAATAGATAACGTTAGTAAAATACGATTGGCAGAATTTAGTAGCAAGTTTAACTATCAAATTAAGTTAGCAAAATTAGAGAGGGTGTTTAATAATTAGCAGATTATAAGATAATTAAAATGATTTCATATATCATATATAAATTGAGTATGTTAATTCAATATGTTGCTATTAGCAGCATATTTAAAAACTACAGATTTCGACCAATATGTTATCAGAACATGTCGTTTACCTTTACAAAACATATAAAGGTAGTGGTTATTAACTTGTTAGATTAAGTTCAATAGTGTAGCTTAGATACTTGCTTACAGTTTCTTAAAATTACAAGCTAGTTGCTATATTATAGGAGATAACTATGTAACATGGCTTTGTTTAAGCAACTAGTTTATTGAAGTTAGTAGCTTAAATTGGCCTACAATTTCAAAACAACCAATAGAAAATTAGTTCAATTAATTAATTAAATAAAATTTATCAAGCTACCTAAACAATTGGAATAGTTTAGTAAGGTTCGACGAATGATAGTTTATGGCATACCGGCCCCCCAAATGTCTTCCGTTGCTACTCAAATTTTGCGTGACCGCTTTATCTGACCCGAGGAACTTTCTATGTGATTTCCGGAGAATTTTGTTCCGGGACCCTGGAATCCCGAAAAACCGTGTATTATACACTTCAATTTGAGCAGCTCGGGAGATCGTACCGGGCCCATTTTCTTTTTCTCCTGGTTTTATATCACGCGTCCGAGGTCATTTCAGGAGTTAACCTATTCGATTCAGCTTCAAATAACGAGCATTAAATGAGCATTAATATATTTTTCACGATTATCCGAGGTTCGACAAATCTTTGGTTTATAGCATACCCCCCTTTCCCAAATGACTTCCGTTGCTACTCAAATTTTGCGTGGCCGCTTTATTTGACCCGAGGAACTTTCTATCTGATTTCCGGATAATTTTGTTCCGGGACCTTGGAATCCCGAAAAGCCGTGTATTTACACTTCAATTTGAGCCATTCGGGAGATCGTACCGGACCCAGTTTCGTTTTCTCCCAGTTTTTATATTACGCGTCTAAGGTCATTTCAGGAGTTAACCTATTTGATTCTGCCTCAAATAACGAGCATTAATACATTTTTCACGATTATCCGAGGTTCGACGAACGCTGGCTTATGGCATACCGGCCCCCCAAATGTCTTCCGTTGCTACTCAACTTTTGCGTGACCGCTTTATCTGACCCGATGAACTTTCTATGGGATTTCATGAGAATTTTGTTCCGGGACCCTCAAATCCCGAAAAACCGTATATTATACACTTCAATTTGAGTTGTTCGGGAGATCGTACAGGACCCAGTTTCTTTTTCTCCCGGTTTCTATATCACGCTTTCGAGGTAACTTCAGGAGTTAACCAATTGAATTCAGCCTCAAATAACGAGCATTAAACGAGCATTTTCACGATTATCCGAGATTCAACGAATGCTGGTTTATGGCATACCGGCCCCCCAAGCGTCTTCCGTTGCTACTCAACTTTTGCGTGGCCGCTTTATCTGACCCGAAGAACTTTCTATGTGATTTCCGGAAAATTTTGTTCAGGGACCCTGGAATCCTGAAAGACCGTGTATTATACATTTCAATTTGAGCCGTTCGGGAGATCGTACCGGACCCAGTTTCTTTTTCTCCCGGTTTTTATATCACGCGTCTGAGGTCATTTCAGGAGTTAACCTATTCGATTCAGCCTCAAATAACGAGCATTAATACATTTTTCACGATTATCCGAGGTTCGACGAAAGCTGGTTTATAAAATACCAACCCCCCCCCCCCCCCCAAATGTCTTCCGTTGCTACTCAAATTTTGTGTGACCGCTTTATTTGACGCGAGGAACTTTCTATCTGATTTCCGGATAATTTTGTTCCGGGACCTTGGAATCCCGAAAAGCCGTGTATTTACACTTCAATTTGAGCCGTTCGGGAGATCGTACCGGACTGATAACACTCTATTTTACTCGTTTTTTACCTCACATTTTATTTCTTATTTAGTCAAATTAGTACCCTAATTAGTGATTATTCACTCGTTTCGAAATAAAATAAGATATTAGCTAATCTTATCATTGTTGTTATCTATTTATATTATATGTCGGATTTTGGCACTTCCCTCGTATATTTTATTTGTGTAGGTGTTGAACTCGAATGAAAACCGAGTAACACTAATGGGTCAAGACCGAGAGCGAAAGAAAACCAAATGGAGCCATTAAGTGGAATTCCAATGATGAGTAGTTGTGGGTGTGGCTTGTTGATTTGGGCCGAAAACATGGGTCTTTTGCTATATCCATGTCTCCACTTGTCCAAGCATTCTTACCAACGAATGAACAAGCAAAGCCCAAGTTTTTGTCCTCTTGCATTCACATGAAAACGAGAAAAGAGGGGTCGGCAGAGGGGATTTTTTTTCTTGTTCTTGGTTTTCAACTGGGCAGCCGTCTTTGGCTAGACAGAGAAGTCGAAAGGCAGGAAAGCAGTAGAAAACAGTAGGGTAGTAGTCAAAAAATAAATCCATTTTATTCTTCATTTATTCACATCTCATAATTAATTTAGGGCAGAAATTAGTGTTAAATGAGTTCAAGTTTCAATCTTTTGTAATCCTATTTGAAGATCTATGTTCATTTTCCCATTTAATGCAAGTTTGGTATCATTTCTTCTCCCTCTTTCTCTTATTGTTATTTAATTATTTTTATGTATTTAATTAGTTTAACTACTTTAATTAGTCCAAGATTTAGTCTTTATTAGTCTTACCTTGTTTAATATTAGTTTACTCATGTTTATTAGTCATTAAATTTGATTAAAGTCTCAATCTTTATTGTTCTATTGTTCTTAGCACCATGTTTAGTATAATTAAAAATGTAACTAATGTTAGATTAGTAATGAGTAGTGAGTAGTATTTTCACTAGGATTCGATTTAACCCCGACATGTATAAATTACTTGACTAAATCCTATTATAATTAGTTGTTGGGGAAATAAGTAAGGGTTGACTAGAGGATTGACTATTTTTGATGGTTTATTTGTGGGTAATGTTAATTCTTAACCCTTGTCCATTGGTGAGAACTAATTAGGTTGGGGATTTAGTTACCTAGTTTAAGCCTAATTGTCAACTTTGGTTGAGACCGAGAGGGAGAGCCAAAGGAGGGCACCTCTAGTCTTGGGTTTGAAATCGACCTTCGAGAGAGGGAGTGGGATGACCCGGAATTTGATGTGGGCCTAATGACCTTAGTTAATGTTAAGCTACCTTGGGAATATGCATGTTTTTGGGGTAGTCGGGTGTTAGACTAAGGATACCGACCTTCGAACCCGAGAGGGGGGTTGGTTGGGATAGCTAGTGTCCAAGTGCGAACCCGAGAGGGGGTGCTTGGCGAATTAGAGTCGTCTCCTCCTTACGCATTACCTCAATAACTAAATAAATAACGGGATTATGATAGTAATTGAACATGTCGGAGGTGAGATCGGATCCTAGGCTTTCCTTATTGCTTAAATCCTTATTTCATTACTTGTTTTTTTAGTTTAGTTGTAGTCGTAGTTTAATTTATTTTTAGTTTAGCCATTAGTTTAATATTAATCAATTTCATGATTCACGTAGCTAACCTATAATCTAAGACAAAACTAATACTCAAACTTGATCTCCTTGTGGTTCGACCTCGACTACCCTACTACATTAGTTGAGTTATTTGTTTGATTTGGGGAGTGCGACAAACCCCGTATCAAAATGGCGCCGTTGCCGGGGAGATTAACTGATTGATATTAGTTGAGTTTTAGATTTGTTAGGCTACGTATTTGTTACTTGAAACTTGTTGCATGTTACTTAAGTGTTGCATTACTTGTTTTCTTGTGACTTGTCTCTTATTTGTCACTTCTTTGAGCACACACATGGCAATGTCTTGCATACGCGATCATTGTAGAACAAACCTTACTCATATTAACCGACCTATTAATATTGGGGTGGTGGAAGTTGATTATGAGTTTGATATAGGTCTTATTGAGTTGATTCGGCAAGATGTCTTTTGTGGTTTAGATAGTGATGAAGCAATTGACCATTTAGAGACTTTTGAGGCAAATTGTGACCTTGTTAAGAAGGAGGGATTATCGGACCAAACCATTAAACTCTTACTTTTTCCCTTTAGTCTTAAGGGTGAAGCTAAGAGATGGTTACGCTTACACCCTTCTAGCACCTTTTGCACTTGGGATGACTTAGCTCAAGCCTTTTTAAACAAGTTTTACCCTCCCTCTAAAACCGCCTTTAGGAAACGTGAAATTTATAATTTCCATCAAGGTGAATTTGAGACTTTGAGTGAGACTTGGGATAGGTTTAAGGGTTTGTTGAGAGCTTGTCCCCACCATGGTATTTCACCTTGCCAATTCATGCTTATTTTCTTTGATAATTTGCTTCCTTCTCTTAAAAACTTTGTGACTATATCATCCGGAGTTGGGGCATTTGATAAGTTAAGTGTTGATAAGGCTAAGGATTTAATTGAGAACATGGTTCGTGTTGATGAGGATCGGAATTCTATTTGGGCTACATTTAAGAGAGGACCACGAAGTAGTGTTAAACGTAATGATTATTCCTTGTTTAATGCTATAAGTGGAAATGTGGACTTCTCTTCTCCTATGGATGTGCCTTATGTTCATGATCACCATGTTCCTGCTTCCCCCATGGATGTGGAATCTATGCATGAGTTAACATTGTCTTATGAATCTTGTGGTGATGACCCTCATGCTTGCCTTTCTTATGTATCTCCACCACTTGTGAATTTGAATGTGATGAATGATGTTGATGATGATATGCATGCCTTTGAACCTTCTTGTGAACCATCTAACCCTTTTCCAAGAGAGCTTTCACACCCCTTATTCCAATCTACACCGTACTTAGTGAATGTTGTTGATGATTGTGAGTTGGAGAGGGTGAAATTTGATGATGATGATGATGATGATTGGTTGAATGAGCCAAATAATGTTCTTAGTGAAAGTTTTGAGGAATTAGGTTTGTGTGAGTTTGAGAGAGTATCTTTTGAGGTGGACTATGAGGTAGTGGAGAAGGAGTTGATTAAAGAATGTGTTGAGGAGCCTATTTTGGAGAAATTTGATGTTTTCCTCCTTGTTGATGATAAATTCTTTGAACCCATTGATTCTTTAGACCTCATTTCTCTTACCCCTTTGCTTGAGATCATGATTGTTGATGAGGAGTATGAAGCTCCTATATTTGATAAAACTTACATGGGTGAATTGTTTGAAACCCCTATCCTTGATAAACTTAATGAATATGATGTGTCATTTAATCTCTTTGAGGATCATGTGTTTGAAGAAGTTGAGAAAGTAAGAGTGAGGGACAAGGTGACTAATCGAGTCTCCTATGTTGTTGATTGTCCCTTAGTTGTTGGTTTTGATCATTCTCCTCCAATGAAGGAGGAAATATTTTATGTGGTTGAGTTTGAAAAAGATGAGGAGAATGATCAAAACCAAGAAATTTGGAAAGATTTGAGCTTCTTTGACAAGATAAAGGCAATGAGTGGCCTTGGCCATAGATTGTGGGATCCCGGCTAGTTAATGGATCTACGTGTAGGTTTGGCGGTTTCCTTAAAACTGCGCTTCTTGTGAGACAACCCAAGCTTTTTATGCATTCTTTTTCTTTTTGATAAATTTTTCTAAAATTCCAAAAACATGTTCTTTTCTTTGAAAAAAAATTGAAAAACTCAAAAACATGTATTTCTTTTCTTATTCTCTTCCTACACTTGGTCCATTGAGGACAATGTATATTTTAAGTGTGGGGAGAGAAATATCCACCTTGTATATATTTGAACATTTGTAAATTCGATAAAACTTAAAAAAAAAAAAATCCAAAAAATCGAAAAATTTGAAAATTTATCCAAAAACATGCTTTCATTTATTTTAATTTCCTCCCATATGTAAATAAGAAGTGTGGAGAGGAAACTTTCCATACATGTCTTGTATATATTGTTGTGTGTGAAATAAAGTGTATAGGTACATTTGGAACATCGGAGACATATGCTAAGGAGTTAGAAGATGCTTGGTATAATCGTTCATATCTCTTCTCATTTCTCCCTCTCTTTTCTCTTATTTATAATTGAGAAGGTTGGGCTTTGTATGTTGAGGAGGATGTTCCAATTTTGGAACTTGGTGATGTGTGCCTATGTGTTGCTAGGGTTAGATTGCATTAGTTTACTTGACATATAGTTTGATGGTTGCACTTGCATTATAACATGTATATACTAGTTGCATCATTGCATATAGTTGCATTAAGGTAAAATGTTTTGGAAAAGTGCCTAATTGGGAACTTTGACAAGAGCAATTAGGCCATTGCAAATACTTTTTCAACTTAAGACTTTGCCTACTAGAATGGAATTAAAATACCCTAGGTTGTGTCATCTTAGTATCTTTCGACCCATGACCCAAAGCCTAATTAAGGGTTTGCATGTGAGTCACCTATCCAACCCCGTGATGCGATGTGGACTTGGTTAACTTGTCTTGGTGACCTTGATTGACTTGGGGGTATGACAACCAAAAAAATATTTTTCATGAATAAGTTTAAAGTGCTCATTTCAAAGATTTTGTGATGTGGAAATTTTTTAAATGCCAATGAAACCTCAAAAGTGTTTCGAAATGTTCAAATTTTGTGAAGTTAGTTATTTTGATGGAGGCGTACCACTTCGATGTGCTTTGGAGAGAGATCCATTGAATTGGGCCCCCACACGGTTGTGAATTCAACCGCCCAAAGACAGAGTGACTATCACCCCGAAAAGCTATTGTCTAGAGGTTAACCGGTTGCCTAATAAGCGATTGGCGAAAGCAAAAGACATTAGCAAGGAAGGGACAAACCCCATCTTAAAGTCTTGAAATGTGAGATGCGGAAATAGAAATGAGGTCAAATTTTGAATGATAGTCAAATCCACCTTTTTGTACAATGACTTGAGCACTTCATTCCCAAAAACCTTTTTGTTATGCCACCTTGTCGAGCTTGGTACGTTCCATGACCTTTACTTTTATAGAGAATTCGAGGCTTGTCATGTCATATGCCACTAATTTCATGGGGATCATCATTCCACGCCATCCGATCGCTCTTGACGAAAGCATTTGGAAATTGAGGACGAAAGTAGTCTAGTTTAACACCATTTGGAGGTGATTTGGTTCCATTCTCTTAGACTTAGTGGTTTGTTGAACTAGTATTTGTGACGGAGTATATGCCCTTATATTTGTTCCCTCTTAGTTGACTCCGCTACTTAGATGAGGAAAGTGGCTATTCATTTTGTTGATGCATCCTTATTTGTCTCTTTGTGCCTAATTATGGATGTGTCTAAGTTTTGTGCAAGACCTTACTTGCCTTGCGAATTTTGCTTTTCCCTTATGAGTGAAATTACGTGAGTTGAAAAGGCGTTGAGTGCGCTAATACTCATTCGGATATTATGACTTAAATAACTAAGTGATGCTTATATCGTGCATTCACTTTTAGTATTAGGGGTCCGATTTGATTAGCATTTTTGATCATTCTAGAGCTTACTCGAGGACGAGTAAGAGATAAGTGTGGGGAGATTTGATAACACTCTATTTTACTCGTTTTTTACCTCACATTTTATTTCTTATTTAGTCAAATTAGTACCCTAATTAGTGATTATTCACTCGTTTCGAAATAAAATAAGATATTAGCTAATCTTATCATTGTTGTTATCTATTTATATTATATGTCGGATTTTGGCACTTCCCTCGTATATTTTATTTGTGTAGGTGTTGAACTCGAATGAAAACCGAGTAACACTAATGGGTCAAGACCGAGAGCGAAAGAAAACCAAATGGAGCCATTAAGTGGAATTCCAATGATGAGTAGTTGTGGGTGTGGCTTGTTGATTTGGGCCGAAAACATGGGTCTTTTGCTATATCCATGTCTCCACTTGTCCAAGCATTCTTACCAACGAATGAACAAGCAAAGCCCAAGTTTTTGTCCTCTTGCATTCACATGAAAACGAGAAAAGAGGGGTCGGCAGAGGGGATTTTTTTTCTTGTTCTTGGTTTTCAACTGGGCAGCCGTCTTTGGCTAGACAGAGAAGTCGAAAGACAGGAAAGCAGTAGAAAACAGTAGGGTAGTAGTCAAAAAATAAATCCATTTTATTCTTCATTTATTCACATCTCATAATTAATTTAGGGCAGAAATTAGTGTTAAATGAGTTCAAGTTTCAATCTTTTGTAATCCTATTTGAAGATCTATGTTCATTTTCCCATTTAATGCAAGTTTGGTATCATTTCTTCTCCCTCTTTCTCTTATTGTTATTTAATTATTGTTATGTATTTAATTAGTTTAACTACTTTAATTAGTCCAAGATTTAGTCTTTATTAGTCTTACTTTGTTTAATATTAGTTTACTCATGTTTATTAGTCATTAAATTTGATTAAAGTCTCAATCTTTATTGTTCTATTGTTCTTAGCACCATGTTTAGTATAATTAAAAATGTAATTAATGTTAGATTAGTAATGAGTAGTGAGTAGTATTTTCACTAGGATTCGATTTAACCCCGACATGTATAAATTACTTGACTAAATCCTATTATAATTAGTTGTTGGGGAAATAAGTAAGGGTTGACTAGAGGATTGACTATTTTTGATGGTTTATTTGTGGGTAATGTTAATTCTTAACCCTTGTCCATTGGTGAGAACTAATTAGGTTGGGGATTTAGTTACCTAGTTTAAGCCTAATTGTCAACTTTGGTTGAGACCGAGAGGGAGAGCCAAAGGAGGGCACCTCTAGTCTTGGGTTTGAAATCGACCTTCGAGAGAGGGAGTGGGATGACCCGGAATTTGATGTGGGCCTAATGACCTTAGTTAATGTTAAGCTACCTTGGGAATATGCATGTTTTTGGGGTAGTCGGGTGTTAGACTAAGGATACCGACCTTCGAACCCGAGAGGGGGGTTGGTTGGGATAGCTAGTGTCCAAGTGCGAACCCGAGAGGGGGTGCTTGGCGAATTAGAGTCGTCTCCTCCTTACGCATTACCTCAATAACTAAATAAATAACGGGATTATGATAGTAATTGAACATGTCGGAGGTGAGATCGGATCCTAGGCTTTCCTTATTGCTTAAATCCTTATTTCATTACTTGTTTTTTTTAGTTTAGTTGTAGTCGTAGTTTAATTTATTTTTAGTTTAGCCATTAGTTTAATATTAATCAATTTCATGATTCACGTAGCTAACCTATAATCTAAGACAAAACTAATACTCAAACTTGATCTCCTTGTGGTTCGACCTCGACTACCCTACTACATTAGTTGAGTTATTTGTTTGATTTGGGGAGTGCGACAAACCCCGTATCACGGACCCAGTTTCTTTTTCTCCCGGTTTTTATATTACGCGTCCAAGGCCATTTCAGGAGTTAACATATTCGGTTCTGCCTCAAATAACGAGCATTAATACTGATGGGGCATATTCTGCACCGCTGACCAAGTCAACATATTAAGCAAGGTCAAAGATATCCACAGCAAGTCAACGGCTTAGACAACCTAACCGACGCATCCTGTCGGCCTGTCAACATGGGTCTCGGCATGGCAACCTGCTAGCCGGGACACATACCCGCGTACTCACGTCCAAGACCCCTCGGCGGTGAGTCAACAGGGCCCGCCGGCCTGCCATAGGTTCCTCGGCCGAGGGGTAGACCAGTCTTTCCACCTGCTAGACACTTGGCCACTTGGCCACTACGTGACAAAAGGTGAAAGCCTATAAATACTCCTCAACCTTCATTGAGGAGGGGATCCAACTAATCCACAACTAAACCTAAATACACTATTCATCTGGTAATATCTTCCCTCTCTCTCTACAATATACATTTAGCCAAGTAACACAACTTAATCCTTTGAGTTTACTGACTTGAGCGTCGGAGTGAGTACGCTTGGCACAAAGCCAAGCCCTCGATTCGTTTCACATTGCAGGAGAGGCCGAGAGGAACGATTAAGACCAAAGGAGAATCCAACTCAAGACATCATTCAACAAGCCACGGGTGGTAACTATACCTGCTCTGGAATTACACCCGGAACAAATACATTTTTCACGATTATCCGAGATTGGACGAAAGCTGGTTTATGGCATACCGGCCCCCCAAATGTCTTCCGTTGCTACTCAACTTTTGCGTGACCGCTTTATCTGACCCGATGAACTTTCTATGGGATTTCCTGAGAATTTTGTTCCGGGAACCTCAAATCCCGAAAAACCGTGTATATACACTTCAATTTGAGTCGTTCGGGAGATCGTATTGGACCCAGTTTCTTTTTCTCCCGGTTTTTATATCACGCTTTCGAGGTAACTTTAGGAGTTAACCAATTGAATTCAGCCTCAAATAACGAGCATTAAACGAGTATTTTCACGATTATCCGAGATTCAACGAATGCTGGTTTATGGCATACCGCCCCCCCCCCCAAGCGTCTTCCGTTGCTACTCACCTTTTGTGTGGCCGCAATCTGACCCGAAGAACTTTCTATGTGATTTCCGGAAAATTTTGTTCAGGGACCCTGGAAGCCCGAAAAACCGTGTATTATACACTTCAATTTGAGCCGTTTGGGAGATCGTACCGGACCCAGTTTCTTTTTCTCCCGGTTTTTATATCACGCGTCCGAGGTTATTTCAGGAGTTAACCTATTCGATTCAGCCTCAAATAACGAGCATTAATACATTTTTCACGATTATCCCAGGTTCGACGAATGTTGGTTTATGGCATACCGGCCCCTCCAAATGTCTTCTGTTGCTACTCAAATTTTGCGTGGCCGCTTTATCTGACCTAAGTAACTTCCTTTGTGATTTCCGGAGAATTTTGTTCTGGGACCTGGTATCCCGAAAAACCGTGTATTATACACTTCAATTTGAGTCGTTCGGAAGATCGTACCAGACCCAGTTTCTTTTTCTCCCGGTTTTTAAATCACGCGTCCGAGGTAATTTCAGAAGTTAACCTATTCGATTCAGCTTCATATAACGAGTATTAAATGAACATTAATATATTTTTCACGATTATCCAAGGTTCGACGAATGCTGGTTTATGGCATACCCGCGCCCCCAAATGTCTTCCATTGCTACTCAAATTTTGCGTGGTTGCTTTATTTGACCCGAGAAACTTTCTATGTGATTTCCGGAGAATTTTGTTCCGGGACCTTGGAATCCCGAAAAGCCGTGTATTATACACTTCAATTTAAGCCGTTCGGGAGATCATACCGGACCCAGTTTCTTTTTCTCCCGGTTTTTATATCACGCGTCCGAGGTCATTTCAGGAGTTAACCTATTCGATTCTGCCTCAAAAAACGAGCATTAATACATTTTTCACGATTATCCGAGGTTTGACGAACGCTGGTTTATGGCATACCGGCCCCCTAAATGTCTTCCGGTGCTACTAAACTTTTGCGTGGCCGCCTTATCTGACCCGATGAACTTTCTATGTGATTTCCGGAGGATTTTTTTCCGGGACCCTGGAATCTCGAAAAACCGTGTATTATACACTTCAATTTGAGCCGTTCGGGAGATCTTACCGGACCACTTTCTTTTTCTCCCGGTTTTTATATCACGTGTCCGAGGTCATTTCAGGAGTTAATCTATTCGATTCTGCCTCAAATAACGAGCATTAATACATTTTTCACGATTATCCGAGATTCGACGAACGCTGGTTTATGGCATATCGGCCCCCCAAATATCTTCAGATGCTACTAAACTTTTGCGTGGTCGCTTTATTAAACCCGATAAACTTTTTATGTGATTTCCGGAGAATTTTGTTCCGGGACCCTGGAATCCGGAAAAACCGGGTATTATACATTTCAATTTGAGTCGTTCGGGAGATCGTACTGGACCCAGTTTCTTTTTCTCTCGGTTTTTATATCACGCTTCCGAGGTCATTTCAGGAGTTAACCAATTCGATTCTACCTCAAATAACGAGCATTAATACATTTTTCACGATTATCCGAGGTTCGACAAATGCTGGTTTATGGCATACCGCCCCCCCAAATATCTTCCGTTACTACTCAACTTTTGCGTGGTCGCTTTATCTGACCCGATGAACTTTCTATGTGATTTTCGGAAAATTTTATTCTGGGACCCTATAATCCCGAAAAACCGTGTATTATACACTTCAATTTGAGCCGTTCGGGAGATCGTACCGGAGCCAGTATCTCTTTCTCCCTGTTTTTCTATCACGCGTCCGAGGTTATTTAAGGAGTTAACCTATTCGATTCAGCCTCAAATAACGACCATTAATACATTTTTCACGATTATCCGAGGTTCGACGAATGTGGGTTTATGGCATATCGGCCCCCCAAATGTCTTCCGTTGCTACTCAACTTTTGCGTGGCCGCTTTATCTGACCCGAAGAACTTTCTATGTGATTTCCAGAAAATTTTGTTCAGGGACCCTGGAATCCCGAAAAACCGTGTATTATACACTTCAATTTGAGCCGTTCGGGAGATCGTACCGGATCCAGTTTTTTTTCTCCCGGTTTTTATATCATGCGTCCGAGGTTATTTCAGGAGTTAACCTATTCGATTCAGCCTCAAATAACGAGCATTAATACATTTTTCACGATTATCCGAGGTTCGACGAATGCTAGTTTATGGCATACCGGTCCCTCCAAATGTCTTCTGTTGCTACTAAAATTTTGCGTGGCCGCTTTATCTGACCTAAGTAACTTCCTATGTGATTTCCGGAGAATTTTGTTCTGGGACCCTGGTATCCCGAAAAACCGTGTATTATACACTTCAATTTGACCCGTTCGGAAGATCGTACCAGACCCAGTTTCTTTTTCACCCGGTTTTTAAATCACGCGTCCGAGGTAATATCAGGAGTTAACCTATTCGATTCAGCTTCATATAACGAGTATTAAATGAACATTAATACATTTTTCACGATTATCCGAGGTTCGACGAATGCTGGTTTATGGCATACCCGCGCCCCCAAATGTCTTCCGTTGCTACTCAAATTTTGCGTGGTCGCTTTATTTGACCCGAGGAACTTTCTATGTGATTTCCGGATAATTTTGTTCCGGGACCTTGGAATCCCGAAAAGCCGTGTATTATACACTTCAATTTAAGCCGTTCGGGAGATCATACCGGACCCAGTTTCTTTTTCTCCCGGTTTTTATATCACGCGTCCGAGGTCATTTCAGGAGTTAACCTATTCGATTCTGCCTCAAAAAACGAGCATTAATCCATTTTTCACGATTATCCGAGGTTCGACGAACGCTGGTTTATGGCATACCGGCCCCCTAAATGTCTTCCGGTGCTACTCAACTTTTGCGTGGCCGCCTTATCTGACCTGATGAACTTTCTATGTGATTTCCGGAGAATATTTTTCCGGGACCCTGGAATCCCGAAAAACCGTGTATTATACACTTCAATTTGAGCCGTTCGGGAGATCTTACCGGACCAGGTTCTTTTTCTCCCGGTTTTTATATCACGTGTCCGAGGTTATTTCAGGAGTTAATCTATTCGATTCTGCCTCAAATAACGAGCATTAATACATTTTTCACGATTATCCGAGATTCGACGAACGCTGGTTTATGGCATATCGGCCCCCCAAATATCTTCAGATGCTACTAAACTTTTGCGTGGCCGCTTTATTAGACCCGATAAACTTTTTATGTGATTTCCGGAGAATTTTGTTCCGGGACCCTGGAATCCGGAAAAACCGTGTATTATACACTTCAATTTGAGTCGTTCGGGAGATCGTACTGGACCCAGTTTCTTTTTCTCTCGGTTTTTATATCACGCTTCCGAGGTCATTTCAGAAGTTAACCAATTCGATTCTGCCTCAAATAACGAGCAATAATACATTTTTCACGATTATCCGAGGTTCGACAAATACTTGTTTATGGCATACCGGCCCCCCCAAATGTCTTCCGTTGCTACACAATTTTGCGCGGGCGCTTTATCTGACTTGAGAATTTTCTATGCGATTTCCGGAGAATTTTGTTCCAGGACCTTGGAATCCCGAAAAACCGTGTATTACACTTCAATTTGAGCCGTTCGGGAGATCTTACCGGACCAGTTTCTTTTTCTCCCGGTTTTTATATCACGCGTCCGAGGTCATTTCAGAAGTTAACCTATTCGATTCTGCCTCAAATAACGAGCATTATGTAGATACCTCATTTCTGCACCTCTCGCAAACCACCCGGTGATGATTGGGCCGCATGTTTGGTACGCGGAACGATTTGTGACAGTTCGTAAGATTATCGTCAAGTGATTGCTCAAATATTAATGTCTACCTCTTAGTTGTCATCTACGTGCCGACACGGTCGTTTTGGCAGTAATTAGAGTATATTTGGAGTTCGGGCCTAAAACCGTCTTCATTTTCTGATAACCGTTAAATCCCGAGTCAGAATGTTCTGGAATGTTCCAGATATTTCTATTCCATATTTCATAATTTTCATCCTTTGGTAAACAATTTCCCGAAATATTCACATAAGATATTAAGGAAAACCATATTATTCCGTCCTACTATAACTTAAACAAGGAAATCTTTCTTCCGCAGGAGGAAACCACTTGGGAACAGACGCAGCAGGTGCTGCGCCTCTTCCAAGAGACGCAGTGGCTGCAGCGCCTCTTCCCAGGTCCTATTCTGCGTAGTTTTCGTATCTTTTTCATATCTTTCCGAGATTCACTTCCAAAAAGTCTCCGAAACCTTAATTCTTTCACGTGATTAGTATAAATAGGAGCCTTCGCTCCTCATATTTCTCACGCGAGTGTCCGCCCTTCTCTTCTCCCTTTGCATTCTAGACTTTTGTTCTTACTTTTTGGCGTCTACGTGCTTGAACATTCGACCACGTAAGCTCGGATCCTTCTGAGTACCAGCCTCGTTTGCATGACCGACCAATTTGACCAACTCCACAATCAATCAACTTTAATTAACTTAATCGTTTTCCTCTCACGAGGGCACTTTCTTTGCATTCGCGTCGAGCATCACTAATCGATATCTTAGTCCTTCTCGTTTCGTCAACATGTAAATCTGAGGGTGTAAATCTTTCTTTTATTTATTGTATTTTAATTATTGTATCACAATTGTAAGGTTTATGTCGAAAATACCTCTTAAAACCGATTTCTAAAACCGTGCTTTAAAACCCTTTTTTACGGATTTTCAGAAGATAAACCGTCGAGAAAGGACGCAGCAACTGCGCTTCTTCGTGAGGCTGGCGCAGTTTCTGCTTCCTTTCTTCTTCCTTCGTCCTCTGTAATTTGTTGTTTGTTTTATTTGTTTTCGTTTGTTTCTTGTTAATTCTTTGACATAATAATTTCACATGTATATTGTTTATCATTCATCAACGCATATAATTCGTCATTAAAATCCGACTTAAATCCCTTATAACCAATATTTGCGGGTTTTAGTCATTAAATTCAATCCGGGTTGTAGAAATTCGATTTGTTCATATTGAGTTTCTGGAATTCGATCTTTGATATATTTTCATCTGTCTATTGTCATATTCGTCATTAATTTGTCATCAATCCGTCTTGTTTAGTTTATTTCATTCACCCATGTCACTAATCCATCTTATTTCTGTCTCATCCATGTTTTATCGCTTTTATGACCCTTTGATCACATGTAATTAATCCACTAATCACATTCATCCGAGTAAATAATTTAATCAATCATTAAATTCACCGACGAGTATTAACAACACGCAATTCCGACTTCACAGCCAGAATTCAGGTCAGGAACAGACGCAGCAACTGCTGCGCCTATTCCAAAGGACGCAGCTCTGCTGCGCCTGTTCCGGGTTGAATTCTGTTTTTTGCCTTGACCTAGTTTAATTAGTTTACGTATAACTAACTATTATCCATATTATCGCCTTCTGTTTTGTTCGTTAATTCCTTTATTCATTCTTTTCCTCAAATTATCCGTTTTAAAGGTATTTTCGACATAAATCAATTAAATCCGTTGTAATTATTGTAATCTTCTTTATTGTAATTTTCCTGTTATATTTATCATATTTCTTGTATCCATTTGTATGTTTTCACATGTAATTGAACATTAAATCCTACTTCGACCCAATTGTATGTTAAACTAATTGTCAACCGACCTAGTCTAATTCTCACATGTTAGGATTAAAACTTGGATGTTGCATTGCATGCATTATAATCGACGATATATCAAGTACGAATAACTTCCCTAATCATTAGTAGAGGCCGCTATCGAGGCGGGCGGGATTAGGTGTTCGATCAAAAGAGCTTCCTAATACGTACCCTCACCCCTTACTCCAGATCTCCGTGAACACCCGTGTTCATTGGCATCCACGAGAGTCATTCTAGACATAGAATGCTAAGGGTAACGATTGCTTAGTGTTCACGTCTCTACTTTGTGTCTTGACATGACGCGAAGTATTCGAACGGTTCCAATTCCCCATAAAAATTGGTGGCGACTCCTTACAAAAATGCAAACGCTTGTTTCTCTTCTCTCCCAAGCGCCCCCGTGGGCCCCCGCTGTCCACAGTTTGGCGACTCCGCTGGGGATAATACACTTACGTGTAGCTAAGGGTGAAACTTGAACAAGGTTAGGGAATAGTTTGTACAAGACAATTGTCGGTTTTCATAACTCGGTCTTCCTAGACCGTTTTATTCGGCCTTCCTAGGCCTAACCCAACCCATTTGACCAATCGTCCCGTCTAAACGGTCCTAATTCTTATTTGGGCCTAAGGATGGATAGCGATTGACGTCATCTATACCATGATTCTTACTCTTGTTTGTATCAAGGACCTTCACTACTTGAGGAAATGGACTAGGAATCGGCCTTACTCTTGTTTGGTACGAGCCTCTCCACAGACTTCGGGTTTGATGGTTCAGTATGGCAACCCACTCTTTAAACCAAAACCCTTTTAAATGCACTCAGCATCCCGTTATAATGCTTGTATAAATGCTTGTACATTACATGATCACCATTTTCTAAACAAAACCATGACGATTTTGTCAAAAATCAAAACCCTTTTTCTTAATCAAAATTTCGAAATAGGCCATTTGATTAGCGCAAAATCCAGTCGAAACTCTGTCCATTTGTCATGTCAAAATTCGGGCCACAAGCCCATTTCAAAACCTCACTTTGAGTCCATTCCTACAACTACACCATAGTTGACTAGGACACACATTTTCAAAATCTTTGTCTTTCTTCAAAACTCACTCAACACAAGTGGCACACACCCACTTCACAAGTCAAAACATTTCTTCTTTTAGCAAGTGTGTTAGAATGGTCAATCGTGTTTTGATTCGTCGCCGATCTCTTATCCAGTTTTCAAGATGCCTGGGTCCAATGAAACAAACCTCCACCAACTTCAAGATGGTAATGATCGAATCCTAGCCGCGCTAGCCCAAATGCAAGTTACCCAAGACCAAGTCTATGACCGCCTTGAGACCATCGAGGGACGGATCTATGCCGTAGAGGGGAGATTGCCCCCTCATGAAAGTGAAGTAATAGGTGACTCCGAGAATGAATCCAAGGATGAAAATCCTCTCATGGGGATGACTGTAGCCGAGAAAAGACTCCAATACTTAGAGGAGCAATTGATGTACCTTAAATGGGATGACATTTATAGGGAGAACAATCGCAAGTATGAGGCCGTAAATTCCAAATTGCCAACCAACTTCAATATGACGGATATCCCTAAATTCAA
The DNA here is from genome assembly GCF_048544455.1 of Silene latifolia. Lineage (NCBI taxonomy): Eukaryota > Viridiplantae > Streptophyta > Magnoliopsida > Caryophyllales > Caryophyllaceae > Silene > Silene latifolia. The sequence continues at coordinate 7,962,116 of NC_133527.1, read as the reverse complement.
GGGGCACGAGAACCCTTTGAACCACATCTGTGCTTTCAAGGATTACATGTCTATCAAAGGCATCAAACCCGAGATGTTCTTAAGGATCTTTCCTTCATCTCTTGACACCATCCCGAAGCAATGGTTCTACTCCCTAGATCATAAGAAGGTCGCTACTTGGGAAGATGCCGCAATCGAGTTTTCTAAACAATATGCGGATAATGCCGAGATCCAAGTTAACATGCGTACTCTAGAGGTTCTTACCCAAAATGACAAAGAAGGATTCACCGACTTCCTAAGTAGGTGGAGGAAGACTAGTACCCAACTAGTTGAACGCCCGGATGAAGCTACCCTTGTGGAGAAGTTTGTGGACAATCTCAAACCCATCTATGCCAATCATTTGAGATACCAAAACATCAAAACTTTCAAGGACTTAACCGTACTAGGGACAAGGATTGAAGATGACATCCGTAAAGGACTCTTGTCCAAAACGGTAGGTCGAGGATATCAAGGTTCAACAAGTCGTTCATACGGCTCTACTAGCAAGACCGATGAAGTTAACCTTCTCGAGCCATCCAAGAAAAGTACCCCACCAAGGAAATTCACAAATCTTGGGGACACTTACTCCAACGCTCTAAAAAGGTTAATGAAGCAAGGTAAACTCCAACCCATTGGACCTACTCCCGAACCCGAAAGGAAATCCAAATTATGGGACGAGAACTCGTACTGTGAATACCATAGGGGCAAGGGGCATGACACAGAAAAGTGCTACAAGTTGAAAAACGTGCTTCAAGACATGATTGAAGATGGTCGATTGCCAATACCACCGAGAGGTAAACCCAGCAACACTCAGAATCCTCTTGGAGTTCTAGTGATTACAAGTGACGAATCTACCTTAGATTGCTCACACCTCATTTCTCCAGTCGAAAAGGATATCCATGCCATCGAGAATGAAGGGTTCTACTCTACTATCTCCCCTTCCATTTCTGACTTCATCACATGGGCAAGGAGTGTAGATAGGCAAGTTTGGGAATTAGAAAATATGGTGACAACTTTACGCGATCCCAACGCAACACCCAAAGAACATATGCCGCTAATCTTCTCTCAAAATGCTACTATGCAAGAAGTAGTCACCATGGTTGATAAACTAGTTGACCAAATCATACGACCAGAAGATGAAATCACGAGAATGAGAGAGCTAGCTACAATCAATGGACTTTGGGCCGACGATGATGAGGACGAGTATCTCATTGAAAACTCCCTAGTCAAAGAAATAGTCCAAAATGGCGAAGATCAAGATGTGGACCACCTAACTCGTTCGGGTCGTCCATATCAAAGCACTACTCAGAACGGTTCAACCAACGTTGTCACACCAAATGATAACGAAGAGGACTCCACTGACCATTTGCTCAAGCAATTACAAAAGACAAAGGCTGATCTTTCAGTCTGGCAATTAGTAGCAAGCTTATTCCCACATCGCCAAGCTTTACTGCAATCTTTGGCCAAACTAAATGTAGCGCATAACTCGACACCCGAAGATGTAGTCAACTTGGTCTTCCAAGAATCACCAAAGCTAAGTAATCTTATTACTTTCTCAGACGAAGATTTGCCACCTTTCGGCGCTAGTCACAATTTAGCTCTTTACATCACCGTCATTTGTCTAAAGAAGAACGTGCCAATGACCTTGGTAGATGATGGCTCCGCGGTCAACGTCATACCCCTCAAAACGGCATACAAATTAGGCATGAAAGAGTCGGATTTGACCCCTACCAATCAAGGTGTGCGTGCATATGATGGTACACGACGAAAGGTAGTAGGACTTGTTAACCTAACCATAGCCACATGGCCAATTGAGCGAAAGGTTAATTTCCAAATAGTGGACATCGAAGCTTCCTTCAACATACTTCTAGGAAGACCTTGGATTCACGCTTCCAAAGCAGTAACATCCACTCTTCATCAAAAGATCAAAATCCCACTAAATGGCAAAGTAGTGACGATCACTTCGTCACCCATCAAGGCAATAATCGAAAAACAGTCGAACAATCAAGTCCTTGCAGATCCCGTATATGAACTTGGGGGTTTCCAAAGCATAAGTGTCATAGAAAGTGAGTTGGCACCATTATACTATGATCCCTACTCCAACTTGGTGGTCAACCACATACTCAAAACCCAGGGATACTTCCCTGGAATGCCTTTAAACCCTACCCGAAGAAATACCTTCGCACCATATAAGGGAGGCAACTCAAAGAGGATACCACTTGGACTAGGGTACAAACCCACTAAAAAAGAGGTTCTCGAAATGCTTGCTCAAGTCCAAAACCGCAAGCACATAAGAGTCCAAATGCGACCCTATCTCCCTACTTTAAATGGGTACTTTGTTCAAGAAGGAAGCCTAGAACTCTTTCATGGATTTCCCGAACCTTGGCATTATCTCGAGAAGAAGCTAGCCGGAATCGAGATCTTTCACGATTGCTACTTCATCCCTCCATAGACGGTTCCTACCGTCAAAACCCGTCAAGCACCTTGCTTAGACGAACAAGATGTTAGCCTATTGTTCGGAGAAGATCGATTTGTTAGGGCCGCGCAGGATGAGATCATTACCATGATACTTCAAGACGATCGCTTCAACCCCACCGCGTTAATCACAGAAACTAACGCGAGTCAGCAGAAAGGATGGAGAAAATCAATCAAGTGGACCAACAATCAAGGAAGACTCTTCAAGCTCACCACTGGAGAAGGAGAGATGTTCAAAGGAGAACCACAAGACGATGAGTTCGAGTTCGAGTCGGAGTCGGAGTCAGAGTCAGAGTCTAGAGAAGTCATTAGAGAGTCTCCTCCTGTCGTCATCCCCACTCCCTTTGTTTCTCCTAGCTTAGCCTCGAGTAGTCACAGTGGTTCGGGAAATGCCCCAACCACTGTCCCTTTGCCGCCGCTGACCATGGATCAGATGTCTTCTTTGTTTCAACTTTACTCAAATTTTAATATGAATAAATCAGGTTCTGCTTACTCTTTGTGTTATCTTGAGTGCAATTCTGTTTACGATGATACTGAGGATGACCAAGACCCAGACTCGATCAAAATACCTCCCTATGTAGCCAAAGAAATACTACAGGAAGGGGAAGGGGGGCCAGTAATAGAGGATATCGAACCCATCAATGTAGGAACCGAACTAGAACCCCAAGAACTTAGGATAGGGACTACTTTGAGCTCTACCGAAAGGGCCGATTTCATAGACCTCCTAAACGAATTCAAAGACGTTTTCGCTTGGTCCTACAAAGACATGCCAGGGATCGACAGGGATATCGCCGAACATAGAATTCCGATTAAGCCAGGTTTCAAACCTGTAAAACAGAAGCTTCGACGAATGAGGACGGAATGGGCTCTAAAGATTAAGGAAGAAGTTGACAAGCAATTCAAAGCCGGGTTCATCAAAGTTTCCGAGTATTCTGACTGGGTAGCCAACATAGTACCTGTACCCAAAAAGGATGGTAAAATCCGTGTTTGTGTTGATTTTAGGGACTTAAACAAAGCAAGTCCTAGGGATGACTTTCCTCTACCCCACATCGACATACTGGTGGACAATACTGCAGACCACACATTACTATCCTTCATGGATGGGTATGCGGGTTATAATCAAATCAAAATGGCCATGGAAGACATGCATAAGACCGCCTTCGTCACTCAATGGGGAACCTATTGCTATACAGTCATGCCATTTGGATTGATCAACGCCGGAGCTACATATCAACGCACCGCAACTACACTCTTACATGATATGATGCACAAAGAAGTTGAGGTATACGTAGATGACATGATCGTCAAATCCAAGGAAAGAGAGGGACATATTGCGAACCTTCGCAAATTCTTCGCAAGGCTAAGAAAGTACAACATGAGGCTCAATCCTCATAAATGCACATTTGGAGTAACATCTAGCAAACTCCTAGGATACGTCGTTAGCCAACGAGGTATAGAAATAGACCCTTCAACGATCAAAGCTCTGATCGAAATGCCACAACCTCAAACAGAAAAAGAAGTCAGAGGATTCCTGGGAAAAGTGCAGTATATAAGTCGATTCATATCGAAACTTACCATGATTTGCGAGCCTATCTTCAAGAAACTCAAGAAAACGGACCACACCATGTGGGACGACAATTGTCAAAAGGCATTTGACCGAATCAAAGAGATATTGGCTAAACCACCAGTGCTCATGCCACCTCAACGAGATCGACCTCTTGGTTTATATCTCACAGTAACCGACACAGCCATGGGTGCCATGCTGGCTCAAACTGTAGGAAGTGAAGAAAGAGCTATCTACTACCTTAGTAAGAAGTTCTTGGAGTACGAGTGCAAATACTCACAACTCGAAAAGACATGCCTCGCTCTTGTGTGGGCAATGAAGAAGCTACGCCATTACATGCTTAGCTACTCCGTCAAAATATACTCCAAAATAGATCCAGTCAAATACCTCTTCGAGAAACCCGTCCTCAACGGACGCCTAGCAAGATGGACTATGATGCTCTCAGAATTCGACCTCAAATACGTGCCGCAGAAAGTTATTAAAGGTCGCGCCGTCACCGAGTTCTTCGCAGAAAATCCCATCAATGACGCACAAACGATAGACACTTGGTCATTTCCAGACGAGGATATACTCCAAACTGATGTAGATTCCTGGGACCTTTACTTTGATGGAGCATCAAACTTGAGAGGATTTGGAATAGGAGTGTTGCTCATTTCTCCTGAAGGCGAGCATACACCAATTGCTGTCAAACTCGACTTCGAGGTGACAAACAACGCTGCAGAATACGAAGCTTGTCTCATCGGACTACAAGCGGCAGTGAGCTTAGGCATTAAAAACCTCCGAGTACATGGAAATTCATCCTTGATCATCAACCAAGTTACAGGATCTTGGAAAATTCGAAGCGAAAGCCTCGCACCTTATCAAGCCAGAATAGACCAAGTTGCCCAATTCTTTGATCACGTGACATACCTACACCTACCTCGGGAGGAAAATCAATTTGCAGATGCTCTTGCAAAACTTGCATCTTTGATTAATATGCCAGATCACATGGTGGAAATGCCATTGTGCATCGAACGACGGTCAGAGCCGGCTTATGTCCACCAAATCACCGATGAAGAGGCGATCGCGCAGGAACCCTGGTTCCAAGCGATCCTGAATTTTAAAATCAATGGTACCTATCCACCGGATATGGACAAGAGGGGACAACGTGCTATACGCCTACTCGCTTCACAATACGTTCTCATGCAAGGAGAGTTATACAAAAGAACACCTCTTGGTGTAATCCTACGCTGCCTTGATCATTCACAGGCACGAAAAGTGATGAAAGAAGTCCACGATGGAAAATGCGATCCCCACATGAGTGGGCCCACACGTTTGGGGTATTATTGGACCACAATGGAATCCGATTGCATCAAATATGTAAGACATTGCCACAACTGTCAAATCTTCGGGAATGTGCAACATGTCCCTCCTTCATTGCTCTATACGATGACATCTCCTTGGCCATTTTCTGCCTGGGGAATTGACATAATCGAGAAGATAACCCCAGCCGGAACAGGAGGTCACTGTTTCATCCTAGTAGCAATTTACTATTTCACCAAATGGGTAGAAGCGGCTTCCTACACTAGTCTCACAGCTAAAAACGTGGCAAAGTTCATACAAAACAACATCATCTGTCGATACGGTTGCCCACATGAGATCATTAGTGATAATGGATCACATTTCCAGGCTGAGACCGAGCAATTGCTAGCCAAATACAAGATTAGGCATCATCACTCTTCGCCCTATAGACCACAGACTAACGGCGCGGTAGAGGCGGCAAACAAGAACGTTGTCACAATTCTCAAGAAAATGATTGACAACTATAGAGATTGGCCAAGCAAGATACCCTTTGCTTTGTGGGGGTATCGTACATCTGTTAGGATGCCCACTGGGGCTACTCCTTTCTATTTGACCTACGACATAGAAGCTGTACAACCAGTCGAGCTAGAGATACCATCCTTGCGTATTTTACTCGAAAGTCAGATCCCGGAAGCCGATTGGAAGAGGGATAGTGTAGATACCCGTATCCGTCGATATTGGAATTTATAGAGAACCCGACAAACACCCGATGATGATAGGACACATGTATTCTTTAGTTGTCATTGTCATTATTTGGGTTCGTTTTACGATGTAGAATGAGCGTTGTCGACGGAGTATTTTAATTTAAATGATATTTAAATTAAAGCCTTTTTTAAGGTGATTTCAATTTATTTTATTTTGTTTTGAATTTATTTTCTTGAGTTTATTTTATTGAAAATAAAATAAATATTTGATTTGAAAAATCATTTTATGAGTATATTTGGTTTGAAAAATCATTTATTTTAATGTGTTAATTGATTTGAAAATCGAAAAGAACTCGTTTTGAACATGTGTTTTTGAGCTCGATTTTAGCTCGGTTTTTGAGCCCGTTTTCTTTACGAATTGGCACGAATATCGAGTACACTAACTAACCTAGACCACTACCCATCCAACCCCAGTTCAAACCCCATAGCCACGGCCCAAATCCCATCCCAAACACCCCCCAAACAGCCCGCAAACACGAAACAGCCCCCCCTGTTTTGCAGCTCAATCCCGAGCCCAAAACCCGCTCCAAATACCACCAAAACCCGTGCCCATTAACCCTAACCCATATCCTAATATCCTACCCATATTACCTTACCTTAATCACCAAGAAAAACCCCCAAACGAACCCTAGAAAACCCCCCAAAAGCTGCTGGACAGCAGCTATGCTCAACAGGCCCGACTGCCTCTCCCCCTCTTTTACCCTACTTTAACTCCTTATAAATACCCACCCTTCACCATACATTCATTCCTCTAAGTTCTCCCCACATCCTACCATCACTCACAAGCTTTAAACCTCAGAAACAAACCCTAATTGCCTCTCAAAAACCCTCCACAAAACCGACATACAAACTGAAACTGTTTGTGTGTCCTCCTCGAAAAACAATTCGTTCCTCCCTCAAACCTCCATCAAAACTCGATTTTCTTGTTCCTAATTAACCACATAACATCCATCTACACATTAGACAAAGATTTACGAGCCAAATTGCCCTTGAGAGTACACGAGATCCCTCGAAAAACAGAGTGAAATAACACTCTGTTTTCGCGGGTTTACTCTTGTCTGTCCAGTTCTGTTTGTGCTCGTTTTTCGTGCCCATTAACCCAAAACGAGCAGGGGTTGCTTTAAGATCCTTGTTCTCCTCTCTTTCTAGTTTCCAAAACATCTTTCGAATCGAATTTTCGTCGTGAAACGAGGGAGATATCACTGTTTTAAAATCGCTGTCCAGAAACTTTCCAAAACCCGTGTTTGCTTTGTTCTTCGTCGACGACGGCCTCTCGAGATAAAATCTACCATCGATTATGACCCAAGACGGTGTCAACGATACATGTAGGTTGAGGGTGCATCAAATCCCCTTCTCTTTTCTCTTTTTATTTCGTTTTTTTATGCCTTTTTTATTGTCTTTTTTTGTTTGTTTTTTCGCTTGTTTATCGATTGTTTTAAATTAACTATGAAACTAGTTAGTCCGAGTATGAGTTAAAGTACCACTATGAACACCCGCGTTGACTTGAGATGGGAAAAGAAACCGCTACATCTGTCGGTCGTACACCCCCGTCTCATTTACATATCCTCGTGTTCAAAGTAGGGCATAAATAAAACAATTATCTAACTTTGTTCTTCGTTTTCGACCCCCTTTTGTTTCGGCCAAATCGATGGACCCTAGGACCCGTTGCATGTTAGTTTAACCTCTGATTGTTAACCTATGACGTATTTAGATGACTTTAATTTAATTTAATAACCTAATTAGACACGATAGGTGGCTTCGACGTAAGTTATAAAATCAATCGACGATTCCGTAAATAATTGAATGCATCTCTCTCTTTCACCTAATTTCTCGCTAGTATAAGAGTGCGTGATTAGCACCTTCTTATTGACACTCGATGAGTTAAATTAATTAGCTAATTTGACCTAATTAGACCCTTTAGGCCGTGTAGAATGCACCCTCATGCGACAATCAATCAACATCGTTTTTTACTCGTTTTCTAACTTGTTTCTTATCCCTTTTCGCAATCACTCGATCTAATCAATGAATCTAACTTAGGAACTAGGTTGGCCGTTGGTTTGGGCCGTGGGGTGGCCGTTTTATTTACCCTTTCTCGCTTTGTTTTTATACCGTTTGTTTCCTCGTTGTTTCATTGTTTGTAATTTATCGTTTGTTATCGAGTTGTATTTTTTTCAAGTTAGCTTTCTTTTATTGAGTCAAAACCTTTTCAAAACCTTGGTCTTGTTTGGTTAGACGGTTGTTCCCCAATGTTTGTAGAAGCGTAGTAAACCGCATGTTGTCTAAAGCAACATGGCCCGGTTTATGCTAATGCATGCTTTGGTGCGTAGCCCTATGTCTAATTCGATGAGATTAAGCGCGAGCACGCATTACGAGGAGTGACCCAAGGACCGTGGGTCATGTGAGCCGTGGGCCACCCTCATGTGCACGGTTTTCAAGGCCCAATGGCCGTGTGTGGTGTCATGTATTGCGTAGTATGTAGCAATTGTATTTAGATCGAGTTGTATCTTTTATTTATCGTTGTGTCGGCATGAAATGCCTGGTTTGTAATAGGTAGATCCCCACGGCTCCCCCATTCCCCCTTAAGCCTTGTTTGTTTGCTTTACATGTTGTTAGATCAATCAACCCACATGCTAAATTACAACTTTGACAAAGTTAGTATTCATGCATTAAACGACATAGAAATTGTTGTCACATGTTAGGGTTTTAAAACGACGTTTGCATATCATACATCGCAGTAGCTATGACCTTGTTTGAACTCCGACACTTGACTTAGTAGAGGCCGTTACCGACGGGCGGGGTTAGGTGTCCTTATGGGCTTCCTAACACGTACCCTCACCCCTTACTCAAGATCTATGGTTTGTGGATCCGTCTAAATACCATTGGATTACGAGAGTCATTCAAATCGAGTGATATAGGGTACAAGTCTTTATCTTTAATCACTCGTAGTCGATTGGCTTTATGCTTTTCGATGAAAGGTGTAAAGTTGACTTGAACGGTTCCAAGTTCCCAAAAAACTTGGTGGCGACTCTAATTGGTCTTAATTCGATTCGAAAGAACCTCGAGTCGATTATGCCGGGTGTGGATCCCTCGGACGCAGTTCCCGAGGGCCTTGTCCACAGTTTGGCGACTCTGCTGGGGAAAAGAGGACTAGTTACACTGTGTTTCTAGGGTCTTTTCCTCCGAGGTGAAACTTGAAAAGAAAGTGTTGGAAAATAAAACATTACTCATAGTGCTACGATTCATGCATAAACCCTTAAGGACTTGCCCGGGCCGTCCCAGCGTTTCTTCGTGATGCGTGGGGGGCGACGTCCCACTATGCCAGGAAGCTGCACATTGCTCGCTTCCACTTCGCCTCGCGTGGTTCTTGATGGTGGGGACGATCTTCTAGGTACTTTACCTTAAGACACCTTGCTGTATAAGACCGCAAAAGGATGGAGGGCATAGACCTTCTTGTAGAAGACCTGCCGAGACTTAGAGATGTCTAGGAGCATACATCCTTATAACATGAGAATGACAATGTGCAAAGTGTTTTCCCGAGTCCTTTTTTCGAAAATTCCAAGTCCTTTTCAAAACCGAACTTTTGAACAACTTAATTTCAAAATGGCATGATTTTCAAAACGCGGAATGCTGCCCAAATAGGACTAGAATTTCGGCCCAAAACAAGCTTTGATAGCCGGCATGCTGCCCATTTCAAATCTCATTTTTCAAATCGATCATTCGTTTTTCAAAATCAATCCAAAATGTTTCTCGAACCTCAACCAAGCATGAAATGCGTCGAGTCGTGTCCGGGTCATGGCCGTGTTAGGCCGGGTTTGTTCCAAGAGTCTAGAACACGACCTTGTTGGGTCACCCAAACTCACCTCTTGGGCTTTGAGTCATGTTGGTCGACCTTTTGGTCTAGAATAGTCCACAAAAAACGTCCAAGCTAGGCCTTATGGACGTTTCACTCGAACCCCTGGGCTATGTTAGCCCAATCACGGGTTTAGTCACACCAAGTCCAGTTTAGAATCGAGTTATGACAGTTTGAGTCATGTCGTTTTGTCGAGTCTAAAATGAACCGATGTCTAAATCAAACCGTGAGTTGAACCTTTGGTTAGTCAATCTCAAGTCGAGTCTTTGTTTGAGTCAAGTTGGGGTCGTGTCCTTAAGTGTGCAGGGGCTCTTACTTTAAATATTGACTCAGTACGGGGTTTTCTTGTAGAAAGGCCGCCAAAAACCCGACGTCAAGCAATGGAAGATGCTGTTAACAAGCTTACTGAGGCCGTGAACCTCATGATGACCCGAATGGATGCAATCGAATCCAAGCTGGGTGAAGATTCCTCTTCATCTACCCCACCTCTGACTGATCTGGAGAAACGGTTCAAATTCATTGAAGACCGTCTGGAAACTCTCCAGGGGAAGAACATCCACTATGAGAATGCTAGGGCCTATGCCCCAGTTCAGGACAAGTTGCCCACGAACATGGTACTCACTGACATCCCAAAGTTCAAGGGCACCGAAGATCCAGTCCACCATGTTAAGGCCTATAAAGGGTACTTAGCACTGAAAGGAGTACCTGCTGATATGCTCTCTGAAATTTTTGCCCAATCTCTGGGAGAACACCCGAAGGCGTGGTTCTACAATCTTGACCTTAAGAACTTCCCCACTTTTGAAGATATTACGGTAGAGTTCTGTAAGCACTATGCTGACAATGTTGAGATTCAAACCAACATAAGAACTTTGGAGGTTATGACACAAAAGGAGAAAGAGGGCTTTACTGAATTCCTCGCAAGATGGCGCGCTGAAAGCGTGAAACTAGCTAAGAAGCCTGATGAAGTCGAAATGGTAGATAAGTTCGTGAAGAATTTACGACCCGTTTACCGTAATGCTCTGAAATACCAGAATTTTGGTTCTTTCAAAGAATTGATAAGGATCGGGATAAAGGTAGAGGACGATGTCCGAATTGCTGAAGCTGAGAAGCCAAAAGGATACCAAGGGGCCTCATCGTCTAAGGCCAAGGCCCCAGCAATGACCCATATTGATGAAGCCATCAATCTCTTAGAAGGGCAATCGAAGAAGTCGCAGCGCCAAACACCTAGGGCATTCACCGATATCGGATGCACTTATACATATGCTCTCCAAAGGCTCATAGCCCAAGGAAAGTTGAAGCCTATTGGTCCAACTCCGGACCCTCCTGCTGATCAACAAGGTAAATGGTATAAACCAAATGCCTACTGTGCCTTTCATCAAGAGAAAGGCCATGATACTGAAAGGTGCTATCGACTGAAGCACGAAATTCAAGACATGATTGAGAACGGAACGCTCCCGATCCCAGCTGTTAAACCTAATAACATCACCAATCCATTTGGCGATCACGCCAACTTTGTTTCTGTCGAAGACAATGTCGATTATTCCCATCTTATCCGCCCATGTCACTTGAAAGGGGTGTTTATCGGGAAGATATTTGTAGATTGCTTTGAATTCTTGCCAAACCCGAAGAATGAAATTCAAGTCGGAAGTCTTGCTCCAGAATGTACTACTCTCGTTAACGAAGTTAATAAAGGACAATTCGATTCACCAACCTTCATCACTGGCGTAGATCCTCGGAGGACTACCTTGGGATGGAGGTCGACCATCAAAGGGATCAAGGAGAAGAGCCGAGCATCTAAGCTGACAGCTGAGCAAGAGAAAGCTTAAGACCAGATTTGAAAATTATGAGTCGGGATCTGTTTTCTTATCTTAGTCGAGTCGAGTCTAGGACTTTCTTTTCCTGAAGTTGAGTCGCGATGACCTGGGGTGTGTCCTAGGAATCGTTCCTTCGAGTCTGTTAAGTGTTTGTCATTCCAATAAAAGTCGCAGTTTCGTTTCCCAATATGTCTTGTTTTCAATCCTCAATCATTCCGGAAACATGATAAAACGCACAACACACTCAAAGGCATCCCTGGGGTAGAAATATGTCCCGTTTCAAAATGTAAGGTACACTAGGATCCTGTGTTTGATTCCTTTACCTATTCCATGTCTGGCGGTAGAAAACCTCCATCTGAACCAATGTTTGTGACAAGCTTTTAGATGATTCTATGACAAACCCGGACTAGCTCCTTGTTTCCCCTATCGATGATGGAAGGCAAGCCTTTTCCCCAACAAAATCATCCCATCTCGAAGAGAGAAGATATCAACCCGTTCTAACAAGGAATTGTTAGTTCCTACCCAAATTAGTTGGCGAAGCCATGTTTTCAAGGTGTATCCATTTATGACTAAGAGAATGAGTAGAAGATCATTTTCAAAGAGAGAAAAAAGATGAAAAAGAATGAAAAAATGAGAAAAAAGAGAAAAAATTGGAAAAATGAAAAAAAAAATAAAAAAAGAAAAGTGATGAAAGAAAAAGGAAAAAAGATGTTGAAGTCATTGAAGAACGCTTTTGGTTGAATGTCGAAGTTACGGAAGCCAGAAGTCAAGTCAAGTACCCATAGTTGAAGTTCAATGGGCGAAGCCCAAAAGCGTAAGTAGTAACCTCTTTACCCTCTAAGTCCTTTTTGAGACAGTTACAAGGGATAGTCGGGAATTTTGAGAATCATTCCGCTTGTGCTGTTACACCCAGCCTTTAAGGTCCAGATATGGAGATTTGAACCCACATTGTTTTCCAACCCATTTGCACTCGGGTTTCATCAAACCCGAGATACCTTTTCCAACCACGATGTAAGCCATAACCCTTAGCCTTAGCACCACAAAACGAACCTTCAGAATGATGGTTTACCTTACGAACCTGTTATTACCAAGCTCCACATCCCAAAAGATCCAAGCCTTTTACACCTAACCCCAAACACGGGATTTAACGGTTTTTTACAGGCTAGAATGGGATATGACATGATACCTTAGGTGAAACCTTCGAGTGTGTACACACAATCAAAATACCATGTTTATGCACCATGATCGAACTACGTCGGATTTGATTTCGCTCCACGCGAATACGTAGGCAGTCCTTCAGAATAAGGGATTCAATCCACTCATCAACCAAGTTGTCATCTTGTCGGTTTCTTACGGGTCTTAACCAAGTCCAAATGAGGCCACCTTTGTTTGAGTTGGTCTTAGTGCTCGATGTAGGCTAGGATAAGGATATAGGTTCAGATAAGTAGTGTCAAGTCTCGGAATGAGCTTTATCTAACAGTTTAGGCAAAGATGCCGAGTCATATAGATGTGGGTTTGTGTTGGGAACAAAAAATATGAAAAACCCGCTGAAAAGAAAGAAGGCGTGGAAGAAAAATAGTAAAAGCCCGCTGAAAAGAAAGAAGGCGGTGGCAAGAAATGATGAATACTCGCTGAAAAGAAAGGAGGCGAGGAGAAGAGTGACAGAATGTTCCCAGCAAGAGTTACGTGTGATGTCTAAGTGTTCTCATAAAATCAGTCTGTATTTAGTGTCTAGGCGAAGCCAACGTTGTTGCTCCATGAGTTTAATCCACCTTGTCAATGCCAAGTGATCTTGATTCCCATGTGCCCTCGGGAGCACGCCCATGTCATACGATATCTCCGTCCAAAGTCCGACGACCTTGTGATTCCCATTTGCCATCTTTTGGGCGCCAGAATGGCCTATTTACATTTCTACCTCCAACACAGTCAATAATTGAATTAAAGCCCGTGCACACTTACGGTTTTGTTTTCCTTTTTTGTTTTACGGTAGCGGGCTACGCCCACGTTGTTTACGGGTCATACAGAGTGTCTGAGTCGTATTTCCTGCTCACCCGTCAAGTTTCGATTTCAAAATGCCAAAGATTTCAGAATTCCGAAATTTCAAAAACTTTTTGCATCAAATTTTGGGTCGACGACCCAACATCCAAGGGATTCATTTCAAATTCAAAACTTGGGTCGATGGCCCAATTATTCAAATTTTTCAACTTGTTCAAATTTCGGGTCGATGACCCAGTCTTTCAAGTTTGATTTTAGGTCGACGACCCAGCATTCCAATACTTCAACTTCAAACCTCGGGTCGATGGCCCAATGTTCTAAGTGATTCAAAATTCGGGTCGTTCGCCCAATTATTCGAGATTTTCAACGTGTTCAATTTTCGGGTCGATGACCCAATCGTTCAAATGATCCAATTTTAAGATCGATGATCCAAATGTGCTTATGTGATGATTATTGCTAGTACGTTTTTGTGTTTCAAATATAGCAGGATATGCTTCAACTGGGGGCTCTAAAGTCTTCGACTTTAGAGCCATCGCAAACTGGGGGCTCTGAAGCCGTTGGCTTCAGAGACCATTATCAGGATGTAAAGGATGACATCCCCCAAGAATTCAATTCAATACAAGAGTATGAAATGGAAGAATTCCGTAGCTGAAAGCAAATGATGAAAGCGGCGGCAACCTCCTTGGAAAGTCCCGTCCCATTCGGACAAGCGCCAGCAGATGATAAATTTTGGGCAAGTGTCAACAGATGATGAATTTCGGACAAGTGCCAGCAGATGATAAATTTTGGGCAAATGTCAGCAGATGATGAATTTTGGACAAATGCCAGCAGATGATAAACTTAGGGCATGTGTCAGCAATTGCCGAATTACGACGCGGGTTTGATTCCGTCAGAAACGGATACGTAGGCGCCCGAGGATAAGGCTCAACCCACCATATATGCATTTTATGGGTCGACGACCAACGAGGATAATTTGACACAGCAGAAGCAAGAGTCAATCCTCAGCGAAGTTTCAGGTATGATCTCTTCTTATGGCTGGCGAGCTTACATACGCAAGTCTAATGGACTATAAACGACCCGCAGAATCCTCAGGTCGAGAGGGACCTGGGGTATACTTTGACTTTCGCCCTGTCCAAGCCTCAGTCAAAGTGGGGGCTCTGTAGATACCCGTATCCGTCGATATTGGAATTTATAGAGAACCCGACAAACACCCGATGATGATAGGACACATGTATTCTTTAGTTGTCATTGTCATTATTTGGGTTCGTTTTACGATGTAGAATGAGCGTTGTCGACGGAGTATTTTAATTTAAATGATATTTAAATTAAAGCCTTTTTTAAGGTGATTTCAATTTATTTTATTTTGTTTTGAATTTATTTTCTTGAGTTTATTTTATTGAAAATAAAATAAATATTTGATTTGAAAAATCATTTTATGAGTATATTTGGTTTGAAAAATCATTTATTTTAATGTGTTAATTGATTTGAAAATCGAAAAGAACTCGTTTTGAACATGTGTTTTTGAGCTCGATTTTAGCTCGGTTTTTGAGCCCGTTTTCTTTACGAATTGGCACGAATATCGAGTACACTAACTAACCTAGACCACTACCCATCCAACCCCAGTTCAAACCCCATAGCCACGGCCCAAATCCCATCCCAAACACCCCCCAAACAGCCCGCAAACACGAAACAGCCCCCCCCTGTTTTGCAGCTCAATCCCGAGCCCAAAACCCGCTCCAAATACCACCAAAACCCGTGCCCATTAACCCTAACCCATATCCTAATATCCTACCCATATTACCTTACCTTAATCACCAAGAAAAACCCCCAAACGAACCCTAGAAAACCCCCCAAAAGCTGCTGGACAGCAGCTATGCTCAACAGGCCCGACTGCCTCTCCCCCTCTTTTACCCTACTTTAACTCCTTATAAATACCCACCCTTCACCATACATTCATTCCTCTAAGTTCTCCCCACATCCTACCATCACTCACAAGCTTTAAACCTCAGAAACAAACCCTAATTGCCTCTCAAAAACCCTCCACAAAACCGACATACAAACTGAAACTGTTTGTGTGTCCTCCTCGAAAAACAATTCGTTCCTCCCTCAAACCTCCATCAAAACTCGATTT
This sequence comes from Silene latifolia, assembly GCF_048544455.1. Taxonomy (NCBI): domain Eukaryota; kingdom Viridiplantae; phylum Streptophyta; class Magnoliopsida; order Caryophyllales; family Caryophyllaceae; genus Silene; species Silene latifolia. Next base: position 7,946,224 of record NC_133527.1, on the reverse strand, counting down.
TCTTGTTCCTAATTAACCACATAACATCCATCTACACATTAGACAAAGATTTACGAGCCAAATTGCCCTTGAGAGTACACGAGATCCCTCGAAAAACAGAGTGAAATAACACTCTGTTTTCGCGGTTTACTCTTGTCTGTCCAGTTCTGTTTGTGCTCGTTTTTCGTGCCCATTAACCCAAAACGAGCAGGGGTTGCTTTAAGATCCTTGTTCTCCTCTCTTTCTAGTTTCCATAACATCTTTCGAATCGAATTTTCGTCGTGAAACGAGGGAGATATCACTGTTTTAAAATCGCTGTCCAGAAACTTTCCAAAACCCGTGTTTGCTTTGTTCTTCGTCGACGACGGCCTCTCGAGATAAAATCTACCATCGATTACGACCCAAGACGGTGTCAACGATACATGTAGGTTGAGGGTGCATCAAATCCCCTTCTCTTTTCTCTTTTTATTTCGTTTTTTTATGCCTTTTTTATTGTCTTTTTTTGTTTGTTTTTTCGCTTGTTTATCGATTGTTTTAAATTAACTATGAAACTAGTTAGTCCGAGTATGAGTTAAAGTACCACTATGAACACCCGCGTTGACTTGAGATGGGAAAAGAAACCGCTACATCTGTCGGTCGTACACCCCCGTCTCATTTACATATCCTCGTGTTCAAAGTAGGGCATAAATAAAACAATTATCTAACTTTGTTCTTCGTTTTCGACCCCCCTTTTGTTTCGGCCAAATCGACAGACCCTAGGACCCGTTGCATGTTAGTTTAACCTCTGATTGTTAACCTATGACGTATTTAGATGACTTTAATTTAATTTAATAACCTAATTAGACACGATAGGTGGCTTCGACGTAAGTTATAAAATCAATCGACGATTCTGTAATTAATTGAATGCATCTCTCTCTTTCACCTAATTTCTCGCTAGTATAAGAGTGCGTGATTAGCACCTTCTTATTGACACTCGATGAGTTAAATTAATTAGCGAATTTGACCTAATTAGACCCTTTAGGCCGTGTAGAATGCACCCTCATGCGACAATCAATCAACATCGTTTTTTTACTCGTTTTCTAACTTGTTTCTTATCCCTTTTCGCAATCACTCGATCTAATCAATGAATCTAACTTAGGAACTAGGTTGGCCGTTGGTTTGGGCCGTGGGGTGGCCGTTTTATTTACCCTTTCTCGCTTTGTTTTTATACCGTTTGTTTCCTCGTTGTTTCATTGTTTGTAATTTATCGTTTGTTATCGAGTTGTATTTTTTTCAAGTTAGCTTTCTTTTATTGAGTCAAAACCTTTTCAAAACCTTGGTCTTGTTTGGTTAGACGGTTGTTCCCCAATGTTTGTAGAAGCGTAGTAAACCGCATGTTGTCTAAAGCAACATGGCCCGGTTTATGCTAATGCATGCTTTGGTGCGTAGCCCTATGTCTAATTCGATGAGATTAAGCGCGAGCACGCATTACGAGGAGTGACCCAAGGACCGTGGGTCATGTGAGCCGTGGGCCACCCTCATGTGCACGGTTTTCAAGGCCCAATGGCCGTGTGTGGTGTCATGTATTGCGTAGTATGTAGCAATTGTATTTAGATCGAGTTGTATCTTTTATTTATCGTTGTGTCGGCATGAAATGCCTGGTTTGTAATAGGTAGATCCCCACGGCTCCCCCATTCCCCCTTAAGCCTTGTTTGTTTGCTTTACATGTTGTTAGATCAATCAACCCACATGCTAAATTACAACTTTGACAAAGTTAGTATTCATGCATTAAACGACATAGAAATTGTTGTCACATGTTAGGGTTTTAAAACGACGTTTGCATATCATACATCGCAGTAGCTATGACCTTGTTTGAACTCCGACACTTGACTTAGTAGAGGCCGTTACCGACGGGCGGGGTTAGGTGTCCTTATGGGCTTCCTAACACGTACCCTCACCCCTTACTCAAGATCTATGGTTTGTAGATCCGTCTAAATACCATTGGATTACGAGAGTCATTCAAATCGAGTGATATAGGGTACAAGTCTTTATCTTTAATCACTCGTAGTCGATTGGCTTTATGCTTTTCGATGAAAGGTGTAAAGTTGACTTGAACGGTTCCAAGTTCCCAAAAAACTTGGTGGCGACTCTAACTTGTCTTAATTCGATTCGAAAGAACCTCGAGTCGATTATGCCGGGTGTGGATCCCTCGGACGCAGTTCCCGAGGGCCTTGTCCACAGATAGATATGAAGAACTCATCCTCCTGGATGAACGTAGGCTACGCGCCTTACATAATGTCCAAACATATCAAGCACGTATCAAACGAGCTTTCAACAAAAGGGTTAGGCCAAGGAACATCAAGGAGGGAGACTTAGTACTTAAATCGGTTAGAGCTCTTCTACCTGTTGACCCACGGGGAAAATTCAAACCTAATTGGACCGGACCATTTCTAATCAAATCCATACTCCCAGGGGGTGCGGTTAGAATCACTGACCTAGATGGGAATGAGTTTTCAAACCCAACAAACCTTGACCAACTAAAACGGTACTATGCCTAGGATAGGGACAAAAACGCGCCTCGCGTAACCCCACGTGTCACTCTTGTGGCACTAAATAAACCGGCCCCTGGCCAAGCTGAAATAAGCTAATGTCACTGTACTCTTGTATTTTGACAAATTTGTCATCCTCATATCATCTAATAAACTAAATTTGCACCTCCAGAGTAAGCAAAAAAGCTCATGCTTATTTTCTAAGTTCATTACAAGCTCTTGCTTAGAACAATTATTCTTTTACATTTACTCGAACTACGCGCAAGGGTTTGATTTCATTTTTTTCAAATGAATACGTAGGCAATTCTTCACAGGATACAACCCATTTATTTTAAAATGTAAATAGAAGGACATTTGCATTGCATTTGGAATTCGACAAGAATAATAAATAGAAAATCACAACGGTTTCATAAACATTTAACCTTTTTTTATTTCATTCATTTTCTAATAATAATAGTACGCTACTTAATAAAAATAGAAGAGGCTAGGATTCTAAAAACCCCACCTTTTATTACAACAATAAATAATAATAATAATCAAATAATAAATAAAGACTCGGGCTATTCCTCCATCTTCCCCTTGCCCTTGTCATTCTTGTCATATTTCTTGTCACGACCTCGAGCCGGACGCTCTTGCGCCACTTTAGACCTAATCACCAAAGGTCTTTCTTGAGGCCTAGACTTTCCATTCTTGCCAGTCACCATTTCCACGACAGGAGTAGTCTTTGGTTTCTTCGAAGGATGAACAACTTGAAACCCGGCTTCTTCTTCTCCTTCTGTCAGATGCTTCTCTTTCTCTTTCTCTACCTCGCGCACCTTGTAGTCAACGGGCTCGCGCTTCCTCAACCTCTCGCGCTCTTCCGGAGTAGTAGCTTTTCTCCATCGCAGATAAGAATCCGACACCCACAAGGCATTGGCGGAGAAATTCAAGAACCACATGTTTCTTTGGGCCTACTTAATGGCCCACTCCCTTCGGCTCTCTGTAGTAAGCGCCATAGCAGTCTGCGGGACGGTATCAAGCTTCGGGATTGTCTGTTTCAGTCCGATTTGCCTCATCAGTCTTTCCGGGAAGATACACACCATAAACTCCAATCCAGGAATGCGCACAGACCTAGTGGGATCCAAAGAAGACACTCCAGTGACAGATTTGAGGTGCCACCACGGTACGACCCACCTAATCAAGGGACCATCCACTAGTAGAAAAAGTCTCATTGACATCGGTTATTTTACCCCATTTACATCGCTTTTGTGGCGATGTTTCTGGGGGCGACGTATTTAGTATTTTTATGTTAACATCGGTTTTAGAACCGATGTAAATAGAATACAATTAACATCGGTTATAGGTGAAAACCGATGTTAATTGTGTTTCAGTTACATCGGTTTCCAAGTAAAACCGATGTTAATAGCATCTAATTTACATCGTTTTTGGTGTAGAACCGATGTAAATATGAACTTATTACATCATTTATTGACTAAAACCGATGTAAATAGTTTTTTTTTTATTTTAAAAAAAAAATTACTTTTTAGGCGTTTTTAATGGGGAAACCGCCTCAAATAAGAGCTTCAATCAATTAAAAAAATTACATTTCCAAAACCCATAATTTATAAATATACATTGTTTTGAACATAAATATTCTTACATTTACACATAAATAGATACCTCTAGAATACCTCTGACTAAATAATGACATATTGATAGTAAGATACAAAATGAAATTAAAAAACTAATATAATAGTGTAATACTCCTTGTTTGTTCCATATATTTGAGCTCCTTCTAACTATCAACATTGCGTCGAGTTTTCATCCTTAACTCTTCATGGCTTGGCGGGGCAATTTGAAAACAAATCAATGTTTATTGGAGCCTGCATATGTACAATACTACAAATTACTATTGAGAAGGGAAATGGAATGCTTCGACAGACAAAATGGAATGCTTCGCTTGACAAAAGAACGATGTTTATGTAATGAAATTATGAGTTATGACAATACCTTTCCAAGTTTTGCAAGGCCACGTAAATCGTATCAAATGGTACACCCATCAGTCCATTTCTTATCATAGATAGTAATCTCAGCTGCCAACGGAGATAACTTGTTGAGTGTTGGACATTCTTCATGTGAGTTAGATTTATGATTTCCGTCGGTTGAAGAACCATCTTTCGATTCAAGGCTGTTTGGATCACTTAGCCGACGTAACATGGCAGCCTGCATTATAATATTATATAGAAAGACATGATGCGTTTTCATCAGCTTTCAAGTCAAATAATTTTAAGAACTGAATCAGCATATCAAGCATAGAACCTATGGCACAAACACTCAAACAAAACGTTGAAATAGGTCCGTTAGATACAGAATATTCTATGTTCACTTTAGGTCAAGCTGCTTAGAATTAATAAACAGCAGAACCAAATGGCGTTTCAACTGAAGACAAATTAACGAACACATGGAAACTTAGGTTCCAACACAACAATGTTCCAGTAGATTCAACTTTACTTGGTAGTTACTTATTGCTTCCAACCTTCAAACAAACATGAGCTGTTAAACTTAGCATGTCTTCCTAGAAATAAAATTCCTCATGTCTCAAAAATCGACTTTTAAGTATCCAAATGAAACACTATCAACTAAAACTACTACAGTATCACGTTTCAAATTTCAACAAAGTATCCGTCTATACAATTATGTCTAGTTCTAAGTTGGAATTGAACAAATACTTGTACATGTACATTAAACTTATTTCGCGAGCCAATTTAAGTGTCAACCAAGTGAAAGTAATACTCCGTACAAATTCTTGCCACTTATTAAATTCTGATTTACGGGTTAAATTGAACTTACTGAAGTTTGTTATAGAATCATAGAATTAAAAAGGATATTCTCTAAATTAAATGGCAGTGTTAATCAACTATGTTAAGACTGGTACTAATTTGTCACCCAAAACAATCAACAAAATCACAGTAAATCAAGGAAAGTTTGCAATCAAACGCATTGATATACCGGAGTAATGATAATCCATTGCAAATCAGGCTTATTCTTCCCATCACCACTACTCTTCTCTTTCACCTCCACGCTCCCTGCAACATCTTCCCAACTCTTCCTCCCACGACTCCTCAGCTCCACTGCCATCTGTGCCTAAACTTACAGAAGTAAAGAACAATGACCAAAAAAAGCTCGAATTCCTAAACTAAGAGAATTCTAAAGTTTAGAACTGCAAGTTACTATTAATTAAAACGTGAAGTAGCAATTTTGACATCAAACAAATCAAACGCAGCAGCTAAAACTCGATTATCTAATAACAATTTTAAGTCTATAACCTCAATATTACGGAAGGGAATCAATCAAACAAACCAAATGGTTGGAGTAAATCTTTAACCTCATTGGACCAAAATTTTTAGCAATAGACTTGTCCATTGATTCAATTAAAAATTCATGGGGCAATCTTTTATTGTTAATTTTTCCGTGATCTTCTAGTTTAGTAAACCTGCGGGTAAATAGAATTGATAAACATGTTTATCTAATATGGAACTTATTAGTCCAATTTTCAAGTAGATTAAAAATTTGAGATAATAATTCAATAGCAACAATACTATGCGCGAGTGAACTCATGTTGTTATGTTTGTCATCCTTCAGTATTCCGATGATTATACTTTATTCATATCGTCAAACCCCGGTATCAGGTATTTGGACGATAAAAAGTGTCCAGTACAAGTAACTAAGCATTTAACAACATACTAAGGGATATCGTGCCATAGATCAACAAAACAACAACCCTATTAGTAAAGAGAGGCAGAAATAGAAGAATCTTATTTTATTGGTGTACACAGAAATCTGACAACATTTTTTTTTATTTTTGCGCTCAAACCAAATTCAAGTACATGTGACAATGACAGTATAAGACGTCATAAAATGACGGAATGTAAATTATGTGGTCGACGCCTTAGTAAAGCGTCAATAGGGAAGCGTCTTAAATACAAGGAATTTGTAGTAGTGAGAATAATTATACAAAGAGAGAAACAAAAGAGTGAGAACAGGAGACCAACCTACTATAGCAACAAACGCTGTCGGGTTGAGTAGAGCATGTATCATAGATACACAGGTTTTCTCACTTCTAATGTTGTGTATTGCAGTCTTCAGAAGGCTGTGGAAACATGGTAATGACGAAGGTTTCATGACAAACTAACAATAAAAACAGATGGATCCATCTTTGGTTCTGTTTCTTAGTAATAATGGCTTAAAAGACGACAAGCTAAGAAAAATCAGTTTCAATACAAACACATCCAATTCAGATTAGGATACAGCCATGCACCCAAACAATCAAAATCATAATAATAATAAAATGAATTCAATAAAACCAATATAAAAGGTGAATTAATCAAATAATCCACAACATATATATTCATCTTCAAATATCTGAATATTCCTGCAAGATTTCTCCATAGTGCGTATAAAATATGAACATAATCATCAACAAGCTACAATATAGATACAATAACACAATAATTATACAAAAAAATCGAATTAAACATAAGAATCTAAAAATTAGGGTTTATACCTCAAACAGGAGAGAGAACAAGGGTGGGGTTAGTGACGGACCAGTATATGAATAGCGGTGCGGCGTGAGAGACGAGAAATCCTGGTGGTGACGCTGTGGTGGTAGAGGGTAAGGGTGATGGCGAGAGGTCGAATGAAGAGGCGATGATAAGATCAACCAGTTACTATATGAGAAAGTGAAGCGTCATGGGAAAGAAGAGGCTAGGGTAGTTTTTTTTTGTCTATTAATTGAGAATGCTTTAACCTCGGTCATTTAAAACCGATGTTAATAATACCGTAATTACATCGTTTGTGTTAAAATCGATGCTACAAGTATTTCTGTACATCGTTTTTTTTAAATAACCGATGTAAGGGAGAAAAACTGTACACGTTTTATATCAGTTTTTGTAAGAACCGATGTTTTTTATGAACATTTACATCGTTTCAACTAAAACCGATGTCTTTGTGGCGATGTCAATAGGACTTTTTCTACTAGTGATCATCACTCTTTAGTTTGTTCTCCCAATAATTGCAGACCCGAGTGAAGTCCACCATGTACAACCTCGTCCTCATTGCAATCGAGCGGGCATGGTAAGAAGGAACATGAACTGGGGGCTCGATCAATCAGAGCAGTTCCATAAGCCAAACCTACCAAAAGCAGGTATTAAACGGAAAAAAAAAAACGAAAAAAAAAAAAAACAACAAAAAAAAACGAAAACAAAAAAAGGAAAGAAGAAAAATGTCTTTTACCTGCAAAATGACGGGACTTCCCAAATATGGTAGGTCACGGTTGGCCTTCCTATTATCCAAGCCCAGAAGGATCTCTCCTAAGCACAAACAAGCTGGGCTTCTGCGCAGCTCAATTTGCTCAACAAGACCCAGAAGACAGGGATCACCTCTCAAGTCTTCATCAACATGCCCTTGGAAGACATACACATGCAACAAGCAAAAACCAAATGCCCTCCGCCTAGCAACATGAGAAACGGTGGGGTCGGCCCTGTTGATAAATCGGTCAATGAAGTCCAACATTCGCACTCCCTTCGAGTAGAAGGAATGGCAGGCAAGTGTTCAGGATCCCACCCACCAATAGCAGCAATTTCTTCAGGAAATGGGCAAATATCATCTCCAGGGAACGCAAAAACATGGTAATTCGGGTTCCAATAGTCAAGACAAGCATGTAAAAACGGTCTAACAACCTTGATGAGTTTTAAACTCAATAAAGACCCAAAATTATAAGCACCCATATCATGTTTCTCCATGTTCGAAAATTCGTTGGTCCATTCCTTCAAGCGAATCTCCAAAGTATTCATGATGGAAAATTATTTTAGACGAAGAAGAGACGGAATAATTGTGTGAATAAAAGCTCCATCGACGTTTCTATTTATACTAATTTCTGTTTCCAAAAATCTGCCATAACAGAACACCTTGGGAATAGGCGCAGCACCTGCTGCGCCTCTTCAAAGGGACGCAGCTCATGCTGCGCCTCTTCCTCAGCTTCACTTCTGTGATTTTCCGCGTTGGATCTTTCCTAATTCAATGACGAATAATTTCCTATTCCTACGGGTTATTATTTTGGTAAATACGCGAAGATTACCATGTTTCAGGTTTCCTAATTTCGCGGGCACGCATTTCGAGGCGACATCGACATTTTCGCCATTTTACCGCACTCGCACATTCTAATTTTAGGAAATAATTTTCATTCTCATTTTAGGAATAATTTTCATTCTCATTTTAGGAAATAATTTTCGTTTTAATTCATTTTAATTTTCTCATTTAATCCATTTATTTTAGAAAATAATTTTCAATTTACCGAATTTCAACATTTATATATTAATTTCAATTTCTTAATTTCATTTCTACATTTCTAACTTATGATTTCTATTTTTTTTTTCTTTTTTTAGGGGTAACCCTCCCTACCGTCCGGTCATTTTCGGCAAATTTTTTGCATTTTTTTGAGTCACTCGTTTTGCGCTAATTAAGGCCATATGTACATATAAATGTATGTTTTGCGTGATTTCTATGTAATTTCGGCAGCATGACGGCGTAAACCGTCATCTACCAAACCTGTTCAAAGCTAACCTGCAGGTACAAGCAACACAACCCAGCAGCAAAGGCACTCAGGCCGTCGTATATACACCAAAAAAAGGTAAATGTACAACAAACTGGGGGCTCGAGCCCCAAACAAAGTCCAAAAAATGTCCAAAATCAATGTCCAAATGTGCAAGTCTACAAAAGCTACACAAAACTACTGCTGGTCGCCCTCCAGCTCTGCAACTCTTGCCGCAAGAACGGCAATCTCGGCGTCCCGAACCTCGAGCTCCCTCAACAAGCGAGCTGTCTCCTCCCGAGACTGGGTCAGCTCTCGCTCCAACTCGCGATCACCCTGTAAACAACAGCAAAATTAGCTCATGTCAATCGTTTCAAGCAAAGTTGGAAAATAAAAAATCAAAATAGAATAGGCATAAGGTTCATACCTGACGACCTCGACCGCCGACAAGTGCCCCGACGACAGTAGCTCGCAGCCGGTTGCCCACCCTCCACAACGCCACGAACCGAGACGGCGCGACCTGCATTTTCAAAAAGAAGTTCTCAATAATCAAACAAATCTAGTCAAATGTGTTCTTACACAAAAGTTATGCAAAGTTAGAGGATTTACCCTCCGAATCAGATGCTGCCAGTCGTCCAGGCCAGCATCCGTCACCGCCACGTCAAAGTCACGCAGCTCGGAGATCGTCGTCCTCCCGGTCGCGTTAGTGTACTTGAGGGTCTCGGGGTACTCTGGGGGCTCGATGCCCGCTGCCTCGACCTCCTGCAAAGTCAAATATTTCTCGTTAATCGGTGATCTTTCATCATAGTTCTCAAAAGGAAATCAAGTAAAGAGGAAGAGTAAAATATACTCACCACTACCGGCCAGTACGCCAACCTCCCATAGAGGAACGCCGAGTAGTCCTCACCAGGAAGAAGGGGGGCGTCACCACTGACACCAGCCAAGTCCGCCTCCCTCTCAGCCTCAGAAGGCTCCCTGAACATCGTCCTAGGAGGATCGATGGGAACCGTCAACACATCCCGAAAGCACTGACGAGCCAAGCGCTCACCCAAGTACCACACAGGACCCATCGACGTCCTCAACAGCAACCGGCTCGAGCTCCTAGGTCGAAGGACCTCAGCCACGAAAGGAGGCGCTCCAGCGTACTCCGCCCAAGGCCTGGGCATCCACTGTGATAAGACAAACAAGGACCATTCCTATGATCAATTAAAAGACAATGAAGAAGCAAATGGATATAAGTGAGACACTTACGCTGTCTAGCTGAAGAGCGTTCACGTCCCGCCAGTAGACGCTGTGAGAAGAACGCTTGCTCTTCGTCCTGCACATCACCCATTCCCTCACCACGGGATAGGCCTTCTCCAGCGGCTCCGTCCTCTTGGGCGCGAGGCCCGGGAAGTAGGAGTACACCCACGCCTACAAAACAGGATAGTTAATAATGATCTTTCAGGATTTGATAAAGAAAGGAATTAACTTTGGTCTAAAGGAAGGTTCATACCTCCAGCAGTAGTCCAGGTCCGACAGCGCCAGGAGAAGTCCCCTTCTCCATCAACTCCGGACGAACCATGGCCCTCATGAAGCGGATGAGGACCGCAAAGCCAGCAGTGACCCAGTCCCAACGCCCTAGGGAGCTCAGGTCAGAAAGGAAGGGAAGAAGCTTCGTCGACAGCCTCTCACCCTTTTCTCCGAGGTAAATCGAAGACAGAAACCACCAGAGCCACAAACAAGCCCTCTGCTCAGCTGTACAGGGAGGAGGAGCCGTCTCCCTCCCATCAATCGTCACCAGCGCCAGGATCTTTCCCGCAAAGTAATCTCGAATGTAGGAGCTGGGCACCAAACCCGGCACTGTGACAGCCTTCGGCGACAAGTTCCAGCCGATCAACCTCCTAGCCTCGGCCGATTCTACCCTTATGGCAGTCTCCGGCCACTCCACTCCACAGCCTCAGTCCCACACGGCAGACCAGAAATCATGCCGTAGTCCTCCAGAGTGACTCCCACCTTACCAAAAGGCATGTGAAATGTGGAAGTCGTATCCCAGAATCGGTCCAAGAAAGCGCGGACCAGGCTAAGGTTAGCCCGCAGCTTCCTCTTCGCGATATCCCTCCAGGCCTGCACCAAAGGACCGAACGCTCCACGCTCGATCATGGCGCGCTCCTCTGCCGACAGCCGCTCGTAGTGCTCCATCGTTGTCGTGTAGCCCGAGAACGACCTGATGTTCCCGGCCTCCTATTGTGATTTGAAACGAAAAGCTATCTTTAGTTTTGAATGAAAATCGAAAAGATATGAACGAATGAATGAAAGAAGATGAGTGATGAGTAGTGAATTCCTATTTACCAAGCTCTTCACCGTCCTGTAGGACAGGTGACCCTCTGCAGCCCACAGCAGGTGCCTACTCTCCCAAGTCTCAGTCCATGCAGGAGCTCCTCTCAGCTGACGACCTCCTCGTTCAACGTTGGCCCGCCTCGGGGCCTCCTCCTCCTCAGCAGCCTCCTCCTCATGGACCTCGTCCCCAGCAGCCATCACCGCGGCGGTGAAGGCCTGCTCTAAAGCCTCCTCGACAGTAGCAACGTCTATCTCCATGGGAGTCCTCCCAGAAGTAGAAGCCACATCACCTGCAGCGTTAAAGCAAATTTAGGCCGCGTCACGTGACGACAAGCCTTGGTTAAAGGATTTTCGAGCCTTCGGAAGCCCTGAAATCGCTCTTTTCTCGCCATCTTTGGCCATGATCTCACAAACCCGATCACTCACGTGGTAATTTGGGTCAAGTCAAGCCTAATTTGAAGCCTGGTTCTGGGTTCGAGTCGAAATTTCGGCAGCATTTCGTTATAACAGCGATTATGCCCTAGAAAAGTGTCCTGAAAAAGTCGTCACAAACCAAAATTCCGAGATGGTATAAAGTTTACCCATCATTCAAGAATCCCAAATATCAAGTTTCGTCGCAAATGGACAATCCTAAGGCTATTTTCGAAGCAATTTACGGTTTAGCTGTGAAACCGTCTCAAATTTCATTCAAAGGCTCAAAACTCAACGAAAATTCAAGTCAAATACATGTTTATGTTCCTTATACTACCAATTATCCATTTCTAATGTCAATTTCACAAGGCAAATGCATTTGGGGGAAAAGCCGCAAATTTTCGATCAAATGGGTCATAAACCCTAATTTTTTCGACTCAAAATTGAGCAAATACGGAAGATTAATGCAAGAATGAGACACATACCTCGATTAGTTATGATTAATGCAAGCTTTTGGATCAAACCTTGGCGGAAGAGGTGAAGATTTGAGAGAGGAATGTGTAAATTATGTTTCGAACAAATGAACATAAGCCTCCTGATTATCGCGTTTTTACGCAGAAAAAACACTTTGGGGAATAGACGCAGCTCTTGCTGCGCCTCTTCCTTGTGTTCCCTCCATACGGATTTTCAAAAATTCGTTATGAGTTCGTTACTTGTGGGCCCATCTTTGGTGCGCCTCTTCCCTGATGCTATTTTATCCTTTTGGTCCGTTTGACGATTTTCTTTCATTCCGACCGGCATTTTCTCAAGCCAGCAAAAGACTGTTGCATATTATTTATTCCTTCCAAGACCTTTGCTTGTCGCAACGAGCATTTATTCCTTCACAGAATTCGACACGCCTTCATTATAACGAGAGTAAGCGGATAGACTTTCCCTCTCACGACATGAAGATTGACATCTACCTAAGCAGATTTCTCCTCAGCAGTTCCCGCCTGTGTCCTGCTACTCGTACTACCCAAGCAGTTTTCTCTCAGCAGTTCCCGCCTGTGTCCTGCTACTCACTTTATTTTAGTCCGTACGCTTGACCTTCGCTCCTTAGCTCCCATGTACCTCCGGAAGCATTTCGAGAAGAAGTCTCAGGTATGGTCTCTTCTTATGGCTGGCGAGCCTCCTTACGTAGTCTAATGGACTTTAAACGACCCTTCCCGATAGTCGACAGACTCTAAAATGTTCCCGACGACAGGTCCTTGGCTCAGACCCCTTGAGCCGCCTCGCGTCGCCATAGTCGTTAGGTTGTAATATTCGATTGACCTGATGGCTATACTTTGACTTTCGCCTTGTCCAAGCCTCAGTCAAAGTGGGGGCTCTGTAGATACCTCATTTATGCACCTCTCGCAAACCACCCGGTGATGATTGGACCGCATGTTTGGTACGCGGAACGATTTGTGACAGTTCGTAAGATTATCGTCAAGTGATTGCTCAAATATGAGTGTCTACCTCTTAGTTGTCATCTACGTGCCGACACGGTCGTTTTGGCAGTAATTAGAGTATATTTGGAGTCCGGGCCTATAACCGTCTTCATTTTCTGATAACCGTTAAATCCCGAGTCAGAATGTTCTGGAATGTTCCGGATATTTCTATTCCATATTTCATAATTTTCATCCTTTGGTAAACAATTTCCCGAAATATTCACATAAGATATTAAGGAAAACCATATTATTCCGTCCTACCATAACTTAAACACGGAAATCTTTCTTCCGCAGGAGGAAACCACTTGGGAACAGACGCAGCAGGTGCTGCGCCTCTTCCAAGAGACGCAGTGGCTGCTGCGCCTCTTCCCAGGTCATATTCTGCGTAGTTTTCGTATCTTTTTCATATCTTTCCGAGATTCACTTCCAAAAAGTCTCCGAAACCTTAATTCCTTCACGTGATTAGTATAAATAGGAGCCTTCGCTCCTCATATTTCTCACGCGAGTGTCTGCCCTTCTCTTCTCCCTTTGCATTCTAGACTTTTGTTCTTACTTTTTGGCGTCTACGTGCTTGAACATTCGACCACGTAAGCTCGGATCCTTCTGAGTACCAGCTTCGTTTGCATAACCGACCAATTTGACCAACTCCACAATCAATCAACTTTAATTAACTTAATCGTTTTCCTCTCACGAGGGCACTTTCTTTGCATTCGCGTCGAGCATCACTAATCGATATCTTAGTCCTTCTCGTTTCGTCAACATGTAACTCTGAGGGTGTAAATCTCTCTTTTATTTATTGTATTTTAATTATTGTATCACAATTGTAAGGTTTATGTCGAAAATACCTCTTAAAACCGATTTCTAAAACCGTGTTTTAAAACCCCTTTTTACGGATTTTCAGAAGACAAACCGTCGAGAAAGGACGCAGCAACTGCTGCGCCTCTTCGTGAGGCTGCCGCAGTTTCTGCTTCCTTTCTTCTTCCTTCGTCCTCTGTAATTCGTTGTTTGTTTTATTTGTTTTCGTTTGTTTCTTGTTAATTCTTTGACATAATAATTTCACATGTATATTGTTTATCATTCATCAACGCATATAATTCGTCATTAAAATCCGACTTAAATCTCTTATAACCAATATTTGCGGGTTTTCGTCATTAAATTCAATCCGGGTTGTAGAAATTCGATTTGTTCATATTGAGTTTTTGGAATTCGATCTTTGATATATTTTCATCTGTCTATTGTCATATTCGTCATTAATTTGTCATCAATCCGTCTTGTTTAGTTTATTTCATTCACCCATGTCACTAATCCATCTTATTTCCGTCTCATCCATGTTTTATCGCTTTTATGACCCTTTGATCACATGTAATTAATCCACTAATCACTTTCATCCAAGTAAATAATTTAATCAATCATTAAATTCACCGACGAGTATTAACAACACGCAATTCCGGCTTCACAGCCAGAATTCAGGTCAGGAACAGACGCAGCAACTGCTGCGCCTATTCCAAAGGACGCAGCTCTGCTACGCCTGTTCCGGGTTGAGTTCTGTCCCTGAATTCCGTTTTTTGCCTTGACCTAGTTTAATTAGTTTACGTATAACTAACTATTATCCATATTATCGCCTTCTGTTTTGTTCGTTAATTCCTTTATTCATTCTTTTCCTCAAATTATCCGTTTTAAAGGTATTTTCGACATAAATCAATTAAATCCGTTGTAATTATTGTAATCTTCTTTATTGTAATTTTCCTATTATATTTATCATATTTCTTGTATCCATTTGTATGTTTTCACATGTAATTGAACATTAAATCCTACTTCGACCCAATTGTATGTTAAACTAATTGTCAACCGACCTAGTCTAATTCTCACATGTTAGGATTAAAACTTGGATGTTGCATTGCATGCATTATAATCGACGATATATCAAGTACGAATAACTTCCCTAATCATTAGTAGAGGCCGCTATCGAGGCGGGCGGGATTAGGTGTTCGATCAAAAGAGCTTCCTAATACGTACCCTCACCCCTTACTCCAGATCTCCGTGAACACCCGTGTTCATTGGCATCCACGAGAGTCATTCTAGACATAGAATGTTAAGGGTAACGATTGCTTAGTGTTCATGTCTCTACTTTGTGTCTTGACATGACGCGAGGTATTCGAACGGTTCCAATTTCCCATAAAAATTGGTGGCGACTCCTTACAAAATGCAAACGCTTGTTTCTCTTCTCTCCCAAGCGCCCCCGTGGGCCCCCGCTGTCCACACATTAATACATTTTTCACGATTATCCGAGATTGGACGAACGCTAGTTTATGGCATATCGGCCCCCCAAATGTCTTCCGATGCTACTAAAGTTTTGCGTGGCCGCTTTATCAGACCCGATGAACTTTTTATGTGATTTCCGGAGAATTTTGTTCCGGGACCCAGGAATCCCGAAAAATCGTGTATTATACACTTCAATTTGAGTCGTTCGGGAGATCGTACTGGACCCAGTTTCTTTTTCTCTCGGTTTTTATATCACGCTTTTGACGTCATTTCAGGAGTTAACCAATTGAATTCAGCCTCACATAACGAGTATTAAACGAGCATTTTCACGATTATCCGAGGTTCGACGAATGCTGGTTTATGGCATACCTGCCCCCCAAATGTCTTCTGTTACTACTCAACTTTTGCGTGGTCGCTTTATCTGACCCGATGAACTTTCTATGTGATTTCCGGAAAATTTTATTCTGGGACCCTGGAATCCCGAAAAACCGTGTATTATACACTTAAATTTGAGCCGTTCGGGAGATCGTACCGGAGCCAGTTTCTCTTTCTCCCAGTTTTTCTATCACGCGTCCGAGGTTATTTAAGGAGTGAACCTATTCGATTCAACCTCAAATAACGACCATTAATACATTTTTCACGATTATCCGAGGTTCGACGAATGTGGGTTTATGGCATACCGGCCCCCCAAATGTCTTCCGTTGCTACTCAAATTTTTCGTGACCGCTTTATCTGACCTGAGGAACTTTCTATGTGATTTCCGGAGAATTTTGTTCCGGGACCCTGCAATCCCGAAAAACCGTGTATTATACACTTCAATTTGAGCCGTTCGGGAGATCTTACTGGACCCAGTTTCTTTTTCTACCTGTTTTTCTATCAAGCGTCCGAGGTCATTTAAGGAGTTAACCTATTTGATTTCGCCTCAATTAACGAGCATTAATACATTTTTCACGATTATCCAAGGTTCGACGAATGCTGGTTTATGGCATTCCGGCCCCCCAAATGTCTTCCGTTGCTACTCAACTTTTGCGTGGCCGCTTTATCTGACCCGATGAACTTTCTATGTGATTTACGGAGAATTTTGTTCCGGGACCCTGGAATCCCGAAAAACCATGTATTATACACTTCAATTTGAGCCGTTTGGAGATCGTACCGGACCCAGTTTATTTTTCTCCCGGTTTTTATATCACGCGTACGAGGTTCGATGAATGCTGGTTTATGGCATACCGGCCCCCTCAAATGTCTTCCGTTGCAACTCAAATTTTGCGCGACTGCTTTACCTGACTCGATGAAATTTCTTTGTGATTTCCGTAGATTTTGTTCCGGAACCCTGGAATCCAAAAAAACCGTGTATTATACACTTCAATTTGAGTCGTTCGGGAGATCGTATTGGAGCCAGTTTCTTTTTCTCCCTGTTTTTATATCACGCTTCCGAGGTCATTTCAGGAGTTAACCAATTGAATTCAGCCTCAAATAACGAGCATTAAACGAGCATTTTCACGATTATCCGAGGTTCGACGAATGCAGGTTTATTGCATACCGGCCCCCCAAATGTCTTCCGTTGCTACTCAACTTTTGCGTGGCCGCTTTATCTGACCCGCTGAACTTTCTATGTGATTTCCATAGAATTTTGTTCCGGGACCCTGGAATCCCGAAAAACCGTGAATTATACACATCAATTTGAGTCGTTTGGGAGATCGAACTGGACCCAGTTTCTTTTTCTCTCGGTTTTTATATCACGCTTCCGAGGTCATTTCAAGAGTTAACCAATTGAATTCAGCCTCAAATAACGAGTATTAATACATTTTTCACGATTATCTGAGGTTCGACGAATGCTGGTTTATGGCATACCGGCCTCCCCAAATGTCTTCCGTTGCTACTCAAATTTTTCGTGACCGCTTTATCTGACCTCAGGAACTTTCTATGTGATTTCCGGAGAATTTTGTTCCGGGACCCTGGAATCTCGAAAAACCGTGTATTATACACTTCAATTTGAGCCGTTCGGGAGATCTTACCGGACCCAGTTTCTTTTTCTACCCGTTTTTCTATCACGCGTTCGACGTCATTTAAGGAGTTAACCTATTTGATTCCGCCTCAAATAACGAGCATTAATACATTTTTCACGATTATCCGAGGTTTGACGAATGCTGGTTTATGGCATACCGGCCCCCGAAATGTCTTCCGTTGCTAATCAAATTTTCGTGGCCGCTTTATCTGGCTCGATGAACTTTCTATGTGATTTCCGTAGAATTTTGTTCCGGGACCCTGGAATCTCGAAAAACCGTGTATTATACACTTCAATTTGAGTCGTTCGGGAGATCGTATTGGAGCCAGTTTCTTTTTCTCCCTGTTTTTATATCACGCTTCCGAGGTCATTTCAGGAGTTAGCCAATTATATTCAGCCCAAATAACGAGCATTTTCACAATTATCCGAGGTTTTACGAATGCAGGTTTATTCCATACACCCCCCCCCCCCCCCCAAATGTCTTCCGTTGCTACTCAACTTTTGCGTGGCCGCTTTATCTGACCCGATGAACTTTCTATGTGATTTCCATAGAATTTTGTTCCGGGGCCCTGAAATCCCGAAAAACCGTTAATTATACACATCAATTATAGTCGTTCGGGAGATCGTACTGAACCCAGTTTTTTTTTCTCTCGGTTTTTATATCACGCTTCTGAGGTCAATTCAAGAGTTAACCAATTGAATTAAGCCTAAAATAACGAGCATTAAACGAGCGTTTTCACGATTATCCGAGGTTCGACGAATGCTGGTTTATGGCATACCGGCCACCCCAAATTTCTTCCGATGCTACTCAAATTTACGTGGTCGCTTTATCTGACCCGATGAATTTTCTATGTGATTACCGGAGAATTTTGTTCCGAGATCCTGGAATCCCGAAAAACCGTGTATTATACACTTCAATTTGAGCCGTTCGGGAGATCTTACCGGACACAGTTAATTTTTCTACCGGTTTTTATATCACGTGTCCGAGGTCATTTCAGAAGTTAACTTGTTCGATTCTGCCTCAAATAACGAGCATTACTACATTTTTCACGATAATCTGAGGTTCGACAAACGCTGGTTTATGGCATACCGGCCACCCAAATGTCTTCCGTTGCTATTCAAATTTTGCGTGGCCGCTTTATCTGACCAGAAAACTTTCTATGCGATTTCCGGAGAATTTTGTTCCGGGACCCTGGAATCCCGAAAAACCGTGTATTATACACTTCAATTTGAGTCGTTCGGGAGATCGTACTGGACCCAGTTTCTTATTCTCTCGGTTTTTATATCACGCTTTTGACGTCATTTCAGGAGTTAACCAATTGAATTCAGCCTCACATAACAAGTATTAAACGAGCATTTTCACGATTATCAGAGGTTGGACGAATGCTGGTTTATGGCATACCGGCCCCCCAAATGTCTTCCGTTACTACTCAACTTTTGCGTGGTCGCTTTATCTGACCCGATGAACTTTCTATGTGATTTCCGCAAATTTTTGTTCCGGGACCCTGGAATCCCGAAAAACCGTGTATTATACACTTCAATTTGAGCCGTTCGGGAGATCGTACCGGACCCAGTTTCTTTTTCTCCCTGTTTCTCTATCACGCGTCCGAGGTCATTTAAAGATTTAACCTATTCGATTCAGCCTCAAATAACGAGTATTAATACATTTTTCACGATTATCCGAGGTTCGACGAATGCTGGTTTATGGCATACCGGCCTCCCCAAATGTCTTCCGTTGCTACTCAAATTTTTCGTGACCGCTTTATCTGACCTGAGGAACTTTCTATGTGATTTCCGGAGAATTTTGTTCCGGGACTCTGGAATCCCGAAAATCCGTGTATTATACACTTCATTTTGAGCCGTTCGGGAGATCTTACCGGACCCAGTTTCTTTTTCTACCTGTTTTTCTATCACGCGTCCGAGGTCATTTAAGGAGTTAAGCTATTCGATTCCGCCTCAAATAACGAGGATTAATACATTTTTCATGATTATCCGATGTTTGACAAATGCTGGTTTATGGCGTACCGGCCCCCCAAATGTCTTCCGTTGCTACTCAAATTTTCGTGGCCGCTTAATCTGACTCGATGAAATTTCTATGTGATTTCCGTAGAATTTTGTTCCGGGACCCTGGAATCCAAAAAAACCGTGTATTATACACTTCAATTTGAGTCGTTCGGAAGATCGTATTGGAACCAGTTTCTTTTTCTCCCTGTTTTTATATCACGCTTCCGAGGTCATTTCAGGAGTTAACCAATTGAATTCAGCCTCAAATAACGAGCATTAAACGAGCATTTTCATGATTATCCGAGGTTCGACGAATGCAGGTTTATTGCATACCCCCCCAAATGTCTTCCGTTGCTACTCAACTTTTCCGTGGCCGCTTTATCTGACCCGATGAAGTTTCTATGTGATTTTCAGATAATTTTGTTCCGGGACCCTTGAATCCCGAAAAACCGTGAATTATACACATCAATTTGAGTCGTTCGGGAGATCGTATTGGAGCCAGTTTCGTTTTCTCTCAGTTTTTATATCACGCTTCCGAGGTCATTTCAAGAGTTAACCAATTGAATTCAGCTTAAAATAACGAGCATTAAACGAGCATTTTCACGATTATCCGAGGTTCGACGAATGCTGGTTTATGGCATACCGGCCACCCCAAATTTCTTCCGTTGCTACTCAAATTTTGGGTGGTCGTTTTATCTGACCCGATGATCTTTCTATGTGATTACCGGAGAATTTTTTTCCAAGATCCTGGAATCCCGAAAAACCGTGTATTTTACACTTCAATTTGAGCCGTTCGGGAGATCTTACCGGACACAGATTAGTTTTCTCCCGGTTTTTATATCACGTGTCCGAGGTCATTTCAGGAGTTAACTTGTTTGATTCTGCCTCAAATAACGAGCATTACTAAATTTTTCACGATAATCCGAGGTTCGACGAACGCTGGTTTATGGCATGTCGGCCCCCTATATGTCTTCCGTTTCTACTCAACTTTTGCGTGGCCGCTTTATCTGACCCGATAAACATTCTATGTGATTTCCGTAGAATTTTGTTCCGGGACACTGGAATCCCGAAAAATCGTGTATTATACACTTCAATTTGAGTCGTTCGGGAGATCGTACTGGACAAAGCTTCTTTTTCTCCCAGTTTTTATATAACGCTTCCGAGGTCATTTTAGGAGTTAACCAATTGAATTCGGCCTCAAATAACAAGCCTTAAACGAGCATTTTCACGATTATCCGAGGTTCGACTAATGCTGGTTTATGGCATACCGGCCCCCCCAAATTTCTTCCGTTGCTACTCAACTTTTGCGTGGCCGCTTTATCTGACCCGATGAACTTTCAATGTGATTTCCGGAGAATTTTGTTCCAGGACCCTGAAATCCCGAAAAACCGTGTATTATACAGTTCAATTTGAGTCGTTCGAGAGATCGTACCGGACCCAGTTTCTTTTTCTCTCGGTTTTTATATCACGCTTCCGAGGTCATTTCCGGAGTTAACCAATTGAATTCAGCCTCAAATAACGAACATTTTCACGACTATCCGAGGTTCGACGAATGCTGGTCTATGGCATACCGGCCCTCCCAAATTTCTTCCGTTGCTACTCAACTTTTGCGTGGTCGCTTTATCTGACCCGATGAACTTATGATAGCGAGCATTAATAACGAGCATTAATACATTTTTCACGATTATCTGAGGTTCGACGAATCCTGGTTTATGGCATACCTGTAACACCCTGGCCCAAACCGGGTCGGGAGCGGTTACTTATGATAGCTCACTAGGTTGTGTACATGGCCCACAGATCAACACGGGTCCTTTATAGCGCACTTTATCCTCACTCATGCGCATCCCGGAACCTTCCTAGGAGGTCACCCATCCTAAGACTACTCCCAGCCAAGCACGCTTAACTTTGGAGTTCTTTCCTATGGATGACCATAAAAGAAAGTGCACTTTGTGGATATAAGTAGTACTTTCAATCCCTTTAAGCACTAATCATTTCAGCCTATAACTAGACCTCTTCAATTACCGTGGGGTGTTACAATACCGGCCCCCCAAATGTCTTCCGTTGCAACTCAAATTTTGCGTGGCCGCTTTATCTGACTCGATGAACTTTCTTTGTGATTTTCGGAGAATTTTGTTCCGGGAACTGGAATCCCAAAAAACCGTATACTATACACTTCAATTTGAGCCGTTCGGGAGATCGTACCGGTCCTAGTTTCTTTTTCTCCCGGTTTTTATATCACGCGTCCGAGGTCATTTCAGGAGTTAACCTATTCGATTCAGCTTCAAATAACGAGTATTAAATGAGCATTAATACATTTTTTGCGATTATCCAAGGTTCGACGAATCCTGGTTTATGGCATACCAGCGCTCCCAAATGTCTTCCGTTGCTACTCAAATTTTGCGTGGCCGCTTTATTTGACCCAAGGAACTTTCTATGTGATTTCCGGAGAACTTTGTTCCGGGACCTTGGAATCCCGAAAAGCCGTGTATTATACACTTCAATTTAAGCCGTTCGGAGATCATACCGGACCCAGTTTTTTTTTTCTCCTGGTTTTTATATCACGCGTCCGAGTTCATTTCAGGAGTTAACCTATTCGATTCTGCCTCAAATAACGAGCATTAATACATTTTTCACGATTATCCGAAGTTCAACGAACGCTTGTTTATGGCATACCGGCCCCCCAAATGTCTTCCGATGCTACTCAACTTTTGCGTGGCCGCTTTATCTGACCCGATGATCTTTCTATGTGATTTCCGGAGAATTTTGTTCCGGGACCCTGAAATCCCGAAAAACCGTGTATTATATACACTTCAATTTGAGTCGTTCGGGAGATCGTACTGGACCCAGTTTTTTTTTCTCCCGGTTTTTATATCACGTTTCCGAGGTCATATCAGGAGTTAACCAATTGAATTCAGCCTCAACTAACGAGCATTTTCAAGATTATCCAAGTTTCGACGAATGCTGGTTAATGGCGTACCCCCCCCCCCCAATGTCTTCCGTTGATACTCAATTTTTGCGTGGCTGCTTTATCTGAACCGAGGAACTTTCTATGTGATTTCCGGAGAATTTTGTTCCGGGACCCTGGAATCCCGAAAAACCACGTATTATGCACTTCAATTTGAGCCGTTCGGAAAATCGTACCAAACCCAGTTTCTTTTTCTCCCGGTTTTTATATCACGCGTCCGAGGTCATTTCAGGAGTTAACCTATTCGATTCAGCCTCTAATAACGAGCATTAATACATTTTTCACGATTATCCGAGGTTCGACGAATGCTGGTTTATGGCATACCGGCCTCCCCAAATGTCTTCCGATGCTACTAAACTTTTGCGTGGCCGCTCTATCAACCCGATAAACTGTTTATGTGATTTCCGGAGAATTTTGTTCCGGGACCCTGGAATCCCAAAAAACCGTGTATTATACACTTCAATTTGAGTCGTTCGGGAGATCGTACTGGACCCAGTTTCTTTTTCTCCCGGTTTTTATATCACGCTTCCGAGTTCATTTCAGGAGTTAACCAATTGAATTCAGCCTCAAATAACGAGCATTAAACGAGCATTTTCACGATTATCCGATGTTCGACGAATGCTGGTTTATGGCATACCCCCCCCCCTCCCCCTCTCCCAAATTACTTCTGTTGCTATTCAACTTTTGCGTGGTCGCTTTATCTGACCCGATGAAATTTCTATGTGATCACCGGAGAATTTTGTTCTGAGATCCTGGAATCCCGAAAAAAACCGTGTATTATACACTTCAATTTGAGCCAATCGGGAGATCGTACTGGACTCAGTTTCTTTTTCTCCCGGTTTTTATATCACGCGTCCGAGGTCATTTTAGGAGTTAACCTATTTTATTCAGCCTCGCATAACGAGCATTTAACGAATATTAATACATTTTTCACGATTATCAGAGGTTCGACGAATGCTGGTGTATGGCATACCGGCTTCCCCAAATGTCTTCCGTTGCTACTTAAACTTTGTGTGGCCGCTTTATCTGACCTGAGGAACTTTCTATGTGATTTCCGGAGAATTTTGTTCCAGGACCCTGGAATCCCGAAAAATCGTTTATTATACACTT
This sequence comes from Silene latifolia, assembly GCF_048544455.1. NCBI lineage: Eukaryota > Viridiplantae > Streptophyta > Magnoliopsida > Caryophyllales > Caryophyllaceae > Silene > Silene latifolia. The sequence goes on along the minus strand of NC_133527.1, from coordinate 7,922,604 downwards.
TAATTTGAGCCGTTCGGGAGATCGTACCGGACCCAGTTTTTTTTTCTCCCTGTTTTTCTATCACGCGTCCGAGGTCATTTAAGGAGTTAATCTATTTGATTCAGCTTCAAATAACGAGCATTAATACATTTTTCACGATTATCCGAGGTTCAACGAAAGCTGGTTTATGGCATACCGACCCCCTCCCCCTCCCCCCCCCCCAAAATGTCTTCCGTTGCTACTCAAACTTTTCGTGGCCGCTTTATCTGACCCGAGGAATTTTCTATGTGATTTCCGGAGAATTTTGTTCCGGGACCCTGGAATCCCGAAAAATCGTGTATAATACACTTCAGTTTGAGCCGTTCGGGAGATCTTACTGGACCCAATTTCTTTTTCTCCCGATTTTTATATCACGCGTCCGAGGTCATTTCAGGAGTTAACCTATTCGATTCAGCCTCAAATAACGAGCATTAATACATTTTTCTCGATTATTTGAGGTTCGACGAATTCTGGTTTATGGCATACCGGCCTCCCAAATGTCTTCCGTTGCAACTCAAATTTTGCGTGGCCGGACTGGCCGCTTTGTCTGACCCGATGAACTTTCTAAATGATTTCCGGAGAATTTTGTTCCGGGACCTTGGAATCCCGAAAAACCGTGTATTATATACACTTCAATTTGAGCCATTCGGGAGATCGTACTGGACCCAGTTTCTTTTTCTCCCGGTTTTTATATCACGCTTCCGAGGTCATTTCAGGAGTTAACCAATTGAATTCAGCCTCAAATAACGAGCTTTTTCACGATTATTCGCGTTTCGACGAATGTTGGTTTATGGCATACCGGCACCCCAAATGTCTTCCGTTGCTACTCAACATTTGCGTGGCCGCTTTATCTAACTCGATGAACTTTCTATGTGATTTCCGGAGAATTTTGTTCCGGGAACCTGGAATCCCGAAAAACCGTATATTATACACTTCAATTTGAGTCGTTCGAGAGATCGTACCTGACCCAGTTTCTTTTTCTCCCGGTTTCTCTATCATGCGTCCGAGGTTATTTCAGGAGTTAAATTCAGCCTCAAATAACGAGCCTTAATACATTTTTCACGATTATCCGAGGTTCGAAGAATGTTGATTTATGGCATACCCCCCCCCCCCGCCACCAAATGTCTTCCGTTGCAACTTAAATTTTCCGTGGCCGCTTTATTTGACCCGAGGAATTTTCTATGTGATTTCCGGAGAATTTTGTTTCAGGACCCTGGAACCCCGTAAAACCGTGTATATATACATTTCAATTTGAGCCGTTCGGGAGATCGTACTGGACCCAGTTTCTTTTTCTCCCGTTTTTTATATCACGCGTCCGAGGTCATTTCAAGAGTTAACCTATTCGATTCAGCCTCAAATAACGAGCATTAATACATTTTTCACGATTATTCCGAGGTTCGACGAATGCTGGGTTATTGTGATACTCCCATATACCAAGGAAACTTAACAAGACCTTCCCTAACATATAAGGGCATCACCATCTCGGTTGCCCGAGGAAAGTAATCATCAAAAGTCGATAAAAGAACATTTATAATCATTTTACAAGTGATATAACGAAAACTACTGATACAAATAATACACCTCGTCAATACTATATAAACTACTCATGTCATTACTCGTGAAGACTCATCCCGCCAAGACTCCAGCTACCATCCAAGACAACACCTGCTAAGACTGACTACTCACCATAAGGAATCACGGCAGACACAACAGAGACAAACAAGAAACAACCACACAATGTCAGCAACTGAGGTAAGACACAATACCAACTACCAACATGATACAACATATCCAATCACACACACAAGCCACAACCACTCCAGCCTATCTCCATCACTGACTGTCCACTGGACCAGCCCTGCCAGTGGGGGACCGCAGCCGTACCCACCTAAGCCCCGCTCATCAAACTGAGCGATAACCCTGTGCCATTAATGTGCACATCCCCTCCCGTGGCGGGTTCCACGGAGGATGAAACTAGGGAGTGAAGCCACTCCCGCAAGTGACTTCACTCAGCCGAGGATGCACCTCGAGAACCATAGATCATCAATCACAAACAGCTGCACAACAACAACAACAACAACAACAAACGAAACAGCACAACGCCAACCGATTACCCTAAACAATCAACCACACTGACACAACAACAATACAACAACCGTCACACTAAACAACCAACAGAAACTGAGTAGGTGAACCTACCTTTAGTCAACCGCAGCAATTCCTTGTTCAATCACATGACATCAACCAAGCAAGCAAAACCCCTATACAAACAGCATAACAGCCTATTACTACCACCACAATCCTACAAGGAACAACAATGACAAAGATGATGATGATGACATACCTACGCATCGCATATCGGCGTCAAGACTGCTACCCGACTCAAGCAACCTATCCCCAAGGCACAAGCATCCTCAAAGGCTCCCATGAAAGGAAATAGGTGAGGCGACATCTAGGTCTGAAAGAAGAAGGCGTAAATGATTTGCGATTCTATCAAAACACGATTATAAACCCTCACTGTAAAGACGCTACTCGATCGAGTAACCAACCTACTCGATCGAGTACCCAAGCTACTCGATCGAGTAGCCTCTACTAGATCGAGTACCACTCAACCCCAAAATCTATCATGACACAAGGCATGTAACACCCCGGTTTATAAAAGAAGTCCTCGTCAAGACATTCCCTCATAAAACGGACTGTTACCATCTCGGTTTCCCGAGGTAGTGAATAACAAATTAAACTCCAAGGCAATTTACGTAAAATTTTAACTTAATTGTTACAATTACTCTTTTCAACTCAAATTACAAAAACTGACATAATTAAAAGTGAAAGTCTTCTAGAGGATGATCTAGCTACTAAGTCGTCTGATCCAATGTCTCACGCCCATCCAGCTCCCGTCCTATCTCTTAAACCTGTCAAGTCTGCTCCCCATAAAACGGTTCATCACAGGTGTTCACGAATACACAGGGTCAACCGCGAGGTTGAGTAGGGAAAACAATAAAACAATATAATATGATATGCATGATACTCCGTCACCTCCATCTCCATCTCAACTCAATCTCATATCACATATCCCCTTACGCCCGGCCATACCGATCCCCGGCAGACACAACAATCGACCGTCGTCGATATACCAGCTCAATGGCTGAGGACACCAGGGCAGGTCCTGCAGAACCCGCCTGGGCCTTATCACAACATCACATCGTATCACGATCTCATCACCACCACACCATCCTCCAACTCCAATGCATATGAAATGCTCAAAAGAAAGTGATGCAATATATATATATAAATCAATGAACTGATAAATCATGGAATCGCGCATTTACCCGATGTTGTGATATCATGCTCAATGCGATCAAATCGATCAATCACCTTTCCGAATATAATGATAACGTAATTCAACCACCATGAAACAAGTCAACACAATTCGATCAATAACGATAATAGGACAAGTGTATTTCCCTACCTCAAGATGTAGTTCCAATTAATCAGTTAAGCAGTCCAGAAAGTAAAGCAATGAATTTGATTATCGATCCTTCACGAATTCGTCACCTAAAACAATTATAATATTTATAATTACTAACTACTTAAATATAGAAATCTCCTAAAATAGAAACTTTCCCGATATAGTAACTTTCCATTTTAATCAGTCCCGACTCAAAGTCTATCCCTAATTATTGAAACGATTCGGGGATTAAATTAAATAAATTATTTAATTGACTCGGGAATAATTTATTTAGATGACTCGGGAAATTAATTTAATTAACTATTATGATAATTAAAAGATTAAACGAATTCAATCGATTTAAGAAACCCCGCGTCAAACATAGAACAATTCGAATAATCCCGACTCTTAAATAATTAATTATTATTTTATTTTAATTACTCTAACTTAAACCAACACGATTATTTAAACGAATTATACGATTAAACTCATGAAAAACCCGCATTAACATTTGAACAACTCAACAATCCCGACTCTAATTATATTAAATAACTCGGGCATTAACTTAACTCAATTATTTAATGACATGGAAATTATATTAATTAATTAAGAATGCGACCCATTAACAATTATGACGATTAAACTAATAAAACCCGTTTCACAACCAACACCACCCGTTATCAAATATAAAAACAACTCGAAAAACCCGACTTTAATTATTTTAATCAACTCGGCATTAATTAAATAATTAAGAATACGATAATTTAAATAATAACGGAACGAATCGAATCCGACTTAAACATACGCACGACTTCACACTCACCCGCACCCTTCAAACACCACCGGAGCCACCCCGACGACCACCAGCCCTGTTCCCCAACTCAACCCCACCACCAGCAACCAACCCCACTGGGGTCGACCCTCGCCGGCGAGGAGAACCATGGCCGTCTTTTGGCCTGGTTCAAAGCCGAACCTCACCAAACACTCTCTGTTCCAACACGCACCACCACCGCAGACAACAACCACCTTCCTGCCAACCACCACAGACTTGGTCGCCACCAGCCCATGAGCCCAGACAACATGGAGCCACCGTTTCGACCTCCCCCTAGTCCACGGTGGCTCCACCCCAACACTGAACACGTAACCACTTGAGAAACCCCTGTTTTAAGCCGCTTTGCCCCTCCTTAACGAAACCACCTCCCTCGGCCCCTACAACCACCTACGACCACCCTAACCACCACCAAACTATTCTACCCTGACCACCCATTACCAATACCCTGCCAACAACCACCCTTAACCCCTCCCTGAGACACGCAACCCCAACCAAAACCCGACTCTAAAACGATAAAAACAGAGCATGGATGGTACTACTACCTTTACCGCCACTAAAACCGCCACCAAGGCCGCCTATGACTGTCGACAATTGGCCCTAACCCTTCCCTGCTGCACTGTCAAGGCCTGCCCTCACTCTTTCTCCCTTGAATTGCGTGAAAGGGTGTTTGTGTTGAGCTTGAAAATGTCGTTCAAATGACTAGTGGTAGGTATTTGTAGGCCAAATTGTTGTATTGTTCTTATTTTGTCATTCATACGTAGTGGTAGGTTTTGTAGGAAGATTAGGTCCTTATTTAATATTGTAGGCTTAGTGTACTACCATTAATCAAAGTTAGGTCCAATTATTTAATTAATTTGGACTGAACAATTTATTGGAACAATTCCGTATAAACCCGTCACAATTAACTTATATCGATACAATGTGGTTAAATAAAATAATTTACGTAATTATTGATTCATCAATTATCCCGCCTTAATTAGTAATGTATAATAATTAATATATAATAATATCCGTTTAATAATATATAAAAATATGGGGTATTACAGTCTTCCCCCCTTAAAATGAACTTCGTCCCGAAGTTCGCTCCCATACTCAACAACAGAAAGGTATTGTATATTGTACTTACGGACGTCACGCAATTCTAACTTGGTTAACACGCTATTTTGACACATCAATTAAACATAACAAATACGGAATGTTACATTCTGCCCTCCTAAAAAATAAACTTCGTCCCGAAGTTTAACTCATCTTTTTCTTAATCCAATTAACTACAACTAATAACTACATGCGAACACAAATGTATAACACTACATAATCATCTGAGAACACCATCATCTTTCCATCTTAATTCCGGTCTCAAACTCAACATAAACTCATTAACCATGGTCTCACTGAACCGCAACGTATCTCCCGTAATCATAACTCAGCTCATAGGTTAACTCTTGACACATTACCAGTGGTTTTAATCGCACTCTCCTTTTACACATCAACCAACTAACAGAAGTAACAACAATTCATATAGAACTCATTTGCATAGGTACTCCACAACTAAAGGTCAGACAATCAGTTTCGCAGTACTTATCAGTTTAGAAATATTTTTAATCCTCATATATCGTAATTTACACGTTCATTTTATTCATTCCAGTCCTATCTTTATTAATGCACGACTATTACCTCAATCATCAGGATTTTAATTGCACTTCTTTACTCAGTTATATTCACGGCTCAATTAAACGTAATTATAACGACTATCATATAAACCAATGCATACCATGTGAATCATCAAAGGGTTATCCATTATAATTGCCAATATAATTATCATAAACACTTTTTATAAAAAATATAATTGATAGTAACGATTCGAGAATATAGATATGTCAAATGTCGTGTTAAACAATTGAAAAAAAATTACTTTAACATTTTATGTCAATATAATAACGAACATATTCAATAATAATAACTCACTGTTTATTATCGTGTCATAGGTTTAGGTTCAATTAAAATAGATTAATGCAATGTAAGTAATAAATATACTATAGGCACACCGACTCTCATAAAAGGCATTTAGAACTCAGATGACATCCTACTCGTGTGAACATTTAGACACAATCATTACTACCATCCATGTGTAAACTTTTAAACATAAATATTAAAATTTTCATGCGAGTATATTAGAACAACCAATTAACTTTTAACGCCATCAACTTAGAAGATATAACAATTTTGTTTTATATTTATATATATCCGACCACTATGCAAATATGATATAAAATGTTACAACATGCCAAATGTATATAAAATATGCAAACAACTGGACTCGTATAACATATTTCACACTTGATTAGAAATCAATTTAAGCTTATTCAATTTTACTCATATTATCATGCCAACAAGGTTATCAATTATGTTTTAATTTTATCACTTGTTAAGATACATAATTATCGAACATGCGTGCTACTGTCGTCATATAAAACATTATAAATTCATTTTACTAAGACTCCTGAATTAATCAAACAATCGTATGCAAATTTGACATAGACGCACATTTTAAATGTTTTGATTCACGTTGAAATTTCCAAAATCACGAATAAATAATTGTTCGATTAAAACTTGCTTCATATTACTTTTATAAAACACGGTGAGTTCAAAACACAGGGACATAGAATAAGGTTTAAAGTACAAGGATTCCATTTTTAAAGAATTTTACAACTTAGTTGGTCTAAACAAACATGTGACAACAATTGGTTCAAAAACTTGGGTCAGTTTGCAAAATTTATTATTTAATATTGAAACATCAAGATTTTTCGTGGCTTATTAATTTTAAAACACATGCGACTCTTTTGATCGGTGGAGTTGAAATTATGCAAAAATTATTAATACAATTTAAATGAGAATTTTTTTTTTTTTTTTTATAAAATCGTTGGTCAAACATCACTGCACAGGAACTTCCTAACCACAGCTTACTAAAGTATTTATTACTCCTAATCCGTGTATCATATAAGTATGAAACCGACGCTAATTGAACACTAATTCACGAGGCTATCTCTCATAAAATTTTCATCGATGGGTAATAAACAGAAAAGAAATGGCAGTAAGGTCAATTAAAGAGTAACAATAACCAAAACAAGTTTCATCACTAAGTCATTCATTTTCTATGTTCCAATTCTTATAACTATACTATCGATACTAATTCATCCTAACTTAAATCTCACTCTGTACTTACGTCAACATATACCCCATAGAATCCTTTCGCATCTCGATCTACTAATTACATCTAAATCACGATTGTGATGACTAAAGATATGAAATTCTATCGTGTTTGTTATTACTAACACAACACTATACTAGCATGGCTTTGGGATCAAATAACCGCATATTACTAGACATAATAGTACTATCAGCATATCATTCATACAATTTACTTACCGTAGCGTTGTCCTGCAATAATCAATGTATCAATCAATTAACACTTAGGCAATGGCAGATGAATTTCTTGTTCAACCTCAAGCACTATTCTACCCTTTCTCTCGTATACACTCATGGTTTCCGGTTCAACTGAGAGGACCACTGGTTCGGTGTGAGGGGGCCCCTAACTCATACCTTACCTCAGTGTGCTCCTAACAGTTCTATCCCGGTGTTCATTTTATTTAGACTCTTCCTATGTTCATTGGGCTCATTGGTTTAGGCCTGAGGATCGTTCGCTCTGATACCACTTTGTAACACCCCGGTTTATAAAAGAAGTCCTCGTCAAGACATTCCCTCATAAAACGGACTGTTACCATCTCGGTTTCCCGAGGTAGTGAATAACAAATTAAACTCCAAGGCAATTTACGTAAAATTTTAACTTAATTGTTACAATTACTCTTTTCAACTCAAATTACAAAAACTGACATAATTAAAAGTGAAAGTCTTCTAGAGGATGATCTAGCTACTAAGTCGTCTGATCCAATGTCTCACGCCCATCCAGCTCCCGTCCTATCTCTTAAACCTGTCAAGTCTGCTCCCCATAAAACGGTTCATCACAGGTGTTCACGAATACACAGGGTCAACCGCGAGGTTGAGTAGGGAAAACAATAAAACAATATAATATGATATGCATGATACTCCGTCACCTCCATCTCCATCTCAACTCAATCTCATATCACATATCCCCTTACGCCCGGCCATACCGATCCCCGGCAGACACAACAATCGACCGTCGTCGATATACCAGCTCAATGGCTGAGGACACCAGGGCAGGTCCTGCAGAACCCGCCTGGGCCTTATCACAACATCACATCGTATCACGATCTCATCACCACCACACCATCCTCCAACTCCAATGCATATGAAATGCTCAAAAGAAAGTGATGCAATATATATATATAAATCAATGAACTGATAAATCATGGAATCCTGCCAGTTACCCGATGTTGTGATATCATGCTCAATGCGATCAAATCAGTCAATCACCTTTCCGAATATAATGATAACGTAATTCAACCACCATGAAACAAGTCAACACAATTCGATCAATAACGATAATAGGACAAGTGTATTTCCCTACCTCAAGATGCCAGCAGTTCCAATTAATCAGTTAAGCAGTCCAGAAAGTAAAGCAATGAATTTGATTATCGATCCTTCACGAATTCGTCACCTAAAACAATTATAATATTTATAATTACTAACTACTTAAATATAGAAATCTCCTAAAATAGAAACTTTCCCGATATAGTAACTTTCCATTTTAATCAGTCCCGACTCAAAGTCTATCCCTAATTATTGAAACGATTCGGGGATTAAATTAAATAAATTATTTAATTGACTCGGGAATAATTTATTTAGATGACTCGGGAAATTAATTTAATTAATTATTATGATAATTAAAAGATTAAACGAATTCAATCGATTTAAGAAACCCCGCGTCAAACATAGAACAATTCGAATAATCCCGACTCTTAAATAATTAATTATTATTTTATTTTAATTACTCGGAACTTAAACCAACACGATTATTTAAACGAATTATACGATTAAACTCATGAAAAACCCGCATTAACATTTGAACAACTCAACAATCCCGACTCTAATTATATTAAATAACTCGGGCATTAACTTAACTCAATTATTTAATGACATGGAAATTATATTAATTAATTAAGAATGCGACCCATTAACAATTATGACGATTAAACTAATAAAACCCGTTTCACAACCAACACCACCCGTTATCAAATATAAAAACAACTCGAAAAACCCGACTTTAATTATTTTAATCAACTCGGCATTAATTAAATAATTAAGAATACGATAATTTAAATAATAACGGAACGAATCGAATCCGACTTAAACATACGCACGACTTCACACTCACCCGCACCCTTCAAACACCACCGGAGCCACCCCGACGACCACCAGCCCTGTTCCCCAACTCAACCCCACCACCAGCAACCAACCCCACTGGGGTCGACCCTCGCCGGCGAGGAGAACCATGGCCGTCTTTTGGCCTGGTTCAAAGCCGAACCTCACCAAACACTCTCTGTTCCAACACGCACCACCACCGCAGACAACAACCACCTTCCTGCCAACCACCACAGACTTGGTCGCCACCAGCCCATGAGCCCAGACAACATGGAGCCACCGTTTCGACCTCCCCCTAGTCCACGGTGGCTCCACCCCAACACTGAACACGTAACCACTTGAGAAACCCCTGTTTTAAGCCGCTTTGCCCCTCCTTAACGAAACCACCTCCCTCGGCCCCTACAACCACCTACGACCACCCTAACCACCACCAAACTATTCTACCCTGACCACCCATTACCAATACCCTGCCAACAACCACCCTTAACCCCTCCCTGAGACACGCAACCCCAACCAAAACCCGACTCTAAAACGATAAAAACAGAGCATGGATGGTACTACTACCTTTACCGCCACTAAAACCGCCACCAAGGCCGCCTATGACTGTCGACAATTGGCCCTAACCCTTCCCTGCTGCACTGTCAAGGCCTGCCCTCACTCTTTCTCCCTTGAATTGCGTGAAAGGGTGTTTGTGTTGAGCTTGAAAATGTCGTTCAAATGACTAGTGGTAGGTATTTGTAGGCCAAATTGTTGTATTGTTCTTATTTTGTCATTCATACGTAGTGGTAGGTTTTGTAGGAAGATTAGGTCCTTATTTAATATTGTAGGCTTAGTGTACTACCATTAATCAAAGTTAGGTCCAATTATTTAATTAATTTGGACTGAACAATTTATTGGAACAATTCCGTATAAACCCGTCACAATTAACTTATATCGATACAATGTGGTTAAATAAAATAATTTACGTAATTATTGATTCATCAATTATCCCGCCTTAATTAGTAATGTATAATAATTAATATATAATAATATCCGTTTAATAATATATAAAAATATGGGGTATTACAAGGCATGTCTAGTACGCATTCCTAAAGGCTATCACATGCCCCCAAGGTCGGTCAACGTTGGTCAACGGGTCCCTAAAATGACGGGTATTACAGTCTTCCCCCCTTAAAAAGAACTTCGTCCCCGAAGTTAGACTCACCCTTCCCCAAACCACACGATAAGAAACCCAGGTCGACATCACCGTTTACCCGACACAGTCCACACCTCTCTAAAAGCATCATCCCACTATGTTATCATCATCAGCTGTCCAACACACACCACATATTCAAGCCTCTGAAAACCACTACTTGAATTACCGAACACACCACACGCAACAAACGGTTCTATCACGGACGCAACAATGTATGATTCATAGTCACATAACGCAAAGCTACCGATGATAACCCCGCTACTGCTCCTGACAACATCTTCTCATTATGACCACCTTCTCATTATAACACGTAAATTACTCATTTTCACTTAAATATGCAATTTTCTCAACAACACCACTAAAACAGTTACAAATTTGTACTTGAAATGTAACAAAGATATTATAAGACGTTACAAGCATGTGGCAACATTGTTATAATTTCGGCTTTTTCTTTTGCGACATTACTCTTCCCCTCTAAAAAGGAACTTCGTCCACGAAGTTCACCATCAAACGACTTTCCCGTCCCCCAGACCGACAGAAAAGACACCACTTGACATTACCCGTAACCACTGTACTAGAGCTGATCATGGGTCGGGCCTATGAGGGCTTGGGCCGGACCGGGCCAAATGAGAGGGCCTATTTAGCGAGCCCAAGCCCAGCCCTTATGGGCTAAATCGGGCTTTTGGGCCTAAATGGGCTTTTCGCGCCCTAAAATTTACGACTTACCGAACGAGATAAGTAGTATAATACCTTCAAATTGTACTTTAAATGTGCATTTAGTATAAAAATCGTACAAAATATGATGAAATACATATGAATTAATCTCCAAAAATAGAATAAAAGACAATCATCGACACATTATAATGTTTAATCATATCTAGTAGATATGATTTATGTTACGTGAACATCGCTTTTAAATCTCAATAAATATATACATGAGTTTATAAGGAATTATATATAAAATTTACGCTACTTAAACAAATTTTATAAGAAAAATATTCCTTAATAAATAAATATGGGCCCAAAAGTCGTTTGATGGTGAACCAAGTACGGTCTTTTGTGACAACCTAGCGACCTTCCCACAACTTGATATGCAACATTACTCTAAAGAAATGGAAATATTATAAACATATTACGCGATTATTCATGACAAAGGGTGTTCGCATACAAACAAAAGGTAATACAATTACTACTAAAACTGCTTGAATTGCTCAAAATCCATGTCCCTCCTGACCACTGACGCCACCTAACCACCATTCACCAGGTAAAGATTTGTACATATAAAAAATAAACTTAAACGACATTACTTGCATGCCGAGTTCCCATAACAATATGTATCATTGTCTCGTCGAGCCTATATCTCATAAATGTCACTTATTACTCAAGCAAATGTCGAAACGTGACTAATAACGAGACCAAAACATGTTACAAACCATCTAAAACCATGATTAACATCGAAAATCCCAAAAATAAAAGCATTCAAACAATGAAATTTTCGAAAAGTGCCTGTAATAGTGCTACTCGTTCGAGTGGGTTAGGCACTCGATCGAGCTGGCCCTAATCGATCGAGTATCTTAACTACTCGATCGAGTAGACCGAGATCATAATGCTCCCAAATTAACACACCTGTAGCTACTCGACCAAGTGAGGGGCACTCGATCGAGTGGCTTCAGGTCAAAAGCTACTCATAAATTCGAACACAAGCTAAATGATCGCATAACCACGAGTCGGGATGACATCGCGACCACAAATCATGTAGAACAAGTCTAGAAGTAACCAAGTACGGTCTTATGGCCACCAATACAAATCAAATACAAAAAGGTACCAATCGAAACAAACAACTACTATCCATCGGAAACTACGAACACAAAAGAAAGAAAGAAAGAAATTGAGTATCACTCCTACAGCTGCTGCTCGTCCATGACATCATCCTCATCTCCACCACCACTCGAGGTGCCTGCTCCTGACGCACCAAGACCCGCATCACCACCGGCTCCAGCATCTGGTCTCATGTACCAAGGGGTCAAGCCGCCGTAAGGGCTGAGGTGCTCCCCATGTGGACATATCCACCCCGTAGGAGTGGAAAATTCCTCTGTAGTCCCCGACTCCCCTCCACCAAACCAGATGCGGTCCCGAGGTCCCAGTGCCCTGAGTATACGCCATCTCATGCATGTTCCGGAGCATCAAGGTAGAGGACACTCTCTCTGCCAGGTAGCTCTCACGCGTCTCCGGGGTATCAAGAAAAGGGTTACTAGGAAACGGGTACTGAAGTGGTGATGTCGGCTATGGCTGTGTCTCAGCCATCCTCTCCCTCACTCGGCGTGGCCCTCTCCCTATCCTAGGTCGATCCTCCTCAGCCCTCACGTTCCCTCCCTTCCTCGGCTCAGGCATGACTCGGAGGATCTCCTGGTCGATGAAGTATGTCTGCCTCGCAGGACGTGCACCCTCCTCCTCCTCCTCATCAGAATCGGCAGCTACCACTGCCGCGGCTAAAGGCTCTGTCGGTGGGAGGTGCTCAGGATCTGGTATATTCATCCAACTCATGCCCCACACCCTCCATGCTAAACTACCGTCCTCCAAAGTTCTCAACCATTTCAGGTCGAGGAAGTAAGCTCTGTCCATGGTAGGTACCGGGGTGGCCAAAGGGATGTACTCTGGGGAAGCCTCAAAGGAAGTTAGCTTCTTACTTCTTAGCTAAACGTGTGGCAATAGCGCTAGAACTCAAGATCCTAGTGCCAGACGAGGCCATCAAAGCAAGACTGGCACACACCATAGCGGGAGCACTAAAGGTCACTCTCTCAGTCTGCTCAGGGTTAAGGTACGCCATCAGAAGCATCAACTCATGCGAGTTCAACTTACTCATATCAGATCTCTCGTAGAGGAGACACGACACAACTCGAAGGAAGATCTTTAAAGTGACATGTTGCACATCATTGATCAACATGTTACTAGCAGTGGGAGCTGATTTCCCAGTGATACAAGGCATAAGGTTGCAAACCCCACACTCAGTTGGTATGTCACGGAGGGCTCCCTTGGGAGGCTTAGCCAAGCCAAGGTGAGAGGAAAACATGTCCATGGTCAAGATAAAACAGGTGTTCATGAGGCGGAACTGCACAGTTTGTTCCACCGGCTCGTATTTAAACGAGCTCATGAACTCAAGGGTCAGAAAGGCATACGAATGCTTTCGTAGGCGGTATAGTCCGGTGAACCCCAAGGTCCAAACGATGTGTCGGACGTCAGTCTCAATACCCAGATCATCTAAGAGGGTTTGTCCCTTTGTATCTTTGTTTGTCCCTTTGTACAAGAACAAAGGCAATGTTCAAGAGTGTTCTAATTATCAAGGAATTAAACTTATGAATCATACGATGAAGTTATGGGAGCGGATAATCGAGCAAAGGCTTAGGAGATGTGTAGACATCTCAGTTAGCCAATTTGGATTTATGCCCGGGAGATCGACTATGGATGCGATTTTTATCATGAGACAGTTGATGGAACATCGTACCATCGGGACAAGAAGAAGGACTTGCATATGGTGTTTATTGTCTTGGAAAAGGCATATGATAGGGTACCAAGAGAAGTACTTTGGTGGACTTTAGCGAGAAAGGGTGTGTCTCGAAAATATATTGACCTCATAAAGGACATGTATGAGGGGGCTAGTACAAGTGTTCGCACTAATGTTGGGAGAACGGAAGAATTTTCCATTACCATCGGGGTGCATCAAGGTTCCGCACTTAGTCCTTTTCTCTTTCCTATAGTTATGGATGAGTTGACAAAGGATATTCAGGACGACATCCCTTGGTGTATGATGTTTGCTGATGATATTGTGTTGATTGATGAGACAAAAGAGGGGGTGGAGAGAAAGTTGGAATTGTGGAGGCAGACTTTAGAGACTCGTGGGTTTAGGCTGAGCAGGAGTAAGACTGAGTATTTTAGGTGTCATTTCACTAAAGTGGTGGGGTTGAGATCGAAAGATGCGGGAAGTATTATTTTCGATGGGAATGTTGTTGAGGGGTCAAATTTCTTCAGATATCTAGGATCTAATATTCAAAAAGATGGGTAGTTAGACGGAGATGTGGCTCACAGAATTAAAGCGGGATGGTTGAAATGGAAGAGTGCTTCAGGGTTTTTATGCGATAAAGATATGCCCCAAAGATTAAAGGGAAAATTTTATCGCACGACAATTAGATATGCCCTACTTTACGGTTCCGAGTGTTGGGCCGTGAAACATTGTCACATTTAAAATATGAGTATGGCGGAGATGCGTATGCTGAGGTGGATGTGCGGACATACAAGGAAAGATCGATTAAGGAATTAGGTGATTAGGGAAAAGGTAAAAGTGGCGCCAATAGAGGACAAGATGATGGAAAACCGACTAAGATGATTTGGCCATGTGAGAAGGAGACCTATGGACGCACCAGTAAGGAGGCTGGAGACTGGGAGAAGAGAAAAGGTCCCGAGAGGTAGAGGAAAACTGAGACAGACATGGTTGAGAGTGATAGAGCACGATATGAGATTTTTGAGGCTTAAGGAGAGTATGGTGACGGAGAGGGCACAATGGAGGAAAAGGATACATGTGAATTTTTAGTATTTGACGTGTTTTTTTGACATATTTAGGGTTTTTTATTTAATTTACAAATTTAATTATTTATCCTTCTCTCCATCATTACACTTTTTTACTAACCACTTTCTTATATATTTTACCTGGTTTACTTTTAAGGCATTCCGGATCCTTAATTCTATTTCGGTTTTCTAAAGCGTTTTAATCTTTTTTCTCGATTTAAATTTTAAGTTTTTATAAAAGAGATCCAGAATTCGATTTTAAAACCCGTAAGTTTAACTTGACTTTGCATTACATTTCCGCTCTTCCTTTTGTTTTTCATTTTCCCTTTTTTATTCGCATTTTGAGGTGTGCGTTCACCCATGGACAGTTCTAAAGGATGATTCATGTCAGCCGACCCCAAGTCATTTTGGGATTAAGGCTCTGATGTTGTTGTTGTTGTAATGTTTATAATATTAATTACTTATTTTGAGTTTTTTGTTTCCAGTTTAAATGAATTCTTCAATCTCTGTAACCTATAGTTTTAATTATTAATTTATGCCGACCCTTAGGTCTTTAATGATGTGCATCTAGAGAATAAGAGGATTTAACTCTATTTTTATTTCAATATTTATTCTTCATTTCGCCAATAATAATTAGCTAAATTTTATTTTAATAATGTATTTTGTCCATAATTAAAGTATTCTGATTTTAATAATTTTTTCACTCTTTTTTTCAGTTGTTCATTTTGAATCTTTATCAACTTATCACTGAAAATTATTAACTATAATTTTAATAAAATAAATTTTAAGATATGTTGATGCCTCTTCAAAATATTTTACCATCGAAGAATCCTTTGTGGGTTTTTTGATTGTCAGTGATACAACAGGTCATGGGTTTTTCGATGTTCTACAAGTTGAACTAAAAAATATAGGCCTTGACATAGATGATGTAAGAGGGCAAGGTTATGATAATGGGTCAAATATGAAAGGAAAGCACCAAGGAGTTCAAAAGAAATTGATAGATATAAATCCCCGAGCTTATTATACCCTTGTGGTTGTCATAGTCTTAAATTATTATTGTGTGATATGGTTGAAACATGTGGTAAAGCTAGAGATTTTGTTGGAATTATTCAACGCATCTACACGATATTTACGAATTCAAATAAAAGATGGAAAATTTTACAGGATAATGTAAAAAAGTTAACTCTTAAACCAGTATCAATCACTCGTTGGGAGAGCCGTATTGAAAGTATAAAGGCTATAAGATTCCAAATCGGGGACCTACGAGAAGCTTTGCTTGATGTAGCCGAACAAGATAATGATTCCAAAATAAGGAGTGAAGCAAAATCTCTTGCATTGAATGAACTTGGTGATTTTGAGTTTTTTGTGGCAATAATCATTTGGTATGAAATGTTGTACCATGTTAATTTGGTGAGCAAGAGTTTGTAATCGAAGGATATGTTTATAGATGTTGCAATTAAAGAGATGAAGGGTTTAGTTACTTTCTTTGAGGAATTCCGAGAAACTGGTCTTGAGAACGCTATTGAAGAAGCTAAGAAAGATTGCTCTTGAAATAAATATCAACTCCGTATTTCCTCAAAGACGAGTAATTCGAAGAAAGTGGCAATTTGATGAAAATCAAGATGACCCATCGTTGGTTAATAATCAATGTGCTGAGGAATCATTCAGGGTTAATTATTTTTTATTCATTGTTGATCAAGCCATTTCTTCATTAAAATAGAGGTTTGAAAAATATCAAGAGTTTGAGAATGTCTTTGGTTTCTTATTTACTTATGAAAGACTTCTCTCCATGGAAGACAAGCGCTTAAAATTATGTTGCATTGGTCTTGAAGATGCCCTTAAGAAACATGAACACGCTGACGTTAATGGAAATGATTTATATATGGAGTTAAAGTTTTTGAGGGGGGTCTTTCCTAAGGAGAAATTAAGAGCGGTTGAGGTGTTAAACTACTTGAAGAATTTTAGTTGTTTTCCTAATGTGATTATTTCATATAGAGTCATGCTGACTATTCCAGTAACTGTTGCAAGTGCGGAAAGAAGTTTTTCGAAACTCAAATTGTTGAAATCTTATTTGCGAAGTACAATGTCACAAGAAAGGCTCAATGGTTTAGCGTTGATAGCGATCGAGAATGATATTTTAGAGCAATTGTAATATAAAGATATAGTTAATGTGTTTGCTTCTCAGAACGCAAGGAGACCAATATTCAAGCGAGATTAATAATGTCGTCGAATATTATTTTATTGTCCATTTTTTTTTATGACAAAGTATTGCATTTTATATTTAATGTTTTGCCAAGAAACAATAATTTTATATTGGTTTTATAAGAAAATATGAATTTTTTTATATTATATTTATAAGTCTTGGCCTCTTAGAGCCTCCGTCTTACATTTTGAACAGGGCCACTGAAAGTAACGGGCCGCCCCTGTCAAACAACATAAGCAAATAAACTTCAATACATTTTATTTTGATAACATTATTATAATCAACCTAGACAAGAAACAAACATTCACCACACCCATACTCGCATTATTATCATATATACAACATATGAGAATTATTACCTATTTCAGTAAAAACGCGACCGTAATCTTATCTTTATTAATTCAGAAGACAATACTCAACCCAGGACGCGCCACCTCATTAATTCAACTTTTTTTTTAAAAAAAAAAATTATGTTATGGTGGGACCCGTTAGTGTGCAAAAGAGTATATTTCTTCAGAATTCCGCCAATACAAATATCCTACAAATTCCGTCGTAGAACAAATACTATGAAATAATTTAATACATTCCGAATAAATGAGATTAATGGCATATAAGCGGTATGAATTACAAATCAGAATAAATGAAAATAATACTATGAAATAATTTTATGCATTCCGAATAATTTGATAAAACTATATTTATACATATGCAATAAATTTACTGACAACGACTCCAAAGCGATAATAGCCCAAGCTTTACACTTTGATTTTATTTGTATACGGATTATTAATTTTATTTTAACAATTTGAAATTTTATGATAAATACGGCATCTTTGAATGTGTTAGTTAAAAATAGGAAATATTTAATTATTAAAATAAAATACGAAGTATTATTTATCGATCCATTTACTTCATTGTATATGGGCTTACTAGCATAAACTAATTTCAACAATAAATCATATAAGCTTTGACATTCTGATGTTACACTAAGCTGTGTTAAAGTAGATTATTAAATTTTATTTCTTTATTCGGGGTGTAAAGTTTTTTATGTATGCAAATTTTATTTACAATAGTATATTACGTTATTTACTCTTAAACCATTGCATTTGAACACGTATTTGAAACAAGTGTAAACATTAATTATGTAGATCGCTGATTTAGACCAACTAGATAATTATAATAGAAATGCAAAAAAAAAAAAAAAAAAAAAAAAAAAAAAAAAAATCATCCAAAATCATTAATACCGGTCCAAATACATATCCGTGCAATTTTACACGGATTTGAAACTAGTTAATATGGAATAACCCAACTTAATTACTTTTTGATCAAGGAAATAGCATGGTGATAGGTTTCCAACTTTCCACAACTAAGTTGTTTAGCAATAAGCTTAGTAACACGTGAATATAATTCTTCTATAATATGATCACCAAAATGAGAAGCCATCATGCATTGTGACCCAGATTTTATAGGTCTTGTCGCAAACTTGGCTCGCACGTCAAGATCAACAATCTTTGTATAACCGTTGGAGTTACCATCCTTGGGAAATTCTTCAGTTGGTAAATCCCAATCCACAGTAAAACATTTAAGCTGGTCAAGATGGAACGACCCCTCACCTTTTACTAAGCTTTTTACCTCTTCCTCAGTTGGTGGGTAAAATGGGATCTCAAATTCGTCCAACTTCTTCTCATCTATCAAACCCTACACATCCAATTATAATAAGAAAAGTGTGAAACTACAAATAAATAAAAAATCGTGTTACGGTTATATCATATTAAATTTTTATACAGAGTATCATAAAGTATGACATCTCTTGATTAATGTACCCAATATAAATTTTTTTAGTGTATTATTTATAAATTTTAAATTAATAACTAATTTAATTCACATTGTATTTTGATTAAAAAAAAAAGGAAATTGAAACAAATGAGATATTATTTTATGAATTTTTACGAATAATATATTTTCTACAATTAATCTGTATTGTTAAAATTGTGAGCTTCGTAAATTTTATTTTATAAATATCTCAATGAGAAAAAAGATTTTACATCAGATGTACTACCTCACATTTAATGATTTTTTGAGTTTTTGTGTATTTTGTTTTTTGAGTTCTATAGAATTTATAAATTACATCTAGTTTTATAATGTCATAAATCAAGTTTTTATAAGCTTATATGTAATTTTTTTGAGTTATAATGTAACTTTTTGAGATTAATGTTTTATGTTTGAATAAATGAACTCAAAAACTTTATAATAAAACTCAAAAAAATTAAATTAAAACTCAAAAACTTTACCTTAATACTCAAAACTATATCTGATGTACTACATCAGATGTATAATCCACTTATTGTCAATGAGAAAAGATAAGACTCATTTGTAACCCAACATACGACATACCTCATTAGCCATTTCCTTTAAGGCGGAGTTAAGCACTTTGGTCATAAAGTAATCGTGAGGCTTGTGAGACTTGGTAGTGGCCATTATGTTAAAGACCATACGACCCCCGGTTACAATCTCTCGACCTCTACATGTAAGATATTTCCATAAATCAAATAAGTATTATATTAATATTTAATTAAGTTATTTTATGGAAATTAAGATGGTCCATTGTATGGTGGAATTTACCTAGGATTTTGTTTCCACTATTGTCTCCCATAAGTTACCACTCACAATTTAGGAAACTGTTCAGTTGACTCTTTGATGGCAAGAGTCTATATAAGGGGAACATATTTATTCTGATTAAGGCTCACCAAGTCTACCTCATTAAGAAAATACACCATCTAAATTGTGAGGCTGAGGGTTTGGAAACCAAGTCAGATTTGGGGCATAAGGAATTGGGTTATTTATTAAGACGGATTAAATATTTCAATCAATGGTTGTAGGTAAGTAATCGATCTCTTTTATCGCTTCCGCATTCAGTTTATACATGTTCATTATGAGATTAGAACATGTTAATTTTAGACTATAAGACTTACAGTTGGTATCAGAGCGAGTAATCGCCTCTGCCTTGCTTAGATCTACAGAACCGTTCTTTCCTCGTGACTTTGCATATGACAATTTTGTAGCATGATACTGAATTTGATTTTCGAAATATTGCTGCAGTATTTTTCTTGTATATGTGCTAAGAAATCTGACATAAAGATGGATTCTACCTTGATTTTTCATAGGAAAATAAAATATAAAATAATGTAGTTGAAACTAGAAACCATCCCACTTTGTCAAAGTTGTATTGTCGGAAGAAAGAATTTGGTTATTGTGACTTATACGTCACTTTGCTCTTGTTTCATGTTGGCATGTGTTGTATTCTTTGAACTCTTAGCATGACCGTCCTTGTTTTACCTTATGCTATATTGCCTCTATAGTTTTACATATGCAGTGCTTGACTCGTGTGAGTCTATTTTGTTTATAATTTGACCCAATGCTGTTACGTACTTATTATATGGAGGGTACGTTTATTGAGGTCATGTTCAATTTTGTTGACCAATTAAGTTTCTAGGTCATTTGGGTAATCTATATACATGAAGCTTTGAGTATATAAATTTAAAGTCTAATGTTGAGTGATTCAAAATTTTATTAGTTAGAGTATAGCCACAACATCTCTAATTAATTGAAATTTTATTTTGGAATCACATGTGGAAACTAGACATTATTTGTGATTAGTCGTATGTAATATAATGAGACTTACCCACAGGAATCTTGTTGTATGTATTTGTATGACTAATTAGGATGATATATTGAATCTTGTTTCTTAATCTACCCACAAGAGTTAAGAGATGTATATGGTTTGATAGTATTGTCATAAAGTTAAAATTTATATGTATCTAATTGAGTAGAGCTTTAGCCCACAGGCAAGTTTTATGTCACTAGATTTCATATCTGAGCATGGTTTACATTGGTAAAACATGATAAATTTTAAGTCTCAATTTTTTTAATAAGCATGTTATTTATTATATTTGCAGCAATTTTACCTGGGAGTTCTACTGATGTTAAATTTGACATTCTTGAATTGAATGGTGATAACTATAAGGTCTGGAAAGAGAGAATGCTACTGCAGTTGGGATGGTTAGATATTGATTATGCTATTCGGAAAGACGAACCACCTAAAGTAACTAAAGAAAGCACTAAAGAAGCAATTGATCTTTATGAAAAGTGGGAGAAATCTAATCGTCTCTCCATTATGTTCATAAAGACCAGAATGTGTGCTAGTATTCATGGTTCTGTCGATCAGCATACTAAAGTTAAAGATCTAATTAAGGTCATCGATGAGCAGTTTGCAACTTCTGATAAAGCTCTTGCTAGTACCTTAATAATGCAGTTTTCATCTTTGAGGCTCACAAAGACTAAAGGTGTGCGTGATTATATCATGCGCATGAGGGATATTGCAGCCCAACTTAAGAGTTTGGAAGTTACCATGTCTGATATTTTCCTTGTGCACTTCATTTTATGCACTCTTCCTCCAAAATATGCTCCTTTTAAGATCTCTTACAACACACATAAGGATAAATGGTCAATTAATAAACTTATAGCCATGTGTGTTCAAGAGGAGGGCAGACTGTTAATGGAGGAAGGTGAAAAGATGAACCTTACTGTTGCTTCTTCTTCAAAGCGGCAAAAGGATCACACTAAAGATAAGGGAAAGGGAAAGATTTCAGCTGAGCCAGCCATTAAGAAGGAGTCTACGTGTTTCTTCTGTAAAAACAAGGGACACATGAAGATAGACTGCATTAAGTTTAAGGCTTGGCTAAAGAAGAAAGGTAATTTTCATGCGTTTGTTTGTTATGAATCTAATATGGTTAATGTTAATCATAATACATGGTGGATTGATTCTGGAACTACAATCCATGTTTCGAATACCTTGCAGGGTATGACAAACCTAAGGAAACCAGTGGGCAGTGAACTTTCAATCTATTCAGGAAACCAGATTAGTTCACATGTGGAGGCCATTGGGACATGCAACTTAATATTAAGTAGTGGTTTTATTTTGCATTTGGAAAAGACATTTTACGTTCCAAATTTCTCTAGAAATTTGATTTCAGTATCAAGACTTGTACCTTTGGGTTTTACCTTTAATTTTTCAGACTGGAGATTCAGTATTCTCATAAATTCTGAAATTATTGGTTATGGTATTTTGTCTGATAATTTATACCGTCTTGAACTGCAAAATAATATTACTCATAATTCTATGCATGTCAATGCTGGTTTAAAACGTTATATTATGAATGAGAATTCCTCTATTTTGTGGCACCGGAGATTGGGACATATCTCCATTAAGAGGGTAAAAAGATTAGTAAAAGATGGAGTACTTGATACTTTAGACTTTACTGATTTTGATACTTGTGTTAGTTGCATTAAGGGTAAGCAAACTAACATGTCTAAGAAAGGTGCAAAGAGAAGTTCTAGCCTATTAGAAATCATACATACGGATATTTGTTGTCCGGACATGAACGCTAATAATCCAAAATATTTTATCACCTCTATTGATGATTACTCACGTTATATGTATCTTTACTTACTTCATTCTAAGGATGAAGCTTTTGATGCCTTTAAATTGTTTAAGGCTGAAGTAGAGAACCTATGCGGTAAGCGCAATAAGATTGTGAGATCTGATAGAGGTGGTGAATACTATGGTAGATACACTGAGAACGGACAAGCACCTAGTCCATTTGCCAAATTTCTTCAAGAGCATGGGATTGTTGCCCAATACACTATGCCTTGTTCTCCAGATCAAAATGGTGTAGCAGGAAGAAGAAATAGGACATTAATTGAGATGGTGCGTTGTATGAGAAGTAATGTTAAACTTCCTTCATTTTTGTGGGTTGATGCTCTTAAGACGGCAGCGTATATATTAAATCGGGTTCCTTCCAAGACTGTGTCTAAGACACCTTTTGAGCTATTTAAAGGATGGAAACCGAGTTTGAGACATATACGCATTTGGGGATGCCCGTCGGAGGTGAGAGTGTATAATCCACAAGAAAAGAAACTTGATCCAAGGACTATTAGTGAGTATTTCATTGGATATGCCGAAAAGTCTAAGGGTTATAGATTCTATTGTCCATCTCATAGTACAAGGATTGTGGAATCAAGAAATGCTAAATTTCTTGAGAATGACTTGATCAATGGGAGTGACCTAATTCAGGACTCTGTCCTGGAGAGGGATCATTATGAAGTTCCGCCCTTTGATTCAAGTGACAGATTGGTTGTCATTCACACTCCTCAAGTTCAATCGAGTGTTACACAACCAGTGATAGAAATTCCACAAAATGTCGATCAAAATATGCTAGATCATAATGAGGAATAGGTTCACCATGAGGGTGAACAACTTCCATTAAGAAGATCTATTCGTGAAAGGAGATCGGCTATTCCTGATGACTATGAAGTATATCTACAAGAATTGGATTATAATGTTGGAGCTGATAATGATCCTATGTCGTTTTCACAAGCCGTAAGTTCTACAGATTCAAACTTATGGATGAATGCTATGAATGATGAGATGAATTCTATGGCATCTAATGGAGTTTGGGATCTCGTTGTATTGCCTGATGGTGTAAAACCTATTGGGTGCAAGTGGGTCTATAAGACTAAAAGAGATTCACTTGGCAACATCGAGAGACATAAGGCAAGACTCGTTGCTAAAGGATTCACTCAAAAGGAAGGAATTGACTACACATAGACTTTTTCTCCTGTATCAAAGAAAGATTCTTTTCGAATTGTCATGGCATTAGTATCTCATTTTGATTACGAGTTACATCAGATGGATGTGAAAACAGCATTTCTCAATGGTGATTTAGAGGAAGAGGTTTATATGAAACAACCTGAAGGATTCTTCTCTAAATATGGTGAGCATTTGGTTTGTAAGCTAAATAAATCCATATACGGTTTAAAACAAGCTTCCCGCCAATGGTATAAGAAATTCCATGAAGTTATTTCTTCATTTGGTTTCGAAGAAAATATAATGGATCAATGTATATATCTTAAGGTCAGTGGGAGTAAAGTTTATTTTCTAGTGTTGTATGTGGATGATATTTTGCTAACAACCAATGATAAAGGGTTGCTACGTGAGGTGAAACAATTCCTTTCAAGTAATTTTGATATGAAAGATATGGGTGAGGCATCTTATGTCGTTGGCATTAAGATCCATAGAGATAGATCTCGAGGCATTTTGGGGTTGTCTCAAGAGGCCTATATCAATAAAGTACTTGAAAGATTCAGGATGAAAGATTGTTCACCAAGTGTAGTACCAATTGTGAAAGGTGACCGGTTCTGCTTGAACCAGTGCCCCAGGAATGACATTGAAAGAGAACAAATGAAGAATATTCCATATGCTTCAGCTGTTGGTAGCATTATGTATGCTCAGGTCTGTACTAGACCCGACATTACATATGCGGTTGGAGTGTTAGGAAGATATCAGAGTAACCCAAGTCTTGATCACTGGAAGGCTGCAAAGAACGTGTTGAGATACCTTCAAGGTACTAAGGATTACATGCTTATGTTTAGACGGACTGAGAATCTTGAAGTAGTAGGTTACTCCGACTCCGACTACGCTGGTTGCATAGATTCACGTAAATCCACATCAGGATATGTGTTTATGCTAGCTGATGGAGCTGTGTCATGGAGGAGTGTGAAGCAAACCTTGACGGCTACTTCTACTACGGAGGCTGAGTTCGTATCTTGTTTTGAGGCTACCTCACATGGTGTTTGGTTGAAAAGTTTCATGTCTGGGCTTAGAGTTATTGACTCTATTTGTAGGCCGCTAAGAATGTATTGTGATAATTCAGCTGCTATGTTTATGGCTAAGAATAATAAAAGTGGAAGTCGAAGTAAACACATCGACATAAAGTATCTAGCCATAAAGAAGCGTGTTCAGGAAAAGAAAGTGATCATTGAACACATTAGCACAGAGTTGATGATTGCAGATCCCTTGCTTAAAGGCATGCCAATTAAGACTTTCAAGGATCATGTAGTGAGAATGGGACTTGGTTCCATTATGTAGTACATTCATTAAGTTTTTGTAAGAAACTTTTATTAAGTTGGATATTTTCTCTTTTGGATTTATATACGCATATTTATTAAAGTTATGTTGAGAAATATCATTTTTTTTAACCTCGAGTAAACATGGGGTTTACTCATTAAGTTAAATGTGTGTGGTGTTGAGAAATGAATTGCATTTTTTTTAAATGATGATTAGATATGAAGATTCAATTAGACAGAATACCTGGGTTCATTGAATAAGAAAACCCATGAAACAAATGAAAACAAGAGAGATCTAAAACAAATAAAGATTCAAATATTGCAAATTCCATAAATTGCAGTGATCTTCAAATGTTTTATATAGGTTTTAATTGATTGTTCTGTTAAGGGAGAAGATTGACGGAGGGCGTTTTGAGATGATTTGAGTGACGGCGGTGTAGTTTGAAAATATAGATGTTAGATTAAAGAGTTTAGGGTAAATGATTTAAACAGGTGCACCATCCATAGAAATAGTGGAGAGTTGATAAACCCATGGATATGAATGCAAATAAGTCCATTGAAATTTTATTTGTCTAATTAAAGCAAGTTATTTCATAGAACAAAAATTTATTACACGATCAATCAACTATTATGGGTAGGTCTTTCTTAAGACGATCCGTCTTAATAATTAAATGGATTAAATAATGTTTTATTTAATAGGAATATTTATAATAGTTGGGCTTCAACCATCACCTTAAGGTTTTGGTTGAGTTGGTTCATCTATCATAGTATCAGAGCCAGTGTGACCGAAGGTCACGGGTTTAAATCTTGTCAACCTCAAAACTCCTCAAAACCTCGAAGTGGAAACCCAACACACGGTACGGGGGAGCCAGTGCACAACTAACGACTCTTCAAACCCAAGCCCAACGGGCATTTGAGTGAGGGAACGTAATAGGAATATTTATAATAGTTGGGCTTCAACCATCACCTTAAGGTTTTGGTTGAGTTGATTCATCTATCATCATTTACATGGATGTGACAAATCTTTTGCTAATTTCAATGCATTTTATTGTTGTCTCATGCATGTCATTTGTCACGTCTTAAATTTAAGACGAATATATCAGTCTTAAATGAAAACTTGTGCCAACTAAATTTTCTATAGCAATTAAGTTTATGCAATAAGAGCATATTTATATTTAATTATCTTTTATTTTATTTTATTTTAAAAACCTGATATTTCGTAACTGTGATTTAACATATTTACAAAAGTATACATATCATTATAAAATAACATAGTGTTAAAATATAATCTCCAGATACATAAATAAGAAGTACTCCTTTATTTCAGTAATTTGTTTACCTTTGATTAAAATACCCTAAAAGAAAGGTAAATTTTCACTGAAAAATTGATGGGGTAAAATGGGGTTAAAAATTGTCGTGATTTACCGAAAAAGCCAATGCGGCAAAAAGTTATCGTTACTTTTAAATACCAATCATTTTTTTTGTTACAAATAATGGTTAAAGTGTTGGGTTCCATTAAAGAATTTGACAATAAATAGCTGTCACTTAAAAATAATCAGAATGGAATTTTAATTAATTGATTTCACTAAACCGTATCAAAGTTAATATTATTTTTGAATGAGTATATCATGTGTTTGTATATTTAACAATTTGACTAAAGTTTTATGAACGGGTAGGGGTTAAAATTTGTATGTTGTCTTATTTCCCTAATATTGATTTGTACATAATGAGAAACGAGCCAAAATTCTCATTTTAAATGTGTACAGGTCACAATCTTTGTTATGTCCTATTTCACCGGCACTAATTTATACAGAATGTGAAACAAACCAAAGTTATCATTTTAAATGTGAACGAGTAAAACATTTTGTTTATCCCGTGCACGGTTCTACGAATGTGCACGACTTTGGCTAAAATAAAAACAGGCTAAACAATTTGCACGGGTCTGCGAAAATTCAGACCCGTGCTTTTTTACTAATTGTGTGTTATCTTTTATCTGAACTATTTTTTTTCATACAGTGTATATAATTCAGGTTTTATGAAGTTGTTCGAGGAATAAGACAAAGTAGAAACTCAAATTTAGCTAAGAGGTCAGATCATTCTACAACATCAACTCCACCAATTGACCATAATGCATCATTATGCTATAGAAAAAAAATTTATATTTCAAGTTTAGAAACTTAGTTATATATACATTTGTAATTTAAAATTGTTAAAAAAAACACTTTAATTCAAAACTTTATTTGTAAGGATAATTAACATTAAGGAGATAAGTAATTAATACAACAATTTATTAATTAATCGATATATCTTTAAAGGTCGCTCAGCTCTTTGTGGCTATGTGGCTATTTCAAGAGTAACAAGCATAAAAGGATTAAAGATCCTGATTTCCGATATTGATAAACACGTGTCCAAGAGAACAAAGAACGTAGTGTATAAAGAAATTGTTGAGAAGTTATAGTACAATTTACTTTTGATTGTACACAAACAGTTCATTGTTGTTTCTTTTCATTGAAATTTATTTACCTTTGTTATGTCATATTTTAGATTATGGCGATAGGTACAAATTTTTTAGTTGCAAACGGAGTTATGATACGCATTGAGATCATGAAATATGACTTCAATTAAAGAGAAACCATTAGTAACACCCACTGTTACAACATATTAAACAACAATTCCGTGCAATTTACACGGGTTTAAAACTAGTTGCATTTAAAAGGTAGGCCAAATGCATGATAAAAATGACATGATAAAATTGGAAAAAATAAATTCTCTAGTGGACAATAATAGTGAATAAAAACACTAAGACCATCCGCATCCGTGAATATTCACCAATTTTCACTCTACACTTTTTCACCTATTCTTTCTCCAATTCACCATCCACCTCACTTTTCCACTCACCACCAAAATTCACCAAAAAAACATCAAAAAAAACAACCACATTAACAAATACTCAACTTTCCTTCTCTTTCATACTTTATAATACCCAACACACTATCCACCTCAACATTCCACTATCTCACACTATATTTATTTTTATTTCATTTTCATTATTTACAATCATATAAAATTTTCGATTTTATAATTTATTATTTTTATTGTTATTATTGAAAATTCAATTATCTATTTTTTTAACGGTTTTTTTGCATATAAATTAAGGTAAATTCGAAGCACACACTTTTTTGTTTTTTTACAATATTTAATCTTGAGTCATTATTTAACACAGATATTTTCTTATTTAAATTTGAATTCATATTATTATGATTATTATTATAAGGATTTATATTGAAAGTAAATAATAGATATATATATGTAATTTGGAGAGATTAAGTAGAGAGAAAATAGGAAAAGTGTGAGAAAATATATGGATATTAGGCTTATTTTATAGAGCTTAAAAAATTATAAATTATGATATTTTTTTAAAAAAAAGAAAATTAATTAATAAATAAATACTACACTAAAACAGCCGATACATATAGTCATTGTGTGCAAAAAAAAAAGTTACTGAATAGCTTGCCAGGTGGCAAACCCTTATTGGGCAGTATCAAAATCAAATTCCACCCAACTTGACCGGCCCCACCTCCATCATTTTTTATTCATTCTCACATACCTCTCTCCAATTCTCGTACAGGAGAGAATTTTCACCCAATTTCACACCCTCTCTCTCCCCTTTTATTATTTTTTATTAAAAAGTTACTCTTCGTCAAAGAAGTGAGAAGTGCGTGAAGAGCCGTTGTGGCTGCTCTTACAATTCTCCTCTTCACACACTTTCTTCTTTACTTGTGTTAGCTTGTATATTCTAAGATGTTACTTGGTCACTATATATACATACTATTAGAGATGGTAAACGGTTTAATTGAGTTGGGTATGTGTTTGAGCTAAAAATAGCACTTTAGAAAAGGCCCACTTGATAAAATAAAAGAAGTTATGAGGAAGAAGGGAGCCCGCGGTCGAGAAAAAGGGAAACGGGCTTGAGAAAGATCAAGAGCCCAACAGAGGAGACGTCCGCATTATGAAAAGAAGCATCAGGGAGAAGTCAGGGAGAAGCTAGGGAGATCAAGGGGAATTGGCAAGGGAGTCCGGATTTGGAAAGAGTCCTTATGGAAATAATATTCCCTTTCCATATTCGAGATAGAGTATATCTAGAGTTCTTACCCTATAAATAGCAAAGGAAGGAAATCAAGAAGGACATTCATTCAACACATCCGCATTCATACATCAACACTCAAGATCACATCTCAACAAATAACACACGTTCATTCTCGATCTTGCAGGCCTGACACCTAGGGTCAGCGGGATTAAGCTTCGTACCATAATTGTAATCATCCTCCAATTCATATAGTGCAATACTTGGCAGGGTACCGTCCCTCCCGCGGTTGTTCCCACATTGGGTTTTCCGCGTCACCAAAATCTTACGTGTCAATTTACATTACGTACTTTATTTTCCGTTTACTTATTGACATACAAATCATCATACAATCGACCAACGAATATAAACTACATTGACCCTAAATCGACTTAGGTAAAAAAAGACCTAAACAGTATAAATCGGCCCAGTTTAAGTAAGGTTATTTTGGGCTTGTCGCACATTTTGGGTTGGGACAAGCCAACTAATAACCATTTGTATAAATATGACAAACAACTTATTATTCCTTAGATGCGTATTATTCTTAAGAAAGGCCTATTAATTCAACAAATATGTAAAACACGAATAAATAGAATGGCGGGAGTATTCACATGCATCACACATGTATTTCAGCATTGTGACGAATATATCTTGTTACATGTCAAATATCACCTCATGAATAAATAAGATAAAAAATAGAGAGACTTAAAAGTCACAAATGACTTATACTTCGTATTTATCCAAGAATAGTGATAGGACGTTACCGAGTGATGTCCAAATTGGGTTTCACCTCCTCACAACCATTATTAATTGAAAGAGTCTTTATTTACTGCATTTAAAAGGGCACAAATTCTCATTATAGACGGACACTATCCGTCTATACGTATAGACGGATACCATTTCCCCTCACAAAATACCCATTTGTCATAAAGTGGGAAGCACATGGGGGTGCCCCACCTTGCCCCCCCTACCCATTTTATTAGAGATTTTTACCCGTCTGTTTGCCCCACCCGTCTATACCAAGACCTATTGTTAAAAGAGTGACGCCCAAATTAAATGCCACTTGATGACGCCCTTTCATTTTATTTTTCTAATCATTTGAATTTTATTTGAATTTGTGTATTCACACAGCATTCCAATTTCCAAAGGATACCCATGAAGGTGCACGTAGCCATATCATGAAATAATCAAAGCGTATTGCTTGTGACGGTAACATTTCGTTACAAGCTGAAGGCGGGGTAAAATGTGACTCATTTAAGACAAAAATGTAACCATTTTACCTACAAAGTTGTCAGAACAATTTCCTAAACTATAATAATTTGTCATTAAAATGGTCACATTTTGTCGTTAAAATGGCGACATTTAACCCGTCTTCAGCTTGTGACGAAAAGTGTCCGTTTTCAATAAGAATTGGTGTGAAATAATAAGTGGATCAATAAAGACCATATATGCATATGTCGGTCACTTGTTACAAATATATTTCCGATATCCCAAAATCTCATTGAAAACGGCGATATCCGTCACAAGCTTGTGATGGATACCATTTTCTCTCACAAAATACCCATGAGAGGTGAGTGGGGGAGCACATGGGGGGGGTGCCCCACCTTGTCCCCTCTCCCTTTTTGTGAGAGGTCTTCAGCTTGTGACGGGATTAGCCCGTCACAGGCAAAACGCTTTGTTCCGATATTAGTTTGTCGAAACAATTAGTCTTAGGCCCTGTTCTTTTGGACTTAAAGTCACTTAATTTAAGTTCACTCCAGATCCTATAAGTTCGATTCGATTCGATTCGAGATCCTATAAGTTCGATTCGATTCGAGATCCTATAAGTTCGATTCGATTCGAGATCTTATAAGTTGATTCGAGATCCTATAAGTTCAGTTTAGTTCAGTTCAGATCCTATAAGTTCAGTTCAGATCATATACCTCACTTAATTTAAATTCACTTCAGATCCTATAAGTTCAGTTCAGTTCAGATCTTATAAGTTCAGTTGAGATCCTATAAGTTCAGTTCAGTTCAGATTCTATAAGTTCAGTTCAGTTCAGATCCTATTGTAATACTACGTATTTATGAGTCTCTAGGTACTCTATCGAGTAGGCCTTACTCTGTCGAGTAAGGGTGAGTTGCAGTTTAAAATAGTTTCTGACCTGTTGGGTACTCGATCGAGTAACGTGGATACTCGATCGAGTAAGGGGGCACTCGATAGAGTACCTTAGCTACTCGATCGAGTAGCCGGTTTACGGGGGATGATTTCTCGGGTTTTGTTAATAATGCGATTAGAGTATATATTACTTCCGTCATTGTTCTTTAAACACTTTTTAAAACCTAATCACTGTGAGAAGAGAAATCAAACTACGTCATTCGCTTTAATCGCATTATTGGCAAATCCCGGAGCTTGGAAGGTCGGATTTTACCTTTCTTTATACCGTTGTGATCCTTGCGTCGAGGGTAAGACCTATATACCGTTTTTATAGCATTCCATTAAAGTTGGTTAAACCCTAATTTGGGATTTGGGGGTTTTGTTGTTTTGTATGATTGGTAGTGATTATATGTTTGTATGTTAGGAGGAGGATTCGTAGAGGAAGCGTTTTGATATCGGTTTGTGAAATCGTCTCGATTGTGTTGTGCTTTCCAGGTAGGGTTTCCTACTCGTATTAATTACATAATGTGTGGTGATTGTGCTGTAGTTAGTGATTGTTGATTGAATCAGACGGTTGTTGATGTTGTATTGTGATTGCTGATTGTTTGTCTCTGGTTCTCGAGATGCGTTCTCGGCTGAGTGGAGTCACTTGCGGGAGTGGCTTCACGTCTTAGTTTCGCCCTTCGTGGAACCCGCCACGGAAGGGGATGTGCACATTAATGGGACAGGGTTATCGCTCGGTATGATGAGCGGGGATTTGGTGGGTACGGCTGCGGTCCCTCACTGGCAGGGCTGGTCCTGTGGACAGTCGGTGACGGAGATTGATTGGTGTGGGTGATTGTGTAACACCCAGGATTTGTAGGAGCGTTGTTGACTGACCATGTTGACTAAACAGACCTTAGGAATGATTGGTGAGAGATCAGACTGGTGATAGGAGACATTTTGATTAGTTACTCGACCTAGCGGAGGCCACTCGGCCGAGTACCACCAATACTCGACCGAGTGGAGTCTACTCGGCCGAGTGTTCTTATACTCGACCGAGTATGACTGCTGTCGACGCGTTATTATAAATGCGAGTTCGCGAGATTCATTTCTATTTTTCTCATTTCCTCGGCAGTTTCCCTTTCTCTAACCCTAGACCATCACCCTACTCAATCACTCCATAGCCTCATACCTCTAAGGAGTTAGCCTAACCCCTACCATGGGAACGTCGGGACTCGCGGAGCAAGGAGATCGTAAATGGTGGTTGTCTATGTCGTCACCGATGTGCAAGGTTAGGTAAGTTGCTGCCTTGTGTCCTTTTGTATGATTATTTGAGTATAGTTGTGTAATAGGATATGGTTATCATTGTTAGGGTGCTTAATGGAGTTGTGCGTGGCTATAGATGGAAGTCTTTCATGCTTTGTTATGAGGTAGGGTCTCCCTACTCAGTCTACTGTTAATTGAATTAAATTTTATGACTGTATTGTGAATCATGGCTATCCGCTGATCATCGGAGTATAGTGGTTGTGGTAATGTTGACGTTGTCGTGCGACAGCTGTGATGTTGTGATTGAGATTGTGGTGGAGTCACTTGCGGGAGTGGCTTCTCACCCTAGTTCGCCCTCCGTGGAACCCGCCACGGGAGGGGATGTGCACATTAAGGGACAGGGACTGATAGTCGCTCGTGAGGAGCTGGACTAGGTGGGGATGGGCTGCGGTCACCCACTGGCGGCGAGGATTACCTGTTGCGATGGGTAATCTGGCAGGACTACACACTCCGTGTGTAGTCGGTGTGTATACGAGGTGGTGAGTTGGGATAGTGGATGATCCGCTGTTTACTTTATCGTTTTATCTTATATTTGATTAGTCAGTACTGACCCCGTGTTGTTTTGTGGTATCTGCGGTGATCCATTCGGGGATGGTGAGCAGTTGGCTTAGCAGGTATTGTTGATTACTGCTGCTGGGATTGGAGGGATCGAGTCATCACGCTACTGGTCTAGAGATGTAGAATCACAAGTGTTGTAATTGAACGGTGTTCTAGGGAACTTGAATAGAATGGTATTGTAACAGATTCTCTAATGATATATATTGTTCTTGTATTGTCTAATTTGATCTACCTCCTCGGGAAACCGAGATGGTGACACCGTCATACACTGGAATGGTCCTTGGTAAGGCGTTCTGGTGTACGGGGGTGTTACAAAGTGGTATCAGAGCCGACGATTTTGGAACCTAAACTAACGAAATTAAAGAACATAGGGTGTCAATTAAAATGAACCTGGTGTATGTACGTTGGGAGCCCCAGCCGATGCTAGATTTTGGGTGAGTAGGCGCCCTCATTTCAAAATCATGGCCCCATCGGACTTAAACCAGACACGGGAAAAGGGTAGCTAGTATGAGTCGAGGAATACTAAGTGTTGTGTGCTGTGTGTATCTATTGTGTGCGTATTTATTAATAGAGCGATATAAGTTAGTTAGATGTGTAGAAATGTGGAAGTGAATATGGAATTGTTGCAATGTGTGATCAGTGACAACTTAATCAATTTGTTTTATTTGGAATGTGTTAGGTGTAAAATTATTGGATTGCAATTGTGAAAAGGGTGTGTGTCTGGCGGTTAGCGGAAGTAGAAATGATGTGATATAGAACTAAACTTGGTAATTATCGTAATTAGATTGTGACATGTGCCTTATGGGTACAGTAAAATAGTTTCTTGGTATAGTGAGGGATGAAGTGAAAGTAATGGTTGTTTGGAGATGAATGTGGGGATATACGTGTTGATGTGTGTTTACGTGGTAGGAATCAGCCTTAATTGTGACGAGCCGGAATCCCGGAACTCCGAACGATGTTATTTGGTTTTGCAGGAACAGTGAAAAGTTATGACTCCTTCCTTATTTCGAAAATTAGATTGAGTAGATGCGAGTACTCGACCGAGTGGACCAAACTCGGCCGAGTGTCAGGTTACATAACCAAGTGCTCATTTTGTTAGAATAATAATCTATTCTGGTCCTCAAAACTCGACCGAGTAAGAATGGTACTCGACCGAGTATTGCACACTCGGCCGAGTATCGTAAGCACTCGACCGAGTAGTGAACACTCGGCCGAGTATTCCCAACACTCGACCGAGTGTTGCTGTAGCAGGCCAATTGCGGGTTATACAAAAACCCTAAATTCGTGCCTTTCTTTCTTATTTCCGCCTCCCATCTTCATCTTTTCATCTCTCTAAAACTCCATACTCCTCTTCTCTCAAGCTTTTGGGTAAAATCTTGGTGCCACACTTGTCCTTAGTTGCCCTAACTCAGTTTAAGGTAAGATTTAAACTCAAATTCCTTTATTGTTTTCAAAGGCATTGTGTATTAGTATACTATACTTCGATTTCTTGTCAAAAACAATTGATATTCAGTCTTAAACTTATTAATTGATCGAATTCGACTTCATATAGGCTTTGTGTACACTTTTGGTTGATTATCTTATGATGGGGGGGGTTATCAAAAACGAAATTCGCATTGTTATAAATTAGTATTCTCTGGTTTGAAGTGATTTGGAATTGGAACCATATGAACATTAAATAATTGGTGATTTTTCTGATAAGTTGTCCTAAAAATATTGTTCTTAAATCGGTATACAAGTGAAACAGTCCGTCTTTGTGTTGAGAGTTTTCAATGTCAATCCTTTGTTAAAGATAAATTTTCTTGCAGTATGGTGAAAACTAGAGGTTTACCCAACAAGAGACCTCGCGCGGAGGTCCAACTCGAGGTTGGGCAAGGTAGCAGTGGACCGGTTGTACCGCCGGTGGCGGCTCATCCATCAGTAATTTTCGCTAACTTTGATCACCGTAAGGCTTTCGTGGCTCTTATGCGTCGCCCTTTTCGCCCCACCCGTTGTGTCAACCCTAGTATTCTTGAGACTCTGGGGATTAAGGAAGACATAATTCACATTTTCAAGATTTTGGGCATGGAGGGGTTGTATCACTTGAGAAAGAAATCATACCCTCACTTGACCCTAGAGTTTTTGAGTTCTTTTGTGTATGATAAGAAGGGAAAAACCGTCTCTTTTCGTCTCATGAATAAGGATCATGAGCTTACCCTGGATGAGTTGGCTGACCATTTAGGTTTAGAGGCTGAGGAGGATGACTACCTTAGTGACGTGGCCAAGAACAGTGGCGCACCTCGCACCTACCTTATTTGATCGGCGAGACCCGCCCTACCGTCGGTGCCATGTTGATTAATGATATTCAAAGACGTTTCCCTTCGTATGTTTCTAAGGATGTTGACTGTCT
The DNA here is from genome assembly GCF_048544455.1 of Silene latifolia. Taxonomy (NCBI): domain Eukaryota; kingdom Viridiplantae; phylum Streptophyta; class Magnoliopsida; order Caryophyllales; family Caryophyllaceae; genus Silene; species Silene latifolia. The sequence continues at coordinate 7,886,528 of NC_133527.1, read as the reverse complement.
ACTTTACTCGAGAGAGGACGTGAGTAAACTCAACTCTCACGAGGTCATGCTTCTTGTGTCCTACCTTAACCTCCACCGCCGGAAACCGTTTTACTACGGTGCTCTGGTATAGTGTGCTCTAGTCCGGAGCGCATGGCACGCTGATCCGAGACCCGATTTGTTGCTTGCGGGGCCATAGTGACCCGCCTAGCTCGGCCGATCGGCCGACTTTGAGGCCCCACCTCCCGAGGGGAATGAGTATGTTGAGGTTGTACCTACCATGGACGCCTTGATATTGGCGTCGAACCGATGGTTGAGGAAGATGGATGATGGGTCGTATGCTTGGAGGGTGAGAGGGACTATGTGGATGGTACTTCTTAGGACCCGGCTCGTCTCCCGTTGTTGATCATTTGGCCGAGTGGGAGCCTTGTGGCATCCCTAGACCGAGCCCCGATCTTACCCGATCGACCCTCGGATTCTCCCGGACTTACCCGAGCCCGTCACCACACCGAGGGACAGCAGCAGCACCTCCCCCACCTAGGGAGCGTCGTGGCGTTAGGCGGCCTAGGGTAGACCCGGTTGTGTCCGAGCCCCGTTACTCGCCCCCGACTCCTACCCTTACCATCCTTATCGCATTCGCCGTACCCTACGGTGCATGACCCTAGGATGCGGCCTCACGAGTGGGCCGAGCGGATCTCTTCTACTTTGGTGCTCCGCAACCTTCATGAGATGACCCTTAATCGGGGCATCGGGGACCGATTTGGCACACGGCACTGTATGGTGGAGAGGACCAGGAGTGGATACGGGAGTGTTCCACAGTTACGGGGTGGACCCGAGTTTCTGGAGACCTCCAGAGGAGACCGAGTTTGGCTACCTCGCGGGACCGTGGGGAGCCAACTCCGGCAGATCACCGGGAGGGGACTACTCAGCAGCAGGTTTTCCAGTGCGGGGAGTTCAGTGCAGGTACCTGCGGCGCGGTGGCGGTGATGACATGGAGGAGGGTCCTCATTCCGATCTTGGATGTTAGACCGATTTAGTTGATTTCTTGGATGTTAGACTTATTTGGTGGCGATAGACTTGTTTTGTTGTGTCAGATTTATTATCTCTTCTTTAGATGTTGCTTTCGGTATTTGGTATTTTTCGTTGGATGACTGTATCTGGCCATAAGGCCGTTAGTTAGCTAATTATCGTAGGCGAGATGTGTGGAATGTCGACTCGGGTTGGGATTTGTTATGTTTGTTCTTCGCTGCGGAAAGTATTGTGCGGGTTAATTGTGAATACTCTATGTAAAATCGTTAAAACGCCCTCTGGAAATGAAAACTCGGCCGAGTATACGCCGTACTCGACCGAGTAGAGCTCACTCGGCCGAGTAGACAAATTCACTCGACCGAGTATTGCTCACTCGACCGAGTAGCCCTCATACTCGGCCGAATGTTGAGGTAAAGAAGGCACAGTGAAGTTTATATGATAACCTTGTATAGAGGAGTGGTCCATGTCTTATTACGTTATTTTATACCATAATAATCCACATAGGTGAATGATAGTTATACCATGGATACGTGATTGAGAATGTTTGTGTTACGACGTTGCTTGGTTGTCAGGAACTTGAGTGGTTTCAGGGAGGAAGACTCGAACCATTGAAATTATGTGAAAGGTAACACCTTACGCAACCAGCGTAGTGGTTGTAATAAGTTTTATATGGAGATATGTTTGGTTTACGGTGATAATTACCTCAACGATTTTCGCGTCACACATCGCCATTTCTCATTAATTATACGGACCGTGTCATACGTTATTAGGTTCTTTGTAATGTTTTGGTCCTTATGAGTCACGAGTATGTAGTGTCATAATCTGGGGTATGCTACAAGGGTCTATGAGTAATGTCACCGTCATGGGGTGCGCGTTAGCTTTAGTTAATAGTGAACTTCGGGGACGAAGTTCCTTTAAGAGGGGAAGAGTAATGTCGCAGAATTAAGTATTTAATTATGTAAGATGTGTGTTTGGTTATACCTATGATTTTGGAATCACATGTATGTAGTTAGCATTCGGAATTTATGTTCATGTTTCCTTGAAGCGATAGCTTATGTCGATGTTTCCTTGAAGCGATAGCTATGTGGTATTCGAGTAATATAAAGATTATACTATACACGGGGGTCTCAACTCAAGTGTTATGACAAGTATTTTATTTATGAAAAATGTATCTTAATTATGTATAAGTAGTTAATTTTATGAAATATTTAGAATCATATGTATGTTAGGTATGCTCACATTCGGGATTACTGGTTTACAATTATGTTTTCTTTAAGCTGCATCTATGTTGTATTCAATTAATATGAAAAGTTTTATGGCGCAAGGGTATCAAGTAATATGAAGATTCGATTCAATTGATGATAAATGATATACGTGGTCGGAATGTGGTGATGGTGTATTTATGTGCTTCGCAATGGTGTATCGCCTTGCATTCGTGAATTTAATATAAACGTATGGAACGTGGTAGTACAAGTGTGTATGGTTTTCTTACATTGTGTAAAGTGTTGCAATTGCATATTTGTGTAGGTATAGGGCTAAATCTTGTTTTGTGAATAGGTTAATGTTTACGAAGGTAGCTGTGATAGGTGATTGTTGTGGAGTAAGATGGCTAATGGTAATGTATGGATAGTGTGAATTTGTGTACCTTTGTGAAGGTGGTTAAGGTCATGGTACGTAATCTTGCGGGGAGTGTTGTGCGGGCTGAACTTCGGGGACGAAGTTCTTTTAAGGGGGGAAGACTGTAACACCCAGGATTTGTAGGAGCGTTGTTGACTGACCATGTTGACTAAACAGACCTTAGGAATGATTGGTGAGAGATCGACCTGGTGATAGGAGACATTTTGATTAGTTACTCGACCTAGCGGAGGCCACTCGGCCGAGTACCACCAATACTCGACCGAGTGGAGTCTACTCGGCCGAGTGTTCTTATACTCGACCGAGTATGACTGCTGTCGACGCGTTATTATAAATGCGAGTTCGCGAGATTCATTTCTATTTTTCTCATTTCCTCGGCAGTTTCCCTTTCTCTAACCCTAGACCATCACCCTACTCAATCACTCCATAGCCTCATACCTCTAAGGAGTTAGCCTAACCCCTACCATGGGAACGTCGGGACTCGCGGAGCAAGGAGATCGTAAATGGTGGTTGTCTATGTCGTCACCGATGTGCAAGGTTAGGTAAGTTGCTGCCTTGTGTCCTTTTGTATGATTATTTGAGTATAGTTGTGTAATAGGATATGGTTATCATTGTTAGGGTGCTTAATGGAGTTGTGCGTGGCTATAGATGGAAGTCTTTCATGCTTTGTTATGAGGTAGGGTCTCCCTACTCAGTCTACTGTTAATTGAATTAAATTTTATGACTGTATTGTGAATCATGGCTATCCGCTGATCATCGGAGTATAGTGGTTGTGGTAATGTTGACGTTGTCGTGCGACAGCTGTGATGTTGTGATTGAGATTGTGGTGGAGTCACTTGCGGGAGTGGCTTCTCACCCTAGTTCGCCCTCCGTGGAACCCGCCACGGGAGGGGATGTGCACATTAAGGGACAGGGACTGATAGTCGCTCGTGAGGAGCCTGGACTAGGTGGGGATGGGCTGCGGTCACCCACTGGCGGCGAGGATTACCTGTTGCGATGGGTAATCTGGCAGGACTACACACTCCGTGTGTAGTCGGTGTGTATACGAGGTGGTGAGTTGGGATAGTGGATGATCCGCTGTTTACTTTATCGTTTTATCTTATATTTGATTAGTCAGTACTGACCCCGTGTTGTTTTGTGGTATCTGCGGTGATCCATTCGGGGATGGTGAGCAGTTGGCTTAGCAGGTATTGTTGATTACTGCTGCTGGGATTGGAGGGATCGAGTCATCACGCTACTGGTCTAGAGATGTAGAATCACAAGTGTTGTAATTGAACGGTGTTCTAGGGAACTTGAATAGAATGGTATTGTAACAGATTCTCTAATGATATATATTGTTCTTGTATTGTCTAATTTGATCTACCTCCTCGGGAAACCGAGATGGTGACACCGTCATACACTGGAATGGTCCTTGGTAAGGCGTTCTGGTGTACGGGGGTGTTACAGATTGTGTGTGACTCTTGAGCCGTGTTGTTTACTGTACTGTTGATTATATAAATTGTGTGATTAGTACTAACCCCGGTTAATGTTTTAAAAACTGTGGTGATCCATTCAGTGATGGTGAGCAGTTATTGAGCAGGTATGAGTCGAGTTACTGGGATAGCTGGGATGTGCCATGATCTGATGATAGAAGTCTTCCGCTGTAGCTAATAGTTTAATAAACATTTCAGTTAGCCGATTAGATAGTTGGTTTGAGACATGTATTCGTATTTTGGTCCGGTTTTTGGATTGTAACCGTTCGCTAAAGTATTTCTATTTAAACGTTGTTTCATTATTGTTTATTTGATTATCATTGCCTCGGGTAACCGAGATGGTAGCATCCTTATACCTGGGTGGTCCTGGTAAGGCACTTGGAGTATGGGGGTGTTACAAAATGGTATCAGAGCGACGATCCTGAAACTTGTAACCAATGAACCTAATGAATATAGGGAGTCAATTAAAATGAACCCGGGGTAAAAGTTGTAGGAGCTAATGCAAAGGCTTGGGAGACGTTCTAAAGTCGCAAAATCGCCCTACAATTTTGAACCGGTCACATGGGGGGTGTATGTCAAGGTCGTATGTGTTGTTTGTTAGCTCGTGTGTGGATGTGATGAAGTGTGTTGTAATTGTTGGATGTTTGGAGTAGGAGGTTGAGTATGTGAATGAAAGGTTGATGAAGTATATAGAACTGTTGTTTGAACATGAAGCATGTTGGATGTTTACTATGTGGCGTTTGATAACATGATATAATCGTTTTGTTAATCATATGAAAAACTTGGTAGAAATGCATACTTAGCTATTTTATATGTTGAGTTGTAAAGCTGCATAGAATATGTTGGGATATGATATAGCATGCGGGTAGCATTTTCGAGTTAGCATGACTCGATCGAGTGGGTCTGACTCGATCGAGTGGGTATTTGACGATTTTGCAACCAGAATCGAGTTTTTGGGCACTCGATCGAGTACCTCGGGCACTCGATCGAGTAGGGGGTCACTCGATCGAGTAGCCTGGCTACTCGGTCGAGTATGTTAGAGATCAAAAGGTCTGTTTGGGGTCTGATGTCGAGGCACTCGATCGAGTATGGTGGGCACTCGATCGAGTAGCCTCTTACTCGATCGAGTAGGTTTAGGCACTCGATCGAGTGTGTTCTGGGCAGTCCGCTTTCGTGTTTTGAGGTTTTAGTACGTATGTTTATGTCTACCCTTTCTTATATAGTTTCAAGATGCCGCCCAAGAGAAACGCTTACTATGCGAGAGCTGAGACCATGAACATAGATGATGTCGTTAAGATGTTGGAGCATCAAGATGCTCTTACAGAGGCTTTAAAGAAAGTGGGAAAGGAAAAGGAGGTTGATCACTCTAAGATCAGCCTTTATATAGCGAGGTTCAACCCAAAAGAGTACACGGGAACCGGGGAACCAAACCTTCTTGACAACTGGCATCGTGAGATGGAGAACATACTAGACCTGGTTCACTGTCCTGATGAGATGAGAGTAGAACAAGTTGCGTTCTACCTGAGGGAAGCAGCTGGCAAGTGGTGGGATACGGTGAATGTGGGTGCTAGGGAGATGTATGTGAACCAGGGCTTACCTGCCATACCTTGGGAAGAGTTTCGGAGGGCTATGAGGAAAGAGTTTGTACCGGAACATGTGAGGAGTAAGCTGAGAGAGGAGTTTGATGGGTTTAAGATGACATCTGATATGTCAGTTGATGAGTACTACAAGCAGTTTAATGAGAAGTCTAGGTATTCTGAGGATATGGGTTTGAGTGAGGAGAACCTGGCGCTGAGGTTTGAGAGGGGGTTGACCCCTAAGATCATGGATAAGCTACCTGTAGGAGTCCTTACCAATGTTAAGGAAGCTTATGAGAGGGCTGGGAGAGCTGAGAGGTTGGTGGAGATGGCTCAGGAGAGAGTGAGTGAGAAAAGAAAGGCTGAGAGTGAGGGTGGTGGCCAATCTAGTCATAAGAAAGGCAACCACACCCAAGCTAGAGGGTTTTCTTCCGGGTCGGTTGATCTTTGGGGCTTCCTTTGGGCGTGGCCGTGTGAGTGGTAGTGGTAGTTGGGGGATGACTGTTATGGTTTGTGGCGGTGTAGGCCACAAGAGACATGAGTGCACGAGTGCACCGGAGCTTTTCGGGGATCGGCTCGGGGAGCTATTCTCGGGGACCCGCACGAGTTATGCGAGCAATAGACCGTCTGGGTCATGGTCTAACCGGGAAGTCAGAGCTATCAGGGTGGAGGTAACCGCAATGGCGGTAATTCTTATCGAAACCAGACTACGAACAACAACAACAATCGGGGGTTCGGGTGCTAAGCCGACCACATCGGCCAAGATATTGTCCGGGAGGTGGACGAGAAGACCGCGGAAAGTTTGTTCATGATGGACAAGAAAGCAAATTTGAGGAGGATGCACATGTTATCACTGGTACTTTTCTTGTTAACGGTGTTCATACCTTTGTTTTGTTTGATTCGGAGGCGTCTCAGTCGTTTGTATCTTTGAGTCATGTTAAACGGTTGGGTTTGAGGGTATATGAGTCTGTAAGTGAGAAAGTTTTTATACCTTCGGGTGAGTCTGTATCATGTGGGAGGTTGTTTAGAGATGTGTCTATGATAGTTGGGCAAGTTGATCTACCTGTAGACTTGCTAGAGTTTCCTTTTGACGGTTTTGAGATGATAGTTGGGATGGATTGGTTGGGAAAGTATAAAGCTAAGATAGACTGTCATCAAAATAAAGTGTCCTTGAGAGGGCCTAAGGGTGTTAGTGTGTCTTATCGTGGGTTTCTAGTCAAACCCAAAGTTAAGTTGATTGCAGCTGTCACCTTGAAGTCTTATCTGAGGAAGGGATGTCATTTGATCTTGTGCCATGTGAGAGATGACTGGATAGACAGTCCGACAGTTGATCAGATACCAGTGGTGGGAGAGTTTGCAGATGTTTTTCCAGAGGAGATTCCGGGGTTACCGCCAAAGAGGGAGATAGATTTCACCGTTGAGTTGAAACCGGGGACGGGGCTAATCTCTAAAGCACCGTACCGGATGGGTCCTAAAGAGATGGAGGAGCTCAGGAAACAGTTAGAGGATCTGATAGAGAAGGGATACATTAGACCTAGTGTATCGCCGTGGGGAGCACCAGTTCTTTTCGTGAAGAAGAAAGATGGGAGTTTGAGGTTGTGCATAGATTACAGAGAGCAGAACCGAGTGACAGTGAAGAACAAGTATCCTTTGCCAAGGATAGATGACCTGTTTGATCAGTTGAGTGGTGCATCAGTCTTTTCTAAGATTGATTTGAGGTCGGGGTACCATCAGGTGAAGATTAGAGAGGTGGACATACCGAAGACAGCTTTCACGTCGAGGTATGGCCATTATGAGTACGTGGTGATGCCGTTTGGGTTATCTAATGCACCGGATGTGTTTATGGACTTGATGAACAGAATCTTCAGACAGTTTTTAGACAAGTTTGTGGTGGTGTTTATCAATGACATCTTAGTCTACTCTAAGACTAAGGAGGAGCATGAGGAGCATCTGAGGATTGTGTTGCAGACTTTGAGGGAGCATGAGTTATATGCTAAGCTGTCCAAGTGGAGTTCTGGTTAGAGAAAGTTGCTTTTCTGGGACATGTGATCTCTAAGGAGGGAGTAGCTGTGGATCCAGCGAAGATTGAGGCAGTGACAAAGTGGGAAGCACCAAAGAATGTTGCGGAGATCAGGAGTTTCTTGGGTTTAGCTGGATACTACAGACGGTTCGTGCAATATTTCTCCAAGATAGCTAGACCTATGACAGCTTTGATGAGGAAAGAGAACAGGTTTCGCTGGGATGAGAGTTGTGAAAAGGCGTTCCAAACATTAAAGGAGTGTTTGACCACAGCCCCTATCTTAGCATTGCCTGAAGGGATCGAGAACTTTGAGATTTATACAGATGCCTCAAAGAATGGGTTGGGATGTGTGTTGATGCAGAATGGTAAGGTGATTGCCTATGCTTCTAGGCAATTGAAGCCGTATGAGGAGAACTATCCTACACATGATCTATAGTTGGGTGCAGTGGTGTTTGCTCTCAAGATATGGAGTCATTACCTTTATGGGGCGACCTTTAAGGTATTTTCGGATCACAAGAGTCTCAAGTACATCTTCACTCAAAAGGAGTTGAACATGAGACAGAGAAGGTGGATGGAGCTGATTGGCGATTATGACTTGGATATTATCTACCATGAAGGGAAAGCCAATGTTGTTGCAGATGCTTTGAGTAGGAAGAGTGTACAGTCCCTGTGTCTATCTTTGATGAGGTTGAGAGATGAGGTGGGGAAGTTTGGAATACATATGATACAGAGAGGGGATGCTGTGGGAGATTTGACAGTACAGCCTGATCTTTACGATGATATTCGAGGTAAACAGGCTTTGGATCCTAAAATGGTTGAGTGGAGAGCTGGAGTAGAGAAAGGGACAGTGTCCCGATTCTCTATTCATACAGATGGTAGTTTGAGGTTCGATGGTAGGTGGTGTGTCCCTAATGATGAGGAGCTGAAAAAGACAATCATGACAGAGGCACATTGTACACCGTATTCAGTACATCCAGGTGGTGACAAGCTATACAAGGATTTGAAGAACACGTTTTGGTGGCCTGGGATGAAGAAAGAAACAGCTGAGTTTGTGGCCCGTTGTTTGACATGCCAGAGAGTTAAAGGGGAACAGCGACGACCACAAGGTAAGATTCAGTCTTTAGAGGTACCTGAGTGGAAGTGGGAATCCATTTCTATGGATTTTATCGTGGGTTTGCCAAAGAGTCAACAGGGTAACAACATGATATGGGTGATAGTGGATCGACTGACCAAGTCAGCTCACTTTGTACCAATGAAAGATACATGGACTAAAGCACAATTAGCTTTGACTTATCGAAAGAATGTGCTAAAGTTACATGGAGTCTCTAAGGACATAGTGTCTGACAGAGATGCGAGATTTATCTCAAGGTTTTGGAAAGAGTTGCAGGAATCTTTGGGAACAACTTTGAAGATGAGTACAGCTTTTCATCCCGCGATGACGGTCGGATCGAGAGAACAATCAAAACTCTTGAGGATATGTTACGAGCTTGTGTGATGGACTTTGGTGGTAGCTGGGAACAGAGGTTGGATTTGATAGAGTTTTCTTACAACAACAGCTATCACACTAGTATTGGCATGGCACCGTTTGAGGCTTTATATGGGAGGAGATGTAGGAGTTCGATTTGTTGGGACGATAGTGCTGAGGCAGTGGTTCTAGGACCATAGATGGTACATGAGATGGTTGAACAGATAAAGATGATCAGGGGACGGATGAGAGCAGCTCAGGATAGGCAAAAGAGTTATGCAGATCTACATCGCCGGGATATAGAGTTTCAGGTTGGGGACAAGGTTCTTCTGAAAGTGTCTCCTATGCGTGGGGTTATGAGATTTGGGAAGAAAGGCAAGCTGAGTCAGAAGTTCATCGGGCCTTATGAGATCTTAGAGCGAGTTGGGGAGGTTGCATATCGTCTGGCTTTACCAGCTGCGTTAGAGAGAGTGCATAATGTGTTTCATGTATCGCAGCTGCGAAAGTATGTGAGTGACCCGTCACATGTGTTAGAGGCAGAGAGCTTAGAACTAGATGAGTCCTTATCATATCTTGAGGTACCTAAGCAGATTCTTGACCGGAAGGTTAGGAAGACTAGGAGTGGTGAGACAGTTTTGCTTAAGATCCTTTGGTCTAACCACGAGACTGAGGAAGCTACATGGGAGGCAGAGGATGCCATGAGAGAGCGTTACCCTTTCCTTTTTGATCAGGTATGTATGGTTATGGGGATGTAACCTTGTTTCTTTTGGGGGGGTAGGAGATGATCGCAAAGAGTTTTTAAGAGTTTTATACTCTTTTTGTGTTATGTCGGTATAGTTATTGTCGTTGAGTCGGGTTGAGTTTGGGTTAGTAACATGTTTTGTGTTGAGTTTGTTTTGGGTTGTTGAGTCGGGAGTGTTGTAGTGTGAGTCTTTGTTTTGTTGTGGTTTGAACTTCGGGGACGAAGTTCTTTTTAAGGAGGGAAGACTGTAATACTACGTATTTATGAGTGTCTGGGTACTCTATCGAGTAGGCCTTACTCTGTCGAGTAAGGATGAGTTGCAGTTTAAAATAGTTTCGACTGTTGGGTACTCGATCGAGTAACGTGGATACTCGATCGAGTAAGGGGGCACTCGATCGAGTACCTTAGCTACTCGATCGAGTAGCCGGTTTACGGGGGATGATTTCTCGGGTTTTGTTAATAATGCGATTAGAGTATATATTACTTCCGTCATTGTTCTTTAAACACTTTTTAAAACCTAATCACTGTGAGAAGAGAAATCAAACTACGTCATTCGCTTTAATCGCATTGTTGGCAAATCCCGGAGCTTGGAAGGTCGGATTTTACCTTTCTTTATACCGTTGTGATCCTTGCGTCGAGGGTAAGACCTATATACCGTTTTTATAGCATTCCATTAAAGTTGGTTAAACCCTAATTTGGGATTTGGGGGTTTTGTTGTTTTGTATGATTGATAGTGATTATATGTTTGTATGTTAGGAGGAGGATTCGTAGAGGAAGCGTTTTGATATCAGCTGTGAGATCGTCTGATTGTGTTGTGCTTTCCAGGTAGGGTTTCCCTACTCAGTATTAATTACATAATGTGTGGTGATTGTGCTGTAGTTAGTGATTGTTGATTGATTCAGACGGTTGTTGATGTTGTATTGTGATTGCTGATTGTTTGTCTCTGGTTCTCGAGATGCGTTCTCGGCTGAGTGAAGTCACTTGCGGGAGTGGTTTCACGCCCTAGTTTCGCCCTTCGTGGAACCCGCCACGGAAGGGGATGTGCACATTAATGGGACAGGGTTATCGCTCGGTATGATGAGCGGGGATTTGGTGGTATGGTGCGGTCCCCCAGCGTGGCGGTAGTCCAGTGGACAGTCGGTGACGGAGATTGATTGGTGTGGGTGATTGTGTGTGACTCTTGAGCTGTGTTGTTTACTGTACTGTTGATTATATAAATTGTGTGATTAGTACTGACCCCAGTTAATGTTTAAAAAACTGTGGTGATCCATTCGGGGATGGTGAGCAATTATTGAGCAGGTATGAGTCGAGTTACTGGGATAGCTGGGATGTGCCACGATCTGATGATAGAAGTCTTCCGCTGTAGCTAATAGTTTAATAAACATTTCAGTTAGCTGATTAGATAGTTGGTTTGAGACATGTATTCGTATTTTGGTTTGGTTTTTGGATTGTAACCGTTCACTAAAGTATTTCTATTTAAACGTTGTTTCGTTATTGTTTATTTGATTATCATTGCCTCGGGTAACCGAGATGGTAGCATCCTTATACCTGGGTGGTCCTGGTAAGGCACTTGGAGTATGGGGGTGTTACACCTAGCTATAAGTTCAGTTCAGTTCAGTTCAGATCCTATAAGGTCAGTTCAGTTCAGATCAGATTAGTTTCAGTCCAAAAGAACAGGGCCTTATTGTAAATAAATATATCTGTCTAAAGATGTAGACCGTTAAATATATCATCACTTTCATAATAAAACAATCCATATTATTCCACTTGTTATTTGTCTTGTTGGTGGAAGTTATTGGCATATAATGCAACCCAATTGTATTCTAATTTTAAAAGAACATTTGGTCAAAAAGTAATTGCAATTTATGCTTGTCATTAGACAAATGCTCATTTATAGAACTTTTTAAAAACATCGTCGCAAGCAAAACTCTTTATTATTATTATTATTATTATTATTATTATTATTATTATTATTATTATTATTATTATTATTATTATTATTATTATTATTATTATTATTATTATTATTATTATTATTATTATTATTATTATTATCTTACATTGCTGCAATTTTCTTTCTTTAATTTTTTTTGGGAATAAAATAATTACTAATTGTTCCGGGTGTAATTCCAGAGCAGTTATTTGTTACCACCCGTGCTTGTAGAATGACGTCTTTGATTGAATCCTCCTTTCGGTCTCCTGAAACAATGAACAAACTGAGGGCTCGGCTTTGGACCGAGCGAACTCACTCCGACGCTCAAGTCAGTAAACTTAGAGAGAAGTTGTTGTTACTTGGCGAAGTATATTTTGTAGAGAGATAAGGAAGATATTACCAGATGAATAGTGATTCTTAGGTTAAATTGTGGATCTCCTCCTCAATGAGGGTTGAGGAGTATTTATAGACTTTCACCTTTTGTCACGTAGTGGCCAAGTGGCCAAGTGGCTAGCAGGTGGAAAGACTGATGTACCCTCGGCCGAGGGACCCATGGCAGGCCGGCGGGCCCTGTTGACTCGCCGCCGAGGGGTCTTGGATATGAGTTCGCGGATGTGTGCCCCCGGGCGGCTAGTTGTCCACCGGGACCCAAGAGACAGCCGACAGCTGCGTCGGTTAGGGTTGTCTAAGTCGTTGACTTGCTTGTGGATATCTTTGACCTTGCTCAATGTGTTGACTCGGTCAGCGGGTGCAGAATATGCCCCATCAATTTGCCCCCAGCGTAGTCTATGCCGTGGTATGGGCTCCGATGTATGTTGAGCGTATATTCTGCGTAAGACAAAATTTTCTGCCCCGGCTTCTTTTACCTCGGCTTGGTTCTGCTTGGGCCGTACCATATCCCCCCTCCACATGAATGTGTAAAGGGCATCCGATGTGGAAAAGAAAGTGACGTTGGCCGAGACCAGGGTTGAGAGTGCCGGTTGTTTTTGATTGCCCTCGGCCGGTGCTACCTAGCTTGGTTGATCATGTGGCCGGCGGAGAACAGATAATTAGGAATTTGTTGAGGAAGATGAATAGGCAGAGAGGTATGAAGGGGCGTGTTGAAGACGCTTGGTCACTGTTGCATTGATTGACGTTTAACTGTTGCAACGATTGACATTCCGTGGTTGCATGTCTGACACGTGTCTGTTCGCTGATTGGCTGACGTTTCATGGGCTGTGCCCTGATTGGTCCTTCTTCATGGGCTTTCCCCTATAAATAGGGCAGTTAGTCCCTGAAATTGGCCACCAATTTCATTCTCTCTAAAATTTTCTTCTCTCAAAACTTTCAAGGGCTTCTTTCTCTTCTAATCTTCAGAGTCGTTGCTTCGGCTAGTGCTTTTCTTCAAGGTAAACAAACAAATTTTTCTTAATCTCTTATTTTGTTAAGTAATTGTTGCTACCATGTCTTCTGCTGATGCCGGACCTAGTAACCGTGCGCCGGGGGGTTCCCCGTCGCGTCTTGATGAAGAGGAGGCACTGGCCGCCGTCCCGCTAAGGTCCGGGGGTCCTAGGTCTCCTTCTCCCGAAGTCGACCCGAAAGTTTTGGAGGGTTGGGAGGATGATGACGAAGCTGATGAAGACTTTGATGATGACGGTGAGGAAAGGATTCCTCCTGGTGATGAGAGGCCGCATCTCCTGGATCACGGCGAGGCCTGCATGACTGGCCTTGACCGTGCCTGGACCAATAAATTTGCCAGTTGTTCCGGTGGAACTCTTTTCGAGGGTCATTTCTCCTTTGGTGAGGGGTACAAAATTGTTGTCCCTGAGGAGGGTCAGGCGGTCTGTTGCCCTCCCCCGGGTCATATCGGCGTATATATCAGGCACCTGGAGTATGGGCTCCGGTTTCCTTTGAATGAATACGTCACGGCCATCATCAAAGCTATGAACGTCGTTGTGGCTCAACTGCATCCGTTGGCCATTAGGACGATAGTTGGCTTTGTGTGGCTCTGTCTCTTTAAGGGGGAGGCCCCTATAGTTAACTTATTCCGCCGGCTTCATCATCTTCGGCCATCGACCCCCGGTAAAGTGGGGTGGTACAGCGTGCAGATGGAGTCGGGCTACGTTTCCGTTGATAAGCTTTCCTCCTGCAAGGACTGGAAAGAGCGGTGGGGTGTACGTTAAGGTGCCGGATGACTATCCGCGCCCGGTCCTTCCAAAGACCAAGTCAACTTGCGGTGCGAGAGTAAGGGGGAGCGTGAAAAATGGGTCTCCCGGAGTAAGCTCAAGATGGACGCCAGTAGGGTTCCTCTAAATGCGGATGAGGAGCGGGCGATGCAGCTGTTTGATGCTGAGAAGGGATGGGTGCCCCCGACTCAGATTATTCTTCAGCATGAGCTGCTTTGCCGCGTCGGCCTCATACCGGCCCTCAACCAAGGTGAGTAGGGTTGGTGTGAGGCCCATCTTTGCCTGTTATGCTCCTGTTTTTAGAGCTTTGTTTTACTTCTTTTATGTAACTCTTGTTTGGTTTCTTGCAGACCGGTTTGGCCAGGATCTGTCTGAGGGGACCTTGAAGAGGTTAGGGCTTGATAAGGACGGGAAGGTCGTTCAGCGGCATCCTCAGGCTGACGCGCATGATCGTAGACTGGCTCCCAACGAACTCATGGACAAGCAGCTGAAGGCACTGGATCCGGCGGTGGCTCAAGCACGGGTTCTCGGTGGCGTGCCGAAGAGAAAACCAAAGGCAGCGTCCAGGTCGGCGACGACGTCGATCCCAACTCCCTGTTCAACCCCAACGGTCCAGAAGGAGCATGTGGAGGTCGTCGATATTACCGCGGAGGTGGTGACTGTTGCGAAGGGCCCTCCTCCTCCGAAGAAGAGAAAAGAACCACTGCCGGCTTCTACCGTTGCCGGGGGAAAGAATGATTCACCCGGTCCTTCATCTAAGAAGGTCCAGACTAGTACGGACCTAACCTGTGGTTCAGACTTAGCTGGTTCATTATGCATTCCCGATGACAAACTCTCTGATGTGTCAATGAATGTTGACATGGATGCGCTGTGTGAATTTTTTGTAGATCCGCCGTCGGCAGCCGCCGTTCTCACTGATCGGCAATTAGAGAAGCAGCCTGAGAAGGCGGGTGATAGAAATGTCACCGTTGACTCCTTACTCCATAAGGTTCCCCCCGCCGAGCTTGTGGCAGAGGGTACGAGAATATACAAGAGGCTGGCGAAATGGACTCAACTAGCCGGCTCCCACATTATGGAGCAAGAAAAGGCTATGGCCCAAGCTGGGCCATTGATCGAACGGCTTAAGCTTGATCTTTCCGCTGCAAAGGGGGAAGCCGGGAAGGCTAAGCTTGACCTCCTTGCTGCACAAAAGCGTGTGGAGGAAGCTGAGAAGCTGCTATTGGCCGAGAGGGCCAAAGTTGAGGTCGCCGATGCCACCGCGCAAGTTCTTTGGAGGAGCGGGACAGGTATAAGGGCGGTTCGACGTCGTTGTTGCCAAGAGTGAAGAATGGAAGGAAATGTATTTGGCTCGATCGGAGGCACATAGGGCACAAGGGCTATCCTTGCCCAAAGGGAGAAAGATATTGAGATGCTTCAAACCGAGATCATCCCTAACATGTGCGCTCAATTCGGGATCAGCCGAGGAAGCGACCGGGGGAGGCAATCAAGAAGCTCATTCTGAAGGCTCCTTCCCGTGGGAAAAATTTGACCGGCTTACTGGATGAGATGGCCGATCTTTGCGGAAAAAGCGGTCGCGGAAAAGGCGGAGGCGGCGAAGGCGGCTCGGATAGCTGAGGCCAAGGCGGCCTATGATGCAAAGGTGAAGGAGGCCAAAGAGGAGGCCGAGAGGCTAAAGGCACGTGAAAATGACGAGCTTTCCTCCGGGCCGGCCACCGAAGATGATCTGCTGCCTGCCGATGGTGGGGGCAACAAGCGTAGGGAGACGGGCGGTCGTCACCAGACTCACCCGACATCTCGGATAGCTTTAGCTGTTCGGGGGCCAACTATTGAGCCTTTCCTCCCTGCCATCTTTTGGCGCTTCAAATGTCATGTCTGTAACCTTTTTCTTTTCTTTTCCTTGTTTTTGTAAAACTTTGGTAGGTTGCGTTTTGGCTTATCCCTTTGGGGACGGCCATCGTCTGTATTCTTCTCATTTGTAACCTGTTATCATTTTTAAAAAGAGTTTTCTTATTTTGCCTCTGGCTTGGCCGAGGTCTTCTCTTGTCTTCTTGCGTTATTAATTGAGCGCTTTTTTCCTTTTTACCTTCGGCTTTGCCGAGGCAGCTAGAATGTGTATCTCAACTGCGTTTAACGTCTTTTTCTTGAACATGTTAGCATGTTGGTCGCTTCCTCTTTCACTCTCGGTCTAGCCGAGGCGTCGGAATTGCGCTTCCCAACCGCCGTTGTGAACATGTTGGCGTATCGACCGTTGTGTCCTCTGCCAGGCCTTCGGTTGGCCGAGGCGACTAGAGGTTACGGCGCGACAGCGTATGTTAGCGTATCGACCGTTGTGTCCCCTGCCAGGCCTTCGGTTGGCCGAGGCGACTAGAGGTTACGGCGCGACAGCGTATGTTAGCGTATCGACCGTTGTGTCCCCTGCCAGGCCTTCGGTGGGCCGAGGCGACTAGGGGTTACGGCGCGGCAGCGTATGTTAGCGTATCGACCGTTGTGTCCCCTGCCAGGCCTTCGGTGGGCCGAGGCGACTAGGGGTTACGGCGCGACAGCGTTCGTATCTGTCAACTGCGCTGGTAGTGACTGCCGTGGCGTCTACTTCCTGGTAGTGACTGCCGTGGCGTCTGCTTCTTGGTAGTGACTATGGGGGGAAAATGAACACTGATGGAAAACTTGGACGATTCTTCATTAGATATGAACATGTGTCGGGGTGCCCACAGTTGTCTTGGGCACCTCCGCCGCTATACAAAGTATTTCCTGAGATTGTCAGTGTTCCAATGGCTCATCAAAGGCACACCCTCCATGTCAGTCAGCCGGTATGTACCCGACCTCATTTCTTCAACCACTTTATAGGGACCTTCCCAGTTAGCCGTCAGTTTACCATGAATGTTCCCTTTGTTGGTGGCGGCTGACTTTCTTAGGACTAGATCTCCTACTTTTAGGTCCCTTTTGTGGACTCTTCGGTTGTATGCTCTTCTCATTCGGTTTTGTTATACTGCCAAGTTGAGGCGTGCTGTATCTCGGCTTTCCTCGACCAGGTCTAGGGAGGCTCTTAGACCTTCCTCATTTTCAACCGGGTTAAAGGTGGTCGTTCTGAATGTCGGCACCGTTGCCTCAATTCGCGGGGATCGCCGGATCCGTAGACTAAGTGGAATGGACTGTACCCCGTTGCTTCTTTCTCCGTGGTCCGTAGGGACCACAGGACGCCGGGTAGTTCATCGGCCCATCTTCCCTTTAGGTCTTCAACTCTCTTCTTCAAACCGTTGAGGATTGTTTTATTGGCTGCCTCCGCCTGTCCGTTGCTCTGTGGGTGGCAGACGGAGGAGTATGCAAATTTGATGCCAAGTTCTTCCAACCAGTTCATTATTGTGTCACTCCAAAACTCTCGGCCGTGGTCAAATACCATGACTTGGGGTAACCCAAAACGAGTAATGACATTTTCCCAGATTACCTTTCTTACGGCCGCCGTGGTCTTGGCAGTAGTGCCGTGCGACTTCAACCCATTTGGTGAAGTAGTCAATGGCGACGATCAAGTACTTTCTTCCTCCGGAAGCCGTTGGAAATGGCCCTAGTAGATCCATCCCCCACTGTGCAAAAGGAAGGGGATTAAGTACGGCTGCGCAGGTCTCGGGAAGGTGCATGTATCACCGGAGCATGCATTTGTGAGTTGTTGCACTTTTTGGTTTTGGCTCGGAATCTTCAAGCATGGTGGGCCGAAGTAGCCGGCTCGGAGAGCTTTGTGGGCTAGTGTTCTTGCCCCCATGTGATGGCCACAGATGCCTTCGTGAATTTCGTCAAGATTAGCTTCGCGTCTACGGGCCGACACATTTCAAGAGTGGCCTTATCACGGACCTCCTGTATAATTCTCCTTCAAACACCAAGTACCTTGCTGCGATCCTCTTTATCTTCGTGAGAGATGCGGTCCTCCGTAATTCGTTCATCGTTTATACTTCATTATCGGAGTCATCCACATCGTCTCGGCCTCTATGTCGCCCACCATGCCGACGGTCTCAGTAATGCTTTTGGCATTCCGATGTCCACCAAAGACGGTTCGACCGACATTCTTGATGGTTGAACGGCAAGCTTTGAGAGAGCGTCGGCTCGGTTGTTCTCGGACCTGGGAATGCATTGTATTCGAAAAGATTTCAATTTTGAAGTGTCGCTTTTACCCTTTCCGGGTATCTTACCATCCCGTCGTCTCGAGTCTCGTACTCTCCTCTGATTTGATTAGCCACTAAAAGTGAATCTATTTTTAAAATGATGTGCTCACCCGGCGGCCCCTAGCTAGCTCGACTCCGGTTATCACCGCCTCGTATTCAGATTCGTTGTTTGAGGCCGAGAAGGTAAATTTCAAGGCGTACTCAAACTCGTCCCCGTTTGGGCTGATGATAAGGATGTCGGCTCCTAAGCTGTTCGCCGTGGAGGACCCGTCGGTGTATACTTCCCATACTCCGGGGTTTTGCTCTTCTTGGTATGTGCACTCGCCAGGAAATCTGCAAGTGCCTGCCCCTTTATCGAGGGCCTCGGCTTGTATTGAATGCCGAAGCCGGATAGCTCTCTCGCCCATTTGATGAGCTGCCGGATTGCTCAAATTTTCCAATGCTTTCTCCAATGGCTGGTCGGTTAAGACCGTCACGGGATATGCGTCGAAATAGGGTTTCGATTTCCTTGCGCGACGACGACAAAGACAAAAGGCGCTTTTTCAATCGGCGGGTAATTTCTCTCGGCGGGCAACAACGTATGGTCGACAAAGTAGATTGGATCTGCTTGCTTGTCCTCTTCTCTCGACGACGATTACAGACCGACCGTGGCCGAGGTAATCGCTATGTAAAGATATAGCGTCTCCCCAAAGATCGGCCGGACGGGGTTGGGAGAGTCCGAAGATGAGCTTTCGGTTGCTTGAAAAGCCGTGCTCGCTCCTCCCCCAGTGAAGTCTTTATTCCCCTTCAACACCTTGAAGAATGGGGTGCTCTTGTCTTACTGACCGAGAGATGAAACGGGCTAGAGCCGCCATCCTCCCGGTCAGCATCATAACCTCTTTTCGATTCCTCGGCTCCGGCAGGTCTAGGATTGCTTGGACTTTGTCTGGATTGGCATCAATTCCCCTGGCGCTGACAAGTACGCCGAGGAACTTACCTGCCCGGACACCGAAGTTGCATTTCATTGGGTTGAGCTTCATCTTGTATTTCCTTAGTGAACAAAATGTCTCGTGTAAATCGGCTAAGTGCTCGCTGTCAGACTTGCTTTTTACAATAGCATCGTCGACGTAAGCCTCAATGTTCCGCCCTTTTTTATTTTGGAACACTTTGACCACCAGCCTTGTGTAAGTTGCGCCGGCGTTCTTCAAACCAAACGGCATCATTTTATACATGTATGTGCCGTTAGCGGTGATGAATGCGCATTTAGGCATGTCTTCCTCGGCCATGAATACCTGATGATACCCTGAGAAGGCGTCCAGCAGGCTCAGCATAGTGTACCCTGCCGTCGCGTCAATTAAACTATCTATTCGAGGCAAGGGATAGCAATCTTTGGGGCATGCTTTATTAAGATTGGTAAAATCTACACACATCCTCCACGCCCCCGACGACTTCCTCACCATTACAACATTAGCTAACCACTCAGGATAAGTACAAGGCATGATGAAGCCCGCCGCCAGTAATTTATCTACCTCGGCTTTGATGGCCTCATCCTTCTCGGCTGAGGAGTTCCTCATCCTTTGCTTGACAGGGCGAGCGGTGGGGAGTACGTTCAGCTTGTGAACAATTACCTCCCGGCTCACGCCTGGCATCTCGGCCGCTGAGTAGGCGAAGACGTCTTTGTTCTTCCTCAGCAGGTCTAGGAGAGCGGCCCTGAATTTTGGCTCCAGGTTGACACCGATAGTCACGGTGCGCCCTGGGTCAATTTCCACCTCTTCAGTCTCGGCTCCCTCGACCATGCCGACAGTTGAATCCATGAGGTTGCCCTCCTGTTGCAAAGATGGGCTCTTCCCCTTCCATGACTTTTTTGCCACTTTGAGGGATTGCATGTTGCATCCTCTTGCAGATATCTGGACGTTGACCACCTCGTCCTTCTCGTCCTTGGAGACGAGCTTATGCGCTTCCCCCCGGTCCGAGACATACATCAGTGTCAGGGCCCGGATGGACATTACTGCGCCGGCCTCGCTCAGAGTGACTCGGCCTATGAGAACGTTGTAGGAGGACGAGCCGTCAATGACCACGAACTCAGCTAGGACATTCTTAGCCGCATTCCCCTCGCCGAACATCACTGGCAGTCTGATTGACCCCAGGGGTACCAGGCCGGCCCCGGAGAAACTGTATAGCGGATTGGTGCAGGGGCTCAAGTCTTCAACCTTCAGACCGAGGTTGAGAAAGCACTCCCTGAACATGATGTTCGTGTAGGCGCCTGTGTCAATCAGGCACCTCTTGACCAGGTGGTTGGATATGTCCAAGTGGACTACGAGTGGGTCGCTGTGAGGGGCGATGACTCCCTCGTAGTCCTTCTTTCCAATAGTCATGTCGGGGATGTTGGAAGCGGGGATCGCTGTTTTGGGCACAAAGTTGATGGCCCGATACGGCTCGTTCGTTCAGTGCCGTTTGTGCCCATGAGCGGACCCACCGTTCTCGTTGCCCCCGATGACAACATGGATTACTCCTATCCGTTCAAAGACGGATTTCTTATTCGAGCCGCCGGCATCAGTCTTTTGGCCTTTGGCGACATATTTGCCGAGGCTTCCCTTCCGGATCAGCTCTTCGATGGCATTCTTCGATCGACGCGGTTGTCGATTAAGTGGCCGGTGTGGCCATGGTACTCACAAAGATCGACTCGTGTCACCGTCACTCCTCGGCCGGGAGGCCTTTCCCACTTCGACCCTCGTTCTTGCTCGGGCGAAGACCTCGGCAGCGAGACACAACCGGGGGGGTGTGATCATTGTACCGCTTCGGTAGTACGTTTCGAACTCCCCGGCGCCCACCGAGTTCTATTTCTGGCGGACTGTCGGGACCGTGACCTATTATTGTCACGGCGTCTTTCATCCGGGTTGTCCTCCGGCGCTCTTACTCTTTGAGTGCCGGCCTCGCCGGGCCTACCTGTGTTTTGTGGTAGTCCTCCACCTTAATGGCTTGATCGGCCATCTTCCTGGCGGAGTCTAGGTTCAGTCCGCCGCACTTTAAGAGCTCATTTTTTAAGTCTCCTCTCGGGAGGCCTTTCATCAGTGCGAAGGCCGCCAGTTCATTGTTCACTCACGAATCGCCGAACCTTGGCGTCGAACCTCTTCACATAACTTCGGAGAGACTCGCCTCCCTCCTGCCTGATAGTCAGGAGGTCCGATGTCTCGACGGCCCTCCTCTTGTTGCAAGAATATTGGGCTAAAAATACGTCCCTTAGGTCGGCGTAACAGTATACCGACCCATCGGGTAGCCCCTTGTACCAACTTTGTGCCATCCCATGCAGTGTCGTTGGGAAGACTCGGCACCAAACCTCATCGGGTTGCTCCCATACCGACATGTAAGACTCGAAAGCCTCGGCGTGGTCGGTTGGGTCGCCCTCTCCTTTGTATGCTATGGGTGGCAACTTCAGCTTAGTCGGCACCGGGGTCTCTAGGACGTAGGCGCTGAGGGGCTGTCTGACCACGTGTCGAACAACACGCGGCGATCGGCTCCTCGCATCCCTAGTCCGGCTCCTCTCCCCGTGGCGGGAAGGGCTTCTTCTCCGACTCTGGTGAGTCGGGCTTCTTCTCCGACTCTGGTGAGTCGGACTTCTTTCACTCCTCTGGGGCATGCCTCGTCGGTGCTGCGGCGACGCCGTCCTCCCGCGAGTGCGGGAAGGACTCAGGTCTACCACTAGCACTCTGGGCTCCCCCGGCGTCTTGACAGGGTCAGCTTCCCCTAGTGCTCCGTTCAAGTTTCTCGGAGTCACATTTTGGGCCCTGGTCTCCTGGACGAGTTCCACCGCTCTTGTCGGTGTGACAGTGTGAATCGGCGTACTACCAATTAGGTCCAGGAGTAGCTTCAGTTTTGCTGCATCAACCACATGTCCCATGATGGTGACCTGGTCGGCGGGCAGCGGTGTATCTTGTTCCTTTGGCATCCCGTTCGTCGTATCAGTGATACGGCCGGTGGGGGACTGCCCGATTTCTGAGTTGTGGAATGTGTCGTCTTGGTAGAATTCATTTTCCACCAGCACCTTCTCTGGTTGTTTCGACATCTTCTTAGCTTTTTGGGTGGGTTTTTGTTTTGTGTTTTTTTTTTTGTTTGGGAATGAATGTGACTGGCTTCTAGTATCTTTTCCCACAGACGGCGCCAATTGTTCCGGGTGTAATTCCAGAGCAGTTATTTGTTACCACCCGTGCTTGTAGAATGACGTCTTTGATTGAATCCTCCTTTCGGTCTCCTGAAACAATGAACAAACTGAGGGCTCGGCTTTGGACCGAGCGAACTCACTCCGACGCTCAAGTCAGTAAACTTAGAGAGAAGTTGTTGTTACTTGGCGAAGTATATTTTGTAGAGAGATAAGGAAGATATTACCAGATGAATAGTGATTCTTAGGTTAAATTGTGGATCTCCTCCTCAATGAGGGTTGAGGAGTATTTATAGACTTTCACCTTTTGTCACGTAGTGGCCAATTGGCCAAGTGGATAGCAGGTGGAAAGACTGATGTACCCTCGGCCGAGGGACCCATGGCAGGCCGGCGGGCCCTGTTGACTCGCCGCCGAGGGGTCTTGGATATGAGTTCGCGGATGTGTGCCCCGGCCAAGCTAGTTGTCCCAGTAGGGACCCAAGAGACAGCCGAGTCGCGCTTGTTAGGTTTGTCTAAGTCGTTGACTTGCTTGTGGATATCTTTGACCTTGCTCAATGTGTTGACTCGGTCAGCGGGTGCAGAATATGCCTCATCACTAATACTTCCATCCGTCTAACGTGTCTAAGCTAAATCGTATTGAGTATTGATTATTCTAAGGAATTCGGAAAAAAAGGGTAGCTTGACCATATCAACTTGATAATTTTCTTAGTTTCTAATCCTCGACCGATTGAAGAAACAAACGTTCGATTACCATAAGCATATAGCATTTTGTGGTTAAAATGGTCACATTTTGTCAAAATGACGATATTTTGCTCTGTTTACTATGTAAACGAAAAATACCCGTCTTTCCTGAGAATTGCGTGATGAAAAGTAAGGTTTCCACGTTTCCACAACAAAGAATTGAAGTTTAACAATTTAACAATAATACAACCCTTCTTCTATTTATGATCGCCAAAATGAGAAGCCGGCATGCAATGTGTCCTTGATTTTATAGGCTCTGCCGCAAACTTGGATCACACGTCAAGATGATCCATTATCTTAACAATCGTCGGATTTTTTATTCATGGTAAATTTTTTAGTTGTTAATTTACGGTAAAAAAATAAAAATTTAAGCTGGTCAAGATGGAATCACCCCTCACTTGTTTCTAGGTTTACGTACAACTACTCATCAGGTACGTGGTAATAAATTGCAGTCCAAAATAAAATAAAGTTTAAATTGGTCGAGATAGAGTGATCCCTCACCTTTTTTTGGGTTATTTTTAGCATTTTTTTTCCGCATTTTTATATCTTGTTTCCTTAGAAGTTTGGACAAACATTAAGAATATAACTGAAAAAAATTCACATTTATATTTGTTTTTAATGTCCTTTACCAAACTATTTATCTTTTTAACGTCATTTTAAAATAAACCGATTTAATTCCATTTCCCGATTTCTTTCTTTTTCGGTCTCTCCATACAAACAAAATGGTGAAAAATAAATTACAAAATTTCAGATATATATTACTTTATATTATGTTGAGATACTAATATAATAAAACAAAGACTTTAAATTTAGCAGAAGAATCACAAAAGACATTTCCAAATAAAGAAAAGGCTTTTCAATTTATTAATTACAATAAAGAAAATCACACTAATTCAAATTACTAAGGGATAAAAAAAATACGAGTAGCAAAGTAAAACTCTTCTCTTATAAATAGTAACGAAAACAAACCCCTAAAATACTACGTTGTATTATTCCTTTAATTAATCGAGACAAAGGGAGTATCATGTCCTTTAATTGCAAAGGGTCTCGACCCCCGCCACCATAAAGCTAAATACCTTGGTCGAAACATAATTAAAACTAACAGACTTATGAGGGTTAATAGGTAAACCCTTGTTTACCGTACCATAAATGCCTCTATAATCAAATAGAGCGGGGTTGACGGCACCGTCGATCGAAATCCATAAGATGCCAATACGATTTTTCCCATTTTGCATGCGTCACAATTGTTCGTGATTGTCACCTTTATTTCGGGTTTTCCTCGGAAATTATACCCGGTTTCATTTTGTGTGATTCTTATATCCGCTCTTGAGCAGTCGCTAGCGCCTATAAATATAAAACGGGTAAGAATTTAAATGAACTGAATTATATGAATATATATGAAATCAGCAAAAAAATGAAGTACTCCGTAGTCCGTACTTATTTCCTTTCAATCACAAATTGATCTTTTTTATTGTTTTAAATTACAAGAACTATTTTAGTCAAAGGTAAATAAATAGTCAAAACAAATGAAGAATACTAAACTAAGTAATACTCTGTCTAATGTTTACGAAGGATTGTTTACTCAATTACGCTTGACATAATTATTATTTTAATGACTCTAGTTGCTCTATGTAAGAGGTTGATAAAGAGATTCGATACACTCAGGTCGAAGACCCCATCTCATTTTCCTTTTCGTATAAGATATAAGAAAACCATCTACTTGTATTTCTTACAAGTAAAGCAAATGAAACAATATTCCAATGCTCTTATGTCATGAAGTATGTCAAATTCAAATCCAAATTAAATCGAATAATGTTTAAAAAAGAAAAAGTTTTTCTAATGCACATCCTAAAAACATACATTAATAACCTAAATATGCAGCAAATTAAATATTAACCTGAATAAGTCTCTACAAGTTGAAAATTAAACATTACCTTGGTGAAATAGGGTGACTAAAGCAAGCAACAAACAAAGATATTTGAGAGAAAATGTCATTTGGAAGGAGATAATGTAAGCACTAAAACTTTGGAAATACGGTCACTCACTAAAATTAGTGTTTAATCTTTGTGTTTATGTTTTTTGAGTGTTATGTGTGTGTTTAAATACAATTAGAAGGAGAATCTTAAGTGCATATAGTCTGAATATATTAACTTATAACTAAGGCTAATATTGATTGATTCTAATACGT
The DNA here is from genome assembly GCF_048544455.1 of Silene latifolia. Lineage (NCBI taxonomy): Eukaryota > Viridiplantae > Streptophyta > Magnoliopsida > Caryophyllales > Caryophyllaceae > Silene > Silene latifolia. The sequence goes on along the minus strand of NC_133527.1, from coordinate 7,861,296 downwards.
TTACTCTTGAAAAAAACATATGGTGTCCTGCATTGATTGTAGTCAAATATTGTTGTCCTTACCCCCTACAGTTAATAGTTTACGTTTAATTTATTCATTTACTTTATTCTGTGAGATGAAAATAAAGCAACTGTAAACTATTAACTGGGACGTAATATTTATGGCATAATATAGATTCTAATTTTATTTTGAATCTTGAAAATAAAAGTTTCATAGTAGTGGTAGAATAATTTATTTAATACGAGTATATATTTATATAAATATCAAAATTTATTTAATCCATAATTTATTTAGATATGTGTGACATTTTCAACTCTCCACAATCTTTTAATGTATCTACACCATAGTTGAACGCATGTAATGTCTAGGTATTCCTCACTAAAAATGTGTCAAATACCATCTTAAATGTAATGTATTGTTACCCAGGAAATTTATTTGTGAATTTCATTTGCAAATTCATTGTATAGATCAGAAATACACATTAACTATATAGTATATGCACTGATATTTCATAAAGTGAATGTCCCTCAAAGTCCCGTTGATTGTGTTGGATCATTTAAACTAAATGCCATGAAATTTTTGGACTCACAACATGTTCTAGAATCGATTAACGTTTTTTCTAACCTGTGCTCCAATTTCTAAGCGCTACGCATTGATATTATATAGGGATTAATTAAGGAATTGGAACATTTTACAAAATTCAAAGTTGATAAGGAATAAGTTTTACATAATCCAGCCGAGAAAAGGGAAACAAACCGAAGACAAAACGACTGATAATAAAACAATAACATTTTTTTTCATCTCGAATCATTTCAATAAAGAGTAGACAGTTTGATTCCACTTATAGAGCGGGAGTAAGGATCCTCTCCAAGAGGTTCATTACTTTTCAATGGGCCGGATTCAACTTTATTTGAAAACGAAAAGATAAATGAGTGAGAATGAAATATATAAAAGTAATGGAGATGATCTTTTTCCGAGCAGGAGGCTTTATTTTCTCTTTCTTTTACTTCACCTTGACTCGATTTTGTTGATCAAACATAAGATAATTGTTTAAGATTTAATTCCGTCTTCCTCCGTTTCATTCCTTTCAAGTCTCCCAATCCAAACAAAATAATTAAAATAAAATTATAAAAGTTCAGAAATATATTGGACTTTAGATTATGTTGGGATACTAATACAATAAAAAAAATGACTTTAAATTAAGAGAAGAGCCACAAAACACATACATATCTAAATAAAAAATAGTTCTCTAATTATTCATGATGTTTAGGAAATCGAACACATTCAAATCGATAAGGGTTAGACCGTTCAACTTTAGGTAAAAACAACTTTAGATAAGGGTCAGCGGGTGCAGAATATGCCTCATCACTAATACTTCCATCCGTCTAACGTGTCTAAGCTAAATCGTATTGAGTATTGATTATTCTAAGGAATTCGGAAAAAAAGGGTAGCTTGACCATATCAACTTGATAATTTTCTTAGTTTCTAATCCTCGACCGATTGAAGAAACAAACGTTCGATTACCATAAGCATATAGCATTTTGTGGTTAAAATGGTCACATTTTGTCAAAATGACGATATTTTGCTCTGTTTACTATGTAAACGAAAAATACCCGTCTTTCCTGAGAATTGCGTGATGAAAAGTAAGGTTTCCACGTTTCCACAACAAAGAATTGAAGTTTAACAATTTAACAATAATACAACCCTTCTTCTATTTATGATCGCCAAAATGAGAAGCCGGCATGCAATGTGTCCTTGATTTTATAGGCTCTGCCGCAAACTTGGATCACACGTCAAGATGATCCATTATCTTAACAATCGTCGGATTTTTTATTCATGGTAAATTTTTTAGTTGTTAATTTACGGTAAAAAAATAAAAATTTAAGCTGGTCAAGATGGAATCACCCCTCACTTGTTTCTAGGTTTACGTACAACTACTCATCAGGTACGTGGTAATAAATTGCAGTCCAAAATAAAATAAAGTTTAAATTGGTCGAGATAGAGTGATCCCTCACCTTTTTTTGGGTTATTTTTAGCATTTTTTTTCCGCATTTTTATATCTTGTTTCCTTAGAAGTTTGGACAAACATTAAGAATATAACTGAAAAAAATTCACATTTATATTTGTTTTTAATGTCCTTTACCAAACTATTTATCTTTTTAACGTCATTTTAAAATAAAACTGATTTAATTCCATTTCCCCGATTTCTTTCTTTTTCAGTCTCTCCATACAAACAAAATGGTGAAAAATAAATTACAAAATTTCAGATATATATTACTTTATATTATGTTGAGATACTAATATAATAAAACAAAGACTTTAAATTTAGCAGAAGAATCACAAAAGACATTTCCAAATAAAGAAAAGGCTTTTCAATTTATTAATTACAATAAAGAAAATCACACTAATTCAAATTACTAAGGGATAAAAAAAATACGAGTAGCAAAGTAAAACTCTTCTCTTATAAATAGTAACGAAAACAAACCCCTAAAATACTACGTTGTATTATTCCTTTAATTAATCGAGACAAAGGGAGTATCATGTCCTTTAATTGCAAAGGGTCTCGACCCCCGCCACCATAAAGCTAAATACCTTGGTCGAAACATAATTAAAACTAACAGACTTATGAGGGTTAATAGGTAAACCCTTGTTTACCGTACCATAAATGCCTCTATAATCAAATAGAGCAGGGTTGACGGGCACCGTCGACTGAAATCCATAAGATGCCAATACGATTTTTCCCATTTTGCATGCGTCACAATTGTTCGTGATTGTCACCTTTATTTCGGGTTTTCCTCGGAAATTATACCCGGTTTCATTTTGTGTGATTCTTATATCCGCTCTTGAGCAGTCGCTAGCGCCTATAAATATAAAACGGGTAAGAATTTAAATGAACTGAATTATATGAATATATATGAAATCAGCAAAAAAATGAAGTACTCCGTAGTCCGTACTTATTTCCTTTCAATCACAAATTGATCTTTTTTATTGTTTTAAATTACAAGAACTATTTTAGTCAAAGGTAAATAAATAGTCAAAACAAATGAAGAATACTAAACTAAGTAATACTCTGTCTAATGTTTACGAAGGATTGTTTACTCAATTACGCTTGACATAATTATTATTTTAATGACTCTAGTTGCTCTATGTAAGAGGTTGATAAAGAGATTCGATACACTCAGGTCGAAGACCCCATCTCATTTTCCTTTTCGTATAAGATATAAGAAAACCATCTACTTGTATTTCTTACAAGTAAAGCAAATGAAACAATATTCCAATGCTCTTATGTCATGAAGTATGTCAAATTCAAATCCAAATTAAATCGAATAATGTTTAAAAAAGAAAAAGTTTTTCTAATGCACATCCTAAAAACATACATTAATAACCTAAATATGCAGCAAATTAAATATTAACCTGAATAAGTCTCTACAAGTTGAAAATTAAACATTACCTTGGTGAAATAGGGTGACTAAAGCAAGCAACAAACAAAGATATTTGAGAGAAAATGTCATTTGGAAGGAGATAATGTAAGCACTAAAACTTTGGAAATACGGTCACTCACTAAAATTAGTGTTTAATCTTTGTGTTTATGTTTTTTGAGTGTTATGTGTGTGTTTAAATACAATTAGAAGGAGAATCTTAAGTGCATATAGTCTGAATATATTAACTTATAACTAAGGCTAATATTGATTGATTCTAATACGTTTACTCTTGAAAAAAACATATGGTGTCCTGCATTGATTGTAGTCAAATATTGTTGTCCTTACCCCCTACAGTTAATAGTTTACGTTTAATTTATTCATTTACTTTATTCTGTGAGATGAAAATAAAGAATCGTAAACTATTAACGGGACGTAATATTTATGGCATAATATAGATTCTAATTTTATTTTGAATCTTGAAAATAAAAGTTTCATAGTAGTGGTAGAATAATTTATTTAATACGAGTATATATTTATATAAATATCAAAATTTATTTAATCCATAATTTATTTAGATATGTGTGACATTTTCAACTCTCCACAATCTTTTAATGTATCTACACCATAGTTGAACGCATGTAATGTCTAGGTATTCCTCACTAAAAATGTGTCAAATACCATCTTAAATGTAATGTATTGTTACCCAGGAAATTTATTTGTGAATTTCATTTGCAAATTCATTGTATAGATCAGAAATACACATTAACTATATAGTATATGCACTGATATTTCATAAAGTGAATGTCCCTCAAAGTCCCGTTGATTGTGTTGGATCATTTAAACTAAATGCCATGAAATTTTTGGACTCACAACATGTTCTAGAATCGATTAACGTTTTTTCTAACCTGTGCTCCAATTTCTAAGCGCTACGCATTGATATTATATAGGGATTAATTAAGGAATTGGAACATTTTACAAAATTCAAAGTTGATAAGGAATAAGTTTTACATAATCCAGCCGAGAAAAGGGAAACAAACCGAAGACAAAACGACTGATAATAAAACAATAACATTTTTTTTCATCTCGAATCATTTCAATAAAGAGTAGACAGTTTGATTCCACTTATAGAGCGGGAGTAAGGATCCTCTCCAAGAGGTTCATTACTTTTCAATGGGCCGGATTCAACTTTATTTGAAAACGAAAAGATAAATGAGTGAGAATGAAATATATAAAAGTAATGGAGATGATCTTTTTCCGAGCAGGAGGCTTTATTTTCTCTTTCTTTTACTTCACCTTGACTCGATTTTGTTGATCAAACATAAGATAATTGTTTAAGATTTAATTCCGTCTTCCTCCGTTTCATTCCTTTCAAGTCTCCCAATCCAAACAAAATAATTAAAATAAAATTATAAAAGTTCAGAAATATATTGGACTTTAGATTATGTTGGGATACTAATACAATAAAAAAAATGACTTTAAATTAAGAGAAGAGCCACAAAACACATACATATCTAAATAAAAAATAGTTCTCTAATTATTCATGATGTTTAGGAAATCGAACACATTCAAATCGATAAGGGTTAGACCGTTCAACTTTAGGTAAAAACAAGATAAGAAATAACATGAAATTCGTCTCTATAGTCGTAACGAAAACAAACCCTAAATACTAACTTTCCTTCTATTAATCTAGACGGAGGGAGTATCATGTCCTTAATGACAAAGGGCAGTAGCCCCCGCCACTTTAAAGAAAAATGACGTGGTCCAAACATAATTAAAACTAATAGACTCATGAGGGTTGATAGGTAACCCGTTGTTTACCGAACCATAAATGCCTTTAAAATCAAATAGAGCCGGGTCGACGGGCTCCGTCGACTGGAATCCATAAACTGATAATACGATTTGGCCCATTTTGCATGCGCAATTGTTCAAAACTGTCACCTTTAGTTCGGGTTTTCCATCGAAACGCTCTCCGGTTTCATCTTGAAAAACTCTTATATCCGCTGTTGAGCAGTCACTAGCGCCTGTAAATATGAGAATGTTTTATATAAAACCGTTTTACATGTAAAACCAGTAAATAAAAGGTATCAATATTAGTTACTTTAGAAATGTTTAAGTCTATTGTCTACCGGTTTTGCCCTAATCCTTATGTAAAACCGTTTTATACAGATAATTTATAAGTAATAATATATAAAGAAAATAATAATATTCGTCGTAAATACTATATATGAAAATATGAAATTAACATAAAATCGCTTGGTTAAGATTAGTCGTATGACTCATATGACTTGCACTAGTAAAAACAATAATAAGACTTGTTTACGCTCGAGAAATTATTGTTTTGATGACTCTACATGTTCTATGTGAGAGTTTGATATTGAGATTCAGTACACTTAAATCGGAGACCTCATATTATTTTTGTTGTGATATAAGATAGCCATCCACTTGTATTTCAATGCCCTAGTCTTATGTCATTATTAAGGATGCCAAATCCAAATACAATAATTTTTAAAAAATCGATTTTTCTAATGTGTACCCAAACCTAAATGAGAAGCGATAATTAATATAAATACAAATAAGTCTATAAGTTTAAAATTAAACGATACCTTGGTGAACTAGAGTGACTAAAGCTAGAAACAAGCAAAGAAATTTGAGGGAAAATGCCATTTGGAAGGAGAAAATGAAAGAATAATAGTGTATGTTTGTTTAATTTGATGTTATGTTTTTCAACGAGTGTTATGTGCGAGTTTAAATACAATTAGGAGGAGAATCTTACATGCATGTCCAAATATTTTTTTTCCTATAATTATGGCTAATATTGATTCATTCTAATTTTGAAAATAAACAGTTTCCTGCATTAAAAGTAGTAGAATCTTACATGCTTCAAATATTGTTATTCTGTGAAACGGTATACAGAGGAAAGATTGGAAAAGCTTGATTATTATTATTATTATTATTATTATTATTATTATTATTATTATTATTATTATTATTATTATTATTAGTGATATAATGTTGAAAATCTTTCCCCACTTAGCTTCTTATCATGTGCCCTTAGGGCACATGTTAGAAAAACCCTTATTATTATTATTATTATTATTATTATTATTTTATTTTTTTATTTTTAAAAAAAGGATTATTATTATTATTATTATTATTATTATATATAACAACTTATATATACCAAATAAACCCTAGAGATACATATCTTCACTAGGAGGCTAAGTATAAAGCAATTATACTCTAAATGCACACCAAATATTTCAAGAATATCCTAATTATTCTTACATATTTTATTTTATTTTATATTATAATTATGACTAATATTGATTCTATCGGGTTGTTTGGTTGACACATGAAAAACACAGGAATTGGAAAATCCCATGAATTGCAAAAATATGGGTTGTTTGGTTGCCATATTTTTTGGAAAATGGGGGAATTAGAAGTTCCCAGGAACTTCCAATGCCTACATGATGTAGGAATTGGCTTACCTACTCCCCCCTGGTCATTGGAAGTTCCCATGGAATTTAATTCCTACATGGCAACCAAACACTTTTGTCAAATTCACCCGAATTGGATGCAGGAACTTAATTCCCATGAAATTGAAGTTCCTAGGAAAATTAAGTTCCTGCACTAATAGTACTTGTAGAATAAATTTATAAAGTGGCCCATAAAAAGTTATCATAAATGAAAATAAATAACACCTCAAAATAGAAATAGGTAACAATTCATTTGACAGGACGGGGGGAGTATCACATTTACTAAAATATTAATCACGACACGTTGGTCATAAATTCATGGAAAAAAAATACTCATAATGATTAGTTAATTTGAAAAACACAAATCAACTTTAGAACTCATTCTAAAAATAGAGTAAGCCTCAAATAAAACGGTCTAACAATAAAAGTATAAAATATTGTAAAATCATATAATAAAGGCCTTGCTTGATGTGCTTATTATAGAAAATGGTGGTCGGTAAAAGTTACACATAGTGATTAGTTAATTTTGTAAAACGTCTTAATACAAGGATTATTGTTAAGAATAAGAATTAGACGACCTTACATAAATTGGATATGTGATACGGTCTTGTACCTATTTCTACCGACAAGTTATTAAGGGTCTGTTTGGCAAACAACAGAAGCATAATCATAATAATAAATAACGTTAGTAAAATACGGTTTGCAGAATTTAGTAGCAAGTTTAACTATCAAATTAAGTTAACAGAATTAGAAATGATGTTTGATAATTAGCAGATTATAAGATAATTAGAATGATTTCATATATAAATTGAGTATGCTAATTCAATATGTTGCTATTAGCAGCATTTATAAAAAATAGATTTCGACCAATATGCTATCAGAACATATTGTTTACCTTTACCAAATATATAAAAATAGTAGAAGTAGATTGATTGATCACTCTACTAATAAAGCCGAAATCCACTAATTTAACTCAATATAATCTTTACCAAACAAAGCCTAAGTTAAATATCGACAAACTTAGCCTAATGGGCTGGCTCGAGCAATTAGTGCAGCAAGTTCAGGACTCGGAGATATGGGCTTCTATTTCTCAGGAGTTTAAACATGGGTCCTGCTATACGTCGTCGACAAATTACTAAATATCGTCGACAATTAACGTAAAATTCCAAGTTTGCCCTCCATATCATGACTCCATATTGGTCTCACCAAAATGCAATTTCCGTCTCAAAACAGAAATGAAATTACCGTCTCACTAAAACACAAGTCACCGTCTCACTAAAATATTTCAAACAAAAAAAAAAAAGTCGGGTTTTGTAATTAACAACATGAACGGGAACGATTTTAACAACGATTTCAACAATGAAGATAGTAACGAGGTTAGTTTACGATTTAGTTTTGTTAAAAATTTATGTTTTATTATCGTTTGAATCCCGAATTAGGATAGATGCCATGAATGTAGACGGAATTATGATAGAATTTGTGACGGATTTATATGAAAAAGCAATTGAAAAAAAAAAAAAAAGAAAGAAAGAACACGGAACTGGGCTGAGACGTGGGGGTTCTTCGTCCCAGGCCCAGTCCAGACGAAGAAATTTTTCGTCTCATGTTGGGCTTGGACGAAGGTTTCCTTCGTCTGGGCTTGGTGTTGGACGAAGGATTCCTTCGTCTGGCCCATTGTTGTTTGGTTATTTTTTTTTTTTTTTTTTTTTTTTGTTTTAGAGTTTCTCGTTACTTTTTTTTTTTTTTTTTCTTTGTTTTTTTTTTTTGTTTCCGACTCGTTTTGTATAAAATAATTAATTTCCGTCTTTGTATTAAAATTTTTTATTTTTTATAGTTTCCGACAATTCAAATAATTATAATTAATTTCCGTTATTTCCGACTCGTTGTGTACAAAATAATTAAATGCCGTTTTTGTATTATAAAACAATTGAATTAATTAATTACCGTCTTTATATGAAATTTTTATCTTTAACATTTCCGACTGGTTTTGTAAAAAATAACTTATTACCGTGTTTGTATTAATTTTATATTATTTTATATTTACTTCGACTAGTCCCGTAGGAAAAAAATTGAATTAATAACTAACTTGTTGAAATGCGTGCGCAGGTGATTAACGATGGAGACGGTGTTGATTACTCAGATCATTTTACGACAACCAGATTTTTTGCATCTAGTATTGAAGCGTTTAATTGGGCATATGAGATCGGGGTCCGACTCGGGTTTGGTATAAAAAAAGCAAGCAACAAGAAAGTAGGTCGTAACACGAATTTGAGACAACGTTATTTTGTTTGTCGGATGGGTGGAAAAGGTCCCGTAAATAAGGATGCCGATTCTTTAACGAGGGGTAACACCGCTACCGCGTGGTGCAATTGCAAATTTGCAATGAAAGTTGTTGAATTAGAAGAGAATAAGTGGCAGCTTGTGATGAGATCCGGGTTTCATAATCATGGTTTAACGTTGTATTGTGACGGCGACAGATACTTTGCAAAGTTTGATGACGAGGAGTTGGCTTATATCGATGCCCAAGTTAGAGCTCACGTTAGACCGGCAATTATTAGTGCGGGTTTACATCAGCGGAATCCGGAAAAGTCAAGACCTAATCGGCGACAAATCTACAACCGTTCTCAGAAAGTAAGGGTCGAGGAAAGAGATGGGAGAAACCCGGCACAACAGATGTTAGCACTTGCGGTTCAGCATAAGTACGTTCATTATTGGGTCACTGATCAGGAGACCGATGAGCTAACCCACGTGTTCATGGCTCATCCAGAAGCGGTTAAGATGTTTCGATCATACTATTATGTGGTACAGATCGATTCCACGTACAAGACAAATGAATACCGTCTTCCGCTTGTTGAGATGGTTGGAGTCACACCCGTCGGGAAGAGCTTTGTCATCGCGTATGCTCTTGTGACGCATGAGTCGGAGGAGAAATATCTGTGGGTCCTACGGAAACTGAAGGCCCTGCTCAATGATGCCGTTCAACCTAATGCTATTGTTACTGATTGCGAGAGAGGTTTGTTGAACGCGATTCACATTGTTTTTCCGGATTCGTCTCACTTGCTATGTCTTTGGCATATATATTCTAACGTGGAGACGAAAGCACTTGATATCACGAGTCAGGATAAGTGGGCTAAGCACGTAACTTTTAACTTGTTTACTGCGGTTGTCGAGGCGGAGACCGAAGATAAGTTTAATGTTGCGTGGGGCATATTGGCAAGGGAATGGGCGGGAGTGGCGGCTTATATTGAGAGGCAATGGTTCCCGTACTTGGAAAAATGGGCCAAGTATAGAACGAACAACATAACTCATTTTGGCAATACTTCTACATCCCGGGTTGAGTCGGCTCATGCGAATTTGAAGAGATGGCTGAATAGCGCGAAACTGGCAGTTGATAGCATCTGGAGTCGGTTTCATTCTTTGATGGAAACGCAACATGTTGAGATCCGACACTCGTTGGAGTTATCTAGATCGAGGCGGTTGACGGGGATTCAGCGATTATTTTCCAGACTTTCTTGCAAAATATCAAAGAATGCCATCAGTGAATTGCGTAAAGAATTCGAAAGAGGTGCCAAGATGACGGAAGATGCCTTGACGATCGATTGCGGTTGTGTAAAGGCTACTACACTTGGTTTGTTATGTGCTTGTTCACTTCACCGCATTTCTAGAAACGGATCTCGGGTCCCTGTTGATGTGTTACATGCATTTTGGAGGAAGTTGGAGTACGATGGTTCGGAGGCAATGCCGACTTGTGATGATGATCGATTGGAGGAGTTATTCGATGAAATTCGGAATGCAGATCCGAGTATGCGATCATCCATGTTCGATGCCCTTTACTCTCAGATACATCCGCAAGAGGAGGATGTAAACGAGCCTCGGGTGAACGAGAACCCTAGAGGACGTCCGAGTAGGGGAACTCGTAGAGATCCGTCCGCCGTTGAGCATGCACGGGTTCGTGTTCGAGTAGGTACTCCGTCTTCCCAACGTACTCCGTCTAGTACCCCCCGTTCTACTCCGACGGTTCCTGTTACTCCGTCGTCTACTCCCCGTTCTACTCCGTCGGTTCGTTTTACTCCGTATAGAACCCCCCGGTCCACTCAAATGGGCCCCGGTACACCGTCTACCACTGCTACCACGACTACGGGGAGTTTCGGCACAACGTATTGCGCACCTCTTGAGGTCGACTACACCATTGGTGATTTGAGGTATTTTCCTTATCGTGACTTCCTGCCTTCATTTTTTCACGAGTATGTAGAAGCATGGTTTAATCCTTACGGAGACGGTCATTGTGGTTTTCGAGTTATCTCACATGTTGTTCGGGGTGACCAATCTCATTTCACGATGGCTAGAACAGATTTACTTAGGGAAATTCGTAGTCCCGATTACCGTGATCATATCTATGGCCCAGGGAGATTTGATACGGAGGTAGCTAGAATTACATTTATGGATCAGATACCGTGTGGCTCGGGTAATTGGATGGACGGTTTTGATCTATATGGTTATGCTACGATGTACAATTGGGTGATATGTTGTATTTCTGCATTTGACGATCGAGAAGGTCAGCGAAATTGGAATGGTAGTTTTACTTATTTGCCTCTACGAGCCCCTCCCGGAGTACGTGCCCCATATGGTGTCTTATGGGTATTACATGCGGGAAACCACTATTTGCGGCTCCGAGTACGCCCCTTGTCACCTATGCCTCCAATAGCCCATTGTTGGGTACATGATGCAAGCGTAGATCATTATAATGGCCTGTATCGACATCAGATCCGATTATGGCGCGATTTCGCGAGGTGTTCTTAGCTTTTATTTGTCCGATTATTGTACCTTCTATTTTATATATCTGAATATTGTACCTTATATTTTTTTTTATTTAATTATCCGATTATTGTAGTTTATTATCCTCTGCATCCGATTAATTGACTTAAAACGTAATTTAATTAAAACAATCCTTAAAACATAATTTGACATATTTTAATAAAAACATTCCTTAAAACGCGTTTTGACATACTTAAAACCCAAACCCCAAACCCTAAACCCCAAACCCCAAACCCCAAACCCCAAACCCTAAACCCCAAACCCCAAACCCCAAACCCTAAACCCCAAACCCCAAACCCATACCATAAACGATTATTACTTAAAACATAACATAATTAAATAACTACCGAACTTAATTATCTTCCGATGATGAAGATGACGATTCCTCATCTTCTTCATGATCTTGAATCTCAATTTCTTCAGGTTGGGTAGACATATATTGAGTCAATAAATCATTCAAGTAGAGATAAAGAATTCCTTGCCCCGGCACTCTACCAGCACATAAGTCTGATAGTCTTGGGTAATCAATCACGGTGAGAATGCGCTCAAAATATGTAAAGATATCACTTTTCAACCTACGAAACTCCCACATCTTCTCGTTTAGTACTTCATCAGAAACAACCTCATCTCAGAATCGCTGGAGTTAGAACATGATCCGGGTTTCCTTGTAAAATTATACAAAGGGTCCCAATTGGAGGTTCTTCAAGCATGTGCCATACGGTGTCACTTTGGGAACCACCGATTCAAGACGCTCAATTAGAATTGGTAAATTTTGAACAATTAAATCGATTCTTATTTGATAAACTCTGGTTTTTTGAGCATTTGTGAGAACCATTTTGGAATTGGATGTTGTGAGTTAATAATTAGTATTGTAGTGAGTGAAGATGATTTGGATGTTGTGATTGAAATTGACATAGAATGGCCTATTTATAACCTATTAATTATAACGGTTAAATTTGAATTATAACGGTAAAATTTGAATTATAACGGCTGTTTTTGAATTGTAACGGTTAAATTTGAATTATAACGGCTGTTTTTGAATTGTAACGGTTAAATTTGAATTATAACGGCTGTTTTTGAATTGTAACGGTTAAATTTGAATTATAACGGTTAAATTTGAATTATAACGGCTGTTTTTGAATTGTAACGGTAATATTTGAATTATAACGGTAACATTTGAATTATAACGGCTATTTTTGAATTATAACGGTAAAATTTGAATTATAACGGTCACATTTTTCCCTATATAAACATCTACATAATGTTGTAATTTTGCACTCATCTTCAACCTTTTCTATTTTCCAATCATCTTCATCATCTTCCATTTTCTTCTTCAAATCTTTACTTATGTCAACATCATCCTCAATGTGGGGAACCCGACCAATTGAAGGCCTTGATTTTAAGAATCAAATTTGTAATCGTTGTAAAAGAAACGCTATCATCATGATTTCCGGATGACTACTAATCCGAAGAAAGCTTTTTTAAGTGCGTACCTTGCGATCGTTTTGTCTCGTGGTTGACTGAAGATCATTTAACAATAACAAAAAAGTTGAATATACCATGTCAAGATGAAGGTGATGATGCATCAAGTGGAAATGTCATGAAAGAGCAAGTGATAGGTATAAAAATGGAGATTTCGGAAATGACAAGGATGATGAAGTTTTATTTCAAGTGTATCTTGTATTTGTTTGTTTTCATTATGTTGGCCATTGTCATGAAGTAGTTACTATTTCCAGAAATGTATGAATTTGCATCAGTTGTTATGTATTCAAGAAATTTAAGAAATTTAAGAAATTTCAGAATTTAAAACCGTCATGTTTTTTGAAATAAACAACGTTCAAATAGTCAACTAACATAATCATCCAACATAAAAAATGTCTTCAAAACCGTACAACATAAATGAAAACAAACACAAACTAGTTATCATCCTCTTGGTCGCTATCAGTGTACACACCATCGATCTACGCCTGAACAACATCACCGGGTGTTTGACGAGGTCCTCGCCGACGTATGATATCCCCTGACCCTCTCAATCAATGGGCCGACGTTCTTCATCATCTTGCGGAGGAAGGCAAGCTGTTTCTTGTCATCCTTAATTTTTTTGGCCTCGTAAAACTGAAACATTACAGCACGTGCAGTCTGCAAATTGACAAGAACAACTAAAACATTATAAACATTATCGAGGAACAGTAAGAAAATTAAATCGATTATTACAACAACTGTAAGTAATATTATTACCTCAGCAGAATATCAAAATCCTCATGTGGCGGGGGGCATCATGGTGGTCGGGATCAATGATGAACGGGTGAGAATTCCCATTAAACCAAGCCTCATACTCTGGCTCCGTCTCACCTGGGAAGCTAACTGGTCTCGATTTACGAGAAAGCTGAACCACGTGATCCTGCCAGCAATCCCAAAGATGATCAGTCTCCCCAACCCCAACACTAACCTCGTACCCGAAACCCGAAAGCGGGACGACGCGCCATTGTCAATCTCATAATGGGATTGGGTATGATCGCACATACCCAAACCGTCGTAAACACCGATCGGTGGTACGGCTCCGCTATGTCCATGAAACGAATACAACCGGTATACAAAGTACGAGGATGATACTCCTCCTGACGCGGCCCGTACGGATCCCACCTAATGGAAGCACAAGTAAGCCCATCCAACAACCTCCGATACTCCAACAATTTCTCCGCATTTTGAGCGAAAGGACCAACGGATCTCCAAGAACACGACCGAGGTTGAGTAGGGTCAATTGCCGAAGGTGGACCGGGTCTGAACATAGGAAAATACTCATAGATCCACGATTGCAACAAGGTCAAGCAACCACCAATAGTCTTCACACCAAAGACGTGAAGCTACCCCCAATCTGTCGGTACATGAAGGCAAGTACACCGGCTCCCCAAGCGTAGTCGTGTACACCATCAGTATCATACACTAAAGGAAACAAGCGAGGACGTAACCTATCACCACGATTTGTCGACAAAAAGTGTCGACCCCAACACCTGACCAAAAACCCCGAGCAAAAACAACATCACAATTAGCTCTCGCCGTGTCACAAACTGCATCTACCAATATACCCCCACTCTTGTAAATAGGGACCTTCTTAGTAGAGTTTAACGGCAACCTCAACTTCTCTGATGAAATCCCAAAGAAGCCACATACATACATAAGGGGATCCGCCAACGTCCCGTCATTACTCTCCACCTTACAACAAGTTACCAAGAACCCGAACGCCTAAGATCTCGCGCAACATCGTGAAGGAGTATGGACATCTCCCAAAAGGCATGTGAAAGCTGTTGGTGTCGGGTTGCCATCTCTCAACAAAAGCAGAAATAAGGGGCATGTTATAATTCTCGGCCATGGAATCTAATAGGTGAGAAAGACCAGTACCGTCATAAATAGTCTTAACGGCCGGAGGGAGTGGCCAACAACTCAACAACCTCGTCTTACCAAACCGGTGGTAACCCGTCAAAACTGGTCGACCAACCTCATTAGGAGTCGACCATATGGTGTTGGCAATGTGGCCCCCGAAGCTAGGAATCACGTGGGGAAAGTCAGGACCACCAGGAACACGATGATCGATCAACCAAGAGACATCCTTACCCGACTTCTTCTTCGGAGCCACCACACTACTAGAACTACCATCCGACCTCCGCTCGAAACGCCCCTCCTCAGTCCGTCTACGTGGCACCCTACGCACTCGCTCAATACCCGCCTCCTCCTCACCTATCACATCACCAGACCGAACCTGCTCCTCCTCCACCCGCTCATCAGTCCATGAATCGGTACTACCATCTCCAACCTCAGACTCAAACTGGAGCCCCTTTCGAGCTCGAACTTGACGGTCATTTCCTCCACCGGCCATCTATTCAAAAAATAAAACAAAGAATTTATAAATATAAGTTTAAGTAAATTAAAAATTAAAAAAAAAAACAAAATAATCCGGAACGGGGTTTATTAATAATAATTAATTAATATTTTACGTAAACTAAACGAGACGCAACAAAAATTATTTTACAACATTACTTAAATTAATAAAACAAAGAATTTACAAATATAAGTTTAAGTAAATTAAAAAATAAATATAAAAACAAAATATCACCAAAAGAAGTTTATTAGTAATAATTAATTTATATTTTACATCGACAAAACGAGACGGAAAAAATATAACAAAACAAGACGAGATATTCTAAAACAAAAAGAAAAAAAAAAAAAAAAAAAACGAAAAAGGGCCAGGACGAAGGAATTCTTCGTCAACATCCAAACCAGGACGAGAACTTCCTTCGTCCGAGCCCATATGAGACGAGATCTTCTTTTCGTCGGGCCTGGTCTTGGACGAAGAAGTTCCTCGTCCCGACCAAATCTTTTCTTTTTTTTTTTTTTTTTTTTTTCGATTAATTGTTACGATAATTGCGTTTGATTTTCGCTTAACACGCCTAAATCCGATTGAAATCAAAGCATCTATCCTAATTCCGTCACTAATTTGGCATCTATCCTAATTCCGTCACACATTTACAAACTAAGCAAAATACTACAAAAAAAAATTTAATCCCGAATCACATACCTTGTTGAATGTTTGAATTCGTGACGGAAAAGATGCGGTCGATACGTTTGTGTCGGGTTTTTTTCTTCAAAATCTGACTCGGGTTGTTTTTTTTCAAAAATTGGAATGTGATAGGTAGTTTTTGAATAAAAAGGAAAATATTAGGGGGAGTGTGAGGGAGGGGCAAATTAGGAAGTTCATTAAAATTGTCGACGATATTTAGTAATTTGTCGACGACCTTTAGCAGCCAGGTTAAACATTCCATAAGTTGTATGCAATGGGCTCTAAAGTGGCCCAAGACAATTGTATTGGGTCACATTAAATGTGGTGAACGTGTCTGACTAACCCACCTTGTTCTATAATGGATTTACGATTTCTCTTAGTGTGCACAATTTATTAACCGAAATTATTTTAAAGTTTTAACGGTTAAGATAAAGGTAGTGGTTATTAACTTGTTAGATTAACTTACAAGTGGTCAGGGGTTCGATTCCTGATTCTTGCGAATTAAAAAGTCAAACTTGGGAGGGGTCAACCCATTAAATTGCCTTCAGTATTCCGAAGGAGATTGCCCCAGCTGTCGGTAGGGGATACTCCTGGTCAACACCAAAAAAAACTTGTTAGATTAACTTGCAGTTTCTTAAAATTACAAGCTAGTTGCTACACTATTGGAGATAATCATGTAGCATGGCTTTATTTAAACAACTAGTTTATTGAAGCTTACCATTGGACATGCTCTTGTATATCTGGTTTAAAACCTTTTTTTTTTTATGGATTGAGGCTCATTTCTTTTTTGGACTTAATTTCTATTCTTATAAGTTCAATCACTTCAATTCAGGTCAATTCAGTTAAATGCAGTTGAGATTAGGTTACTTAAGTTCAAGTCCATTCAAATCGATTCAGTTCAATTTAGTTTAGTTCATTTCATCAAGTTTTAGTCCAAAAGAACAAGACCTAAGTTGTTACGACACATTTGACAAAAAAAAAGTGTTATATTTTTGTTAAAAACTAGCTTATATATACACCTAATCGTATTAATATTAGTATTTTATTTGGTTACCTTTGTGTTCTTTTATCTGCTCGATAACTACATATACTAAGACTAGCGAGATTTAAGAGTCAATTATCCGTGCATTGACCTATATCACATGCTTGGAGTAGGGCTAGACACTAGGACGGGTCAGTGCGACACTAGGTCGGGCCAGCGCGGGCTGGGTGGGTGCGGCACTGACCCAACACTAAATGAGGATCGAGTTGGGTCGGGCCAGTGCTGGGCCAGTTTTGTCTGGCACGAAACCGGCCCACTCAGTAACGGGCTAGTGCCGGGCCGGGCTGAGCCTCTCTATTTTTTTTCGTGTGTTTGGACCGGGTCGGGCTGAGGAAGTTGTGGCACTAGCCCGACACTAAGGGATGATCAGGCTGGACCGTGTCCTGACCGAGCCACCTTTTTTAGGCCCACATACCCAGGCTGGGCTAGACCGCCATGTTGTACACCTCTAGGCTGGGTTGTGGTGTTGCAGCCCAAGCACAACACTAAAGAGAGGTGGGGTGGACTCGGTTGTGCTGGGCCTCCTATTTTCTAGCCAAGGCTCAACTCGTGTAGGGTTTATTTATGTACTTTTTTTTTTTTTTTTTACCGAGCTAGGAGGGTTGGGCTAGAAATCTTTAGCCCCGGTCCAATTCGTGTAGGCTGATACATGGGCTGGCCCGCACTTTGGTCCAACTCTAGCTTGGAGTATGCTTTTTCATGACTTTTTTTCTTTTTTTTTTTTTCCATATCACTTTACTATAAATACGTCCTTAAATAAATGCTAGTAAAACCAATACGATAATAGCTATCATATATGTAAATTTACAACATTTAGTGGAGTTGTGCTATTGGCCTAGGACTAGTGCGGTGCAAATTGACCATGGTAGTCCCCTTCCAACCAAAAATAATTGCGAGCAAACTAGGGGAAGCAAATATAGTGGAAGGTTCTCAATTTAAAAAAGCAATAAAAAGGAATGAGCATAGAAGATCAATAAAGTCTAATTGGTAAATTGGTATACAACTTTTGGGGCCCAATGTCACATGTTAGGTTTGATCTTTTAACCCTACACATTGTTGGGACACTAATTTTGGGTTACAAAGTCTACATTTTGGACCAATTATTTCATAATTAGGCTCCCTCATATTGATTATGATAATAAATTGATGAGCATTAACAAAACTTAAAGTATCTACTATTGTTTTGTGGAAAATATTACATCAAGGTACCAAGTTGGTTTGGCTTCTATATCTTTGATTGAACATTATTATTACAATGATATATCATAGGTCCCAAATAAGCAATAATATGAATTGAGTATGTTATTTAAAGTGTCGGTTTGAATCGAATATTCATCTTCTTAAACTGGATAAAATATATTTGAGAAAGGAAGAAATGAAGAGGATTCTAATTGGTATTTGAGACCTAATGTAAACAATAGGTTACAACTTGGTTTGTAGAACTTATCACACACCAACCCTAACTCCCTAACGCTAGCATGTCCAATATTTATTTATAAACTATATATATTACTCAAACTCGACAATTTTATAAAAAGTATCAAGTTTTTGTCTCAATTTAATAATTATAATGTTATATTAATGTTCAAAGTGTCAAGTGTCAAACACAATCGATACACGAGCACATAAAAGTGTTGTGTGTTAGGGCAAATGAACATCCAAATGCCCATAGTATATGGACTAGTTAGCAAGAGGTTGGACTATTTGAGACCTTGAGACTACCAAGTGTTGTATTTGTAATCAGTTGGTCTTCTTAAGACAGTTATATTCATCTTAAGGGTCAAACAGGTTAAGTACTATTCCAGATAAATAGACGAGACAGGATTTTTGTCACTCTTTAGACATTCCACTTTTTGTCTCATCTGTTTATTTGACCTCTTTCTTCTTTAAGATGGAAGATGGATATGTTGCTGACGAGAACTGAATACATGTCATGAGTACCAATTCTCATGACTTTACCAGTTACGTTAGCTGATATATGCATATATCCTCTTAGATATAAACATATAGAGTCTTACCCGTCATAAACCTAGATAAATTTTAATCAATCTCCCGTAAAACTGTAACATGACTATATAACGGTTTTATTTGAAAACTTGCGAATTAGATTAGGTAAATGGTGTACTTGCAAAAATTAAAACATCCAAAAAGACATAGAATGTGAGAAGATCAGATTAGGATGCTGATTTGTTACATATGCCAGTTATGGTCCTAGCAGAAGGCAGATAACTTTAACACATAAATATTATATATGCAGTTTGGTAAAAGAAACAGTCATTACAATTCTTTTGTTTGCTTTTGTGAATGAATGGGGACGTATGTCGTTCAAATAATTGACAACTTATTGTCTTATTTTCTGCTCATTTTTGTCTAAAAAGTTGTCTTATATATAACCCTACCTTCTTGTATATTGGTACCACCTTCCTAATATAACTTGTAGGAGACCATTTCTGGATTTCATGGCATGGATTCATTAGTCCACCTTGTTAGTTTAAACCGAAAACATTGTCCACAATGCTTCTGTCTTAACCAACAAGTTAAGACAGGTTGAATCGGTACTTCTATTATAACTCATGGAAACAAGGGTTACAATTGTGAAAACATTTTGATTTTGCACTGTTTTTAACGGTCACTGTTTGAATATAAAACCGATACTGGGATTCCAACCATAGGATTATACGGTGCATACAAATGGAGCTTGTATGTAGTTTGTAATTGAGCTTTGATAGATATCTATGTTTTGAGTTGAACGTATGAATTATTATCCAAAATATACATGTTTTCATTATTGGCATGCACCTTTTTCACCATTATTTTAGATATATAAAAAAGACGGGGCTGATCTGATACACAAAACATTTACTTCGACGATTTAATATCTTACTTTTAGCATGTCAGATTGATCCTCTAAAGTAATGACAGATAATTTCATATCTAAATCGAGTTAGAAAACATGAAAGTCGATAGCTTACTTAAGCAAAATCACATGTTAAACAAGATTACTTAAGCATCTACCACAATTAGTATACTTGCAATCGAGGTTATATATAGACTATAGTACATGCACATTAATTCTAGAAATAATGTTAGACCTCACATATAATTATATAACACGTACACTAAACGTCCAAAGTTTGGCATAGTACAAATAATAAACTATAAATTAGATGATAGTGAGATTTGTTAACAAGATCTAATTATATCACAAATCAATTAATACAATTTGGTAAGATATACACATGTCAGACATACATAGTAATCTTAAACCTTCAAAAGTCTTAATTAAGAATTAATTAATTAGATAATGTATGAATTAATGATGACGATTATTAACTACTTTAATTGATGAAAGTAAAGTTGTTGTGTTTGCTTTTGATTTGACGATTTGTAAGTTGATCTTTTGTAGATATTTACAAGTATCACAACGTACACTTTTACATTCTTTTTCTAGTGTTTTTTATTCTCCAATTATTCTTTGATTCGTGTTAATCGGTTTGAGTGAACGTTAAGGTTTATGATTTTTACTAAATTACCTTACAATTATACTCTAAATAGTTATAGCTAGTAAGTATATGAAAGTTAGATGAACTCGCTTTTGGGGCGATATATCGAACATGCATTTCTTTTATATATACATCGTCTTATTATAAGATCGTACGCAATATAATTAAATAAGAATTTCAAATATCAATTAAAACTTAGGTTGATCATATGATACAGACATGATGCTAGGGCCCGACTCAGTGTCCGGTGACATCAAGTCTCGACATTCATCTTCTCACATTCTTTATGCATGTAGGGTCAATAGTTTTAATTGTGCCTATATTTTAAATGTGAACAAGTAATACTGCAATTCTATATTATTACAGTAGCGTTATCTCATTTTCTATACAGAAAATTGGACGGAATTTAAACCACAAACCAAGGAGAAAAGAATCCCTCATTATGTTGATTATTAGATGATCATATGTACTAGTAGTAGACAAGCATTTTACACCCATAATGAATGCATAAAGATTAAAGACTTATAAGAAGAAATGCACAATTGCACAAACTCCTATTTTAATCCCCACAAAATATTCTCATATTCCACAATCCCATACCATGTACAATTCTTCTTGCATATACCATTCTTTTCCATACAAAATATTAAAATTTAAAAACATAAAAAGATCAAATTTAAAACATCTTAATATACCATAAATTAGCCAATTATCTTAGGGAAAAAAACCTCTAATTAATCCCCCTAAAAAAGCTTAATTAAAATAATTAAGCTAATTAACTAAATTTTTTCCCTAATCCCCCTACCCCCACCACTCAATTTATGCATTTTTTAATGCATATTTTAAAAAAAAAAATTATTAAAATGCTTCACATAAATCTAGCAATAAGTTCTTGGTATCTTCTATATGACTCAATTTTTTCCAACCTAAATTTCTCATGACAATCAGCAATAAACATATCAGCAAGCTTATCAATTTCATTTTTATTATTTTCTTCACCATCTTTCAAATTTCCATGCTTTGCACCTTTCTCCTCTAACCATTGAAGATAACTCGAGAGCTCACTAGCATCATCTTCATCACCAACATTGCAATCGTCTTGACCGCGATTTTTGTCATCAGTCGAGTAGACTGAATTCCATGTAGAATCATAGTATATATGACTTGTACTACTATTAGGGTTTGTACTAATACCTTCAAACATAGGTGAAGGAATAGGTAAAACATGAGATGAAGAAGAACACCAATTATAATGAAGCCGAAATGACCCGAATAGTATTTTTTTTCGATATTTGTTTTTTCTCTTGCTTTGTTTTAAGTACATTAGTTGGTTCTCCCGGAAAACCTCTAGGATGACGGATTTGGCCTTGGATAGGGCTCGAATAATGCGACAAATATGCGAAAATATTAGGTTATGAATGACGGATTTTATTTTCATTGTAGTAATAGATGAAGAAGAAGATGAAGTAGAAGTAGAAGAAGTTGTAGGAGATGTTTTGTTCATAGTTAAGAAAATGTGAAGAGAAGAAAGAGGGTTTTTATGGTGAGATGGATTAACCATAATATTATTATGTTTTTTTTATGATATTTTTGTGTTATGGGGTACTAGTCCAAAATGAGATATATAAAGGGTCTCGTTTACCAATATGTTGGTAATAATTTTTAATTTAATTTAATTTTGGTTGGGAGTTGCTTTATTGTATGAGGTATTGTACATATCCACTTTTCTACCTTTGTGTTTTTATTTTTTAATTTTAATTTTCCCTCCAACTTTGTTTTGATATTGAGGGTGACATGTACATTAGATTCTTATATATTTTGAAAGTTTATACTTATCTATTAGAAGTATAGAATAATAGCTAGATTAGATTGTGTTACGTCTAAGTCTAACATTAGTACGATACCGGATTATCGGTTAATAGTTTGTGGAAAATTTTGAAACAGAATATGAGAATATTAAAATTCCAATTTTATTATCTTCGATCATAGTTATAGTATTTTGGTGTCGACCATTTGATTAAGTTCCCCGTCATGAGTTTTAACATTGTTGTATTTCCAGGGCTTGAACACAAGACCTCTGGTTGAGCTAAAATAAATTCCTTACTAGTTGATCTAAATGTTCATGAGTTCGATCATATTTATAATATGAGCTGTTAAGTTGAGACTGGTTTATCGACATTAAATACAAACTTTACATTATTTGATTACCACAAAATGAAAATAAGTAAAAAAGTATTGCTTATAATAAATGTATGAATGAATTAATAATTAGTTAGCCAACCAATAATTCTTCAAGAACATTTAAACTTGACTTAAACTCAAATAAGACTTGCATAATCCTATTCGATATTATACATCCTACTCCCATATTTAACAATTTCAATAGTAATTATCATATATACCGTGCCATATCTAACATCAGTTTTACATGAGATCAACTGTATTAAGGCGGTCTTAGGCCCTGTTCTTTCTGACTCAATTTCGGCTCATTTCAGTTCAGTTTAACTTTATTCAATTCAGTTCAACTTCATTCAGTTCAATTCAATTCTATTATATTCAGCTCAATTCAATTTAGCTTCTTTCAACCGGGAAAAATAGGAGCTATTAGACAAATTTTAACTTGGTTAACATTAATTATGTCAATAAATGTTACCCATTTGTGTTTCCTTTGGTGTAACGCTGAAGTTTTAGGACAGTAATTAAAGGCAAAGCGTATCCCAATGCAATTATAACAAGAGGGAGTAAAAAAAGTGCTATGTACTTTGATCTTGTTTAGTGATCTGACACAGTGACACTTGATTTTACAGTTTTGTTGATTTATTTTAATCTAGTGAGGGTATTTTGGTAATTTAGTATCGTGCTGATGCGCAGCCGTTTCATACATGCAATTCTTGCTTAAAAACTCTACAAAGACCAAGTCATGCTAACAACTTCAATTCAGTACACATTGGTAAGTCTTCGATGCTAAATAAGTGGAGTTGAAACTATAAAGTATTCATCAAGTCATGCATGTATGTAATTATGTATTAAGGAGTCAATTGGGTCACTAGTTAAGTTAAATGAGGTTTAATTTTGACTTAAGGACCTTCTTGTTTAACTCGATTACGAAGATTGGATAAACGGGTCAATTGATCTGGATTTGTTGTTAGGTTGGCTTAGATTTGGTTAGTTTGAGTATGAACATGACCAAGACATTTCAAATACGGACGCTTCAAGTCAAGTTATTTCGTGTATGAGTATTAATAAACTTAACAAATGAAACTTGATCCCCAAAAAAACAAATAACTGCAATAAATTTGATATGATATTTGATGAAAAATTCAAAATAAGTAACTTTAACTTACCATACACCTCAATTAACCTGATTTAAATAAAATATGAATTGAAAACATGCATACTTTAATAAAATCACACTCATGAGTCATGAATTTGAACTAGTTTTTATTTGAAACCATCTTACCGAAATATAATCATTTAAACTCATCGAATCAGTTGGATATGTTTTTTCTATATATGTTTTTCTATAGAAAATATATGAATGTATATGCATTCTGTTAAAAATTAATCAATAGTATTGCAGCTCGAATTTCATTCAATCCCACATTGACCCGCGCCATCTTATCCCGCCACAACAGCCTAAAAAATTTCCCTCGAACAATGAGTGGTCGAAATAAACTCGAATAGAGTCGAGCCAAGATTGAAATGAAGGCACATTGAGTAGGCGTATACTATCGCTTCAATTTGACTTGAGCTGATGAGTTATTTTGTGGTCTGGTTACAAGAACGTTTAAAATATGAGTCACTTTTAATCGAGCTATTTTTGGCCAATACTTACGAGTGGGTGAATAAGGTGTGACTCGGATCATTCCTTCTAACTCGAATCGGACGAATCAAGCTCGACTCCACCCAAATGCCCTTGTGATAGAAGTTGTATGCACCAACCGGCCTCATTGAGTAATCGATTAGGGCAGCTACATGCCTACATAGATGTTATTATTACTCGTAACTAGCAAGTATTGAACGTGTAGAAACGGGGTGATAATTATTCTATGCAATTCGTTACATGATCCAAACAAACAGTAAACTGACTGGTATATTTGTTTCCTCATTTTAATCAAATCAACAAGGACAATCACTAATTCACTAGCAAGTGGCAATAAATAAATCCAAATTATACACTCCTACACAAAAAAGCACGACAATAATAATATAAGTAATCAATTCGAAAAACTAGATAGAAAGTACAAAAGTGATGAATAAAATGAATTTTATCTAACAAATAACATAAATCATACAACATGACAATCTTAGAACGTAAGACGATCCTTTTATTGGCTAAATTCTCATTTATCACTAGACTGGGTAAGATTGACCTGTCCCAGTGACCCGACTCGAAATCCGACACTACAAGAAAAACTAAAACAGGCGACCGAAATTTGGCGACTGATAGATGTAGTCGCCAAATTGGCGACTGATTTTCAAATTGGCGACTGAAATCAGTCGCCAATCTGGCGACTGTCTTTTTTAAAAAGGGAATCAAACGTGGCGACCGAGGTTTTAAATTTGGCGACTGATTAGTGGGTAGTCGCCAATTTGGCGACTGAAATTCAGTCGCCAAAATGAATTTCAGTCGCCAAAATTTTTAATAGAAACCAGCGTCTCTCCTACTTTACTCTTTACGAAAAAAAAAAAAAAGGGAGAGCGACGAAACAGCGGCGACGACACAACCAACGAACAACACCACACAACCACCCTTCCACCGCCATTTCCACCGCCACATCCACCCTCTTCAATTAGGTTAGTTGTTTTTGTTTAATTTCAGTTTAATTAGTTTAATTTGTTAGATTAATTTGTAGTTAGTTTGATTAATTTGTGGTTAGTTGGTTAGATTTATTTGTAGTTAGTATGTTTGATTAATTTGTAGTTAGATTTAGTTTAATTTGTAGTTAGATTTAGTTTAATTTGTAGTTAGATTTAGTTTAATTTGTGTTTCAATTAAAAGGGAATGATTAAGGGGGTTTTTGTCTTGGTTTAGGGTTATGGGTGGGGGTGGTTTGGTGGGTGGCGGTCGGCCGGCGATCGGCCGTGGTGGGCGTGGTTGGGGTGGGTCGTGGGGTGGTGTTTGGTGTTGGTAGCTAAGTGAAACCGTCTCATTATCATTAGTATTAAGCTAAGTGGAACCGTCTTAATTATTATTATTATTATTATTATTATTACTAAGTTAAGTGAAACCGTCGTATTATTATTAATATTAAGCTAAGTGGAACCGTCTTTTGCATTAATGGAATTAGCTAAGTGGAACCGTCTTTTGGATTAAGAGAAATTAGCTATTAGCTAAGTGAAACCTTCTTTAGAACTTGATTTTGATAAATTTAGTTTGATAATTCATGTTATTGATGAATTGAGGTTGAATAACCTTATTTTTTTTATTTTTCTTTTCTCTTTTCAGGGTTGTCACCGCGGTAGCTGTTGCTTCTTGTTTTCTTTTGATTTTTGCTTTTACTTGATTAGGTAACCTCCTCTTACCAGTTACCTTTTAAATTTACTAATTTTAGTTCAAATTATGCTACGGACTTTAGGATAGAAACCTTTATTATGTGGTTGAATTGTGCTATTGATTGACTTAATTAATTTAGTACTTGATTGTGTTGTTGTTTGATTTGATGTTGACTTAGTACCCGTTCAAGAATTACTCATTAGGATTAATTCTTGAATAGTCCCCATTTTGGGACTGTCTTTGTACGTTTCAAGTCATTTAGGTAGTAAACACGTACTTGTGATTTATTAATGAGGAATGAGTTTGGTGGCGATCCCTTTAATGTTCTCCGAATACATGTATATGTGGAGTAATTAGTTATTCTACATAGATGTGTATTTGGAGAACTGAAGGGAATTGCTGCCGAATTTTTTCCTCTAATAAATTACAAGTGTGTTTGCTAGTGACTTGAAACGTACATTGACGGGTTTAGGTTGGAGTGATAAGGACCCCATTCGAAGATGGATTACTTATTGACAATATTTATATATTGTTTTCATATGTTTATTGTATAATTTGGAGTATAATGTTTATTGTATGTAATATTATTGTTATTTTTTAAAAATGTTTAAATTATTGTGGGGTCTTCTTTAGATTAAAATGAAGAGATTGGAACGTTCATGGATGTATGAAGGAAGATTAAACCATTCCAATAAGAAAAGACGTCCTACCAGTAGATTTATAAAGGGTGCTAGCGAGTTTATTGAATTTGCTAAACAACAAGATGAATATGACTTGGTAGACAAAAAACTTAGGTGTCCTTGTGCCAAATGCAAAAACCTGAAATACCAGCTTGACATTGTAGTAGAAGAACATCTCATTATAAACGGGTTTAAGCCAAATTATTACAATTGGATTTCACATGGAGAAGCATATTCTCCAATTCATGAACAAACTCACACCCATCAAATACAAAATGATGAGAACCCATATAGAGAGATGGTTGTTGATGCTATGGATTCCACTATTTTTAAAAGTGATGACCATACAACCATTTCTGAAGAACAACCGCCACACCCACAAGCAAAAGCCTTTATTGACATGTTAAAAGTCTCAGAAAAACCCTTATATTAATGAAGCAGAATGACATTGTTACAAGCCGCTTCTAGGCTAGTTACCTTGAAATGTGAGTTTAATATGCCATTTGTTAAGATGATTTGATAAGAAGTTTGGCTTTTGGTCCTTCAAAAATGGTAAGAACGTGGAATCGATACTCGGTTAATGGGTTTAATTTTCAAACATTCAACCACGGTAAAGGTAAGGCTAGGTGCAATTCGGGGGTTACTATTTCTTCTCTTGATGACAACGAATACTATGGTATAGTTGAAGATATCTTTGAAATTAGTTATAATGGATGTGACCGAGCTTATAAAACTGTCTTATTCAAGGTTGATTGGAAGGATAATTCGTATTTGGAATGAGAGTACATGAACAATACAAGCTTGTAGAAGCGAATCGTACTAGAACATACTCTAAGTATGATCCATTTATACTTACACATCAGGCTCATCAAGTGTATTTTGCTACTTATCCAAGCACAACAAATGATAGAAATCAAAATGCGTGGTGTGCAATCTTTAAGACAAAGGCACGGTCACAAGTTGATACAACTTTTTTCCAAGAAGAAAACGTTTCAAATGAAACACTTTTGTCTCCACCCGATGAAATCAACTATGAGCATGAGAATAAAGATGGTGAAGACATGGAAGAGGAAGAATATTATGATGTGGAAGAGAGACTGCCGGGGGAGGATGAGGAGGAGGAGGAGAGAATGGAAGAAGAGGAGGAGAGGAGGGGGGAAGAGGAGGTGAGGAGGAGAAAAGGAGAAGGAAGGACGAGGGGTTTGGAGATGAAGATGATTATGATGATGATGATGACGATGATGAGGATGAGGATGAGGAGGAGGACGACGACGACGACGACGATGATGAGTATGATTAAATTGGTATAATTTTGTATTCCTCAAGAGTAAATAATTAAAATTTAGAAGTCCGTATAATTTTCATTTATCATTATTTGTGTTAATTTTTATTTGTATTACTGCAGATGGCGACTGATTAGGGGTAGTCGCCAAAATGGCGACTGAAATTCAGTCGCCAAAACCTTATTCAGTCGCCAAATTTGCTCAGTGATATAGGCTACGTCACCCAAATGTGGGCGACTGATTCCACATTTGGCGACTACATTTCAGTCGCCAATTTGGCGACTACCTAAAATCAGTCGCTAATTTGGCGACTACTATTTCAGTCGCTATTTTTATCATTTGGCGACTGATTTGTCAGTCGCCAAATTTAGCGACCGTCATTAGTCGCCAAAGTTAGAAAAGGCGACTAAGGTCTGCGACTGATGTTTGGCGACTGAAATCAGTCGCCAAATTGATTTTGGCGACTGATTTTAGTCGCCAAAATCGGTCGCCTGTTTCAATTCTTTTTGTAGTGCGAACTAATGAGCCGAGCATGACATGTAACTCAAATTGACCTGACCTGAATGTTTATTATTGCAAAGTGACCATTATCCCTCCCAAAAAAACTTGATAATAACATATCCGTAAATGACCCTAACTCGAAACGAGCCAATCTGACCTGATTTGACCCTAAATTTTTCCAAACCTGAAATAACCCGGTCCGAATTGACCTGACCCGGTTACGACCCGTTTACTGGGTCTAATTTATCTATAGGTGGACCGTTTTATAGTGTAAGTAGACCTGACAATATTGACCCTGACCCGAATAACCTTTCCTGGCACCCGAACTCAAGATTCGAGTTTGACCCGAACTGGAATTGTCCAAACCCAATATAACCCAATCCAAATATTTATTGTTGCAAACTGATTATTATCCATAAATAACATTTTAATAGTCATCCTGAAAATAACCCGAGCTCGAATGACCCCAACCGAACTCCGGTCTCCGGCAAACCTGGACGAACCCAATACGAATCCGACCCAAGCTCCGGCAAACTCAGAATGACCCGATATGAATGTTTATTATCGCAAATTGATTATTATCCATAAATAACTTGATAATAACTGGCCTGAAAATAACCCGACCTTATCCGACCCAAGCTCCGGCAAATTCAGAATGACCCGATACGAATTCGACCCGTTTACCTGGTCTATATGTAAGACATTATTAATTAGAAAAGATAATGAGATCCAAAAAATGAGGGTAAAAAGTACATGTTCCAACAAAGAATCTTGAAGGGGTAACATATTCTCAAAGCATTGGTTAACGAAGAAAATGGGAGAGAGGACAGTAATTGACGTAGTGTGAGGGGTGTAGGAATTAGGATAGTATTATTAGTAGGAAGCGAGTCTCCCGCCTCTTAATACGCCTGAGCCAATACTCGATGAGCTAAATCTGCCCGATTCCTCGCCGATCTTAATCTTTCCATCTTATGTAATGACAAATTGCATGTCTCCCCTATGCTCTTCTCTTCTGTTTTAATTTGCATGTCTTATCTTCACTAATAAGATTATTATTATTATTATTATTATTATTATTATTATTATTATTTATTTTATTATTATTATTATTATTATTATTATTATTTTGCTAATGTAGTGTACTAGCGTGTAGTGTGTATTTAACCTGATCTGAACCTAACTTGTATGGAGTACTAGTCTTTATACCAAAAAAACAAGCCTAATTTGTAGTCTGATTTGAAATATATGTATCCTTAATCGTTACTCTGAGGTGATTTACTAGAGGTATAAAACATTTTTCAATCTAAATTAAATCGATTGAACCGAATGTGTGTTCAAAAAACCAAATTCGAATGAACCTCAATTCTACGTGAACCAACTTGATACGAAATACTCCGTAGACACGACAAAACTAATTACAGATTAGGAGAAAAAATTCTTTTAAAATGCTTTGACTAGAGTTGGGAAACTTCACCCGGCCCGGCCCGACAAACCTGACCGAAACCCGAAAAAGTAGCAACCCGAAACCAAGCTAATACGACCCGTTGCGATCGGATACCTGATATGACCCGATGATCAGTGACATGAACCCAAACGTGACCTGATATGAATCTAACCTAATATTGACCATTGGACTTGATTAAATTGATGACTCAAATGAAAGCGCCTTAATGTTTAGTTTGGTATATTTAACTCAATAACGAAGTAAATAAACCAAATAATGGCCAGAAACTAAACAAACTGATATAAAAACGGTTGGATTGCGATAAAATAACTAGACTTGCTAGTTAATTGCTAATGATTCGACCTAAACCCGCCTCGAACTGGTACATCAATTGATGACCTGAAAATGACCCAACTCGACTCAAAAGAGTAAGATTGACCCGACCCAAACCTAACCCAACTCACCAGCTGATTGCCACCTCTAACTCCGACTCGAGATTGAGCCGACCTCTTACTAGCCTCCCATAGTTCTATGACATAGTTTGAAAGAGATCACAAAAGTTAGGATTAGCGGTTAAAATGAATATACGGGTACACTAATAGGAGTTTATGTCTTTCATTATAAAATAAGGACTAATAATAAACTTATCTTTAGGAACTTTATTGTATGTTTTTCCGCAGCATCGTTGGTAATCATCTGACCGATAATTTTGCAACTTTTTAGGTCATTAAATAAATGTCTCATAAAAGTATGTATTTAAAATTAATCGTAAGATTTAGAAGTGATTAGCACGCGAACTATGTTTATGAAACTTTTGTGCTTGGGATTAATGTAATAAAAGGGACGTATTGACCGTCAAATTAGACCGTGTTAGGCATATGAAATCTTTATAACATCTTTGTGATATAACATTCCTAAGCTAGCTGTTACCTACTCTTCTTGAGAGGGATATATACCAAGTTATTTGTACCATAGTACCAATAATTCTTGTTTTATTTCATAGTGTCGATGGTGTTAATTCTTATTTAAAACCGTTATATATGTACAAGTAGCGGTGTATACAGCTAATCGACAATGAGCTTTAACGAATGTTGAAATTTCATAACATTCGTTTGACTGTATTCACTGTAAGTATAAAACGGTCTTACGTGAGACTTGTTGAAACTCACGTTGACACTATTTTCATTTGAGTTACCTACATAAATAGCCTTTTTAGGCAATACAAATATTAAGGGTTTTTCTAACGTGTGCTCTAAGGGCACACATTAATAATCCATATATGATAAGATTAACAACATATTCTCATTAAATATGGTAAAAATGAGAATCTACTTGAGTATCTCATGTGAATTTGTTGTTAATCTTACCATAAATGGGTTATTAATGTGTGCCCTTAGGGCACACGTTAGAAAAACCCATATTTTAATTCTACCAGGTTTTTAGCGTATTTACACTATCTATTTACACCTTCTTCTTTCTTGCTTAATTTCAGTGCATTTCAATTTACGCCAGCTCTATTCAGTTCAGTTTAACTCAGCTTCATTCAGTTCAGTTCAGCACATGTCTTAACAAATTAACTTTTACTTCAGCTCTACTCAGTTCAGCTTAGCTCCATTCAGTTCCGTTTAATTCAGCTTCTTTCAGCCGAAAAGAACATGGTCATTCTATTGTTTTAAGTAAAATATTAATAAAGCACAACAACGACGACAAAACAAAAAATCCTAAACTTGAAAGTTCAAATTATATCACAGTAATTCATGTATTCGGAACAAAGGAATAAATTAAACTGATGTTACTTCACTACTTCATACGATAAAACAATACATAAGTAATTTTGATTATTTCGTCATATTACAAAATCAGAGAATAATATTGTTTGTTGCGGAGTACTCCGTAATCCGTATCATTTAGTGATTAAATTTTTGAAAATAAAACTGAATGATAAGTGTCTTTGTAAAAAAATTTAGGCAACCGAAAGAGGATTAGAGGACACAATTAGAATTAATAAATTATTACTCAAGAAACTACAAAAGAAATTTCAAAGACAAAGACACAAAGTACATACGTAGTTGTTAGTGTGGAAGGGATAAACATGAATTTGTAGTAATTCCTACCAATAAAATCCATAAATTAAACTAGATGCTATATCCAATCTTTCTTCCATCAACCATATCCGTTTGTGTTCCTTTCAAATTTCAATTCATCACACGAATAAGATGAAAGATGATTGATGTTTTGACAAAAAAAAAAAATTGATTGATGTTACATGTACTTATCTATATGCTCAAAAGCTTTCCGATATGGATTAAGATGTCGTTCTTTTGTGCTTAATTTCAATTTCAGCAAGTTCAGACAGTTCAGTTCAGAAAATTTAAGATAAACTCCGCTCAAAAAAACAGGACCAATGTCATCACTCATCACATTACGAAATCAAATCATTGAAATTTTCAACTTCTGTCCTTGTAACTATAAATCCTAGTTCTGTCACGGTAGTGAATAAATTAGGTCAATTCTGTTCAGAAAATTCAATATAATTTCAGTCTAAAAAAACAGGACCAAAGTCCTATTACAAAATCAAGTTTCAAAAATTTCAATATGTTTATCCTTACATAACTATAAATCCTAGTTCCGTCATAATAGTTAAAAGTCCGTGAATTATCACAAAATCTCATTGAAGACGGCGATATCCGTCACAAACTTGTGACGGATACCGTTTCCTCTCACAAAATACCCATGAGAGGTGAGTGGGGAAGCACATGGGAGTGCCCCCACCTTGTCCCCTCTCCCTTTTTGTGAGAGGTCTTCAAGCAAGACGCTTTGGTTAATTATAAAGGCAGTAAAATCATTGTTATCATCATAAGAAGATTAATTAGTTGGATGATAGTGAATGTTGTTTAGGAAGTGGCCAAGTAACATTCCCAATCCTCTCTGCCGCCCCCTGATGCTCTCCGTGTTCAGCGAAAGTTAGTCACGCACGGTTTTCATCAACATTTTCTAATTTCAATACTTCTCTAGTTTTCATCATTTTATAATTATTCTGTAATATTACTCCGTATTACACCAGGTGCAACAGTTTTCAGTTGGTCTCCCTCAAGACGGTCATGTTCGTCTTAACTATAAAACGGGATACTATTCCATATAGATAGATGAGACAAAAATTTGTCCTTCCGTAAGCATTATGTTTTTTTTATCTTATCAATCTATTTGACCCATTTTATTGTTTAAGACGGATATGTTCGTCTTAAACAAGAATATGTGAGTGACATGTAGAGCCGACCACAGGTCAGGCCGGGCTCAACCTACTAAGCCCTTAACCGGCCCGTAAAAGGGGCATGCTGGGGGATGTTACCCAGACCCGGCCCGTGGTCGGTCTTAGGCGGGCCGGCGGCCTGTTTATTTTTTTTTAATTTTTTTTTTAATTTTGCCTAAAATGGTGGGTTGGGCTCAAAAAATAGAACCTGGGTCCGGCCCGTATATAGGGTGGCTGATTGTGGCCCATGAGGCAGGTCGGGCCGGGCTAGCCGCCTAGCTCGTTGCTTTTGCTAGGTCTAACGGCAGCTATTCTTACTTATGACGGTCACAAGCTTGCAACGTTTCACAAACTCCTCTTCTTTCTAACATTATTCAAAATAGTTGTGACTTGTGAGACGTCACAAGCCTGTGACCGTCTCACGAGTATCAATATACGTACAAGGCAAGTAAATTAAACGAGAGAGACATGAAAATAGTATAATTGGTGCGTACATGACAAGCAAAATTCCAGGGAATATAATATAAGATAGAAAAAACCTTTGTACAATATATAAACTCCGACAGGTCTTGTTTAAGATGGAATATTCGTTTTATAGATAAAGCAAATCTAAGTATCAGCACGGTGATATATAATAGAGAGAAAACTTTTGATATTTTCTAACTTATCATGCTATTTGGTTTATATTTGACCCGTCTTGAGATTTAAGACGGATATTTCGTGTTAAACAAATTTGAATCACCACATAGACTGAACTATCAGTGAAATTGCATGAAGTACATGATAAACGATGATGCATGGGGCCTCTTGATATTATGATCAAAGGAAGCAAAAGGAATCAAAGAACAAAGTGTAAACAAAAGAATATTTATAGAACATGAAATATTGCAGAGAACCACCAAACATGACTTTAGACTATTTACTAAAGTTACCTTGATTGAATTGTATTTTCCAATTTTGAAACTAACTTTATTTGTTACTTAAATATTCGTATAGAATAATCAATCACCATCATAGATTGCCAATATCATTTTACTGACTATGTTCTAAAGTTATAATAAATCGAGTTATTCTCTTACAAGTAAATTCTCTCGGTTTTGATTAAATGGTGAAAGTTATACGGAGTAATCAACTTTAGTATCTGATAACTACTAACTAGGGGTAAAAACTAGACCTGGTAAACAGATTATTCGGGATGTCTTTCGTGATGACAACTAACAAATTCAAGGCATAGTTCAACACGCATTTTAGCCTTATTCATGAGCACCCTATGATCAATACTTTCGACATTGTAACCCTGCCGGTCGAGTTACTAACCCACTGGCTTTTGAAAAGTAAAATGCATTGATATTGAGGAGTTACAGATTCCGAAAACAGAATAGATGTAATTATGATATACAAAACTGCTAGGATATGTAAGGCGAAGATAACCCCATGCTACTCTTTCATAATGAAAACTAACAAATTCAAGGCACAGTCCAACACACATTTTAGCCTCATTCATGAGCACCCTATGATCGATACTTTCGACATTGTAACCCCGCCGGTCGAGTTATTAACCCGCTAGCTTTCGAAAAGGAAAATGCATTGATCCTTTAAAACAATAATTCAATCTCCTAATCTTAAAAACCATATTCTCAATCCCATGGGATTTACAGTACAGAATAGCACAACAGTATCAACATCACATTCACTTTAAACAATGTTGTAAGCCACTTTGGAGCATGCCATATTGCACTACTGACATTTTATGCACCAAGAAAGTAACTTCTCAGCAGTTAAAATTATTTAACTGACATCATTAAAAGGCAAACAATGATGGCAACCCTTCAATGTCCATCTGTGTTTACCTGTTTTAACCTGAGAATTTACTGAGTATACATTAGAGAAACTTGAAGAACTTCATCTGTCATGTTCAGGTAAAAGCAAATTTTCATGAAGACATGAATTCTGAAAAAGCTGGTGTATGTTTATAATGATGTTTTTCTGATTGTTCGACAAAGACAATTGGCACTATCTCCGATTCCGTCTCAAATTTATTGTCTACGACCTATGTTGCG
This sequence comes from Silene latifolia, assembly GCF_048544455.1. Taxonomy (NCBI): domain Eukaryota; kingdom Viridiplantae; phylum Streptophyta; class Magnoliopsida; order Caryophyllales; family Caryophyllaceae; genus Silene; species Silene latifolia. The sequence continues at coordinate 7,825,768 of NC_133527.1, read as the reverse complement.
CTGCTCAGACTCGTTTAGAAGTGTCCGATACTGGTGCATGTTTAAGTGTTGGACCCCTCAGCCATTTTAATGAAAAATATGCATATTTTGACTTAAAATGAAGTGTTGAGGTGTCATCGCCTTAACTGAGTATCGAGTGTCTGACACAGATACGACCATTAATTTAAGTATTTAACCTAATCTACATGGAGAACTGGAAATAATACGAGCTAAAACCGTTTATATTTACAAAATATAATTTTCATATCACCGGTTCTCGGCTAAGCAGGCCGAATTCAACTCTAAAATTGATCCGGAATAATGAACTCAAACACAGATAAGAAAAGTCGGAAAATTATTGCACTGAGCGGACGTTAAAAAATTGGCTAACAGGGATGCGAGGGCAAACTATTAATACCCGGTAACATTTACCGTCAATCCAACCGAGTCTTTAGCAAAATGTAGCGACTCAACGACCATTACCGCCAGTCCGCCAACGGCCAACCCAATAAATATTGCCGAGATACAGATACCATGGTTGCGCATCAGATTTCCTGCCAGGAGTTTCCTGGTATATTTGGAGGACCTTACCTAAGCATTCCTGCTAAATACTCGGTATATGCTACAGTAATATTCATGTTTTGTAATGGGGTTAAAGGCAGAATGGAGGAATCAGAACTTCATTCTAAATTCGTTCCGTGTGAATATGGTGTGGAGATAGCATTAATGATGAGGCATGTAGATCAATCCAGCAGCCGTAAAACCTTTACGGAGTAATCACGATAAATCGCGACTATTTTAGCTGTCACGTCTTGACGCAAAATACGAGTACAATAACATTTACAGAACATTGACAGAGTAATCGTGATACGGTATATCATAGGTCAGATTTAATACAATCACCTAACCGATGAGCACGAAATTTCGAGTGACGGGATTCGGTAGAAAGTTTGCTCATGTAGTACTACACAAGACCTCATATTTCATCACTTTCTTGCTAAGCTGTCAAATGATTCAAAGAAACCAGCTTCAGATGAAGCAATTGCAAGCTGGAGCTTACGACACACGAAAATGCAAGCTGGAGCTTACGACACACGAAAATACAATCATTCATAGCAAAGTTAGCAACTCTGGCATACAAGCTATCTAACTCCGACCCTTCACTTCAACATCATATATTCATATATCAATTGTACGACACTCCAATACCTAGACATGACACGACACCTCGACACTTATTTTACAACAACAACAACAGAGCCAAAGTCTCAAAATGATTTGGGGTCGACTGACATGAATCATCATTTGAAACAAACCGTCTAGACAATATACAAGCTTGACACTTCCTTTTACATCAAAGATAAAAAACGGCCGTGTGAGACACTCCTATGCACACCGTGTTTGGGTGCAACACTTGTAGCTGAGTCGAAGTACCGTGATTAGCAAGAAACAAGTTATCAAAAGGGAGTTGAAACAACAATGATTGGCACATGGAGAAAGTAGAAGATTGATGGTAGCATGACATAGTGAAGTTCCTACTTCATTTTGCATACATAAACAGCATCATAATAAATGATTTAGTTACCAGCTTATGACCTAATATGCAAACATCATATTATGCATCTCATCTCACCAAATACTAACAGCTTACTACCACTTTTTACACCAATAATCTGAAAGCTATCGCAACTCTTGTCATCGTAAGAGATGCATTGAATTGCGATTTCTTCTCCAATGACTGTCGTACAAGAAAGCGCGAACTGTTAGATGGAATGGACCCAACCAAAGGTAAACTATTATGTAAACACATGCAAGTAGGTGAGGTACTCGACACTCATTCTCTACGATACTATAGATGGCTAATACGTAAACCATTTACCTTGGGAGCCTTGATATGAGACTAGCTAGGAAACATAACCTGCAGTGCAGACAATCTGGCCAAGTGTTCCCCTAAAAACGACGAGCTTGAGACTAGAGAAAATTGAACAGCGACCCAAAACTGAAACATACTCGAGATCTTTGGATCGGATTTGTTTCTGAATCCAAAGGACCGGGTCTAGGGAGCGCGACTAAGGCTGATTCCCTAGATAGCATGACTACTAAATAGCAGTTGCAGTTACGGAACTCTTTGGCAGCCTTAATTTAGAGCTGTGAAACTTAGCAGAATAGATAATTTGGTAAGTACAGAACATTTGAACATGGACGTTATGCTGGAGGACTTCAGTTCAAGCAAAAACCATAAAAAATATTCGTAAAATACTTTCACACATTTAAACATACATCCATGTTGGAATTACAGTTCTCGTTGCAGTCGTCGAGTGAGCGTAAGATATAAATTGCAAACAAAAGAAAACCTAATCTTCTACTTGTATTGGCCGACTAGTATTGAATAAAACAAATTTATTAGATAAAACAAATTAAGAGAGTGTTTTAGATTAACAAGCATGATTTTATATTGCAGGGTTCATAAGACCTATCCCTAAACCCTCCTAAAACCTTACCATCCTTCAAAAACATTTAACACTTCGTAATTGCTTGATCATCAGGGGAACACCGCACACCAATACAGATATAAACCACATGATATATGAGTAACTAGGCATCCTCATTGGCCCATTTACAGGTATTTCAATTCAGTATTGCTTGGGAGGGTCGGGAGGCATGGCAAATAAGTAAACTGAGGTGGTGGTGCGTATGGTGCTGGCGTAGACGCTATTGGAGGGCTAGCATAGGACGTTGCAGAAGGATATGATGAGACTGATTGGGAATAGGTATAATATGAGCTCAACCGGACAGGTTGGCCTTCTGCTGGCCCAGGTTGTGGAAATGGGTTCACCAGAGGGGGTGGTGTAACCATGGGACTCGTGACTAAAACAAGTGCTTGAGGTTGTGGGTATGGTTTCACCAGAGGGGGTGGTGTAACCATGGGACTCGTGACTAAAACAGGTGCTTGAGGTTGTGGGTATGGGTTCACCAGAGGGGGTGGTGTAACCATGGGAGTCGTGACTAAAACAGGTGCTTCAGGTTGTGGGTATGGGTTCACCAGAGGGGGTGGTGCAACCATGGGACTCGTGACTAAAACAGGTGCTTGAGGTTGCTGATTGGGTGTTGTTCTGCTTTTCGTATCAGCATACTTTACTAGGATGTTGCGGCCCTGTAAGTGATAAAGAAATCTCATTGAGTTCCTAGCAATAACACAAGAAGGCATAAGTGCATAACATGGGCCTGAGCACAAGATAACGGGACAAAACACAGGGTAGGACAAAACGGTTTCTAAACAATGAGGCCAGCAATCTATTGATTGCAAGTATGGCACCAAAAAATACTCCCCTTTCACCTACTGAGCCTCAGAGTCTCAGACTATATCTCCCCTTTACCTATCAAACCTATGACTACATCAAGTCATCAACTTTCTCACTGTCTTTCAACTGTGAAACCATATCACTGCAGCACCGTCTCCCTTTATTTCTCACCCTCTACTTCTATAGAATCTAAGAATTGTGAAGTTTGAGGTGGACACTGGTTAAGAGTGGAAGTGCGAAGATTGTTAGGCGTATGAAAGACCCAAAAAAATAAATAAAAACATGATTGAAAGCGATATAGGTCTACTTGAAAGAAGAAAATATGGCATTAAGAGACCGCAATGGATGGATTGAATTCATACGGATGGATCACAAACAAAATATGGCATTTGTCTTGTTTTATTTTAACTTTTCCATAATTTGTTTTCACCTATTTTTTTAATTTTTTCCACTGTTCTTTCAAACTTCTTTTATGATTTTCTCGACCATTTTGGCCTGTATTAACAACACAGACAAATTAAAATTGATTACAACTGCAGCCATGGCCATTTTTAAAGAGGCAACCTTATGGATCGCATAAATGAATAAAGCAATGAAAGGAAATATCCAAAATCACATACCCCTAGAATTCTGTCTGTATCATCAAGGGCCTTCTTTGTCGCCTCCAACATCTTGTACGTAACAAACCCAAAGCCACTACTCATACAGGTTAGAAAAGCATCAATCATTACGTGGGTATGCTCACATAAGAGATTTAAGGAAACGAAAATGGTTATTACCGAGATCTGTTTGTGTTTTTGTCATATACAACTGAACCCTCTACAATCTCACCATGTCTGCTGAAAAAACTGAGGAACATCTCAGTCGTCGTTTCAGGAGACAAGCCCCAAATATAGAGTTTCCTCTGTGCAGGATCAGGGGTGATGTTTGCACTACTTAAACCTTCACAAGCTAGGTTGCACTCCGTTAAACGACCCTGCAGTAAGTATTGTCAGTGATGGGAAGAGCGGATGTAAACCTTCTATCGAGTGTAGAAAGTAAAATACAAGCACGAGTAAAAATAAATAATTCATTTCACCCTGCAACCATCCGCCGAAGGATCAAAACCACAGTCAAGTTTATCTTATGAGTATCTTCGCAGAATTTGCTCTAAATTACAGTGAATAAAGTTCTACGATAAATATTTCAAGTTATATAACCAATTTGCACAACGATATGCTTCAACAGGGGCTTCTCACAAATTGCAGAAAAGAGTAAATTGCTTGACAGCAACTGATACTATTGTACTTCTTATGATCCTTCAATCGACGTATTATTAGAAACCCAGAGAAATTTCTTTTGAAGTTTTAAATCATGCTCGTGGACCATCCCTGTTGGGAAATCTACGAAAGCAAAAACAAAGCTAAAGTAAAGAGTTCGCAGACGGCGTAAACTGAAATGGAAACTCACATCAATATACTTGCTTGATGCTCCAAGAGCCTCTTGAGCTGACTTCATGTTTCTTGTGCTCACCAGAGGGGGTGGTGCAACCATGGGACTCGTGACTAAAACTGGTGCTTGAGGTTGCTGATTGGGTGTTGTTTTGCTTTTCGTATCAGCATACTTTACTGTGATGTTGCAGCCCTGTAAGTGATAAAGAAAGCTCCTTGAGTTCCTAGCTATAACACATGAAGGCGTAAGTGAATAGCATGGGCCTGAGCACAAGATCGAGCTGGGTGGGGTAAATACAGGTTGAGACGGGACGAAATAAAGGGTAGGACAAAACTGTTTCTAAACATTGAGGCCGGCAATCTATTGATTGCGAGCGTGGCACCAAAAATACTCCCCCGTCACCTACCAAGCCTCAGACTATATCTCCCCATTACCTATCAAACCTATGACTACATCAAGCCATCAACTTTCTCACTGCCTTCCGACTTGAAACCATATTACTGCAGCACAGTCTCCCTTTATTTCTCACCCTCTACTTCTAATATAAGAATTGTGAAGTTTGAGGTGGACACTGGTTAGGAGAGGAAGTGCGAAGGTTGTTAGGGGTATGGAAGACTCAAAAAAAAAAAAAAAAAACATGATTGAAAGCGATATACGTCTACTTGAAAGAAGAAAATACGGCATTAAGAGACCGCAACGGATCGATTGAATTCATGTGGATGATGGTATATGTCTTATTTAATTTTTACTTTTCCATAATTTGTTTTCTCCTATTCGTTTTTCCCATGTTCTTTCAAACTTCTTTTTATGATTTTCTCGAAATCGGAAGTACGCGTTCTTACCATTTTGGCCTGTATTAACAATCACATAAACAAATTAAAATTGATGACCTGCTGCAGCTATGGCCATTTTTAAAGAGGCAACCTTATGGATCACATAAATCAATAAAGCAATGAAAGGAAATATCCAAAATCACATACCCCTAGAATTCTGTCTGTATCATCAAGGGCCTTCTTTGTTGCCTCCAACGTCTTGTACGTAACAAACCCAAAGCAACTACTCGTACGGGTTAAAAAAGCATCAATCATTACGCGGGTATGCTCACATAAGCGATATAAAGAAAGCAAAAAGAAATGAAAATGGCTATTACCGAGATCTGTTTGTGTCTTTGTCGTATAAAACTGAACCTTCTACAATCTCACCATGTCTCCTGAAAAAACTGAGCAAAATCTCAGTCGTCGTTTCCGGTGACAAGCCCCCAATATAGAGTTTCCTCTGTGCTTGATCAGGGGTGATGTTTGCACTACTTAAACCTTCACAAGCTAGGTTACACTCCGTTAAACGACCCTGCAGTAAGTATTGCCAGTGATGAGAAGAGCGGATGTAAACCTTCTATCGATTGTAGAAAGTAATATACAAGCACGACTAAATATAAATAATTCATTTCACCCTGCACAGTCAAGTTTATCTTATGATTATCTTCGCAGAATTTGCTCTAAATTACAGTGAATAAAGTACTACGGTAAATATTTCGAGTTATATAAGCGGTTTGCACAAAGATATGCTTCAACAGGGGCTTCTTACAAATTGCAGAAAAGAATAAATTGCTGGACAGCTACTGATACTATTGTATTTCCTATGAACCTTCAAGTAACGTGTTATTAGATACCCAGAGAAATTTCTTTGAAGTTTTAAATCATGCTCGTGAACCATGAGACCATCCCTGTTGGGAAATCTACAAAAGCAAAAATAAAGCTAAAGTGCAGAGTTCACAGACGGTGTAAACTGAAATTGAAACTCACATCAATATACTTGCTTGATGATTCAAGAGCCTCTTGAGCTGACTTCATGTTTCTTGTGCTCACCAAAGGGGGTGGTGCAACCATGGGACTCGTGACTAAAACTGGGGCTTGGGGTTGCTGATTGGGTGTTGTTCTGCTTTTCTTATCAGCATACTTTACTGTAATGTTGCAGCCCTGTAAGTGATAAAGAAAGCTCATTGAGTTCCTAGCTACAACACATGAAGGCGTAAGTGCATAACATGGGCCCAAGCACAAGATGCGAGCTGGGTGGGGTCAATACAGGTTGAGACGGGACAAAATACGGGGTAGGTCAAAACTGTTTCTAAACAATGAGGCCAGCAAATCTATTGATTGCAAGCATGGCACCAAAATACTCCCCCGTCACCTACCGAGCCTCAGACTATATCTCCCCATTACCTATCAAACATATGACTACATTAATTCATCAACTTTCTTCCGACTGTGAAACCATATCACTGCACTCTCTCCGTCTACCTCTATAGAAAATAAGAATTGTTAAGTTTGAGGTGGACACTGGTTAGGAGGGGAAGTGCGAAGATTGTTAGGGGTATGGAAGACCCAAAAAAAAAAAAACATGATTGAAAGCGATATAGGTCTACTTGAAAGAGAAAATATGGCATTAAGAGACCGCAATGGATGGATTGAATTCATGCCGATGATGGTAATTGTCTTATTTTATTTTTACTTTTCTATAATTTGTTTTCACCTATTTTTTTCCTATCTTCTTTCAAACTTCTTTTATGATTTTCTCGAAATTGGAAGTACACGTTTTTACCATTATGGCCTGTATTAACAACACAAACAAATTAAAATTGATTACGGCTGCAGCTATGGCCATTTTTAAAGAGGCAGCTTTATGAAGCACACAAATCAATAAAGCAGTGAAAGGAAATGTCTAAAATCACATACCCCTAGGATTCTTTCTGTATCATTAAGGGCCTTTTTTGTAGCCTCCAGCGTCTTGTACGTAACAAACCCAAAGCCACTACACATACAGGTTAGAAAAGCATCAATCATTACACGGGAACGCTTATATAAGAGCTATAAAGAAAGCAAAACAGGAATGAAAATGGCTATTACCGACAACTGTTTGTGTCTTTATCATATGCAACTGAACCTTCTAGCAGCTCACCATGTCTGCTGAAAAAACTGAGCAAAATCTCAGTTGTTGTTTCCGGTGACAAGCCCCCAATATAGAGTTTCCTCTGTGCTTGATCAGGGGTGATGGTTGCACTACTAATTCCTTCACAAGCTAGGTTGCACACCGCTAAACGACCCTGCAGTAAGTATTGGCAGTGATGGGTTAGAGCCGAAGTAAACCTTCTATCGAGTAGAAAAAGTAACATACAAACACCAGTAAAAATAGATATTTCATTTCACCCCGCAACAATCCACCGAAGGATCAAAATCACAGGCAAGTTTATCTTATGGGCATGTTCGCAGATTTTGCTCCAAATTACACAGAATAAAGCTCTACAATAAATATTTCGAGTTATATAAGCTGCTTGCACAAAGATATGCTTCGACAGGGGCTTCTTACAAAATGCATAAAAGAGTAAATTGCTAGACAACTACTGATATTATCGTCGTTCCTATGATCCTTCAAGTCAAGTGTTTTTAGCAACCCAGAGAAATTTCTTTGAAGTTTTAAATCATTCTCGCGGACCATCCCATTGGGAAATCTACAGACTACAAATACAAAAATAAAGCTAAAGTGCAGACAGCGTAGACTGAAAAGGAAACTCACATCAATCAACTTGCTTGATTCTCGAAGAGCCTCTTGAGCTGACTTTATGTTTTTGTAAGTAATAAAACCAAAACCACGACAAATTCCAGTGATTTTGTCATGGATCACAGCACCTTCCTCAATTTCTCCATGAACTTCAAAAGCCTGGCAGTAGAACGAAATTTTATAGTTCAACCAAAGAAAAAGCGTAATAATCCATGAATGTGATATACAAAAGTGCTACAAAAAAAATTGCAAATTTCTCTTTAAACAATAGGCATAGTCACAGACAAACAAGCAAAACCAATCAGCAGACAAGCACGCACTCACAGCACACAATTTTTCCGAGGAAGTGTTCCATGCCAACCCACGAACAAATAGCCTTCTGTGTACACGATCACCACTTGCAGTATTCATAATCTCTTCAGCTATATAAGAATATTTGGACCCCCTTCATGCCACAACATGCAGGCAAGCACACACATGCATGAAGTTAATACATTGCACACAACACAAACTCACGAAAAATAAGAATGCTCCTTTACTGGTATTAACATTATAGTCTAGAAGTCACTATGGAAGGAATTAGCAGAACAAATATTTAACATTTGATATAAAAAGCGTATAAACAAAAGAATTTGATTAAGACGATGTTAAAATATGAACAATATTTAACATTTGATTAGGAGTAGAAGCTAACACAAAATTGCACAAGTCAATTCCTTACTCTAGAGCTCCGACAAATGGCTTAACTAAGGGGAAGGTAATAAATGACTTACTCTTGGTGTCACTAACCTCAAATATCAGTAACTATTACTCCCTCATCTCGGTGAGAAGTTATCTACTTCTGTTCTGGGTGTATTATTCAGTAGTAATCTATTTCCATTTTTGACAAGTTTTTGTGGGTCATCTTCCATGTGCAAACGGAGTTAATGTGTTTTGTGTGGTAAAAAATCATTCATCTTCCTTCCCTTGATCTTTGTGCCAAAAGCAATAGATAACTATTGACCGGAGCGGAGGGAGTATAGTAGTATATGAACACAGTAAACTTATAAAGTCATTAAGAAAAGATAGTATGTGTTATCCCTATTGTTGTTTGCTAAATTTCAATTTATAGATTATGTAAGGAAAAGCAATCTTTATGTAAGCAAAAGCGATCTGATGAGCGTTAATCGCAGGAGTTAATAGAGGGGGAAGGGCAAGAGAACGGAGATAGATAACACATAATAGTTTTAGGTTTTGGGAACCCATGCCGGAGAGATTTAGAGGTACATTTAAAGTTAAGAGTGTTGTCTTTCTCAAGACCCAACAAATCTTTGATTCAATATAGTGCAAATCAATTGACCTCCGCCAAACAACCTCTATAGTCTACTGTCTACCCACGCCATTACAAAAAGTTGAGAAACATAAACCAATAACATTTTCGTAACTGTACATCAACTAAATAGAATAAGGAATAGTAGTCGATGTTGTTGTCTTGTACTCCGTATATACTTAAAACCATTTGAACATGCATCAACAGGATAAGCACGATTGCTCATAGCCTCATACTATCACACTCGGTGCTCTCGCACTCCACCAGAAACCAAGTGACAATAAGAGGTGTGACAATCACAATAAGTAATCAAACTAACCAATTTCATTTAATATTGCAAATTTAACTGAAACAGACACCTTAAGTCCATGAGCCTTCTCGCAAATCACGTGCATGAAATAGAACAAGAGTGAGCCCTAGGAAACAACAGTAAAGGCTCACTAGGATTGGAGGCAACCATTACAGTGGTAATTAAATTCAAAATAGAAAAGAAAAGGAATAATGTTAGTGAGGAAGACGCAAGGGAGGATAAAGGGGTGGTGGGGAATTGTACTTCGATAAGAGACTGTAACCTGTAACTACTATCTCCTTTATGGATAACTATTACCCTTTCTTCATCTCCTTCCTCCATTGATCCCCGCCGTTGCCTCCTACTTTATTTTTACATGCATTACTTGCATCACCTTATATAGAGAGGTGATCAGATACGAGCTTAAGTCAGACCCAACGTGCATCATGCGTTCCATGGACAAGCGGGTTAACAATTTGGAGACGGTTCATCAGCTGTACCTTAACTTTTAACAATCCATTGTTCATAAACGGTTTTTTTTGGTGGGTTTACTATGCCAGATCCTATAGGCAGAACAACCAATGAACAACTCTATCCATGTCAATTACACCATTCAATCAACCTCATCACAATAAGTATGGTCTAAGACTGTAAACTCTAAAGAGAGCATCAATGGTTCTTGCTTTCAGCTTTTCCGAAATAGCAAGCAGAGTTCTTCTTCTTCCTCAACAACAACATCAGAGTCTTAATCCCAAAATGATTTGGGGCCGGCTGACATGAATCATCCTTTAGAACCGTCCATGGGTGAACGCACACCTCAAAAATGCGAAATTATAGAATTCCTCGCCAACAATAACAACATTAAATCCAAACTATCCTACGATTGGTGCAGTAGAGAACCCAAAACAACACTTACATTGCATGCAACTCTACAAACGAACATGACCATCAGACAGCTATTACTCACTTATTTACAAACTCGGAAAACCTTAAAACTTGCAATCCACCATAAAAAGATGTAATTATTAGCTCAATTATCCTCAGTAGAATGGAGCTCAAATACCGAGAACACAACCAACCCCTAAATGTAAAAACTAGTTACCAAAAGACCCGTTTTACAATAAACTTGTGCAAGACCGCCTCACACGATAAATAGTTCAATAGCTCTAACAAATTAACAACAAACAGCAATATGAAACATACCCATTAAAGAATAACAATAAATTAACAAATACAATAACAACGAAAATTGTAACAGAAAAAAGGCATACAATTTGGCAAGAAGATCAATTAGCTGGGGTTTAGCGAGAGGTTCAAGCAAAGAACGCAACGTTTCTTCAGAAACGTCACTATTATCAACCTCTTCAAGTTTCCTTTTCTTTAATTCCGCCATCGTTGCTACTTTTTCTGGCGTTGGTAACAGTTACCGGCGCTTTAGAACGAACGTTGGAAAGCGTCAGAACTCGGGAGTGTGAACAGTGTTTGAAAGCAATGGTTTGCACTTTGCAAAGTTTGGGAGGAATTGAATTTTATTTGACCCGTCACAAACTCGTCTTTATTCAATTGAATTCTATTCCGCCATAAGCTCGTCTTTATCCAATTGAATTTTATTTCACTCGTTATAAGCTTGTAACGGATATTGTCTATCACAAATTGTATTTGTGAAATTCACTCCAAGCATTTTATCCGGGCTTTGTTAGCAACTATAAGTAGGTTCGGTTCTTCCGATCGAAACCGACTTATTTGAAGTGAACTGAAATTAAGTTCGGAAAAAATGCCTTCTAGTTTGGCTTTTTTTTTTTTTTTTTTTACTCGTTAGAGCTGATAAACCGGTCAACCGGATCGGCTTTGGGGCTGATAAGTTCGGGTCAGAATATTTCAAGTTTATAAGAAATCGAGTCATGACGGGTTATTTCGGGTTCAAGTTTGCTATCACCAAGTTATTTAATATGAAGCAATGTTTAGTTTGCAACAATAACCATTCAAGTCGGTTCATTGCTTTTGGTCGAGTTGGATTACAATCAATCTTTCGTCCTGGGCCGGGTCAGGTCAGGCCCTTCTTATGATTTGGTTATGAAATGAAATTGGCCCATGGGCTAACCCATTAATGTTCTTGGTTTTGTTACTATTTGTTACTATTGCAAGTTTGCAACTATTGATTGTCAACTCATGTTATCAATTTATGATTGTAAATTTGTTTTCTAATTTTGAGTTGTAATGTTACTCCTCCACTGTAGATTGGTATGATTGTAAATTTGGAGGAGAGTTTCTCTCCATTTTCTAAAAAGAAATAGAGAGGCTATTTCCTTTCGATGGTCCAGATCGTATTCTAGCATCATCGAACGGCTCAAAATTTATGGGTAAAAATAAAGGGATAATGAGGTTTGGTGAGAAAAATATTATTCAATGAAGGTAAGAGAGGAAATGGAGAGAAAAAAATAAAGAGGATCAATTTCCGTAAAATTGTAACTACTCCGTTATACATATTCCGTACCTTAGAAGAAGTCAGTCTTCTTGACAACAAAAGGAACAAGAGAAAAAGCAATAACTTGAAACATTTTCACTTTCAAAATGCTTCCAAAATGTGATTCCATCAAACAATAATTAATCAATTACATTTCTGCATTTAGTATTATTTTTCACTCCCCTTCATTTCCCTCTCTAATATAATCTCGAATAAACCGACTTCATTACACTTTAATGATGATTAAAGTCACTCAACTAAATGTAAGCTATCCATGGTTCTCAATGTCATCTTTGATTGTGCTAGATAAGAAATAAGGGCAATACAATAAAAAGAACCACGGAAATTTGAATCTGCGACCTATTAACTACCTCTGTCTTACCAGTTGTTAGGTTAAGACCTCTTCGACTAGGTACTCCTCTAGTGATCATGAATCATTAAGTGGCTCAGACTCTTTAGTTGTATACCGTAAACCTTCTTGACAACTTGAAACTTCGACACTATATGATGGACCATCATTTGGTGACAAATGATCCGAATTGTGAGTACTGCCAAGACTTTCTTTACCCTTTTGTTGTTGATCAAACATCATTTTCAACTGCCTTCCTTGTTCTTCAATTCTTAGCTGAAGATTACGTTGAATCTGATACACAAACAAGTCCAATTCAAAACGCTACATTAAGATCCAATGTTGTACTGTATATATATTGTACCGTGACAAATGGTCTCTTCTTATATTATTAGGTTTCTTCACAGTCTTAAACAAGAATTTGCGTTAATAGGTAAAGAAATATAATGTACCTCTAGTTGTTCGTGGAGACGCCTTTGGACATCTAGTTGAAGTTGTAACGCCTCTTTAAGTTGAATTCCACTACAAAGCGAATCAAGGAAATAACTTAAATGATCATGAATTACAAGAATTTGCGAGATATAGATCGATATATACGAGAGTATATATATAGTGATTAATCAGATTAATTACGTTTTCATGTCAAGCTGTGTGACATCAGTTAAGCTACCTCTCTTCTGATCTGATTTTCCTGCAACAAACAATGCAAGGTTTTAATAGAGATCAATCGTTAGTAAATCGGATGTATAAGAGTACAATCATATTCGTCTACAAACAATCACACATCAATCGAGAACGTTACTTCTATATCCGGAGGCCTACCGCCTATAACAGGGTTTTAATAGAGACTAAGTAAACCGTTATAAGAGTACCATCTTATTCCCTTATATAAACAACGATAACATTACTTTAGTGACCCGAGGCTCTCAGAGTCTCAGCTTAAATTATAGCGGGTTAAGAAGAGATTAAAGAACGTAAAGACACTCAAAATTTTTGATTTCGGGTAGTATTATTCATTTTTTCTTATAGATCCATGAATCCATCGAAAAATTCCTTTCAATTTATATGCATAATATAAAAAATTAAATAGTTGATGCGTAGAGATGATAATAATTTGGTCAAGTAATCAACTACACTAGTATGTCATGGACTCATGGTCACATGCCTACGTAATTTACCTATCAGGGCTCGAACTGGTCAAACATAAGGGCTGGCTCGTCCCGACCCATCTCTCAGGTCAAAATTGACCTGACCTACACGCATCCCAACCCGACCCGCTATCTATCCTAATCCGGTTATGGATTTAGAAAATTAAACTCGGCCGCCCCCAACCCGGACCCGCGCGCTCTAGGCCCGCCATAAGCCAACCTTAGCCCACCCCTCGGGTCACCTTTGCCCGACCGACCCGTCCTCTATCCCGGATTCCCCAAGCCAAGCCCGGCGCGACCCTAACCCAACCCAACCCCAGTCGCTTATTTGACCAAATTACTCCCTACATTTTTTTTTGGTTTTGTCAAACTTTTGTACTAAAATAACTTAAAATAATCTATATTATATATCGAATATACAAGTAGTTATATGAGGCAGTGTTAATACAACTTTGTAAATCATATGCCAATTCACCCAAATAGCATTATAATTATTCTATGTAGGAGCTTTCACAAGTCAAATAAATATAACACAATTCTACATATAAAACGGCACCAACATTTTTATCGATAAAATCAACATCAAAATTGTTTTAAGTCCACTTACGAGTTATGACACATTCAAAAAACACAAAATACAAATACAAAATGTTATAATTCTGAAAGAGTCTTGAAAGCTTATCTATTAGTGTACATTTTATACTATATATATTATGTTACATATTCATACGTGTTCATTATTAGCTTTCACTTTCTTCAAATAATATAAATATTATAATTATAATAATATAAATATAATAATTGTAGTATTAGACGTATAGGGTTAAGCTAAATTAGGTAATGTGTGAAGCACTAACTGCGCAAGTAGTGCATAATTTATTAATTTTAATGCGTTTATGTCCGACAGCTTAAACTAATTAATTTACTAATTTGACTTTATTAAATATAACCTGCTGACTGTGCTTCCCAACATGCTGCAGCGCGAATCTTTGTTTTCCAGAACACACTTTTATTTTTTGCATTAATAATGTAGACAAATCTCAATAATGACGTGAGGGTTTTACCCTTTATGGTATGGTTATACTTATACATTCCATTTATTGTCATATTACTCGTATTAAATAAGGTGCGTAAATTATTACGAAGTTAAAGTACACGTGAAATTGTGAATAAGTAATAATGTCGAATGTTATACAACGATCTTATAAAATAGAGCACTGGTTAAAGTTTTATATACATATTTTACTTCAAATTATATTTGATGCCAAGACTGTCAAGTCAACATGACCTGGTATTAAGGGATCCACAAATTACAAATAAGGCAGGTCATGTAATATTACCCTTATGTTAACAAAACATAGAAAATACATCCAAAACAATTTGTGTATAAAAAGATGTTAACAAATGATGCAAAACGAAAATTGTACCAAAATTACACCAAATAATTGTTGTTTCACAATTAATAAAAAAGAAAAAAAAGCCTCGTCAGCAAGCTAGTAAGTCATTTTCCTTAATTTAACCGTAATTCAGAATTACTTAGTAGTAAGTATTTAATACGGAGTATCTTAGAAATGGAAAAAATTATTGACATTAACACAAAACTAATAAACGGATTTTTTTTAATATAAAGAGAGTACCTTTTTTTTTCAAAAAAAAATGGCAAATCAAAAGCGACCCAACATAAGGAATACTTCTTCTCTCAAATAAAAAACAAAAAAGAATACGTTATGCATGGATTTAAATAGGAGATGATAGAACAACATGCATTATTTTTTTACGTTAGACAGAGAAAGGTCTTGATTCCCGAAACTTTGAGACTAGTTTTTAAACTCCTGAAACCCCGTAACGGCATAACTATAACTTCTCTAAGATGCAAAAACTCGAACAAGAACATGTTGACTATGCACTACTTCTCTCACACGTAAATTGTAGGCCTATATGAATAGAAAAAGAAAAAAAAATTGTATAATAAAAAATAAAGGGATATAGAAATGGAAAATGAAATATCGTCACCAGGTGATATCGATTCTTGGTAAAAATAACATAATCCTCTCGCATACATCATGTATGATCCATTTTGGAAAATGAAATATCGTCACCAGGTGATATCGATTCTTGGTAAAAATAACATAATCCTCTCGCATACATCATGTATGATCCATTAAAATAATAGGTTGTTCGAGAAGTAGGAAAGATAGTGCCCTAGCACTATCCTCTTGAAATATATGTGAAAAAATAGTATTTACAACTCCGTATTTAATTAATGGGAAATGATAAATACAACTCAATCAATGGGTTGTATTTAAGGAACTAAAAAAGGAAATAAATACTTAATACTGTACCTGCATTAATTGCATTGATTCATGTGTATCAATATGTTGATCTAAAAGAAATTGGATCCTCTTTGTGGGTTTATATGTTAAAAAATTGTAGCACTATTAATATTTTTGTGTGTTTAAAATACGGAGAAAATGTTTTCAAATAATTCGGGATAAGTTTGTTTTGACCAAGTACAAAGGACAAGAAACATACATTAAACATTAGATTATCGAAAATGTTAATACTTTCTTTAATCTATTCCAATCATTTATTTGATTGTTTTATTTCTGTAAGAGATATTTTAATCAAAAGTAAACAAATTAACGAGACTGAATGAATGACGATTTGTTTCCTATAAAACCACTAAGAAAAGAGAGAGGTCACACATTGTTTATACTAAGCATTTTACAAACCAAATCAAAATGCTCAACTTAGTCACTTTCTTCCTAAAGGCTTATTCACTTTATGCATGCATCTAATGGTACTAATAATAGTGCACCATGCATTGTTTTGCATTAGGATAGGGAAAGGTATTCTATGAATTATTAAACAAGGCATATTAATAATTAGTGTGCAGAAATATTCAAAATTAGAGTAAGACATCTTCCAATAACACATCAAATGACAAATAATTTATATGATTATTTGTTTAGTGTACACCATGTAAGTATGTAACTACCTCTAGCAAAGTTTCGAAACTCCTCATGGTTTCGAAACCCCATGACTACTAATTCTTCCATCAATTATTCTATATGTTATAGGTCAAATCCTAGTGAAATTTCACATAAAATAGTTGCAAGTCAAATCACTAATAGTATGAGACGTTTTTTTACAGGATAATACAAGTTTTAGAAATTATATGATAGTACGATAAGTATTCCTTAAATAACTTATAAAGTTACCGAAGAAGCAAAACTCAAGTAGCCACGTGTATCATAATGGCATAGTCCAGAATCGTAGTTATTTATGTATTTTAACACACTTTTATGCAAAATTTGTGTCAACTTGAAAGTTGTAATATTTGCATTATCCGAAGCAAGTGTTAATTATCAAATATATAGGACTAATTCGCTCAATTTACAAAAGGTTAAGATTGTCTTGTTCGAGATTTACTCAGTGAAAATCATTTTGACAACTAACAACATTTAATAATCGGATGCTCAAATATTCCTGCTTATGAAAAAGCAGATTCATTTTACGCAACTTTTGTAAAAATTTAAGCCAATAATAAAAGTATTTTTACCAATATCCGACCTACTCATAATAGGAGGAATCAAAGTCTAATGAGCCATTGGTTTTTTTCATTGTATATGAGTATATCAAAATAAAGAATATTTGAATCTAAAAAAAAGATTATATGAATGCATAACTCATGCAATATTACAAATTTACTAGTAAGTGCTAAGAGAACATACCCATCCGAACCAATGAGAAAACGACGCATGTTTACCAACTAGTCTAAGTGGAAAGCTTTACCAAAGGAACAATTGCTATAGTGACTGTACTATTGCATAAATTCTTGTTCAAATCTTCTTCTTTTTCATTTGTTAGTTAAAAGATCCCAAAATGCCATGTTCAATAATCTTTTAATCTAACCTAATATATATCCGCAACATTTAAGTGGCGCGAAATTAGGATTTGGAGTTAGTGAGGATGACAGAATCTTACTGAGTGCCTACTAGTAATAGCATAAGACGACAAAATAGTATCGAAAATTTTAACTAAAAAGTTTTACGTTATTCAGTTAGGGTGAATGTTTATTATACTTCTTTCAAATCCTACCTAATCCTGAAAAGTGTACACTAGACTATCTATTGTATGACATACAACCCGTATCTTATTTGATTATACATGCCAGTGATTAGGTTATTTCTTTTATAATAAGATGGTTTTATATAAGAATATGCACATACAAATAAAGTAATGGCATAATTCAAAATTTAAAATATATATAATCTAGCCTATAAGAATCTATATATAGTGAAAGTTAAACTTTGATAACTAGCTAGGATTTTTACATCAAGTTGTACTTAATAACATATTATATATTTTTATATAATCCAATAAAAAGCATTGATTCCGTTTTATCTTAATATGTCCGAGCACCAACAACATTGATTTAGACATTTTCCATTTGTCAAATTGCAAACTCAATGCCTTTCTTTTTTCTTTTACTTTTTTGTTTTTGAGTGTCAAGCTATAAACTAAGGATTTTGGAATTTTATATTGATTAAAATCCCTTTATATTTATATTGATTAAAAGGGGTGAAAAAACAACCACCTTTATAATTGTAACGATAGAGATTAGACTGTTACGACTAATTTTGGAAATAAGATATAGTTTGGTATCTTATATTGTTATATTAGCCCTATTGATTAAGTATATGACACCTTTATATCCTACATTGTAAGTTTATTATTATTACATCGTTGCATGACCTAGATAAAAGTTTTCGCTCTAAAAAAGGTAAGGGATTTGGACACGCCATATGCATCATTTACCTTAAGAGGGTATTCTCTAGCGGGCCTTATAGAAAATGAGACAACATAGTGTCGACTAATTTAAATATTGTGAACCCAATGTTCCACATATAAAAACAAGGAACACATAACCTAACACTTAACAATACTTGTAAATTGATTGAAGAACAAAGTTATTACCTTCATTGGAATCATGCATAAGTTTTGCCATCCTATATTTCTGCAAGTAGAAAAGAAAAATAATCATAAATCATGAAATGTAGTAATTACAAAGAAATTTACAAAAACGTAAACAATTCAATGGAACAAAACATATAACAATAATGCAATATTACTAGTATAATTTATACCTGAAGGTGGCTTTTGACATGAAAGATAGTCAATCCATCGGCGTTCATAAGCTTCAAAATAGCCTTAGGGGTCGCCTCTGAAAACCAAAATAACGAACAATAAGTCTTCTGAGAGAATGTAAGACCATTTAACAATTGAAATTAAAATGGAAACACTTACTGTCGGCCCCATTAAGACGATTAACAGATTCTACAAACTTTTCATGAAGTTCAGTGGTCCATCTAATTCGGCCTTTACTTGAATTGGTTGCTCCAGACGATGTAGAATTACCCGAATCTAGTGGATGGCTAACCTCTTGGGTCCTTTGAGCCGGGTTTCCTGGCTGCATCGAGAAGTTCAGCTGACCATGAGCCGATTCATAGGGCTTGTCACAAAACTGTGACAAATAATGATTAATGAACCGAAATAAATTAGAAAATATACTACTTCTATATCCATATACCATTTAGCTCATTTATCAAGTGATATTATTCACGAAATGGGTTCAAATTCATCTAACACGAAAAATGTCCTTAAGGGTCATTTTTCAATAAAAAGCTGTTAAGGGTGATATTCGTGAGTTGGGTTCAAAACCAATCAGCATTAAAACTCGACAAACACAAAAATGTCCTTAAGGTTCATTTTTCAATAAAAAGTTATTGAGGGAAATATTCGTGAGTTGGGTTCAAAACCAATCAGCATTAAAACTCGACACAGAAAACATGTTACACTACTAAGAAAATAATGCTTACCCTGAAATCCTGCTTCTCATTCGTCGAAAATGACAAGTTTCTTCCATCTAAATCAACATAATCAAGAAGCAATTTATTTTGAAGATGTTGATTTTGATCATTTCCTGAATAATCTCCAAATCCTCCAGTCGCGGCTGTACATGGAATATTATCATAGCATTTTTCAGAACCATAGAAATTATTTTGATTGCCATAAAGCAGAGCTTTTGCAGCTGATTGCAGAGTTCCCCGCGACTGAAAATCCGACCCATTTACAGAAAACCCGTCTCTAGAACACGGGTACTGCTGCTGATAACTCGGGTTATTAATATTAATATTATTATAATTCTTGGAGCTTTGTGCTGCTGAGAAAGTTGGGCTGCTAATTTGATGATCATATGCTGGAAGGCATGTATACCGGTCATTTGGACCGATACCAGGAACAACAACCGGTGTAGTAATCCGACTCATATTAGCTCCAGGAACCGGGTTTAAAGCTCCATCACCCATGGACCATGGTTGCCTGATATTGACATAACCCGAATCTCGAGTCGCAAAATCAGTTGTGCAATCAGTGATAATCCCATTCATTTGGTGAACTACATGACTACTAAAGTCAACCCTTTGATGGCTCATTGTTGAATGCCTTTTAAGAAACTGAAACACCCAAATAAGCAATTTTTTTTAAACAAAATTTAAAAAAATCTTAAGAACTCTTATCTATATCGAAATTTCTTAATCAAAAAATCGATTTTGTTTCACTATATAAAATTCAAGGCACTCGAAGAACACGCGTAAAATCGATAAATTGTTATAATGTTTCATGAAAGACAAGTCTTCAAAATTATGTAACAAGAGAGCATATATAACATGAAGGTGTTGGCCAAAAGAGCTATGGTCTTTGACAATGTTTCATGAAAGACAAGTCTTCAAATTAAAATATTTAGCAATTGGGTGATAATATATTGAGAAGAATCATTCTCAAGAATTTAATATGTATAAAGTGTGAATATGTTAAAAATCAGCTAGCCTTCTTTAAGACGGAGGTATCTATCTTAATAATAAAGGGAGTCAAATATCATTTCACATGAACATATAAGATAAATCTTTTGTTTTTACTAATGTAATATGCTAATCTGCTTTTAACATGTCTTAAGCTTAAAACAGATGTACCCGTTTTAAATGAGAATTGTTGGTAAAAATATTTTGTACTCCCTCCGTCCCGGTCAATTGTTATCCTTTTGTTTTGGTATAAAGACCAAGGAAAGAGGAAAGGACCAATGGCTAAATGACAAGTGGAACAAATTGAATGAGAATGATCAAATTACTCATCAAGTCCATTCTTAAAATAGAAAGGACAACAAATGACTGAGACACCCAAAAATGAAAAAGGACAACAAATGACCGGAACAGAGGGAGTAATAAGAAAAGAAATGGAAGATACAGATAAGAAAACACAAGGAATATGGGTGGCAGAGTATAAACATTTTAAAGTCAATTTTTTTTTTTGTTTGGGTGTTGGAAGGTCGAAGAATCTTTTCAGGGGGTAAACATAATTTCTGATAATGGTATGAAAGATACTAGTAGCATTTATTCACTTCTAAATATGACCTTTTGATTATGCCGTTTTTGGAATATGTATCATGTCTTTGCTCCCTAATGCATGGATGAGAATTGGAATGACTAATCTTGACAAAAATGAAGGCTTGGAAAAAGAATTTCAAATTTCTTTTATACGTTTATAGATGACAACTAAGTTGATCGGTAAAGTAATGAGTAATTCGACTCATAATCTGCCGATCTAACTTCAAATTTCATTGTAACATATTGACCTTAGCTTGTGGCTCCATGTTAAGCCAAGTAAGTTTTTTTTTTGTACTCATACATAATAGTCTCTATCTAGATAAAGTTATTTGATTAACTTTTAATTTGATTAAAAAAAAAAAAAAAACTACTCTCGGCGTTGTGGAGCTTGTATTGTTGCCCCCACGAGAGAAACATATAAGGGTAAGCAAAAAGACAGCCATAAATGAAGGAATTTCTCATGGATAATGCCTTATTTAGTTTATGTGTAATCAAGGACCATACTTTCGAATAATGCCTTGAATTTGATAGTTTCCGCTTCAAATGAACCTAAACAATTTCCGATTAAGGCTTTCCTAATCTGTTTGGGTTTGTTCTTATGGGCTTTACCATAATTCTGATTAGATTTTAGGGAGTACTCGCGTTACCTCATCCTATTAGTTCTACATATCATAACTTATGTCATCCGGATCCAAAATCTGTAACTCCTCAATATCAATAAATATCTCACTTCTGCCGGTGGACGTAATTATCACATCTATAGTGACCCACGTAAAGTAGCTATCACATCCATAGTTAATTAAGTAAATCCGTTTGTCTGTTTCTTGTTTGTTTTTTACGTTTATTTATCTTTCTCGTATCTAACCTATACCAACCACCAAAAGTACAATACAATCTCCATTTTTTTTTTTAAGGAAAGGAAACTAAGGATTAACCTATAACATCCTCGCGGATGAAACGGTAAAAGAAAGCCGACGACTTTCGAATTACCAAGAGAGTCGAGACAACAAAGGGCAAAGAAATGACTTTCTCGAAGAAAGTCTGGAAACAAGAAACTGCCCAAAAAGAAGGAAAAAAAACTCACACAAAGAGAGGAAGAATAAAAGCAAGATTCAGGCCTCAAAGAAAGCAAATTAGGTACACTAACTAAAATTTGTCAAAAAGACAAGGAACTAACAAGTAACAGCATTAGAGATCCAAAGAAAGGAAATTAATTCCAGATCTCAAATTTGGAAAATTCAAGAAAATAACATTTTTAATGTCAAAACTTCCGTCTTGACCATTATTAGTAACAAAAAGTTGAAACCAATCAAGCAAATCAACACCGTGGTTTGCATTATTTTGCTACAATTCATACATGAGAATAAATCTAAAAAAAAAATATATATATATCTTACAACTTCATAAATCAACAATGTTTTGGTCGATTTATGAGGTTCATTGTTGAATATTGCTAATAATTCCTTGATTTAAACCTCCCTTAACTAAGACATTAGACTGAAAAAGCTCTCCTAGGCTAAAATGGAGAGCAATTTAAAGTCGAGTCATTAAGAAGGAAAAAAATCAAGAAATAAGACTGGAAATTTTTCTTTTAAAGGACTAAAGATCTACCTAATCATGAAGAATCTAGAAGAATATGATCATGATAAATGATAGTTGAAGAAAAAGGCGGAGTGTTGGAAATATGGGCTTGTTATTGATGAGTCATATTATATACATATTTATGTCTCCCCTTAATTACTTTTGATACGGTTTTCGTGCTAGTTTATATCATTTACATGCCTTTTATGTTAGAATGTTGATACTTCCGCCTTTTGATGTTTAATGCATGAATGATTGAGGAGCAAATGAATGAAATGGTCATCGCGGAGTGAGCATGAAGGGATACACGAAGCATGGCACGAGAATCCATAAGAATGAAGGAAGAGAAGTTAAGAAGAAAACACGAAGAAAAGAGCTTCTTATTACAAGTGCCTACTTTGAAGAACCATATCTCGAGTTCTAAAACAGATTTTCAGGTGATTCTAATTTGAGGTGAAAGCTTATCTTCTTAGCTTTCCAACGCCGCAAAAATCGCTTATTTCTGACAAGTAACGAAGAAATGGCGGTCGTTTGAAGTTCAGTGCGCGAAGCAGGAAATTGGTGCCTCGATCGAGTCAACCTTGGCTCGATCGAGGAACTTCATGCTCGATCGAGTCACCTCTCGACTCGATCTAGGAACCAACCTAATCAATAAACTTTGCAATGTCGAGAGTTGGGGTATCTGGGAATTGGTGCCTCGATCTAGTGCACCTTGGCTCGATCGAGGAACCACTAGTTTCCGCAATATTCCGCAAATTTCCTTAAGTCGGTTATGACTACTATAAATACCAAAACTCGTACTGTAGGTTAGATTATGCCTTTTTACATAGGTTTAGTATAGCTACCTTAGAAAACTCTCTCAAATACTTAGTTTAGTTTAATTATTGTTCGGATCTATTGCCTTTAATTACGGTATTGTTCTAATCTTTTTTCAATTATTATTTCAATTACTTGTTTATCTTTATTATTGTTCATCATGTTTTCTATTACTATTATTGTTATTCTTTCTATTATACGTAGCTAATTTTCTCATCTAGGATGAAGGGGATCTAGGTTAATTAAAAGGGGAAAATTGATTAATTGCTAGGGAAATCATATAAGTTGTCGTTTGATTATTGTTCTTATTCTTGTTAATTAACTTAGGCCTGAGTTGTTAATTAGTGTAGTGAATTAATCCTTTCACCGACCGGGTTAGAATTAATATAGGCTGCGATAATCAAATAGATTGTATCTAATTATAGCGACCGCATGTTAGAATCGATCTAAAGGGCATAATAGAGTCGACCGATCTTATGACCTTAGACAGCTTGACAGATCTAGCAATTGATTAATAGACCCCATATAATTGACCTAGTGAACCGGAAATCCTAGACCTTTAATATTATTGTTATTTGCTCTTTAAATTACTTGCAATTAGTTGGTTAGCATACAAACAAAACAAACCCCCACAATTGGTTACTTTAAGACAGATTTAAATATAAACAAACTAGATAATCACCGCCTCCCTCTGGATTCGACCCTGACTTACCGCTAGCTATTTTGTTAGTAGTAGTTTAGGTTTACTTTGATTAAGGTGATACGACTTTAGCCTTATCAGTTATGCCTTTGTAGTTTTTCTAATTTGTCCCACATTGGTAGAATATAGTTGTTGTCATGTGTTTATATATGACCACACTCCTTACCATATCACTAGTGGGTCATGGGAGGCTTTTGTGGAAGCTTTGCGAGGTGCTTAATTAAGCTCGCACACGCGCGCGTGCCCGGCCCGACCGGATCGGGATTCGGGATTTGGCAATCGCCTGCGGCGGGCTGTGCCTATCTTTTTGGGCCAGAGCTGCGTGTTTTGTTTGGATGAACTGACCTGGTACATTCATAGAGAAGTGTCCAGGTACACAGTCAATATTCTGTAATTAAGAGCTGTTAATACTCTTAATTGTGTAATTAAGAGTGCTCTTAATTGCGCCTTTGACTGTGCTGCCATTTTGGCTCTTCTGCTCCTCTCGTTTTCCTATAAAAGGAGCTCTCTTCCTCACTTCAGAAACATAACACAAAAACTCTTTCTTCCTCTCTTCTATTCTCTATAATTTCTGGGTAAAGATATATTCTATCGTTCCAATGCTCTCAGTCTCGAGTGGGCGTGCCTGAGTGCAGTAGTGTAAATCCTTGGGGAACTACCGGTCAATTGCTGATCGCCACCACGGTCGTACCGGAAATAAAGTTTTCAAGGCAGTGGCTCTCATACCACGTCACTACGAATCGGTTATCTATTTCCTTTTACATTGTTACTGCTATTTTATTCAAACACGCAGAAGAGAGCTTGGGAAGGAGAAAAGAAAAAAAAAATCAGATCCCCTAATTTTCTGATAAATGCAAAACCATTTTCTCTCTAAAAAACATTAAAGGGGTTGTTTGGTTGACACTTGAATAATACAGGAATTGAAAAATCCCATGAATTGCAAAAACATGGGTTGTTTGGTTGCCATATTTTATGGGAATTGGAGGAATTAGAAGTTCCCAGGAACTTCCAATGCCTACATGATGTAGGAATTGTCTTACCTGCTCCCCCCTTGGTCATTGGAAGTTCCCATGGAATTTAATTCCTACATGAACAACTGATGACCGGGTTTTGCCGTCACTTCCGGTACCAAAAACAATTTATAAAGAACCCAAATAAAAGTAGTATTTAGTCGGGTGTCGAACACAAAGATGGCGGGGGTTAGATGCTTAGTCCGTTTTAGTCCCAATTTAGCCTAATAATGAAAGAGGTTTGATTTATGATAAACTAAGATGCAAATAAGGAATAAAATTAAACTAAATGCAATTGTAATTGATCAATATGAGAAAGACTAGAGCTTTCGGGTTCACTCGGGTCATTGGGCATGAAACAAGGCAAATATGGGGAATAGGTGATTCAATTAGTCAAGAAATTATGCCTAATGTCTTAGGGCACCTAGAATTCGTTAACCCACTTTCATGTGATTAACTAAAACCCGTCACACACATACACAAAGATCATCCAATAGTCTACACACCAAGATTGTTCATCCACTAGTATAGACACCAAGACAACTAAACATGTGAGAAAATACTCAAACTTTCATAGGAGCAATTCTACAAACACTTCATGTGCAAGAAAGTGACAACCAATAAAACACTCAATTCCTTATAATTCTAACCCAAAATCGTACCCATAATAGACCCGAGATCTCCCTAGGCCCTAGAGGAGAATTACTCACACATGTTCATGGGTGAGAAATTAACAATAACATGGAACAATACACACACAAACATGCTAAACATAATAAAGATAGAAACTTTGAATGAAAACATTAAGTAAAGAACATAAATGTAAACAAATGAAAATAAATGTAAATAAAAGATGAGAATTGTACCAACAAAGAGGAAAGTAACAATCTTGGGCAACAATGGAAGAATGAATTTCTTCTAATCTTCAAATACAACCCAAAATACTAATAGTATACTAATGAGAAAGGAAGAACTTGCATAAACAAAAGAAAAATTAAACTAATAATTAAAGAAAGATTACAACTTTTTATTGAATGAAAATGAGGGAGGAAATATTAGGGTTCTACAATATTTGAGAGGAGAGAATTAACTAGTCTAATTCTATTCTAGGCTTAGGTAGTGGTGGTATTGTGTAAACTAATGAGTCCTTTATATACTAGGCTAATAATAATCCAACTAATAATAATAATAATAATAAT
Organism: Silene latifolia; assembly: GCF_048544455.1. Classification (NCBI taxonomy): domain Eukaryota; kingdom Viridiplantae; phylum Streptophyta; class Magnoliopsida; order Caryophyllales; family Caryophyllaceae; genus Silene; species Silene latifolia. The sequence continues at coordinate 7,799,191 of NC_133527.1, read as the reverse complement.
AATAATAATAATAATAATAATAATAAATAATAATAAAACTCTCCTCCTCACAACATTACACGACTCAATACATACACACAATATAACAAATCAAACAAAACAACAAAAAAGGGAAAAGGGCAAACGACGACAAACGCAAATCGCAGCAACAGGGGTCTGTGCCGGCTCACCGGCGGCCGGGGCTTGTCACCGGTAGCGAGTAGCGTCAAAAAAAAGGAGGAATTAAATGGGCTGTAGGTGGCTGCCGGCTAGTCGGCTGCCGGCTGACCGGTATAGAGAACAAGAAATTGATGCAAGGTGGATTGTGGTGTTGCGTGCCGGTAGCCCGGCTGCCGGTGGCTCTAACCGGTAGCGAGGCCTTCACAAAAGGAGTAAAAAAAAGTGTGTGTTCTGCCGGTTGAGGGAGTCGACTGCCGGGGCACCGGCAGAAAGTACATATGCTTCAAATCAGCTCAGTTTCGAGCTCGAGGTACGAAATGATGATGTAGCAGCTGCTGGCGTTGTGATGCGTGGTGGTTAATGGCGGTTCTGATGGTGGAGTTGTTGGTTGTTGTCGACATTGATGATGATGAAGGCTGAAATGATGCAGGTGGAGATGGTGATGGTTAATGGTGATTAAGTTGGTGCAGGTGAACTTTGTTGTTGATTTCGAATTTATGAATTATGGTGGTGAATTGTTGCGGGTGGCGTTGATGGTGACCTCAACTCGGGTTTTGATTCCGAGTTTGCGAGTTTTGTATTGATTTTTGAATGGAAGGAGATGATGGGTTAATGGTGATGGTGAATGGAGGTGAAAGTAATGACGAAGGTTGGAGTGGTGTTTGCAGTAATGGCGGGTCAGGTTGAACGGAGTTGTTGCTGCTGCTGTAAGTGGTTGTTAATGGTGATGGTGGTGAGATGGACGCTGGTGAGCTTTATTGATGGTGAAGGCGAGTTGTATGGTGATGCAGGGGACGAAAATGGCAGCCATGGTTGCCTGATTGCGGGTGAGTTGCTAATGGTGAATTGGGATGTGATGGACGAGGTTAGTGATGATGGTGATGAAGATGATGAATGTGAAGGATGAAAGGAGTGGAGATGGCAGGGGAATGAAACGATGATGAAGATGCAGGGACACGTGATGTTGAAGAATGGAAGCTCCTTTCTTTTTTTAGTCAACGTTTTGACTTCGGTCTATTATGTTGTTGAAGCTCCTTTGTTTTACTTCTAATGGATCCGTCTCAATCTCGTCTCGCTTCATTTGGTTTGTCTTTATTCACGAGTCGGATCCTACAAAATTCAAACAACCAAAGACAGTTTCCATTCTTCAAAATATGACAATTTATTCGCAATAATTAAACTAAAACTAATTATTTCTAATTAAATAGTAAAATGAGCTATTAATCGACTAAAGCACACAAAATCGATTCGGAATAAAGTATAAATGAGGGGTAAAATACGACTAAAATACTACTCATCAACAACCAAACACCTTTGCCAAATTCACCCGAATTGAATGCAGAAACTTAATTCCCATGAAATTGAAGTTTCTAGGAAAATTAAGTTCCTTGATCAACCAAACGAATAATCTCATTTTCATCTTTATGGAGCAACCATCAACCCGTTTTAGTGATGATATAAAATTATAAGCTTGAAAATCATTTATGAACCTCCTATTATTAACAATAATTAATAAGTGATCATTTCATCCAAATGTCTCTCTCTCTAGGTTTTCTCTCACTTCTCTCTACACAAAAAAATCCTAAATCTCTACCTTGATCCGCCGCCTCCTCTTTCCACACACTACCTCCCTTTCTCTCTCATGATCTTTCGCCGGAGATGGGCTTTTCATTGGGCTTATCTCCGGCGAAATCGGCACTTCCCCTCTTTTTCTTCCACGTGGCTCTCTGTCCGTCGCGCGATTGACGATCGGACTTGTTGATTGTCTGATTGACTGTGTTCGTCGAGGTTGTTGATTCACATGGCCACCATTTCCTCCGATTCTCCGCCTTGTCTGCGCCGGTCTTGCATTCATCCTCGGTCAGGGTGTGTTCCCCCCTCCCCTCGCCCCTTCCTCCACCCCCTGGTAAGGCCCTTTGTCCTTGGTAGTTTTCTGTCTTGTTGGTCGGTGTTGGTGTTGGTGTTGTTGGTGTCATGCCTTCCTTTGTTGTGATGTGCTTGCTTGTCGGGACGGTTTTGGGACCGATTGGTGATCCCCCTATTTCTCCCACCAATCGGTCTGGTGTCTGGTGAGTCCCTTGTGTCAGGTGCAGTTTGAGACCGATTGGTGATCCCCCCATTTCCCCCACCTATCGGTTTTCTGCCTTGTCTGTCCCTTGTCCGGTTTTTTGGTTTTTGTTTTTGGGTCTCGGGTCTGTATCTTCGGTGGAATCTGTTGGTCTTGTTGCATGTCAGGCCGTGGTCTCGGGAGGCTGTCTTTGAGGATTGTGGTTTGGTTTTGGTTTTCGTGCGGTCCCTTTGTCTGCCTGCCAGTTTCGGTGGTTTGTGTGATCGTTGCTTTTCGTGTGATCGTTGGGTCCGTCTTTCCGGTTGGATCGAGTCTACGGTGGAAGGTTCTTTTTGGTTTGGGTTTGTGAAGTGTCACGGTTGGGTTGGGTAGGGGCCTGGTAGTTGTGTTGATTTGGTCAGATGCGGTGGTCTCTTTTGCAACCTTATGGTGTGTAATTTTTCTTTAAGTAGTTTCATGTTAGTTCCAATCATTTTAGCCATTCATTCAAGGATGGTTTGGGTGTCCTGTCCCTGTATCCTTGGGTTTTTGGCGATCGCTGTCACTTCACCGATGTCTCGGGTGTCCTGTCCCGATATCCGTGGGGTTTTAGTTAGTTCTAGTTAGGGATGGCAGTGGGTCGGGGACCCGACCCAGACCCTGAGGGTCGGACCCTAACGGGTCGGGTATGGGTCTCATTTTTTCAGACCCAATGGGTATGGGTCGGGTATGGGTCTTAAGAAAATATTTCGGGTCCGGGTCCGGGTCTAAGTTATGAGACCCATACCCGACCCTTAGACCCTTTATTAAAGAAAAAAAAATCAAAATTACAACTTTTCTGAATTCATAATGGCACACTGTAGAAACCCAACTAAAGTCTCTTTCTCTTCCCTCATCCCATAAAGTGATAAAACCCAACCAAACTCTTCTGACAATACCACCACTCCACCACTGACACAAGAAAACCACCACCACAGCACTATTACGCGACTGACAACCACATCTCTAATAGCCGGCCGGCGACCGACAACCACCATTAACGGCAGATTAATAAACTCATAATGTTAAAGTAGTATGAATTTTTTTTTTAATATTATAGACCCAATAACTGTTAATCTTGTTACTAAAGTGGCTGAAACTCGGACCCGCGGGTAGACCCAGACCCTACCCTTACCCATAGGGTCCGGGTATGGGTCCTCAAATTTTAGACCCTTGCGGGTCTGGGTCGGGTACGGGTCCAAAGGAAAAATCTCGGGTCGGGTCCGGGTCTAGGCGGACCCTACCCAGACCCTACCCATTGCCATCCCTAGTTCTAGTTAAGGAAGACTGGTGTCTGGTTCGGGTTGGATCCGTCGGTAGACGTTGCTTAAAAGCAAATTGGACAGAAGATTGGATGAGGGGTATTTCTTGATGTGGTTTGTGTGCGTGCTGGGTTTGTTGATCCGCCGGTCGTGTGATAGTCGAGTTCGTTTGTCTTGGTGTAGGAGTCCATACTCCATCGGAATCAGCCTTTTGTCTGTTTTCCACCATTCTTTTCTACGCTCTTGTGGCGTAAGTACACCACGCCATCGTCGCTCCCCTACTCACTCGCATCGGGGGCTTTTAGGAGATTTTAGATGCTTGCAGGACATGGATAAGGAGCCTCGCCCCAACTTTTTCGTACTCCACCAACCTGATTTTGCTTCTCGTCAGTGTCTTTTGCTAGTTCTTAATAGTTTTATCGTAGTTATGTTTACTTACGAGTGTAATAAGGGCATTATATGACCGAACATTATGTAGGTATGCCTTTCTTTACTGCTGTCAAAAAAAAAACAATAATTATAGTCTTTATTTTTTTCCGGTGCTGGAATAAGGAGGGGCAGTTAACACTTGCACAGCCGCACACACATAGTATATGATTAATTTTACCCTTTTTTGTTACCTTTTGTCATTCTTTCAAGTTTACCTTATTATATTGAATTCTATTATATTACTCAATCAACACCCAACTACCAAACTTGGTTATACAGCTACTTTTAGCCCTAAATTTGAGATTTAATTAGTAATCGGACTTGTTTTTTTTAGAGAATTGACAACCTAAAAAGTTTTCACTTGTATAGCGATTTAAAAATGGCTTATGAATGTGTATGAGAAAGGTCGTCTCGAATATCTTCACTTTATTTCGTAGGATATTGATTTGTGTTGATGCCAAGATTAGAAAATTGGGTTGCATAGATCGAAGTAGGGTGTATGTCACCATTATGGCTTCGAGTTGAAGCTTTCAACCCTTCTATAGGCCTCCAACAAAATCAAACAAGCCGTAAAAAAATTATGATTCTCTTTTGGAACATCCACTAAGCAACGTTGGAGTTAGAGGAGGGTTAGAAGGTACACTCTCACTTCCACTGAACAATGAAAATATTAAATTTTTGAATTTTTTTCGAGTGTTTTTTATATTATATTACCCGTTTGTTTCCTTGAAAGTTTTCATCGTTATTGTGTTCAAATTCTGACTCTACCATTGTCGTTGAATATATCACTCAATTTTTCACCTATTGTACCAAAGATGACTTAGTTTAGTGGTTAAAACTTAAGACGGAGGTAATTTGGACAATATGTCCAGGGTTCGAATCTCCTTCACTCTATTAAAATGCGACTAAATACGCGTTTTGATTGAAAGAAAAAAAAATAATACTAGACTTATAGGATCTAAACTGAACTTATAAGATCTGAACTGAACTGAACTTATAGGATCTGAACTGAACTTAAATTAAGTGACTTTAAATTCAAAACAAGAGGGCCTAACCTGTACACATGTAAAACTAGAGCTAAGAATAGTGAGGACTGATGACCAAAGAAGGAATCTTCACACAAGCAAAGTAAAACTATAATCTATGAGAAAATCAAGAATAAAAATCATTTGAAAACAAAGGTAGTTCTGCCACCTGCTTTGCCCAAGATAAATTAATGTGAACGTCTCATAAACCCATAATAGATCATGCAAAGAAATACCCAATAAAAAGCAGAAATAATTCAAGAATCTATAACAGGAAACTTCATTTTAATAAGGGGTTTTTGTGAGAAAGTATCTTTTATTTAAGCTCATTTGTAAATGACTATCTTTCATTTTATTTTTGGCATTCAGCTACCTTTCATTTTTTCATTTTGCGAAAGACTACCAAAAATTCACTTTCGGCAAAAAAAGTCAACTTTCCGACGTTGACTTATCATTTCATGTTGAATCTAACTTTCTACTTCATAATCCTAATAATCGATGAAAAATATTGATTAAACCCAAAATTAATCACCCCAATTTGTCTATCTCTTACCCGAATCAAAGTCCTAATTACTGAAATAAAATCATCATTGATATTAATCTTAACATGGTAAATAATTTTTCAACAATAATGATCTATTATGGTCTTGTTGGCAAAATTAACTCCGAGTGTTAACTATTCGAAAATAATCATGGATTTACTCTTAGGATCACTTGTGTGCTACTATCTCACTAGTTTTCTTATAACCACCATCTTACCATGAAGAGAGAAAGAAGGTGACAGTGGTAGTAAAGGTGACGACGGAGATGAAGATTGAGAATGTTGATGCGTTGGTATTGCTTTGAACAAACTTTTGATAAGGTGTTGGGCATGGAGATTAGCTTTTTCAGATTTTGTTGGGTGAACAAAAGGAGAAATATGGGTTATATGTGTGAAAAGGGGGAGTAAAGAGCAAGTCAACGCTGGAAAGTTGATTTTTTTTCGCCGGAAGTGGATTTTTGGTAGTTTTTCGCAAAATGAAGAAATAAAACGTAGTTGAAAGCCAAAACTAAAATGAAAGGTATTTGTTCACAAATGACCCTAAATAAAAGGTAATTTCTGACAAAAAACCTTTCTAACAAACACAAAAATGTTATCACCATGGTTTCATATGGTATCAGAGCCCATGACTAAACACCCGAATTTGATGATTAATTGGGTCGTTGTGTGTCAGATGGGTGAGGCTTTGTGTTATGTGTACCTCTTATTCGGCCCAGTTTGAGCTTGTTTGCAGTCGGAGAAAAGTTCATCCGTTGATGGCTCTGGTCTAGGTCTCACATGTGAGGGAAGTGTGATGAAACTCAATAAGCTCCACGTATGAGTATCCCATATTGATAAGAGTATAAAACATCTAAGTCATGTCAATTGTCGTGGGTCGGATTATGTACCGTCTTTAAATGAATCATTATATCCCTAATACAAATCCGAGTTAATTACTTAAATATGTTACTAAAGTCAATTCAAAACCATTCTATTTGTTTTCTCAACTTCATACTCAATTTGCGTAAACCATTTATCTTTAAGACGCTTAATTTTGTACCACTTAATTCATCAAAACTGGTGAATATCAAAATTGTTACTCTTACTGTCAAAAAAAAAAAAAAAAATTGTTATTGCGATTACATGTTAATTAAGTCTACCTTTGCTCTTAGTTTCTCCTTCTACTCGAGGTCTCCTCTCACGATTTTTAGATCGTGAGACTTGTTTTTTCGTTGTTCGTTTTGTTGTTTGTTGTTTTCTTTATGCAGGGTCAGCGGAGGAGTGGATCATCGGGTCAGACACGGAATGGGAAAGAGCCTCTGGGAGAGGGGGGCAGTCACGCAATTGAATGGGACGAGGATATTGATACAGTGGAGGATAGGAGTAAGCTGCTGTTGGTGGGAAGAATATGGGCGTCGAAATCGATCAATGTGAGAGCGGCAATTGATACCATGACCCGTCTTTGGAATCCGTCACAGCCGATTATAGGGAATGTGGTCGATGCTAAAGAGAAATTATTCGTCTTCAAATTAGGTGCGGAAAAAGACAAAGCTAGGGTTTTGGAGGGCCAACCATGGCACTTCGACAAATTTGTGTGGTGTTTCAATGAACCTAATGAGCAAGGTAAACTTACAGACGTGCCTCTTTTTCATTTTCCTATATGGGCTCGGGTGTACGATTTGCCTATTGGTGGAAGAACTAGTGTGACTAATGCCCGAAACATCGGTTCATGCTTGGGGACCTTTATCAATGCGGAGTTTGGACCGAACCCTGAAATCGATAGAGCGATACGAATTCGCATCCTCCAGGATGTAAGGCAGCCATTGAAGGACTCTATCCCAATAAAGATGAAGGGAGGGAAAGTGGTGGATTTCACTGTCAAATATGAACGGCTCCCAATCTTTTGTTACGGGTGTGGGGTTATGGGGCATGGGGAAAAAGACTGTGAGGATGGACCGTATGATGAATGTGACCTGAAGTTCGGGGAGTGGCTTCGGGCCTCGCCGTGGAAAGTTACGAAGACTACTCCGGAGGGGTCAGGGAAAGCGAGAAGGGATTTGAATGCGGAGTTTGATAGGATGGGGAGGGCTGAGGAGGAAGTTGAAATCAATAGAATGATCGACAAGCTGCAGTCGATTGCTCTTAACTTTAAATGCAAGAAAGGCGGGAATGGGGAGGGAAGTAAGCAGCTGACTTCGATGAGTGGGATGGAAGAAGACAGGGGAGTTCTTAGTGGGGGGGAGAGAAGATGATGGAGATGCAGGAGAACAGTCTTGGGCAGATGAGCAGTGGAGAGGAGATGGGGGTGATGCAGGATGGGCAGGAGCAGGTGAACAGGAGTGGGGTGGAGAATGGGAGTGCGGTAGGGGGAAGAGCAGGAGGGGTAGGCGGGGTGCAGAATGCGGAGAGGCAGGCAGGGCAGAATGGGGGAGAGGAGAACGATATGGAGGGGAGGCATCGTGGAATTGTGGGAAAGACATGGCGGAGGTTTGAACGGGCAGAGATGGTGGAAGCTAGGGAAATTGCTGGGATAAGTGGTGGAAAAAGAGGGAGAGAGGAAGAGGACGAAATGGAGGGGGGAAAGAAATCAAGATTGCTGATAGACGGGGGCGTCTTAGTACCTGAGGCGGAGGTTGAGGGAGCTCAACCCCGCCCGGCAAAATGAATATCTTAAGTCTCAACTGTCGGGGATTGGGCAACCCCGACACGGTTCGTGCCCTTCGTGAGTTTGTGCGAAGGGAAGCCCCGGCCATACTTTTTCTTTGCGAGACAAAATTGTGTGGTCGTGATATGAGGAGGGTGAGGGAGCGGTTAGATGGGTATAATGGGATGGAAGTGGACAGTATGGGTCGGTCGGGGGGTCTCGCTTTTTTGTGGCGTCGTGATATCCAGTGTCAGTTTATGTCGGCTTCAGTCCATCATATGGACTTCACAGTGAAAGAGGAGAGTAGAGAGTGGCGGGTGACGGGTTTTTACGGATGGCCAGCTGTTTCTGAGCGCCACCTGTCTTGGGAGCTGCTTCGGTTGCTTCATACTAAATCGAATCTACCTTGGCTTTGCATTGGAGACTTTAACGAGATCTTGTATTCGACTGAGATGAAAGGAGGGAGTAGACCGCAGTGGCAGATGAACAATTTTCATGCAGCTGTGGATGAGTGTGGGTTGAGGGATGTGTTATGGGAAGGGTATCAATTCACCTTCGACAATGGGCAAAGTGGGGAAGCTAATAGACAGTGTGTGCTAGACCGAGCTATGGGTACGAGTGCATGGTTCGAAATGTTTCCATATGCTAAGCTTTTCCATCTAGTTCGTGAATGGTCGGATCACTCACCAATTCGGCTTGTTCTTGACCGCGTGGAAGAGGATAGTGGCCCAAGAAAAGTGTTTCGATTCGAGCAGATATGGGTAGAGGAGGAGGGATGTGAGGAAGCTGTAGTTAGGGGAATGGAGAAAGGAAATGGCAATCTAGGGGGCATGCTTAGGGAATGTGGGAAGGAGCTTCAGGCTTGGAAGAAGACTAGTATTGGGAAGATTGGATGGTCCATATCGCGCAAACGTAAACAGTTGGCTCGGTTGGATGAGGGGACTCGAACTGAAACAGAGGTGCGACAAAGGCGAAAACTTGTGGCGGAAATTCCGGAGTTGGTTCGGCAAGAGGAACAATATTGGCGGCAACGCTCACGGGCTCTATGGCTTCGGGATGGTGATCGGAATACGAAATTTTTTCATATGAGAGCTGGGGAGAGGAGAAGCAAGAACTTCATTGGGAGCCTTGTCGATGAAGCGGGAGTAACTCGGACTGGGAATGAGGATATTGGGAAGGTGGCCATGGACTATTTTCGTGACCTCTTTGCTACGTCGAGACCGTCACAGTTTGATGATGTGCTTTATGGATTGGAGGGAAGAGTATCTGACCGTATGAATTTGGTGTTGCGAGCTGAGTACCGTGAGGAGGAGGTGGTGGAAGCCCTTAATCAGATGCATCCGCTTAAAGCTCCGGGACCGGATGGAATGAACGGGTTATTTTATCAATCATATTGGCATCTCATCGGTCCCAATGTGGTGAGTGCTGTTCTCGGCATTCTAAGAGGGGAGGCTTCAACAGCTGAGTATAATAAGACTAATATTGTCTTGATTCCGAAGAAGAAAGCACCGGATAAAATGCGGGATTTTAGACCAATTAGTTTGTGTAATGTGGTCTATAAACTCGTCTCTAAGGTTCTCGCCAACAGAGTGAAGGTTTTTTTGGGAGAGATTATATCAGACAACCAGAGTGCCTTTACGCCCGGAAGATTAATCACGGATAATATTTTAATTGCCTTCGAAATGTTTCATTATATGAAGAACTCCAGGTCGAGCGAGGGACATATGGCAATTAAACTGGACATGGCAAAAGCATATGATAGAGTGGAGTGGGATTTTTTGAGACGAGTCTTTGCGACTATGGGTTTTGATGGGAGTTGGGTATGCCGTGTTATGGATTGCGTGACTACGGTCCAGTTCGCAGTGCTTATTAATGGGTCACCCACGGAGGTTTTTTGTCCGGAGAGAGGGTTACGACAAGGGGACCCGCTATCCCCCTATCTCTTTATTTTATGTGCGGAGGCCTTATCAAATTTGATGCGACGGGCGGTTGAGAGGAATGCTCTCCACGGCATTAGAGTGGCTACTAATGCACCTGCAGTTTCTCATTTGCTGTTTGCAGACGATAGCATTTTCTTTGTTCGGGCCACTATGGAAGAGGCAGATATGGTCAATGATATTTTGAGACGGTACGAAGCAGCTTCGGGTCAGTTAGTGAGTCTTGACAAAACGACGGTTTCGTTCAGCAAAGGAGTTCCAGGAGGGCAGAGGGATATGGTGGCCGAAAGACTTGGGGTAGCTGTGGTAGAGGAGCAGAAGCGTTATTTGGGGTTGCCGACCGTTATTGGACGGTCTAAAAAAGTAATTACCGATATCATCCGAGATAAGCTAAGCAAGAGACTTCAAGGGTGGCGAGAGAAAATATTGTCGAGGGCTGGTAAGGAAGTTCTTATAAAGGTTGTGGCCAATTCACTTCCTACCTATGTGATGAGTGTGTTCAAAATTCCTTCGAACTTTTGTGACGAACTTAGATCGATGGTATCGCGCTTCTGGTGGGGGCATGGAGAAGGACAAAGGGGTATTTCTTGGGTGGCATGGAGGAAGATTTGTACACCAAAGGGAGTGGGGGGTCTTGGCTTTCGGGATTTTCATTTGTTTAATCTTGCTTTACTTGCCAAGCAGGCTTGGAGATTAGTAACGTGTACCGACGGGTTATGGGCGAGAATTATGAAGGCTAAATACTATCCGCAGGGGGAGTTTATGGGAGCGGGAATTGGTCATAACCCGAGTTATGCGTGGCGTGGTATTGTGGAGGCCCGAGGAGTGCTAGAAAAGGGGATGAGGAGAAGGATAGGAGACGGCCTGAGTACGTTGGTGTGGCAGCATGCGTGGATTCCGAACACGCAAACGGGCAAGATTATATCTCCGTGTGGCAGCGGGAATGAGAACATGATGGTGGCGGGTTTGTTGAACGGTGCTGGGACGGGATGGGATGAGGGGAAGGTGACACAGCTGTTTCTACCTTTTGAGAGGGAGCGAGTCCTTAATATTCGGTTGAGTCCGAGGCGTTGCCCGGATATGTGGTATTGGGGTTTGGAGATGGACGGGTTTTATTCGGTTAAGACGGCGTACAGAATGCTAGCAGGGGAGGGGATGGATATGGAGGAACAATCGAATGGAGAGAGGGGGAGGTGGCTGTGGAATAAACTCTGGAAAATTCCGGTCTGGCCCCGTGTCAAGCTCTTCTTCTGGCAGCTGTGTAAAGAGGCCCTGGCAACGAAATCGAACATCATCACTCGAGTTGGAGGTGAGTCTTCTTTCTGTCCTTTTTGTCAAGTTTTTAATGAGACTAGCCTTCATTTGTTTCGAGATTGTCGGGTGGCACGCTGGGTTTGGGAGGGTTTGGGGTTCGAATGGGAGGGAGAGGGAGAGAGCGATGTACCGCAGTGGGTGGAAGCCAAATGGAGAGAGCTAGGAGAAGAGGAGTGTGGCAAATTCATGGTGGGCTGCTGGGCGATTTGGGAGCATCGTAACAAGGTCGTCTTTGATGAGGTCGATATTGAACCGGATAGAATTGTGAGAAGGGTGTGTGATGTGATGAGTGAGGGGGTGGGAGATATGGTGTATGATAGGGAGGGGCGACGCAGTAAGGGACAAAACAGGGGTGAGAGGGATGGTGGTGGATGGACTACGGCACCGGAAGGGTATGTGAAGGTTAACGTCGATGCCGGGGTGAAAGAAGGGGAGGGAGTAAGTTCGGGGTTTGTTTGCAGGGATGGCCGAGGACATGTTCTGTGGGGTGGAGCGATTGTTCGAGAGCAGCAGTGGGAGCCATGTATGGCGGAGGCGGTAGCTGTTCTTGATGGTCTTCAAGCTGCACGGGATAGAGGGCATCGAAGTCTGGTGGTGGAAAGCGATTGTTTACAGGTGGTGGATATGTTGCGGGAACGAAAGCAAGGAAGGAGCATCCTCTCGCAAGTTATAGACGACATTTTAGATCTTTGTCGATTTTGATTCGTTTTTATGGTCTTATACATCTAGAGTGAACAATTGTGTCGCGCACGCTTTAGCGCATCTCACGCCTCGGGTTGTTGGTAGCTCGACTTGGGCGAATGTTTTACCTTCTGTCGCAAACAATGCTGTAATCTTTGATCGATCGTTATTAATTTAATACCCTTGCGGGTGTTTTCCTCAAAAAAAAAAAAAAAAAGTAGTTAGTGGGCCTTGTTCCAATTAGGTCAGTCTTACGTATAAGACAGTTTCTACAACAATTTGTGATTTAAAAAATTAATTTGTTTTGGGCCCTTTGAGTTGAATAATCGAATGGGCCGTAAGAGATGTATTGATTCACTTAGGCCCATTAAGATAGTGCAAAGCTCTGAGACAATTAAACGGGCTGGATTTTCACAAATTGTTGTATCGTGGACAATAGGTCCCAATTCAAATTTCCCCCACTTCTATTGTAATGCGATTAAGTGCACGCTCTCTTAAACCAAATAAATAAATAAATAAATAAATTGTTGTATAAGGCGGCGTTATACCATAAAGCCACCCAATTTAAAGCCCAATCCACGTCATCTGATTTCCAACGCCTCGACCTACAGGCTAGTTATATTGTTGTCGGCCAAAAAAAAAATAAACCTCCCACGCCCTTTCTCTATCGCACGATCTAATCTACCATTTGCATATCTCATATCTTTGATTTCTTCATTTACTTCATTTACACCCGTCTCTAATCGATGAAGGCAGATAAACCCTCACAAATATCATCTCAAGGACATGAATTCTTAACTTAAAACACTAAGTTTTCAAGCTAAAATTACAAGTTGCTAAGCTAAAAAACCTCAATTAACAAAAATAAGTAAATCCTTGAGCTTAAAATGAAAAGGAAGAAAATGTTAAAACATATGCTGAGTTTATCATGCTTATGTGAAGTTTTCAAGTTAAAATAGTGAGTATTCAAGTTAAACTTTTTATTGTTATATAAGCCCGTGAATAAGTTCAATAAAACTTCATAGTTTTAAAAAGTAAAGATCTTAATATAAAAACATGAGTATCCAAGTTATATCAATTACTTAAGTGTTTCAAGTATTAAACCCAAAAATTTAATATCTGGATTTTTGAAGATAAAACTCTTAGCCTGTTTTTGTGGTAGTTAGCGTCAACTATTAGAGTGGACCTTATTCTTCTTTTAATTTAGTTGCTTAGTAAAAGAAGAGAAAGACCAGAACAAAAGTGACGAAATGGATAATGGCATGGTGAGGACATGGGTAGTACGGGGGGTGGGTGAGGCAGCGGTGGGAGAGGTAGCAGTGGTAAAGGTGTGGCGGCTGTGAGGTGGGCGGTAAAGTTTCACAATACTTTTATGTTTGAGCTCTAGCATATGGGTTGTCATCCTCTCAATCATTTTGGTTTTGATTTTAACTCTTGTTGGGCTTAATCTTTTATCGGATCCGTTCTATAACATAGGACGGCTCTATAAGAAATGAAAAGAGAAAATATATACTCTCTCTCATTCAAATCAAAGGTAACAGTTGTTTTATCACATTTACCGAGACACGTTTTACAACGTGAATATCTTTAGTTACACATTATTAAAAATTATAAAAATTTGATATTCTTATAGCAACACAATATTAAGGAGGTTAGCATAGCCAATTTCAATATCATAGACATTTCTATGATATTGCGGAATTAGGAAAAAACTATTTACAGACTTACAGCGTCCTAGAACATATTTAAAATGTAACAAGTACTATGCAAAATGTTACTAAAATAACAAAGTGAGAAAAGGCATATTGTTGAGATCATCAACTAAATTAAGATGGCACTAAATAGAGAAACAAGAAAACAAGTTCCAAGTGTACCCATTAATGTCAAAAACCAGAATACATACAGTATGCAACACAGGTGAAGTCACAGAAGTGAGTAAGTGACACAGAACTCTAAACTTTCTTATTTTTACACTGTGTAAAAAGTAATATCATTAACCATCTTTATTGAGTATAATAATAACACAAGTATTTCTTTTGTTTATGCCATTTTGCTATTCTTGGCCTCTGTTGTGATTTTTATTCCAACTTTAGGAATTTCACATAAAAGTAAGACATTGTCATATCATTAACTTTGGGTTAAAGCCCATGTATACAAGTGTGCCTCTTTGTTTCACCTGAGGGCTGAATAAAGAATAGTGAATACCATGCCAAATTTTTTGGATGACGAAAGATCCCGCAGTCGCTATTTTGGTCGGCATTAGGTCATTAGGATGAACCTCGAGTATTTGTAATATTCTGCAAATTACGTATACTAGGTCAATTATCTGGAGATGATAGGCTGACAGGCTCGAAGTCCAGATAATATATAGTCGCTTAGTTTAAGGTCGTAAGTAACCTCCATAAGGTTGCTCTTGCAGAAGTTTAAACCTAAGACCTTTGATATTTCACCCAAATTTTAACCACTAAACTTCATCTTTCCCTTGCTAGCTAAATTTCACCCAAGTTGGTGAATGAATTCTTGAATTGCATTACAAGATTTTTTCATTTGAATTTTTATGGCTAACATTAATATAATACTCCCTCCGTCCCGGTCAATTATTGTCTTTTCGTTTTGGCACAAAGACCAAGGAAAGAGGAGAGGGCCAATAACTAAATGACAAGTGGAACAAATTGAATGAGAATGATCAAATTACTCATCAAGTTCATTCTTAAAATAGAAAGGACAACAAATGATTGAGACACTCTAATAAAGAAACGGACAACAAGTGACCGAGACAGAGGGAGTAATACTAATACTACATTTAGTATGTTTGTATTCTAACATCTGATTTTACCAATTTGATCCTAACCACGTTGGTGCCAAGTGTCATGAACAATATAATTGAGAAAACAACGCGTCTTGCTTCAGACGACTGTTTCTCGTCTGAAATAAGACGGGTAATATGTTGTCATTTTACAATAAAATGTTGTTATTTTCTGATAACATGTTATCATTATTTTTCACAATCATTTTCAGGCTAAAAAATGACAACATTTTGTCGGTCTTATTTCAGACGGGAAAACAGCCCGTTTGAAATAAGAATTTGTATTGAGAAAATGCATGCATGGAATTTGTGTCCGATAAAAGGAATATGAGAAATCAATGGTGTCTTATCTCAAATTAAGTTCTATGAAACTGGCCAATTCATGCAATAATAATGCATGTATGTAGATGTTGCTTAATAATATGCTGATTAAAGCTGCAATGGCATAAGGATTGGACTGTTGAGAATATTCGTTTTTTCCCTTCATATGTTTATTTGATAGATCATGCAACAAATCTTCCATTTAGATCAAATTACATGTAAAAAAAACTTTGTTTTTCTTTGGTGATTTAGATGGGTCCTTATTGAATTCTTTGGCTTGGGCCATTATGGTCAAACTATGCTCCTAATATATAAATGTACCTTTTTTTTTCAGAATTTTTAGATTCTATTTCTCTTAACATAAAGCAATAATGTCTTTAATTATCTATGTTTACATAGTGTAGATTGTAGAATAATTTTGTAGGCCAAAAATTAAAATGTTACTAAAAGTAGAAGGTAACCCGACTACTTTGTTTTTTAAAAAATTTGATGAACAATAATTGGGCTTTGTTTTTTGGGCTGAAAATAGTTAAATTGAGATAGACTGAACTGAATAAATTGAACAAAATTGAAATGAACTGAATGGAGCTGAAGTGGAACTACATGGAGCCAAAGTGAATTTTAAATAACTAAAAAACTTAACAACAACAATTATTATTACTCCGTATTATTTATAATTACTAAAGTTTAGCCGAGTTGAACTTAATTAAGTTAGTAGTCGGAGCATAACCGAACTCAAGTGAATTGAACTGAATAGAGCTGAAATGAGCCGAACTAAATTGAAGTGAGCTGAATGTGACTTTAATTTAATCCGAAAAGAGTAGCGCCTAATAGGAATATTTATAATAGTTGGGCTTCAACCATTACCTTAAGGTTTTGGTTGAGTTGGTTCATCTATCATGGTATCAGAGCTAGTGTGACCGAAGGTCACGGGTTCAAATCCTGGCAACCTCAAAACTCCTCAAAAACTCGAAGTGGAAACCCAGCACATGGTACGGGGGAGCCGGTGCACAACCAACCACTCTTCAAGCCCAATGAGCATTTGAGTGAGGGAGCGTAATAGGAATCAATACATATATATAAAGTAGAAACTTTTCGAGCGATATTAGAGAGTCCAACTTTTTTAGAATTCCTAATAAGGGTAGATTTAGCTTTTTCTTCTTAATAATTTATGAGTCCAACTTTTTTAGAATTTCTAATAAGTGTAGATTTAACTTTTTCTTCTTAATATTTATGATAAAATTATCCTAATCAAAGTAGATTTAATAATTTATGAGAAAGTAATCCTAATAGAAGTAAATCTAATATTTTATAAGAAAAAGAAATACTAATGGAAGTGGATCTAATAATTTATCGATTATTCTTTACTAACATAATAATAGAAAAATAATGTTATAAGGAATATTTATTTTAGAAATATTTATAAAGTAAAAAAAGAGTCATATAATAAACGTATAAAAGTGTTAAAATTGTATATTTTATAAACATATAATTAATCTTTATGAGAAAAAAAAAAGAGATCCTAATGTCTTACAAATATAAATATTGTCAAAAATCTAAGTTATTCGATTTTAACTATTTGGTGAAATTCATGTAGTAATAAAGATAATTTTATTTAGAAACTTTTTTGAATATTTAAAAGATTTACAAAAGATTTGAGTTGGTTATTATAACCAAACCTGTAATTGTCTTACACAAAAACCTTAGGAAAAAGCTAAACTTTATTTTAAAAAAAAATACTTCATGAAAAAGTAATACGAGTATGTCATAATAGGAAAAAGAGGTCAAGAATGATATTTACTTAGCATTTGACAGAGAAAAATTTCTACAATGACAATATTAGAAATAAATAGTTTCAACGATGGCATGAAATAGTTTTAACTCTGACTTTCTATAACGTATTAAATTTGTATGATTAGATTACCAATAATATTCACATAAGATTTAAAAAAATTGAGCTACCATTTAAAAATATTAAATAACTCTCATATCGATTTTGTCAAATGAGCTAAAAAAATTAAATACAAAGAACAAAGTCAAGAATTTCGATTTTATGGAGACTAATAATTCAAGAACCAGCTAACTATGAATAAATCAGTGTAAATATATATACAAATTGTGAGAACTATATATAATCTACTATTATATCACCGAATTTTTTTTTCAAACTGGTTTCAAATTCATATCAAATCCATAATAGATGTTAAAAATGTATTGAACTGTGAAATATACAAAATTATGCGGTTAGATCAATTTTTAGTTTTTAAATTCCAATTCTTCTATGTGTTTTTATTCACTTAATTATTTACTGCGGTTTGCGAATGGCTGGTTATTACTTTGTCATGTACTGATTGTATATTAAAAAGTGCAATAGTTTTTACGGTAGCTTTTCAAAGGTGTTTTTTTTTGGAAAATTTCCATCTTGGTCCCTGAAATTTGGGTTAATTCCACTTTAGTGCCATGGGGTTTGCATAATTCCACTTTAGTGTCCTAAGGTTTCGACTACTTCCACTTTGTTAACTTGAGTTTTGAATAAAATTTCATTTTGGTGGCCTAAAATATTTAATAGTCAACTTTTATCTTAAGTACTTATATTTTCAGTAAAATAAAGTGCATAATTGGATATTAAACTGCATACAAAATAGTAATATTGCAAAAAATGTCCGATTTGTTATGTTCAAAATATTTTTTAAGTACTCCCTCCATTATCTTTTATCTTCTTATTTCAATAAAATTCTCTCACATATATTAGAGAAGTGGCCGGGGAGATAAAAGATGATGGAGGGAGTATAAAATATTAAGAATGCTATGTATAGGTCACTTAAGTGGGAAGTAGACCTCAAGGCACCAAAGTGGAATTATGCAAACCTCAGGGCACTAACGTGAAATTAGGCTAAACCTTAGGGCACCAAAGTGAAAATAATCATTTTTTTTGTTAATGGTTAACTATGGGGTATCCCATAAGGGTTTAGTTGAATATAAAGTACTCCTTAGTGTAATAAATTAGGTCAAACTTAAGAGTTTGACCTTAAGATAAAAAACCCAATTGCATATATATTGGTTAAGAAGTGAAACGATTGTAAGTATATATTTAGTAATTTGAAGCAATTTTCTTAAAATTGAAACTCTTTCTGAAAATTTGTTCATTTTGTTGTTATAAATAAATAGTAGAATAACAATGTAAGATAATGAGACTTGATTTTGTGAATAGATAATATTTCAAATAAACAAAAATGAGCTATAGTATAACTTTAATAGAATTAATCCAAAACTAATCGACTTTAAGAGTAGTATCATAATATCCTACTCCCTCGAATCCACACAAAACCCCTGATTTGTTTTTTTGAGGTCAAACTTTGCAAAATTTGACCGTTAATTCACCTAAAAATATATCTCACATCTAAAAAATTAAATTTCGTATTTATATATTTTACATGAAGTTCACAGGGAACAACGAGTCTTAATGGTTAATAGTCAAAAACATATTTCTATTGTTTAGAGATCTAACAAAAATCCTCCAAACATGCTACATATATAATTGAGATACATGTTGTTTTGCGTACCACCATTCAACATTTACATGGTCCTATTCTTACAAAATAGAATATTCGTAAATGTTGTAAGTTAATCTAATTTATGAATCTTATCAAATCGGCCTCGGTTATCACGTGTTCATTTTATGGAATTAAACCACATTTTTGGGAATGCCGTTTTAAATTAACTAAAATCGGTGGTGTGTATAACAATAAAAATAGGTAATTACATAACACAACTGTGTCTTCGGATGCTATACAACTGATATAATTAATACCAAAAGGAGTAGCTTTTAAGTTAAAGAGACTGATGATCCATCAATAATCAACCCAAAAGTTTTCCGTGTTCCGATTTTCAAGATGGTTGGACTTTTTTTTTATCAACTTAATTGACTTCTACTATCAAACCATGACAATGTAAACAAACGTTCGGAATCTGTTGTTCAACAAATTCTTAGAACATTCAACATGCATATTGTTAAAGATGGTCCTAATGGGAGCCTCATGCATTCTATGTAATAGAATCACATATATTTTTGTACTGTTGTTTAGAGACTACTAATTTTATTGGAATTTAGTATGGATTTGATTTTACGAGAAGGTATATAAAGAGCAAAACACTCTCTTAATTGTAGATATTCAAGGTAAACTTTTGCTATAGGAAATCTAACATTTCTCTAAACACATTAAATATAGATAATTATGATACTTGTTGTTTTACGTAACACCATTTAGTTTTACGTAGTTGTTATAGGTTAAAATAATTTGCAAAACTCATAAAGGTCTGTCTCAGTTATTAAGCGCGGTTCATTTGGTGAGCTGCACTGTATTTATGGATATAATGTTTTATATTTAATTAAAACCAGTGATACCTATAACAATAATGGAGAAACTAATTGCATACTCTTATTATGTTACTTGATGTTTTACAACTGAAATGATAACTACTAAATGACAAAACTTCTATGCAAGCACTAATAGTTCATTGATCAACTATACGAACCACGAACTTTAGTTTATCAATGATTTAAAGATAATTGAACTTGTTTTATCAACTATAGAATATATTTATACAGATGACCCTAATGGGAGCCCCGTGCACCGCACGGGCTTTCAACTAGTATTTATAATAGTTGGACTTCAACCATTACCTTAAGGTTTTGGTTGAGTTGATTCATCTATCAAGGCCTTTGTCTTAGATAAGGTGGTTTTACACAAGATTATTGCTAAAATACCGCGCCTATAATTCACTGAAATAATAGAAACTTTTAACAGCTACATCCGATAGTTTATTTCTAGTAATAAATTAGTAGGTGGTTTTACCAAGATGGTCTACTTCACGAGAATTTGTGTTAGCGATAACTACTAAATACGCGTATACAAATTCCATTTTTTTTTTCTTCTTTTATTTTTTAATTAACTCCTATTTATTCAATCTCACATGAAGCATATTTGATAGTCAAATATAGTAACTGGAATCAATACGCGCATCTCAAACTTCTAATAATAGGCCTTCACAAAGCGACAAATTACTTGCATGAACAGAAGACAGACGTTGTCTTCAATTAATGCAGTCAAATAGAAATTAGCCAAAGCAACTAATAAAGCAAAGAAGCATAATAAGGCTCTTAACAAAAGATAAAAACTTTGGAAATTAAATAATCTCACAAAATCTACCAAAGATACAACAAAAAGGCAACAAAATTGCACTATATTCCCATTTTTTACACTTAGCTTACTATAAGAAGTAACTCTCAAATGTTTTAAGGGTTTAATAACTAAAAAGTGGTGAAAGTTAATGATTGAGAGTTTAGTAAATATACAGAAAAAGAAAAGAACAACTCATCAGTAGACCTGACAAATGGATTGAGCGAGTTGAGTTTGAGTTTTGGTTTCGATTAAGATATAGTTCTACGGGTCACGCAATCTGCTCTCAAAGAAAAGAACTTATAATTTATTATCATAAAAATTATATAAAATTAATGTTTTATTAATGTATTCAGTACGTAATATAAAGCACTAATAACTTAATCATCTTTTAAATATTATTTCACATTTCTCATATACTAATATTTTATTAATATTTATGCCTTATAAATTTTAGTCGGAAGTAGTTACTGATGTTAGATTATATGTTCTTGGTAAGTTTTATATTTACATATAGTTAACATGTTTTGACTCACTGAGTTGAGAGATCAGGTCAGACTTCTACCCTACATTAACCGGTTATTTTGAATTTTGACCGTTTAAATCAGTGACTAATCACAAATGATAAAATAAGATGGTCTTACACTATAAGACGATCTATATTTGTAAGAAAATTATTCATTTACTATTAATAAATTAGTTGTTTTCTTATATAATGACACCGTTTCGAAGTATTATACCATCTAATTCAATAATTACTGTTGATTAATATTTACGAAGGGTCAAGTTTTGACATGTGTAACCACCATGGTGGTAGGTATTCGTTGGTCTTACAATAATACGAGGTAAATTAGTTGATTAAGCTCCTTAAACAAATAAATTAAGGATATAATACTAAATTGGCAAACTACACACACTATCTCCCTAGAAAAGCTGATCTTCTGACTCACTGACAAACACACACACACACACTCTCACACACCCCCACCCCAATAATCACACTAACAGAAAATACTCTCTCCTCTACTAGTGTTTTTTTAACCATTAATTACCAAATTGACTCCCTTCTACTCTGCCCATACATCTACAAGACCTCTTCATAATGCTAAAAGAGTAATGGGTTTTTATGAGCCCGGTAAAATTAACCCGATCCGAATAATTTGACCAATATATATGAGTTATGATTGATGCTTGAACTAAATCAACTTTATACGACCCGATTTAAATGTTTATTGTTGAAAACTAATAATTATTTTTAAATAACTTGAAAATAATAGGCCCAAAAATAACTTGATCCAGAAATGACCGAACTCTACCCGACCTGGCCCGAATTCTTCCAAACCCGAAGTGACCCGATCCGAACAAACCGGTTGACTACGTCTAGTTTCTACTTAGGACTTGAGAACAAATTCGTTTTTCACATAGTATAACATTGCTCTATACTAAAATATAAATACAAATCTTTGTAGAAAGTATTAATAGAAAACAAATTAGTTATCTCAAATAATACCTTTATCTTTAGGTTGATCTAATAAAGCTGACTTAATTTGAATGATCGGTCCAAATAACCCAACCCAAAGTCGACTCGCACCCGAATTAACTATTAAGGACCTGAATTGACCCGGTGCTCTAAATAGTTCATCAAATTGGGTAACCGACTAAGAGCTTAACTCTCGAGTCTTCAAATTGAAGCTAGTGAAATGCTACGACATCGTCGTCAAAATGAAATTAGAGTGCCCATGATGATTGAATCTAGTGGTTAAAATATGTGGGGAAATTTCAAAGATATTAAGTCGAACTTTTTTAAGTGCAATCTTGTGGAAGTTATTCTTTTATGAGATTACGCCTTCTTGATTTAAAATATCTCATCCTGATAAAAAAGTGATTTACCTGATATGTGCGATTTGCAAGTATTGCGGAACGCGAATGTGCCTAAACCTGGCAAATGTGTCATTTGGGTCGGGTTATTTCGGGGTCAAAAATTTATCAGCTCATTTTTCGGGTTAGGTCATGTATTGGGTCATTTTGGGTCACTTAAGTCACGTCGCTTCGAGTAGGGCTAGGTTACTTCGAGACTATCAGTCAAGTTCGGGTTACACTTTTCAAGTCTCAGGCTTATCGGTCCGGTCAACTTTGTCAGGTCCACTATAAGCTCCTACAAATAATGAAATTAGGCCATGTTTTTTTGGACCTAAAATCACTTAATTTAAGTTCACTCCAGATCTTATAAGTTCGGTTCAGTTCAGATCCTATAAATTTAGTTCAAATCCTATAAGTTCGGTTCAGATCCTATAATTTCAGTTCAGTTCAGATCCTATAAGTCCAGTTGAGATCATATAAGTTCAGTTCAGTTCAGTTCTTATAAGTTCAGTTGAGATCCTATACGTCACTTAATTTAAGTTCAATTCAAATCTAATAAGTTCAGTTCAGATCCTATAATTTCAGTTCAGTTCAGATCCTATAAGTCTAGTTGAGATCATATAAGTTCAGTTCAGTTCAGTTCTTATAAGTTCAGTTGAGATCTTATACGTCACTTAATTTAAGTTCAATTCAAATCTTATAAGTTCAGTTCAGTTCAAATCTTATAAGTTCAATTCAGTTCAGATCCTATAAGTTCAGTTCAGATCTTATAAATTCAGTTCAGTTCAATTCAGATCATATAAGATCAGTTCTGTTCAATTCAATTCAGATCAGATCAATTTCTGTCCAATAGAATAGGTAGACAACTTTAAAACACAACTATATTTTTCTAAATCAAATAAACAAATTAATTAAAAAAATGAAAAAAGAAAGTAAAAAGCCTTTGCCCCATCTCTAACCCCAAAAATGTTTGGCCATTGTTTCACATAGAAAGACTGTAAACACAGAGTTATCATGGGCATGGCCCAGTATCAGTCTCTCATGTCTACTTTACACTTCTCCCAACTAAAAAGCCAACTCTCTGTGCTCTAAAATCCCACACACACCTCTCATTTATCTCTCTAACAACAACACTTACAAATTCATCAAAAATCATGGATATAATCTAATAAAAACATTACATAATATAATAAAAAATAATGGACTCAAATTATATGACAAAAGGGTCTTCATCAGATTCCTTAAATGGTCTAAAATTTGGGCAAAAAATATATTTTGAAGATGTGGGTGTTGGAGTATCAGGAAAATCAGGGAAAAAAAATGGGAAAGGTATTGCTCAAAATGGGCAACCACCAAGGTGTCAAGTTGAAGGTTGTAATGTAGATCTTAGTGATGCTAAAGCTTATTATTCAAGGCATAAAGTTTGTGGAATGCATTCTAAATCACCTCTTGTTATTGTTAATGGTCTTGAACAAAGATTTTGTCAACAGTGTAGCAGGTTTGTTTGATTCCTTTTTTTTTTTTTGATATTTTTATTAATGCTGACCAGAGTTGTTAGGGTCCTTATGGGAACTAGACCAAGTTGGTTAGTTGAAGTATATTGTTTTGATTGTTGTTTTACATTTTGATGCTGACGGGTTTTGAACCCATAGGCACTACCCCAAGCTGGTCACTTGATTATGTCATTTTGATTCTTGTGTTACATTTTAATGCTGACGGGTTTTGAACCCATAGGCACACCCATAAGTTAGATACTTGATTATGTTATTTTGACATTTTAATGCTGACGGGTTTTAAATCCAGTTATCGAGAGTAATGGTCCTTATTGGTATCACAGTATCACACCCAAGTTAGTTACTTGATTATGTTATTTTGATTCTTGTTTTACCTTTTAATGCTGACTGGTCTCAACCCCAGAGTTATGGTCCTCATGGAGTCATGGGTATGTGGTCCTCATGGTTGTCACAGTCAAACCAAGTTTTTTTGAAAGGAGACTGTCACACCAAGTTGGTTACTTGATTATGTCATTTTGATTTATGTTCTACTCCCCTCCGTTCATCCCAGTCATTTGTTTAGCTTTGATTTTGGCACAAAAACCAAGGAAAGAGGATTGAACCAATTATTGGATTACAAGTGGACCAGATTGAGCCAATAGAAAGATAAACAATTGACTGGACACTTCAAAATGAAATAGGTAAACAATTGACCGGGGACGGAGGGGGTACAATTTAATGGAGACGGGTTTAAAATCCGAGCTGTGGTCCTTATGGTTACCACCCCAAGTTGGGTACTTGATTATATCATTATGATCTTTTGTTTTATCTAATTTATGTTGATTTTCTTAGTTACTGATATGTAGGGAGTACTTGATTGTTGGTACAATTGTGTTTATTGTAGATTTGCAGGTTTTTAATGTTATAGTAGGAACTGTCATTTTCTGCTATCTACAAAAGTGTGCTCTAATACTACTATAAATAAACTTAATCAAGTTTTAGTGTTGGTGGTTAAGTGGGGACTAATGGGTTTAATTTAGTTAATGTTGATATTGATTTTGATTATTATCGGCGAGGCCAGTCGGTTTCTTAATTTAAGTGTGGCATTTTGGTTGACTAATTAACTTGATAAGATTAATTAAGCATGTGGAATAAATTTTTTTCCCATAATGCAGGAGTTAGGTTGTAGCATTCTAGCAACTGTGCTTGGACTGTACCTTATTTGTGTCTTTTGATTTCAATTATTGGAATGATGTGTTTTTTGTAACGACTTTAGTCTTTGGAGGTCATTAAGAACGCACGCAGCCACGCAGGCACAGATGCCGGCTAGTGTAGTTAATATAGGTCATTAGGGTTAGTTTTCAAGACTTGTGTTTGAATCTCGTCAACATCTAAGCTGTCTGCAGTTCTGACTCAAGTTTTTCTGGTAAGGTTTCTGTGTCCGATGATTAGGAGCAGGGGTGTCTAAGGCCACGGGCAACCACGGGCGGTGGAACCGGGCCTCAGATTTTGGTCACCGAATTAAAAAACTTTATTGATGAAATTCAATACAAACTACGACCTATAGTACACTTGTCATTCATATTTGGGGCCTCATTTTTTTATCTATTGCACCGGGCCTCCGTTTACTTTAAGACGCCCCTGATTAGGAGGAAGGTGGTAGGCCTTGTAGTGAATTTAAGATAATTTGGCTAGGTGGTTGGTTCCGCTGTCACTATTTTTGTTGGAAGCTTGGGTACTTTGTACATGGCAGGGGTATCTGTGTGGGGAAATTTGATTAGTGGATATTTGTGACTGTGAAATAGGATAGATATTGCCATTATACCACTGCGCTCGACTATGCGCAAGTCAAGTGAGGCTCCATTCTACAACAAATCGGTTATAGCAATTACTTCATGCAAATACAGTTTTGAGGCTAGATTGGCGTGGTTACACTCCCTGCTTTGTTCCTTTATACCCGCGTATCTTTACTGAATAGGTTCATGCTATGGCCATTGTGATTACATTGTGGCGAGCAATGCCAAAGTGATAGTAAGAGCAGTTGGAAACAAACTGTTAAAGGTGTGATTAGCACTTTCGTCTGAGTTTCAGTAGAATATATGCAAAGGTGACGAATGCATTTCGTAGTTTATTGTCTACCACTGTAGAGTTCATTTCAGTACAATACATTTTTATAGATTCTGAAGGCGATGGCTTTCGCCGATTGTTAATAGTCATGATTTCCTTATCTCCAAACCCCTGTATCTGTATGCCTAGCTTTGATCAAGGAAGAAAATGAAATTATTTTGTACTCTTCCAATACTGACTTTAGTGTTCAATATTACGGTACACAAATGGCGCTCATCCTTGTTATTTAAGTGTGAAGAACATCATAATTTGTCGAGTGATTTCCGGTTCAATACTTAGATCAATATTGAAGCATACTAGAATTCAAGTTATGCAGTTCTTCAGCAAGTGTTAATTGCCAAGTCTAGGCATCTAGCACAAATTCCTTTCCGCAACTTTACTGTAAAAATCAGAAAGAAGAAAAAAAAAGAATTTACGTAGGCAATTGTATGAGCTACGGGTTAGTGTCCATTTTGATAACGAAGTGTTTAGATATTAGAACTCCGTTCCTTCTCATTTTTTCTTTTTCCGAGCTCATTTTGAATTTGTCGTAATACTGTTGCATTGTTGTAGTTACAGTGTTTGAAACTACTAAAACTTAAAAAGTTTAGTACCTTCATCTCTTGTGGTAAAACAGTATAATGGTCATTTTTACACATATCAAATTACTGATTACCATGCTGTACAAAAAACAGATCCTCTTGTATCTTACCAAGTATTGTGCTCTTTGGCACCATTTAACTCAGGTTTCATCAGCTTCCTGAGTTTGACCAAGGAAAGCGGAGCTGCCGCAGACGTCTTGCTGGTCATAATGAGCGTCGGAGGAAACCTCCTCCTGGATCTCTCTTATCGTCCCGGCTTGGTCGTCTCTCTTCATCCCTTTTTGGTGGTAAGGTTTTGTAGCTTTCTGTTTTTCCATGTAAATTCAGCATCGTTTTCCTGCTAAAGTCAAATGGAGACAATATAATTTAAATGGAATGTGGAGACAATATGTTTTTTTTAATTATTATTATTATTTCAGAAATTTATAATATATCATTGCAGATAGCACCACCAGAAGCGGATTCTTGCTGGATTTCTCTTCGTATTCAAGGAATTCTGAAAGGGAATTATGGCCGGGTTCTAAGACTTCTGAGGCAGTATCTGGAATCCAGTCATCCTCCTTGGGAAAGTTTCATCACAATCTGTGGCCAGGTGATGATGCTTTTTGCTATGTATCTCTGAACTTATCGAAGCCTTTTTTTTTTTTTTACATGCCTCGAGTAGACCTGGAAATACTGACCCGCCTTATATGACCCCAATGTGAGTAAAATGACGCGAGACCTGAACAAAATAACTAATAAAGTGATTTGAAACCCGATTTGATTCGATGTGATTGAAATCGGCCCAATTGCCCAAACTTTGATGGACCTGATGTTGACTCAAGTTGAAATGACCTATCCTAAATCGCGGTGATCCACAGGTAACTCGAAATGACTAATCTGAACTTACATGGGGCTGCACCTAACTACCTAAATATAGCTACTTGGCTACAGCATAAAATCACAAAAGCCATCATGAAACGACCAAGAAAATGACGGACTGATAGATGAATGACCCGCACAAAATAGCCGTATCCGACACTCGACACATGTCGGACACGACACCCGTGTCGGAGAGTCGGGGTAACACATGACTCAACCTGACCCCAAGAGCATGAATTATCCAAAATGACCCGACTCAAATTGACCCATTGGCAAGTTGTAACTGCAGATGTAAATTAGCTTAGTTGGTAAACTCATAAGCGGTGGTAATCATGACCTGGGTTCAAACCCGGCAGCATCAAAATCGCCCTTGTGGGCATGTGGCTCCCTTTTCACCAATAAAAATAATGACATGGGTTGTAACTGCAGATGTCAATTAGCTTAGTTGGTAAACTCATGAGTGGTGGTAATCATGACCTGGGTTCAAACCCGACAGCATCAAAATCGCCCTTGTGGGCATGTGGCTCCCTTTACACCAATAAAAATAATTGAAAAGCCTAGAATTCTAGAAACATTGTCCTCTCTTGTAAAGTTGTATCGTCTCTTAGTTTTTATCGTGTTTTATCTGCAGGCAATTCCGAAAATCCCCCGTCAGAGATGTATCTGCAAAATTCAGCAGGTGGGACTAGCTATCCCATCCCTTCCGGAGAATGTATCACAGGGGTCTCTTCGGACTCAACCTGTGCTCTCTCTCTTCTGTCAAATCAAACATGGGGCTCCAGTAATGGTGCATCAGATACCAGACTAGGTAACTTGATGAACCACGGAGGAGCATCCGTGTCTCAACACACCCCGACTCAGACTGTCACTGTCGCACACTTACCCAACATCCATGAAGCCGATATAGGCTTACATGGTGCGTCATCTGATCATCTGGGATCCGGTCAGTTCTCACATCCTCTCAATAGTGATCATCTATTCATGGAGCAAGTCCATGGCGGACGCCACTACATGGAAGTCGATCACTCTAATGGTTACAGTTCAGGCTCCGCCAGTCAGGTGCATTGGTCACTCTGACTGCTTAACTCTGGCTTATTCATCTCGCTAGGCTTTGGCCTTGTTTCCCTTATTTCGTAGCCTAGACCTACTCTGGCATGTAATAATCGGAGACCTTTTCCATTCGTATGTGTATGTCTGCAGGACTGAATTTACGGTCTTGCTAGTTGTTGTACTCTATTTCCAGTTTTATGACAGTTTCGTATGTCTGTGGATTAAGTCTAGATCAGTCAAAGGTCAAAACTGACCCAAGTCGAGAAATATGCGGTCATAAAACTCAAAAAAAGTCTCACCGTCTCCTCAGGCCACTAGAAATTATTATCGAGGTATAAAACTATTGATTGAGCTTCAAATATCAACTTGCGTTTTTTCGCCTGGTATTTTGAGCTTTTGGCTGAGAAGGTTTTTCGCTTGGTTGTGGAATTCCGTGCATGTTTTTCTTTATAAAAGGAAAAACAAAAGCTCAATAAATCATGGCCTAAAGCTGTTTTAATCAAATACTCACCCCGTCTCAATTATTTGTTTGTCTTTAATTAAAATAACTCACAAAAAGTAAAAAGGTGACTAAATGATTGAGACGGAGGAGTATTTACTAATTGACCCTTTTTAATCGTTGGCCTAGCCCGAAACAATTGGGAATCCATATATTAACAAATTACCCAACCCGAATTGTTTACAACTCGACGTTAATAGATCTGAGACTCGAAATAATTCGACCTAAACTCGACCGGATATTCGAGTATTAGTGATGTGAGTTTAGGAAATGCTAGCAAAGTCTAGAAATTATCCACTTCAAGTACACATGGCGAAAACCGATTGGATAGACTCAATTACATGGACCCCACATGACCGTTAGACAATAACAGAGAAAAACAAGGTTTCCCGGGAGATAGGAGAGTGACAGAGGAGGTCTCTTCACATTATACCTCTTCTCTTCCATGGCCTCTCTTAACTTTTCTTCTTCCTTTCTTTCTCGCAGGTAATTTTACGCTTGTCTACTTTCTCCGTCTCAGTTATTTGTTTATCGTATTTTTATTCTTGGTAGGTATTCTTGTGTAAGACCGCCTTACACAAGAATATGTGATTACTTTTAATTTCTCATTAATAATCTTCCCTTCTTATGATTGATTGATTGATTGATTAGTGGTTGGTAATTTAGATGGTAATTGAGGGTGGTAATTTTGATTTTTTTGGTTGTTTGGAAAGGGAGAATTTGCCCTTAGTAAAAGGTAAAAAAAAAGGACTGTATGGTTAGTACATTATCAGCATAATACTCCCTCCGTACTAGCGCAATCAATTGTTTGTAAGGGGGATATTTGACAGAGGTAAACAAATGACTAGGACGGAGGGAGTATTATTCAATGACGAAGTACTAAGCTGTTAATTAGCGCATTAACAGCTTAGTACTATTCAATGACGAAGTACTAAGCTGTTAATTAGCGCATTAACAGCTTAGTACTATTCAATGACGAAGTAAATGTCTATGGGAGTAAGAAATTGAGATATGTGTTTTTCAGTGATTTCTCAGCGTGTGGTCGAGTTACACTTCCAAAAAGATCATTCCGTCAAAGGTGTTTCAGTATCAGAGCTGAAGTCGATTATGTAAGTGCTGATGAAGCTACAGAACTGGTGGCTGAGGGGTACGCAATTGTGGATGTTCGGGACAAAACTCAGTACGAACGAGCTCATATAAAATCATGTTACCATGTTCCTCTTTTTATCGAAAACCAAGACAATGACCTTGGTACGTACACACTTCTTACTCGTGACAGTCGGACATCCTCTATCTATTCTTCTCCATGAACAAGTTTGCTGGTGTAATGTAATCTGATGGAAGTCTTGATATTGTTCAGGAACAATTATAAAAAGACAGGCTCACAACAATTTTGCGGGTTTGTTTTACGGTTTGCCTTTCACAAAACCAAACCCTGATTTCGTGCAGTCAGTGAAGACCAAATTTTCACCTGAAAGCAAAATATTACTTGTCTGCCAAGAAGGATTAAGGTTGGTATTTACATTGTAAGCCGCAATCTTCAGCTAATTGGCGTTCTTCTGACTTTGTCGAGTTTTGTGAACGACTCATTCTTATATAAATGTCATCTTTGAGTGATTGCCAACTAGGCAACCAATCTGTCATGAGTACCACCTTTCATGACTCTGACGGGATTTGAACCCAGGTCATGAGTACCACCTTTCATGACTTTACCAACTAAACTAGTTGACATCTGCTTGTTTGATTAACAGTCAGTCGAATTTAAGCAACTACTGACAAGGATTCATTTGTTTGATTGAAAAATCCAAGGTCTACGGCAGCTGCAAGGAAATTAGAACAATCCGGGTTTCAAAATGTAGCATGCATAACATCTGGACTGCAGTCTGTAAAACCAGGTAAAAATTCCGATACTGCTACATTGATCCGAAAAACCTGTACTCTTATCGACTGACTGAGACTCTAAGAGCATACTCTTTCCTTGCTGCTGTAGGAACATTTGAGTCTGTTGGTTCTACGGAATTGCAAAATGCTGGTAAAGCCGGGTTGGTAACAATTCAAGGAAAGATTTCAGTTGTACTCGGAACTGTTCTTGTTTGTAAGCCTCTTTACTCCGACTTTTCATACTATCTCGACTTCACTTGTCTGACCTACACTGATTCTCGCTTTCTCGGACTGATTCCGACTTGTTTGATGGGTTGTTCTCTCATTTGAATTCCAGGTGCATTGATTTTCATTTCCGTGTTTCCGGACCAGGCAGAGCAGCTGCTAAAAATGCTTCCTACAAGCTAAACGTTTTACTGACCCTAAGATTTTGAAGTGTATAAATTTGTTTATGTGAAACCTTTGCTCAAAGCTCAAGTCCAAAAATGATGTTGTAGTTAGGGTTTTAGAAATGCAATGGCTTTAGTTGCGGATACGACAACTGAGGATGTTTGTTTCCGGGAACAGTATGAGCTTGAAATCAGGAATCAAATCACATTCGCATGAGTTTGAAAACTTTTGGTGATCCCCTTGTCTAATTTGCATCCGTTACATACTTGTTAATTTCCCAAATGCTCGTAATCTTATGTACTTACAAGATAGATTTTTGCATGGGAGCATAAATTAGACCACAATTTTTTTTTCTCGGATGGAAAGCAAATTAGAACATAAAAATTATTAGGCGATATCTAAATATTGATTGAACGTTATCAGGTGAATAGGTTATAGGTCATCACGAGTTTGAGAATTTGAGTATATTAATCAAATAAATAGGAATGAAATTTCAACCTCTTTTTAATTAGCCACTGTTATAAACGTTAAAGGCGTGATTAAACGTCACATTGCAAACTACTCCGTATAATAATAATAGTAATAATAATAATAATAATAATAATAATAATAATAATAATAATAATTGTTTTGGCAGGATTTTCAGTGATCTAGAGCGTCCTGCCAGGAATTTATTTATAGGGTGATCTAACTCGAATAACTTGCCTGATTGGTATAATTAAATGTAAAACAAACTTAATAAATAATGACACAAGGATTTTATACGTGGAAAAACCCTGGGAATAAGGGAAAAAACCACGGGCACCAAGCCAGGAGTGATTGTTACTATGATTTTGTATAGCCTGACAGGGTATTGTTATATCAGGTATGATAGGTGAATATATTACTTGAGAATACAAAGAATATGAGTAAAAGTGATGGTCTCTCAGATGATCCTTCTTGTCTTCCCTTTCTTTCTATTTATATGTCGTTGCTTTCAATTCCCTTTGTGCCGTTTAGGTTTTCCTGGTAAATAGGGAATGTGCCCTATTTACCCGGAGATGGTTGCTTCTTTCTTAGCCGTTGCTTTGACTGCTCCCTATATCTTTGCCTTCTGGAATTGGTCTTCCTTTTTTGTAGGGAACATATGAGACTGCTTGTTTGTTGCCTGCAATGGCCTGGTGCTTTTCCTTTTCAGGCTGCTGGTTATTTCTCGCCTGTCTACAATCAACTCCTGCTTAGTGCCTGTCCATCTTGGAGTAATGCCTGGTTTTAGATCTCTAGAGCCTGGAAGTTGTCTTTGGCTGTTGCCTGGCCTATATCAGGTCAGGCAGGATAATTTAGGGCCCAACAATTGCCCCTTATCTGCTTATTCCTTTATTGGGTCCGGCCAGGAATGAGGAGATAAAAATTTGGGCGAGCAAGTGATTTGTGCGGGGACTTTCTATCGGATTCGAGAATTTGTGTTTGCTTCAACTTCTTGTAACGGTTACTTGCCATAAATAGGGTAGGTTCACAAAACCCTAGGAGAGTCATGATTGATCTTAACCACTTGCTTTCCTAGCCGTTATGGTTTTGCGGCTATAAATATCCTGTTTGTTCCGTGTATGTTTTCACATTCCAATCTCTAACTTTCTTCTTTCTCTTTCTAAAAAATTCTTCCTTTGCAAAAATTCATCTTTCAGAAAAAATAATATATGGTGGTGGCGGGAGAAGGACAAAGCAGCCTTCAAAAGCTCCCGCCGAGGTTGAAAAAGTTCTGTTGAAGTTGAAATGGCTTCGCCGAGGTTGAGGGGGTCCCCGAAGTCATTCCCGAGGATGACGTGGTGGAGGTTGTTCCTCCTCCGAGGTTTCATCCATGTCTTATAAGGGGTTGAGTATTCTCCTAATAAGGCTTTTAGTCTCTTTCCATGAGGCTAATCAATCGAAACCCGCTTTTGAGCATTATATAAAGGGCGGGGTCTCATTCCTCATGGGGCCGAGGTTTGGATTCCCGAGAATGGTCCTATCGGGGCTAATTGGAGTAGCCCGGGTTGGTTCTCGTATTTTTGAGTGGGCTTTCGGGGTGGTGGTAAACTTCCCTTTCTCCTTTTATGGCCGAGGTGATTAGGGCTATTAGGGTTCCTCCGTTTCAACTCATGCCAATGGTTTGGAAGATTGTCCATTCTATTGAGCATTTATGTTCTAAGCATAAGTTGGTTATTACTCTGGATGATTTTAAGAATGTTTATCACCTGAAGAGTCATTCTCTTTGGGAGGTTCAATTTTCGAGTCGGTCAAAGATGGCTCACCGATCACCAATTTTGATTCGGGGGATGATAAAGGCCGGGCTCGAGACCTATATGTTTATCAAGGCCGATTCAATTGCCCCCGACTGGACTATCTCAATTATCCAAATTGTTGAAGGAGGTAATCTTTCTTTCGTGCATAATTTTTGGTTTGGTAATAGTATTTTTTGGAGAGTTTACTTACTTTGCCCGTGTTTTCTTTTAGTAAATGATTGGGTGAATGATCCCGATCTTTGAGGGGTGGTGACCGGATAGCAGCGTTTATGGCGTTGTTCGAAGAGGAGAGGGCTTGGCCCGCCTGCTGGGGCAAGTCGCTATGCCTCGTTTTAAGAAGGCTAAGTTGAGCACTTATAAGCCTGTGAAGAGCACTAAGGTTCCAGGGGCATCTTCGTCAGGGAGTAAGTTCTTTTGCTTGTTTTGTCATTCTCGTTTTCTGTATTGGATCCATGCTTTTATTCCGATTTTAGAAACTCGTCGTGCGGCTACCAGGGCTTTCGCTTTTAATTGCTAGTTTTGGTTTGTCTTTGGTGAAGGCGGGGGTTTCTCAAATTACAGGGGAGAAGTCAAAGAGCGGTGAGGCAACGGGGAGTGATAGTCTTTGTTCAAATTCGGGTGAACTGTGCGGGGGCTCGGTTGGTATCGCTGAAAAGGTTGTGGATGAAAGTGATCGTCCGAGAAGAGGAAGAGAGTGGATGAGTCTTTGGGAGGAGTTCATGAGGTCGGGGAGTCGGGCTCGTATGGATGAGGTCCATTTGCTAAGGATCAAATTCGAGGCTCAGCTTTTGTGGTTGATGATCCTTATTTTAAGTACCAGGCGAGAGGAGGCTTCGCTCGTGCTGCTTTGGCCGCTATGTATCGTTCCGGGGATTATCCGCCAACCTGGTTACCATGCTTCAGGAGGTATATATATTTTTTGTCTTTGTTTGTTGTGGGTTTTTGTGTGTGTTTTCTTTTTTGTGGCTTAAATGGGCATTTTCTTTTGTTTTTTAGAATGTTAATGATGTCTTTGAGGAGTGCCTGTCAACCGGAATCAGTCCATGGTCTAAAAAATGCCTTGGATTGGGAGGTACAAATCTTGAAAAAGATCTTGACAAGTTTAAAGCCGATTTGGAGGTGTCCAAGGCCGAGAATCATTCGTTGAAGGAGGATAATGAGGCGGGGAAGGCTCGGTTCTTTGGTGGAGTCGCTAAACCGAAATCTGCTCGGGATGCCTTGAAAGCTCTTGTGCCAAGTTTGATATTGCCGGGGAAGAATTGAAGGCCGAGAAACAAAGCTATGCGGGAGCGATTAAAGGTAAATGAGGAGTTGGTGTGGAGAGGGACGAGGTTCGGGCCGGTACAAAGATCGCCTGTATTTCTTTGGCAAGGGTCGTGTGGATGCTATGAAAGAGCTCGCCAAGTCAGGCCTTTTTGGAATCCCGATCGGGAATTGGCCGATCTCAATACCACGTATCCTGAGCTTTGTAAGTTGCATGCTGATGAGGAGGTGGACTCTCCTCCATCCAAAGGGAAAAATAGTGATGTTGAAGGGGATGGAGATGAAGAGGAGGCTGCTGATGAGGGGATTGGCTCTACTACTGTGTCCAAGGTGGGCTAGTTTGATTTTCGTTTTTTGTTTGTGTTGTTTTGGCCTATTCAGGGGGGGATGTTCCCTGAACAAATGATTTAGGATTTGTTTTGGTTTTTGTTGGCTTTGCCTGAATAAACGGTGTGTTCTTTTTGCCTGGGAGGGATGTATTCCTGGGTAGGTTTTAATATATATATCCTTTCCCTTCTTGATTTTCTTTGCTGTTTTTGACTTGAATTTGTACCTGTATATTCATGTGATATTTTTGTTAAAATAATGCCTGTCGGGAGGGCTTATGGCCCTCATTCCCGTGTTTATGGGAATTGGTGGCTTTTTCTCGCACTGTCGGGAGGGCTTTTAAGAATGAGGGTGGTTGCGGTCGGGAGGGCTTATGGCCCTCACTGTCAGAGGGCTTTTTGACAAGTACTATGGTCTATTCCACCTTTGTACTTGTCTTTTTTATCTTGAGCTCAGTTTATTTTTCGGGTCGAGCGGCGGTGCCAAATTAGAGCATTTTTAGAAATCTTTGTTCGGGTTGGGTGGAGTGGCCCTCAATCCCGAACATTTGTTTAAGCCTAAAGTATAACATAAAAAAGAAGGCGTAAAACAAGTTTTCAGGATTTGAAATAAAGTTTTAGGTGAAATTAAGAATAATAGGCAAGTAATTTAGCACATAGCAGGTATGAAACTTAGCACATGTATATAGGGTGAGTAGTTTTACCGCTTCTCGGATATGAAATAGTTTTAAGTGGAGAATGTTCCAAGATCCGGGGATCATTTCTCCTTCCAAAGTTTGTAGCCTGTAAGCTCCTTGTCCCACTATTGAATCAATTAAGTACGGGCCTTCCCATGTAGGGGCTAGTTTGCCTGCATTCTTTTCTCTGGTGTTGGGGAAAACTTTCCGTAATACCAGGTCTCCTTCTTTGAATACTCTGATATTGACATTTTTGTTGTAACTCCCGGCTCTTGTCTCGTTGGTAGGCGGCTATCCCGAATTTGGCCGCATCTCTCGGTTCCTCTGTTAAGAGTAGGTTATCTTGTAATAGGGTCTGTTCTCTTCTATTGTGTTCAGCCGCTTACGGTAGTTGGCACATGAATTTCATTTGGTATTATCGCTTCACGACCATAGACCAGGGAATACGGTGTTTGGCCTGTGGGTTGTTTTGGGTGTGGTCTGTCACCCCATAGAACTAGGGGAGCTCTTTCCGCCCATCTTCCTTTTCTTCTTTTCGGCTTTTTCTTGTGCAACCGATTACTACTTTGTTGCTTGATTCTCGCTTGGCCGTTGGCTTTAGGGTAGCCTGGTGTAGATGTGACTAGATTGATATTCCATTGTGCACGAAATTATTTGTTCTTTTTCCCACAAATTGTGTCCCATTATCACGGACTATTTCGAAGGTATTCCATATCTACATATGATATTTCTTTTGATGAATGATATGACATCTTTTTCTTTGACTTGCCTGTAAGAGTCTGCCTCTATCCATTTGGAAAAGTAGTCAGTCATTGCTAGCATAAAGACTTTTTGTCCAGGCGCCTGAGGTAGCTTTCCTACTATGTCCATGCCCCATTTCATGAATGGCCAGGGGGCCGAGATGGAATGTAGTAGTTCTGATGGTTGATGGATATAGGGGGAATGGATTTGACAGGCTTCACATTTTGAGCTGTATGCTATGCAGTCAGCTCTCAGGGTTGGCCAGAAGTAGCCTGTTGTAGACACCTCGTTTCTGCACCTCCCGCAAACCACCCGGTGATGATTGGGCCGCATGTTTGATTCGCGGAACGATTAGTGACAGTTCGTAAGTTTATCGTCAAGTGATTGCTCAAATATAAAAGTTAACCTCTTAGTTGTCATCTACGTGCCGATACGGTCGTTTTGGCAGTAATTAGAGTACATTCGGAGTCCGGGTCAAAAACCGTCTCCATTTTCTGATAACTGTTAAATCCCGAGTCAGAATGTTCTGGAATGTTCCGGATATTTCTATTCCATATTTATCAAATTTTATCTTTTGGCAAACAATATCCCGTAATATTCAAAAGATAATCAAATTAAATCCGTCCTACCATAACTAAAACGCGGAAATCTTTCTTAAACGGGAGGAAACCTCACGGGAACAGACGCAAGTCAGTGCTGCGCCTCTTCCAAGAGACGCATGGTGCCGCTGCGCCTCTTCCCAGGCCCTTCTTTGCATGATTTACGTATCTTTTTTATATCTTTCCGAGATTCACTTCCAAAGAGTCTCCGAAACCCTATTCCTTCACGTGATTAGTATAAATAGGAGCTTTCGTTCCTCATATTTCTCACGC
Source organism: Silene latifolia (assembly GCF_048544455.1). Classification (NCBI taxonomy): domain Eukaryota; kingdom Viridiplantae; phylum Streptophyta; class Magnoliopsida; order Caryophyllales; family Caryophyllaceae; genus Silene; species Silene latifolia. Next base: position 7,761,945 of record NC_133527.1, on the reverse strand, counting down.
GAGTGTCCTCCCTTCTCTTCTCCCTTTGCATTCTAGACTTCGTTCTTACTAATTGGCGCCTACGTGCTTGGACTTCCGACCACGTAAGCTCGGATCTTTCCGGGTACCAGCCTCTCCGTTGCATGACCGACCAATTTGGCCACTACACTCAATCAATCTAATTAATCAATCTTGTTAAATCGTTTTCCTCTTACGAGGGCACTCTTTCCTTGCATTCGCGTCGAGCATCACTAATCGATATTCTTAGTTCTTCTCGTTCCGTCAACATGTAAGTCTGAGGGTGTATAATCCTCTTTTATTTATTGTATTTATTTCTTGTAATCATCGTTGTAAGGTTTATGTCGAAAATACCATTTAAAACCGATTTCTAAAACCGTCTTTTAAAACCTGTTTTTGCTGATTTCCAGTAGACAGACGTCGAGAAAAGACGCAGCAACCGCTGCGCCTCTTCGAAGGAGCGCAGCACCTGCTGCGCCTCTTCGTGAGGCTGCCGCAGTTCCTGCTTCTTTTCTTCTCCTTCGTCCTCTGTAATTCGTCTTTCGTTTTTATTTGCTTTCAATTGCTTTCCGTTGATTCGTTCACATTAACATATAATTCATGTATGCAATTAGTCATTCATCATTAATACGTTTTATTCATTGTCATTCCAACTTAAATCCTAGATAATCAATATCTACGGGTTTTCGTCATTAATATTCAAACCCGGGTTTTAGAAGTTCAATTCGTTCATATTGAGTTTCTGGAATTCGTTGTTGATAAATTTGCATCTGTGTATTCATTGATTCATCACTAATTCGTCATCAATCCATCATGCTTAGTTTAGTTAGTTAATTAGTTTGTTAGTTTGTTCATTCATTAACATCGACCCTTCACATAATCAATCCGTTTATTTCCGTCTCATCCATGTTTTACTGTTTTATGACCTCAATCATATGTAAATAATTCGTTAATCACTTTCATCCGAGTCTAATATCGTAATCAATCCATTAAATTCACCAATTGACATTAACAATTGCAGTTCCGGCTTCACAGCCAGAATTCGTCCTTGGAACAGACGCAGCGTCTGCTGCGCCTCTTCCAAAGGGCGCAGTGTCTGCTGCGCCTGTTCCAGGACGACTTCTGTCCCTGAACTCCTTTTCTGCCTTGACCTAGTTTAATTAGTTTACGTATTTATCAACTAATATCTGTATTATCACCTTCTGTTCTGTTCGTAATTTATTCTTTTATTTCTTTTTATCAAATCATCCGTTTTAGAGGTATTTTCGACATAAATCGCCTATTCCATTGTAATTAATGTAATTTTCTTTATAGTAATTCATAGTTATTGTATTTTGTATCATTTGTATGTTTTCACATGTAATTGAACCTTAAATCCCAACTTCGACCCAATTGTATGTTAATTAATTGTCAACCGACTTAGTTAAATCTCACATGTTAGGATTAAAACTTGGATGTTGCATTGCATGCATATAGCCGACGATATATCAAGTACGAACAACTTCCCTAATCATTAGTAGAGGCCGCTATCGAGGCGGGCGGGATTAGGTGTTCGATCAAAAGAGCTTCCTAATACGTACCCTCACCCCTTACTCCAGATCTCCGTGAGCACCCGTGTTCATTGGCATCCACGAGAGTCATTCTAGACATAGAATGCTAAGGGTAACGATTGCTTAGTGTTCATGTCACTACTTTGTGTCTTGACATGACACGAGGTATTCGAACGGTTCCAATTTCCCATAAAAATTGGTGGCGACTCCATACAAATGCAAACGCTTGTTTTCGAGCCCCTTCACACCAAGCGCCCCCGTGGGCGGCCCGCTGTCCACAGTTTGGCGACTCCGCTGGGGAACATACACTTACGTGTAGCTAGGGTGAAACTCGAACAAGGTTGGGGAATAAATTTGTACAAGACAATTGTCGGTTTTCATAACTCGGTCTTCCTAGATCGTTTTATTCGGCCTTCCTAGGCCCAACCCAACCCATTCGACCAATCGTCCCGTCTAAACGGTCCTAATTCCTATTTGGGCCTAAGGATGGATAGCGGTTGACGTCATCCATACCATGATGCTTACTCTTGTTTGTATCAAGGGCCTTCACTACTTGAGGAAATGGACTAGGAATCGGCCTTACTCTTGTTTGGCACGAGCCTCTCCACAGACTTCGGGTTTGATGGTTCGGTATGGCAACCCACCCTTCAAACCAAAACCCTTCTAAAAGCACTCAGCATCCCGTTATAATGCTTGTATAAATATGTAAACCTTATGTGATCACCATTTTTAAACAAAACCATGACGAATTTTCAAAAAATCAAAACCCGTTTTCAAACAAGAATTTCGAAATAGGGCCTTTAATTAGTACAAAATCCGATCAAAACTCTGTCCGTTTGTCGTGTCAAAATTCGGGTCACAAGCCCATTTCAAACCTCACCTCGAGTCCACTCCTACAACTACACTACAGTTGAGTAGGACACACATTTTCAAAGACCTTGTCTTTCTTCAAAACTCACTCAACACAAGTGGCACACACCCACTTCACGAGTCAAAACTTTTCCTCTTTTAGCAAGTGTGATAGAATGGTCGATCGTGTTTTGATTCGTCGCCGATCTCTTACTCAGTTTTCAAGATGCCTGGGTCAAGTGATGATACGAACCTCCAGCAAATTCAAGAAAGTAATGATCGAATCCTAGCCGCGCTAGCCCAAATGCAAGTTACCCAAAACCAAACCTATGACCGCCTCGAGCTCATCGAAGGCCGTATCTTTGACGTAGAGGGAAGGTTGCCTCCCATAAAAGGGGAAGTACTACAATTTTCCGATGACGAGTCTAAGGATGAGAATCCTCTCATGGGGACGACTGCAGCTGAGAAAAGGCTCCAATACCTAGAGGAGCAATTGATGTACCTTAAGGGAGATGACATCTATAGGGAGAACAATCGTAAGTATGAAGCCGTCAATTCCAAATTGCCCACTAACTTTAGCATGACGGATATCCCTAAGTTCAAGGGACACGAGAACCCTTTGAACCATATCCGTGCCTTCAAGGATTACATGTCTATCAAAGGCATCAAACCCGAGATGTTCTTAAGTATCTTTCCTTCATCTCTCGACACCATCCCAAAGCAATGGTTCTACACTTTAGATCATAAAAAGGTCGCTACTTGGGAGGACGCCGCGATCGAATTCTCAAAACAATACGCGGATAATGCCGAGATCCAAGTCAATATGCGTACTCTAGAGGTTCTTACCCAGAATGACAAAGAAGGATTCACCGACTTCCTAAGTAGGTGGAGGAAGACTAGTACTCAACTAGTTGAACGCCCGGATGAGGCCACTCTTGTGGAAAAGTTCGTGGACAATCTCAAGCCCATATACGCCAACCATTTGAGATATCAAAACATCAAGACTTTCAAGGACTTAACCGTATTAGGGACACGAATTGAAGATGACATCCGCAAAGGACTCTTGTCCAAGACGGTAGGTCGAGGATACCAAGGGTCCACAAGTCGTTCATACGGCTCTACTAGCAAGACCGACGAAGTTAACCTTCTCGAACCATCCAAGAAAACTAGCCCACCAAGGAAGTTCACAAACCTTGGGGATACATACTCCAATGCTCTAAAAAGGCTAGTGAAGCAAGGTAAACTCCAACCTATTGGACCTACTCCCGAGCCCGAAAGGAAGTCCAAATTCTGGGATGAAAATTCCTACTGTGAATACCATAGGGGCAAGGGGCACGACACCGAAAAATGCTACAAGTTGAAACACGTGCTCCAGGATATGATTGAAGACGGTCGACTTCCAATTCCACCAGGAGGTAAGCCCAATAACACTCAGAATCCTCTGGGAGTTCTAGTGATTACAAGTGATGAATCTACCTTAGATTGCTCACATCTCATTTCTCCCGCCGAGGATGAAATTCATGCAATTGAGAAAGAAAGACTCTACTCTACCATCTCCCCTACCATTTCCGACTTCATCGCATGGGCAAGGAGTGTAGATAGACAAGTGTGGGAACTAGAAAACATAGTAATGATCTTGCGCAATCCCAAGGCAACACCTAAAGAACGCGTACCATTGATCTTCTCTCAAAATGCTACTATGCAAGAAGTAGTCACCGTGGTCGACAAGCTAGTCAATCAAATCATACAACTAGAAAGTGACATCATAAGGATGAGGGAACTAGCCGCAATCAATGGGGTTTGGGCCGATGACGATGAAGATGAATATCTCATTGAAAACTCCTTAGTCAAGGAAATAGTCCAAAATGGCGAAGACCAAGATATAGATCACCTAACTCGCTCGGGTCGTCCATACCAAAGCACTACTCAAAACGGTCCCACCAATGTCATCACACCAAATGACAACGAAGATGACCCCACTGATCATTTGCTCAAGCAATTACAAAGAACCAAGGCTGATCTTTCAGTCTGGCAACTAGTGGCAAGCTCATTTCCACACCGCCAAGCTTTACTGCAAGCTTTGGCCAAATTGAATGTAGCACATAACTCTACTCCTGAAGATGTAGTCACCTTGGTCTTCCAAGAATCCCCGAAACTGAGTAACCCTGTTACTTTCTCGGATGAAGACTTGCCACCTTTTGGCGCCAGTCACAACCTTGCTCTATACATCACCGTCATCTGTCTGAAGAAGAATGTGCCAATGACCTTGGTGGACGATGGCTCCGCGGTCAATGTCATACCCCTCAAGACGGCACACAAACTAGGCATGAAAGAGTCAGACTGGACCCCTACAAATCAAGGTGTACGTGCATATGACGGTACACGTCGAAAGGTGGTAGGACTTGCTAACCTAACCATAGCAACAGGACCAATCGAACGAAAGGTCAACTTCCAAATAGTGGACATCGAAGCTTCATTCAACATACTCCTGGGAAGGCCTTGGATTCACGCTTCTAAAGCGGTAACATCCACCCTTCATCAAAAGATCAAGATCCCACTAAATGGCAAAGTTGTGACGATCACCTCGTCACCCATCAAAGCCATAATCGAGAAGCAATCAAATAATCAAGTGTAAATGTCATAGAAAGTGAGTTGGCACCCTTATACTATAATCCCTACTCCAACTTGGTGGTCAACCACATTCTCAAAAACCAGGGATACTTCCCTGGAATGCCTTTGAACCCAGTTCGGAAGAACACCTTCGCGCCATACAAGAAAGGCAACTCATCGAGGATACCACTTGGACTAGGGTACAAACCCACAACAGAAGAAGTTCTCGAAATGCTCGCCCAAGTCCAAAACCGCAAGTATGTAGGAGTCCAAATGAGGCCATATCTCCCTACCTTGAATGGATACTTCGTTCAAGAAGGAAGTTCGGAACTCTTTCATGGATTTCCCGAACCTTGGCATTACCTCGAGAAGAAGTTAGCCGGAATCGAGATCTTTCACGATTGCTACTTCATCCCTCCAGAAACGGTTCCTACCGTCAAAACCCGTCAAGCACCTTGCTTAGACGAACAAGTGTTAGCCTCCTGTTTGGAGAGGACCGATTTGTTAGGGGGCCGCAGATGAGATCATTACTACGATACTTCAAGACGATCGCTTCAACCCCACCGCCTTGATCACGGAAATCGACACGAAGCGGCGAGAAAGGGTGGAGAAAATCAATCAAATGGACTAACAATCAAGGAAGACTCTTCAAGCTCACCACTGGAGAAGGAGAGATGTTCAAAGAAGAACCGGAAGAAGACGACGAATTCGAATCGAGTCGGAGTCGGAGTCGAGTCGAGTCAGAGGAGTCATTAGAGAGTCTACTCCCGTCGTCATCCCCACTCCCCTCGTTTCTCCTAGCTTATTTTCAAGTAGTCACGGTAGTTCGGGAAATGCCCCAATTCTTTGTCCCTTTGCCGCCACTATCCATCGATCGGTTGGCTCATTTGTTTCAACTTTACTCAAATCTTAATATGAATAAATCGGGTTCTGCTTACTCTTTGCGTTATCTTGAGTGCAATTCTGTTTATGATGATACCGAGGATGACCAAAACCCAGACTTGACCGAAATACCTCCCTACGTAGCCAAAGAAATACTACAAGAAGGGGAAGGGGAAGGGGGACTGTAATCGAGGACACCGAACCCATCAACGTGGGAACCGAACTAGAACCCAAAGAACTTAGGATAGGGACTACCTTGAGCTCTACCGAACGGGCCGACTTCATAGACCTCCTAAATGAATTCAAAGACGTTTTCGCTTGGTCCTACAAAGACATGCCAGGGATCGACAGGGATATCGCCGAACATAGGATTCCGATTAAGCCAGGTTTCAAACCTGTGAAACAGAAGCTTCGACGAATGAGAACAGAGTGGGCTCTAAAGATTAAGGAAGAAGTTGACAAACAATTCAAAGCCGGGTTCATCAAAGTTTCCGAGTATTCGATTTGGGTAGCCAACATAGTACCCGTACCCAAAAAGGATGGGAGAATCCGAGTTTGTGTTGACTTTAGGGATTTGAACAAAGCAAGCCCAAAGGACGACTTCCCTCTACCTCACATTGACATATTGGTGGACAATACTGCAGACCACGCATTACTATCCTTCATGGATGGATATGCGGGTTATAACCAAATCAAAATGGCCATGGAAGACATGCATAAGACCGCGTTCGTCACCCAATGGGGAACCTATTGCTATACAGTAATGCCGTTCGGATTGATCAACGCACCGCGACTACACTCCTACACGACATGATGCATAAAGAAGTCGAGGTATATGTGGATGACATGATCGTCAAATCCAAGGAAAGAGAGGGACATATTGCGAACCTTCGCAAGTTCTTCGCAAGGCTACGGAAGTACAACATGAGACTCAACCCTCAAAAATGCACATTCGGGGTAACATCTGGCAAACTCCTAGGATACGTCGTTAGCCAACGAGGCATAGAAATAGATCCTTCCAAAATCAAAGCTCTGATCGAAATGCCACAACCTCAAACAGAAAAAGAAGTCAGAGGATTCCTGGGAAAAGTGCAATACATAAGTCGATTCATATCGAAACTTACGATGATTTGCGAGCCTATCTTCAAGAAGCTCAAGAAAACAGACCACACCATGTGGGACGACGATTGTCAAAAGGCATTCGACAGAATCAAGGAGATATTGGCTAAACCACCAGTGCTCATGCCACCACAACGAGATCAACCTCTTGGTTTATATCTCACAGTAACTGAAACTGCCATGGGTGCTATGCTAGCTCAAACTGTAGGAAGTGAAGAAAGAGCTATTTACTATCTAAGTAAGAAGTTCTTGGAATACGAGTGCAAATATTCACAACTCGAAAAGACATGCCTCGCTCTTGTGTGGGCAACAAAGAAGCTACGTCATTACATGCTTAGCTACTCTGTCAAGATATTCTCCAAAATGGATCCAGTCAAATACCTCTTCGAGAAACCCGTTCTCAACGGACGTCTGGCGAGATGGACCATGATGCTCTCCGAATTTGACCTCAAATACGTGCCACTGAAAGTAATAAAGGGTCGCGCCGTCGCCGAATTCTTCGCAGAAAATCCCATCAACGACGCACAAACCATAGATACTTGGTCATTTCCCGACGAGGATATACTTCAAACCGATGTAGACTCTTGGGATCTATACTTTGATGGAGCATCAAACCTAAGAGGATTTGGGATAGGAGTGTTGCTCATTTCTCCCGAAGGTGAGCATACACCGATTGCTGTCAAACTCGACTTCGAGGTGACAAACAACGCTGCAGAATATGAAGCTTGTCTCATTGGACTACAAGCGGCAGTAAGCTTAGGCATCAAAAACCTACGAGTGCATGGGGATTCATCACTGATCATCAACCAAGTTACGGGATCCTGGAAAATCCGAAGTGAAAGCCTTGCACCCTATCAGGCCAGGATAGACCAAGTGGCTCAATTCTTTGATCATGTAACCTACTTACACCTACCTCGAGAAGAAAATCAATTTGCAGACGCTCTTGCGAAACTTGCATCTTTGATAAATATGCCAGACTACATGATGGAAATGCCTTTGTGTATTGAACGACGGTCGGAGCCGGCGTATGTCCATCAGATTACCGATGAAGAAGAAATCGCACAAGAACCCTGGTTCCAAGCAATCCTAAACTTCAAGCTTAACGGTACCTATCCGCCAGAAATGGACAAAAGGGGACAACGAGCTATACGCCTACTGACTTCCCAATACATCCTAATGCAAGGAGAATTGTACAAAAGAACACCTCTTGGTGTAGTCCTACGTTGCCTTGATCATTCACAGGCACGAAAGGTGATGGAAGAAGTCCACGATGGAGAATGCGGTCCTCACATGAGCGGACCTATGATGGCAAAGAAAATCACACGTCTAGGGTACTATTGGACCACAATGGAATCCGATTGCATCAAATATGTAAGGCATTGCCACAACTGTCAAATCTTCGGGAACGTACAACATGTCCCTCCTTCGTTGCTCTATACAATGACATCTCCTTGGCCATTCTCCGCATGGGGAATTGACATAATTGGGAAAATAACCCCAGCCGGAACAGGAGGTCACTGTTTCATCCTAGTAGCAATTGACTACTTCACCAAGTGGGTAGAAGCGGCTTCCTACACCGCTCTTACGGCCAAAAACGTGGCCAAATTCATACAGAACAACATCATCTGCCGATATGGTTGCCCACATGAGATCATTAGCGATAATGGGTCCCACTTCCAAGCCGAAACCGAACAATTGCTAGCCAAGTACAAGATCAAGCATCACCATTCCTCGCCCTATAGACCACAGACTAACGGCGCGGTAGAAGCGGCTAACAAGAATGTCGTCACAATCCTCAAGAAAATGACTGACAATTATAGAGATTGGCCAAGCAAAATACCCTTCGCTTTGTGGGGGTATCGTACATCAGTTAGGACGCCCACTGGGGCTACTCCTTTCTATTTGACCTACGGCATGGAAGCCGTACAACCAGTTGAGCTAGAAATACCATCCTTGCGTATTCTGCTAGAAAGTCAAATCCCGGAAGCCGATTGGAAAAGGGATAGATATGAAGAACTCATCCTCCTGGATGAACGTAGGCTACGTGCCTTACATAATGTCCAAACATATCAAGCACGTATCAAACGAGCTTTCAACAAAAGAGTTAGGCCAAGAAACATCAAAGAAGGAGACTTAGTACTCAAATCGGTTAGAGCTCTTTTACCTGTCGACCCGAGGGGGAAATTCAAACCTAATTGGGCCGGACCATATCTAGTCAAATCCATACTCCCAGGGGGTGCAGTTAGAATCACAGACCTGGATGGAAATGAGTTCTCAAACCCCACAAATCTCGACCAACTGAAACGATACTATGCCTAGGATAGAACAGAAATGCGCCTCGCGTAAACCCACGTGTCGCTCTCGTGGCACTAAATAAACGGCCCCTGGCCTATTTGAATGTCACTATGCTCTTGCATCATGGCAAACTTGTCATCCTCATATCATCAAACAAACTGAATTCGCACCTCCAGAGTAAGTAAAGCTCATGCTTGTTTTCTATGTTCATTACAAGCTCTTGCTTCGAACAATTATTCTTTTACATATACTCGAACTACGCGCAAGGGTTTGATTTCGCTTTCTTTAAGTGAATACGTAGGCAATCCTTCACGGGATTCAACCCACAACTATATTTAAAATGTAAATAGAAGGACATTTGCATTGCATTTGAAATTCGACAAGGATAATTAAAGAAAATGCCAACGGTTTCATAACCATTCAACTTTTTTTATTTATTCATCCATTTCCTAATAATAATAGTACGACAAATAATAAAAATAGATAGGCTAGGATTCTAAAAATCCCTCCTTTTTATTACAACAATAATAATAATAATCATATAATAATAACTAAGACTCGGGCTATTCCTCCATCTTTCCCTTGCCCTTGTCGTTCTTGTCATATTTCTTGTCACGACCTCGAGCCGGGCGCTCTTGCACCACTTCAGACCTAATCACCAACGGTCTTTCTCGAGGCCTGACTCTCCCATTCTTGTCAACCACCATCTCTGCGACAGGAGTAGTCTTTGATTTCTTCGAAGGATGAATGACTTGAAACCCGGCTTCTTCTTCTCCTTGATCGGATGCTTCTCTTTCTCTTTCTCTCCCTCGCGCACCTTGTAATCAACGGGCTCGCGCTTCCTCGATCTTTCGCGCTCTTCCGAAGTTGCGGCCTTTCTCCACCTCAGATAAGAGTCTGACACCCACAAAGCATTGGCGGAGAAGCTCAGAAACCACATATTTCTTTGGGCCCATTTCATAGCCCACTCTCTTCGGCTCTCAGTAGTCAACGCCATAGCAGTCTGCGGGACGGTGTCAAGCCTAGGGATCATCTGCTTCAACCCAACTTGCCTCATCAACCTCTCAGGAAAGATGCACACCATAAACTCCAATCCAGGGATGCGCACGGACCTAGTGGGATCTAAAGAAGACACCCAAAGTGACGGACTTGAGGTGCCACCACGGTACAACCCACCCGATCAAAGGGCCGTCATCAGTCTTGACTTGTTCTTCCAATAGTCGCAGACCGGGTGAAGTCCACCATGTACCGGCCGTGTCCTCATCGAAATCATACGGGCATGATAGGAAAGTGCATGAACCGGGGGCTCGAGCAATCGGAGCCGTTCCATGAGCCAAACCTACCAAGACAGGTATTAGACACCAAAAAAAAAAAAAAAAAAAAAAAAAAAAAAAAAAGAGAAAAAAAAAGAGACAAAAAAAAAAGAGACGAAAGAAAAAAGAAAAAAAAAAAAAAAAAAAAAAAAAAAAAAAAAAAAAAAAAAAGTGTCTTTTACCCGTAGGATGACGGGACTCCCAAAAATGGAAGATCGCGATTGGATTTCCTATTATCCAAGCCCAAGATAATCTCCCTAAGCATGACAAGTGGGCTCCCGCGACTCCATCCGCTCAATAAGGCCCAATAGACGGGGATCACCTCGCAGTTCTTCGTCAACATGTCCCTGAAAGACATATACATGAAGCAAACAGAAGCCAAACGCTCTCCTTCTAGCAACATAGGAGACAGTAGGGTCGGCCCTGTTGATGAATCGATCTATGAAATCCAACATCCGCACGCCTTTCGAAGTAACAAGGCGATCCACCTCGAGTCTAGTAAGTCCAAGCAAATCCCTAAATTTGCTCTTATACCCTTGAGCAGTAGAAGGGATGGCGGGTAGATGTTCGGGGTCCCACCCGCCAATAGCGACAATTTCCTCCGGAAAAGGACAAATATCACCTCCTGGGAACGCAAAAACATGATAATTTGGATCCCAATAATCAAGGCAAGCATCCAAGAACGGCTTTACAACTTTAATGAGTTTCAAGCTCAACAAAGACCCGAGGTTATAAGCACCCATATCATGTTTCTCAATGTTTGAGAATTCATTGGTCCATTCCTTCAAGCGGATCTCCAAAGTATTCATGATGATGATTCTCTCTTGAAAATTTGTTTTGAGAATTTTAGGTAAGGCGACGAAGAAGAGACGGAAGAATTATATAATTTAAAGCTTCGGCGACGCTTCTATTTATAATTCTGTTGTCTCCAAAATCCGTCGAACCGACTGCAGGAACAGCGCAAAGACTGCCTGCGCCTCTTCAAAGGGACGCAGCTCATGCTGCGCCTCTTCCCCAGCCTCGATTTCTGTGATTTCCGTGTTTGGATCTTTCCTAATCCTATATCGAATAATTTCCTATTCCTACGGGGTTTTATTTTGGTAAATCCGAGATAATTACCATGCCTCAGGTTTCCTAAATTCGCGGGCGCGCATTTCGAGGCGACATCGACATTTTCCGCCATTTTTTCTCACACTTTTACATCTAGTTATCATTTTAATTCTTTTTTATTTCAAACATTTCCTTAATTATTTCATTTCTTAATTTCTATTTTCTAACTTATAGGTTTCTTTTTTTTCTTTTTTTAGGGGGTAGCCCTCCCTACCGTCCGGTCATTTCCGGCAAAATTTTTGCATTTTCTGCGTCCTTTCGAGTCTCATTTTGCACGTTTTGCACTAATTAAAGGCCTTATGTGTATATAAAATGTATGTGCTGCGTGATTTTTCTACGTAAATTCCGGCAGCATGACGGCGTAAACCGTTGTCTACCAAAACCTGTTCAAGAACTAACCTGCAGGTACAAACAAACAACCCAGCAGCAAAGGCACGCAGGCCGTCATATATACAACAAAAAGCAAATATACAGGCAAACTGGGGGCTTGTGCCCCGAACAAGGTACAAATGTACAAGCAACTGGGGGCTTCGCCCCAAACAAATCCAGATCCAAGTAAACTGGGGGCTTGCGCCCCAAAACCAAGTCCAACAATGTTCAAAATCAGATGTACAAGTCTACAAAACTACACAAGCTACTGCTGGGCGCCCTCCAGCTCGGCAACCCTCGCCATAAGAGCAGCGATCTCGGCATCCCGAAACTCGAGCTCCCTCGACAGGCGAGCCGTCTCCTCCCGAGCCTGGGCCAACTCTCGTCCCGACTCGCGGTCACCCTGCAAACAAGCAATGAATTGGCTCATGTCAATCAACTCAATTGGAAAACCAAAAATTGTTAAAAAAAAGAAAAGATCGAAAAATGGGTATAAAGGTTCATACCTGACGACCACGACCGCCGACGAGTGCCTCAATGGCCGTAGCTCGTAGCCGGTTGGCCACCCTCCATAGTGCCACGAACCGAGATGGCGCAACCTGCATTTCAAAAGGAAATTCTCAGCAAATTAAACAAATTCAGTCAAATGTGTTCTTACACGAAAACTATGCAATGGGAACTCACCCTCCGAATCAGATGCTGCCAGTCATCTAGGCCAGCATCTGTCACAGCCACGTCAAAGTCACGTAGCTCGGAGATCGTCGTCCTCCCAGTAGCGTCAGTGTACTCGAGGGTCTCGGGGTACTCTGGGGGCTCGATGCCCGCCGCCTCAACCTCCTGCAAAGACAAAACGACTCTCGTTAATCGATGATCCTTCGTCGTAATTTTCAAAATCAAACCAACAAGGAAACAAAGGATACTCACCACTACCGGCCAATAGGCCAACCTCCCGTAAAGGAACGCCGAGTAATCCTCCTCAGGGAGAAGAAGGTCGTCGCCACCGACACCGGCCAAGTCCGCCTCCCTCTCAGCCTCGGAAGGCTCCCTGAACATCGTCCTAGGAGGATCGACGGGAACCGTCAACGCGCCCCGAAAGCACTGACGAGCTAACCGCTCGCCCAGATACCATACAGGACCCATCGACGTCCACAATAGCAGCCGACTCGAGCTCCTAGGACGAAGGATCTCAGCAACAAAAGGAGGCGCTCTAGCGTACTCCGCCCAAGGTCTGGGCACCCACTGCGACAATATGAAGGCAAAGGTCATTCCTATGATCAGGTTAAAGCAAAAATATGAATGAATACAAATGGGATACTCACGCTGCTCAGCTGAAGGGCGTTCACATCCCGCCGGTAGACGTTGTGAGAAGAACGCTTGCTCTTCGTCCGGCACATGACCCAATCCCTCACCACGGGATAGGCCCTCTCCAACGGCTCCGTCCTCTTGGGCGCAAGGCCCGGAAAGTAGGAGTACACCCACGCCTGTAAAACAGAATAGTCAATGACGATCTTTTGATCTTTGATGAAATGAAGGAATTTACGTTGATCAAAAGGAAGGTTCATACCTCCAACAGCAGCCCAGGTCCGACAGCGCCAGGAGAAGTCCCCTTCTCCATCAACTCCGGACGAACCATGGCCCTCATAAAGCGGATGAGGACCGCAAAACCAGAAAGATGACCGGCCCCAACGCCCTAGGGAACTCAAGTCAGAAAGAAAGGGAAGAAGCTTCGTCGACAGCCTCTCACCCTTGTCTCCGAGGTAGATCGAAGACAAGAACCACCAAAGCCACAGACGAGCCCTCTGCTCGGCTGTACAAGGAGGAGGAGCCGTCTCCCTCCCATCAATCGTCACCAGCTCTGGGGTCTTCCCCGCAAAGTAATCTCGAACATAGGTACTGGGTACCAAACCCGGCACCGCAACAGCCTTCGGCGACAGGTTCCAGCCGATCAACCTCCTCGCCTCGGCCGAATCCGCCCTCATGCCAGTCTCCGGCCACGTCATCTCCTCAGTCCCGCACGGCAGACCAGAAATCATGCCGTAATCCTCCAAGGTGACCCCCACCTCACCGAAAGGCAGGTGAAAAGTGGAAGTCGTGTCCCAGAATCGATCCAAGAAAGCACGGACCAGGCTAAGGTTGGCCCGCAACTTCCTCTTCACGATATCCCTCCAGACCTGAACCAGAGGACCAAACGCTCCACGCTCGATCATGGCCCTCTCCTCCTCCGACAGCCGCTCGTAATGCTCCATCGCTGTCGTATACCCCGAGAACGACCGGATGTTCCCGGCCTCCTATTATGATTTTGAAACAAAGCTATCTTTAGTTTTGAATTAAATTTGAAAGAGATTTGAACAAAATAGAAAAGGATGGGTAATGAGTTAGGGAATTCCTATTTACCAAGCTCTTCACCGTCCTGTAGGACAAGTGACCCTCTGCAGCCCACACAAGGTGCCTACTCTCCCGTGTCTCGGCCACGCAGAGCACCTCTCAGCTGGCGACCCCCTCGTCCGAGGTGGGCCCGTCTCGGAATCTCCTCCTCGTCAACAGCCTCCTCCTCGGGGACCTCCTCTGCAGCAGCCATCACCGCAGCGGTGAAGGCCTGCTCCAAAGCCTCCTCAACAACAGCGGCATCTATATCCATGGGATCTTTCCCGGAAGTAGAAGCATCGTCACCTACAACGATTAAAGCAAATCCAGGCCGCATCACATGATGACAAGCCTTGGTTAAGTAGTATTTCGAGCCTTCAAAGCCCGGAAATCGCCCCTTTCTGGCCATCCTTGGCCATATTCCCACCAAATCAATCACTCATGTGATGGATAGAGTCAAGTCAAGTCCGAGTCAAAGCCTAATTCCGAGTTCGGGTCGAAAATTCGGCAGCATTTCGCTATAACGGCGATTATGCCCTAAAAAAGTGTCCTGCAAAAGTTGTCACAAACCAAACTTCCGAGATGGTAGGAAGTTTACCCATCATCCAAGGGTCCCTAATACCAAATTTCATCACAAATGGGCAATCCTAAGGCCATTTTCGAAGCAATTTATGATCTAGCTGTGAAACCGTCTCAAAATTCGCTCAAGGGCTCAAAACTTGATGAAAATTCGAAGTAAATACATGGTTATGTTCCTAACATTGCCTATTACTCATTTCTAGTGTCAATTTGGCAAGACAAATCCATTTGGGGAAGAAGCCCCAAATTTTCGATCAAAAGGGTCGGAAACCCTAATGTTTGCGGCTCAAAATTCGACCAATATGAATGATCAATGCAAGATTAAAGCACATACCTCGATTAGTCATATTCCAAGCAAGCTTTTGAATCCAACCTCGACGAAAATGGTGAAGATTTGAGAGAGAAATTGAAGAAATTGTGTTTCGAAATAATGAAATAAACCTTCTGACTTTCGCGTTTTTACGCAGAAATTGCCAAATTGGGGAACAGACGCAGCAGGTGCTGCGCCTCTTCCAAGAGACGCAGCACTTGCTGCGCCTCTTCCTTTGTTTCCCTCCTGGTGGATTTTCAAAAATCCGTTATGAGTTCGTTATTCGTGGGCCCATCTTTGGTGCGCCTCTTCTTCGATAACATTTTATCATTTTGGTCCGTTTCGACGATTTCCTTTCGTTCCGGCCCACATTTTATCCAAGTGCGACAGTATTTTGCAGTATTGTCCAAGTTCATTTTATCCCGTACAGCAGTATTTCGCAGTATTGCTCAACCATTTTATCTGGCGCAGTAGTATTTTGCAGTACTGCTCACTCAAGACTTTCTTTTATGACGATCAAGATGCTCCTAGTCGTCAATATATTACCCAACAAGAGTTTGTTTGAGACCGACGCAAGCAGATTCAGCCCCAAGTTCAACAAGAGTTTGTTTGAGACCGACGCAAGCAGATTCACCCAGCAGTTTCTACCGACGTCCTGCTGCTTCCAATATTTCTTGTTTCCCCGCCGAGTTCGACAGGGTGTCGTTCTCCAAGAAGTTCCTATACCTAAACCCTGGTTGCCCTTAGGTCGAAACTTATATTTGGCCTCCTTCCCGTCGATGCTTCCTTTAGGGTCCTATACCCTAGCAAAAATCTTTATGTAACTTTTAGGTCTTACCCTTAGCTCCTACGCTTACCCTTAGCTCCTACGCTTACCCTTAGCTCCTACGCTTAACCTTAGCTCCTACGCACCTCCGGAAGCATCTCGAGAAAGAAGTCTCAGGTATGGTCTCTTCTTATGGCTGGCGAGCCTCCTTACGTAGTCTAATGGACTTTAAACGACCCTCCCCGATAGTCGACAGACTCTAAAATGTTCCCGACGATAGGTCCTTGGTTCAAACCCCTTGAGCCGCCTCGCGTCGCCATAGTCGTCAGGTTGTAATCTTCGATTGACCTGATGGCTATACTTTGACTTTCGCCTTGTCCAAGCCTCAGTCAAAGTGGGGGCTCTGTAGACACCTCGTTTCTGCACCTCCCGCAAACCACCCGGTGATGATTGGGCCGCATGTTTGATTCGCGGAACGATTAGTGACAGTTCGTAAGTTTATCGTCAAGTGATTGCTCAAATATAAAAGTTAACCTCTTAGTTGTCATCTACGTGCCGATACGGTCGTTTTGGCAGTAATTAGAGTACATTCGGAGTCCGGGTCAAAAACCGTCTCCATTTTCTGATAACTGTTAAATCCCGAGTCAGAATGTTCTGGAATGTTCCGGATATTTCTATTCCATATTTATCAAATTTTATCTTTTGGCAAACAATATCCCGTAATATTCAAAAGATAATCAAATTAAATCCGTCCTACCATAACTAAAACGCGGAAATCTTTCTTAAACAGGAGGAAACCTCCTGGGAACAGACGCAGCAGGTGCTGCGCCTCTTCCAAGAGACGCAGTGGCCGCTGCGCCTCTTCCCAGGCCCTTCTTTGCATGATTTACGTATCTTTTTTATATCTTTCCGAGATTCACTTCCAAAGAGTCTCCGAAACCCTATTCCTTCACGTGATTAGTATAAATAGGAGCTTTCGTTCCTCATATTTCTCACGCGAGTGTCCGCCCTTCTCTTCTCCCTTTGCATTCTAGACTTCGTTCTTACTAATTGGCGCCTACGTGCTTGGACTTCCGACCACGTAAGCTCGGATCTTTCCGGGTACCAGCCTCTCCGTTGCATGACCGACCAATTTGGCCACTACACTCAATCAATCTAATTAATCAATCTTGTTAAATCGTTTTCCTCTTACGAGGGCACTCTTTCCTTGCATTCGCGTCGAGCATCACTAATCGATATTCTTAGTTCTTCTCGTTCCGTCAACATGTAAGTCTGAGGGTGTATAATCCTCTTTTATTTATTGTATTTATTTCTTGTAATCATCGTTGTAAGGTTTATGTCGAAAATACCATTTAAAACCGATTTCTAAAACCGTCTTTTAAAACCTGTTTTTGCTGATTTCCAGTAGACAGACGTCGAGAAAAGACGCAGCAACGCTGCGCCTCTTGAAGGAGCGCAGACACTTGCGCCTCTTCGTGAGGCCGCGCATTCTCGCTTCTTTTCTTCTCCTTCGTCCTCTGTAATTCGTCTTTCGTTTTTATTTGCTTTCAATTGCTTTCCGTTGATTCGTTCACATTAACATATAATTCATGTATGCAATTAGTCATTCATCATTAATACGTTTTATTCATTGTCATTCCAACTTAAATCCTAGATAATCAATATCTACGGGTTTTCGTCATTAATATTCAAACCCGGGTTTTAGAAGTTCAATTCGTTCATATTGAGTTTCTGGAATTCGTTGTTGATAAATTTGCATCTGTGTATTCATTGATTCATCACTAATTCGTCATCAATCCATCATGCTTAGTTTAGTTAGTTAATTAGTTTGTTAGTTTGTTCATTCATTAACATCGACCCTTCACATAATCAATCCGTTTATTTCCGTCTCATCCATGTTTTACTGTTTTATGACCTCAATCATATGTAAATAATTCGTTAATCACTTTCATCCGAGTCTAATATCGTAATCAATCCATTAAATTCACCAATTGACATTAACAATTGCGATTCGCTTCACGGCCCGAGAATTCGTCCTTGGAACAGACGCAAAGATTCTGCTGCGCCTCTTCCAAAGGGCGCGATGTCTCTCTTGCGCTGTTCGGGACGACTTCACTCGTCCCTCGAACTCCTTTTCTGCCTTGACCTAGTTTAATTAGTTTACGTATTTATCAACTAATATCTGTATTATCACCTTCTGTTCTGTTCGTAATTTATTCTTTTATTTCTTTTTATCAAATCATCCGTTTTAGAGGTATTTTCGACATAAATCGCCTATTCCATTGTAATTAATGTAATTTTCTTTATAGTAATTCATAGTTATTGTATTTTGTATCATTTGTATGTTTTCACATGTAATTGAACCTTAAATCCCAACTTCGACCCAATTGTATGTTAATTAATTGTCAACCGACTTAGTTAAATCTCACATGTTAGGATTAAAACTTGGATGTTGCATTGCATGCATATAGCCGACGATATATCAAGTACGAACAACTTCCCTAATCATTAGTAGAGGCCGCTATCGAGGCGGGCGGGATTAGGTGTTCGATCAAAAGAGCTTCCTAATACGTACCCTCACCCCTTACTCCAGATCTCCGTGAGCACCCGTGTTCATTGGCATCCACGAGAGTCATTCTAGACATAGAATGCTAAGGGTAACGATTGCTTAGTGTTCATGTCACTACTTTGTGTCTTGACATGACACGAGGTATTCGAACGGTTCCAATTTCCCATAAAAATTGGTGGCGACTCCATACAAATGCAAACGCTTGTTTTCGAGCCCCTTCACACCAAGCGCCCCCGTGGGCGGCCCGCTGTCCACACCTGTCCTGAGAATTTTGCTTGCCAGGCTTCTTCCACCTTTATGATTTCCGCAGTAGCCATTATGTATGTCTTCTATAACCTGGCTGGCTTCATTTGGTTCCAGGCAACGTAAGTAAGGTCCAGCCTGAGACTTTTTAAACAAGGTGTTATTTATAATGGTATAAGTGGATGCTTTGATTTTCAGGGCCCTTGCTTCGTTTTTATTTGCAGGGAGTATCCCCTGTAGGAACCAATCATAGTAAGGTTTAGTCCAGGAATTTGTATCTTCCTGAATAGGGCAAATTTGTTCAGGCCTTTCTATGGTTGGTTCCAAAGCAGTGGACGATGGGTATTTTGTCAAACACAAAGCAGGTGAAATTTGATCCCAGTGGCTAGGGCATCCGCCCGGGTATTTAAGTCCCTTGGTATTTGGTCAATGTCAAAGGTTTTGAATTTTTTGCAAAGGTTTTTGACATATTCCAAATAGAGTATCATTTTTGAATCTTTTGCAAAGATATACTCCTTTAACTTGATTGGAAATTAAGAGAGAGTCATGTTTTACCTTGAGGTTTGCTACACCGAGTTCTATACATACCTTTAATCCAGCAATCAAGGCTTCATATTCAGCCTCATTATTCGTGGCTTTGAACTCACAACTAATAGCTGTGCAATCGGTCTCCCGTGGTGATTTTAGGACTAATCCTAGGCCGAGTGCCTTTCATATTTGTTTCCCCATCTACATGGAGAATCCATTCTGGTCCATTTTTTTGTGTGTCAAGAAGGTTGACCTCTTTTATGAGGTCTGGTTCTAGGGTAGGACCGAATTGACCACGAAGTCCGCTAATGCGAGATTTAATTGCCGTCCGGGTTCAAAGGTTATATCATAGGTGCTTTGATTTGTACCGACCATTTTGCCATTCTCGCTCGACAACTCAGGCCTTCTCGGACAGATTTGATAGGCAAGTTGGTTCTTACAATGATTGGGTGACTTTCAAAATAAGGTCGAAGTTTAGTACAGGACATTACTAAAGCAAGTACATATTTTTCAAGTAGGCCATACCTGGTTTTCGCATCTAGGAGACTTTTGCTTACATAGTAGACTGGATGTTGTTGGCCATCAATTTCTTTGGTCAGGACTCCACTTATTCTTTGTTTCGTGATGATAGGTAGATCGTCGGGGTTCTCCTTTTGTCCGGTTTGGCAAGTAAGGGAGGTGTAGTCGGTATGCTTTGAGTTCTGGAAGGTGACTCATGTTCAGGCAGCCATTTGAATGCTTTGTTCTTCCTGAGTAGGTCATAGAATGCCTTGCATCTTACGATGATCCGGAAATGAATCTATTCAGTGGTCTACTCGTCTGTCGGTTTTTGAATATCTTTGGTGACTTGGGGATTCCAGTTCTAGTATGGCTCTTATTTGTTCTGGGCTAGCTTCTATTCCTCTTTTGGTCACCATGTACCCCAAGAATTTTCCCGAGGATACCCCGAAATGGCATTTGGATGGATTGAGTTTCATATTGAAATCTTCTAGGATTTTAAAGGCTGTTTCCAAGTCCCCGACATGATCTTGACTTTCTTTGATTTAACTACCATGTCATCAATATAGACTTCCATGGTGTCCCCTATTTGATCTTTGAACATTGTGTTGACCAGGCGTTGGTATGTTGCCCCTGCATTTTTCAGGCCAAAAGGCATGTCTTTGTGTAGCAAGATATGCCTCTTTTCGTGATAAATGCAGTATGTTCTGATCGATGGGTGCATTTTGATTTGGTTGAATCCACTTGAGGCATCCATGAATGTCGGGAGTTCATGTCCTCTTTGTGGCGTCCACCATTGCGTCTATGTGTGGGAGTGGAAATGGGTCTTTTGGACAGGCTTTATTGAGGTCTGTGTAATCTACACAGACTCTCCACTTGCCATTCTTCTTTTGAACCACCACTACGTTGGCTAGCCGGTGGGGTACATGACTTCTCTTATCATCCCCATGTCCAATAGTTTGTCTACTTCTTCATTGATGATGGCATGTCTTTCAGCGGCAAATTTTCTTCTTTTTCTGTGCAGGCTTATAAGACTCATCAACATTTAGTTTATGTGTAATAATATTGGCATCTATTCCGGTCATATCAAAATGTGACCAGGCAAAACATGAAGATTTACTTTTAAGAAAACTTACTCATTACGGCCTGATATCATCGGGGACATCGATCCTACCATACATGCCTGTCAGGGTACTCGGGGTCTAAAATTACTTGATCTGTTTCCATTTTGGTTTTCGCCACATGAGTTGTCTGACAGTGGAATTGTAATTGCTAGGCGAGGGACTTACCTGTCTTGGAAGGCTTCAATGCCTCAGTATAACATTCCTGGGCAGATTTTTGTTCACCTTTAATGGTTGCTACTCCCCATTCTGTTGGTATTTTGATGCATTGGTGATAGGTAGAGGGTATGGCTCTTATGTTGTGGATCCATGGCCTTCCCAATATAGCGTTATAGGATGACAGGCAGTCCAGGACTCCAAATCTTTCATATGAAGATACTCCTTCCACATATGTGGGTAGGTGTATTTCTCCTAGTGTGTTTCTTGTTTCTCCACTGAATCCTACTAGGACATTTGACTTCTTTATGATTTGGCTCTCATCAATCTTCATTGCTTTAAGGACATCAAGCATGATCGGGTTTCTTGAATCGCCTCCATCTACCAGGATTCTCATGACACGTGCGGTCCCTATTTGCATGGTGATTACCAAGCTGTCATGGTGGAGGTCCGGAATGCCCGCATATCGGTGTCGTCAAAAGTAATTTGAGGTAAATTGATAGGTTTAAAAGGAGATTTCATTTTTGACTCCCTGGCAATTTTCTTAGCAAATTTGAACTGGTCAGGCCACAAATTTTCGATCCTCCATTGATGAATTTGACTTCATAAATGGGTGGTGCAGGGGTAGGTCACGTTGTTGCCTTTTCGTGTTTCTTCTTGTTCCGTCATCTTCCTTGTTCTTTGTTTGCATCAAGTCTTTCAGGTATCCTTTCTTTAGCAGGTAAGCCACTTGTCTCCGTAATCCCAGGCATTCTTTCGTTGTGTGACCTATGTCCATGTGAAATTCACACCACCTGGTGGTGTCCTTTCTTGAGTTGGGGTTGTCTGACTTCTTTGGCCACTTGACAATGTCTCCCATGTGGTCAAGCCTCTTGATTAATCCTGCAATGTCAACAGAGAAGTTATATTCCTGGACAGGAGGATAAGTATAGGAGTTACCTCGTTGTTCATGTGTATAGTTGACTTCGATCCGTCGGGTCTTGCGTAGGGAGATGGCCTGGAACTCGCTTCCTTTGTTGTTAAAGCTTTTCTGTTGGTTTTGTCATATCCCGAGTTGTTGTCGCATTATCCGCCTTGTAGCCTTTGTCTTCTTCCACTGATATAACCTATGGCTAATGCTTGGACATCTTCAAAGGTATGACAGGGCTTCATGGTCATTTCATCATAAAAGTCTTTGTCCGGGGGTAGCCCTTGCTCGAAAGCTTCAATGGTCGTTCCAACATCACATCCGGGGATTGACACTTTTTCTTTGTTGAATCTTGTCATGTATGATCTGATTGATTCTCCAGGCTTCGTTTAACCCCTGTACAGGTCACTGGATCTCTTCTCTAGTTCCCTGCCGGCAAACCGATGATTGAAAGAATTGACCAGGTCGCAAGGACTTGATGCTTCCATTTGGCAGGTTTATGTACCATTGCAAGGCAGGTCCATTCAGAGTTGTTCCAAATCCCTTACACATGCAGACTTGACGTAGTTCATTGGGAATTGATCTGCCAAAGCATTCTTTGCTTGTAATAGGCAACATGGTTTTGTGGATCAGTGGTTCCATCATAGATTCTCATTGAGGGAATTACAAACTTCTTTGGTGTCTGTTTTTGCTATTTCATCCACGAAGGGAGAGTCAGCATAGCTTTTCGGATTTGCTTCTTCAATTGGGGTAGGAACTCCTGGGATCTTTTCAAATCTCTCATGAAGTTTTTGGATTTCTTGGAGCATAGCCATCATAATGGTTTGTTTGTCGATCTTGGAGTTCTTGATTTTGGAGTTCTCCTGAGCCCGTTTCTTCTCCTGCTTTGGATGGAGTTGGAGTACCAATATTGGAGAAGTCAATGTTTCTTATGATGGAGGAGAATGGTGTGCCAGGCTGGACTTTCAATTTTGATCCTGAAGCTTTTTCTCCCAACTGTATCTTTAGGCCGGATTCGATTCTTTCAATTTTGCCACTTGACTTCACTGGATCATTTTTTGTTTCAGATTGTTCCATTTCCAACAATGTTGTTTGGCAAAGCAGACTAATTGTTGCTCAATGCTATCTCCTGCCATTTTTTCTTAGTTTTTTGTGGTATTTCGATGGTGGGCTTTTGATTATTTTTGAGTTAGATGCCCCACGGTGGGCGCCAATTGTTTTGGCAGGATTTTCAGTGATCTAGAGCGTCCTGCCAGGAATTTATTTATAGGGTGATCTAACTCGAATAACTTGCCTGATTGGTATAATTAAATGTAAAACAAACTTAATAAATAATGACACAAGGATTTTATACGTGGAAAAACCCTGGGAATAAGGGAAAAAACCACGGGCACCAAGCCAGGAGTGATTGTTACTATGATTTTGTATAGCCTGACAGGGTATTGTTATATCAGGTATGATAGGTGAATATATTACTTGAGAATACAAAGAATATGAGTAAAAGTGATGGTCTCTCAGATGATCCTTCTTGTCTTCCCTTTCTTTCTATTTATATGTCGTTGCTTTCAATTCCCTTTGTGCCGTTTAGGTTTTCCTGGTAAATAGGGAATGTGCCCTATTTACCCGGAGATGGTTGCTTCTTTCTTAGCCGTTGCTTTGACTGCTCCCTATATCTTTGCCTTCTGGAATTGGTCTTCCTTTTTTGTAGGGAACATATGAGACTGCTTGTTTGTTGCCTGCAATGGCCTGGTGCTTTTCCTTTTCAGGCTGCTGGTTATTTCTCGCCTGTCTACAATCAACTCCTGCTTAGTGCCTGTCCATCTTGGAGTAATGCCTGGTTTTAGATCTCTAGAGCCTGGAAGTTGTCTTTGGCTGTTGCCTGGCCTATATCAGGTCAGGCAGGATAATTTAGGGCCCAACAACAACAATAATAATAATAATAATAATAATAATAATAATAATAATAATAATAATAATAATAATAATAATAATAATAATAATAATAATAATAATAATAATAATAATAATAATAATAATAATAATAATAATAATAATAATAATAATAATAATAATAATAATAATAATAATAATAATAATAATGTTAGTCTGGAATGAATGGAATGTGCCCAAGCATTCGTTCAATTCCTGGCTAATAATGCAGGGTGGACTGAACAATAAAGCTAAGCTATTCTCGTATGGGTGCTGTGAAGATGACCTGTGTGTCCTGTGTGCAGAAACGACTGAAACTAATGAGCATCTTTTCACTGAATGTAAATTCAGTTGTCAAGTTCAAGAATATGTTGAAGAATGGATTAATCGTCCATTTCCCACTGATAGTGAGCTGCTGAATGTCTCTGATGGAATGAATGCAAGGAACGGGATCTTTTTCTGTTAATAGCATTTCTTTAGTCCTAGTTGTAGAAAACCGAATAATACTGTTGTAATTGGATTCGTCCTTCTGAAATATATTATATACTCACATTTTCACCAAAAAAAAAATAAAAAAAAAAATAAAAATAAATAATAATAATAATGATTCCTCGAGTTATTTATTTATTTATTTATTTACCCTTTATATTTTATAAAAACATGCAAGGTTTTTAATACCTTCCACTCAAATCAAAATTAGTTGCAACAGAGAGTGCATTTGTTCGGCTCATGGCTGGCTAGCTTAGCTCTTGTCTTGTAGTTGTTGCGTGTTAGCAGTCGAGTACGACTAGTCCTACTTTCGTTCATACGTAGTAAATTTTGTCTCCGTGGTTGGTAATTTACTAATTTGTTACGCATGCTCAAAGTTCATTACTTGTCAAATTACTCACGTTCTTATACGTACTTTACATAATTGACACTTGTAAATTGAAAACCAGATTTAGATTAAGTGGTAAAAGTTCTCTTACTCTAAGTTCTAACCATAGAGCTCGGAGCTTGATTTTCACCCGTGAGATAGTGCACTCCACTTGCAATGCAATTCCCTTCTATTATTGTATGCGGTTTTCATCCATTTCAGTCATCACTCAAAACAATTTGATTGTTAATCACTTAATCGTAATCATTTTACCGATGAATCATTATATTATGCAATTCCCTAGGCCATCGCCCCTCCAGACTACCCTCAAACCAGCCCTGCCAAGTGGGGCCGTCGTCGACTATGTCTATTTTAATCGTAAAAATATATCATGATAAATCTGTCCTAATAATCATTAAATTTATTTCTTATATGTTGTCAAAGCTCCTGCGAGAACATCTCACATGTTTTAGTCTAAATCACAATGCAATATGGAATGTTGTTGCTTTCTTACGTTACACAAAAGCAGTCTTGAGTAGCATCATTATTTTGATAAATTAACTTTTAATCATATCCAAAATACAAATTTTTAATCATCTATTTTGATAAATTAACTTTTAACCATGCAATAGGTTAACAAGTTGTATATAATGTTGTAGAGGAATAGAGTAGATACAATAATTTTTATTTAGACAGTCTTAACTCTCAAGTTAAGACGTATTCACGATCGATCTAAATAATATTACAATGCAATTATGCAAAGACGATTGTGACTTTGTAACGGGTCTTAATTTAAAACCGTTTTAAACAAAATCTACTCTAATAAACGGCCTCAGAATCGAGTGTGTACGTAACGAGCATACGTAAATAACTAAATACCGTGGAAGAGTGGTTTACTAGGTGGAATTTCACAAATTCTCATTTGTGACGGCGATATCCGTCACAAACTTGTGACAAATACCGTTTTCTTTCACAAATGCCCTATGAGAGATGAGTGGGGAAACACATGGGGGGTACCAGTGTACCACACCTTATCCCCTCTCCCTTTTTGTGAGAGGTCACAATTCACAAACTTGTGACGGAATTAGCCCATCACAAGCAGGGGCGGACCCACATACAAGAGTAGTATAGCAATTGCTACACCAAAGCTCAAAAAATTAATGAGTGAAGAAAATTTTTCTACACCAAAAATTTATACTCCCTCCATTCAACTCCACTTTACAAGTATTCTATTTCCGTCCATTCAACTCCACTTTACAGGTTTCCTTATTTGGACATGTAAAAGACCTTTCTATCCTTATTGAAAATCTATATTTACAAAAAATGTCATTCATACCCCACACAAATCCACCATAAAACTCACCTTTATATTTTTTTAATCTCTTTAACCCCACCATTTCCTTTCCCTATGTACTTTTAATAGTTTTTTAATCCGTTTCTTAATACCCGCGCAAAAAGCATAGTTGCAAAGTGGAGTTGAATGGAGGGAGTATTAGTTAGTCAATAAATGATGTTATATTTCCCATATTCTTATTCCTTTCCCACTATATTCTGAATTAATTTACTCAAATCTTAAATTCCATAGCATATTACTATTATTAATGCCGTCCTTTTATTAATATCTCAATTACTCCATTATTATTCTTCATAAAAATTCACCCTCTTAATTACTCCATATACTTCAAAGCTCCAAGTTTCAACCGACTATTTAGCTCTCCGCCCTCTTAATTGGTTTTATTTCCAAATTATGAAGGAAAGAAATGATAAATAGTGATTTTCTAATAGTTATTGTTTGTTTGCTTCTTTTTTCAATGAAAGGTATTGATTATATGATCTTGTATATTATCCTCCATATCCTCTTATTAAGGGTCTTGTTCCTCCACTTATTAGGGGTCTTGTATAGGTAGTGGTTCCCCTAATTAAGGATTGTATTAGGGGTCTTGTATAGGTAGTGGTTCCCCTAATTAAGGGTTGTATCAAGTATAAATAGTATGTATCTTGTTGAGCATTTCACACAATCAATACAACGATTACTTTCTTTTTCTTCATGGCATCAGAGCAGGATAATTAATCCTGACATTTACACACACACAAAAAAAAAAAAACACACAATTTTTACCCTCCAAACGAAAAACCGATAACCATGACGGGACCAACTGCATCTGGAACACCCAAGGTGGAATTCATTTCACCATCCTCTCCACTTTACCTTCATCCCAATGAAAGCACCAGTTTATCATTAACTCCCAAGAAGTTTAATGGAGAGAATTATGATTTATGGGCCGATGCGGTAAGGAATGCTCTTGACGCGAAAAACAAATTAGCTTTTATCGAAGGCAAAGTTAAGAAGCCTATCACGCCTGACGGTCAAGAAGAGTCCCTCGAAGCAGTGGCGTGGCGACAGTGCAACGCCATGCTCAAGGCATGGATAAGATGTTCGATTGACGAAGATTTACATGCTAGTATCAGTTTTACGGGTACTATCATGGAAGTTTGGAAGGAATTGAAGGAGCGGTATGCTGCTGGAAACGCCCCTAGAGTGCATCAATTGAAGGCGGAATTAAGCGACTGCAAACAAAAGAAAGATCAGTCCGTGGTTCAATATTACACAAATTTGAAAACCATATGGGATGAATTAGCGAGTTATAGCAAAGTGCCTCCGTGCACTTGTGGAGCGGCTAATGAAATGCTCAAAGAACGAGAAGAGGCGAAGGTCCATCAGTTCCTTATGGGACTAGATACAAGTCTTTATGGACACATCCGATCAAATTTGTTAATGGATGACGAAGTTGCCTCGCTAAGCAGGGTCTATGCATTAGTGCTAAGAGAAGAACGGCATAAAGCCGTGACAAAGGGAAAAGAAGAAGTCCTCGATGCATCTGCGGCAATGGCGGCCAGAATCACAGACGCGACGACTGCTCCTGCTCGTGCTCGGGTGAATAACAACTCTTTTGAAAAAGAGGAGCCAGAAATTTTCCACTGTGGGTATTGCGGAAAACCATGGCACACCGAGGAAAATTCTTTGGGATAAACCGGCAATCAAGGGGGGGGAGAGGACGCGGCGGTCGTGGACGGCGTGGCAGAGGCCGAGGAGGTCGTGGTAACTATCAGAGGGCAAATGCGGCTGGAGTTGCTGATGAAGGGAGTAATGGAAACCTGACAATGGGCGAATTAACACAACTCCGCACTCTCTTGGCGAAAAAGGAAGGTAACAGTAAACGAGCAGGTACGACTAACAGTTCATGTGACAATTGGCTTCTCGATAGTGGTGCCTCGCATCATATGACAGGTCGGCGTGAGTTACTCGACAATCTTCACAGCCAAAAACCATCGACTGTAGGGCTACCAAATGGCTCGAAAATTATGGCTCATGAGCATGGAACCGTGACTTTATGTGATAACTTCATTCTTAAAGATGTCCTTTTTGTCCCGTCTTTAACATGCGATTTAATCTCCGTTCAACAACTCATTCAAGAAAACAATTGTGTAGTCAGCTTTTATACTGATCATTGTGTTATACAGGACCTATCTACGAGGATGAAGATTGGACGGGGTGAGCATGAAGACGGGGTTTATTACTTCAAAGCTAGTCGAGATAAAACAGTAGCACGGGTTGATGCTCATGGGGATGCGAAACTGTGGCACCGGAGACTTGGCCATCCTTCAAGTAGTATCTTACCCTCCTTTTCTAGTTTAATTGGTTTTAATTTAAGTTGGAATTCAAAGGACATTTGTGATCCGTGTTGTCGTGCTAAACAAACACGGTCTTCTTTTAAGTTGAATGCTAAGCGGAATGAATTTTTATTCGGTCTTATACATTGTGACATATGGGGTGCTTATCATATTAAAAGTTTGAATGGGGCAAAGTTTTTCCTCACCATTGTAGACGATAAGAGTAGAGCCGTTTGGGTCTATCTCATGAAGGATCGGGGTGAGGTAAATCAATTAATGATTAATTTTTGCAATATGGTCAAGACTCAATTTGAAAAACAAGTTAAAATTGTCCAAAGTGATAATGGAACGGAGTTTCTCTCCGGAACATTAAAAGAATATTATAGTGACCATGGAATTGTTTTTCAAACTAGTAATGTTGATACACCTCAACAAAACGGGAGAGTGGAACGGAAACATAGACATATATTAGAAAAAGCCCGAGCTTTGCGTTTCCTGTAATACCCCGTATTTTTATATAATAAATTAAACGGATATTATTGAATTAAACGGATATTATTAAACGGATATTATTATATATTAATTATTATACATTTTATATTACTAATTAAGGCGGGATAATTGCTAAGTCGATAATTACGTAAATTATATTAATTAACCGCGTTGTATCGATATAAGTTAATTGTGACGGGTTTATATGGAATTCGAAATGTGAGTCTAACCTTTCTCGACCTATCATATTTTGACAACACATTCTACTTTTATTAAAATATATCTTTATTATATATATTATTATTATTTTAATATTATTACTACATCATTACTACTACTACCTTGCCTTCCTTTTCTTTCTTCCTTTACTCCTTTTTCCTGCAAACTACTTTCCTCTTTCCTTCTTTACTCTTCTTCCCATGTGCTTGTCCCTCCCTTTTCATCAGCCCAAATCAACCTCACGCATAAAGAGAGAGAGGGAGTGAGCTTGGGTAGTGTCGGTGCAGCAGGGAAGAGCTAGGTGCCTCTGTCGACGACCGTGGGTGGCCCTAGTGGCGGTAGTGGCGGCAGGAAAAGGGTAAGCACAACCTCCCTCCTCTGTTTTTCTTCTTTTCAGTCGGGTTTTTTTTGGGGTTGTTCGTGTCTTGTTGGGGCTTTACTGTGGTTGGGGTCTGGGTATAGGTAAAGGGTGGTTGGAGTCGCTCCTGTTGGTGGTGGTTAGGTGGGTTATAGGTGGTGGATATGGCGGCAGAGGGTGTTGCCGACATGGGTAGCTGAAACGGGTTTTTATATGGCTTTCATGGGGGTTTTAGATGGGTATGTTTGGGGTGGCGCCACCGTGGACTTGGGGGAGGTCGAGACGGTGGTGCCACTGTTCCTGGGCGCGTGGGCTGACGGCGAACAGAGGCGTGGTGGTTTGACAGGGAGTTGGTAATTGTGGCGGTGGTTGTAGGTTGAGTATTTGAGGTGTTTGGTGAGCCGTGGTGGTGAACCAGGCCAAATGGCGGCCATGGTTGGACTCGCCGGCGACGGTCGACCCTAGTAGGGGTGGTCGCTGGTGGTTGGGTCATGTCGGGGGTTGGGTCTGGTGGTTGACACGGCCACGTGGTGGCCTGTGGTGGCGGGGAAACGCGTGTGAAGGGGGTAGTGTGTTGACGGGCTGTTTTTGGTTTTTGAAGCGGGTTTTTCTTAATGTAATCGTTATATTCGTAATGAGTCGCATTCTTAATTAATTAATCTAATTCCGAGTTATTTAAATAATTAAAGACGAGTTTAAATCGGGTTGTTGAATTATTTTATGTTTGATTCGGGTTTGTCTTAAATCGTTTAATTCATTAAATTAATTACTTAACTTAATTCCCGAGTCATTTAAATTATTTATTTAATTAATTCCCGAGTGTATTAAAATAATTAAAGACGGGTTTGAGTCGGGATTGTCGAATTGTTCAAATGGTTGATTCGGGTATTCTTAATCGTATAATTCGTTTAATCCTTTAATTATCATTTGATTTAATTCCGAGTTATTAAAATAAAATAATAATTAATCATAATTAATTATTCTGAGTCGGGTTTGTTAAAAGAGAGAAATTACTATATCGGGAAAGTTTCCATTTTTAGGAAGTTCTATCATTAATAACCCTCTATTTTGGGAACGGGAATAGTTAAGTAATTGTTATTATTATCTTTCAGAGAGCGATTTTGTGATGGAATATTATTGGGCATCTGTCCATTGGACTGCTTAACTGCTTAATTGGAATTGCTGGCACTTTGAGGTAGGGAAATACACTTGTCCTATAATCGTCATTGTTGAATTGTGTTGACTTGACTCTTGGTTGTTGATTTACGTTATCATTTATATTCGGAAAGGTGATTGACTGATTTGATCGTATTGAGTATGATATCACAACATCGGGTAACTGGCATGATTTTATGATTTATCAGTTCAATATATATACATATTGTGTTGCATCAGTTTCTTTTGAGCATTCATATGCATTGGAGATGGAGGATGTTGTGGTGATGTGGTGCGGTGATGATGATGTTGTGATAAGGCCCAGGCGGGTTCTGCAGGACCTGCCCTGGATAACCTCAGCTGTTTAGCTGGTATATCGACGACGGTCGATTGTTGTGTCTACCGGGGATCGGTATGGCCGGGCGTTCCGGGGTATGAGATGTTGTGATGAGTTGAGATGGAGATGGAGGTGACGGAGTATCATGCATATCATATTTTATTGTTTTATTGTTTTCCCTACTCAACCTCGCGGTTGACCCTGTGTATTCGTGAACACCTGTGATGAACCGTTTTATGGGGAGCAGACTTGACAGGTTTAAGAGATAGGATGGGAGCTGGATGGGCGTGAGACATTGGATCAGACGACTTAGTAGCTAGGTCATCATCTAGAAGACTTTCACTTTTAATTATGTCAGTTCTTGTAATTTAATTTGAAAAGAGGATTTGTAATAATTAAGTTAAATATTATATAAATTGCCTTGGAGTTTAATTTGTTATTCACTACCTCGGGAAACCGAGATGGTAACAGTCCGTTTTATTAGAGAATGTCTTGACGAGGACTTCTTTTATAAACCGGGGTGTTACAAAGTGGTATCAGAGAGAACGATCCTCAGGCCTGAACCAATGAGCCCAATGAACATAGGATGTGTCTAAATAAAATGAACCCCGGGATAAAACTGTTAGGAGCACACTACGGTAAGGTATGAGTTAGGGGCCCCCTCACACCGAACCAGTGGTCCTCTCAGTTGAACCGGAAACCATGAGTGTATACGAGAGAAAGGGTAGAATAGTTGCTTGAGGATGAACAGGAAATTCATATATCGTTACTTAAGTATTAACTGATTGATACATTGATTATTGCATAATCGAGTTGATGTATACTTTGAGACCCATATATTCTAACCATTTTACAGGACAACGCTGCGGTAAGTAAATTGTATGAATGATGTGTTGATAGCACTGCTATGACTAAGTAATATGCGGTTATGTGATCCCAAAGCCATGCTAGTATAGTATTGTGTTAGTAATAAGAAACACGATAGAATTTCATATCTTTAGTCATCGCAATCGTGATTTAGATATACGGACTAGATCGAAATGCGAAGGGATTCTACGGGATAGCTGTTTACGTAAATACAGTGGGAGATTTAAGTTAGGATGGATTAGTATCGATAGTATAGTTGTAAGAATTGGGACATAGGAAATGAATGACATAGTGCTGAAACTCGTTTAGTTGATGTTAATCTTTAATTGACCTTACGGCCATTTCTTTTCTGTTCATTGCCTAAGGATAAAAATTTTATGAGAGATAGCCTCGTGAGTTAGTGTTCATTTGGTGTTGGTTTCATGCTTATAGGATATACGGATTAGGAGTTAATAAATATTTAGTGAGCTGTGGTTAGGAAGTTCTTGTGCAGTGATGTTTGACCCACGATTCTATAAAAGAAAATCCTCATTTAAATTGTGTTAATAATTTTCGCATAATTCCAACTCCATCGATCATAAAATTCGCATGTGTTTTCAAATTGATAAGTCCCTAAAAATCTTGATGTCTCAATATTAAATAATAAGTTTAGCAAACTGAGTTGTAAAATTTTTTAAAAATGGAATTCTGGTGCTTTAAACCTAATTCTTTTTCCCTGTGTTTTAATCTCCGTGTTTTATAAAAGTAATATAAATCAATTTTTAATCGAACGGTTATTTGTTCGTGGTCTTTGGAAATTACAACGTGAATCAAAACAATTAAAATGTGCGTCTATGTCGAATTTTCATACGATTGTTTGATTAAATTAAGAGCCTCAGTAAGGCGAATTTATAATGTTTTATATGACGATAGTAGCACGCATGTTCAGTAGTTATGTATCTTAACAAGTGATAAATTTAAAACTTAATCGATAACATGGTTGGCATGATAGTATGTGTAAAATTGAATAAGCTTAAATTGATTTCTAATCAAGGGTGAAATATGTTATACGAGTCCAGTTGTTTGCATATTTTATATACATTTGGCATGTTGTAATATTTTATATCATATTTGCATAGTGGTCGGATATATATGAATAATAAAACTATATTGTCGTACCTAAGTAAAATTGATGGCGTCAAAAGCTAAGGTGATTGTTCTAATATACTCGCATGAATGATTATAATAATTACGTTTAAATGTTTACACATGGATGGTAGTAATGAATGTGTCTAAAATGTTCACACAGTTAGGATGTCATCTGAGTTCTAAGGTCTTTTATGTGAGTCGGTGTGCCTATAATATATTTATTACTTACATTGCATTAATCTATTTCAGTGGACCTAAACCTAGGATATAATAATAAACAGTGTTGTTGATTCTTAGTGGATATGTTCGTCATTATATCGTCATAAAATACTAAAGGGATTCTTGCAATTGTAGGAGCATGATATAAAGGAAATTGTTTGATATAATACGGCATTGGCATATCTATATTCTCGAGTCATTACTATCAATTATATTTTAATAAAAAGTGTTTATGATAATTATATTGGCAATTATAATGGATAACCCTTTAATGATTCACATGATATGTAAGGGATATTTGTAAAATGGGTGTAGTTAAATACATTTAATCGTTTACGTCAGGGTGATGGGTGCAGTTTAAACATATATTTAATACCAAGAACGAAATTTTATGTATGATAGTCTTGAATGTTAACTTTCCAATGTCGCTGTTTACTCGCTTGTTTGACTCGACCAATAAGTTTATAAAATTTGCCAATCAATGTGCATTCGTCATTCATGAATAAATACCAAACCCAATCGTTATGAGGATTGAAAATATTTCTAAGATGATATGTACTGCGAAGCTGGTTGTCTTCACTTTATTGAGGATTCTGTGTCTTGACCTAAATCGGTACAATTAAGTAAAGGAAGTCAGACTGGACCTATTAGGTTATAAATTTTCATAAATCGATTTATCAAGTGATGACCCTAATTCTTTTCTTATGTGGCTGATTGATCCCCTATGTTTCTAAGGTATGAGATTACAATAATTGGTGAAATAAATAATTACTAATGATTTTTACGGGTAACGGTAGCTTCCTTGAGAGAGCTTGCATATCGATTGTCTTTGGTAAGGATTAGTTAACTTAAGCGAGAGTTAAGAATATTTAAAGCTCTTTCAGTTGTTAGCAGTAGTTTGAGAACTTTAGTTATAATAATGAAGGTTACGAGGACGTAACCATGTTTTTAGTTGGGGAGGATTGTAAAATCTTGATGCTTAATTTGCACTTGTTTGTAGGTTATAGTTGACCAAGTTGACCTTTAGTTGTGGGGTACCTATGCAAATGAGTTCTATATGATTTGTTCCTACTTCTGTTAGTTGGTTGATGTGTAAAAGGAGAGTGTGATTAAACTACTGGTATTGAGTTTGAGTTGTGGGGCCTTTGTGCCGAGTTACATTTGCGGTCCAGTGAGACCATGGTGATTGAGTTATTTGAGTTTGAGATCGGAATTTAGACGGAAGATGACGGTGTTCTCAGGTGATTATTAGTTGTTATATATTGGCGTTCTCAGGTAGTTATTAGTCGTAGTCAGTTGGGGTTAATTAATGACGAGTTAAACTTCGGGACGAAGTTCATTTTTAGGAGGGCAGAATGTAACATTCCGTATTTGTTATGTTTAATTGATGTGTCGAAAGTATGCGTTAACAGTGTTAGAAATGTGTGACGTCCGTAAGTACAATATACAATACCTTTCTGTTGTTGAGTATGGGAGCGAACTTCGGGACGAAGTTCATTTTAAGGGGGGAAGACTGTAATACCCCGTATTTTTATATAATAAATTAAACGGATATTATTAAACGGATATTATTATATATTAATTATTATACATTTTATATTACTAATTAAGGCGGGATAATTGCTGAGTCGATAATTACGTAAATTATATTAATTAACCGCGTTGTATCGATATAAGTTAATTGTGACGGGTTTATATGGAATTCGAAATGTCAGTCTAACCTTTCTCGACCTATCATATTTTGACAACACATTCTACTTTTATTAAAATATATCTTTATTATATATATTATTATTATTCTAATATTATTACTACATCATTACTACTACTACCTTGCCTTCCTTTTCTTTCTTCCTTTACTCCTTTTTCCTGCAAACTACTTTCCTCTTTCCTTCTTTACTCTTCTTCCCATGTGCTTGTCCCTCCCTTTTCATCAGCCCAAATCATCAACCTCACGCATAAAGAGAGAGAGGGAGTGAGCTTGGGTAGTGTCGGTGCAGCAGGGAAGAGCTAGGTGCCTCTGTCGACGACCGTGGGTGGCCCTAGTGGCGGTAGTGGCGGCAGGAAAAGGGTAAGCACAACCTCCCTCCTCTGTTTTTCTTCTTTTCAGTCGGGTTTTTTTTGGGGTTGTTCGTGTCTTGTTGGGGCTTTACTGTGGTTGGGGTCTGGGTATAGGTAAAGGGTGGTTGGAGTCGCTCCTGTTGGTGGTGGTTAGGTGGGTTATAGGTGGTGGATATGGCGGCAGAGGGTGTTGCCGACATGGGTAGCTGAAACGGGTTTTTATATGGCTTTCATGGGGGTTTTAGATGGGTATGTTTGGGGTGGCGTCACCGTGGACTTGGGGGAGGTCGAGACGCTGGTGCCACTGTTCCTGGGCGCGTGGGCTGACGGCGAACAGAGGCATGGTGGTTTGACAGGGAGTTGGTAATTGTGGCGGTGGTTGTAGGTTGAGTATTTGAGGTGTTTGGTGAGCCGTGGTGGTGAACCAGGCCAAATGGCGGCCATGGTTGGACTCGCCGGCGACGGTCGACCCTAGTAAGGGTGGTCGCTGGTGGTTGGGTCATGTCGGGGGTTGGGTCTGGTGGTTGACACGGCCACGTGGTGGCCTGTGGTGGCGGGGAAACGCGTGTGAAGGGGGTAGTGTGTTGACGGGTTGTTTTTGGTTTTTGAAGCGGGTTTTTCTTAATGTAATCGTTATATTCGTAATGAGTCGCATTCTTAATTAATTAATCTAATCCCGAGTTATTTAAATAATTAAAGACGAGTTTAAATCGGGTTGTTGAATTATTTTATGTTTGATTCGGGTTTGTCTTAAATCGTTTAATTCATTAAATTAATTACTTAACTTAATTCCCGAGTCATTTAAATTATTATTTAATTAATTCCCGAGTGTATTAAAATAATTAAAGACGGGTTTGAGTCGGGATTGTCGAATTGTTCAAATGGTTGATTCGGGTATTCTTAATCGTATAATTCGTTTAATCCTTTAATTATCATTTGATTTAATTCCGAGTTATTAAAATAAAATAATAATTAATCATAATTAATTATTCTGAGTCGGGTTTGTTAAAAGAGAGAAATTACTATATCGGGAAAGTTTCCATTTTTAGGAAGTTCTATCATTAATAACCCTCTATTTTGGGAACGGGAATAGTTAAGTAATTGTTATCATTATTATCTTTCAGAGAGCGATTTTGTGATGGAATATTATTGGGCATCTGTCCATTGGACTGCTTAACTGCTTAATTGGAATTGCTGGCACTTTGAGGTAGGGAAATACACTTGTCCTATAATCGTCATTGTTGAATTGTGTTGACTTGACTCTTGGTTGTTGATTTACGTTATCATTTATATTCGGAAAGGTGATTGACTGATTTGATCGTATTGAGTATGATATCACAACATCGGGTAACTGGCATGATTTTATGATTTATCAGTTCAATATATATACATATTGTGTTGCATCAGTTTCTTTTGAGCATTCATATGCATTGGAGATGGAGGATGTTGTGGTGATGTGGTGCGGTGATGATGATGTTGTGATAAGCCCCAGGCGGGTTCTGCAGGACCTGCCCTGGATAACCTCAGCTGTTTAGCTGGTATATCGACGACGGTCGATTGTTGTGTCTACCGGGGATCGGTATGGCCGGGCGTTCCGGGGTATGAGATGTTGTGATGAGTTGAGATGGAGATGGAGGTGACGGAGTATCATGCATATCATATTTTATTGTTTTATTGTTTTCCCTACTCAACCTCGCGGTTGACCCTGTGTATTCGTGAACACCTGTGATGAACCGTTTTATGGGGAGCAGACTTGACAGGTTTAAGAGATAGGACGGGAGCTGGATGGGCGTGAGACATTGGATCAGACGACTTAGTAGCTAGGTCATCATCTAGAAGACTTTCACTTTTAATTATGTCAGTTCTTGTAATTTAATTTGAAAAGAGGATTTGTAATAATTAAGTTAAATATTATATAAATTGCCTTGGAGTTTAATTTGTTATTCACTACCTCGGGAAACCGAGATGGTAACTGTAACACCCCGGTTTATAAAAGAAGTCCTCGTCAAGACATTCCCTAATAAAACGGACTGTTACCATCTCGGTTTCCCGAGGTAGTGAATAACAAATTAAACTCCAAGGCAATTTATATAAAATTTTAACTTAATTATTACAAATCCTCTTTTCAACTCAAATTACAAGAACTGACATAAATAAAAGTAAAAGTCTTCTAGATGATGATCTAGCTACTAAGTCGTCTGATCCAGTGTCTCACGCCCATTAAGCTCCCGTCCTATCTCTTAAACCTGTCAAGTCTGCTCCCCATAAAACGGTTCATCACAGGTGTTCACGAATACACAGGGTCAACCGCGAGGTTGAGTAGGGAAAACAATAAAACAGTAAATATGATATGCATGATACTCCGTCACCTCCTTATCCGCCTCAACTCAATCTCATATCTCATATCTCATAACTCATTTCTCATTTCTCATTTCTCATTTCTCCTTTCTCTTTTCTCTTTTACCTCACGGACCGATTAACGGCAATCACGGACCAACTTAATGGCAATCACGGACCAACTTAATGGCATATACGGACCAACTTAATGGCAATCACGGACCAACTTAATGGCATATACGGACCAACTTAATGGCAATCACGGAGCCCGAAGGCCAATACTGCTTATCACAACATCACATCGTATCTCAACATCGTCACTACCGCCTCATCCTTCAACTCCAATGCATATGAAATGCTCAACAATAATTAATGCAATGCAATATGTATATAAATCACCGAACTGATAAATCATAAAATCATGCCAGTTACCCGATATTGTGATATCATACTCAATATGATCAATTCAGTCAATCACCTTTCCGAATATAAATGATAACGTAATTCAACAACCAGAAATCAAGTCAACACAATTCGATCAATGACGATAATAGGACAAGTGTATTTCCCTACCTCAAAGTGCCAGCAAATCCAATTAAGCAGTTTAAGCAGTCCCGAAAATAAAGCAATGAATTTGATTATCGATCCATCACGAATTCGTCACCTAAAACAATTATAATAATATAATTACTAACTACTAAATATAGAGATCTCCCAAAATAGAAACTTTCCCGATATAGTAACTTTCCATTTTAACCAGTCCCGACTCAAAGTCCATCTCTAATTATTGAAACGATTCGGGGATTAAATTAAATAAATTATTTAATTGACTCGGGAATAATTTATTTAGATGACTCGGGAAATTAAATTAATTAACTATTATGATAATTAAAAGATTAAACGAATTCAACGATTTAAGAAACCCCGATTCAAACATAGAATAATTCGAATAATCCCGACTCTAAATAATTAATTATTATTCTATTTTAATAACTCGGAAGTTAATTAAATAACTATATTAATGAATTAAACGATTTAAGGAAAAACCCGAGTCAAACAAACAACTCAAACAACCCGTCTTTAAATAACTCGGAAGTTCATTAAATTACTAAACACGATAATTTAAATAATAATTAAACGAATCAAACCCGACTATCACACGCATCTTCACTCTCACTCACGCACCACCACCACCACCCACCACAGGGCCGTGTGACCACCACCCGTTCCCCACACGACCCAACCACCCAGGACCACCCCCCAGGGTCGACTCACGGCGAGTCCAACCACGGCCGCCATTTGGCCTGGTTCACCACCACGGCTCACCAAACATCTCAAATACTCGACCTACAACCACCGCCACAGTTACCAACTCCCTGTCAAACCACCACCTACCTGCTCACCGTCGGCCCACCAACACAGACACCGTGGCATCACTGTTTCGACCTCCCCCGAGTCCACAGTGGTGCCACCCCAACCTAACCCTCTCCAACTCCCCTGAAAACCATATAAAAAATCCGTTTCAGCTACCCATGTCGACAACACCCTCTGCCGTCATATCCACCACCTATAACCACCCTAACCACCACCAATACCCTCGTCCCTTACCACCCATTACCCCTACCCTGCCAACAACCATTAGCATCCCTTCCCCCAGACACGAAACAATACCCAAAGACCCGACATTAAATGCGAAAAACAGAGGAGAAGAGTTGGTCTTACCATCTTTCTGCCACCACGACGGCCACCACTGCCGCCTAAGAACGTCGACGACCACCCCTAGCCCTTCCTTGCTGCACCGTGACCACCCATGCTCTCTCTCTCTCTCTCGAAATGCGTGAAAGGTGAGATTGGATCTGAATAAAAGGGAAAGGCTGGTTGAGGCGTGCCATTTGATTATTACGGGTAGTGGGTAGTATTTGGAAGGTTATGGTAGGCGTGCCATTTGATTATTACGGGTAATGGGTAGTATTTGGAAGGTTATGGTACTTATTATTTAATTAAGGTTATGGTACTTATTATTAATTAAGGTTAATTTGGGCTGGACAGTTATTGGGCCATTTCAATGATTAGCTCACAACTCGAATTCTTATAATCCCGTCACAA
Organism: Silene latifolia; assembly: GCF_048544455.1. Classification (NCBI taxonomy): domain Eukaryota; kingdom Viridiplantae; phylum Streptophyta; class Magnoliopsida; order Caryophyllales; family Caryophyllaceae; genus Silene; species Silene latifolia. Next base: position 7,722,074 of record NC_133527.1, on the reverse strand, counting down.
TTAACTTATATCGATACAACGCGAGTTAATTAAAATAACTTATCATAATTATCGACTCGACAATTTACCCGACTTAATTAGTAATATAAAATGTATAATAATTAATATATAATAATATCCATTTAATTAATAATATCCGATTAATTTATTATATAAAAATACGGGGTATTACAGTCTTCCCTCCTTAAAATGAACTTCGTCCCGAAGTTCGCTCCCATACTCAACAACAGAAAGGTATTGTATATTGTACTTACGGACGTCACGAAATTCTAACACGGTTAACACACTTTTGACTCATCAATTAAACGTAACAAATACGGAATGTTACATTCTGCCCTCCTAAAAATAAACTTCGTCCCGAAGTTTAACTCGTCTTTTCTTAACCCAACTAACTGCAACTAATAACTACCTGAGAACACAAATGTATAACAACTAAAAACTCATCTGAGAACACCATCATCTTTCCATCTCAATTCCGATCTCAAACTCAACATAAACTCATTAACCATGGTCGCACTGGACCGCAAACGTATCTCCCGTAAACATAACTCAGCTCATAGGCTAACTCATAACACGTTACCAGTAGTTTAATCACACTCCCCTTTTTCACATCAATCAACTAACCGAAGTAGGAACAAAACATATCGAACTCATCCGCATAGGTACCCCACAACTAAAGGTCAACTTGGTCAACTATAACCTACAAACAAGTGCAAATTAAGCATCAAGATTTTACAATCCTCCCCAACTAAAAACATGGTTACGTCCTCGTAACCTTCATTATTATAACTAAAGTTCTCAAACTACTGCTAACAACCGAAAGAGGTTTAAATATTCTTAACTCTCGCTTAAGTTAACTAATCCTTACCAAAGACAATTAGTATACCATGTTAACACATAACTCACTTAAATCACCACGTTACATTTCCCGTTTGGACATTCGTAATTAACCACAACCCACCAATTCGCTATATGAACGAACCATCATGACTAAATTATCCCACTACTTATGACTCCGTTCTAGTTTCACTCCTCCAACTAGCAATTATCATGGACCATACAACCAGACTCCGGTTGGAAATCTCCTTTCGAATTTATATTCATTTTCAAAACTTTTACTTTCATACTGGTCGGTGAATAATTTTCTTAACATAATCTTATAACGGAGCCGTCCATAGAATTCATTTACAGCTTACTACGAGACTCAAAATCAGGTAACTTAATTCAATTCCTTCAAACAAACAAGCTTAGGTGTCGACTCATATACCGTGATTTACAGGTTCATCTTATTCATTTCAGCCCTATCTTTATTAATGAACGACTATTACTTCAATCATCAGGATTTTAGTTGCACTTCTTTACTCAGTTATATTCACGGCTCAATTAAACGTAACTATAACGACTATTATTGGAACCAATGCATATCATGTGAATCATTAAAGGGTTATCCCATTTTAATTGTTAATATAATTATCATAAACAATCTTTATTAAAATATAATTGATAGTAACGACTCGAGAATCTAGATATGTCAAATGTCGTGCTACAATTGCAAAATCATTTTAGCATTTTATGACAATGTAATAACAAACATATTCAATAATGAATAACAACACGGTTTATTATCATGTTATAGGTTTTAGGTTCAATTGAAATAATTTAATGTAATGAAATCAATAGGTATAACTATAGGTACACAGACTCATATAAAGGACCTTAGATCTCAGATGACATCCTCCACGTGTGAACATTTAGACACAATCATTACTACCACCCATGTGTAAACTTTTAAACAAAATTATTGTAAATATTCATGCGAGTATATTAGAAGATCAAATTAACTTTTAACGTTATCAACTTACACGAATATGACAACATGGTTTTATATTTATATTTATATATCTGACCACTATGCAAATATGATGAACAAACCAAAGATATTCCAACATGCCAAACGTATATAAAATATGCAAACAACTGGACTCATATAAAATATTTCACCCTCGATTAAAATCAAATTAAGCTATCCAATTTTACTCATACTATCATGCCAACAATGTTATCAACTAAGTTTCAATTTTATCACTTGTTAAAATACATATCTACTGAACATGCGTGCTACTATCGTCATATAAGGACATTATAAATTTCACATTACTAAAGACTCATGAATTAATCAAACAATCGTATGCAAATTCGACCTAGACGCACATTTTAAATGTTTTGATTCACGTTGTAACTTCCAAAAATCACGAATAAATAATTGTTCGATTAAAACTTGTTTCATATTACTTTTATAAAACACGGTGAGTTCAAAACACAGGGAAATAGAATAAGGTTTAAAGCACAAGAATTCCATTTTTAGAGAATTTTACAACTCAGTTGGTCCAACAAACATGTGACAGCAATTGGTCTGGAATTTGGGTCAATTTGCAAAACTTATTATTTAATATAGAGACATCATGATTTTTCGTGGCTTATCAATTTGAACACATATGTGAATTTTACGACCGATGGAGTTGGAATTATGTAAAAATTATTAATACAATTTAAATGAGGATTTTATAAAATCATTGGTCAAACATCACTGCACGGAAACTTCCTAACCACAGTTCACTGAAATATTTATTATTCCTAATCCATATATCAAATAAGTATGAAACCAACGCTAAATGAACACTAATTCGCGAGGCTATCTCTCATAAAATTTTCATCGATAGGCGATAAACAGAAAAGAAATGGTAGTAAGGTCAATTAAAGAGTAACATCAACTAAACGAGTTTCAGCACTATGTCATTCATTTTATATGTCCCAATTCTTGCAACTATACTATCGATACTAATTCATCCTAACTTAAATCTCACATTGTACTTTCGTAAACATCTATCCCGTAGAATCCCTTCGCATTTCGATCTACTCCTTATATCTAATTCACGATTGCTATGACTAAAAACGTGTATTTCAATAGTGTTTCTTGTTACTATCACATTACTATACTATCATGGCTTTGGGATCACATAACCGTATATTACTTAGTCATAGTAGTGTTATCAACACAACATTCATACAAAATACTTACCGCAACGCTGTCCTGTAGAATGGTTAGAATAATCAATGTATCAATCAGTTAACACTCAAGCAACGATATATGAATTTCTTGTTCAACCTTAAGCAACTTTTCTACCCTTTCTCTCGTATACACTCATGGTTTCCGGTTCAACTGAGAGGACCACTGGTTCGGTGTGAGGGGGCCCCTAACTCATACCTTACCGTAGTGTGCTCCTAACAGTTCTATCCCGGTGTTCATTTTAATTAGACACATCCTAGGTTCATTGGGCTCATTGGTTTAGGCCTGAGGATCGTTCGCTCTGATACCACTTTGTAACACCCCGGTTTATAAAAGAAGTCTTCGTCAAGACATTCCCTAATAAAACGGACTGTTACCATCTCGGTTTCCCGAGGTAGTGAATAACAAATTAAACTCCAAGGCAATTTATATAAAATTTTAACTTAATTATTACAAATCCTCTTTTCAACTCAAATTACAAGAACTGACATAAATAAAAGTGAAAGTCTTCTAGATGATGATCTAGCTACTAAGTCGTCTGATCCAGTGTCTCACGCCCATTAAGCTCCCGTCCTATCTCTTAAACCTGTCAAGTCTGCTCCCCATAAAACGGTTCATCACAGGTGTTCACGAATACACAGGGTCAACCGCGAGGTTGAGTAGGGAAAACAATAAAACAGTAAATATGATATGCATGATACTCCGTCACCTCCTTATCCGCCTCAACTCAATCTCATATCTCATATCTCATAACTCATTTCTCATTTCTCATTTCTCATTTCTCATTTCTCCTTTCTCTTTTCTCTTTTACCTCACGGACCGATTAACGGCAATCACGGACCAACTTAATGGCAATCACGGACCAACTTAATGGCATATACGGACCAACTTAATGGCAATCACGGACCAACTTAATGGCATATACGGACCAACTTAATGGCAATCACGGAGCCCGAAGGCCAATACTGCTTATCACAACATCACATCGTATCTCAACATCGTCACTACCGCCTCATCCTTCAACTCCAATGCATATGAAATGCTCAACAATAATTAATGCAATGCAATATGTATATAAATCACCGAACTGATAAATCATAAAATCATGCCAGTTACCCGATGTTGTGATATCATACTCAATATGATCAATTCAGTCAATCACCTTTCCGAATATAAATGATAACGTAATTCAACAACCAGAAATCAAGTCAACACAATTCGATCAATGACGATAATAGGACAAGTGTATTTCCCTACCTCAAAGTGCCAGCAAATCCAATTAAGCAGTTTAAGCAGTCCCGAAAATAAAGCAATGAATTTGATTATCGATCCATCACGAATTCGTCACCTAAAACAATTATAATAATATAATTACTAACTACTAAATATAGAGATCTCCCAAAATAGAAACTTTCCCGATATAGTAACTTTCCATTTTAACCAGTCCCGACTCAAAGTCCATCTCTAATTATTGAAACGATTCGGGGATTAAATTAAATAAATTATTTAATTGACTCGGGAATAATTTATTTAGATGACTCGGGAAATTAAATTAATTAACTATTATGATAATTAAAAGATTAAACGAATTCAACGATTTAAGAAACCCCGAATCAAACATAGAATAATTCGAATAATCCCGACTCTAAATAATTAATTATTATTCTATTTTAATAACTCGGAAGTTAATTAAATAACTATATTAATGAATTAAACGATTTAAGGAAAAACCCGAGTCAAACAAACAACTCAAACAACCCGTCTTTAAATAACTCGGAAGTTCATTAAATTACTAAACACGATAATTTAAATAATAATTAAACGAATCAAACCCGACTATCACACGCATCTTCACTCTCACTCACGCACCACCACCAGCCACCACAGGGCCGTGACAGCCACCAGCCCGTTCCCCCACACTGACCCAACCACCCAGGACCACCCCCACGAGGGTCGACTCCCGCCGGCGAGTCCAACCACGGCCGCCATTTGGCCTGGTTCACCACCACGGCTCACCAAACATCTCAAATACTCGACCTACAACCACCGCCACAGTTACCAACTCCCTGTCAAACCACCACCTACCTGCTCACCGTCGGCCCACCAACACAGACACCGTGGCATCACTGTTTCGACCTCCCCCGAGTCCACAGTGGTGCCACCCCAACCTAACCCTCTCCAACTCCCCTGAAAACCATATAAAAAATCCGTTTCAGCTACCCATGTCGACAACACCCTCTGCCGTCATATCCACCACCTATAACCACCCTAACCACCACCAATACCCTCGTCCCTTACCACCCATTACCCCTACCCTGCCAACAACCATTAGCATCCCTTCCCCCAGACACGAAACAATACCCAAAGACCCGACATTAAATGCGAAAAACAGAGGAGAAGAGTTGGTCTTACCATCTTTCTGCCACCACGACGGCCACCACTGCCGCCTAAGAACGTCGACGACCACCCCTAGCCCTTCCTTGCTGCACCGTGACCACCCATGCTCTCTCTCTCTCTCGAAATGCGTGAAAGGTGAGATTGGATCTGAATAAAAGGGAAAGGCTGGTTGAGGCGTGCCATTTGATTATTACGGGTAGTGGGTAGTATTTGGAAGGTTATGGTAGGCGTGCCATTTGATTATTACGGGTAATGGGTAGTATTTGGAAGGTTATGGTACTTATTATTTAATTAAGGTTATGGTACTTATTATTAATTAAGGTTAATTTGGGCTGGACAGTTATTGGGCCAGCTCAACAGATTAGCTCACAACTCGAATTCTTATAATCCCGTCACAATTAACTTATATCGATACAACGCGAGTTAATTAAAATAACTTATCATAATTATCGACTCGACAATTTACCCGACTTAATTAGTAATATAAAATGTATAATAATTAATATATAATAATATCCATTTAATTAATAATATCCGATTAATTTATTATATAAAAATACGGGGTATTACAGTAACAGTCCGTTTTATTAGAGAATGTCTTGACGAGGACTTCTTTTATAAACCGGGGTGTTACATTTCCAAGCAAACTTACCTATCGAGTTTTGGGGGGAGTGCGTTGTAACTGCTGCGTACCTAATAAATCGAACGCCTACCCATGTTTTGCACGGCCAAACACCATATGAGATTCTTTATGGTCATCGACCCAATCTCGATAATGTGAGAGTTTTTGGCAGCCTATGCTATGTTCACAATAAAGAAAGACCCAAAGACAAATTTAAAGAGAGAGGCACTCGTTGCATTTTCGTGGGATATCCGTCGAGTAAGAAGGGATGGAGAGTTTATGACCTTAAGCGACGTCGTATTTTTGAGAGCCGAGATGTCATCTTTTATGAGCATGTGTTCCCTTTTGGGAATATTGATATGGGAGAATTAGAACAAAATATCGAGCAACCAGTAGTAGTAGACGATGCAAATATCAATGTTGAAGGTTTTTTGGAGGAAAGTTTGCATCAACAGGAGGTTGTAGAAGAGCAAGTAAATGATGATGAGGATGAACAACAGGTGACGAGTGAGGCTCAAGAGGTCGAAGAACCTACAGTTCCTCTGGGACGAGGTGCACGGGAGAGAATTGAACCGTATTGGAAGAAAGATTATCTTTGCAAATCTACTCGGATTATAGACCCCGTCACACCAGCTACCTCGGCTCAATCGGATTCCACCAAGAAAGGTACTCGTTATCCTTTGATTAATTACGTGACTACGAATTGCTTTTCTAACAATCACAGGTGCTATTTAAGTAAAATCGATGAAATCACCGAGCCTCAAACATACATCGAAGCCGCACCTGTTAGAGAATGGCGAGAAGCTATGATGCGAGAATATGAGGCACTTGAAAGAAATAGAACATGGTCTGTTGTTGAATTGCCAAAGGACAAACGACCCATTGGATGTAGGTGGGTATACAAGGTAAAGTACAAGGCGGATGGAACCATAGAAAGGTATAAAGCACGGCTCGTTGCTCGAGGTTATACTCAAATCGAAGGGGTCGATTATCATGAAACCTTCGCCCCGGTAGCAAAGATGACAAGTGTTCGATGTTTACTAGTTGTTGCCGTGACAAAGGGATGGTCCATTGCCCAATTAGATGTGAACAATGCATTCCTCCATGGAGACTTGGATGAGGAGGTTTACATGAAGATGCCACCGGGATTTGACAAAGAAGGAACGAATAAGGTTTGTAAGCTCAACAAATCCTTATACGGACTCAAGCAAGCGTCGAGGAATTGGTTCGAAAAGTTAACAACATCCTTGACGAGGTATGGTTTCCAACAGTCTATGGCCGATTATTCACTCTTCACTTACAACAAAAATGGAGTTTTTCTTGGTATCCTTGTTTATGTGGATGATATGATAGTTGTAAGTAACAATGAAGAGGCAAGTACACGGCTAAAGCAGTTCCTTGATCGAAGTTTTGGCATAAAAGATCTCGGTAGGCTTAAGTATTTCTTAGGAATTGAAGTGGTAACGGGATCAAAGGGATTATTTCTCAGCCAACGACAATATGCTATTGATATCATCAAAGAAGCAGGATTGGAGAATGCGAAACCAGTTGACACTCTCATCCAACCGAATCATAATTTACCCCTAGCTAAAGGGCGTCTTTTGAACGATCCTATGAAGTATAGACGATTAGTTGGGAAGCTTATTTACTTAACTATTACAAGACCCAACCTTATTTATGTAGTTCATATTCTTTCTTAGTTTGTTCATCCTCCACGACAAGAACATTTTGAAGCCGTGTTAAGAGCCGTGAGGTATATTAAGGGAGCTCCTAACAAAGGTATTGTTCTCAAGCGAGAATGTGATTTACAAGTTAGAGGTTATTCGGATTCGGATTATGCGAAGTGTCCATTGTCTCGACGTTCCATTACTGGTTATTATGTGGCCATAGGAAATTCGCCCATTTCGTGGAAGGCTAAAAAGCAAACCACCGTAGCCAAATCATCTGCGGAGGCCGAGTATAGAGCATTGGCAGGTCTCACCAGTGAAGTAATTTGGGTGAAGTCATTTCTTAAATCTTTAGGAATTGATCATGTTAAACCTATGACACTCTTTTGTGACAATCAGGCAGCTTTACACATTGCAAAAAACCCGATTTTTCATGACCGAACTAAGCACATTGAGATCGATTGTCACTTCATTCGTCATCACCTCGTACAAGGCACTATAAGAACGTTACATGTGCGTAGTAAAGAACAAGTTGCCGATCTTTTCACAAAGGCCTTGGCAGGGGATGCATTTCGTTATTTGCAATCCAAGTTAGGAGTTGTTTTGCCAACCACTCCAACTTGAGGGGGAGTATTGATTATATGATCTTGTATATTATCCTCCATATCCTCTTATTAAGGGTCTTGTTCCTCCACTTATTAGGGGTCTTGTATAGGTAGTGGTTCCCCTAATTAAGGATTGTATTAGGGGTCTTGTATAGGTAGTGGTTCCCCTAATTAAGGATTGTATTAGGGGTCTTGTATAGGTAGTAGTTCCCCTAATTAAGGGTTGTATCAAGTATAAATAATATGTATCTTGTTGAGCATTTCACACAATCAATACAACGATTACTTTCTTTTTCTTCAAAAGGCAAATAAATGATTGAGACGGAGGGAATATCTTAAGTTTGAGTTATGTTAATTTTCTATTATGACATCATAAATTTATAAATAAAATGAATAATAGCAAAATTCTTACTTGAAATGATCGCAAGGAACCCAAATTTTAAGGAATAGTATGTATAAAGCATACATAAAACCGCGATGTATAAATTGTTTTCGAGCATAATATTTTTTTGCTACACCAAAAAATAAATCCTGGGTTCGCCCCTAGTCACAAGCAAGACTAGCCGGTGGAATTTACATGCCTCCATCGAGTAGTCAATAGTCAATAACAAACGAAACAATAGTAAAACTGACAAGTCAAAATGTTTCAACTTGGAAATAGCCACTAAAATATTGGGAATTAAATGGATAAGTTCCAAAGTTTATCCCACAAGCCCACAATACATGCTTCTTTTCATCCTTCGATTAAAAAGTAGTAATGATAATTACACTTCTTAAAGTTGTATTTAAGTATTATATTTCTCTTTCTCGGTTATTTGTTGTCCTTAGGCTTGACACAAAGATCAAGAAAAAAAAAGAGGTCAATTACTAAATGATAAATGGAACAAATTGAGTATAAATGATCAAATCGCTCATCAATTTCATTATTAAAATAGAAAGAACAACAACTCGCTGAGACATCCAATATGTAAAATAACAACATATAACCGGGAAAGAGAGAGTATCTTTTAAATTTGGTATTATTTTAGGAATTAACAACTAAACTAGTTTTATAACCCGTGCAAATGCACGGAATTCCTTCTAGTTCACTATTCAAATAAATCATTTACAAGATAAAAAATGCATTAGATTCAACAGTTGGTTTTACTTGTGACGGGAACTATCCGTCACAAGCTGAAGACGGATAGTGCGCCTCTCACAATAACGCAAGTGGGAGGGCAAGTGGGGGAAAATGGAGCACCCTATGGATAGTGACATTTGCATATTGTGAGAGGGACACTATCTATTTTTAGCTTGTGACGGATAGTGTCCGTCTTCGATTTTGTGTAGATTCAAAGTAGTTGAAAGGAAATATGTGTCGGTGTAAGTTGAGACATATAATAATAATAATCATATATCATATCATATCGATCATCATATATTTCTTTAATGCAATAGCCAAGTTGTTGATGTGTCATCATAGATTTTCATCAAAAGTTGACATGTCACTTATTGAGAAAACAGTTATATAAGAAAAAAAAATATAAATCTAGAGAGTATCAAATGTTACCTATTATAAAAATAGAATTTCCATGCTATTCCTTATTTTATTTCGAAAATTCAAATTTAAATGTTCACACTACTAAAACAACTAAAATAACGATTTTATTAGTGATTCGCTGAATTCGAAAATATATATTGTTTTTTTTTTGGAAATAAATTAAAATATTTTTCACATAAAATGGGTAAATGTTTTCTCAAAATGTTTGAAAATTTTATGCATACTATAGTAACCATATTTGTCAATAACTCAATATTATTTAAAAGATCAATGCATGACAAAGATTAGTAAATTTGAATATGTTATAATTTTATTAAATATTAGCTTTATTTAAAAATGAGCGGTTTAAATGGAATTAAGTTTCTAATTTTATCATATATTCTTTCATTTTCGAACATATATATATAACTATGTTTATCGCCATTACGTATTGACATTATCATGACTATTAACAAAGTGCTATAATTATATAAAATAAGTTATTAAGTAAGGAGTAAGTTTTCCATGTAGTTGTTAATATTAAATTTTTTAAAGCATTCCCGTGAATTTTCACGGGTTTAAACCTAGAATACTTTTAATCAACCCACTACCCAAAAGCATGACTCACACTCGGCCATATACAAGTGTGGTTTTTCATAGTCTCTACTCAATCTAGTTGTGACTTGTGAGGTTCACCATTTTCACAGAGAAGCAAGCTTGTGTGTACACAAATGGGTTAGAATAGTTGGAAGATCAACATTTGGAACAACTTGCTCTCACCAAGGAGCTGCCTCGAGTTCCGTTTTTGTCTAATGCAAAAAGGTATAGTTAGTATTCGGTTTTCTTTCTCATTTTGTTGGGAAATTATAGTTGCATGTTTTAGACAAAAAAAAATAAATGAAGTAAACACAAATTAAATCACAAACAATTACCGAAGTTGTTGTCAGCAAACACCAACCTACATATATTGTATTGTAGTAGGTCGTCTCTCAATAAGTTGATTGGGAGACCAAATACAAATTGATGGAAAAATGGTACCAAAAGTAATAAAATGGGTACATTATACTAATAAAAATGGTAACAATATATGATAAAATATGCACAATTATTGTGAAAATATGTACTGAATAAAGGAGACATTTTGATACACAAGCAATAATTAAGAAGGTACGAAAAATACATAAAAGAGTACGATAAAAGTGGCCTCTCATAACTTATTGAGATACCTTGTATTAAAATATGTCATCTTATCCATCGTCTTCAACCAAATGCTTTGTTGTACATGCTTTACACAATAAAACAAAACCAACTAATGACAATTTTCTATTCTTATTCATAGATTGTGACATAATCATCATAATTTCATTACTCTAGTGGAGAGTGGAGAGTGGAGACAAATAACAGGTTTGTTGATGAGAATGATGACTCATTCTTGGATTTTTTTCGCATCCTTACTCAGCCACTTAGGTTATTAGTTAAATCTTCGATGATCTGCTTCAGGCCTTCCAACAACCTAACCTACTAACACACTTTACATAATACGTACCTCATTAGGGAAACGTTTGCATGCATCGCACAAGATAAACAACACAAGATATATATAACATCGTAGCAAACCAAACACCGCCACTAAATTACCTAAATCAACCCACCCCGCAAAAGTAATCTCAGATGACACAATGCCGCACGCCAACCAAACCCTTGCCGAAACCACCACTACCCTCCAAAACTCTTCATCCCTCACCCACAAAACAACCCACAATCCACTGAATATAACTCTTCGACCACCAAATCCACCACCGAGAAATGGTAGCATTAGATATCATCCTCTTTTCATTCTAGAAACCCTTAGTCCAAATTCCATTATCTTGAAGTTTTGGGTACAGAAATTTGGAATTGGTAATGGGTTTTAAAAACGGTAATACCGAAAACAGAAAATGACACATTTCAATTACAAAAATTGTCAAATTTAGATAGGAGAAAGTATCTATTAATACAAAATCAGTATTATATACGGAGTATTGCCACTATCACTGTCTCCTATTACACGATCATAAACAAAATTGAAAGTCCAATTTGTTCATTAAAGTGGCTTGTTTTACAACAGAGATTTGATATTATACCTGTCTGGTCTTTTGCCACAAAATAAGTTGGGTACTAAATTGATGTTATGCGGCAAATGCTCCAAGAGTGAAGGCTTAGTGATGTATGAAATAACTCATTCGAAGAGACTTAATACCAACTCACTTATTGGACATAAAAGTGGAAAAGCAAGCTTTGAATCATGTATACTCTCGTACAAACCTTTTCAACAGTCAACACCGTTCGGGAATTTAGTGCGGCAATCCAGTAAGCTACAACATTGAACTCAAATCAAATAGAATTCATATCATCTTCATAATATGTCATTTCAAGGGCAAGAAATATGGTATTGTAAACATACCTAAATACCTTTCAGCCATTTTAAATCAAAAGTTCATCTCTACTGTAGATGCATGCCTGCATGGCTGCATGTATGTTAACAAATCTATATCACATTAAATTATTTGGTGACATTTCATTGGAATTGAGTTCAAAGCACCGCTGATTGCTCCATGTCATCCTAAATTCATAAACATTGACAAATTTGAATTTAGAAATTTCAGCAAATACGGTAAAAGGTTCAACCTTTGATCAAAATACAAAGTAGGATCTATTAACAAATAAAATGAAAGAGGAAAACAAAAATGAAAATAACAAAAAATGAAAAGAAGGAAAACTACCTGATTAGAACTGAAAAGACGGTGCACAAGAAATATATCTTGGGAAAGTAAATCAAAGAAGTATATATGGGGACTGAGAGGCCAGGGCTTATTCAATCGTCAAACATATATAATATGGGAAGAAAATCAAAGATGAAAATTACTATGGGCTGTTAATACGCAATCTTAATTGCAAGGAGATGAAAAGGTGATGTAATGGCGGTGTTAAAGACGAGTCAGTTGGACTTTCTTCTACGGAGTAATTATAACTATATTGATTGATGATAGAAAATTTTTATTGGTTTTGATTGAATAAAGCTATAACAGCTGGTTAAACGTGAATTTGAGGCTCTCACGTCATATTATTTATAGATCAAACTTGGCATTGCGTTAATCAGCCGTGACATTTCATAATCACACGTGGCTTTGTTTATGTGGACTTTAGAGCTATTTAAGTCTAGGCTTTTAATAGTATTTTATAGAAGTTACCACTATTTTGTTATTAAAAGTGACTACTTTAAAAAAAAATCATTTTTACACAAAATGTTCACTATTTCTTATAAATTACACTTTTATCAGTCTCATCATACGAGGGTCACACACAATAACTTCGTAATATGAAATGGAACCACATGCGATACTTTATATGTACCTTTTTATGATTTGATAAATAGTACCCTTATTTTAATTAAGGTTTTTCTAACCTATGACGACTAGGCATAAAATAAGAAATTAAAAAAGGAAAGAATTGAATGATGTTTTTATGGGAAATTGGAATATCATATTAATTTTAATTTTCTTTACAATAAATACAATCATATCTTTTCTTTTTGATTTTCCTAACCTATGTCCAGTGGGCATAAGTTAGAAAAACCGAATTAATAAATAGTAAATCACGGTTTGCGCACAAGTGTGTAAAAAAAATATTTTGAACCGAGTCGCGGGTTAGCTGTTTTTATTAGTATGATTACATATGGATTTTTCAATATATGTGGATGCTTGGTTACTCTTTGAAAAATGTATGAATCGTGAATTATACAAAAATTAAGTTGGTTGGTTATCTCACGTCTACAATTCATAAAATTTGGAATTTCGGAAAATTCACGTGGTACCCTCGAACTTTGCCATTTTTCACGTGGTACCCAACTTTTTAAGTTTGTGCACATTATGTCCTTGAAATTTGATTTTCAAGCACAACATGTCCTTTTTATCGTTTTTAAAGTTTTCAATTGGTCATAAATTATAGACCAGAAATCGGAATTGACTAATTGTTTTTCCCAAATTAATTAACTCTTCGAGATCTATAAACTGATAAAACGAAATTGTTCATTCGGAAATTTATGATCAAAGATATGTTTGATTTGAGATTTTCGTTAAAAAAAACCATATAAAATGTCAATCGGAATTTTTTTTTCTGAAATCGTAGATTATAACGAGATAATCATATAACGAAAAAAAATTGGCCGATTCAGAATTCCGATCTAGGAGTTATGTGCAATTGAATTTTTTTAGAGCGGCAAAAATGATATGTTGTGCATGAAAATCAAACATGGAGGGTATAATGTACACAAACTTAAAAAGTTGGGTACCATGTGCAAATCGGCAAAGTTCGAGGGTACCACGTGAATTTTCCGTTGGAATTTTCCCTAACAGATGGTAAAAGAAGCATATGTTTATGTATTGGGCTAAATCGGGGTCAAGACATTTCGATTTTGTGTGTGTGTGTTGTTGAGCTATGTCGAATTCCTACCATCAACAGATAGTCGCCTTTTAATAATAATGATGATCAGTAATTTGAAGTTAAACTTTTCACAGATGATTATGAATGTTTTACTCATATTTAGATATTTCACGTATATACAGAAATTATTTTAAAATAACTTTAAATGATGTTTTAAAAAATGTTTACAAATATACCCGTGCAACTTTGCACGGGTTTTAAGCTAATTTTTAATACAAATGTATCCACCATGTTAAGGAAGAGCTACTCTATGTATTGCGATATTTTTATACTAGTATTTGAACATTTGAACAACAATAGAAACTCTTTTAACACAAATTCTCATTTGTGACATGCAATATCCGTCACTTTGGAGTGACGGATACCATTTTACCTCACAAAATACCCACTTTTTCTCTCTCTGCAACACTATTCATGTGGTCCCCTTTCTCCACTAACCCATTTTGTTACCATTTTAACTTACAAAATATCCGTCACAAATGGTAACCCGTCACAAGGGAGACCAATTGCTCTTTTAATTGAAAAAAAAAACGGGTATAGATCAAATTACAAAATGGGTTGCTTTTTTATTTCCTGTTGAGTCAGTCTCTCTCATCTCTTCTCTCTCCTCCCCCTCTCTCTCTCTCTCTCTCTCTCTCTCTCTCTCTCTCTTTTCCCATCCGAAGAAAGAACCCTAACGGCGGCCTCCCCCTCTCTCTCTCTCTCTCTTTTTCTCTCTTATTTCCTCTCTCTTCTCTTTTTCGCATCCTTACTCAGCCACTTAGGTTATTAGTTAAATCTTCGATGATCTGCTTCAGGCCTTCCAACAACCTAACCTACTAACACACTTTACATAATACGTACCTCATTAGGGAAACGTTTGCATGCATCGTACAAGATAAACAACACAAGATATATATATAACATCGTAGCAAACCAAACACCACCACTAAATTACCTAAATCAACCCACTCCGCAAAAGTAATCTCAGATGCCACAATGCCGCACGCCAACCAAACCCTTGCCGAAACCACCACTACCCTCCAAAACTCTTCATCCATCACCCACAAAACATCCCACAATCCACTGAATATAACTCTTCGACCACCAAATCCACCACCGAGAAATGGTAGCATTAGATATCATCCTCTTTTCTTTCTAGAAACCCTTAGTCCAAATTCCATTATCTTGAAGTTTTGGGTACAGAAATTTGGAATTGGTAATGGGTTTTAAAAACGGTAATACCGAAAACAGAAAATGACACATTTCAATTACAAAAATTGTCAAATTTAGATAGGAGAAAGTATCTATTAATACAAAATCAGTATTATATACGGAGTATTGCCACTATCACTGTCTCCTATTACACGATCATAAACAAAATTGAAAGTCCAATTTGTTCATTAAAGTGGCTTGTTTTACAACAGAGATTTGATAGTATACCTGTCTGGTCTTTTGCCACAAAATAAGTTGGGTACTAAATTGATGTTATGCGGCAAATGCTCCAAGAGTGAAGACTTAGTGATGTATGAAATAACTCATTCGAAGAGACTTAATACCAACTCACTTATTGGACATAAAAGTGGAAAAGCAAGCTTTGAATCATGTATACTCTCGTACAAACCTTTTCAACAGTCAACACCGTTCGGGAATTTAGTGCGGCAATCCAGTAAGCTACAACATTGAACTCAAATCAAATAGAATTCATATCATCTTCATAATATGTCATTTCAAGGGCAAGAAATATGGTATTGTAAACATACCTAAATACCTTTCAGCCATTTTAAATCAAAAGTTCATCTCTACTGTAGATGCATGCCTGCATGTATGTTAACAAATCTATATCACATTAAATTATTTGGTGACATTTCATTGGAATTGAGTTGAAAGCACCGCTGATTGCTCCATGCCATCCTAAATTCATAAACATTGACAAATTTGAATTTAGAAATTTCAGTAAATACGGTAAAAGGTTCAACCTTTGATCAAAATACAAAGTAGGATCTATTAACAAATAAAATGAAAGAGGAAAACAAAAATGAAAATAACAAATAAAAATGAAAAGAAGGAAAACTACCTGATTAGAACTGAAAAGACGGTGCACAAGAAATATATCTTGGGAAAGTAAATCAAAGAAGTATATATGGGGACTGAGAGGCCAGGGCTTATTCAATCGTCAAACATATATAATATGGGAAGAAAATCAAAGATGAAAATTACTATGGGCTGTTAATACGCAATCTTAATTGCAAGGAGATGAAAAGGTGATGTAATGGCGGTGTTAAAGACGAGTCAGTTGGACTTTCTTCTACGGAGTAATTATAACTATATTGATTGATGATAGAAAATTTTTATTGGTTTTGATTGAATAAAGCTATAACAGCTGGTTAAACGTGAATTTGAGGCTCTCACGTCATATTATTTATAGATCAAACTTGGCATTGCGTTAATCAGCCGTGGCATTTCATAATCACACGTGGCTTTGTTTACGTGGACTTTAGAGCTATTTAAGTCTAGGCTTTTAATAGTATTTTATAGAAGTTACCACTATTTTGTTATTAAAAGTGACTACTTTAAAAAAAATCATTTTTACACAAAATGTTCACTATTTCTTATAAATTACACTTTTATCAGTCTCATCATACGAGGGTCACACACAATACCTTCGTAATATGAAATGGAACCACATGCAATACTTTATATGTACCTTTTTATGATTTGATAAATAGTACCCTTATTTTAATTAAGGTTTTTCTAACCTATGACGACTAGGCATAAAATAAGAAATTAAAAAAGGAAAGAATTGAATGATGTTTTTATGGGAAATTGGAATATCATATTAATTTTAATTTTCTTTACAATAAATACAATCATATCTTTTCTTTTTGGTTTTCCTAACCTATGTCCAGTGGGCATAAGTTAGAAAAACCGAATTAATAAATAGTAAATCACGGTTTGCGCACAAGTGTGTAAAAAAAATATTTTGAACCGAGTCGCGGGTTAGCTGTTTTTATTAGTATGATTACATATGGATTTTTCAATATATGTGGATGCTTGGTTACTCTTTGAAAAATGTATGAATCGTGAATTATACAAAAATTAAGTTGGTTGGTTATCTCACGTCTACAATTCATAAAATTTGGAATTTCGGAAAATTCACGTGGTACCCTCGAACTTTGCCATTTTTCACGTGGTACCCAACTTTTTTAAGTTTGTGCACATTATGTCCTTGAAATTTGATTTTCAAGCACAACATGTCCTTTTTATCGTTTTTAAAGTTTTCAATTGGTCATAAATTATAGACCAGAAATCGGAATTGACTAATTGTTTTTCCCAAATTAATTAACTCTTCGAGATCTATAAACTGATAAAACGAAATTGTTCATTCGGAAATTTATGATCAAAGATATGTTTGATTTGAGATTTTCGTTAAAAAAAACCATATAAAATGTCAATCGGAATTTTTTTTTCTGAAATCGTAGATTATAACGAGATAATCATATAACGAAAAAAAATTGGCCGATTCAGAATTCCGATCTAGGAGTTATGTGCAATTGAATTTTTTAAGAGCGGCAAAAATGATATGTTGTGCATGAAAATCAAACATGGAGGGTATAATGTACACAAACTTAAAAAGTTGGGTACCATGTGCAAATCGGCAAAGTTCGAGGGTACCATGTGAATTTTCCGTTGGAATTTTCCCTAACAATGGTAAAAGCAGCATATGTTTATGTATTGGGCTAAATCGGGGTCAAGACATTTCGATTTTGTGTGTGTGTGTTGTTGAGCTATGTCGAATTCCTACCATCAACAGATAGTCGCCTTTTAATAATAATGATGATCAGTAATTTGAAGTTAAACTTTTCACAGATGATTATGAATGTTTTACTCATATTTAGATATTTCACGTATATACAGAAATTATTTTAAAATAACTTTAAATGATGTTTTAAAAAATGTTTACAAATATACCCGTGCAACTTTGCACGGGTTTTAAGCTAATTTTTAATACAAATGTATCCACCATGTTAAGGAAGAGCTACTCTATGTATTGCGATATTTTTATACTAGTATTTGAACATTTGAACAACAATAGAAACTCTTTTAACACAAATTCTCATTTGTGACATGCAATATCCGTCACTTTGGAGTGACGGATACCATTTTACCTCACAAAATACCCACTTTTTCTCTCTCTGCAACACTATTCATGTGGTCCCCTTTCTCCACTAACCCATTTTGTTACCATTTTAACTTACAAAATATCCGTCACAAATGGTAACCCGTCACAATGGAGACCAATTGCTCTTTTAATTGAAAAAAAAACGGGTATAGATCAAATTACAAAATGGGTTGCTTTTTTATTTCCTGTTGAGTCAGTCTCTCTCATCTCTTCTCTCTCCTCCCCCCCCTCTCTCTCTCTCTTTCTTTTCCCATCCGAAGAAAGAACCCTAACGGCGGCCTCCCCCCCTCTCTCCCTCTCTTTTTCTCTCTTATTTCCTCTCTCTTCTCTTTTTCGCATCCTTACTCAGCCACTTAGGCTATTAGTTAAATCTTCGATGATCTGCTTCAGGCCTTCCAACAACCTAACCTACTAACACACTTTACATAATACGTACCTCATTAGGGAAACGTTTGCATGCATCGCACAAGATAAACAACACAAGATATATATATATAACATCGTAGCAAACCAAACACCACCACTAAATTACCTAAATCAACCCACCCCGCAAAAGTAATCTCAGATGCCACAATGCCGCACGCCAACCAAACCCTTGCCGAAACCACCACCACCCTCCAAAACTCTTCATCCCTCACCCACAAAACAACCCACAATCCACTGAATATAACTCTTCGACCACCAAATCCACCACCGAGAAATGGTAGCATTAGATATCATCCTCTTTTCTTTCTAGAAACCCTTAGTCCAAATTCCATTATCTTGAAGTTTTGGGTACAGAAATTTGGAATTGGTAATGGGTTTTAAAAACGGTAATACCGAAAACAGAAAATGACACATTTCAATTACAAAAATTGTCAAATTTAGATAGGAGAAAGTATCTATTAATACAAAATCAGTATTATATACCGAGTATTGCCATTATCACTGTCTCCTATTACACGATCATAAACAAAATTGAAAGTCCAATTTGTTCATTAAAGTGGCTTGTTTTACAACAGAGATTTGATAGTATACCTGTCTGGTCTTTTGCCACAAAATAAGTTGGGTACTAAATTGATGTTATGCGGCAAATGCTCCAAGAGTGAAGGCTTAGTGATGTATGAAATAACTCATTCGAAGAGACTTAATACCAACTCACTTATTGGACATAAAAGTGGAAAAGCAAGCTTTGAATCATGTATACTCTCGTACAAACCTTTTCAACAGTCAACACCGTTCGGGAATTTAGTGCGGCAATCCAGTAAGCTACAACATTGAACTCAAATCAAATAGAATTCATATCATCTTCATAATATGTCATTTCAAGGGCAAGAAATATGGTATTGTAAACATACCTAAATACCTTTCAGCCATTTTAAATCAAAAGTTCATCTCTACTGTAGATGCATGCCTGCATGTATGTTAACAAATCTATATCACATTAAATTATTTGGTGACATTTCATTGGAATTGAGTTGAAAGCACCGCTGATTGCTCCATGCCATCCTAAATTCATAAACATTGACAAATTTGAATTTAGAAATTTCAGTAAATACGGTAAAAGGTTCAACCTTTGATCAAAATACAAAGTAGGATCTATTAACAAATAAAATGAAAGAGGAAAACAAAAATGAAAATAACAAATAAAAATGAAAAGAAGGAAAACTACCTGATTAGAACTGAAAAGACGGTGCACAAGAAATATATCTTGGGAAAGTAAATCAAAGAAGTATATATGGGGACTGAGAGGCCATGGCTTATTCAATCGTCAAACATATATAATATGGGAAGAAAATCAAAGATGAAAATTACTATGGGCTGTTAATACGCAATCTTAATTGCAAGGAGATGAAAAGGTGATGTAATGGCGGTGTTAAAGACGAGTCAGTTGGACTTTCTTCTACGGAGTAATTATAACTATATTGATTGATGATAGAAAATTTTTATTGGTTTTGATTGAATAAAGCTATAACAGCTGGTTAAACGTGAATTTGAGGCTCTCACGTCATATTATTTATAGATCAAACTTGGCATTGCGTTAATCGGCCGTGGCATTTCATAATCACACGTGGCTTTGTTTACGTGGACTTTAGAGCTATTTAAGTCTAGGCTTTTAATAGTATTTTATAGAAGTTACCACTATTTTGTTATTAAAAGTGACTACTTTAAAAAAAAATCATTTTTACACAAAATGTTCACTATTTCTTATAAATTACACTTTTATCAGTCTCATCATACGAGGGTCACACACAATAACTTCGTAATATGAAATGGAACCACATGCAATACTTTATATGTACCTTTTTATGATTTGATAAAGAGTAAATTATCAATTACACCCACGCCAAATACACATTTTTACATTTACTCCCACGTCAATTTTTTTTTTTAAATTACACCCAAGTTAATAGCTCAGTTTATAAATTGCACCCAACCCCATTTTCCGGCGAAAAAAATTATGAAATGACAATTTTGCCCCCGAATCTATTAGTTTGATTTTGTGTGATTTTGAGTTACTTCCCCTATTTCCTCCTCCACCTTTGAGCTTCATCTTTCTCCTCCATTACAACTTCATCTTCTTCCTCCTCCATTACAACAATAACCATGAAGCCTTCCCCGATTTCAATCATTTTTTCCTTATCAAATAAATAAAAAATCCAAACACCTATACTCCATACACAAATTAAAATCAATAAGCATTGATCCAACCTTAATTGATATCTCCTCCATTTTACTTCTAATTATTTCCCCTTAATTTTATCAATTGACTTTTTGGGTGGTTGTTTTCGACTTTTTTTTGTTGTTATCCGCTTTATTCCCCAAACCCAACAAATATTGAACAATCTCCCCAAACCACCTGCAATTCGTACACCGAGGCTCAAGCACGACCACCAAGAGTTGCTCATCAACCCAGATTCGCACCGCCTAATTCATTCTTCTGCTTTTTATTTTGATTGGATTTGTTTGATGTGAGGGAAATTATTTACTTTATTTGTTATTTATCCCTAATTCATAATGTGCATTTGGGTTGATAAATCTGGAGAACTTGAAATGAAAGAAGAAGAAAGAAGAAATTAAAAAAAGAAATTTGAAGAAAGAAAAATAATAATAAATCTGGAGAAAATGAAATGGAAGAAGAAGAAAGATGAAGAATAAATAAAGAAAGAGGAAGAATAAATTAGAACAGTCAAGAAAAGGAAGAAGAAGAGGAAAGAACAAGGGCAAAATCGTCCTAAAATCAATTTTTTTAAAAAAAAAATTGAATTTTGACGGAAAAGTGGCCGGATTCCGATATTGGGTGCAATTTGTAAACTGAGCTATTAACTTGGGTGTAATTTAATAAAAAAATTTGACGTGGGAGTAAATGTAAAAATGTGTATTTGACGTGGGTGTAATTGATAATTTACTCTTTGATAAATAGTACCCTTATTTTAATTAAGGTTTTTCTAACCTATGACGACTAGGCATAAAATAAGAAATTAAAAAAGGAAAGAATTGAATGATGTTTTTATGGGAAATTGGAATATCATATTAATTTTAATTTTCTTTACAATAAATACAATCATATCTTTTCTTTTTGGTTTTCCTAACCTATGTCCAGTGGGCATAAGTTAGAAAAACCGAATTAATAAATAGTAAATCACGGTTTGCGCACAAGTGTGTAAAAAAATTATTTTGAACCGAGTCGCGGGTTAGCTGTTTTTATTAGTATGATTACATATGGATTTTTCAATATATGTGGATGCTTGGTTACTCTTTGAAAAATGTATGAATCGTGAATTATACAAAAATTAAGTTGGTTGGTTATCTCACGTCTACAATTCATAAAATTTGGAATTTCGGAAAATTCACGTGGTACCCTCGAATTTTGCCATTTTTCACGTGGTACCCAACTTTTTAAGTTTGTGCACATTATGTCCTTGAAATTTGATTTTCAAGCACAACATGTCCTTTTTATCGTTTTTAAAGTTTTCAATTGGTCATAAATTATAGACCAGAAATCGGAATTGACTAATTTTTTTTCCCAAATTAATTAACTCTTCGAGATCTATAAACTGATAAAACGAAATTGTTCATTCGGAAATTTATGATCAAAGATATGTTTGATTTGAGATTTTCGTTAAAAAAAACCATATAAAATGTCAATCGGAATTTTTTTTTCTGAAATCGTAGATTATAACGAGATAATCATATAACGAAAAAAAATTGGCCGATTCAGAATTCCGATCTAGGAGTTATGTGCAATTGAATTTTTTTAGTGCGGCAAAAATGATATGTTGTGCATGAAAATCAAACATGGAGGGTATAATGTACACAAACTTAAAAAGTTGGGTACCATGTGCAAATCGGCAAAGTTCGAGGGTACCACGTGAATTTTCCGTTGGAATTTTCCCTAACAGATGGTAAAAGCAGCATATGTTTATGTATTGGGCTAAATCGGGGTCAAGACATTTCGATTTTGTGTGTGTGTGTTGTTGAGCTATGTCGAATTTCTACCATCAACAGATAGTCGCCTTTTAATAATAATGATGATCAGTAATTTGAAGTTAAACTTTTCACAGATGATTATGAATGTTTTACTCATATTTAGATATTTCACGTATATACAGAAATTATTTTAAAATAACTTTAAATGATGTTTTAAAAAATGTTTACAAATATACCCGTGCAACTTTGCACGGGTTTTAAGCTAATTTTTAATACAAATGTATCCACCATGTTAAGGAAGAGCTACTCTATGTATTGCGATATTTTTATACTAGTATTTGAACATTTGAACAGCAATAGAAACTCTTTTAACACAAATTCTCATTTGTGACATGCAATATCCGTCACTTTGGAGTGACGGATACCATTTTACCTCACAAAATACCCACTTTTTCTCTCTCTGCAACACTATTCATGTGGTCCCCTTTCTCCACTAACCCATTTTGTTACCATTTTAACTTACAAAATATCCGTCACAAATGGTAACCCGTCACAAGGGAGACCAATCGCTCTTTTAATTGAAAAAAAAACGGGTATAAATCAAATTACAAAATGGGTTGCTTTTTTATTTCCTGTTGAGTCAGTCTCTCTCATCTCTTCTCTCTCCTCCCCCCCCTCTCTCTCTCTCTTTCTTTTCCCATCCGAAGAAAGAACCCTAACAATGGCGCCTCCCCCCTCTCTCCCTCTCTTTTTCTCTCTTATTTTCTCTCTTCTCTTTTTCGCATCCTTACTCGCCCACTTAGGTTATTAGTTAAATCTTCGATGATCTGCTTCAGGCCTTCCAACAACCTAACCTACTAACACACTTTACATAATACGTACCTCATTAGGGAAACGTTTGCATGCATCGCACAAGATAAACAACACAAGATATATATATAACATCGTAGCAAACCAAACACCACCACTAAATTACCTAAATCAACCCACCCCGCAAAAGTAATCTCAGATGCCACAATGCCGCACGCCAACCAAACCCTTGCCGAAACCACCACTACCCTCCAAAACTCTTCATCCCTCACCCACAAAACAACCCACAATCCACTGAATATAACTCTTCGACCACCAAATCCACCACCGAGAAATGGTAGCATTAGATATCATCCTCTTTTCTTTCTAGAAACCCTTAGTCCAAATTCCATTATCTTGAAGTTTTGGGTACAGAAATTTGGAATTGGTAATGGGTTTTAAAAACGGTAATACCGAAAACAGAAAATGACACATTTCAATTACAAAAATTGTCAAATTTAGATAGGAGAAAGTATATATTAATACAAAATCAGTATTATATACGGAGTATTGCCACTATCACTGTCTCCTATTACACGATCATAAACAAAATTGAAAGTCCAATTTGTTCATTAAAGTGGCTTGTTTTACAACAGAGATTTGATAGTATACCTGTCTGGTCTTTTGCCACAAAATAAGTTGGGTACTAAATTGATGTTATGCGGCAAATGCTCCAAGAGTGAAGGCTTAGTGATGTATGAAATAACTCATTCGAAGAGACTTAATACCAACTCACTTATTGGACATAAAAGTGGAAAAGCAAGCTTTGAATCATGTATACTCTCGTACAAACCTTTTCAACAGTCAACACCGTTCGGGAATTTAGTGCGGCAATCCAGTAAGCTACAACATTGAACTCAAATCAAATAGAATTCATATCATCTTCATAATATGTCATTTCAAGGGCAAGAAATATGGTATTGTAAACATACCTAAATACCTTTCAACCATTTTAAATCAAAAGTTCATCTCTACTGTAGATGCATGCCTGCATGTATGTTAACAAATCTATATCACATTAAATTATTTGGTGACATTTCATTGGAATTGAGTTGAAAGCACCCGCTGATTGCTCCATGCCATCCTAAATTCATAAACATTGACAAATTTGAATTTAGAAATTTCAGTAAATACGGTAAAAGGTTCAACCTTTGATCAAAATACAAAGTAGGATCTATTAACAAATAAAATGAAAGAGGAAAACAAAAATGAAAATAACAAATAAAAATGAAAAGAAGGAAAACTACCTGATTAGAACTGAAAAGACGGTGCACAAGAAATATATCTTGGGAAAGTAAATCAAAGAAGTATATATGGGGACTGAGAGGCCAGGGCTTATTCAATCGTCAAACATATATAATATGGGAAGAAAATCAAAGATGAAAATTACTATGGGCTGTTAATACGCAATCTTAATTGCAAGGAGATGAAAAGGTGATGTAATGGCGGTGTTAAAGACGAGTCAATTGGACTTTCTTCTACGGAGTAATTATAACTATATTGATTGATGATAGAAAATTTTTATTGGTTTTGATTGAATAAAGCTATAACAGCTGGTTAAACGTGAATTTGAGGCTCTCACGTCATATTATTTATAGATCAAACTTGGCATTGCGTTAATCAGCCGTGGCATTTCATAATCACACGTGGCTTTGTTTACGTGGACTTTAGAGCTATTTAAGTCTAGGCTTTTAATAGTATTTTATAGAAGTTACCACTATTTTGTTATTAAAAGTGACTACTTTAAAAAAAAAATCATTTTTACACAAAATGTTCACTATTTCTTATAAATTAGACACTTTTATCAGTCTCATCATACGAGGGTCACACACAATAACTTCGTAATATGAAATGGAACCACATGCGATACTTTATATGTACCTTTTTATGATTTGATAAATAGTTCCCTTATTTTAATTAAGGTTTTTCTAACCTATGACGACTAGGCATAAGATAAGAAATTAAAAAAGGAAAGATTTGAATGATGTTTTTATGGGAAATTGGAATATCATATTAATTTTAATTTTCTTTACAATAAATACATTCATATCTTTTCTTTTTGGTTTTCCTAACCTATGCCCAGTGGGCATAAGTTAGAAAAACCGAATTAATAAATAGTAAATCACGGTTTGCGCACAAGTGTGTAAAAAAATTATTTTGAACCGAGTCGCGGGTTAGCTGTTTTTATTAGTATGATTACATATGGATTTTTCAATATATGTGGATGCTTGGTTACTCTTTGAAAAACGTATGAATCGTGAATTATACAAAAATTAAGTTGGTTGGTTATCTCACGTCTACAATTCATAAAATTTGGAACTTTCCCTAACAGATGGTAAAAGAAGCATATGTTTATGTATTGGGCTAAATCGGGGTCAAGACATTTCGATTTTGTGTGTGTGTGTTGTTGAGCTATGTCGAATTCCTACCATCAACAGATAGTCGCCTTTTAATAATAATGATGATCAGTAATTTGAAGTTAAACTTTTCACAGATGATTATGAATGTTTTACTCATATTTAGATATTTCACGTATATACAGAAATTATTTTAAAATAACTTTAAATGATGTTTTAAAAAATGTTTACAAATATACCCGTGCAACTTTGCACGGGTTTTAAGCTAATTTTTAATACAAATGTATCCACCATGTTAAGGAAGAGCTACTCTATGTATTGCGATATTTTTATACTAGTATTTGAACATTTGAACAACAATAGAAACTCTTTTAACACAAATTCTCATTTGTGACATGCAATATCCGTCACTTTGGAGTGACGGATACCATTTTACCTCACAAAATACCCACTTTTTCTCTCTCTGCAACACTATTCATGTGGTCCCCTTTCTCCACTAACTCATTTTGTTACCATTTTAACTCACAAAATATCCGTCACAAATGGTAACCAGTCACAAGGGAGACCAATTGCTCTTTTAATTGAAAAAAAAAAAACGGGTATAGATCAAAGTTTGCTTTTTTATTTCCTTTTGAGTCAGTCTCTCTCATCTCTTCTCTCTCCTCCCCCTCTCTCTCTCTCTCTCTCTCTCCCCATCTGAAGAAAAAACCCTAACGCGGTAACGCCGGCTCCCCCGTTCTTCCTCAGTAAGTTCCCTCCTCTCTCTTATTTCCTCTCTCTTCTCTTTTTCTCTCCCTTATATTTTATCCACTTTCCCTATTTATATTATAATTATTCAAATTCAAATTATTATTTGCATTATAGATCTGCTTTCCTTTTCAAGATCTGCTCTTATTTACTGTCTGATATCATTTCTGTACATGCACATTTAAGATCTCGACCATTTTACTCATTATATTCAATACCCATTTCGTATAATCACAATGCAGATTGTTTTATGTTTGGTTTATGTATTTCTTTTGATGATGTTTGGATTGAATTTGATGGGTATTTCATTTTATGGATTTATGCTGTTAGTTTAATCGTAATGTCGGACCGATAAATTGTTTGCATTGCAAGCCTGAATGCATCTCTCGTTGATTGACTTTTCTGTTTTTTTTTTTTTTTGTTTCTGAAATGTTGACAAAACCATAGATTATTCCATGGACGGAGATGGATTCAACAAGAATTGGGGATATTATGAACCTCAAATGAAGCATCTCAACTTACAGCTTATGACCAGCATGGCTGAAAGAAAACCGCTTATTGGTTTTCGCGATTCAGCTTTGTTGGGGAGTTCCAATAATGGATATCACCCGCGGGATTACACCATTCCCACCTCTCACTATCCTGTTGATTACATGAGGGAGACGTGGATCCATAGAGATACTGCTAATAATAACAGTAATAGATATCTTAATATGATGCCACCGACTAATCATAGTTATGGTTTTCCTACCGAGACTACCTCTACTCACCAACATCATCATCACTCTATGCAAATGCTTCGACAACCCGAATCTTCTAATGAGGAACACATCGATAGGATGGTTCAAACCGAGCCTGTCACTGGGGAGATCAACAATGCCCCTTTAAAGAAGAGGTCAGCAGGGAAATCTGATAAAGGCCCGAAAATGAAGAAACCCAAGAAAGGTCCTACTGGGCCGAGGGAAGGCGGGAGTGGTTCAGCTCAACGGGCTAAGGCTGCTAAGAAAACTACCGAGGTTGTTATTAATGGGATTGATATGGACATTTCTAGCATTCCTATACCTGTTTGTTCATGCACAGGGAGCCCCCAACAATGTTATAGGTGGGGGTACGGTGGGTGGCAATCTGCTTGCTGTACCACTGTAATGTCAATGTACCCTCTGCCGATGAGTGCTAAACGTCGTGGTGCAAGGATAGCGGGGAGAAAGATGAGTTTGGGAGCGTTCAAGAAGGTGTTGGAAAAGTTGGCAGCTGAAGGTTATAATTTCTCTAGCCCAATTGATCTAAGGACTCATTGGGCTAAACATGGAACTAATAAGTTTGTCACAATCAGGTAGAGAGGCACAATCAGATTCTACAACTGACCGAACGCAATGTACATATGTATGTCGCCTGAACTGAGGCTCGTGAAAACGGTTTGTAGTCCCTTGAACTTTGTTTCTCCATGTTACATGTTCTGGAAATTCTCTTTCTACCTCTGGGATGTGGAATTTGTTGTTTAGTTTCATTTCTGCTCGTAGTTTAGGAATTCTACTAATGTACGTACGGCTACCTGGTTCACGAGAGTGGCTGATGAGAATTTATTTATTTCTTTCATGGAGCTTAAGCTTCATAGTTAACTGTCTCAGGTTGTGAGATGACCATGCTCTTTATTTCAGCTGATCGATCAGTCCCGTTAATGTTAGTTAGTTACATGCTTTTGTTTATCAGTTGTAAAGGCACAGCCTTTGTGATTTTGAGCCACTACAAAATTTGATCTACACTTTTTTCCTTGTTATGTTTTCTGAAGCTCTTGCTGCTGTATTATTTGACTGAGATTCAAACTAACTAGTAATGGTAACTATTATTTTAGGTTCTGTTACCTAACTCTGTAGTCTGCACAGTATAGTGTATACTCTCCATCAATTTAATTTTACTTTGCTTCTACTTCTCCCAAGTTCCAACCTATGTCCCATTTTCGTCTCACATCTTGTGTTTCTCTTTATCTTCTCACACTTAATCTATCCTTATGATATTTGCACAATGTTTTCTATGGTTAATGCTTATGTGCCAAATGGAGAGGTAATGACTAATGAGACACAAGATGAGACCCGAAAATGGGATAGAGAATTCAAACTCCTTCTCTACTGCCATAACTTGCCCCTGGAAAATTTCTACTCATCCTCAATATAGCTTTGGTACCTTTTTTTTTTTCTTTTATCTTTTCTAATCGTACAAGTATTTTTCAATTTTACCGATTTTTATTTTTGGGATAGATATAATTAGAAAAGACACGATGACATACTAAATCGTTTGTGCTTCTAGTAGCCGATAGTGTGATTTTTGAGAACAATTCTTGTGTCTTTCGGGAAGACCGTCCTCCTTACACCCAAAATCAATCCAGCAAATGAAATATTATAAAAGGTTAGGTGTAAGGAGTACGGTTCTCCCGGAGGACACAAGAAATTTTCGATTTTTGATGTACTCCGTATCTTTTATAAAAGTTGGAACATCCAATATTGCCCATACACATTTAATTGCTACTCCCATCGTTCAAATTATTTGTTTGCTTTTAATTAAAACTAGTTTTGTGATCCGTGAAATTCACGAGTTTCATTTTTGTTTTGCCACTTTGTAAATTCAAGTAGTGCAACTTTATAATAATAAGAAAATGTTATATCAAGTCAATCACTGAAAGAAATATCAATCAATTATTTTTTAGCAAACAATATATAGTAAATCATTGTCTATGTATTTGGACATCTTACTTTCGGAACCCATCCACCTTCCGATTTCGCCCATCGTCGAATAAGCTAAACATGTATGCTCTTCTGCCAAGTGAATGTGATAACAACGTAATCATTTTTATTCAAAAATAAATTGATATATCAATAAAGTACTTGTAAAATATTCAATATTATATATATTATGTAGTTGTTTTAAAAGATATCCAGAAGAGTTAAATTTAAAATAAAATTAATTCTACAAATGGCTAATAAGCAGTAAGTACTATGCACAACAAACCAACATAGATAAAGAATAGCTTACATGGTGATATAAGGAGTATATAATACGGAGTATATAATAAACCTTCAAACTCTAGCCCTCCTACTACAATCATTATTATAAAATTGATTCACAATTAAAACTATCATTGAGGAGGTTAATACCATCACTCCATCACCAACTATATACAATAAGGAATTGAAATAAAAAAAATTAAAATGAAAATAGAAAATAATAATGAATTGAATGATAAACTATAAAATATATAAGAAATAAGAAATAAGGTCGAAAATGTTATATTATCAAATACTACGTAAAAGAAAAGAACAAGGGATCATACCTTCAGTAGTTCAACGGAGGGTGCAAATTTCTGGTTATTTTCCTATACGCCCTCTATACAGTTATGTAAAAGGCATTTATAAAAATACAAATAATACTCCATAACTCATTATAAAACAAATAATTACTTGCAATATTCATTTTGCAAACTTCACGTGAAAGACCGCCTTACACAAAAATCTCAAAAAAAAAAATACTTACGAAAATAGTGGCCTCTTACCTCTTTAATTTTGTTAGTATTTTACTCTGATGGGTATTTATAAGGTACTTAATAATGAAAGGATAATTTTTTTTTTTTTGGTAGAATGTGAATTAATATATAAACTAGTTTTGTGACCCGTGAAATTCACGGGATGTTTTGTTTTGAGTGTGATGTTTCTACTGTTTTTAGTAATTGAAATTTTATAAAATATCAAAACATATAGTAAGTTCACCTTATGAATAAGTCGTCATTGATTGCGTACTAAGATTACGGGCATTTAATAAAGATCAAAGTCGATAAATTAAATAAGCCAAAGTAGGTGAATTTTGCTATTTTTTTGAAGGTAAAATGATGAAAAAAAAACAAATACCAAAATAAAATATACATTTGAAAAAAAAGAAAAAAAAAAAACTATTAGTCATTCACGTTAATGTCGTCAATCTTGTAGTTAGTCTCCAATATATAGTTATTTAAGCTATCCTAGTATTTTACTTCTCCATATAATCTTCTTTTTCCAACTAATGGACTCTATAATAAAAAAAAAAAGTAACTCAGTAATTAATCTGAATTAACCAACAAAATAGTGAAATTTATTTTATGTAATATTATCGTTGTTAACTTAATTTCGTCTTAAATAGTGAAAGAAAAAGGGAATGAGAATGAAGTCGTAGAGATGTAAGTATATTACCTTTGAATATCTCAACACCACAAATGTTGATAGCCCCTAAATGAGAACAAAACAAACACAAACGATGAAATTGAAAATGTGATGAACATTTCATAACCCAATATAACTTACATAAAAAGTAAATAAATTAGTTAATAATTTTAAAACCTTAATACACTTGGCTTGATGTTAATAGAATGATAGGAAAGTTTAGTGATACATTTAGTTCTACTGACAATAGAGATAAGAAAAATTTTGGCTTATAAATTTTGTCTTCCATCAAAAATATATAAAGAATCGAGGATGCGTTTTATGACTTTTGAGCATCCTTTTTTCATTATTATCAAAATTAATATAGGTATAAATATGAATCAAGGTTCACGACTTTTGAGCATCATTTTTCATTATTATGAAATTTAATATAAACATTAATAAGGAATAAAGAGAAATGGAATGTATAAGTTTTGCTTGATTATTATTATTATTATTATTATTATTATTATTATTATTATTATTATTATTATTATTATTATTATTATTATTATTATTATTATAATTTATTTTTTACAAGATCCACTTTACAGGAGATTGATTTAAGATGATGTCTTATTATGTAACTAGTTCTTTTGCCCGTGAGATTCACGGGACGTTTTTATTTTATTGTATGTTTGGCGATGTTAAGAACTACTTCGGGTCTAGCATGTATATTCTTCGCTTAGATAAATTACATTAACATACCATAAAATATGGTCACTATAATTGCTGTTAAAATCGCAATCCTAGTCGTATGATAGTACAATCCTTCGATCCAAAAATGGGAAACGATTCAAATCGTCATAGTGTCGTTTTGGTCGTTGGATCGGTACAGGATAGTTCAGGATCAGGTAGGATCACATAGGATCGTACAGGATCGTGTAGGATCGATGTCAGGATCGCCCAAGATCGTAAAAGATTTGTTTTTGTTACAAATTTGCGAGCGTGTTGTTCTTCAATACTTACGAATCTAAAGTAAAGCTATGTGTAATATATTGATATAGTTATTAAGACTTTCATGTAATTAAATAAACTTTTAACATTATATATGACAAATTATACCAAATTATTTACATAAACTTGTTTATACAAACTATTTGTAGGATCTTACGATCCCTTGATTCGGTCTACCACCCTTCTTCGATCCAAAGTAGGATCCCGATCCTGACAACATTGGTAACTATAATCGCTTAAAAAGTTTGCAACCAAGGTATTCCGATAGTGTGGGTTATGGAGGCGTAAGGGCTTAAAATCCATCTTTTTAGGAAGAAGTTATGTGTGGATTTCAAGCTAGGGTGAGTAACATCAACATGCCAAATTAATAGGCAAATTATGAGCAATGAGGGATTAATGTAGATGTTATAAAAATTGGAGTAGAAATATGATATTCTTATATTAACTCACTTAGTAATATAGTACTCCCTCCATTTTTTTAATATATGACGTTTTGTTTTTTCGAGGTGAGCTTTTGACTTTAATATTTATAAAAATATATTAGGTAAAAAATTATAATTATACCATTAAATTCTTTGTGAAAAACTCTTTCATATGAGTATACATATCAGATCACTATATTTAAGCATATAATTTGAGAGATTTTAAAGAGAGAAGTGCGTGTCTCGAAATGTGAGAAAGTCATATATAGAAAAACAGAGGGAGTAGAAGATAAGAGTGAATGATATTAAATATTATCAACTTTATAATTTTTTATGAGAAGTATTTGGAGAGATGCAAATAAAATTTTGATATTTTACGATTGTGCTACTATTTATACAATTAGTAGATTATACAACTGGTTGTATGTAGTTTATGTACAACCTTTTCAATGTTGTCGAGTTTTGTTATAAAATTGTCGAGCTTTACTAACAAAATTGTCGAGTTACAATACAAAGTTATTGAGCTTAAGAGGAATAATTATTAAACTCAATAACTTTTTAAATTAGCTCAATAACTTATAAAATAGCTCGACAATTTTGTGTAAAGAACTCGACAACTTTGAGGCGGTTGTACAATGCTAATATACAACTGGTTGTAAGATAGTATTTCTGCTATTTATACGTGTCATTCAAATGAAGCTCATCATATTTTTTTTTTTTATGTTATCATCGTTATTGTTATATAGCTAATAGATATAGATGTGATATTATTATATTAAGTCACTTAGTAAGGTAAGACAAAGAGTAAGTTTTTTTTTCTAAAATGTGCCCAAAGAACACATGATAAGACTCTTCAAATTAATGTTTCTAATTTATTTATTTTTTGCCATAGAATATTTCTTCACCCAATTATGAGCGGGGAAAATTAAGGAAATGGTGGGTTATAATTAAGATAATTTAGGAAATTAATCCCGCTAATACTAAAAGAATAAGAGATCTCCAATTTTTCCCGCCTAAATGAAAATTACTATACAATTGGGCTTCATTATGTAATTTTCTATAATTGGGCCATGCTCATTTACTCCCTCTCATTCAAAGTTCCAAACCAAAGCTTACATTCTCTTTTCGGAGTCCAACTTCACAATTTTTTACTATGAATACTATCTAAAGTATAAAATTTTGATAGCCGAAATTTAAATGTATATATATAGATTTGCTATGAAAAAAAATTACATAAAATGTTATTTTTTTTGATAAAAAGCGACAAGTATTAAAAGTGTTAAACCTTATTTTTTCTACCTCTTAATACTAAACACTATTAATAGTAAATTTTATAATTAAATTTTGATTGAAGTTAATACTATTACTAATAGTTAGATTCTTTAATATATCTATCTAGAAAACCGCGCATTTGCGCGGGATTAATACTAAACACTATTAATAGTAAATTTTATAATTAAATTTTGATTGAAGTTAATACTATTACTAATAGTTAGATTATTTAATATATCTATCTAGAAAACCGCGCATTCGCGCGGGATCTATACTAGTAAATTAATGATAGAATAAGGATTGGTTGTTTATTGTACGACTATATATAAGTTATTGGTTGTTTACCGTTTTATATGGTTCTATATAAAACGATTTTATTATTGATTGATGCCTATTGTGCACATTACAAGCGTTATTACCCCGCCTTCAACTCAACGTATTTTTTTCATTTGAGAGATTGATAATAAGTAAATCTAATTAATGTCCGTAACTCCATGACAAAAAGATGATAAAATTCGACCTAACAATGAAACTATGGATTATTTGTTTCTAAATCATCAAAGGCCGATGTAGGAATCTGTAGTTTCATATCATTACAATTGCGTTATTTCGATTGTTTTTATAGACTACATACATACATAAGTATATCATATATGCACAGTGCACTCACCAATTAAGCTTACGCAATTAGTTTTATAACATTGATTATCATTAAATGTAGTTAATTCATCTCCTGACTATTCCTATTTCTACTAACTACTCATATTCTGACTATTCCTATTAAGATTGAAACCTCTTCTAATACATTACCTTAGAAGTGTTAGAACTTAGAAGGCTAATAGGCACAAGCTTTAATTTCTGTAATAATTTAATTAATGAGTTTACGGTTTCCTAGAAGATTAGAGGTTGCGGGTACATAAATACAATCAGTTAAATACACCATAAACAAATTAATGTGATATAATGATACTACTCATAAATTTGACATGCCACATGGCATTATAGAAAATGTCCTTATCATGGCTGAAAATCATATGCTCAACTTACCTTTTTATATTATTTTATAGAGATTATTAGATTTTTTATTTACTACATATCAGACCTTTTAGCTACTATTTTTATGGTTAAGAAAGAGTTAGATGAACAAATTAAATGATTTAAATGATGAGACTAAATTCTTAATTTATTTTTATAATTTAAATCATGATCTTATGGTTTCTACACAAAAAATAAATATTACTAAACCTTATAATGAGTTTTAATAAATTTATTAAAGTAGCCTTAATATTAACAATATAAATTAATAGAATTTAATTATGATAAACCTACATGGCAAAAAAATTAAATGTATTAAGTTGCCTTTTAACTATATAGTTAAATTATGACATATTGATAATGATAGATATTTTGGTTTTCCTTTTAATTATATTTATAAATTTGTAGATATTAGTAGCTTTATAATCCAAATTATTAGATTTTTTATTTACTATATAAGACCTTTTAGCTACTATATTTATGGTTAAGGAGGAGTTAGATGAACAATTGAATGATTTAAATGATGAGACTAAATTCTTAATTTATTTTCATAATTTAAATCATGATCTTATGGTTTCCACACAAAAAAAATATTACTAAACCTTATAATGCATTTTAATAAATTTATTAAAGTAGCCTTAATATTAACAATATAAATTAATAGAATTTAATTATGATAATCCTACATGGCAAAAAATTAAATGTATTAAGTTACCTTTTAACTATACAGTATAGATTATATAGATTTATAGATGTGGCATTCGTAATACACACGTGGCTTTTTCTTCGCCTATGTGGCTTTGTCTACGTGGCCTTTTAAGGGTACGCTTTTAATATAATTTTATAGATTACACATTAACTAATAGAATAAATGCATATGTTAGGAATTTATTTATTTTTTAGTTTCTTAAATACAGCTGCAAAAATTGTATTTATCATTTCACTTAAAAAAAAAGTAGGTATTTTGTCTCTATTTCTTGGCTAAGCATGCAATAGTTGCACTCATTTACTCAAAATGCCAAAGGGAATGTTCCATCCACCATCCACATATTGCCCATATTGGCTTGGATATTCTTTAGCTTTGTTGGACTCCACTCACAATGTGGGTGAAAATAAATAAATTAAAATTATGGATGAGTGACGACAATCGAATTATTTGAGTATTTAGTTCGGACTATCGAGTTATTTTAAGTTCTACATTACTATCGAGTAGAACTATTGGATCGTCGTCTAAGTGATTGACCCGAATTCGGTTCAGAATAAAAGTTAAGAAAATAGTGTTTTAAAATTCCGAACGATCATTTTATCAGGTAATAATAACAATTACTTTGTATATCATTGTGTTTCAAAATTTGGAACGATGCTCATTGCTCTCATACTTAGTTTTTTTTTATTAAAAAAGGTAAAACCCGGCGACCTACAGCGAGTAGAGTCGCAAATAAAAGTTTACAAGAAAACCGAAAAAAAAAAACAAAACAACTAAAACAATGAATCCTTTCCAAAAAACAGAAGTCTTGCATATTGGGTTCAAGCACCAACCCTCGGAGCCATTCTTTCCATAATCCTTCGTTCCTTCCATGATCGCAACGATTTGCAATTGTTCAACCATTCCTCCAACGTATAAGGTATATTTTCCTTCCATGATTTGCACCACACAACAACCCTTAAAAAGCAATTTATCCATCATGAAGGGCCAGCAAGGCGTCTTGTTCTCAAAAATAGCTGCATTTATCCATCATGATTTGCTCTCATACTTAGTGTTAATAATAGAAGGAGAGTATAACTGAATGACTTCATTATTATTAATGAGATCGGTTACAATATATAGGAGACCGTCTTAGAGGATACTCCAAGCATATTCCTAAATAATATTCTATAGGATATTATTATGATACCCATAATAATATCTTTCCTAATATATCATATATTCTCTAATACTTAGGTTATGGTTCTAACAAGTTTTTTGAAAAGTTACGTATTAAGATTGATGTATTGGCTTAGTTAGGCAGAATTTGAACCTAATTTCGTCCATAATCCATTTCATTGTGTTTTCAAAACATAGTTTGAATATCCGATTCGAGTGATATTTTTGTAAGTTTGGACCTAACATAATTTGGTGCATACCCTTATGCTTTTTTTTTTTTTTTTGCAACATAGCATTAGAAACTTAGAATTAGTGAAAATGAAACTTGTCGTTATTTATCATTGAAAAAGGGAAAAAGGAAAAAGGAAAGTAAAGGAGAATGAGTTGTCGGTTGTCATCCAGCCTCAAACCAAGACAAAGTAACCCAATAGGATTGCACATGGGATGGTTGGCCCTTCTCGTCTTCTACATATAGGATTGGGCCAATTAGCCTAATAGGTGAAAAACAAGAGGCACATAATTGGAAGAAAATGAGGTCAAAATAGAAGAGTAATTGAAATTAGATAAAAAGAAGAAAATATTGGTACTAAGATGAGTATATAAAATGTAGGCCTTGGTTTTTTTCGGTTGAAAAGAGTTGAATTGAACTGTACGAAGGTGAGCTGAATTGAATGGAGGTGAGTAAGAGTTAATTTGTATAAAGTTTAAATGAATTGAATAGAGCCGAGCTTAGCTGAACTGAATAAAGCTGAAATAGACAGAAATGAGTTGAAATTAAATCAGAGAGTGCAAGGCCGTAGTGTAAGAATGATGTGAATCAGAATGTAAAAAATGAGAAAATTTAATAGAGAAATAGGATAGAAGTTAGTAGAATAATGGAGATAGAAAAAAAAAACTTGGGGAGAATAGAGATAAATTGTGAAATAAGAACAGAGATTTAAGGGAAAATGAGATAAGTTACAAGGAAAGAAAGATAAAAATAAATTTGGAGATTAAAAAAAAAAGATTAAAAAAAAAAAATTGGAGGAAATGAGGAAGATTAGATTAAAAATGAATTATGAAGAAAAAAATAAATTTGATACGTTTTGGCAAAATGTAACAAAAAAAAAAAACAAGTATTTTCACAAGTTAACTCCGAAATGTTGCTTACATAGACCGTAAATTAGCAATTAATAATGTGTGGCCCAATTTTGGTAAATAAGGTAGTAAAAAAATTAGATAACACTTTTGAAAATAATGTAAATGTTAGATAATCTTTGGAAAAAAAAAACATATAGTAATAATACTTTGAATGCAAAGTCACACTATAAAGTTGGAACTTTTCATTTTGACTGACTTATTTTGTCAATGTATAGTGAAAATTTGATTTCGTGTTATTCGGGATTGTAGATGGAAGGGATATAATAGATTAGGCAATGGGCCGTGCTGGGCCGGCCCGCGTGCCGGCCTGTCGTGCCTTCCCCCAAAATTGGCCCGGCCCAGGCACGGATATTGGGCTCCTCGGGCCGTGCCGTGCCAGGCCCACTGATCCAAACCTGCGCCGCGGCCCGCTCAAGGCACGACCATTTTCGTGCTCGGGCCGTGTCTGGCCCATGGGCTTTTCGTGCCTTGTCCGTGGGCCGGCCCATGTGCTTAAATAATTTTTTTATTTAAAAAAAGAAAACGTTATATAATTGATACTTTTTTACTACTTTTTGTTTAATAAATGATGATTAATGGTTTAAATATATATTTTATTAAATATTAATGTACTTTTTGTTTAATAAATGATAATTAATGGTTTAAATATATATTTTATTAAATATTAATGTACTTTTTGTTTAATAAATAATGATCAATGGGCCATTCTTCGTGTCGGGCCGTGCCAAGCCCGCCGTGCCTGGTGCGTGCCGGGCTCCACCGTGCCTGGGTCGTGCCGTGCCTAGGCACGGATTTCTGAATAAAATCGCGTCGGAGCCCGTCTCAAGCCCGGTCGTGCCGTGCCCGTGCTTCCTCGATTTTCTCGTTGGGCCGGGCCGTGCCGTGCCGTGGGTCGTGCCTGGCCGTGTCGCCCACCGGCCCGCGACCCTTTATGCCAACTCTAGGATATAAGTTAGACTTGGATTGGAGGTGTACAAGTAGGTGGGGCTAGGCGGGTAAATTAGTAGATTGAGAGGTAAATAACCGAAGCGGTCGTTGTAAGAGTAGGG
The DNA here is from genome assembly GCF_048544455.1 of Silene latifolia. Taxonomy (NCBI): domain Eukaryota; kingdom Viridiplantae; phylum Streptophyta; class Magnoliopsida; order Caryophyllales; family Caryophyllaceae; genus Silene; species Silene latifolia. The sequence goes on along the minus strand of NC_133527.1, from coordinate 7,683,228 downwards.
ATGAGGGAGGATGTTCAGAGTCATGGGCGAGGGATGGGGGTCGAGGGCTCCAGGGTGGGGGTGTATGTCGCGAGGAGGAGGGGAAGGTAAAGTGGAGAGTGTCACTCCAAAGTTATGAGATGTTTCCCAATAATGGCATAAACGACAAGAATTCTCATAAGCGTCCAAGACGCAAAGCGTATGCGAGAAAGAAATGTTAATCATTGAAAGTGACTACTTAGTAGTGGCCGAAGATTTGAAGAAACAAAAACAAGCGAGAATTGACATTTTCTTAATTAATTTCCTAATAATTCTATTGTAATATAACAATATTCTCTAATAATAGAGACGTATTTTCATTGTGCAAGTGGTTTAATTTTGTTATTTTTTTTTAATCTACTCATAGAAACTGTAATCGAGTGGCACATAGCTTACTAACACGCAACAACTACAAGACAAGAGCTAAGCTAGCCAGCCACGAGCCGAACAAATGCACTCTCTGTTGCAACTAATTTTGATTTGAGTGGAAGGTATTAAAACCTTGCATGTTTTTATAAAAAATAAAGGCTAAATAAATAAATAAATAAATAACTCGAGGATTCATTATTATTATTATTATTATTATTATTATTATTAGGGTTTTTCTAACCTATGCCTAGTAAGAAAGCCAAAAGTAAAAAGAAGTTAATGATGTCTTTATGGAAAATTGTATTTAAGAAACTAAAAAAGAAACTAAATTTTTAATATATACATTTATTGTATTAGTTAATGTGTAATTTAGTTGTTAATTCCTAAAATAATACTGTACCAAATTTAAAAGATACTCTCTCTTTCCCGGTTATATGTTGTTATTTTCCATATTGGGATGTCTTAGTGAGTTGTTGTCCTTTCTATTTTAATAATGAAATTGATGAGCGATTTGATAATTTATACTCAATTTGTTCCATTTATCATTTAGTAATTGACCTCTTTCTTTTTCCTTGATCTTTGTGTTAAGCCTAAGGACAACAAATAACGGAGAAAGAGAAATATAATACTTAAATACTCCGTACAACTTTAAGGAATCCATTTTTGAAATAATGGTCAAAAATAAAATATTTGTCGTTTTGGGTCGGTTTTGAAAATATTTGTCAAAATAGTGTCCACGTAGGCTCGGGATTTCTGGACCTAAAACACGCCACTACCAATGGCGTGTTTATAATGAGTACGGAAAGAAACTTCATTAAAAAATGGACTAAAACAAACACGCCATTGGGAACGGCGGGTTTCAGAGGGGAAATACGCCACCCCTAATGGCGTGTCTTATGTAATTTTTTTTTTTTTTTTTTTTTTTTTTTTAAGTTCAGTTAGTTGAAAAAAATTGTTGTAAAGACACGCCACTACTAATGGCGTGTTTCCATCACAAAACACGCCATTAGTAGTGACGTGTTTCAGGTCTAGAAATCCGAGCCTACATGGACACCATTTTGACAAATATTTTCAAAACCGACCCAACGACAAATATTTATTTTTGACCATTATTTCAAAAATGGACTCAACTTTAAGAAGTGTAATCTATAAATACTATTAAAAGGCTAGCCTAAAAATGCCACATAGACAATGCCACATTGGATGAAAAAAAGCCACGTATACAATAACATGTGACTTGGCAAACTAATATGACGTGGATTATCCAATTTATTATTATATTGCATTAATTTAATTCACTTATTTACTTTAAAAATCCATCCATATTCCATTAGATTTAAATTTAATTAACTCAAAAAAAAGTACAATAAAAAAATACGCATTAACTATAAGTTAATAATTTTAAGATATTTCATATGGAGTACTATTATATGTATTCGAAATAAAAAAAAAATTGAATACATAAGAAATTAAGAACGAAGAAGAATAAATGAAGTTGAAAACAAAAAAAAATTGTATTGTCACTAATTCACTACTTTTTTTTGAAAGGCATTAACTCACTATTATAGTTACTATAACTTTGTTGTATATAGAAGATGTTTTACAGAACTAATTAATCGACAAATAAGTATTAAAGATCATATAAAATATTTTCTTAGGAAAATGTAAAATATATGAAAAGGAAAAATATTTATTTAATTTAAGTAATTTACAAACAAATTCTGTAAATACTTAAGTGAAATTAAACAATAATAATAGAATTTTAAAAGGGTAGAAATACCGTATTTAGTTCATGAAATTATTTCACGTAAAGGATAAGGTTTTGGAAAATATAAAATATATGGAAAAGAAAATATTTATTTAATTTAAGTAATTTACAAACAAATTTTGTAAATACTTAAGTAAATCTATACAATATAGTTAAAAGGCTAGATTAAAGCATTTAATTTAATTTCACATGGCATTAGCATTTAATATTTTATACCCCATTAATTTCCATTATTTTTTTATTGACTGTTTAATTATTATTTATTAATTATTATTAGATTATTGGTTATTTGATATGATTCTTAAAAAAAAATTGAATGATTACTAAAAGTCCTTACAAAAATGTCATTATATATTGTGTAACATACATAAAGAAAATCAAAAGACATCATTAATATTCTTAAACTAAATGTATAAAGATTTGATGAGCTAAAAAAACCAAAAAAAGATGTAATTTATCAAAATTCACATAAAAGTTTCATAATTTACAATTATATTTCACATTTTAATTGAAAATTTTGGAAGATAACATAGATGTTAGTGAATCGGTTAAATTTTTTCATATTAACACAACTCATAAAATTAAAGTATATATTTATTTATTTCTTTAAAATCTATATAATAAATAGTATAAAAAGGCTAACATTGAGTACACTTTTAAATGACATTTGAAATAACCACATGATTTCAAGAAGCCATATTACAAGTCTCATCATATCATCATTATTGTCTTTTATGTCCCCTAATATTTATTCTTACAATTACAATATTAAAAAAAAAATAAAGAAGACAACAAACTTTTTATCTTCTTCCACTTCAATACTTTATTCAATTCCACCACAAGCATTTAACCATACTTTTCATATTCTTTCTCCATAACTCATTTCTCAAGTTTCTTTATAATGATTCATATTTTTAGTTTACCTTAAATCTTTTGATGATATTATGACTTCTTAATTACTACTTTTTTTTCTTGAGATGATAATGTTTATTCCATGAGCACAACAGTAGACATGCATTTTTATTATAATTTTTTATCACCTCTGACTCATTCGTTTTTCTCATGTTCTCTTTTCCATTATAAGATTTTACTATATTGGTCAAACTTATTTGATAATATTTTAAATATACCCGGTATATCTTATGCAATTTTGTATTTCGTTTACAATTGATTTTGGCATAATACTAATTTGTACAATTGATTAAATTTTCAGGAGCATGACATACTTGGAGATCAATACGTGCAAATGACAATCGACAAGTATGTGGATTTTTTAAGAGGTAGCATAGTATTTCTCATTTTTTTCTTGGAATTTCTTTTTTGGGAGATTTTTCTATTTTAATTATTAATACAAAACTCATTTGATAATATTTTACATATACTCGGTATATCTTATGCAATTTTGTATTTTGTGTACAAATAATTTTGGCATAATACTAATTTGTACAATTGATTGAATTTTCAGGAGCATGACATACTTGGAGATCAATACGTGCAAATGACAATCGACAAGTATGTGGATTTTTTAAGAGGTAGCATGATGTTTCTCATTTTTTTCTTGGAATTTCTGTTTTTTGGGGAGATTTTCCTATTTTAATTATTCATACATGACAATCGGTGAGTACAGAACACAATTTAAGAATTATCAATTTTTTTTATTTTAGATATTAGTTCAATATCAGTTAACACGATATTTGATGTTGGAGGATATGTTCATATGGATGATCAAATCTGAAGCTCTTGAATGGAGTAATCACCATATTAAGGATGTATTTTTATGTCGTTGACATTTTAATTGATATTAGCCTATCTATTTTTGTTCCAATAATTATGCTAAGGTTTTTAGCCTATTAGTTATTCTTGGGCTTTTAGTTGTAGTGATAGTATCGACACAACATCGACGGATAATCTTACAAGAGAAAAAAAAAACCATCAAATGATAATTAAATTTGAAATGGAGAGACACGTATTCAATGTATTCAATTACTATATTAGTCTTACTTCATTCACTTTGTTAGGCTATTTTTCTTTTACCTATTGAAGGAGAAAAACTTGACCGCCTTTGGTAAACTGGCGGTTAAGAAAATCTTCAATCTCCAGAGCACCAATATCTTGAAGTTACATAATACATAACCCATGTATAAGTATTAATCATTGATTTCTATATAAACAACTTATGTCTATATACATGTAATTAGACTATTTAATTTGAGTATGATGAATTGAGAATGCAAATCATTACTGAATTTACGAGTTAGCATAAATCATGAATCATCAAAACAATGAGTAACGTCATTCGTTCAACATATACATTCAAAAAAACTTTCTACTAAATGCCTAAATCCCATTAATTTACTAGGTTGTTAATAGAGGAGAAGAAGAGTTACTCATGATTAGATTTTTTTTGTATCTTTTACAAAGACCCACATTTTAACGATAAATACAATGCCTCTATTCCCCACTAATCTCATATTATTATTGTTTATATTACCGTGTTATTATGTTCAATCTCATAATTTTCATCCTATTTTATCGTCTGCAATATTTCCAAATCAAAATCTATTTTATACAAGTAGTATTAATAAAAAAAGAAAATTTGTATAGGACCCGTGATTTTTCACGGGTTTCAAAACTAGTTATCATTACAATTGGTCTCCCTTGTGACGGGTTACCATTTGTGGCGGATATTTTGTGAGATAAAATGGTAACAAAATGGGTTAGTGGCGAAAGGGGACCACATAAATAGTGTTGCAGAGAGAGAAAAAGTGGGTACATTGTGAGGTAAAATGGTATCCGTCTTCAGCTTGTGACGGATATGTCATGTCTTCAATGAGAATTTGTGTTATCATTACTACTTTTTTAATCGAAGGATGAAAAGAAGCAGGTATTGTGGCCTTGTGGGATAGACTTTGGAACTTATCCATTTAATTCCCAAGATTTTAGTGGCTATTTCCAAGTTGAAACATTTTGACTTGTCAGTTTTACACTTTTACTATTGTTTCGTTTGTTATTGACTATTGACTACTCGATGGAGGCATGTAAATTCCACCTAGTAAACCACTCTTCCACGGTATTTACGTATGCTCATACAAGTACGTACACACTCGATTCTGAGGCTGTTTATTAGAGTAGATTTTGTTTAAAACGGTTTTAAATTAAGACCCGTTACAAAGTCACAATCGTCTTTGCATAATTGCATTGTAATATTATTTAGATCGATCGTGAATACGTCTTAACTTAAGAGTTAAGACCGTCCGAAATAAAAATTATTGTATCTACCCTATTCCTCTACAACATTATATACAACTTGTTAACCTATTGCATGGTTAAAAGTTAATTTATCAAAATAGATGATTAAAAATTTCTATTTTGAATATGATTAAAAGTTAATTTATCAAAATAATGATGCTACTCAAGACTGCTTTTGTGTAACGTAAGAAAGCAACAACATTCCATATTGCATGGTGATTTAGACTAAAACATGTGAGATGTTTTTGCAAGAGCTTTGACAACATATAAGAAAATAAATTTAATGATTATTAGGACAGATTTATCATGATATATTTTTACAATTAAAATAGACATAGTCGATGACGGCCCCACTTGACAAGGCCGGTTCTGAAGGTAGTCTGGAGGGGCGGTGGCCTAGGGAATTGCATAATATAATGATTCATCGGTAAAATGATTACGATTAACAATAAAATTGTTTTGAGTGATGACTAAAATGGATGAAAACCGCGTACAAGAATAGAAGGGAATTGCATTGACAAGTGAAGCGTACTATATCGTGGATGAGAATCAAGTTCCGAGCTTCATGATTAAAAATTTAGAATAAGAGAACTTTTACCACTTAATCTAACTTTGGTTTTCGATTTACAGGTGACAGGTAGGTAAAGGAAAGTACGTATAACAAGGTGAGTAATTTAACAAATAATGAACTTTGAGCATGCGTACCAAATTACCAACCACGGAGACAATTGTCTACGTATGAACGAAAGTGGGACTAGTCGTACTCGTCACCGAAAAAACTGCTGGTAATTGGTATTGTTAGCTGAGGAGCTCTTTTCATGCTTTAGAAATATGCAAGAATTTGTGTAAATTCTATAATCACCAAGGTACTCTCTATTTCCATTTCTTTGGATAGTGGCGAATTTTGGAGTAAGTAATAAAAAGGACCGATATTTATATTATTGATTTTGTAGGTGAATATTTAAGAGCCAATCATTAGGTCAAAGAGGTTAATTGATAATTTGATATTGTACTATGAAAAATCAGTAGAGGTTGGTCCCACCCGATGTTTTTAAAGTTCTTCTATTGTATTGAAAAGTTGTTCTTATTTTTAATAATAAAGTTCTAAAATAAGAACCAAGTTTTTAAATATGAGAATGTGTATAACCAAATAAATTAGCTTTATAAAATGTGAAAAACACTTCAATATTGTCCATTTTTAAGTAAATTTCATTTAAGAACTTTTATATTAAGTTCTTCCATTGTAAACAAAAGTTCTTAAGTATTGAAATTGACGTAATATGACATGGCATAGAAAGAACTTTATATAAAGTTTTTCTATTGCTATTGCTCTAGCCTCTAAGGTCCTCTGCATAGACTACAATTGAGACCATCATTCTTACTTTCATGTCCTATCTTGGGTCCTACCACCTTAAAATCTTGACACATAACACACAAAATATTAGAAATGACAATAATATTAGTATATCAAAGGGCTTATGTATTAATATGATAAGTAATGAGACATATGATGGACACAAAATGGAACAAAAAATCTGGACTTTAGACTATAAACTAAGTGAGTCCAATAACTATATAATGGGTAAAAAAAATTAAATTAATGGACAAGGATTATTTTGATTTAATTAGATCGATTTAAGTCATGAGAATGTAACAATGTTATGAGGGAGTACTCTACCGTTTTATTTATCTCACTTCACCTGAATTCGGATCAAACTGGATGGTATGCACCCAAAAAAGAAGAATTATACCATATTTTCAATTCCATAATTTTAAAACTTAATCTACCCAAATATACTTAGAATGCACACTTTCAATGTTTCTCAAAACAATTATTCCAATTATTTTATTTTTTACGGCAAATTTTTGTTTTTCTTCCTCGAGTTTTATTAATTATAATTAGTAATTACCGATAAATGTGTAGAAATGGAGTAATCACTTCTTCTATCAAGCAAGAGTATTCTCTACCGATAATTAGATAGTCTTGTAAGTGGATTGGAGATAATTAATTTTAATTGCTAGACTCCCTCCAGGTGCAAGTTTTTCATTAGGACCCGAAAAGAATCATTCTGTCATTCGTAAAAGTCCGTAATCGAATCTCGATTCACTCATTTAAAATCTAAATTTCTTACTTCCTCTGTTTTGCTATATATGACTTTCTCACATTTTGAGATACTCCACTTTTTTACTCAATATCTCTTACTCCATCCATTATTCTTTATATGTCGTTTTAGATAAGTGAAAATTTTACTCATTATATATCATTTTGTATTTTTCTATGCATTATTAATTATGGCTTTTTAATATTTTCTCATTCAAATTTCCTTTCATTGGTTGATTAACTTGATTTAAACATTTTTCACTTTTCAAAGCTCTAATTAAATGCTTAATTAATGTTATAATCATTCTTAAATCATTTTTTAGTAAGCGTGAAATTCGCTAAAACGACATATAAAGAATAATGGAGGGAGTAAAATATAAGACTAAATATTGTATACTCATATGAAAGTTTTTCGTAAGGAATTTTATGGTAACATTTTTATAATTTCTGCACAAATATATTTTTGTAAAATATTAAAGTCAAAGGTTTAACTCGAAAAAGCAAAATATCATATATTAAAAACGGGAGTACTATTTATACTAATCCACTTCGTTGAGGTAGATACTTTTTTATTTCCACACTTATTTAAAATTTATTTAACAGTTTGAGTTTTATTTATTTTACTTTAATTGGACAAATTAAATTACAAATAAGATTACCTAAATAATTTCAAGCAAAGATATCAATAGTAACAAAATGAGGAGTACCTAAAATATAAAATGTTTTTAACAAAAAATGTTCACAATTTATATAAAGTTAGTACATTCTATATAAAAATATGTATCAATTGAAAGGTCTACTTTAAAAAAAGTTAATAAATAATAACGATGTCAATTAGCTCAGTTGGTAAAGTCTGAGAGTGGTTCTCAATTGCTCTTGTGTTCAAATCCCGACAATCGTCATTGTGTCTCCTTTTAAAAAAACAATTAATATAAATAGTTACAGATAACAAATAAAAGAACATGGTAAAATCCGTTTTTAATCACTTACTAGTAAACTAGTTTAGATCCCGCGCAATGAATCCGCGATATTTATAGAGTGTTTATTTTTAGAAAAAAAAATCCCCTATTAAAACTAATCAAAAAATTTGAGTAATGTCATGAAATGTGTATATTTTTAAAACAAAATTAATGAAATTGTTTATAAATTTTTTATTAACATATCTTTTAGGTACGATTTAGCATATAAAGAACGATTTTTTTATCACAAAAATTTTAGAGACAAATTTTAAATAAGGCATTATATCAAAATAGGAAAGTAAATAAGTGATTTTATCAATATAGAAAATGTGCTTTAGACGATAAAACTAGAAGAATTTCTTATTATTTTAGTATATAGGGGATACCGTCTCTCACAGGTTTTGGCCTAAACCGACCGTACCAAAGAAAGAAGGAAATCCAAGAGGTGGTTTTTTATTATCACATATTCTCATTATAGAAGGACACTATCCATCTATAATGAAAGATGAGTCAAATATCCAAATACACAATACCACTTTCCTAATAAGACAAACAACAAGTGGAATAATAAGGACAAAAAATATCACTATTTTCATTATATTTTAGTATTTTACCCGTCTATAACAATAGACGGAGATATAGCCGTCTATAGCAAGACTAAGAGTAAGATTATTGGTAGTCTTAAGACAAGACTTTAGTAAGTCTTGAGACAAGACTCACTCAAAAGTCAAAACTACCAATAATCTACCCTAGTCTTGACAAAGTCTTAAGTTGAGTATTGGAAATCCAAGACTCAACTTAAGACTTTAGGTGAGTCTTGATCCCACCTTAAAGAAAAATTGTCCAATGAGTGGGCAACATGTCAAATGAGTGGGTAACATGTGTCGTTTCTTTTTGTTAAAAAAAAGTGAAGTGGAAAAGTAGAGTTTGAGGTGAGTCTGACGGATAATGTTTTTTTTAGTCAAATGAAGTGCGCACCTAGTTGCATTACAATAGAGGAGAGGGGGAATCGAACCTGGGACCTATTGTCCATAGTACCTCCGTCTTAACCACTAGATTAAGATATTTTCGGTAATCTGACGAATAAGGTGAGTCTAAGATAAATCTAAATAATAAAGAAATAATAAAAGTTAATGAAAAGCTGTGCATATCATTTACTACCAATATTTACCAATATTGTCATGTCATAGTAATGTTGTGTTTATCAAGTGTGTATGAATGTGACACACACAGTAAAAAGGTTGTTCTAGTATCCTCATTTCCTTGATTCTTCAGATCCTACCCTTATTTCAACTTCATTCATCTCCTTTTTTTTTCCCTTTTCCTTTCATTTTCCTCACTTTTTCTTCACTAATTTCCCCTCTTTTTTCTCCATTAATTAAATTAATCTAACCTAATTCCCAACAAAATCTCAACTATTTCACACTTTAATGTACCAAATTTCTGGGTTTTCCCTCTTAATTACAGGTTTTTCTCAAATGGGTATTCATTAAATCTTCCAAACTTGCTCCCTCAAGTAATCTACTGTGATTTTATCTGTTTTTTGTCAATTTAATTTTTGGGTTTTTGCTAAAGTTTTCATCTTTACTCATATCTTAGTTAAATTTCATGTTATTAATTTAATAATTTCATTAATTTTTTAACTACTTTAGTCATTTTAGTACAAATTATTAATACTAATAAATAAGTCTATTTATTTATATTTATATATTTTATATAATAAAAAGACGGTCTTACAGTGTGAGACGGTTTAACACAAGAATTTCTGTGGGTAGCATTTTAGTCATTGGAAATTGTAATGTCATAACTTTTATAGATTAAAGTTTGATTCTTTTGGTAATGTGACAACATTTTGAAGTTCAAAGTTCAATTCTTTGGTGATTTTAATAGAGTTTTTAGAATAAAGTTTAGTTCTTTAATTAACGTTTATTGTTTGATCATGTTTATAGATTAAATAAAGTTAATTTCTTTTGATAATTTGACGTTTTATTTTTCTGGGTTTTTGCAGATTTGTAGCATTGAGATCTGTAGAAGGTTTTGAGTTGAGCGTTATGTATGTCTCTTTCTCTCCTAATTTCATAACGCTTTCTTAATTTTGTTTGATAAAGACGTGTTAGAGACGATTTCTCACTAAGTTATTGAAATACCGTCTCTTAGGAAACCTACTAGATGTATTTTTATTTAATTTCTCACTCTTTATTGTAACATTTTAATTTTCTACCGTTTCCAACGTTTAATCACCCATATTAATTAATGATTAATTAAATAATTAATAATTAATTAATTTAAACACCATTATTGTTTTCTTTTCATGCAGAGAATTTTAATTTTAAAAATAGAGCCGTTATGTTGGTGTATATTAGTAGTTTTGTGTGAAATTTGGTTCCTAAATTTAAGGGTTGTAGTTAAAAAAATTATTCAAATTTTGAGAATTGTTGATTTGATTTAAAGGTTAATTTTTTTTTTATTTTTTTTCCAGTTGTTTTTCGAAAAATATCGAAAATGATGAAGCCTCCGCAAGAGGATTTCTCTCTAAAAGAGACAAATCCGCATCTTGGTGGCGGAAAAGTTACCGGAGATAAGCTTACTAGCACTTATGACCTTGTTGAGCAAATGCAATACCTCTATGTGAGGGTTGTAAAGGTTAAAGATTTGCCTAGTATGGATCTTACGGGTTCATGCGACCCGTATGTGGAGGTAAAACTCGGAAACTATAAGGGTACAACTAGGCATTATGAAAAGAGGACTTCTGCTGAGTGGAATCAAGTATTTGCCTTTTCTAAGGATCGTATTCAGGCGTCGGTGCTTGAGGTTAGTGTGAAGGATAAGGATGTTGTTAAGGATGATTTCATTGGTCGTGTTTTGTTTGATCTTAATGAGGTTCCTAAGAGGGTCCCGCCTGATAGTCCGTTAGCGCCTCAGTGGTGACGCGGATGTGAATTTGTTCCCCGTAAACTAGCACGCTAGCAGGCTTGCCCGTTAATGGGCCGAACTACTAACAAGGATTCATTTGTTTGATTGAAAAATCCAAGGTCTACGGCAGCTGCAAGGAAATTAGAACAATCCGGGTTTCAAAATGTAGCATGCATAACATCTGGACTGCAGTCTGTAAAACCAGGTAAAAATTCTGATACTGCTACATTGATCCGAAAATAAAACCTGTACTCTTTCCTTGCTGCTGTAGGAACATTTGAGTCTGTTGGTTCTACGGAATTGCAAAATGCTGGTAAAGCCGGGTTGGTAACAATTCAGGGAAAGATTTCAGTTGTACTCGGAACTGTTCTTGTTTGTAAGCCTCTTACTCCGACTTTTCATACTACCTCGACTTCACTTGTCCTACACTGATTCTCGCTTTCTCGGACTGATTTCAACTTGTTTGATGGTTTGTTCTCTCATTTGAATTCCAGGTGCATTGATTTTCATTTCCGTGTTTCCGGACCAGGCAGAGCAGCTGCTAAAAATGCTTCCTACAAGCTAGACGTTTTTACTGACCCTAAGATTTTGAAGTGTATAAATTTGTTTATGTGAAACCTTTGCTCAAAGCTCAAGTCCAAAAATGATGTTGTAATTAGGGTTTAGAATGCCATGGCTTTAGTTGCGGATACGACAACTGAGGATGTTTGTTTTCGGGAACAGTATGAGCTTGAAATCAGGAATCAAATCACATTCGCATGAGTTTGAAATTTTTTGGTGATCCCCTTGTCTAATTTGCATCCGTTACATACTTGTTAATTTCCCAAATGCTCGTAATCTTATGTACTTACAAGATAGATTTTTGCATGGGAGCATATACTTAGACCACAATTTTTTTTTTCTCGGATGGAAAATAAATTAGAACATAAAAATCATTAGGCGAATAGGCGATATCTAAATATTGATTGAACGTTATCAGCTGAATAGGTTATAGGTCATCACGAGTTTGAGACTTTGAGTATATTAATCAAATAAATAGGAATGAAATTTCAACCTCTTTTTAATTAGCCACTGTTACAAACGTTAAAGGCGTGATTAAACGTCACATTGCAAACTACTCCGTATAATAATAATAGTAATAATAATAATAATGATTACTCGAGTTATTTATTTATTTATTTATTTATTTACCCTTTATTTTATAAAAACATGCAAGGTTTTAATACCTTCCACTCAAATCAAAATGAGTTGCAACAGAGAGTGCATTTGTTCGGCTCATGGCTGGCTAGCTTAGCTCTTGTCTTGTACTTGTTGCGTGTTAGCAAGCTATGTGCCACTCGATTACAGTTTCTATGAGTAGATTAAAAAAATAACAAAATTAAACCACTTGCACAATGAAAATACGTCTCTATTATTAGAGAATATTGTTATATTACGATAGAATTATTAGGAAATTAATTAAGAAAATGTCAATTCTCGCTTGTTTTTGTTTCTTCAAATCTTCGGTCACTACTAAGTAGTCACTTTCAATGATTAACATTTCTTTCTCGCATACGCTTTGCGTCTTGGACGCTTATGAGAATTCTTGTCGTTTATGCCATTATTGAGAAACATCTCATAACTTTGGAGTGACACTCTCCACTTTACCTTCCCCTCCTCCTCGCGACATACACCCCCACCCTGGAGCCCTCGACCCCCATCCCTCGCCCATGACTCTGAACATCCTCCCTCATCCCTACTCTTACAACCACCGCTTCGGTTATTTACCTCTCAATCTACTAATTCACCCGCCTAGCCCCACCTACTTGTACACCTCCAATCCAAGTCTAACTTATATCCCTTCCATCTACAATCTCGAATAACACGAAATCAAATTTCCACTATACATTGACAAAATAAGTCAGTCAAAATGAAAAGTTCCAACTTTATAGTGTGACTTTGCATTCAAAGTATTATTACTATATGTTTTTTTTTTTCAAAGTTTATCTAACATTTACATTATTTTCAAAAATGTTATCTAATTTTGTTACTACCTTATTTACCAAAATTGGGCCACACACTATTAATTGCTAATTTACAGTCTATGTAAGCAACATTTCGGAGTTAACTTGTGAAAATACTTGTTTTTTTTTTTGTTACATTTTGCCAAAACCTATCAAATTTATTTTTTTCTTCATAATTCATTTTTAATCTAATCTTCCTCATTTCCTCCAAAAAAATTTTAATCTTTTTTTTTTTAATCTCCGAATTTATTTTTATTTTCCTTTCCATGTAACTTATCTCATTTTCCCTTAAATCTCTGTTCTTAATTTCACAATTTATCTCTATTCTCCCCAAGTTTTTTTTTTTCTATCTCCATTATTCTACTAACGTCTATCCTATTTCTCTATTAAATTTTCTCATTTTTTTCATTATGATTCACATCATTCTTACACTACGGCCTTGTACTCCCTGACTTAATTTCAACTCATTTCTGTCTATTTCAACTTTATTCAGTTCAGCTAAGCTCAGCTCTATTCAGTTCATTTAAGCTTTATACAAATTAACTCTTACTCTACTCCATTCAATTCTTCTCACCTCCGTTCAGTTTAATTCAACTCTTTTCAACCGAATAAAAAAAACAGGGCCTACATTTTATATACTCATCTTAATACCAAGGGTTTTTCTAACATGTGCCCTTAGAGCGCATGATAATAAGCTAAATAGGGAAATATTTTCAAGATTAATCTTGAAAATATTTCCCTTTTTAGCTTATTATCATGTGTCCTAAGGGTTAGAAACTAACCCTAATACCAATATTTTCTTCTTTTTATCTAATTTCAATTACTCTTCTATTTTGACCTCATTTTCTTCCAATTATGTGCCTCTTGTTTTTCACCTATTAGGCTAATTGGCCCAATCCTATATGTAGAAGACGAGAAGGGCCAACCATCCCATGTGCAATCCTATTGGGTTACTTTGTCTTGGTTTGAGGCTGGATGACAACCGACAACTCATTCTCCTTTACTTTCCTTTTTCCTTTTTCCCTTTTTCAATGATAAATAACGACAAGTTTCATTTTCACTAATTCTAAATTTCTAATGCTATGTTGCAAAAAAACACAAGGGTATGCACCAAATTATGTTAGGTCCAAACTTACAAAAATATCACTCGAATCGGATATTCAAACTATGTTTTGAAAACACAGTGAAATGGATTATGGACGAAATTAGGTTCAAATTCTTCCTAATTAAGGCCAAGACATTAATCTTAATACGTAACTTTTCAAAAAACTTGTTAGAAGTTAGAACCATAACCTAAGTATGAGAGCAATGAGCATCATTCCAAATTTTGAAACACAATGATATACGGAGTAATTGTATTTATTACCTGATAAAATGATCGTTCGAAATTTTAAAACACTATTTTCTTAACTTATTCTGAACCGAATTCGGGTCAATTACTTAGACGACGATCCAATAGTTCTACTCGATAGTAATGTAGAACTTAAAATAACTCGATAGTCCGAATCCGAACTAAATACTCAAATAATTCGATTGTGATCACTCATCCATAATTTTAATTTATTTATTTTCACCCACATTGTGAGTGGAGTCCAACAAAGCTAAAGAATATCCAAGCCAATATGGGCAACACAAATTTTTGTTTGTCAAGTCACTTATCCATCACTCTTGAGTAACGGATACCATTTTACCTCACAAAGTACCCACTTTTTCTCTCTCTGCAACACTATTCATGTGGTCCCCTTTCTCCACTAACCCATTTTGTTACCATTTTATCTCACAAAATATCCGCCACAAATGGTAACTCGTCATAAGGGAGACCAATTGTATGGGCAATATGTGGATGGTGGATGGAACATTCCCTTTGGCATTTTGAGTAAATGAGTGCAACTATTGCATGCTTAGCCAAGAAATAGAGACAAAATACCTACGTGTTTTTTTAAGTGAAATGATAAAACAATTTTTGCAGCTGTATTTAAGAAACTAAAAAAATAAATAAATTCTTAACATATGCATTTATTCTATTAGTTAATGTGTAATTTAGTTGTTAATTTCTAAAATAATACCAAATTTAAAAGATACTCTCTCTGTCCCGGTTATATGTTGTTATTTTCCATATTGGGATGTCTCAGCGAGTTGTTGTTCTTTCTATTTTAATAATGAAATTGATGAGCGATTTGATCATTTATACTCAATTTGTTCTATTTATCATTTAGTAATTGACCTCTTTCTTTTTCCTTGATCTTTGTGTCAAGCCTAAGGACAACAAATAACCGAGAAAGAGAAATATAATACTTAAATACAACTTTAAGAAGTGTAATTATCATAACTTTTTTAATCGAAGGATGAAAAGAAGCATGTATTGTGGGCTTGTGGGATAGACTTTGCAACTTATCCATTTAATTCCCAACAAGATTTTAGTGGCTATTTCCAAGTCACAAATTCTCATTGAAGACATGACATATCCGTCACAAGCTGAAGACGGATACCATTTTACCTCACAATGTACCCACTTTTTCTCTCTCTGCAACACTATTCATGTGGTCCCCTTTCTCCACTAACCCATTTTGTTACCATTTTATCTCACAAAATATCCGTCACAAATGGTAACCCGTCACAAGGGAGACCAATTGTTTCCAAGTTGAAACATTTTGACTTGTCAGTTTTACACTTTTACTATTGTTTCGTTTGTTATTGACTATTGACTACTCCATGGGGGCGTGTAAATTCCACCTAGTAAACCACTCTTCCACGGTATTTACGTATGCTCGTACAAGTACGTACACACTCGATTTGAGGGTGTTTATTAGAGTAGATCTTGTTTAAAACGGTTTTAAATTAAGACCCATTACAAAGTCACAATTGTCTTTGCATAATTGCATTGTAATATTATTTAGATCGATCGTGAATACGTCTTAACTTAAGAGTTAAGACCGTCTGAAATAAAAGTTATTGTATCTACCCTATTCCTCTACAACATTATATACAACTTGTTAACCTATTGCATGGTTAAAAGTTAATTTATCAAAATAGATGATTAAAAATTTCTATTTTGGATATGATTAAAAGTTAATTTATCAAAATAATGATGCTACTCAAGACTGCTTTTGTGTAACGTAAGAAAGCAACAACATTCCATTTTGCATGGTGATTTAGACTAAAACATGTGACATGTTTTCGCAGGAGCTTTGACAACATATAAGAAAATAAATTTAATGATTATTAGGACAGATTTATCATGATATATTTTTACAATTAAAATAGACATAGTCGACGACGGCCCCACTTTGCAGGGCCGGTTTGAGGGTAGTCTGGTGGGGCGATGGCCTACGGAATTGCATAATATAATGATTCATCGGTAAAATGATCACGATTAACAATAAAATTGTTTTGAGTGGTGACTGAAATGGATGAAAACCGTGTACAAGAATAGAAGGGAATTGCATTGCAAGTGGAGCGCACTATGTCACGGGTGAAAATTAAGGTCCGAGCTTTATGGTTAGAATAAGAGAACTTTTACCACTTAATCTAACTCTTGTTCTCGATTTACAAGTGTCAATTATGTAAAGTACGTATAACAACGTGAATAATTTGACAAGTAATGAATTTTGAGCATGCGTACCAAATTACCAACCACAGAGACAAAATTTGCTACGTATGAACGAAAGTGGGACTAGTCGTACACTCGTACTCGCCACCGAAAAAACTGCTGGAAACTGGTATTGTTAGCTGAGGAGCTCTTTTCATGCTTTAGAAATATGCCAATAAATTCTATAATCACCAACGTACTCTGTATTTCCATTTCTTTGGATACGTAGTAGTGGTGAATTTTGGAATAAATAATAAAGAGGGTTGATGTTTAAATTATTGATTTTGTCGGCGAATATTTAAGAGTCAATCGTTAGGTTAAGGAAGCTGACTGACAGATAATTTGACATTGTATTATGGGAAATCAGTAGGGATCAGCCCCCATCTAACATAACTAAGGTCCTCCACTGCATAGACTTATTAGACTACAAGCTAAGTGAGTCCAATGACTAATATCATGGGTAAAAAATTAAATTAATTGGTAAGGACTATTCTAATTTAATTAGAGATTTCATTTAGGTCACGAGAATGTAACAATATTATGAGGGAGTACTCTACTGTTCTATTAATCTTACTTTACTCGAATTCGAACCAAACTGGATGGTATACACCCAAAAAAGAACAACTATCCATATTTTCAATTCCATAATTTTAAAACTTAATCTACTCAAATATACAAAGAAAGTAAACTTTTAATGTTTCTCAGAACAATTATTTCAATAACCTTTTCTTAAACGGCAAATGTATTGTGTTCCTCGGGAGTTTATTAACTATAATTGACATTAAATGTGTAGAAATAATGGAGTAATCACTTCTTCTTGCATCAAACAAGAATATTTTCTACCGACAGCGGAATAGTCTCGTATTCGTAATCGAAGAAAATCATTTCGTCATTCGTAAGTCCGTAATCGAATCTCGATCCAATCATTTAAAATCTAAAATTCTTACTATTTTATACTAACCCACTTCGGCGAGGTAAATACTTTAATATTTTCACACTCTTTTTAAAATTTATAAACAATTTGAGTACTTATTTATTTTACTTTAATTGGACAAAATAATTTACAAATAAGACTACCTAAATAGTTTCAAGTAAAGATATCAATAGTAATAAAATGAGTACCTAAAATATACTCCCTCTGTTCCGGTCATTTATTGTTTTTTTCCATTTTTTGGTTTCTCAGTCAATTATTGTCCTTTTTATTTTAAGAATGAACTTAATGAGCAATTTGATCATTGACACTCAATTAATTCCACTTGTCTTTCATTAATTAACCTCCTTCTTTTTCTTTGGTCTATGTGCCAAAACCAAAGGACAACAATTGACCGGGATGGAGGGAGTAAAATGTTTTTAACAAAAAATGTTCACAATTTATATAGAGTTAGTACATTCTATATAAAAAATATGTATCAATTGAAAGGTCCACTTTAAAAAACAATTAATAAATAATAATGATGTCAATTAGCGTAGTTGGTAAAGTCCGAGACTCGTTCTCAATTGCTCACACTTGTGTTCAAATCCCGGCAGTATTAAAATTATCTTTGTGTTTCCTTTAAAAAAAAAATCAGTAAATAAATAGTTACAGAAAACAAATAAAAGAACATGGTAAAAATTGTTTTTAATCACTTAGGGGGTGTTTGTTTCATGCATGGGTATGTGTTTGGTATCAGGAATCATACATGGACGGTATGGCCGTATGGGATTGGAACCTGATTCCTCATACCATGCGTTTGTTTCAATTCTAAGCGGTATGGGTTTGGAGTTCAATTAAAAGTTAAAATCAGTAAAATAAAATATTTTAAATCATAAATTTTAGTATTATAAAATAATAAAAATAAAAATTTAATCAAATAAGTATATAGAAGATTTGATTTATATTATGCCATAATTTTTATTTCACATTTTTGCTTATTTTAATTTTATTCTCATGAGTATCAATCTCATACCCACCCCCCTCTCATTCGTATGAGAAACCCATACCTCATGAGTTTGAGGTATGGGTATGATACCCTCACATTTGCCAACCAAACACATGGTATGAGTTTAGCTCATTCTAAACTCATACCTCATACTCCGTATCTTTTTCAAGTGAACCAAACCCCCCTTAGTAAAAACCGTCTCTCGCAAATTTTAGTGTTAACAAACAGAACCAAAGAAAAGTTAGAAGGAAATCCAAGAGGTAGTTTTTATCATCACAAAATCTCATTATAGACGGCATATATCCGTCTACAACTAAAAACGGGTCAAATACAATACCACATTCTTAATAGGACAAGCAACAAGTGAGGTGGTGGGGGCAAAAAATGTCACCACTTTAAAGCTATTTGACCCGTCTTTAGCTATAGACGGATATCCGTCTATAGCAAGACTAGATGTTTTATCACGAGGGTTGATTTTAATCGACGATGTTTTAGTAAATATCGACGACTTTTTTTTTTTTTAAAATAATAACTACCCTTGTACTCATATACCACTTTCTCTCTCTAAAAAATTTCCTCTCAAATTCTATTAAAAATCAACTAAATTAAGAAAAAAACCAATAACAACAATTAACAAGATTAATTAACACGACGGATCCCGAATTACCGGTACTTAAATAACTTAATCGCTTCATTATTTAGTACCAAAAAATATTGTCATGTCATATTATGTGTTGTGTTTATCATGTGTGTATGAATGTGACACACACAGTAAAAGGTTGTTCTAGTATCCTCATTTCCTTGATTCTTCAGATCCTCCCCTTATTTCAACTTCATTCATCTCCCTTTTTTTTCCTTTTCCTTTCATTTTCCTCACTTTTTCTTCACTAATTTCCTCTCGTTTTTCTCTATATTAAATTAATCTAACCTAATTTCCACCAAAATCTCAACTATTTCACACTTTAATGAACCAAATTTCTGGGTTTTTCCCCTTATCTAGAGGTTTTTCTCAAATGGGTATTCATTAAATCTTCCAAATTTGCTCCCTCAAGTAATCTACTGTAATTTTATCTGTTTTTTGTCAATTTAATTTTTGGGTTTTTGCTAAAGTTTTCATCTTTACTCATATCTTAGTTAAATTCATTAATTTGTTACCTACTTTAGTCATTTTAGTACAAATTATTTATGTATAATAAAAAGACGGTCTTACAGTGTGAGACGGTTTAACACACAAAAATTACTGTGGGTAACATTTTAGTCATTGGAAATTGTAATGTCATAACTTTTACAGATTAAAGTTTGATTCTTTTGGTAATGTGACAACATTTTGATGTTCAAAGTTCAATTCTTTGGTGATTTTAATAGAGTTTTTAGAATAAAGTTTAGTTCTTTAATTAATGTTTATTGTTTGATCATGTTTATTGATTAATAAAGTTAATTTCATTTGATAATTTGACGTTTTATTTTTCTGGGTTTTTGCAGATTTGTAGCATTGAGATCTGTAGAAGGTTTTGAGTTGAGCGTTTATGTATGTCTCTTTCTCTCCTAATTTCATAACGCTTTCTTAATTTTGTTTGATAAAGACGTGTTAGAGACGATCTCGCACTAAGTTATTGAAATACCGTCTCTTAGGAAACCTACTAGATGTATTTTTATTTAATTTCTCACTCTTTATTGTAACATTTTAATTTTCTACCGTTTCCAACGTTTAATCACCCATATTAATTAATGATTAATTAAATAATTAATAATTAATAATTAATTAATTTAAACAACATTATTGTTTTCTTTTCATGCAGAGAATTTTAATTTTAAAAATAGAGCCGTTATGTTGGTGTATATTAGTAGTTTTGTGTGAAATTTGGTTCCTAAATTTAAGGGTTGTAGTTTAAAAAATTATTCAAATTTTGAGAATTGTCGATTTGATTTAAAGGTTAAATTTTTTTTTTCCAGTTGTTTTTCGAAAAATATCGAAAATGATGAAGCCTCCGCAAGAGGATTTCTCTCTAAAAGAGACAAATCCGCATCTTGGTGGCGGAAAAGTTACCGGAGATAAGCTTACTAGCACTTATGACCTTGTTGAGCAAATGCAATACCTCTATGTGAGGGTTGTAAAGGTTAAAGATTTGCCTAGTATGGATCTTACGGGTTCATGCGACCCGTATGTGGAGGTAAAACTCGGAAACTATAAGGGTACAACTAGGCATTATGAAAAGAGGACTTCTGCTGAGTGGAATCAAGTATTTGCCTTTTCTAAGGATCGTATTCAGGCGTCGGTGCTTGAGGTTAGTGTGAAGGATAAGGATGTTGTTAAGGATGATTTCATTGGTCGTGTTTTGTTTGATCTTAATGAGGTTCCTAAGAGGGTCCCGCCTGATAGTCCGTTAGCGCCTCAGTGGTATAGGCTTGAGGATAGGAAGAGTGATAAGGCTAGGGGAGAGTTGATGTTGGCTGTGTGGTGGGGTACTCAGGCTGATGAGGCGTTTCCTGAAGCGTGGCATTCTGATGCCGCGGCTGTTAGTGGGAGTGATGCGTTGGCTAGTTTTCGGTCAAAGGTTTATTTGTCTCCTAAGCTTTGGTATTTGAGGGTGAATGTGATTGAGGCTCAGGATTTGATTCCTAGTGATAAAGGTCGGTTTCCTGAAGTTTATGTGAAAGCTATTCTTGGTAGTCAAGCTCTTAGAACTAGGGTTTCCCAAAGCCGGACCATCAATCCTATGTGGAATGAAGATCTTATGTTTGTTGCGGCCGAACCCTTTGAAGAGCCATTGATTTTGAGTGTGGAGGATAGAGTTGGGCCTAATAAGGATGAAGTATTGGGGAGGTCTCTCATACCTCTACAGTACGTTGATAGGAGGTTGGATCATAGACCGATAAATTCAAAGTGGTATAATCTCGAGAAGCATGTCGTTGTCGAGGGAGAGAAAAAGAAGGATAACAAATTCTCTAGCAGGATTCACATGAGGATATGTTTGGAAGGCGGTTATCATGTTTTGGACGAGTCGACCCACTATAGCAGCGATCTTAGACCGACTGCTAAGCAATTATGGAGACCTAGTATTGGAGTTCTCGAACTTGGTGTTTTGACTGCTCAAGGGTTGATGCCAATGAAGGTTAAGGATAACCGCCAAACCACCGATGCTTATTGTGTTGCCAAATATGGTCAGAAATGGGTGAGAACGAGAACGATTATTGACAGCTTCAGCCCGAAATGGAACGAGCAATATACATGGGAGGTGTTTGACCCATGCACCGTTATTACTGTTGGCGTGTTTGACAACTGTCATCTACATGGAGGCGATAAGGGGGGAGGAAATAGGGACTCTAGGATTGGGAAGGTGAGGATTCGACTTTCGTCGTTGGAAACTGATCGGGTATACACTCATGCTTATCCTCTATTGGTACTGCACCCTACTGGAGTGAAAAAAATGGGTGAAATCCAACTTGCGGTGAGGTTCACTTGCTCGTCTTTGCTTAATATGATGCATATGTATTCCCACCCTTTGCTGCCTAAGATGCATTATTTGCATCCATTAACTGTAAGCCAGCTTGATAACCTGAGGCACCAGGCCACTCAGATTGTGTCGATGAGGTTGAGTCGAGCTGAGCCACCGTTAAGGAAGGAAGTGGTTGAGTTTATGCTTGATGTGGGTTCTCACATGTGGAGTATGAGACGAAGCAAGGCAAATTTCTTCAGAATCATGAATGTCTTGGGTGGGATAATTGCTGTTGGAAGATGGTTTGATCAAATATGCAACTGGAAAAACCCGATCACAACCGTTCTTATTCACATCTTGTTTTTTATTTTGGTCATGTACCCCGAACTCATTTTGCCCACCATATTCCTATACCTTTTCTTGATCGGAGTTTGGTACTATAGATGGAGACCGAGACACCCGCCCCACATGGATACTCGTCTTTCGCATGCAGATTCTGCTCACCCGGATGAACTCGATGAAGAATTCGACACTTTCCCGACTTCCAAGCCAGCTGATATTGTGCGAATGAGGTATGATCGGTTGAGAAGCATAGCCGGGCGAATCCAGACTGTTGTTGGTGACTTGGCAACTCAGGGTGAAAGGGTTCAGTCCTTGCTGAGCTGGCGAGACCCGAGAGCCACTGCATTGTTTATTATATTCTGCCTGATTGCCGCTATCGTTCTGTATGTCACACCTTTCCAGGTGGTGGCCCTTCTGACTGGGTTTTATGTGCTTAGACACCCGAGGTTCCGTCATAGGCTCCCTTCTGTCCCGCTCAACTTCTTCCGTAGGTTGCCTGCTCGTACCGACTCCATGTTATGAGGCGTTATTCATGGGTTTGTCTTATGGACTCGATGCTCTTGTTCTTATTTTATTTTGGTTAGTCGTAACTATGGTTATATATGTTTGTGTAACCTCTAGAATCTTGTCCGGATTTGTTTGCTGGTTAATCTCGTGGTTATAGATATTCTCCGGTTTCCTTTTCATATGTTTGTGTCTTCTGGTATACTGGTATGTTACTATGTTATGCTTGGTCCAGTCTACGTTGTCGACTTATAGACGACTTCCTAGTTTTTTGTGAGATAATACGAATTTTTCTTGCATGAAAATTCAACGTCTCGAAAAATGTCAGAAGGGTAAGATCAGATATCTGGGCCACGACATTGCAACGCAACCACACCTTGCGGATACAGGATGCAACAAACGGGATTAGCCTCGGACAGCAGATTCCGCGACAAGGAGACCCACGAACGCGTCGTTTTCAAGGTAATGTTTCTTCCACCTTAATCAATGCATCTTAGGGACTTTTTGGGTTTGTAGGTACAAAATCATGGATTCTAGTAAATTCTTGCATGTGCAATTGTGCACTTCAATAATGGAGCAAGTTGTTGAACGATAAACAATTAGCGAGTTTGACGACATCCGTCTTGTTTGGTGGAATATGTCGGAAATGTGGATCTTGGTTAGTTTTATATAAGTATAATCTATAGAAGATTGTGGTATGTGACATTGATTTAGGCAGCATAATTGTAGTCTTGCAGAAACTACTTGTTTTATTTTATTAGTTCGTTTCTTTTAACAAGACGGGACATATCCGTCTTTAGATTAAAATGGATCAAATAACGCCTCACTTGTATAGATTGGGACATAGTTTGATACTTTGATAGTCCCTAGGCTTTATGCTTTTGTCCCGTTTATCCTAGTTGACCTGTCTTAAACTTAAGACATCAATGCCCGTCTTAATAAAGTAGGAGTATTTTATTGTTTATTGTAGCTTCATGTACTAGAAGGGCCTTGCAGTGTAGTATTCTTGTCAGTGATGAAGGGATAATGGTTATACGGGAAAGTAGCCCCGTCCGAGTAGTTTGTTTACCTTTTCTATTCTTTGTGAGGGAGTATTTTAATCAAAGGTAAACAAATGATTATTTCTAAGATCTCAAATGTCTGTTAATTTTTATCGGTTTTATATGTTTATTATTAGTAACCTCTAATTGGATTGGGTTTGGGTCAAGTTAATTCGGGTTCAGATAACCACTTGGAGCTTCCAACATGGCTAGGGGGTACTTATTCTCAGTTCGATTTAGAGATCCGAGTCTTAGTTGCACTCATATGAATCAGACTAAGGTGATTATTTTCATGAATATGGATGTCGATTGATTGGTTATAAATAAAGTATGACACGACACGGACACGTGATACGGCATTCCATGAAATTTAGGACACGGGACACGCTATTTAAATTTAATAAAAAAACATATTTTATGGCTATAAATAAAGTATGATTTTATTTTTGTAATGTATTTGATTCTAAATTTAGGGTGTGCTTGGATAGCAAAAGTGGAGGGAAATGGAAGGGAGGGAGGAGGGAAGAGAAAGGGATGGAAAGGAAATAATTTGGCTTGGAGGGGGGAAGTAGAGGGATTTATTTTCCCTCCCCTCAAAATCCTTCCACCTCCATTTTGCTAACCAAACAAAGGGTTTATCATCCCTTCCTTTCCCTCCCCTCTCCTTTCCTTCAAATCCTCCTATCCAAACAGACCCTTAATGTATTTGATACTAAATTTAGGTAACTGAAGGTAAAATTCGATGTTAACTATAACTAATTCTCATTTCTCACCCAAACCAATCTTCTAATCAATATCTTTTGACGATTTATTCCTCGTCTGAACTATAAGATTTTTAGACGTGCGTCCGACAAGTGTCGGGTGTCCGGGTGTCCGACACGGTGTCGGACATGTGGCGGCTAGTTCGGAGGAGTGTCTGTGCTACCTAGCTTATAAATATACTCTCTTCGTCTCGATCATTTGTTTGTCTTTGGTTTTGATACAAAGACCTAGGAAAGAGGAATGGCCAATAATCTGTTTAAGACCGTCTTATCTTAAAATGGTCTTCACATCCAATTAAAATAGGAATGAAAATAAAAGGAAGTTGTAAAGTATTTTAAGTTAAGACGGTTTTAAGAAAGACCATCCGTTGTAGAATAGCAACAGGTTGTATTTACTGAATTAGTTCCCACCCAACAAGAGGAGGTCCATCAATAACTAATGGGCCAAATGAGTCACAAGGCTCATAAAGTCTGGCCCACTTAATGATAAAGACTTATACTTTCCGGCAATACTTTAGCATTTTTAGTCGTTGGGAGTTGGGACTCAATAAGTAGTATCAAAGCCGATATTTTAACATGGAACTGCAGGGTGCCATATTGTGACATGCTCGAAAATCGAAATATCGTGACAAAGCATAGTGCATTGTAAAATTATCGTATGAACTTGCACCCGTTAAGAATTGATGGATTACTAGTTGATTTTCACAAGGAGCAATGAGATTACTTGGTTGATTCTAATCTATTTGTTTATCTAAGTCGATAAAAAGGGTGATTTTATTTAACTAAAGAAACTAAATGAGCTAAAATCAAATGTAAACTATTTGAGTAAATATGCTAATGGATCTGATTAATTCAAATATTTAAAAGGTCTAGGATTCGATCAAGTTGTTATCATGGGTTAAAGTGTTAAACTGCAATTGATTTTGTCAAGAAATCGTGGTTAGTGAATTTAGTTAAGACAACGCTAGCTAATATACCCACTAGCCCTCCTGAGTCTAAGTAGTTGAGCAACTTCAATGGCAAGCTACAAGACCTTGTAGTTTGCCTTTTCACATCATATTTCTAAGCAACATACCTTCTAAGCTACATCGTCCTCCAATGGTAAACTACAACATATTGTAGCTTGCAATACCTCACATGATAATAAATCATATATTTTAAATTATTTTTTGATTTTTTAATTACTTTTTTTACCATTTAAAAGTTAAGCTACAAGTTAAGCATGTAGCTTGGTAGAGCTACACTTGCTTATAAGCATGAGCATATTTTTCATCTCCAATGGTCGGCACACCGTTTGAAAACTTTTGATAATTGCAAGGAAGTCCTTAAATGCAACCATTGGAGTTGCTCTTTAGGTCGCTAAGGATATTTATGGTCGCCAAATTGGCGAGTGATGGTCACCCGTTAGGTTAATTCAGTCGCCAATTTGTCAACTAATCTAGGTAGTCGCTTTGTAGTGAACTTAAGAACATTCTAAACATCAAAGCATAAGTTTTTTAGAGGTTTTTGTAGACTAATACAACTTCAACAATTTAACATCAAGGATGCTAGGTATTTTGGAAATGAGCTCAATTTATAGGTATGGTTGTAAAACAATGTTTTAAGCTTAAACCCATGCAAACTTACAAATTCTCATTTCTCATTTGTGATGGCCATATCTGTTGCAAGTTTACGACGGGTCAAAATACTACCCATGTGGGATAGATAAGACAAAAGCAGAGTGCTAGAGTAACAAACCGTTTTGTCTTATCTACCCACATGGGTACTACTTGACCCATCGCAAGCTTGTGATGGATATGCCCGTCACAAGGGAGACTTGCTGAAATTATTGTACTGGAGAGTGGACCTGACCGGGTCAAGGATAGACCCAACTGGGTCGTCGTGTTTTCATCAAACTTAAAAATCTGGAAATTAATCAAGCCCAACCGAGTTAAGGATGGACCCGACCGGGTTTATTGGTTCGACCCAACCATGAACACTTGAACCCAGCTGATTTTGATATGTGCCTCAGGATTGTGTCCTCCTTTGATATGCGCCTCAGGATTCATCATGAGTTGTAGTAAGCGCTTCTAAACCCGCTTTCACCTACAATTTCGTAAAAAAAAGAAAAACAATCCTCCTAGCTAGAGGGAAATGTTAGCAATTGGTACCCGAATGGGCGCAAATTAAATACGACTAAAATGGTGGGGTGAGACGGTGTACTAAATACGGTAAATTAGACCGATGTTTTCGGGAAAAAAAAGATACCGTACTAAGTAAGCTTCCTTGAATATGGCCGGCAGATTGATTATCGGATGGCGGGGAAATTGCGACTGCTTCGTTGACAATCAACAATTTGAAGCCAATGTACGTAGCCATGTATCCAGGGGCGAGTCCACGCTTAAGGATGGGGTAGCAAGTGCTACACCATACAAGACAAAATTAATGAGAAATTTTTCATTTGATACTGTTAGAATATAGATTATTCTAGAAGAAGTTTGTTATAAAATCAGTTAGAAAGTTGTTAGATTGTAACAAACATATTAGGAAAGTACAATCTTCTATATAAGGAAGAGAGATCACATCATTGTATTTACATCATATCATAATATCAAATTCTGTTATTACATTCACATAAGTTCTCTCTCAAATTCTCTCGTGTTCTCTGTCTTTCTCTCGTCCATACTTCATCTTCTCCAATCTTCCAATCTTCATACCATGAGCTTGCTCACACTCTTTCATGGTATCAGAGCAGGATCATTCTGATCCTGTTTCTGTTGTTCTTTCTTTTCTTTTCTTAGTTTTTCCCCTTTACAAATTGCTTCCGCTACTCCATTAAACTCTTTTCTTTCTCTCTTCTTTACAAAGATTACGCGCAGTAAAACATGCCTACTTCAGAAAATTCAGGAAATTCAGTCAACAATGTTGATGATCCACACTACATCCACAATACTGATCTTACAGGAGTTAAACTCGTAGCAACACCGTTTGAAGGTACTGGTTATGGCGGCTGGAAGAGGTCCATGTTAATTGCTCTTTCCGCGAAAAATAAGCTGGGTTTTATTGATGGGAGCATTCCTCAACCATCATCATCTTCTGCAACAGCGAATAAATGGCAACGTTGCAACGATATCGTGTTTTCTTGGATTCTCAACTCAGTTTCACCAGAAATTGCAGAATCTATTCTTTACAGTGGTACAGCAGAGATCGCGTGGAAGGAGCTTGAGGATAGATTTGGGCAAACCAACGGTGCACAGCTCTACAGCATTCAGAAGAAGCTGACTGATTTCTCTCAGGGAAATGATAATATCTCGACTTATTTTACAAAGGTCAAAGCAATTTGGGATGAATTTACAAGTATGGGTATGAATCCCAAATGCTCTTGTAACTGCAATTGTGGAGCCAAAGAAAAGCAAATACAGTTTCAGGAATATCAGAAAGCAGTGCAGTTCTTGATGGGGTTGAATGACTCCTATGCTGTCATCAGAGGGACTATCTTAATGCAAAACCCACTTCCTAAGCTTGCTGTGGTCTACAATATCTTGCTTCAGGAAGAAAGGCAACGAGAGATACACAGTTCTTCAAGTTTTCAGTCTGATTCTGCAGCTATGTTGGCTAAGAATGTACCATTCAAGGGAAATGGTGGCTACAACAACAACACTAATGGTTCTTGGAATGGTGGTTACAAGAAGAATTTTCATGGTCATAACAAAAATGGAGGTACTGGTTACCAAAATAACAAGGGTTATGCTGCTGGGAACGGGTATAATCCAAATTACAAGGGCAAGAACCCCATCCAGAACCCAAATCAAGGCTTTAACAACCAGAATCAGGGTTTCAACAGTCAGAATCCACCAGTTCAGCAACAGCAAGACATGCCACCTCCTCCTTTCTGCAATTATTGCAAGAAATATGGGCATACTGTTGATGGGTGCTATCATCTAATGAATAAGAATAGGCGTTTTGCTGAAAATGTCTTTCACGATGAACAAGGGAATGCTTCAGGTTCTCATGCTCAAGAAGCTGGTCCTTCTAACTCTGGGAATGATCATATAAATTCTTCTCAAGATGCCATTGCTGGTACCTCATCTGCTAATTTTGCAGGTACGAGTTCTTTGTACCACTCTTCCAATTCCAGTTTTAATTCGAATTCTTTCTTTAACAGTTGGATTTTGGACACAGGTGCAAGCGATCACTTTTGTTCCAACAAAGCTTTGTTTTCTGATTTTAAATGCTTAGATAAACCATATTGTGTTTCTTTGCCTAATGGTGATGTTGTTAATATAACTACTGTAGGAACTGTGCCATTATCTCCTACCTTGTCTTTGCACAATGTGTTATATGTACCATGTTTTAAGTACAATCTCTTGTCTATCAGTAAACTAAATAAGCAATTAGACTCAGTAGTAAGCTTTACACCTAAAATTTGTTATTTGCAGGCTTGTTCCAAGAGGCCCTTGATCCTTGGTAATAACTTCAATGATCTGTACTTGCTGAGTTCACAACTAGGAAACTGTTCTGATGATACATCTTTAGGAAATAAAACTTGTAATCAAATTAGTGCTAATACTGTTTTAAATAATTCTTGTACTGTTTGGCATAATAGGCTAGGACATGTACCTTTGTCAAAAATGAAATTGTTGCAGATCTGTAATATTGACAATGCTAATGATATAATTTCTTGTCCAATATGTGCCAAAGCCAGACAACATCGTCTGTCATTTCCTGTTAGTACTTCTGTATCTCAGCATCCTTTTGAATTGTTACATATTGATTTGTGGGGACCTTATCATACTCCCACATACAATGGTTATAAGTATTTTCTAACTATAGTTGATGATTTCACAAGGTGTACTTGGACTCATTTGTTGACATGTAAAAGTAGTGCTTTTGATTTCCTTAAAACTTTTATCCACATGGTGGCTACTCAGTTTGACAGAAAAGTTAAAATAATAAGATCTGACAATGCTTTTGAGCTTGGTAGCAGTGATATTAATGCTTCTTTCCTTGCTGATCGTGGCATACAACATCAGACCTCTTGTTTTCACACCCCTCAACAGAATGGGGTTGTTGAACGCAAACACAAACACCTTTTAGAAACAGCCAGAGCTTTAAAGTTCCAGTCTAACCTTCCTACTAAGTATTGGGGGGACTGTGTATTAACTGCTACTTACATTATAAATAGAATGCCATCAAAAGTTTTGCAAAACTTGTCACCTTATCAAATATTGTTTGGAAAAGTTCCAGATTTGTCCCATTTAAGGTCCTTTGGTTGTTTAGTGTATGCTTCCACTTCTAAACCAGGAAGAGATAAGTTTCAACCTAGGGCCATACCATGTGTCTTTCTTGGTTATCCTTTTGGCAAGAAGGCTTACAAGCTACTTAATCTTGAGAATCACACTGTTCTTAATTCTAGAGATGTTGTTTTCCATGAGTCTATTATTCCATACATCAAAGACAATTTTCCTCATTTTGTTCCTGTTGCTCTTACTGATGATGCCAACATTTTTGATAATATTCCAACCACATCAGTCACAAATCCATCAAACAATACTATTAATACTAGTACACCAAATAATACAAATAATACCAGTCAAGTTCATTCTAATACTGAACAACCAGTCTCAAATAATATCAGACAGTCCACTAGGACTACTAGACCACCATCCTACCTGCAGCAGTATGTCTGTTCAAATAAAAATAAATCATGTACTGCAGCAGCTGTTTTCTGTCCACATACTCTTACTTCAGTTTGTGAGAATTATTGTCCTGCTGCATCCAGTACTTGTCTGTCTGTTTCTTCTAGTACTGTTGAGTTCCCTCCTCATCCTGTCCAAGAGCCAAAGACATATCAGGAAGCATCAGTTTTTCCTAAATGGCAAGAAGCAATTACAGCAGAATTTAGAGCTTTGGATACAAACAACACTTGGTCTATTGTTCCACTTCCTAAAGGAAAGAAAGCTATCTCATGCAAATGGGTATTTAAAGTTAAACACAAGTCAGACGGATCAATAGAAAGGTACAAGGCCAGGCTTGTTGTCAAGGGTTACACTCAGAAAGAAGGGATTGACTATACAGAAACCTTCTCACCTGTGGTAAAGATGACCACTATCAGAAGCTTGGTTGCAGTGGCAGTAAAGAAGAATTGGCATCTATCTCAGTTAGATGTCAATAATGCATTTTTATATGGAGAATTAGATGAAGAGGTATATATGACCATTCCTCCTGGATTACATGTCCCTGACAAGAATTTGGTATGCAAGCTTCAAAAATCCTTATATGGATTGAAACAAGCATCCAGACAATGGAATGCTAAACTGACCCAAGCTCTCAAATCTAGAGGTTACCAACAATCTCTCAATGATTATTCTCTATTTCATAAGAAGACAAATGGGATGGTTGTTTTCTTAGCTGTTTATGTAGATGACATTCTTCTTGTTGGAGATAACATTGCTGAAATTCAAGACCTAAAGAACTACTTAGATCAGACATTCAAGATCAAAGATCTGGGAAATCTCAGTTACTTTCTGGGATTAGAATTCATTCAAACAACTGCTGGGATAGCAATAACACAAAAGAAATACACCAAGGAGTTATTAGAAGAATTCAACTGCACGGATTGCAGAACAGTGACCAGTCCATTAGATTGCTCTATCAAGTTAAATATGGAATCAGGAAATTTACTGGATAATCCTAGTGACTATAGGAAACTGGTGGGTAAACTGAATTTTTTGGTTCACACCAGACCAGACATCGCCTTTGCAGTCCAGTTACTCAGCCAATTTATGGCTTTTCCCAGGGATAATCACATGACTGCAGCTGTTCACGTGCTAAAGTATCTTGCAAAGGACATTTCCCAAGGCATTCTACTAAATAATAACTCTTCTTTTCAGCTAGAAGGGTTTTGTGATGCCGACTGGGCTGCTTGCCCACAAACTCGAAGATCTGTTAGTGGCTATATTGTTTTTCTGGGAGGCAGTCTCATATCTTGGAAGTCAAAGAAACAGCAAACTGTTTCACTGTCATCAGCAGAGGCAGAATACAGATCTCTCAGGCGTTTGACAGCAGAGTTAGCTTGGATTAGCAGATTATTGAAGGAATTAGAAGTGCCCAATATCCAAGCCATACCTGTGAAATGTGACAGTCAGGCGGCAATACACATTGCTAAAAACCCCGTCTTTCACGAGAGAACCAAGCACATTGACTTGGATTGCCATTTTGTGAGAGAGAAGTTATTAGAAGGACTGATATCTCTATCATATGTCCCAACCAAACATCAGCCTGCTGATCTTTTCACCAAGTCCCTAAGTGGTCCTCAACACAAGCAACTACAAGACAAGTTGGGGCTATACTTTACACCCTCCAACTTGCGGGGGGGTGTTAGAATATAGATTATTCTAGAAGAAGTTTGTTATAAAATCAGTTAGAAAGTTGTTAGATTGTAACAAACATATAAGGAAAGTACAATCTTCTATATAAGGAAGAGAGATCACATCATTGTATTTACATCATATCATAATATCAAATTCTGTTATTACATTCACATAAGTTCTCTCTCAAATTCTCTCGTGTTCTCTGTCTTTCTCTCGTCCATACTTCATCTTCTCCAATCTTCCAATCTTCATACCATGAGCTTGCTCACACTCTTTCAGATACACCATAATCAAGACTAATTAATTATCTCTTTCATTAAAAGCTTGATGATTCTCGCGCGTAACGGTTTTCAAAGGCCACAAAGCTGAAGTCTATTAATCCTATGATATTAAATGCAATTAGAAATCCATTCCCAAAGAATAATAATTAATTATCTCATTTAACATACGAGTAATAGCAAAAGAAGAGGGTATTGAAAACCACAAATTAGAATCAACGCATGTATGTACTCCGTACTTAACTAATTACAATTATAAATCATTTACTCCATATATTAATTTTCTCACAAGTTGTAGAATAAGACGGTCCTTTATTTGTATAAAAAAGCCATTCAATAAATGTTAATAAATGTGCTATATTTTTACATAATGATACCGTCTCACATTGTATCGGCATAAAAATGTTATAATAGATCAACATTGTGTTAGGTTGTTTCAACAACCCACTCAAAAATACTCAAGTTGTGGCCCATTTACTTTAGCTTAATGGAGTCAAAAGATGGACTCAAACCGTCCTACCTTGTCTCCCCACTTCTTCAGCCAACCACCCACTCACCCTATATTCTAACTGATCTTTGATGGCAAGATTAGTATAAATGCAATCCATTTCTGATTAATAAGGTCACCAAATCTACTCTCTCTTAAGCATTCTATACACCATCTAAATTAGTGAGAAAGGAGGGTTTGGAACCGGTAATCAGTCAGAAAAACATACGGTGTTTTTCGGCGACGGGTTTACATCGGCGACGGGTTATATAATCGGGTTTTAAAGCTGTTCAGGAATCCATAAGCAATGGCTGGAGGTTCTAATTCTCGATCTTAATTTATCGCTTCCGCTTTCAGTTTATTGTATGTTTATTTCAGTATATTAAACATGCATATTAAGTATATAGAACTTACATTTGGTATCAGAGCCATATCGCTTCTGCCTTGCTTAATGATTTTCTGGCTTCATCTTCTCTTTTCGTTCATCCGTTTACACTACAATCTGTTCTGCTTGCTTCCGTTCTGTTGTGGTAGAAATTAAAATCTGGAAATTTTTATTCTGGGTTTATTGTTTTAATGGGGAAGACGGAGGTAGGGGATGAAGATTTTACCCTTTTATGGTTTGTTTGAAGACTGTGTGTAGTACCATGTGCTCTCTGAAAAATATAAAAGAGACTTGATGGCATTAGGAATAAATAATTGTGTACATATTGGTTTACAGCTAGAAAGTTTTGTTTAGTGCGTGTGTACAAATTCCTAGTGTGTACAAATTTCTAGAAAGTTCAAAGGTTATTGGTTACTACTTTTGTCAGTTGAATTTTTTTGCCTTTTGACAAGAATATTTCTTCTGCTACTCTTACTCACATGTATGAGTATTTGTTTATTGGAGTATATAGAATTGTGGAGTTGGTTGTTTTGTTACTCATGCGGCATGCCTCTCACTTTTGTCCACTTTTGGAGTCCTTTGCTCAATTAAATATGTGAGGTAATGACCTTGGAGGAAGAAAAAGCAGGTTGAATTGAATTCTTGTAACATTTCCAACATTAACACTTTCTGCATGCACGAGTGTCGATTGGCATACTCTTCCATTTCTGAAGGTCTAAATTAATTAAAGTAAAGTTGTGGGGTGCCAAACGACTTCTATATTAAATAATGTATGTTGCAGTAGTTGTTTTATGCTTTTTCCTTTGCTCCATTTATGAGTATGATACTGTCTTTTTGTGGAGTGTGCTTTTACAGATTAAGTACATATTTATTTATCTTTAGAGGACAAGCTTACTCTTACTATTATAGACCTGTATGAGCATTTGGACTTTGATTAGTACGTCAGTTGTTTAACAGCAGACTTTATATACATTAAGTTCAGTATATATATTAAAGTTTTTTAAATGTCAAGTGATTTTAAATTTATTAGTTAGGGAGTAGCCACAGCATCTCTAACTGATTAAATTTTATTCGAAATCACATGTGGAAACTAGACATTTTATTGTAATTAATTATACGTAATGTGATGAGACTTACCCACAGGAATCTTATTATATTTGTGTGATTAATTAGGATGTTATATTGAATTATGTTTCTTAATATACCCACAGGAGTTGAGAAATGAATATAATTTGATAAGTTTCATCATAAAGTTTATTTAAGTTTTTTATGCATCTAATTTGAGTAGACTTTAGCCCACAGGCAAGTTTATGTCACTAGATTCATATAAGCATAATTTACATTGGTAAATTGTGATAAAGTTAAGTCTCAATTTTTTGTTACTAAGCATATATATTTAAAATTTGCAGCAAGTTTACCTGGAAGTTCCTTTGATATCAAAATAGACGTTCCTGAATTAACTGGTGATAATTTTAAGGTGTGGAAGGAAAGAGTTCTATTGCATTTAGGATTCACGCGTTTCGATTATGCTATACAACATGATGAACCGGCTAAGATAAAGGATACTAGCACACCAGATGAAGTAGATCATCGTGAAAAGTGGGAGAAATCAAACTATATATGCACGATGTTCATAAAGACAAAATTGTGTGCTAGTATCCGAGGTTCCGTCGAGCAGCATAATAAAGTTCGAGACCTTCTTAAAGCAATAGATGAACAGTTCGAAACTTCTGATAAGGCTTTGGCAAGCACCTTAATAATGAAGTTCACTTCTTTGAAGATCAATGCCACTAAAGGAGTGCGTGATTTCATCATGCGCATGAGGGATATTGCAGCCCAACTTAAGGTATTGGAAGTTACTATGTCGACTCTTTCTGGTACATTTCATTTTGTGTTCTCTCCCAGCACAATATGCTCCCTTTAAGATCTCTTACAACACACATAAGGATAAATGGTCTCTTAATGAATTAATGACCATGTGTGTTCAAGAGGAGGGGAGGTTGTTGTTGGAGGAGGGCGAAAAGGTGAACCTAACTACTGGTACTAATAAAGAATCATATAGTACTAAGAAGGGTCACCATAAGGATAAGGGAAAGGGTAAGATGTCTGTTGAGCCGAACATTAAGAAGGAGTCTTCATGTTTCTTCTGTAAAAAGAAGGGACATATGAAGAAAGACTGCATAAAGTTCAAGGCTTGGCTTAAAAGGAAAGGTAATTTTCATGCGTTTGTTTGTTATGAATCTAATATGGTTAATGTTATTCATAATACTTGGTGGATTGACTCTGGTACTACAATCCATGTTTCGAATACCTTACAGGGTATGACAAACCTGCGGAAACCAGTGGCAAGTGAAAGCTCTATCTATTCAGGAAACCAGATAGGCTCGAACGTGGAGGCCGTAGGGACATGCAGTTTAATTTTGAATAATGGTTTTGTTTTGGTTTTGGAAAAGACATTTTATGTTCCGAATTTTGCTCGGAATTTAATTTCAGTTTCAAGGCTTGTACCGTTTGGATTTACCTTTAATTTTACGAATTCTGGTTTCAGTATTTGCAGAAATTCTAAAGTTATTGGTTATGGTATTTTGTCTGATAATTTATATCGTCTTTGTTTACAAAATGATACCACTCAAAATACTATGCATGTTAATACTGGTTTAAAAAGAAGTATTATGAATGAGGAGTCCTCTATGTTATGGCACCGGAGATTGGGACACATCTCCATTCAGAGGGTTAAGAGATTGGTAAAGGAAGGGGTACTTAGTACTTTAGACTTTACCGATTTTGATACTTGTGTTAGTTGCATTAAGGGAAAGCAAACTAACAAATCTAAGAAAGGTGCTAAGAGGAGTTCTGACCTATTAGAAATCATACACACGGATATTTGTTGTCCGGACATGAACGCTAATGATCCGAAATACTTTATTACCTTTATTGACGATTATTCACGATATATGTATATCTACTTACTTCGTTCTAAAGACGAGGCTTTTGATGCCTTTAAATTGTTTAAGGCTGAAGTAGAGAAACAATGTGGTAAGCACATTAAAATCGTGAGATCAGATAGAGGTGGTGAGTACTATGGTAGATATATGCGAGGATGGACAAGCACCTGGTCCTTTTGCTAAATTCCTTCAAGAGCATGGGATTGTTGCCCAATACACTATGCCCGGTTCTCCGGATCGAATGGTGTAGCGAGAAAGAAGGAATCGGACATTAATTGAAATGGTGCGTAGTATGAGAAGTAATATTAAACTTCCTTCATTTTTGTGGGTTGATGCACTAAAGACGGCTGCGTATATATTAAATCGGGTTCCTTCCAAGGCCGTCTCAAAGACGCCTTTTGAGTTATTCAAAGGTTGGAAACCGAGTTTGCAACATATACGCGTTTGGGGATGTCCGTCTGAGGTGAGAATTTACAACCCACAAGAAAAGAAACTTGACCCAAGGACTATTAGTGGGCATTTCATTGGATATGCCGAAAAGTCCAAAGGCTATAGGTTCTATTGTCCGTCTCATAGTACCAGAATTGTGGAATCTAGAAATGCGAAATTTCTAGAGAATGACTTAATCAGTGGGAGTACTATAGAAGTTGAACCTGAAAAGGATCAACATGAAGCTTCACCCTCTGTTTTAAGTGATAGGTTGGTTATTGTTCACGGTCCTGAAGATCGACCGCAAGTTCAACAACCAAATACAGAAATTCCACAAAATGTCGATCAAAATAGGGTGGATCATAATGAGGAAGAAGTTCACCGTGAGGTTGAACAAATTCCATTAAGAAGATCTATTCGAGAAAGGAGATCGGCTATTCCTGAAGACTATGAAGTATATCTACAAGAATTGGATTGCAATGTTGAAGCTGATAATGATCCTATGTCATTTTCACAAGCCATAAGTTCTACAGATTCAAACTTATGGATGGATGCTATGAAAGATGAGATGGATTCTATGGCGGCTAATCGAGTTTGGGATCTCGTCGAGTTGCCTGATGGTGTAAAAACCATTGGATGTAAGTGGGTCTTTAAGACTAAAAGAGACTCATTTGGCAACATCGAGAGACATAAGGCAAGACTCGTTGCTAAAGGGTTCACTCAAAGAGAAGGGATCGACTACAAGGAGACATTTTCTCCTGTATCAAAGAAAGATTCTCTTCGAGTTGTCATGGCATTAGTAGCTCATTTTGATTTCGAGCTACATCAAATGGATGTGAAAACGGCATTTCTCAATGGCAATTTAGAGGAAGAGGTTTACATGAAACAACCTGAAGGATTCTCCTCTAAAGATGGTGAACATTTGGTTTGCAAGCTAAATAAATCCATATACGGTTTGAAACAAGCCTCCCGTCAATGGTATAAGAAGTTCCATGAAGTTATTTCTTCGTTCGGTTTTGAAGAAAATATCATGGACCAATGCATATACCTTAAGGTCAGTGGGAGTAAGATTTGTTTCCTTGTGTTATACATGGATGACATTTTGCTAGCAACCAATGATAAGGGGTTACTATATGAGGTGAAACAATTTCTTTCAAATAAATTTGATATGAAAGATATGGGCGAGGCATCTTATGTCATTGGCATTAAGATCCATAGAGATAGATCCCGAGGCATTTTAGGCTTGTCTCAGGAGGCCTATATCAACAAAGTGCTTGAAAGATTCAGAATGAAAGATTGTTCACCAAGTGTAGCACCTATTGTGAAAGGTGACCGATTCAGTTTAGACCAGTGTCCCAGGAATGATTTAGAAAGGGAACAAATGAAAAATGTTCCATATGCTTCAGCTGTTGGTAGCATTATGTATGCCCAAGTCTGTACGGACGACATTGCATATCTTTGTTGGAGTATTAGGCGAGATATCGAGTAACCTGCACCGATCACCGGAAGGTCGCAAAGAAAGTGTTGAGGTACCTTCGTGGTACCAAAGATTACATGCTTATGTATAGACGGATGATAGTCTTGAAGTGGTGGGGTACTCCGACTCGGACTTTTTGTCGCGCATTGATTCACGAAAATCCACATCGGGATATGTGTTCATGCTAGCCGATTTTGTGAGTCAGTATCCTGGAGGAGTACTAAGCGGACATTGATGACCACTTCTACTATGGAGGCCGAGTTCGTTTCTTGTTTTGAGGCTACCTCACATGGTGTATGGCTGAAAGGTTTCATATCTGGGCTAAGAGTCGTTGACTCTATTAGTCGGCCAATTCGAATGTATTGTGATAATTCAGCTGCGGTATTTATGGCTAAGAATAATAAAAGTGGAAGTCGAAGTAAACACATCGACATTAAGTATTTGGCCATAAAAGAACGTGTTCAGGAAAAGAAAGTGATCATAGAACACATTAGCACTGAATTAATGATTGCTGATCCATTGACTAAAGGCATGCCACCTAAAGGTTTCAAGGGTCATATAGTAAATATGGGACTTGGTCCCATAATGTGATACATTCATTTATTGTATTGAAATTTTTCATTTAGTTGGATATTTCTCATTTCGGATTATGTATGTACATACTTTGGTTATTTATTTTATTGAGAAATATCATTATGTTTTGACCTAGAGTAAACATATGGTTTATTCATTGAGTTAAGTGTGAGTGGTGAGAGACTAAGTGTATCGTAATACATGGAAGATTAATTCTCGCTCTAGAGAATTCGTCGCTATGATTCGTATATGAAGTTTCTCTTGCGTAAATGGACCAAGTGGGAGAATGTTAGGTTGTTTCAACAACCCACTCAAAAATACTCAAGTTGTGGCCCATTTACTTTAGCTTAATGGAGTCAAAAGATGGACTCAAACCGTCCTACCTTGTCTCCCCACTTCTTCAGCCAACCACCCACTCACCCTATATTCTAACTGATCTTTGATGGCAAGATTAGTATAAATGCAATCCATTTCTGATTAATAAGGTCACCAAATCTACTCTCTCTTAAGCATTCTATACACCATCTAAATTAGTGAGAAAGGAGGGTTTGGAACCGGTAATCAGTCAGAAAAACATACGGTGTTTTTCGGCGACGGGTTTACATCGGCGACGGGTTATATAATCGGGTTTTAAAGCTGTTCAGGAATCCATAAGCAATGGCTGGAGGTTCTAATTCTCGATCTTAATTTATCGCTTCCGCTTTCAGTTTATTGTATGTTTATTTCAGTATATTAAACATGCATATTAAGTATATAGAACTTACACATTGTACTTCATGGTAATACCCCGACTCAAACCGGGTCGGGAGCGGTTACTTATGATAACTCACCAAGCTGTGTACATGGCCCACATATCAACACGGGTCCTTTATAGCGCATTTTGTCCTCACTCATGCGCATCCCGGGAACCTTCTCAGGAGGTCACCCATCTTAAGACTACCCCCAGCCAAGCACGCTTAACTGTGAAGTTCTTTTGCATGGATGACCATAAAAGAAAGTGAACTTTGTTGATATGGGTAGTATTTTCAATCCCTTTAAGCACTAGTCATTTAAGTCTATCAATGGACCTCTTCAATTACCGTTGGGTGTTACATCATATGCCAAAGAAACCGTTATAATAAGTAGTAGTAGTTATTGCGATTTTAAAATAGTATGTACCAAAAAAAAAAAAACGATTTTAAAATAGTGACTTGGTTTTGCTACACCATTATTAAAATTCTGGCCTCACCCCTGCATGTATCACATGGTTAACACCCTAATACACGTCCAATGTAGCCTAGTAACGACTACATAGAATGGTGGACGCTTGCTTAGCTAAGTTAGCTTAGATAGTTGCATCGATTTTTAATCAATAACAAATATTTGTATGGACGGATAGAGATTATTATTACCATACTACGTTGGCTCCGAGTTGTCGATTGCAAACGAGGCAGCCATTTGTGCAACTAAAATTCATGCCTGCGGATTAGACTTTAATACGATTTGTATATTTGCTTTTTTTAGTTGTTTGGTGATGGTATGATAACATTCCAACTTATATTTATAATGACAAAATGCTTCATTACTACATCCAGGCATCCAACAAGTACCATTAAAGACTTGTATATTTTTCTTTTGTCTTATCTATTTATTTAGGTGAGTAGCATTCTGCTTTTGTCCTATCTACTTTCAGCTTGTAACGGAGAATTTATGTACTACATCATGCCAATTCAGGACCAGTGGTTGAATTATTATTATTATCATTATTAC
The DNA here is from genome assembly GCF_048544455.1 of Silene latifolia. Lineage (NCBI taxonomy): Eukaryota > Viridiplantae > Streptophyta > Magnoliopsida > Caryophyllales > Caryophyllaceae > Silene > Silene latifolia. The sequence continues at coordinate 7,642,581 of NC_133527.1, read as the reverse complement.
AACTAGGACTATTGTATTTGAAACCACCGACACAATATAAAATCTCATTTAAGACTATCTATGAAGTTGGTTTGTAATTGAAAAGATTTTTATCTAATGATTAAGATGGAAGTATCGTAATAATAGATTTAACATATATTATACTGATCTTGCATTATTGACACACAAAAAGTTAAGTTGGTTTGTAAACCAAATCATGTTACAACAAGGGGCGCACATGTAGATTAGTGCACTACAGGTTAGTTAAGTTTAATTCAGGTTAATTTACTTTTCACTCCAACAATTTAGCTCGATCTATCAAATTCAATTCAATTTATATCCTATAAATTATATTCTGTTAAAAAAGTTTTAGTCTCAAGACCAAATGCATCGAAATAACAATAAGTTGATAATATACATAAATCTAATGGCCGGTTGATAATACAGAGTATATGATATGAGTACGACCTTAATTGAACAGGTTCTGTTCTATAGACTTATACGTACGTCTGGAGATAATATATGATATGAGTAACACAAATACTATCCTACAACCAGTTGTATTATAGCATTGTACAACTGTCTCAAAGTTATTGAGCTCTTACACAAAGTTGTTGAGCTATTTTACAAGTTATTGAGCTATTTTACCAAGTTATTGAGCTTAATAATTATTCTGTTAAACTCAATAACTTTGTATCATAGCTCGATAATTTTGTTAGTAGAGGTCGATAACTTCATAACAAAGCTCAACTACATTGAATAGATTGTATTACTTGTATATACAACCAGTTGTATAATACATTAACTGATATGAGTAACTCTTTTCACTTAGATCCGTTTTACAAGCTAGTTTCATGCAAACGTACAAGATGGAACAGAAAACCTACAATGAAGAAATTGTTTAATCAAGCCAATGCATTATTGTGTACGTAATTTTTGTCCTTTGTTAAATACTAGGAGTAACAAATTACAATATCGTCTCAACATTTAGCTAGACGATTATATGGGTTTCCACATGACCCATGTTACATGTATAACGTTTCCAACGAATAAGTACACAATTGTTTTACTTCATTTTATAAAATCGTTTTACACAAGAATTTGATGTAAAACTGGTTAAGTAAAGGGGTTTGCATAATTGGGATCTAGAGCTATATACTTTCTTCGTTCATTCACTAGACTTCAAAAACAATTTTGTAAATAAACTTTAGTAAATACTCTCTCCTTTCATTTTGGCACAAAGACCAAGAAAACCACTAAAAATACCAATTTAACCTTCCACTTGTGAATGATCCAGCGGGAAACTAGCTCTCTAAAAAAAGTGGGGTCCTCCAAAGTATTTTCCTATCTGAGAGAGAAAGGAATGAACTAATCACCAGAATTGCTTCTAACAAATGCTCCTCTGTAGGCCTCTATGTTTCACACCGTGCATTAGTTCCAATGGAAAACATTCAGACTCTCAAAAGTATTTTCAAGGGTAGTATAGTCATTGAACCTTTTAAAAGCATCCTAAAATAGAAAGAACAACAAATAACTGAGACACCCAAAAAAAGAAAAGGACAACAAATAACCGGGACGGAGTGAGTAGATAGTACAATCCTCTATCTATAAAAGCTGCAGCCTTTAGAAGGCTCTTATTGGCTCCTGAAATTTAGGGAAAAAAAAAACTTTGCTTTTAATTTTTCAATCGTGGCCTTCCATGATTTTAGGAGCTTTCATTTCTATTTCATTGCTTTACAATTTATACATATCTACAACTCTATCAACTGTACAAATATATATATGAAATAAACTATACAAATCTATAAATGAGTACATGACTATGCAAATTAGTTGCGAACATCAGAAATTCCACTTTAAAATATGAAACAATTGAAAAATTAGGAAAATAATGTGAACCAATTATCAATCTCTTGACTTCAATGGAGTTAATTCATTTCATTAGATTAAAATACATAAAATGCATGCAAAAAATCTACATATAATAAGCTCAGGAAAATGAAAAAATTGCAAAATTGTAAATGAAAGAATTATCTTAAATATTGAAAAAATACTACCTTTGAGGAAAATATATGATACAAAATAAACGTAATATATAAAAAAAATTCAAATAAAATTTTTATTTCTGAAGCAAAATGTTTTCTAAAATTCAAAACCCAAGTAAATCGATTTTTTGTGTGCTAAAAATCATCTTATACTTTGATAATTGGAGAAACAAAAAAGAATGTCAAGTTTTAAAAAAGCGCATAGATAAGATTATATAAAACATCAAAGAAAAAAATTTATACCAAAGAATAATAATAATTCACATAGATAAAATGTTCGACTATACATAACAATAATAAGGTTGTTTGATAGGAAGTAGACGAGGAAAATTACATAGAGGAGCACCGTATGCGTGAAAGAGAAGGGCAGAAATATATCACATAAGCAATTAGAGAGGCAGTGCAAATATGAAGATTTGAAAGAAAGAATAGGGTTATTGAATATATTTAATGGATTGAAATGGGCAATAACTATTAGGCTTATTTTAATTTTAATATCTTGATTTGGCCCATATCTTTTGAAACTTATAGATTTTTTATTTTTATTTTTTTTAAGAGTGAACATGATTTTAGGTTCATCTTAATTAGATGGGTTAATTTCGTAGTTGTAATTAGGTGGATGCTATCCCGGGTTATTTGCATTTCCGCCTATATAAAGTAAGTTCACATAGTTTTTTTTTTATGGAGTTAACTATACATAGTTATGTTATATATTCTTCCTTTTTTCGGTCAATTCATAATATAAATAAATCTTATATTCATTTAATATGTCAAAAACTACATTTAACATTTTATTTTCCTATTGAATATGTTCTAATTATAGAAATTAATAATAACCTTTATCGTAATTTTACAATTTCCATGATATTTTAAACGATCTTATTTGGATACAGTCATGTTATCTCTAGGATCCGACGTGCTTTAAAGTTATTTTTTCAGTGTTTATCGTAATTTATAAATATCCAAGTACGTTTTTGGCTGATAGTTCGTAAATTGTAATATAATATTAGTGTTTTAAATTATAAATTTCTGGAATTTATTTTAAATATCTATATATTTAGTGAAATTGTTGAATCTTTAACCCCGTGCATTTTTTGCACGGGGTTAAACTAGTAAAGATGAAAACATTAGAACGTACCTTCACATAAAAATATTTCAACGGTTAATTTATTATCCAAAATAGATCAAATCGCGGTCGCGTCTTTGGCACTCCACTCTTTGAACCCAATACTTCGTATATCATTGCATTAAACATCCCCATGCATGGAACCCAATTTTTCGTATGGATTGTTAAATTGTTATTATATGGTGAATAATTTTTATGTGGAACAATTTCGCAATAACATTAATACAAATAATTTATAAGGATCAGGAAAATAAACCAGATTCATAAATAAATGATTTAATCTCAAAGTTTAACATTATATTATTGTTATATAATGCATCAAATAAGATAAGATTAGAATTTACCTTGACGCGAAAATATTTGAGTAACAAATAGTCTAATCTCAAAGTTTTAACATTATATTATTCACAAATAGTCTAATCTCAGTTTTTCATATTACAAAGTATACTATATTAATGTAAAACCGTCTTTTAAGTAACAAATAGAGGAAAAAGCGATATATATAATTAACTACTTGGGTGATCGTTAACTAAGTACTAAACGCTACACATGAATATTGGCTTCAAATTGTGGAGTGCAAAGGAGGCAACCTTTTCTTCATCAATTTTCCATGCTTTTCTTGCTAACCCTAATTCTAGACATATACTTCCTCCATTCAACTCCACTCTACCTATTTCACTTTTGTACACTATTCACAATTGTGTATTCAATTTCGATTTTCTCACGATACGTAAGTGGAAATATATTCATGTGGGATCTTGTTTGATTCGTCTTTACGAGTACATTAAAAATATTTAATTTTTATAATTTTTACAAATACGTAGCTAATGATATTTAGCGCGTAAAACACGCTGTTCCGGGTAAGAATTCCGAAGCAGGTTTGTTTACCACGCTAGCTTTGTCGAATAATGCCTCTTCTAGCCTTGACTGCTCTCCTCGGCCTCTCCTGCAACAATGAGCAAACTGAGGGCTTGGCTTTGTGCCAAGCGTACTCACTCCGACGCTCTAGTCAGTGAACTTACTGTGATTAAGTAGGATGTAGCTTGATGACGTGTATTGTAGAGAGATGAGAGAGATAATACCAATTTGAGTGGTTCTTAGGTTAGATTCTGGATCCCTTCCTCAATGAGGATTGAGGAGTATTTATAGACTTTCACCTTTTGTCATGCAGTGGCCAAGTAGGCCAAGTGGCATAGCAGGTGGAAAGACTGATCTACCCTCGGCCGAGGGAGCTATGGCAGGCCGGCGAGCCTGGTTGACTCCATGCCGAGGGTTCTTGGATATGAGTACGCGGGTATGTGCCCTTTTGGTAGGTTGCCATGCCGAGACCTGTGGCCGGGCAGCCGAAAGGTCGATCGGCCGGGATGTCTAAGTCATTGGCTTGTTGTGGATATCTTTGACCTCGTTCAATATGTTGACTTGGTCACGGTGCGAATATGCCCCATCAATTTGCCCCGCCGTAGTCTATGCCGTGGTATGGGCTCCGATGTATCCGAGCGTATATTCGTGCAAGTGAAAATTTTCTCGCCGGCTTTTTCTCCTTCGGCTTACTTCGTACAGGCCGTACCGTATCCCCCTCCACATGGATGTGTGATGGACATCAAAATGTGGAAGAGAAGGTCTTCTTGGTCGGCGGACCCAAGGTTGAGAGTGCGGTGTATTTTTGATTGCCCCGCCGTGTCCGCCTAGCTTGGTTAGTCGTGTTGCCGGCGGAGAATAGATATTTTAAGAGTTTTGCTGAGGAAGATGAATAGGCAAAGGGATATGAAGGGGCGTGTTGAAGACGCTTGGGTACTGTTGCTTTGATTGACATTCAACTGTTGCGTCGATTGACATTCCGTGTACGCATGCCTGACATGTGTCTCTTCGTTGATTGGCTGACGCTTCATGGGCTGCGTTTTGATTGGTCCTCCTTTATGGGCCTTTGCCTATAAATACCAGATCTTTGAAGTGAAATTGGTTAACAATTTCATTCATTCTAAAAATTTTCTTCTTTCCAAAATTCCAAGTCTTTCCCTCTCTTCCGATCTTCAGAATTTTTACGTCGGCGTAGCACTTTTCTTCAAGGTAAAACGAAAAACCTTTTCAACTTTTTGTTTTGTTTAAGTAATTGTTGTGAACCATGTCTTCTACTGATGCCGGTCCCAGTACCCGTGCGCCGGGGGGTTCCCCGTCGCGTGTTGATGAGGAGGAGGTGGTAGCCGCAATTCCGTTAAGGTCGAGGGGCCCTAGGTCTCCTTCCCCTGAAGTTGACCACAGAGTTCTGGAGCAGTGGGAAGATGATGTTGATGATGAGGAAGGGAATCCTTCCGGTGCGGAGAGGGCGACAGTCTTGCATCATTACGATGTCTGCACCATCGGCCCCAATCGTGCTTGGACCGATGGGCTCGCCCGCTGTTCTGGCTCTGAATTCTTCGAAGAGCACTTCTTTTTTGGCAAGGGGTACAACATTGTCATCCCTGGAGAGGGCCAGGCCGTCCGTTGCCCTCCCCGGTCACATCGGCGTATATATGAGGCACTTGGAGTATGGTCTCCGGTTTCCTCTCAATATGTACGTCTCTTCCATAATTCAGGCGATGAACGTTGCGGCGGCGCAGCCTTCACCCTTTGGCCGTTAGGACTATAGTCGGCTTCGTGTGGGCGTGTCGTCGCCAGGGGGTGACCCCAACGGTAAACTTATTCCGCCGAATTCATTTTCTTCGAATGAATGTTCAAGGTGGCCGGGGGTGGTATAGCATCCAGACTGAGCCAGGCTACCTCACCGTGCCTAAGCTCACCTCCTGCAAGGGCTGGAAGGAACGGTGGGTGTATGTCGAGGTCCCAGATGATTATCCGTTGCCTCGGTCTTTTGAGCACCACGTTAACTTGCGGTGCGAGAGCAAAGGGGAGCGTGAGAAGATGATCCCCAAGGGCAAGAATAAGATGGACGCCGGGAATGTCTATCTTAATGAGGACGAGAAGCAGGCACTGAAGCTTTTCGAGGTCGATGATGATGGGGCGCCGAAGGTTTGGTTGCCCCCGACGCAAGTCATCTTGATGGACGAGCCGCTTTGCTATGTCGGCCTCATACCGGCCCTAGCACAGGGTGAGTGGGGCCGGTGTGAGGCCCATTTCTGCTTTAACGTTTTTCGTTGTTTGTTTCTTGACATGTCCCTTTGTCTAAGCTTTACTTTGTTTCTTTTACAGAGCACTTTGGTCCCGAACTGTCTGAGCAACTCCTCGAGAAGATGGGGCTGGACAAAGACGGAAACGTTAAGGAGAAGAATCCGAAGGTCGATGTGCATGACCGCCGTCCGTCGCCTACTGACCTCTTGAAGGGCTTGGACGAGACGGCGGCCTGTGCCAAGGTAGCTGCCGCCTTGCCTCGTCGGGTCCGAAAATCCAAGTCACGGCGGCGACGGTGTCAACCTCAGTTCCGCCTCTACCAGAGGTGGAGGTCGTTGACATTGTCGATGGAGAGGATTCCGATGCTGAGGGATCTCCGCTTAGGCGTAAGAGGAAAAGATCTACCCATGCCACCGATGCTTCTGCTTCCGTTGCTCATGTTAATGCCAGCGCCGAGGAAACGGGTCAACCGGCCAAGAAGAGCAAGCCCTCCGTGCATGTGTCGACTTGCGGCTCGATTTAGCCGGCTCATTAGATATACCTGATGACCGGCTCTCTGGTATGTCCATGAACGTTGACGTGGACTCTTTGGTTGAATTTTTTGTAGATCAACCGGCGCAGTCTGTCCCAATTACTGAGCGGCGAGTTGAGAAGAGGCCTATGCAGACGGCGGGAAAAAATGTCGACTCCGTACTCGCGTCGATATCCAACGACCGGCTCATAGCGGAGGGTACAAAGCTGAGCAAGAAGGTTGGGATTTGGTCCGAACTGGTCGGCTCTCGTATTAGGGAGCAAGAAAAGGCCTTGGCCGAGACGGGACCGTTGATAGAGAGCGGTGAGGCTCGATGTTGTTGCCGCAAAGGGGGAGGCCGGTAAGGCTAAGCTTGACCTCCTTGCCGCACAAGCGCGGGTCGAGGAAATTAAGAAGCTGCTGTCGGCCGAGAAGGCCAAGGTAGAGGCTGCTGAATCTGCCGCCGCCAAGTTGAAGGAGGAACGGGACAGGTACAAGGGCGGCTACGACGTTGTTGTCGCCCAAAGGGAGGAGTCGAAAAGGGCGTATCGGCTCCAAGCAGAGTCGCATAAGGAGACTAGTGCTATCCTTGCCCAAAGGGAGAAGGATATTGAGACACTTCAAAGCACGATTCTCCCTCGCATGTGTGCTCAGTATAGGGACCTGACCGAAGAAGTTTTCAGGGAGGTGATAGATGAGGTCTATCCGGATGGCTCCTTTCTGTGGACAAAATTCGACGAGCTGTTCGATGATAGGCTCGAAGCTAAAGAGAAGGCTGCGGCGGATAAGGCTGCCGAGGATGCGAGGGCCAAGAAGGAGGAGGAGGCGACCGCTGCAAAGGCGGCCCTTGCAGAGAAGACGAGGGCGGCCAGGGAGGAGTCCGCCAGACTGAAGGCAGCTGAGGATGCTAAGGCTGCTAAGAAAGATGCGGCGGATAAGGCAGCTGAGGATGCTAAGGCTGCCAAGAAAGCTGAGGATGCTAAGGTCGCCTGTGTTGCATCTAAGTCGCTCACCGAGGGTAACGCTCGCCGATGGCGGTAAGGGCAAGGGCAAAGAACAGGCATAGGGAGACGGGCGGTCGTCACGGGCTCACCGGCGTCTCGGATAGCTTCGGACTATTCGGGGCCAACTATTAAGCCTTTTCTCCCTGCCATCCTTTTGGCGCTTCAAAGAACCAGTCCGAAACCTTTTGCTTTACTTTTCCTTGTATTTTTGTAAGACCTTGGTAGGTAGAGTCTTGGCTTATCCCAAAGGGGACGGCCGTCGTCTGTGTTTCTCCTTCTTGTAACTCGTTACCTTTTCCTTAATGAGATTTTGCTTGCTTTGCCTCTGGCTTGGCCGAGGCCTTTTGATTTATTCCTTCACTTGTCTTCTTGCGTTAATTAATTGAGCGCTTTTCGTTTTTACCTTTGGCTTCAGCCGAGGCAGTTAGAATGCGTATCTCAACTGTGTTTAACGTCTTTAAATTCGGTCTTAATTTGCCGAGGGCAGTTGCGTTAATTAATTGAGCGCTTTTTCGTTTTTACCTTCGGCTTGGCCGAGGCAGTTAGAATGCGTATCTCAACTGTGTTTAACGTCTTTAAATTCGGTCTTAATTTGCCGAGGGCAGTTGCGTTAATTAATTGAGCGCTTTTTCGTTTTACCTTGGCTTGGCCGAGGCGTTAGAATGCGTATCTCAACCGTGTTTAACGTCTTTAAATTCGGTCTTAATTTGCCGAGGCGATCGCGTTTCACTCGTCTCTTCCCGGCCAATTACCGGGGCAACGGAGTTTACGTTTTGACCGCCGTTGAACATATGTTAGCATATCGGCTCGTCCCCCCGTCACTCCCGTTAAAGGCCGGGATGATCGGTGATCGAGGTTTTGGCGCCGTCTCGCTTTGTGTACATATGTTTAGTATGCCTTCCGATTGGGGTGGATTAACACTTTGATGAAAAACTTGGATGATTCCTCATTAGATATGAATATGCATTGGGGTGCCAACAATTGTTTTGGGCAACTCTCTTTGTTATACAAAGTATTTTTTCGAGATTGTCGGTGTTCCAATGGCTCATCAAAGGTATATCTCCCATGTCCGTCAGCCGGTATGTACCCGGCCTCATTTCTTCAACTACCTTGTAGGGACCCTCCCGATTGGCCGTCAACTTGCCATGGATGTTTCCTTTGTTGGTGGCGGCTGACTTCCTTAGGACCAGGTCTCCTACTTTTAAGTCCCTTTTGTGGACTCTTTGATTTGTAGGCCCTTTTCATTCGGCTCGCCCGATATACCGCTAAGTTGAGGCGTGCCGTATCTCGGCTTTCTTCGACCAGGTCCAGGGAGGTTCTTAGGCCTTCCTCGTTTTCAATCGGGTTAAAAGTGGCCGTTCGAATGTTGGCACCGTTGCTTCAATCGGCAGGATCGCTTCGGACCGTAGACTAGGTGAAAAGGATCGCACCCCGTTGCTTCTTTCTCCGTGGTCCGGAGGGACCATAGAACGCCGGGCAGCTCATCGGCCCATCTTCCCTTGAGGTCTTCAACTGTCTTCTTCAAGCCGTTGAGGATCGTTTTATTGGTCGCCTCCGCCTTTGTCCGTTGCTCCGGGGTGGCGGACGGAGGAGTATGCAAATTTGATGCCGAGTTCTTCCAACCAGCTCATTATTGTGTCACTCCAAAATTCTCGGCCATGGTCGAACACCATGACTTGGGGTAACCCAAAGCGAGTTATGACATTTTCCCAGATCACCTTTCTTACGGCCGCCGCATTTTGCAGCACGCCACGGCCTCGACCCATTTGGTGAAGTAGTCGACGGCGACGATTAGGAACTTTCTTCCTCCGGATGCCGTTGGAAATGGCCCTAGTAGATCCATTCCCCACTGTGCAAAGGGAAGGGGATTAAGCACGGTCGCAGTCTCGGGAAGGTGCGTGTATCACCGGAGCGTGCATCCGACGATTGTTGCATTTTCTCGGTTTTGTTTCGGAATCTTCAAGCATGGTGGGCCGAAGTAGCCGGCTCGGAGAGCTTTGTGGGCTAGTGTTCTTGCCCCCATGTGATGACCACAGATGCCTTCGTGTATTTCGTCACAAGATTAGTTCGCATCGGCTAGACCGACACACTTCAGAGTGGCCTTGTCACGGACCTCTGTACAACTCTCCTTCAAACACCAAGTACCTTGCTGCGATCCTCTTTATCTTTTGTGAGAGATTGCGGTCTTCCGGTAGCTCATGTGTCAGTTTATACCTCTTTATCGGAGTCATCCATGTCGTCTCGGCTTCCACGTCGCACACCATGCCGATGGTTTCGTCAATGCTTTTAGCGTTCCTGATGTCCACCAAAGACGGTCCGGTGATATTCTTTATGGTTGAACGCCGCTTTGAGAGAGCGTCGGCCCGGTTGTTCTCGGACACTGGGATGTGTCGCATTTTGAATGACTTCAATTTTGAGGTCTCGGCTTTTACCTTTTCCAGGTATCTTACCATCCCATCGTCCCGAGCTTCGTATTCTCCTTCGTATTGGTTAGTCACCAAGAGAGAGTCTGTTTTCAAAATGATGTGTTCTGCCCCGGCGGCTCTGGCTAACTCAACTCCGGTTATCACTGCCTCATATTCGGATTCGTTGTTTGAGGTGGAGAAGGTAAACTTCAAAGCGTACTCGAACTCGTCCCCGTTTGGTGATGATGATAAGGATGCCGACTCCCGAGCCGTTCGTTGTGGAGGATCCGTCGGTATATACCTCCCACATGCCGGGACACGACTCTTCCTGATACGTGCACTCGGCCAAGAAGTCCGCCCGCCTTTGCCCCTTTATCGAAGGCCTCGGTTTGTATTGAATGCCGAAGCCGGATAGCTCCACCGCCCATTTGATTAGTCCGCTCGATGTTCGAATTTTTCCAGTGTTTTCTCCAACGGCCGGTCGGTTAAGACCGTCATGGGATGTGCGTCGAAGTAGGGTTTCAACTTCCTTGCGGCAACAACCACGGCAAAGGCCGCTTTTTCAATCGGCGGGTAGTTTCGCTCGGCGGGAACAAATGATGTATGGCCGATAAAGTAGATTGGGTCTTCTTTGCTTGTTTTCTTCTCGACGATCACAAGATCGACCGTGGCCGAGGTTCTTGCTAAGTATAGATATAGCGTTTCCCCCGGCGTCGGTGTGGACGGGGTCGGGAGAGTTTGCGAGATGGGCTTTCGGTTGTTTGAAAGCCGTGCTTTGTTCCCCCCCCAAAGAAAAGTCTTTATTCCCCTTCAACACTTTGAAGAAAGGGGTGCTCTTTGTTACCGACCGAGAGATAAACGGGCAAGGGCCGCCATCCTTCCACAAGATCATAACCTCTTTGCGGTTCCTCGGCTCCGGCAGTCGAGAATTGCTTGGACTTTTCTCGGATTGGCATCAATTCCCCGGCGCTAACAAGTACGCCGAGGAATTTGCCGGCCGGACACCGAAGTTGCATTTTGTCGGGTTAAGCTTCATCTTGTATTTCCTTAGTGAACAAAATGTCTCGTGTAAATCGGCTAAGTGCTCGCCGTCGGACTTGCTCTTGACAATAGCATCGTCGACGTAGGCCTCAATGTTTCGCCCTTTTTGATTTTGGAATATTTTGTCCACAAGTCTTGTGTAAGTCGCGCCGGCATTTTTCAAACCAAACGGCATCATTTTGTACATGTAGGTGCCGTGTATGGTGATGAATGCGCATTTAGGCATGTCTTCCTCTCGCCATGAATACCGATGGTATCCCGAAAAGGCGTCGAGCGTGCTCAAGATTGTGTAGCCCGCCGTTGCGTCTATTAAGCTATCTATCCGAGGCAAGGGGTAGCAATCTTTCGGGCATGCTTTATTAAGTTGCGTAAAATCAACACACATCCTCCACCCCCCCGATGACTTTTTAACCATTACAACATTAGCTAGCCATTCAGGGTACGTACAAGGGATGATAAAGCCCGCATCTAACAACTTATCAACCTCGGCCTTGATGGCATCTTCCTTTTCGGCCGAGGAGTTTCTCACCCTCTGCTTCACAGGGCGAGCGCTGGGAGTACGTTCACCTTGTGAACGATGACTTCTCGGCTTACACTGGCATCTCGCTACCGAGTACGCAAAGACGTCTTTGTTCTTTCTCACAGGTCTCAGGAGATCGGCCCTGATTTTGGTTCCGGCCGACACCCGATCACGGTGCGTCCCGGATCAATCTCTATCTGTTCGGTCTCGGCCCCTTCGACCATGGCGACGTGGTTGGTGCTCATCGGTTCGTCCTCCTGTCTTAAAGATGGGTTCTTCCCTTTTTCCTCTTTCTTTGCCACTTTGAAGGATTGCATATTGCATCCTCCCGGCCGATATTTGGACGTTGACCACCTCGTCTTTTTCGTTCTTTGAGACGAGTTTATGAACCTCCCCGCGGTCCGAGACATACATCGTTGTCGGGGCCCGGATGGACATTACAAAGATCGGCCTCACTCGGGGTGACACGACCGATGAGAACGTTGTATGCGGATGAGCCGTCGATGACCACGAACTCGGACATCACATTCTTGGCCGCGTCGATCGGCCGAACATCACCGGTAACTTGATAGACCCTGGGGGACCAAGCCCGCCCGGAGAAGTCGTACAATGGGTTGGTGCATGGGCTAAGGTCCGCAATTTTCGTGCCGAGCCCCGTAAAGCACTCCCTGAACATGATGTTCGTGTAAGCACCCGTGTCAATCAGGCATCTCATGACCAGGTGGTTGGCTATGTCTAAGTGGACTACGAGTGGGTCGCTATGCGGGGCGATGATTCCTTCGTAGTCCTTCTTCCCTATAGTTATGTTCGGGATATTGGAAGCGCGGGCCGCTGTAGTGGGCACGAAGTTGACGGCCTGATACAGTTCGTTCAGGTGCCGCTTGTGCCCGTGAGCGGATCCGCCGTTCTCGTTTCCCCCGATGACAACATGAATTGTTCCTATCCGTTGAAAGACGGATTTTTTATCTGAGCCACCGGTGTTAGTCTTTTGGCCTCCGGCAACATATTTGCCGAGGCTCCCTTTTCGGATCAGCTCCTCAATGGCATTCTTCAAATGCCGGCAGTCGTTGGTTAAGTGACCGGTGTGGCCGTGGTACTCACAAGACAAGAGCTCGTGTCACCGTCCCCCTAGGTTTGGGGGCCTTTCCCACTTCTCGCCCCTCGTTTCGCTCGGGAGAAAGACCTCGGCGGCCGATACAACCGGGGGTGTGATCTTTGTACTTCTTATGGTAGTACGGACCGAACTCCCCGGCGTCCGCTGGTTCTCGCTTCGGCGGGTGCTTCGGTCCGCGACCTATTATTGTCACGGCGCCCTTCATCCGGCTTGTCCTCCCGGTGGCTCTTTTTTCGAGTGCCGGCCTCGCCGTGGCCTACCCATATTTTGTGATAGTCTTCGACCTTAATGGCCTGGTCGGCCAATTTCCTGGCGGACTCAAGGCTCGTGCCACCGCACTTGATGAGCTCGTTTTTCAAGTCCCCTCCGGGGAGGCCTTTCATCGTGCGAAGGCCGCTAGTTCGCTGTTCGGCTCCCTAATCTCCGAACCCCGGCATCGAACCTCTTCGCATAGCTTCGGAGTGACTCGCCTCCCTCCTCGCTCGATGGTCGGGAGATCCGATGTCTCAACGGCTCTCCTTTTATTGGTAGAGCATCTTGGGCCAAAAACGCGTCTCTTAGGTCGGAATAGGAGTATACCGACCCATCGGGCGATCCCTTGTACCGGCTTTGCGCCATTCCAACCAAGGTCGTTGGGAAAACTCGGCACTGACCTCGTCAGTTGCTCCCACACCGACATGTGAGACTCGAAAGCCTCGGCATGATCGGTTGGGTCGCCCTCTCCTTTGTATGATATGGACGGTAGCTTTAGCTTTGGCGGCACCTGGGTTTCTAGGACGAGGCACCGAGGGGTGTCGACCACGTGTCTAATGACACGCGGCGATCGGCTCCTCGCATCCCTAGTCTGGCCCCTCTCCCCGTGGCGGGAAGGGCTTCTTCTCCGACTCTGGTGAGTCGGACTCCTTCTTCGACTCGGTGAGTCGGGCTCCTTCTCCGACTCGGTGAGTCGAACTCCTTTCGCTCGTCCGGGGCATGCCTCGTGGGTGTCGCGGCGACATCGTCCTTCCGCGAGTGCGGGAAGGGCTTAGTTCTACCACCGACACTGGGCTCCCCGGCGTCTTGGCGGTTCGCCTCTCTCTTAGTGCTTCGTTCGGGTTTCTGAGTCACCTTTTGGGCCCTAGCTTTCCCGGACGGTTTCCGCCGCTCTTATCGGTGTGAGTGTGGCCGTGCGCGCCGACAATCAGTCCGAAGCGCTTCACTTGGTGCATCAACCACACGCCCCATGACGGTGACTGGTCGGCGGGCGGCGGCGTATCTGGCATTATTGGCATCCCGAACTCCGGTTGAATTATCCACGGTGGTGGAGGGCCGCACAACTCGAATCGTGGACGGTATCACCCGGGTGGAGGGCTCTTCGATTTACGAACACCTCTTGTTCTTTTGACATCTTCTTAGCTTTTTTGGGTGGGTTTTCTTTTTTTTTTTTTTTTTTTTTTTTTTTTTTTTTTTTTTTTTTTTGGGAATGACTAGCTTCTAGTATATCTGTTTCCCCACGACGGCGCCAATTGTTCCGGGTAAGAATTCGAAGGGTTTGTTTACCACGCTAGCTTTGTCGAATAATGCCTCTTCTAAGCCTTGATCGCTCTCCTCGGCCTCTCCCGCAACAATGAGCAACCGAGGGCTTGGCTTTGTGCCAAGCGTACTCACTCCGACGCTCTAGTCAGTGAACTTACTGTGATTAAGTAGGATGTAGCTTGATGACGTGTATTGTAGAGAGATGAGAGAGATAATACCAATTTGAGTGGTTCTTAGGTTAGATTCTGGATCCCTTCCTCAATGAGGATTGAGGAGTATTTATAGACTTTCACCTTTTGTCATGCGGCAAAGGCCAAGTAGGCCAAGTGGCATAGCAGGTGGAAAGATCGATCTACCCTCGGCCGAGGGAGCTATGGCAGCCGGCGAGCCTGGTTGACTCCATGCCGAGGGTTCTTGGATATGAGTACGCGGGTATGTGCCCTACTGGTAGGTTGCCATGCCGAGACCAGTGGCCGGGCAGCCGAAAGGTCATCATCGGCTGGGATGTCTAAGTCATTGGCTTGCTGTGGATATCTTTGACCTCGTTCAATATGTTGACTTGGTCAGCGGTGCAGAATATGCCCCATCACACGCGTTGGTAAACGTGAAAAAAGAAAGTGGTAGAGTGGAGTTGAATGGAGGAAGTATGTATTAGTGTTTGGATTTGTTTTTATGTTGTTTTTCCATGCTATGATTCATTACAACATATTTATAATGAGTAAATTATTTTTCTATTACTCACCGTCTCATTCATTTGTTTGACTTTGATTAAAATACGCCTCATAAAAAATAAAAAAAGGCAAACATATTATTGGGACAAAAAAAATATTTGTTTGTGAGGTATCTTTAAAGGGAGTAATTAGCACTAATTAAGATTACTCACTATTTACAAATTCTCGTCCAAGACAACGTAATCGTTTTGAACAATAAAACAGGTTAAATAGATACATGAAAGTGTATGAAACCAAAAAAATTTATTAGGGAATGACAAACCCTTTAGTCATGTCCATCCACTTACTTGAGATATATTTGACCATTTAAAACTTAAGACAGATATACCATCTTCAAATAGACTAACTGTTCTTTATTAGTTTTTCTCTATTTTTTGTTCATTTTCTCGAATATTAATCTACACAAACTATTTCTCCCTCACATTGACATATCCATTACCTGTAATTGTAACTGATAAATGAGAAAAAGAAACATACATCGGATGTACGACCTCAGATTTATTTGTTTTTGAGCATATGTGTATTTTTTCTGAGCTTATGACCTCAAACTTTACTTGTTTTTGAGTATTTGTGTATTTTTTCTGAGTTTATCCTAGTTTATAAGTATTTTTTTTCCGTCAAAGCTTAAATTTAACTAGACTTATATGTAATTTTTTGAGTTTTGTTGTAATTTTTTGAGTTTAATGTTTAACTAAATGAACTCAGAAACTTTATTGTAAAACTCATAGTGTTTAAAACAAAACTCAAAAATTTTAATATAATGCTCAGAAACTATAAAATTGGTGGTAGTACATTGGATGTATGGTCTACTTACTGCCGATAAATCCTTTCACGATGAAAATTGAACCATCAAAAGAAAATAAAGAGGATTTAAATTGCTTTAATTTTGTTATGAGATTTCGCGTAAAATATCATCACTCTATTTTGTTACTTTTAGTTTTTAGTGTATGGTATAGTTATCTCACATCACATTAATATTAATACTCACTAGAATCAATTCAATATTACTAAAAATAAACTCGGATTTTTTTTTTATGAAGTTCAAATTCTCTATCTTAATTTTATGTATCATACTCTATCACAGTATATGTAACATGTGACATTTAAGGATTAACCATCAAAAAAGTTGTTTAAATATCATAAAAGAGTATTGAGTCACAAGATTAAGGTAACAATCTAATTAACGGGACAACACTAAAATAATGAGATAGAGAATCCGCTCGCTACTTTATGATTACCCAATGACAGAGGTATAGGTGATCATAAGAATGAACCAGACATGGTCCCTCCTTAGCGGGCCAGACTAGCTTTAAACGTGGGTTGCATGCCGGAGTTTAGGCCCACGTTAAGCTGCAGACGTAATTAGCTTTACAAGCAGGTTTCCGTCTGTTATCATTTATCACAGTCTTCTGTCATCGTTTATCAAAATCAACGGCCACTATCCTTGCATGCTTTACAAGTTTACAACTTACAAACTTGCTTTATTTTTTGTTTCACACTCAACTTTTTTTTTTTTTTTTTTTTGGACGAGGGGATTGAATCCTCCCGGGTCCATACATTCCCGCATTACCCCATGGACCATGTAAGCCACCCTCTTCGGGGGTTGTAGTGGTCAAGCGATCATCGCCCCAGCTAGTAGTCGAACCCGAGACCTCTCAACTCCTGCATTTCTGCAAGGTTCAAGGTTTAACCCGATTACAACTGAACTAACACCACTTAAATTGGTTAGTGATGGGGCATATTCTGCACCGCTGACCAAGTCAACATGATTGAGCAAGGTCAAAGATATCCACAGCAAGTCAACGACTTGGACAATCTAGCCGATCGGCCATCGGCTGATCGTCACAAGATGGGTCTCGGATGGTAACCCGCCAAACGTAGGGACACATATCCGCGTACTCATATCCAAGACCCTTCGGCGGCGAGTCAACAGGATCCGGCCACCATAGGCCCTCTACCGAGGGGTAGATCGGTCTTTCCACCGCTAGCCACTTGGCACACTGGCACTACGTGACAAAAGGTGAAAGCTCTATAAATACTCCTCAACCTTCATGAGGAAAGGATCCCAACTAATCCACAACTAAACCTAAATACACTATTCATCCTGCAGTAATATCTTCCTTATCTCTCTACAATACACATTCACCAAGTAACAACTTATCTCTTAAGTTTATCGACTTGAGCGTCGGAGTGAGTACGCTTGGCACAAAGCCAAGCCCTCGCCTGTTCATTGTTCAGTAGAGAGGCCGTGAGGAACGATTGAGACCAAAGGAGAATCCAACTCAAGACATCATTCAACAAGCCACGGGTGGTAACTATACTTGATCTGGAATTACACCCGGAACAATTGGCGCCGTCTGTGGGGAGAGACACTAGAAGCTAGTCACATTCATTCCCAAACAAAAAAAAAAAACAACAAAAACCCACCCAAAAAGCTAAAAAGATGTCAAAACAACAAGACGCAGTCGTGACCGACGAAACCGCATTCTACCACGATGACACTTTCAACAATTCTGGAGTCGTGCAGCCCTCCATCGGCGGAGTAATCCAACCGGAGTTCGGGATGCCGATAATGCCGGACACGTCACTGCCAGCCAACCAGGTCACCATCATGGGACATGTGGTTGACATAGCGAAACTGAAAATGGTCCTGGACCTAATTAGTAATTCGCCTGCTCACACTGTCACGCCGACAAGAGCGGCGGAAAACGCCCAGGAGACCAGGGCCCAAAACGTGACTCCGAGAAATTTGAACGGAGCATTGGGAGAAGCCGACCCAGCCAAGTCGCCGGGGGAGCCCAAAGTGGGCGTGGTAGACCTAAGTCCTTCCCGCACTCATGGGAGGACAGCGTCCCCGCAACACGAACGAGGCTTACCCCGGAGGAACTAGAGGAGCCCGACTCAGCAGAGTTGGAGAAGAAGTCCGAGTCGGAGAAGAAGTCCTTCCCGCTACGAGGAGAGGAGCCGGATTAGGAATGCAAGGAGCCGATCGCCGCGCGTCGTTCGATATGCGGTCAGACAGCCCCTCAACGCCTACGTCCTAGACGTCCAGGTGCCAACTAAGCTCAAGTTGCCACCTCTATCATACAAGGGAGACAGTGATCCAGCCGACCACGCTGAGGCTTTCGAGTCTTACATGTCGGTATGGAAACAGCCCGATGAGGTCTGGTGCCGAGTCTTCCCGACAACTTTGCGTGGGATGGCTCAAAGTTGGTACAAGGGGCTCCCCGACGGCTCGGTATACTATTACGCCGACCTAAGAGACGCCTTTCTAGCCCAGTACTCTTGCAACAAGAGAAGGGCCGTGGAGACATCGGACCTCCTAACTATCAAACAGGAGGGGGGCGAGTCTCTACGAAGCTATGTGAAGAGGTTCGACGGAAAGGTCCAGCAGATTCGAGAAATTAATCCCGAATTGGCGGCCTTCGCGCTGATGAAAGGCCTCCCAAGGGGAGACTTGAAAAATGAGCTCATCAAGTGCGGAGGCCTGAACTTGGACGCCGCTAGAAAAATGGCCGACCAGGCCATCAAGGTAGAGGACTATCACAAGACCTGGGTAGGCCTCAGCGAGGCCGAGCACTCAGAAAAGAAGAGTCACCGGGAGGACAACCCGGATGAGAGACGCCGTGACAACAACGGGTCACGGTCCGACGAAAGACGCCGTGAGAACAATAGGTCACGGTCGGACAAAACGCCGGGAGAGACAGGACTCGACGGGCGCCGGGTGGAGTTCGGGAACGTACCACCAGAGGCGGTATAGTGATAAAACCCCTCTCGTCGTATCAGCCGCCGAGGTCTTTGCCCTGAGCAAAAGCGAGGGCCAGAAGTGGGAGAGACCCCCCAAGCCAAAAAGTGACGGTGACACGAGCCAGTACTGTGAGTACCACGGCCACACCGGCCATTTAACCAACGACTGCCGGCATCTAAAGAATGCCATTGAAGAGCTGATCCGGAAGGGGAGCCTCGACAAGTACGTTGCCAAAGGCCAAAAGACTGACACCGACAGCTCAGGTAAGAAATCCGTCTTCGAACGGATAGGGGTGATCCATGTTGTCATCGGGGGCAACGAGAACGGAGGGTCCGCTCATGGGCACAAACGGCACCTGAACGAGCTATATCAGGCCATCAACTTTGTGCCCAACACAGCGATCCCCGCTTCCAACATCCCCGATATAACCATCGGAAGGAAGGACTACGAAGGAGTCATCGCTCCTCACAGCGACCCACTTGTAGTCAATTTGGACATATCCAACCACCTGGTCAAGAGGTGCCTGATTGACACAGGCGCGTACACGAACATCATGTTCAGGGAGTGCTTCCTCAGCCTCGGCCTGAAAGTCAAGGACTTGAGCCCCGCACCAACCCACTATACGGCTTCTCGGGGGGCCGGCTTAGTACCACCGGGATCAATCGAGACTCCGGTGACGTTCGGCGAAAAGAATGCGGCTAAAAATGTCCTAGCTGAGTTCGTGGTCATCGACGGCTCGTCCGCCTACAACGTTCTCATAGGCCGAGTCACCCTGAGCGAGGCTGACGCAGTGATGTCCATCCGGGCCCTAACACTGATGTATGTCTCGGACCGGGGGGAAGCGCATAAGCTCGTCTCTAAAGACGAGAACGACGAGGTGGTCAACGTCCAGATAGCCGCCAGAGGATGCAACATGCAATCCCTCAAAGTGGCAAAGAAATCAGAGAAAGGGAAAGGTCTATCCTTACAACAGGAGGGCGACCTCATGGATGTAACTAGCGGCTAACTAGGACGTTGTGCCTTCGACAGGCCATTAGGACGCTGATAATCTCGGGAATAACCTATGTAGCGGCGGAGGTGTCCAAAACAGCTGTGGGCACCCCGACGCATGTTTTTACCTAAATGAAAAATCATCCAAGTCTTCCATCAAAATGGTCACTCTTCCCATAGTCACTAGGAAGCAGCAGACGCCGACTCACACTGTCATGCCGACAAGAGCGGCAGTCTTTATCGGTAAGCAGATGTCGGCTCACACTGTCATACCGACAAGAGCGGCAGTCTCCTTGAAGAAGCAGGCGCCGTCGCAGTCACCCCAAGTAGTAGACGCCACGGCAGTCACCCCAAGAGGTTGGACGCCGTCGCAGTCACTCCAAGTGGTAGACGCCACTAGCCTCATGAAGAAATAGGCGCCGTCGCAGATCACCCCAAGTAGTAGACGCCACGGCGATCACCCCAAGAGGTTGGACGCCGTCGCAGATCACTCCAAGTGGTAGACGCCACGGCGAGCCTCATGAAGAAGCGGTGCGCCGTCGCAGTCACCCCAAGTAGTAGACGCCACGTCGTCACCCCAAGAGGTTGGACGCCGTCGATCACTCCAAGTGGTAGACGCCACGGCAATCTCATGAAGAAATAGGCGCCGTCGCAGTCACCCCAAGTAGTAGACGCCACGGCAGTCACCCCAAGAGGTTGGACGCCGTCGCAGTCACTCCAAGTGGTAGACGCCACGGCAGTCTCATGAAGAAATAGACGCCACGGCAGTCACCCCAAGAGGTTGGACGCCGTCGCAGTCACTCCAAGTGGTAGACGCCACGGCAGATCCATGAAGAAGTAGATGCCGGCTCACACTGTCACACCGACAAGAGCGGCAATCACGACCATCGCAGTTGATACTCGCAAAGCAATCAAAATGCCTTAGAAGCGTTAACACGATTGAGATACGCGCTCTAGACTGCCTCGGCCAAGCCGAGGCGGAAGCAAAAGAGACACTCAATTAATAACGTAAGAAGACAACCCAGACGAAGACAGAGGCGCTAAAAGTACAGTTGAGGCTCAAACACTAGCGCAAGAAAAAGAGGTAAGGTAAAAATCTCGGCCAGGCCGGAGGCAGAAGAAACGAGCTCTTATTAAAAAATGTTCAACGAATTACAAGAAATTACAAGGACAAACCAAAAGACAAAAGGCTACGGATATCATCTCCCTATGTCTGCCGTTGCTCGCCATCAGCAGCGGTAGCAGCACCTTCTTCGAGGGGCAACCGGCAGGCTCCTTAGCGCCTCGGCTTCAAAGCGGCCCCAGCCTTAGCCTCGGCAGCCTCAACTGCCCTTGCCCAATCGGCTTCCGCCTTGGCCTTCTCAGCGATAGCTGCCGCCTCCTCGGCCGCTTTTTGCTCTATCTTCACTCTCGCCGCCTCCTTGACCCTCTCCTCCACGGCTTTCTCCTTAGCCTCGAGCTTATCGTCAAACAGCTTGTCATATTTGTCCCACGTAAAGGAACCTTCAAGAGGAAAAAGCTCCTCAATTACTTCCCGGCAATTTGCTTCGGCCGGATCCGGGTCGGAACACAGTCGGGGAGCATTTTGGTTTGGAGCATCTCAATGTCGTCCTCCTTTTGCCTGATGATGGCCTCCTTGCTCCGGATCACCTTCCCCTGGATCCGAAATTTGCCCCTAAATTCATTCCTCTCTTTGGAGATAAAGGTCGGCATGCCTCGAACAAGGTCACACTTCTCCAACAACTTTGCAACTTCGGCCGCAGCAGCCTCGGCCTTGGCTCTCTCAAAGAAGGACCTCCTTTTCGGCGTCCTCCCTAAGCTTTCTCTCGCCCAAGAGCGCTTTCTCGACATCTCCCTAAGCCTTCGCTCATTAAGGAGATCCGGCCTCGCCTTCGCGGCCACCTTCTTAGTGACATCAAGCTCAAGAGCGGATCGAGCCACGGCCTTCTCTTGCTCTATAATGCGAGCAGCCGGCCGCTCGTTCCACCTCGCCGACTCCTCGACCAACCTCGCACCTCGCGCCACGAGCCGGGAGGGGAAACCTTCCGGGGGATGAAGACCCAATGGCGACGTCATGACCATCTGCGCGGGCTTCTCTTCCACTTGCCGCTCAAGAGGAGCGCGACGATGGGCGATCTACAAAATTTAAAGAAAGCATCGTATCAACATACATCGACATGCCGAAGAGCTGTCATCGGCGGCCGATGAACCGGCTAAATCGAGCCACCGGATAGATCGATCGTGCTTGGCCTTCTTGGCCGAAGGGCACATCTCCTCGTCGGCAGCGAAGGCAACGGCGGCGGTAAAGGTCGTCCGCTTTCTCTTAAGGACAAGGGGAGACCCCTCCTCCTCGTCAGAATCATCCCCATTAGAGATGTAAACGATCTCCACCGTCTCCTTCGAACGGGGGGATGGGGGGTGGAAGCGATGTCGGCGCCACCACCGCCGAGGACTTTGTTCTTCGCGTACGGCGCGGCACTTGACTAACGACCCTCGCATGGGCTTCCACCGCATTCAAGCGTCTCGTTGCTGGTCCATAAGCTCGTTCGGCGACGTCCTGCGGTCATGGGTAAGAGCCTTGGGATGCAATTTAGCAACGGTCTTATCTTTGTGCGGCCCATTCTCCGGAGGATATTCTCGACAGTCCGGCCCAAAGCGGTCCGCAAAGGAAACAAAGCGGGAGTTAGGTGGAAGAAATAAATCAAAGTTCGAAGAACAAGAACATTGAGAGCGATGATGGGCCTTGCACCGACCTCACTCACCCCGCGCTAGTAAGGTGTATGAGACCGACATAGCAAAGCGGCTCATCCCGAAGAATGATCTGCGTCGGGGAATCCATCTTCTCGGCACCCCACTCTCATCCGTCTCAAAGAGCCTCATCGCGCCTTCTCATCCGCGTTAAGGTAGACACACTGGCATCCATCTTGAGCTTCTTGTATGAAACCCACTTGTCACGCTCCGCCTTAGTCTCGCACCGCAAATTAAGGGTCTTTGGAAGGAGCGAGGCGGCGGATAGTCATCCAAGCACCTTAACGTACACCCACCGATCCCTCCAGTCCTTGCAGGAGGTAAGTTTGTCAACAGAAGCATAACCATGCTCCGTTTGCACACTGTACCATCCGACACGGTTAGGTACTGATGGCCGGAGATAATGAAGCCGGCGGAATAAATTCACTGTCGGGGCCTCTCCCTTGAAGAGACACAGCCAAACAAAAGCAACTATGGTCCTCATGGCCAACGGGTGTAGTTGGGCAACGGCCACGTTCATGGCTCTAATGATAGCCATAACGTACTCATTTAGCGGAAACCGGAGACCGTACTCCAAATGCCGCATGTATACACCAGTATGACCCGGTGGAGGACAACAGACCGCCTGACCCTCCCTAGGAATAACGATCTCGTACCCCTCGCCAAAGGAGAAATGGTCCTCGAAAAATCTCTCGCCGGAACAACGGGCAAGCTTATGGGTCCAAGCACAGTCAAGGCGGACCTTACAAGCGTCGCCGTGATCCATAACACGCTGCCTCTCCTCATTAGGGCGAGCCTTTTCAGCATCATCACCAAAATCGTCATCAACCTCATCGGAATCATCCCATTCCTCCAAAACTCGAGGATCAACTTCAGGAGAAGGAGACCTAGGACCCCCCGGTGCAGAAGTACTAGCCCCGGCGTCGACGTAAGACATGATAGCAATAGTTACTTAACAAAATAAGAAGGAAGTTTGTTTGTTTACCTTGAAAAAACGCTCACGGAGTAACAACTCAAGATTAGAAGACAAAGAAAACCCTTGAAAGTTTAGAGGAAAATTTTAGAGAATGAAATTGGTGGCCAATTTCACGGGATAATCGCCCTATTTATAGGGAAAACCCATGAAGAAGGACCAATCGAGAATGACCCATGAAGCGTCAACCAATCGGCGTGCGGACACGTGTCGGACATGCAACCACGGGATGTCAATCGTTGCAACGATTAGACGTCAATCAATGCAACAGTGACCAAGCGTCTTCAACACGCCTATTCATATCTCCTTGCCTATTCACCTTCCTCAACAAATTCCCAAGCATCCGCTCTCCGCCGCCACATAATCAACCAAGCTAAAAAGCGCGGCCGGGGCAATCAAAAACAACCTAAGCACTCTCAACCCTGGTCTCGGCCAGCGTCACTTTCTTTTCCACATCGGATGCCCTTTACGCATCCATGTGGAGGGGGGATATGGTACGGCCTAAGAAAGACCAGGCCGAGGTAAAAGAAGCCGCCGCAGAAGAAGCCGATGCAGAAAGCTTTTTACAAATTACTTGCGCAGAATATACGCTCAAACATACATCGGAGCCCATACCACGGCATAGACTACGCTGGGGGCAAATTGATGGGGCATATTTCGACCGCCGACCAAGTCAACATGATTGAGCAAGGTCAAAGATATCCACAGCAAGTCAACGACTTGGACAATCTAGCCGATGCAGCCCATCGGCCCGTCAGCATGGGTCTCGACATGGTAACCTGCCAGCCGGGACACATATCCGCGTACTCATATCCAAGACCCCTCGGCGGCGAGTCAACAGGATCCGCCGGCCAGCCATAGGCCCCTCGGCCGAGGGGTAGATCAGTCTTTCCACCTGCTAGCCACTTGGCCACTTGGCCACTACGTGACAAAAGGTGAAAGCCTATAAATACTCCTCAACCTTCATTGAGGAAAGGATCCCAACTAATCCACAACTAAACCTAAATACACTATTCATCTGGTAATATCTTCCTTATCTCTCTACAATACACATTCAGCCAAGTAACAACTTATCTCTTAAGTTTACTGACTTGAGCGTCGGAGTGAGTACGCTTGGCACAAAGCCAAGCCCTCAGTTCGTTCATTGTTGCAGGAGAGGCAGTGAGGAACGATTGAGACCAAAGGAGAATCCAACTCAAGACATCATTCAACAAGCCACGGGTGGTAACTATACTTGATCTGGAATTACACCCGGAACAGTTAGTTTTATAGTCTCACACTCAACTTCTCAACTTGTTCTAGATAATGTTTTATAGTCGTGGCGGAGTAGAGGAGGGCCGAAACGCTCGTCCTCGTTGAAGAATAAAAATTCAAAGTTTTTAGGCAAAATTTGCAAACCTTTTCTGTATTATAACCTATTTGGTTTATTCAGATTCAGAAAGTTATGATACGTACAACTACTCAGATGAGGCTTTGAGAATTTAATTATATAGTAGTATTTAAAACCTAATTACAAAAAGACATAGAAAGACCCAAAACAGAACCCTACAAGGCACAAATCCAACATAACTAACTCATGGACGGGTTATCTAGCTCAATATCGTTCGTCTATGAACCGGATTGAGTAGAAGAATAAAGGCAAGTAAATAAAGTGCAATAAAGAAAAGAAAGAGAACAACACAAGGGAAATCCTTAAATGGGAAGAAAATCACGGGCACAAGGCAGGATATGATATTTAGTAATATTTCGTATTTCAAAGATGAACAATTGTATAATTCTAAATAATTAGTATTGCTCCTTATTGTTGGAGTGTTATTCGGATTTAGAAAGTTATGATTCAAAGTGGTTTCTATTACGGAGTATTTAGGAACAAACCCCTAGCTCGTTGGTAACTTCCTTGTGACAACTTAGCTAGGGTTTGTGACTTTGTGTGGTGGTAACTTTTGTGTATTCAATTCAAATAGAGAGGTGAATTGAAGTCTCCCTTATAACCAAATAAAACATGCATGTGTTAGTTAATCATCAACTCACTCTTCATAAACAATATTTTCATAATAGTCGCCCTACGACATGAGCATCATTCCTAAACGCTTATCATAACCTGCAATGCGATCATAGGCAGTCCTGACCTTCGTGGTCAATCCTTAAAGTGGTGAACATTCGAGGCCTAACAATTGCATGAGCGCACAAAACATTTGAGCATTGACTTTCATAATGTGCGTGACAAACAATTAGAAGGGCCTTCATTTTTTTTTAAAAAAAAAAACGTCAAATTTGGTATATAATACCCGATATCATGATAAAGGAACTTGGAGGTGAGGAGCCAATGAGTCAATTAAGATCCTCTCCATTTTTTTAGGGAATGAAGAGTCCATATTCTCTCACAAACCCATTTAATATTGTTTTTCCCTTTAGACTGTATTAATCCTTTGTACAATCGTTTGATATTGACGAGATGCAATTTGGACCGTTGATTAGACTAGCAAATCAGTTATAGTTAGTTAGACTAGGCTATTAGCTAGTTATCTTAGTTACAAAGCCTAAGGTCGTTTTAAGACTCCCTCTGTCCCGATCAATAGTTATTACATTTAGACCACGTAAATCACATCTCTCACTTACACATTGAGAGACCTACAAAATCTGCTAAAAATAAAAAGATTATTATTGACTGATACACCCAAATAAAGAAATAAATAACTATTGACCGGGACGGAAGGAGTATAGTATGTTTGACCTAGTTTGCTTAAAATGAGTTTCTATTTTTTAAGCTTAATTTTCCAAAATTAGTTTAGAAACAGAAACATCAAATTGATGCTTCTATTTTTATGGGCAAAAACATGGTATTTGAGCTTTTGATGATAATCTATTAGCTTTTAAATTTATGATGATGTTTGGCCAAAAAATGTTTTTCAATTCAAATACACTTTAAAAAACAAGGCAAACACACAGTAAATATCATATCGGAAACCACTTTTAACAGACTACAAACATATTCTTCATCATCACATATTACAAATCATCATTGCAATCAAGCTCTTTAATATGTATTAGTGAACCGATATATTATGTAAATATTCGGTGAATCGTAGATATTGTATTTATTATATATTTTGTATTATGTTCACATTGTAACCGACACAGTATATATTCTAACGTAATGGAATAAAACCCTCAGGGATTCAATCACTTTCATGGTATCACTTTCAATATGAAATGAAGTAAAAATCTACAGTTTATAACTATAAACCATTATAAACAGAAAATAAAGAACTATACATACGTTTAGTCGTTTATGTATATAAATCGATTTTACATATAATAAAATGGTTCGTACAACATACAACGGCCACAACAATGATACAATTGTGGATGCTTCTTGGTAAGCTAGCTTCCTTGCTTGAATATGCCCGGCAGATTAACTATCGGATGGAAATTGCAGATGCGTCTTTGACACTCGACACTTTGAAGCCAATGTAGCACATGGTTAACAAATAACAACTTAATATCCCCTACACAACTCAAATGTTTGTATCTAATTCGTAATACACAAAAAAAATAATAAATTTGTTATTATTTAAAAGTTTTTAATGCATTGTTTAAGACTGAGCTATCGTGAGAATAAGTCACGGAGTTAATCCCCCTTCCCTCTATTTAAGACCATTTATGGAGTTGGTTTGTAAACCGGATCATTTTACAACTAGTTGCACGTAGATTAGTTCAATTTCCATAAATTTAGTTCAATTCAGGTTAAGTTTACTCTTCGCTTGAGCTCGATTAGTTTAGTCCAGAACAATTTATAAATCTATAAACTATATTCAGTTCAAAAAACTTCAGTCCAATATATAACAATAATAGCGTCAAAATAAAATTAAAATAGGTTGACAATTTATAAATCTAATGGGTTGATATATAATACTCCATACGAGATTAGTACAACCTTTCTTGAACATGCATGATCTGTTCTATAAGCTCGTACTTCTAAATCCTTGAGATCTATAGAAACGGGATAATATATGATATGACAACCTCTTACAAACGTGCACGTAGATCCATAATACAAGCTAGTTTCATGCAAACGTACGAGGATGGAACATAAATCCTACCACAAAGAAATTGTTGAATCAACCCAATTCTTTACAAGTATTAATTAAGTAATTTTTGTTCATTGGTGAACAAATTGTGATATCGTGTCGACTTTTGGTTGGACGATGATGCGAGTTTTCACACGTTCCATGTTATAAATTTTGTTTTGTGAATGATACCATCAAGTGTGACTAATTAATCTTTTACATCATATAGCATATAGCATCAAAGCCCTGGAGGTTTCAATGAGATGTCGGTGCTTCCTCTCCACTCGGCCATTTTGCTGAGGAGTATAAGGAGCACTACGTTGATGACAAATTCCCCTGGATAGAAATAATTGGGTACAGGTTTCTTGAAAAATTTCTGAACCATTATCACTTCTAATCACCTTAACCAGTTTGCCAAACTGAGTATGAACTTGTTGAAGAAAATGCTTAATGATAGAACTAACTTCAGTTTTGAATTTTAACAAAAATGTCCAGGTGACTCTAGAGTAGTCATCAACAATTGTGAGGAAATAGTGTGCACCAGTAAGAGAGGGTGTCTTATAATGACCCCACAAGTCAACGTGCACAAGATCAAAAAAACTTTGTGCCCTAGAAACACTTCTATTAAAAGGAAGCATATGCATTTTTGCCAAATTGCAAGTTTCACATTGATAACTTCTTAAACCAGTACAATTGACATCCTTTATATGATGCATCTTGGCTAAAGATGTATGGCCTAGACGTGCATGATACAAATCAATCTTAGCACAAGAATTATTAGCAAGATTATTACAATGACCAATTTCAGGTAAACTACTATGGTTCTGGAAACACTTATTCTGCTGATTGCCAAACTTCAATTTATAAAGACCAGCTTCTCTGTGACCGACTGCAACTGTCCTTTTAGAAGCAGGGTCCTGAATAATGCAAGAATCCACAGAGAAGTGAATTAGCATGTGAGAAGTAGACAATAGTTTTCCCACAGAGAGCAGATTGAGCTTAAAGTCAGGGATAAAAAGCACATCATGCAAAATCAATAAAGGATGTAACTGAATATCCCCTATAGAATGCACTAATTTCGTGGAACCATCAGGGAGACCAACCACAATAGGTTTGGATAAAATTCTCAGAGAAGAAAAATACGACTTATGAGCCGTCATATGGTCACTAGCACCAGAATCCACTATCCAATCACACTCAGTAATATTGCAAGTAGAATTAATAGCATTGGTAACTAATGTTGTACCTGCAAAATTAACTGATGCACTGGTGTGGTCTGCTGAACTGGTGCTGGCAGCTTGTTTATTTTGCAGCATTTGCATTACTTGCTGAAACACAAGTTGAGCAATGTCAGAATTAGAGGAAAAATGTCCTTGATGTTCTGTGTGAGAAGAACCTGGTGAACTTGGATGAATATCCATCTGCATATCAGGAATTGCAAGAGGATGCTCATCTTCATCATGAACCTGTGCATTACCAGAAAACCTGGCCAGATATTTAGCTTTCAGTTCAGGATGAAGAATAAAACACGTATCTCTGGTATGTCCAGACTTAACACAGTGTGTACACCACCGTTTATCAGCTTTAGGCTTCTTAAACTCCTTCTTTAAATTCCCTTGCTGATTGCTAGACTGATTCCCTTGTTGTCCCGAATAGGAACCTTGATTAGGAAACTGAGCACCTTGTCTATTGGAGAACAAAGCACTCATTTCATGAGTTGTATTCATGACATTAGAGATCTTCTTTTGAGATTCAATCTGCTGCACTATAGAATAAACCTTGTTAATAGGCGGCATAGGCTCCATGGACAAGATTTGTGACTTCAAGGTGTCATAACTGTCACTCAATCCCATCAAGAAGGTAAGGACTTTCTCAATTGAAGCTCTTTCAAGCATCTTCTTCAAAAGACTGCAAGTGCATTTTGCAAGGACTCCACACGTGCAATCAGGAAAATCTTCAATCTCTTCAATTTCATCCCAGTATCTCTTCAGCTTATTGAAGTATTCAGCAACCGAGCTTTTGTCCTGTACAACGTTCCTGAGATCTTTCTTGAGCTGAAATAATAACGGTCCATTCATCTGGCCATATCTCTCAAAGACTTCAGTCCAAAGTTGTTTAGCTGTTTTGCATGTCATGAAGCCTTCTCTGAACTCAGGTTCCATGCTATTAACAAGCCAACACCTTACTGTAGAGTCACACCGCCACCATAGACTGTAGCGAGATGAAGTAATCGCAGGAATAGCTGTCATCCCGGTCAGAAAACCTTCTTTATGTTTTGTAGACATTGCGAGCATCATACTCTTGCTCCAATGGCAGTAATTACGTCCATTGAACAGAGTATTAGCGAAATTGAGTCCAGCATGATCAGAATTTGCGAGAAAAAGAGGATCTTCAAAAGGATTGAGTAAAGTAGAAGTATTGCTAGCTACTGCAGAATCAGGCATTTTGAATTTTTATGTAAATTTGTTTATGTGAATGATGAATTTGATGAAAAAGGAAGAAATTTGTGTTTTGTAAAGAAAAAAGATGAAAAAGTAAGCTAAAATTTCAGAGTTATTGTAATGAATGCGGAAGAATGACGAGTATGCAGAGACAGGTTCAAAACCTGCTCTGATACCATGTAAAAATGTAAATTGAGCGACTTGAAGACGCCATTAATGGAAGCTTGAAGCTTTGATGAGTATTGTATTTGATTAAGAAATCAGAGAATTATGTAAACAAGCAAAAGGTAAATAAAAGTTGTGATTGAATTAATTACAAAAATGAACTATACAACCTATTTATATACAAATGTATTCTAGAAAGTTCTATGGAAAATATCTCTAACAACCTCTAACTACCTTCCTGAATTTATGGAATCAGTTACAAGATGTAACAGACTCCTAACAACCTGAATCCTACATGGAACAACAGACTATTCTAGACTGTTACTATTTACAGTGAAGAAATCATCCTGCAGATGCATTCATGCTTTGTAAGCGTCTGGTTTTGGCAGCTCTGTCTTGAGGCTCAGATGTGGCAGTTGTGTCAGCATCATTGAAGGAGGAGCTTGCCAACTCATAGTTTGTGACTTTGGCTCCGTTTGGCACGACATTTCAGGTAGCTTATTTGACCAAAGTAGCTTATTTGACCAAAATTTCAGCTACCTGTTTTTTTTTGCACGTGTTTGACAAGTAGCTTATTTAGTCAAATAAGCTACCTGAAATGAAATGCTACCTCAGGTAGCATTTGAGATTTCAGGTACCTGAAATGAGATATTTCCCATCTTTTACCCCTTTAATTTATAATATTACATAATTATTATATCCTTTTACGTCATTTTACCAAAATTAGCTACCTTTTCAGCTAGTTTGCCAAACACATTTTTATTTAATCAGTTACCTTATCAGCTCCTAATTTTCAGCTACCTTATCAGTTACCTTTTCAGGTTTCAGTTACCTTTTCAGTTTTCAGCTACCTTTTCAGGTTTCAGATACCTTTTCAGTTAGTTTTACCAAACAAAGCCTTTGTATGGTGGTAGCTTTTGTCTATTCAATTCAAATAGAGAGGTGAATTGAAGTCTCCCTTATAACCAAATAAAACATGCATGTGTTAATTAATCATCAACTCAGTCTTCATCAACAATATTTTCATAAAAGTCGCCCTACGACATGAGCATCATTCCTAAACGCTTATCATAACCTGCAATGCGATCATAGGCAGTCCTGACCTTCATGGTCAATCCTTAAAGTGGTGAACATTCGAGGCCTAATATTTGCATGAGCGCACAAAACATTTGAGCATTGACTTTCATAATGTGCGTGACAAACAATTAGAAGGGCCTTCATTTCTTTTTTTTTTTTTTTAAAACGTCAAATTTGGTATATAATACCCGATATCATGATAAAGGAACTTGGAGCTGAGGAGCCGATGAGCCAATTAGGATCCTCTCTATTTTTTTAGGGAATGAAGAGTCCGTATTCTCTCACAAACCCATTTAATATTGTTTTTCCCTTTAGACTGTATTAATCCTTTGTACAATCATTTGATATTGACGAGATGCAATTTGGACCGTTGATTAGACTAGCAAATCAGTTATAGTTAGTGAGACTAGGCTGTTAGCTAGTTATCTTAGTTACAAAGCCTAAGGCCATTTTAAGACTCCCTCCGTCCCGATCAATAGTTATTACATTTAGACCACATAAATCACATGTCTCCCTTACACATTGAGAGACCTACAAAATCTACTAAAAATAAAAAGATTATTATTGACTGATACACCCAAAAAAAGAAATAAATAACTATTGACCGGGACGGAAGGAGTATAGTATGTTTGACCTAGTTTGCTTAAAATGAGTTTCTATTTTTTAAGCTTAATTTTCCAAAATTAGTTTAGAAACAGAAACATCAAATTGATGCTTCTATTTTTATGGGCAAAAACATGGTATTTGAGCTTTTGATGATAATCTATTAGCTTTTAAATTTATGATGATGTTTGGCCAAAAAAATGTTTTTCAATTCAAATACACTTTAAAAAACAAGGCAAACACACAGTAAATATCATATCAGAAACCACTTTTAACAGACTACAAACATATTCTTCATCATCACATATTACAAATCATCATTGCAATCAAGCTCTTTAATATGAAATGAAGTAAAAATCAACAGTTTATAACTATAAACCATTATAAACAGAAAATAAAGAACTATACATACGTTTATGTATATAAAGCGATTTTACATATAATAAAATGGTTCGTACAACATACAACGACCACAACAATGATACAATTGTGGATGCTTCTTGGTAAGCTAGCTTCCTTGCTTGAATATGCCCGGCAGATTAACTATCGGATGGAAATTGCAGATGCGTCTTTGACACTCGACACTTTGAAGCCAATGTAGCACATGGTTAACAAATAACAACTTAACATCCCCTACACAACTCAAATGTTTGTATCTAATTCGTAATACACGAAAAAAATAATAAATTTGTTATTATTTAAAAGTTTTTAATGCATTGTTTAACACTGAGATATCGTGATAATAAGTCACGGAGTTAAATCCCCCTTCCCTCTATTTAAGACCATTTATGGAGTTGGTTTGTAAACCGGATCATATTACAACTAGTTGCACATAGATTAGTTCAAATTCCATAAATTTAGTTCAATTCAGGTTAAGTTTACTCTTCACTTGAGCTCGATTAGTTTAGCTCAGTTCAATTTATAAATTTATAAACTATATTCAGTTCAAAAAAGTTCAGTCCAATAACAATAATAGCGTCAAAATAAAATTAAAATAGGTTGACTATTTATAAATCTAATGGGTTGATAATACTCCATACGAGATGACTGATGAGTACAACCTTTCTTGAACATACATGATCTGTTCTATAAGCTCGTACTTCTAAATCCTTGAGATCTATAAAAACGGGATAATATATGATATGATAACCTCTTACAAACGTGCACGTAGATCCATAATACAAGCTAGTTTCATGCAAACGTACGACGATGGAACATAAATCCTACCACACAAAGAAATTGTTTAATCAACCCAATTCTTTACAAGTATTAAGTAATTTTTGTTCATTGGTGAACAAATTGTGATATCGTGTCGACATTTGGTTGGACGATGATGCGAGTTTTCACACGTTCCATGTTATAAAATTTGTTTTGTGAATGATACCATCAAGTGTGACTAATTAATCTTTTACATCATGTAATAACAAAGAAAGGGAGATGCTAATACCAACGATTAGTCGATAAGGATATCTTTTCTGAGAATCGATTATTGAAATGAGTACAACACAAACATATATACATGTGATAAACGCATTTTATAAGGTCGTTTTATACAAGAATCTGACGTAAAAGCAAGTTAAGGGTATACCATATACCGGGTCAATAGCGATATACTCTCTATTTTAAGTCCTAACACACATTTGTATTTTTACTCTTAGGCCACTTTTTAACCTGTAAAATCCGATAATCTATCAGGTAAATTCCATTTTTTTTAATTAAGCTTAGATGAGAAGATTAGAACGTACCTTCACATGAAAATCCCATTGTTAATGATCAAATGGCGGATACGTCTTTCGCACTCCACTATTTGAACCCAATATAACATAGCTCTAAACATCCCCATGCATAGAACCCTAATTTATGAATCACTATGAATAATTTTTATGTGAAACGGTTTCGTAGTAGTCTTAATATAAAGAATTAAAAAGTAAATCAAATCAAATTTACAAATAAATGTTCAATCTCAAATTCTCACGTTATGTTATGATATGTAGTGCAATAAGTAGAGAAGATTAGAACTAACTTACCTTCACGGCTTCACATGAAGATATTTAACGGGTAAATAATTAATCAAAATAGATCAAATATCGGATGCGTCATTAACACTAGACGATTTGAAGCCGATATAGCCCAAGCAAGGTTACGTAGTTACACTCTACATCAACTTAATGGATAGATCCGCTAATCACGAATCGAATTCTTAACCACTTATTTAAGAGATGATAATATTTTGGATGCAATAGGTAAAGAGAAAATTAGAAGTTACCTTGACATAAAAATTATTTTGACGAGTAAAAATATATTCAAAGCGTCTTTGGCACTCAACACTTGGAAACCAATAATATAGCACAGGTTTTAACAACCCCCATCAAACCCAAATTTCGATATTAGTCCTTATTAAGCTACATGTTATTCTACTAATTTTTATTAAGACGATTTTTCAATAATATTAATATAAAAAATAGTTACTTTTATTGTTATGAATTTATTTACTGAAGTAACAAGTAGTCTAATCTCAAATTTTCATCACTATATTAACATAAAACCGTCTTTTAAAATCAAAATTAATAGAAGCAAAGAGCAACATATATAACTATATACTTGGGTGATACACCAATGAGAAGTTGGTGCAATTAACTAAGTATTAAACGCTAGACTTGAATATTGGCTTCAAATTGTCGAGTGCAAAGGAGGCAACCTTGTCTTCATTAAGTTTTCATGCTTCCTTGCTAACCCTAATTCTACACATATATGCAGTAGTGTTTAGATTTGTTTTTAGTAGTAGTTGTTCCATGCTATGGTTCATTGCAACATACTCCCTATTTATAGTGAGGAAAATATTTTTTTATTACTCTATTAGTCCCGGTCATTTATTGTTGTACTATTCTATTTTTGGATTCTTGGTCAATTATTGTTCTTTTTATTAGGTTACTGATTACATTTAATGAACAATTTGATCATTCACACTCAATTTGGTCAACTTGTCATCTTATAATTGCCCTCATCCTCTTTCCTTGATCTTTGTGCCAAAATCAAGAACAACAATTAACCGGGATGGAGGGAGCATTATTTTTGAGAGGTTTACGAATTGAAGATTTTACATAAAATTTAGATCTTTTGTCTCACTTTTATGTCTTATTACATTTATTTTACAATAAATTATCCTTTTACAGAATTGGCAGCCATCTCTATTAAACTACACCAATGATACCAATTATATGTCATAAAGAGGTGGAATGTAACAAGAACCTGAAATGGGATATTTCTCTTCATTTCTAATTCATTTCTTCTAATAGTTTTAACTTCTAATTCACATTATCATCCATTACTTGAAATTAGTATGTAGATTATATCACTCGTTATACTAGAACGGGTGGTATAATTTATGAGTTTATTATAAAATTTAGTGTTTTCTTATTAGTGTATTGTATTGTTATATTACAACATTAATAAGACATATTCCCTCAAATTTCCTATTATCTTTCCTTTTTTCTTTTTTCATACAAGTTTGATTATCTTCCCTCTTTCCTTTTTTTTGATAAGTTTCATTCATTTTTTATTAATTTCTCTCTCCTAAAAAATCAACAACTCCCATTACTTTATTTATAAGTATTATTTATTCATTATTCATTCTTTATTATTTTCTCTACCCTATAAATTTCACAACTTACAATACTTTATTCTACTTTATTCCTTCTTTCTTTCCCTTTCTTAATTTTTGTGAAAAAAAAAAGGAGAAGATAAAAGAAAATTGGATGGAGTAGTATTTTATGAATCTAACTGTAACTCGATATTAGTATAAATATAAGCTTTTAGTGGAGTCTGGATACTCTATCTCATTTTCGTCTCCTATCTTATATCATAAAGTCTGTTCGTATGACACTTAAGCATTAATTATTAAAAAAGTCGTCGGACAATTGATTGAAACAAAATGTTTATTAGATATTGTATCAGAAATGTTTACCATGTTTTAAATATAAGAGCAAGCTTTCTACATATTTATTCAAAATTCTTTCATATAATTTAAGGGTAATGATAAATACAACCCAGTGGGTTGATTTGATTTCCCATAATTTCATCAAACTTTTGAAAATGGCTTAAATGGTTGAAGTACTCATATTTTAAAAATTAAAAACTACAAATATTTTGTGATGTAACCATGATACAAAAAAAACTGTTTTTCTAACGTAAATTAATTTATTGAACTTTTAGCCAGAGATTTTACAATAATTTTAACATATTCAAGTATGTCAGTCATGATCATAAAATATCAAAATAACGAAATAATTATAATGAAATATTATTAATATATTAAGTTATCTCTTGTCAAATTTTTCAATTTTAAAACAATACTCCCCGTCCAAGTCAATTGTTATCCTTTGGTTTTGGCACAAAGACCAAGAAAAGAGAAGAAAGTCAATTACTAAATGATAAGTAGAACAAATTGAATCTAAATGATCAAATTGGGCTCATCAAATTCATTTTTAAATAGAAAGGACAACAAATAAACACCCAAAAATAGAATAGAGCAACAAATAAGAGGAACAGATGGAGTATTACACAAAAATTCATGTTATCTTACCTCTTTTTTTTTTTTTTCTTTTTTAAAGTTATCTTTTCCTATAAAAAAAAGGTGAGATAAATCTTGACATCTAAAAAAGTCGACTGAACCAAAGATGGTCCATATTTAGCGGGCCAGAGTGCATGTAGACGTGGGTTGCATGCCGGAGTTTAAGCCCACGTTAAGCTGCAGACGTAGTTTGCTTTACAACCTTGGTTTCCGCAGTTCATCATCAGTCTTTGGTCATCATTTATCAACATCAACCGCCACTATCCTTGCATGCTTTACAAGTTTACAACTTACGAACTTGCTTTATTATTTGTCTTTCATTCAAATGATAATGTTTTATAGCCGGCGGAGCTAGAGAAGGGCTAATAGGGACACTCGTTCAGCTGAAGATAGAAAGTTCAAAGTTTTAGTTGAAATTTGTGAACTTTTTTCAAGTTTATCTTATACTATAACCCATTCGTCCTCGCTGAAAGTTTTCGCCGCTGCTAATTTCAAATCTTGGCTCGGCCACTGTTTCGTGTAAACTGTTATATCCGAGAGTTTATTTGAAACGAATTTTTGTAGGGGTGTTCAAGAATTGGCCCGGACTGACAAATCAGATTTTTTTTTTTACAAGAAGTTACAGAGTTGGTTGTTGTCATTTTCGCACAAATATCAATGTCCCAGGACGAAATGTTGGAAGTAAATCACGGTGACAATCACTAGTACCAGGGAGAGGAGAGCAGACGACGACTACCATCAAAAGCTTGAGGAACGGTGTATCGCAATACATGTTTTAATGGCGACAATAAAAAGATCCAAACATAAGCCTATTGCTCGGATTGTTTTAACATTATGAAAATACCAACAATTAGTCAATTATACCGTTCAGAACTCAGAAGCCTCTGTTCGAATCTTGCAAATAACAGTCTAGCCCACCATCAATGCGCAATATATAATTTACATCAGATAAGAGAATTTCACCGCCTCTGAAAAGATAAAACATACAGTAATTACTACTGAAGGACATATATCCATCGGAAACGCAGGTGATCACCTGCAAGTACTCCTTAGCTAGAAGAGGATCAGATAATTTCATACAAACGCAGTTGTACAAACTACAAACATACGCCAAAGGTGCATTTCTGACAGGTATTTACGACAACAAAATGTTGGTCACGAAGTTTATTGTGAAAGGAATGTCGGCCAATTTTAGCTCTCGAGAGCCTGGTATCATGCACGCATCTGCAGATAACATAATATATCAGACGTTAGCTTATGTATGCTTACGAAATTGACAAGCCTAATATTGTAGCCATAAGATTATATCAATAATTTGCTAATAGAAACATAAAACCTTGCAAGGATTCCCCTTAAGAAGCATAACTATAGGATCGGAAAGAAACACTAATCCAGTACGTGTTTAGATTGAAGGATACAATAAATCTGAAAGTTCATAGCAACAGTTTTGGTGCTTCGAGGATTGCGGCACAAACCCAGATGTTGGAATATAGGGTGACTACGAGGCTGTTGTCCTGTTGTTCTATGAGATGGAGTTTCCATCTTTGATAAATTTTTCACCGATGACATTGAACTAGGGCATGTTCCAACAACCATATAATCCGACTGCCTTAAAGGCTTCCGTCTAACTAGAGGTAAAAGGGGGTCAACGAAGTCTAACTTTATTAATGACACAAAAAGACTGACTAATAATGGAAACTGCATCGAGAATTATGACTAGCTTCTACTACACAACTATTCAAAATCAAACCTAGAAAAGAGGATGTTCGGGTTAAGTCATTTGGGAATGAACGTATGAGTCACTTCTGCTTCAAGTCATTTTGGGTGGACCAGATTGGGTTGTCGAGATTCTGGTTGTGCAGGGTCGTGATTAGAAAGGTTCCTTTCAAATTATTCATTTATAGTATTTTTTAATTTCATTAAGAATTGGGCCATTTTCGAGCCAGATTGTTTTGGATTGTGTCTACTTCTAGGTCGAGTCAATTTGCTAGGTCCACAATCTCACTAAAAGAAACCCTTAAGCGAGTAATTTCAATTCCGTCATATTCCTAGGCCAAATACTAATGTCTTTGGCTCCATCGAAAATGGAAGTAACATGAACCGCTTAAAAATAATGGAATTTGAAAAATCATGTTCAACTCTTCTCATTCTAAGATGGATGGCCTTAACACATTTCGATATGCAAAGTTTGTGTCTTAGGCATGTTCACTTACCATTTTAGGCATGCTTCTTCCTCTAAGCATCTTTGTAGCAGCTGCCGCAAATGATTGAGCTGCTTCAGCATCGGCTTCAGCTTCCTCAGCCTCCCTTGCGGCCTCTTCGGCTAATGCTATAGCTGATTCAGCCTCGGCAACTGCACGAGCTGCAGCTGCAGCAGCCTCTTGTGGGGTCATGCTCCTCATTTTAGCGAGTTCTAGATCAATCTGGGATTTAAGTATACTTAAATCCTCCCTATCAATCTTAGGGAAGCTCATCTGCCTGTTTTCATGAGTCATCATCGGAATCATGGGATTTCTCCTCTTCTCTGTAAATGCAGGATACGGAGGAATCTGATAATTTCTTTTATTAACCTGAAAGATAGCTTATAGGTTAAGGACGTCATCTACAGAAATCTCACATCAGCTCGATTCATGAAATTGGCTTGCATGTTAATTCATTAAACACCTGACCTAATCCATAAAAGGGTGGACACTAGATAGACTAGGTTCTGCATTATATCTACTTTCTACGTACCCTGACAAGCTTTCCACTTGACGTTAAAAACTTCAATTTTGCTGACAGTACCCGTTTGAAATCAGGAGGCGCCCAATATTGATCCTACAAAATTAAAACATCAGCATTAACCCTTCGTTTGAACAAGGGAGATTTGAAGGGAAGGGAGGGAGAGAAAGAGACAGGAGCGATTTCCTTTGTTTGTCTACAAAAACTGAGTTGAAGGGAATGGAAGGGAGGGAAAATGGATCTATCCATTTCCCTCTTAAGGGGTAAATTAAAATTCGTCTTTGGAGGCAAAATGACATTCGCTCCAGTCCCCGCCCCGTCCTTTCCTTCCTCTTTTTATATCCAAACAATAGGCAAGATTTATAAGTTTATAACCAAACAGGTCTCATCTCAAGCAAGTTAGGAAGCTGTAAAGATTATTAAAAAAAACACGGAAAATGGGCCTCAATAGAAAGAGGATGCAAATTTCAAGTCAAATGGAAATATTTGCCATTATCCGCAACAAAAAAAAATCCTGATCTAGTAACATCCGACTTCAACCCTTTAAGCATTTAGCACAATAAATTTTGTTCTGCAAATAAATAAATAATAATAATAATAATAATAACTCGGGATAGCAAGTACTATAATACATGGCCAGGAAGATAAGAGACAAGAAAACGCAGTAAACAAATCACATTTCACATAACTGAACGACAATCCCCACAAAGACCCCTGACAGTATCGACATTGGTATTTGCACTGGTCATTACTATTGTTGATTTTTAATTTTTTTTTTTTATCGGGATTAAGAATCAACTGGTCATCACAAGGCTGAAAGCTGAAACACGAGAAGTACTGTAATAACATATGTATATGACACTATGAGTATATGACCCTTTACTGTGAAAGTAAGGAGGACTTTGCATATAGGCATACATACCCAATTCTACAATCTCAAATTGAGGAAGATGCTGATAATCTCTAGGAGGAGAATAAACATGGCATACTACTACACCCAAAGAGTCAAAGACCCAATATTGATTACGTATCCTTGTTTGAAAGGTGAGATTATATGACAACTGAATAAGGATTAAGGCATTTGATAATTTGATAAAAGATGCTGAAAAATAGAAGTCGATATCATAAAACAGTCGCCATTATTTCAAAGTTGTTTTTAAAATTCAGGAAAAAAAACTTCTTCCATGACATTGCGCCGAATAGATGTTACTAGGACTCGACTACAACTGACGGACACACGGACACACTAGACTGTGATAAAGAATGGAAAAATGATCACCAAATTAGCAAGCAGTGTCAGAAAATCTGAAAAGGAAGTAATAGCAAAATTTTAGCAGAGTCGAAGTCTCAAGATGTAGTGCAATCAAGCTTAAAGAAAAGCACAAACCATGAAAATTAGTTAGAAAATGAGTTAAGGGATAACAAAAGATGCAACAAGCACCTCTACGACCCGTAGATTGTATGATATTAAAGATGCCATGCCAAAAGGCAAATTTACAATGTAAGAGAAACAGATGAGCTGCCTACAGGCATAATGCTCAGAGCAGCTAAAGAAATTAAAATTTTGTAGACCTCGAGAACACTCTTAAACCAGAATATCATTGTTTCAACTCCACCATTAAATTGTGTTGAGCTCCAAACATGTTCTTATCTTAGTTCAAATGGAGAAGTTTCCATAAAGATGACAGCCGAACACTAGGTGCATAAAGGTCAGCAAGCCAATAATTTTCATGGCAAATGGCTTCACCCATTGGCCATTGCTCAAAATCTACATTCCTACTACATTCGGAGTTCGGACTTCTGTAACACAAAGACAGAATTACTAATCTTTACATCTTACAAGAAGATCATCAAATATTTGGACTCCTCAACCACAGTTTGCTAGGAAAATGTATTTCCATTATCTCTCCTCCCGATCATCAAATATGTGAACTCTTTTCCTATATATTGATAAATTAGAAAGTTGGTTCAGTCTTAAAGGCTCTTTTACAGTTTTATACGAGAAACAGGCAAACCCAATTACTAAACCAGCCCTATGTGGAACCTTGGGAAACAAACTTCACTATAATTTTTTTCATTTAGTCACATCCATGCATCTTTCTCCCTCACCCACATATTCCTGAAAATAATACAACCACAATTGAGAAGAGTTCTTCCTAACAGTTGCAGGCGGAAAAAGACTAGTAATGCGGCCATTGCAATTTGGAAGAGATTAACAAGGTGTTTCCCAATTCCCAAGATACATCAAATGAGAACCCTGACAGCAATAATGCATCTAATTGATCCCCAAATTCATATAGCCACCTTCAATATCCAACTTGAGACAGAAGAGAAATGCTTTAAAAAAAATAAGTAGAGGTAGTGTGTTAATCCTGCTTATTGATATCCATAATCATTCAATATTGTCAAGGATGCCACGGTTAGGATGCAAAGCCGGAATTCCATACGTACCAGATTGTGCAATTAACAATACAACCACAACAACGTTACTACAATGCCTCAGAACTAAGGTAGGTCGAATGCACACAAACAAGTATGAAACATGAATTGTTCAGAATACTTCAAGCTGACATCAAGGAGTAGCATGGTACACAAGTGCCTCAGGGTTATCTACGAAGATAGAGATTTTAGCCTTTCACTATAATCCGAGGTCAGACCTACCATTTTCAAAAACCTTGGTATATACGGAGTAATATAGAAGAAATACACAACTAGCAGGGTTTGAATCTGACAAGAGAAGCACAGAGGGAGCAAGTGGTTTACCATCCTATCTTCCACTCAGATTTTTGAGTTCACTTTTCATTAGAGGATATTGTGTACTCTCATTCAATCATCTCAGTAGTATTAACTCCTAATGTGCAGAGCAACAGACAAAAAATCGTGTTCAACTCCAGTGAAGTCTCTTCCACTTAGAAGCGAAGGAAGACGTTCATTGACTTTATTTGACGGACAAAATTTGGCACCCACTAAAATTCTTGCTCCACCCAAATCCCTAGCAACAACCACGAAAATCTCGTCCCTGACATATGCTCCATACTAGGCCTTATTGAAGAAATAGGTTACTTAAGCAGCATTGTCCAGATTAAGGACAGTACCTTGGACATGTATAACTAGTGACGCAGACACCTTTGAGTCATTTCAGTGTTAAATAGGTGTTACCTCAGAAATTTCAGCTAATTTTGATTTTTAGTTCAACATCTACTAACCTGATGATACATCATACAGTCTCTATCATACCATGAATTGGTTATTTTATCGATGAAACACTGAATTATATAGAATATTAATTGATGCCTATGTTACTTCGACATTTTACTTGGGCTACGACCCTACGTGTAGTGAGTCCAACAAGCTGTCACTCTAACACGCTACCTCGACACTTCATTTTAGATAAAAGAAAAAAAAAACATGTACTCCAATACAAAATAGTAGTATATGACAATCTGACATTGTTGCACCAGCCACCATCTGAGTAACATAGACTAATGCAACATTTATACTCAATTTGCTAGCTAAACAAAGAATTTCACGTCACTCCCCATCCTTTTCTCTCCAAATCCCTCAATCCAAACACACCCTTAATATCAGGAAACATTTTATCCTCAGAATATGCCCCAGCATGCTACTCTATCGATCCTAAACTAGCACACTGCCAATAAACCAACTTTTTTTCCTATCTTACAAAGAGGAACAAAATTTCACCGTGGGAGTTTTTTAAATAACTCGAATTGGGCAGCCCAATGATAAGACCATCCAAACTGATGGGCTACAAAAATACATCAATGAGAAAAGACCACAGAAAACATGTAAAACCAGGGCCTGTTCAGTATGGTACATTATCCGCAAGAAATGAACCAGATTACCGAGGTGAGAGTGGTTTACCACCAAAACAAAAAGGTAAGTTTTGCTTAAAAGAAGTACCAGCTAAATTGTAGAAGCTTGAACTATATCAGTAAGGTAAGAGTTAGTTTCACTAGCGTACACAAAAGTATAGCCTGCGTCAAAGCTTTCAATATAAGCAACTGTTCTAGCATTAGTAAGCAACAACTTAAAAAGGTACCCTATCAACCATAGGACAAAATAACTCTATGAACAAATCAAGCAACATCATGGATCAAGCTGAAAGATAAGTGAAACTTTACCTCTATGTATGAGGCAATAGCAGTTTTATTAGAACCCTCGGGTTCCTTCAGGTTTGTTATAGCTTCCAGAATAAGGTTGTCCAACCTGCATAGACCCGACGGACTGACTGGATTGTCACTGGATAAACAACAACAAAAAAACATAACAAGTTATCTTCAGTGATAAAAACAGGGTGACCTTAAATATCCAAAGCCAATGTGGATAATGAAGCTCAATGAAGTGGGGGTCTAACCTTCCAACCGATCTTTTAGGGGCCGATGAAACCGGCACAGGAGGACTAGAAGCAGCCATAGGCTTGTCCACAGGAGACTCTTCATCACTCTGAGGTCCATCACTAGTACTAGTAGGGTTTTCTTCTTGCTTAACAACAATTGGGTGGGCCACTGGTACCCTTTTAAGAGGCGTCTTGGATTTTTCCCTGGACCCTGAAGTAGTCGGCATCACACACATGTTGCGCCACTTGTCCTGGACAATCAAAAACACAAAAGGAGCCTCAACTACAGGGGAAAAATACTTATCTTGACGACAATAATGACACTACCAAAGTCATGGTACTAAATATCTGGTCTTGACCCCTGAATTGTGACCGAGTTAGCAAATTTCTGAAGCTTATCTCATTCACATTTCTGAGGATGTATAGGCTACATTTATAGAAGACCTACCAAGGTCAGACCACGAAAACTAATCCCGAGCTCAAGTCCCAAAAAGAGACCTAATACCTTAGAGATAAATCATAATGCCTGAATGCCTCACGCAAATATTGGGTAAAGGGGAAGTCACATGTAAGTAGCCTTAGCCCGTGTTGTTCAATACAAAGAGTCTGTTCTCAATTGATTCATAAAAATGTGTT
Organism: Silene latifolia; assembly: GCF_048544455.1. NCBI lineage: Eukaryota > Viridiplantae > Streptophyta > Magnoliopsida > Caryophyllales > Caryophyllaceae > Silene > Silene latifolia. The sequence goes on along the minus strand of NC_133527.1, from coordinate 7,598,386 downwards.
GAGAATGACTCCATGAGCCAAAACATTGAACCATGAGAACTAAACCCTTGATTACCACCGATATCCTCCTCTCATGCTCGGACACATAACTAGGGCGCATTAGAATTTGACTTATCGATTTATACTAATATGCAACAATAGACAATTCTAGCTGCATTACAACAACGCAGGTTCACCAAATCCTCATAAAAATGAAGAAAGGCATTACCTTTAAATCAACATTGGATCGTGAATACAAGATACCACTAAATTCAGGATCTTTAAGAATAGTGCGCCATTTTCCGGACCCATGTTTAATAACCCCAGCTTTCAAGGCGGCTTCTTCTTCCGCAGTCCACTTCTGCTTCGGAGCACCCATTGCCACTCTACCACAGAAAGTGACACATTCCCTTTAGTCTTATTATTATGTTTACCATACCATTAACCAACTCCTAACCCCATTAAATCAATATCAAACCTTTAACACACAAAATCTTAAATACTAATACACAAAATTAAAACTACCCATCAATTAGATTGCTTTAATCTACATTTACGACGAAACAATTACGAGATTTCATGGGAAGAGAGCATCAAAAGGACCACCTACAATCACTAATTCACTATAAAAACTTATACAGACCAAATAAAAGATGCCCAATTGATTCATACACGGTTTCATCAACATTCAAACATGAAATTCTTGAATTTATCAACAAAGGGTACAAAACAAATCAAAAAAGAGATGAAATTGGAACAATATCAAAAGCCCTAATCTTGAAGAATAATATATAGTCATGTGATAAGAATGTAAATGGATGTAATCAACATGAAAAACCTGAAAGCCCTAAAATAAAAAAAGAAAGGAAGAAGAAGTTTTACCAGGTGAATTAGCTCAGCAACGCATGCAGGAGATGATGAGGAGAAAAGGAAGAAAGGGCCAAGCAAAAGGGCAGAGATGTGTGAAGGTGATGAAGTTACGACTAGTTTTCTAACTACCGTTTTTCGTTTTTGTTAAACAAAAAAAACATGGGTGACTTTTTATTTTTTTTTTTCAAATTGACCGTCTTTATAGTCTACTAGTATTGGTGCCCGGCTTCGCCCGGGCTACCTCTACTTACCACTAAATTTTTTTTTCATTAAATAAAATTAGTTAAAGTTGCACAACGCATAAATTTATCATTAATATATTTTTCTATGACATATCCTAAAATTACGGTGAAATAAATTTTGAGACAAATTCACTACTCCCGCTATTAATATTTTACTCTTATTAATGAAACAATAGTAATAACATTTCACTTGCCCGTAATCATTGTTACTTTCACTATTCTCGCTGTAATTATTGTTATTGTCACTACTGCCACATTAATATTGGTAATTTCACTACTCCCACCGTAATAATTGTTATTTTCACTATTGCCGCATTAATATTGATTATTTCACTACTCCCGTTGTTGTTTCTACCGCTTTCACTAATCTCGCTGATAATATTGTGACTTTTACTATGCAAATGAGTGATTACCATCATATAACTATATCCAATGTTAATACAATTATTTTTTTTACTGACGAAATTACTTTTACTATTTAGGCATGCATGCAATTTTAAGAGGATTATATATTTATATAAATATATTACATATATGCATTAAATTAAATCGAAAGATTATGCAATATTATATATTATGGTATCTAACTTGAATTATTTATAACCTACCTATATTATATTTTTATATGTTAAATAATTAACATCTCTATACATCTAATAAACTATAAAGTTTAATAATAAAATTGCATATATTTTAAATTTAATATATAATTTTATGATGATAATAATTAATACCATAAGTGTGCATGTTTATACTAATTAACTATTTTATTTTCAGGAAATTTACCATCTTCTAGTTTTCTATAAATATTTAGGAAAATTACCAAGATTCTATATAATTTAATTTTAACCCAAACTATATAATATTTGCATTGAGATCCCTTAATCGGATCCATCACACGGTGCTAGTGATTTAAAACTATATAGTATAATTAATTTGTATAACTTTCTTTAATTACATTGAAGTCCCTTGGTTTCTGGAATTAATATATAGTATTGATTGATTGATATGTGATCCGTATAAGTAGACACGAGCAGATTGGTTGGGTTGGGGGGGGTGGGGGGTGAAGATAGGCCAATTGGGGTGAGTCGAACCTAACCCTAAACCGATTCCTGAAAAATGGCGAACTAATCCGGCTGCCGAGGCAGAACTGATTCAAAAAATGGTCGATCCAAAACCAACTCTTACGGCCTTAGCCGGTAAAGGGTCGGACGGGTCCAAAAATCTTGTCCAATTTATTTTTATGCGGTTCACAAGGTGGGCCGGGCTTAGAACTATGAACCCTTATCTGCTTGAGTGAACAGATGTTAATTTTGTCAAACCTGCTTATAAGAGAGGATTCGAGTGATGGGTCTAGTTTTAGGGGCCGGGTCGATCCATGCAATTTGCCATCTTTGGTTTGAGCAAATTTATCCTTGTTTCAACTCATAGCCAAAAGTTAAGACGATAAAAAAAATTTTATTTACAAAAAGTAGAGAAATTGTCTAGAAAACGAATTAGTTTAGGGTATAAGTTTAAAAACTGTTCTTTTTCCAAAAAATTCTTTTTTGTTGGAAATATTATTTTATGAAAGACTTTTTTAAAATTTATGAAAAAACTTTTTATAACAAATATCAATAAACAAGTGACAGTATTTTAATTTTGGATATTTTCTAACAATATACGTTAGATGTTTGGAAGCTCATACATCAAAATAAACAAATGCATCGTTTTGATTTGAAAGGAGACAGTATTAGTGTAAGTGGATGTGAAACAGAAAGTATCAATTACGATGGGGACTTGACGTGAGAGATTTATTCGAACAAATTATCAAAGGTTTTAAATTAAATTGTTTATTGTTTTAGGCCAAAGTTGAAATTATTTTCATAGATAGGTTTATATAGAATTGAAGAAGTAATTGTGTTGCACGAGAGTGAACTAGTGGTAAAGAAAATGGTTGGTTGAACGAACGACTTTAGGTTTAGTTGCTTTAAGTTATAATGCTACCCACCTATTGTAAATGAGTTGCTGAACCAACAACTTTAACGTTAGTATCTTTGTTTTTGTGAGTGGGAGACTGAGAGTATTCGCGTTTGTTTATGCCTCGTCGAAGGCCTTTTGAGTTTTGATTCAACAAGCGACTCTGTTTAATGCCACTGCACAAATGAGCAACACCTTTGTTTAAGTTACCTTCAGTATTTCGGGAGAAATTGTTCCAGCTATCGCCTATCGGTAGAAGATAGTTTTGATCAACACAAAAGAACAAATGAGCAACACATTTATCAATTCTTAAATAGCACTATCTATGATTTCTCAATTGCTTGATGCGTGAGATTCGGCTAAGACCTAGACCGGCCCAATAAAATCATGGGCCAGATCAAACATGGTTTCCAAAAGGCTGGACTGGTCACAACTCATGAAGTTTCATTCAAGTTAATGGATTTTAGTTCTAAATACAACTAAAAAACATGAATTGCGATTATTATATTATGAACTTGCTTTTTCGTTAATATTTTATATTTCTTTTGTGTCATTAAATGGTATACATTTGTTTTTTTGGGCGCTATTCATAAGTGAAGAGAATTTTCAATACAACTTCTAATATATAACATAAAAGATAGTCATGTTGTCTAAATTGTTTTATCGAGTACATTATGAATATCAAGTTTTTTATAATTTTTAGTAATACGTAACTGAAAATATAAAAAAAAAATAAGCATTGATATAGGTGTATAAAGCAAACATATAATACAATTCATTGAAACTAAGGAAGTGTTCGTTAAGGAGAACTCAAATCCAAGAACTCGTTCCCTAAAAAAAAATCTATAAGAACTCGTATCATGTAGTAGAATCATATTAGATATCGATTATCTTATGAAATAAGTCAAAGAGATCTATTTACTACAAAGTCTACAATCAAATAGATATCGATTATGTTATAAAATAAGTCAAAGGATCCATGCATGCTATTATAGAATCCCATATGATTTGACCTTCTTGCTTTGGCTTTGTCCCTTGCTTAGTCAAAAATTTCTACGACACCAATTCACGTAATCTCCATATCTAAACTCTTGTAATAGATCCTTTAGTGAATCAGAATCCATAAACTACGTTCACGTACTAGTCGCTAACTCACTACTACGCATTTAACCAAGTTGAATACAATAATTTATGTAGATACATTATAATTCTTTCGTCTTAATTATTTACTTTATATTCTAAGTGAGTAATATTTTTATTAAAGGTGAACAAATAATTAGAATGGATGGAGTATTTCGTAGAGGCTCATTTTGCGATGTGTGTCATATTATTTTCGATAACAATTAGAATTAAAGAAAGTACTCTGTGGTTAAACAGTGAACAAACAAACAAAAATAGTAACCTATCATTTTCTAAGAAATGATAAGAGAATTAGAGTGAATAAAGTGGTGTTGTTGATATATAACTTAATCGATATGTTTACCAAGCCAACCAGTTTCGTATCACAAGGTTTAATTTAACACAGTTTGGACTTGCTAAATGTTTGAAGCATCTGATTTCCCCTTATGTGCAATATCTAAGGGAGAAGGGAGAAGAGTTTCTAATCTGGTACATATATTTGGCATCTATGGAGGTGCATTAGCCGGCCTGGTATATATGTCTGATTATTGTGAGAGGATTCTAAGTCAAAGTGGAGATTTGTTGTATTTATGCCTTGACTTAATTAGTCGTTGCTTTGGACGACTATCACATGGGTCTCACTGCTTGATCAGCGAGTTAGATTTCAGGGTGAAATGTGTGTGTGTGTGGGTGGGTGGGTGGGTGGGTGTGTTAGGGGCAATGCCCTCTAAACCTAAACGGTATTATCTGAGATCTGTTTGGGTTAAGGTTTTCTTTCGGTCTTTCTAGGTTATTATGTATTGGTCTTAGAGACTTAGAGAGTAGGATATAAACTCTCTAAGGCACACCCTAACAGTTATGCATATAATTATAACTCTCTGAATTTGAATCCGAAATCTGTAATCTCCTTAATATCAATAAAACTCTCCTCCTTTCTGCCATGTGAATGTAGCTAACACATTATTAGTGAATCACGTAAATCCATGTGTTATTTTAATTATTTGTGTTTGTCTTTATCTTTTATCACTTCAATTATAACAAATTCAAATTAGCTCAAGCTTAAAATTGTCACGAGCGATAAAACTAGGTTTGTGAAATTTGCTTTGACTGAACTAATTTTGAAGCCTTGTCAAACAAATTCATCTCATTTACATGGTTACACCCTTTGCCACATGATTAAAGCTAAGATTACAGGTGAATTTTGGGACAAAATTCACTCAAAACTATCAAAAATCTATTAAAGTCTTGGTAAAATCTTAAGTCGTGTCTTTAAAATCTAAGACTTCCACTTAGGACTCTATATAGGCCTTACACAACTTTTTAGAGATGTTATCCAATAACATTTGTTTGATGAACAACATATTTTAATAGCATATTGATTGGAATCTAATGTTTTTGAATATGCTACTCAAGAAGTATATTGTAAAATTTATAACAGAACAATCTATTTGTTCTATAATATGCTAATTACCAGGCTAAACAACGCCTTTCTTAATTCTGTTAATATAATTTGATGGTTAAACTTTCTTCTAAAATCAGTTAGCCCTAATGAAATAGGGCCTTAACGGGCTTAACCAACTTCTTTAAATCCAGATTCCATTAATAAAGACATCCAAAAGTTCACTCAATACTGAAAATTGTTATCCAATTTAACATTTCTTAAAATACACAATTTTTTGTTTAACATAGACATTTATCTTAAACTTAAAACGGGTGGAATAAGATTAGAAAAACAAAAGCATAATGCTTAAAAATTATCAAAAGAATTGTCCCATCTAATTAAGTAGAATATATTTGACCCGTTATAATTTTATGACGAATATATCTGTCTTAATTAAGATTCTTTAGACACACATTAGAAAAACTCTTCCCCTTATACTAAAAGAATAAGGGCTTTCCAATATTTTCCCGCCTAAATGAATTTGGCTATAATTGGGCTTTTATTATGTCATATCCGTAATTGTGCTTTTATTATATCATATCTGTTATTGAGCTTTCATTATATTATATTTACATCTGGATTAAAGTGAACTCTCCATTTTCTACTGATTAATTCAAAACATTAATAATAATAAATTTACAATTAAATTTCAAATTTAGTTAAGTATTAGTTTTATAATTATTATTTTCTTTAATATTCTTATCCAAAAAACAAACCGCGCATTCGCGCGGGATCTATGCTCTTAAAATATTAATCGTATTACATACTGTATTTACATGCATCTTAAAATAAATCTTGCAACAAATACTAATCTAAGGACATGTACGTGTGGTGAGATAGAGAATCCACATCACTTGTGTTTCATGGTCCCAGACAAAGATTATAATCAAACTCTTAGGATTTACACTGATTCCTTTTAGGTTTTGATCTTTTCATCATATATACGTTCAACTTTATAAAATTATTGTTATCAATTATCATATTCATCTCTTATGAAAATGAAGAAATTGTGATGATATTGTCAAAGATTTACCATGTAAATCATAATCCAATCGATCCATTGACTAACTATTTGTATTTATAATATATTTCCACGTAGTTTTCACCTACTAGTATAAAAGTCATGCATGACATTCGTCTACTCTTCATATCATTGCATGCTTGAACCCATACAAAAAAAAAAAAAAACCTCTAATAAATTGCAAATTTCTACGTCCAAAAGGGCATTTTCGTCATCTCAAATTTAAAATCAAAATTTCTTTCATTTAAAAACCTTTTTTTGTTAGGTTCTTCGATAAAAGAAAAGTCAGAACAACTCTGTTTTTCATTTCATTAATAAAAAGTTATACAGCTATAAAATATCAGGCTTACCTGTTATTTACGTACACTGTAATTTTGAATTTGTCTATTCAAACTCGATTATTTTTCAGCACCGCTCTCTTCCATCTCTACTTGTGTGAAGGAAGAAAGTCTTGTAGTGTGTAAGACTAGGGAAAATACACAAAAGAAAAATTCAATAAAAAATATCAAATAATTTATTAAAAATTGAAGAAGTTGTTGTCTTTTATTTCTAAAGCATTGAATAGAATCCAAACTTTTTTCCATTTTATCCTCGTTACCAATCACTCTTTCCAAAACCGACTCAAAGCATTCACATACACTTTTTTTCTTCTCTTTTCATATGTTAATGGGTTCTTTAGGAGTTATAGAACAAGATCATATGAAGCAATCTACACTAGGAGAATCATTCATGGTGGCCAATAATATTAATAATAATAGTACAAATAATAATAATCAAAGTTCTTTATTTCAACATCAGCAAAACCAGCTTCTTCATCATCATCAACAACAACAACATGGGAATGTTCCATTTAGCATGATGCAATCGAGTCCATCATCATCTTACCTCCTCGGGAACCATTACATGTAAGATATATATATCTACGTGTTTTACTTAATACTCTGTCTGTCTCAGTCGATTAAATTCAATACTTATTTGTTTTTGAAATGGTTAAAGATGCTACTTGAATTTAATTCACTGAAATGGAGAGAGTATTAATCGAAACCCTAATGATATTTTGTCGAGTTTATTTATTTATATTTTATATATTTGGAATTTGTTGTGATTTTGTAGGGGAGGAGGAAATAAAAATCATGAGATGAGTAGTAGTACTACAACAGGAGCATATGACCTAGGAGAAATAGATCAAGCTCTTTTCCTTTTTCTTGATGAACAAAATAATCAAGAACCACGTAAGTTTAATTTTATCTTCTTTGATTTTATTTTCATTTAATTGTTTTTGCAAGAAAATTACTTATTTGTTAGTCATAGAAAAAGCATGATCAATATTTCTGACAAACAAAATCTACCGTACTTCTCAAATTTTGACCAAATCATAAGAAGAAATATAATTCAACAAATAATGATTTTTTTTAATCCATTTAATTTTTATTTATTTTATAAATCTATTGAAATATTGTTTTTTTCTTGGTGTCACAATAATTAACCTACAAATGCATGTCTACTTTACCCCCATACACATTTCATCATCAACTTCTCTAGCTTGCTAATTATTAGATATAATTAGCACCATATAAAGTTTTGTCATAATTTGCATCTCATTTTATACAAAGTTCATTAGATTTTCACTTGTTTGAGAGTTTTAATTTTATGTTTAGCTTTTGATAATTGGTCGATTTATCGACATTTATACAGAAGATCACCATTCATCATCATCGTCACCAGGTCGAGGCGGAGGAGGAGGAGAAGATGGAGGAATGAGACCACCAACTCTTAATATTTTTCCATCCCAACCTATGCATTTTGAGCCACCTTCCAAGGTTAGTTAATATATTTTAGCTTTATTTTTTTTCTTCTAATTCAAACCCTTCAATGGTTTAATCATTTTTTCCTCTTCATATACCTAATCCTAAATTTTTTATTAATTTTGGTGTTTAAATTGACTTTAATGTGCATAATTTAATTAGTTCTATATCTTCTACATTATTGTTAATTAAAAAGTTGTACGAACCTACCATAGTCGCGAGCCTGTTTATAGTCGATAATATTAATATTTTTGGGTGCTTATAAATATTAATTATTTTGTTGTTTATATGTGTAGACTAGTGGTTTGAAGAGATCATTAGAACAACCACCAACAATGGATTTGCCTAACAACATTATTAATAAACATAAGGTTCAATTCAAGGCTCCTGCTGAACAGTCTAAGTCTATCAAGGTAAGTAACTCCAAAGTTTAATTATATATAATCAAATGTTTCACAAGTATTAATTATCCGTCATAATCAACTCGAAATAAAAATTGATTTTGAGCCTAATTAATTGTTCTTTTTCTAAATGAATTTCAGCGTGAAGGAAATCGTAAAGGTCCGACATCAATCCCAGATCAAGAACGGTCTAAAAAACCCGACCCTAAGGTTAGTTAAACATAAAACTTTCATATTTACATGTCAACTTGCTTAGCTGGTAAAGTTATGAGTTGTAATACTCATGACCTGAATTCAAACATCGTCAGCGTCATATTTGCCTCTGTGGCTCCCTCTAGACTAAAACACATACTCTCAATATAAACCGTCAAATATACCATAATTTTATAAATTGTATGTCTCATACTTTCTGTTTACAAGACGGTATCTCAAAAGACTAACTCGATAATATTAAACAAACTATCATGATATATGATTATATTATGAAGTAAAAAAAAAATGACATTTTGTTAATAATTAATTAAAACGTCAACGCTTTTGCTTGTAACTAGGTACTTAGAAGACTTGCTCAGAATAGAGAAGCAGCAAGGAAAAGCAGGCTTAGAAAAAAGGTTGGTCACATTTAGTTATTTACCAGTTTTTCGTAAACTAATACAAATTCTTGTGTACGGCGGTGTCATACAAACAGTTTGTATAACCGATTTATTTTGTAATAACTAACTCTTTACTTTAACGGATCATTATGTTTGTATAAATTAAATGGGTTCGTTCTGCACAATGTTTATATGAAACGGCTATACATGAGAACAATTGACTAATAAAAATTAATTAGTAGATGTACATTATTTTTCCTTAAAACAATTATTAATTGTCATTTTCACAACCTGCAGGCTTACGTTCAGCAGCTAGAATCCAGTAGGATTAGACTTGCACACTTGGAGCAAGAACTTCATCAAAGAGCTAGATCTCAAGTAAGTTTATCATAATTAATTAACTAATTATACACCTTATATAAAACATTTGTAACTAAATTTATTACCGAAACATAAGTTATGTACTTTCAACGTCCCAGTCATTTTACAATGAATAAAAAAAGATAAACAAATGAATGAGACCGATAAAGTGTTACTTTGACAGTAAGTTTTTTTTTTTTTCCAAATCGTCTTACTGAAACTTAATTATGGTAAATTCGCGTTTTCTTTAGGGTATATTTTTGGGAGGAGGCGGCGGTGGCGGAGACCAAGTACTACCAGTTGGTGTTACCAACATTAGCCATGGTACGTAATGCTTCATTGTTTTAATCATACAAGTTAAGTACCAAGTTATACGTAGGTTTTTGGATATAAAATTAATTTTGAATTAATGTACCCTTTGAAATCTTGAACAATCAAAGAATGAATGTTCCAAGTAATCAAGTCATACATAACTTTAAAATAGTACCACTGAATTTGTCAATGACATAGTTAAGTTGATAAGTTGACACCTTTTTTTTAATAAGATTTTAATTAGTTGTATGATTACCTAGTAATACCTCATCATCGCTATCGCTATCGCTATCGTACAAATTTAAATGGTATCGAAGAGGACTTATTAGTCTAATGGTTAAGGTGAAGGTAATGTAGACAACAGGTGATAGGTCTCAAGTTCGGATTCCCTTAGAAAAATAACATTAAAGTACTGTAAAAATATAAATCAAAATAATTCACTAAACTGTATTGTATATTTTTTAATTAATCCGTATTATATACTTTTATAGATGCCGCGGTGTTTGACATGGAGTACACAAGGTGGCTAGAGGAGCACCACCGGTTGTCGTGTGGGCTCCGTGCGGCCATGCAAGAACACGTACCCGAAAATGAGCTTAAAATGTACGTGGACAATTGCCTAGCACATTATGATTTGATAATGGACCTTAAGAGCATTCTTGCTAAGACCGACGTCTTCCACCTTGTTTCCGGCATTTGGAGAACTCCTGCTGAACGGTGCTTCTTGTGGTTAGGCGGTTTCCGGCCATCCGAGATCATCAAGGTAATACGAGCAATTATTATGCTACATGGTTTATAGATAGTTGATGGAATAGTTATCTCTGTTTGAATTTCCCTTCACGAAAAAAAATACATATTAATATATAATTATTGACTGAGACAGCGGAATAATGATTTTATCTAATTACTAGGGATAATGATTATTGGAATTTTTTTGGCGGATTAATTAATTATGATTGACATTTTTTTTTATAGATAATTGTTCATCAAGTTGAGCCATTAAATGAGCAACAAGTGATGAGCATATGTGGTTTGCAACAAACAACACAAGAGGCCGAAGAGGCGTTATCTCAAGGACTACAAGTGTTGCATCAAACACTGTCGGACGTGATCGCGTCCGACACTTTGATATCTACTCCGAACATGACTAATTACATGGGTCAAATGGCTCTTGCAATGAGCAAGCTCTCTACAATGGAGAACTTTTTGAGACAGGTATTCAAAAATTATTAGCATTTTGATTAATATTTCTTCTTCATTTATTATTTATCTTTTATATTCTTTGTGACCGATATTTTAATTAAAGCTAAACAAAAAAGTCAATTATTTCCTAACAAGTTAACAAATCAAGTCTTTTGCTAGGGCATGAAGGGACAAAGTCCTAATCCATGGGTAATTGTGTAAATAACGTTTTCATTAAACCCTTGACGACTTAATGAATTTACGATATTGAAACGATATAATATATATATACTCCGTAAAATGGTACAATGGAATGAAACGAGGTCTATCGAGTATAACCTGTCTCGTGTAAAATGGTACTCCGTAATCATTTTTATGTATTGTTACACCATGATAATTCATGATAGAACGTGAATGTGGTAATAATAGATGAAGGTATAGACTTGTAATTTTTGGGGTAGAAGTTCCCTGAATTAGGAACTTGTGTGGGACCATGGATGGAGGTAAAGAACCCTGGTTTAGCTAAGGTTGGAAACCTACTCCAATCAAATAACCTACTACAATAATCCACAACATTAGAAGTTCGTACTGTAAATAATGATATATGCATATATACTCTTAGTAAATACTTTTCGTTTCAGCCATTTATTTACTTACGAAGTATTTTATTTTGAATGTCTTATTTATTTGTTTATATTTCAATATAAAAATATTTATAATTTAACGATAATTCGCTTATCATCTAATTAAAATAAAGCCTACTATTGATAATTTTCTCCATTTTTATTGATCTTTGTGTCGAAACAAAGGGAAACAACATACGACTCAAATGAAGGAAGTCGACCCTAAAATTAAGGGCAAATAAAAAACAATTATTAAACCCTAGTGATTTGGTTATGGAGTAGGACATTCGCATATGGACAGCTCCATGCATATATTTATGATTTGTGTACGTGGATTTTAGCTCGATATACTCTCACTATACCAACTTATTTGAACTTATTGATCTAGTTTATTAATCATTGGAGCTTGATTGGATTTTTTTTGCATCTCAACTACTATTTGGTTTAATTTGAGGACCATTTAGGACGGTTTGATCAATAAATTATTTTTTTGTTAGGTCAAAATAAAAATAATAATTCTAGTTACTTTCAATAACAAACATGCTTGTTTAAACTGTATGATACTCCTATGTTCTTGTCATTTGTTGTCCTATTTTATTTTGAGGTGTCTCAGTTAATTGTTACTCCGGATTGCATGCATTTGATTGAGTAATTTAATCATTCACACCCAAGCAAGTTGGTCCACTTGTCATTTTATAATTGGCTCCTACTTTTTCCTTGGTCTTTGTGCCAAACCCAAATGACAACAATTGACCGGGACGGAAGGAGTAATTTTTAAAAGAAAATGATGAATTTATTAGATGACAAAAGTAAGTCAATTATTCATTTCTGAAACTGATACAATAATCATATAATGAAGAAATTATGGTTTCACTAAATTGGCATATAATATTAACAAATCCATTATGTAACGGTTTTATATGAGTTTTTATCGTCAGAAGATCTCTCTTTAGGCCATAACTTGCTAGACTAGATATAGTAACTTTATCTTTTTTTCTTTTGACATGGCCTTTTCATTCCATTTCTTTTACTCACTTAAGTAACATAATTAATCAATTTTCGAATTTCTTGAATTTCATGTTTTGTCCATACCTTGTAACGTAACATTTCAGATCAATCAACTTATTAGCGATTTTTATCATTAATAGGGTGTTGTTTTAGAAATATATTAGCGATTTTTGTCATTAATAGCTACGTCTTATATAAGAATTTGTATAACATATTTTGGCTCGTTCAATGTTATAGGACAGTTTGCATACGATAACATTTCTCGTAATCCATTACGAGTATATTGCATAACAGAAAATTAATAGTAGAGAAACATAAATTGGAAAATGATTAAGCTAAAATTATGTATGGTGATTTTTCAGGCGGATAGTTTGAGGCACCAAACATTGCACCGGTTACATCAAACTTTGACGACACGTCAAGCAGCACGGTGTTTCCTGGCGATCGCTGAGTACTTCCACCGGCTCCGAGCACTAAGCTCGTTGTGGATGTCAACACCACGACAAGAGATTAACTTGTCATGAAAAATCTCAAAGAAAGCTTTAAGGTTAGCTTAGCTAATAGTACTTGTACGTAGAAAGAAAAATTGGCCAATATACTCCCACTTGTATAATTTTCTTATATTCTATAGCTTATTTATCAACTGGTTTCATTTGAGGTTAATTATGAGTTAAATTAGGGTTATTTGCCATGATCGTTTTAAGATATGTTTAGAAATTACGCCTTCTTATATACCAGTTCGCTAAAATAATTGTCTTTTATAGTTTTTTTAAAATTATTCCCTTACGATGCATTTTTGTCAAAAATTGCTTCAAACTCCAACTTACATCATTTATTCCGTCTGTTTATGAACTTATTGCGTTTGTGGCTTAGCCAGTTTATACTTTGAATTTTGAAAGGTATAACAATGGATAATAAGTTCAAAACAGACGGAATAAGTCACCTAATTTGGTGTTTTATTTTGAAGCAACGTTTGATAAAAGTGCATTTTAAGGGAGTAATTTAAAAAAAAAATTATAAAAGGGAGTTATTTTAGAAAATTGGTATGTAAAATGGAGTGATTGTTAATTGACTCTTTTTCTAATAAATTTATTTTACAAACTTTTTTTCTATAAAATCGTCTTATTAAAAAAATTGTATTCTAATATTATTCCCTATGTCTCGCACAAAGACTAAGAATAAAGGAGGAGGCGATGACAAGTGCACCAGATTGAGTGTGAATGATTAAATTGCCCATTAAAAGCATTCCTAAAATAAAAAGATAAATACTCCCTTCAAATCTATTTGTTCTACCCATTTACCTTTTTGGAGGTCAAAGTATTGAAACTTTTACCTTAAATACATCACAAAATATAATAATTCATAATAAAAAATCTTTCATAAAAAAATATTTTTAACCGAAACAAATAATGTATAGGTGGTTAAAATAACGGTCAAAGCGTCGCATAAGAGACCGTGTATAAAATAAATGGGTAAAACAAATAGATGGGCCATTAATGTCATAACAGGTAGTATCTGATTTTCGGTCCTGCTATACGTCGTCGACAATTTACTAATTATCGTCGACAATTAATGTAAATTTCCAAGTTTGCCCTCACTAAAATGCAATTTCCGTCTCACTAAAATGCAATTTCCGTCTCACTAAAACACAAGTCAATTTCCGTCTCACTAAAATCTTTCAAACAAAAAAAAAGACGGTTTTTCAAAAAAAAAAAAAGCGGGATTTGTAATTAACAACATGAACGAGAACTTAGCGATTATCGATTACCGCACCAAAAATTAATCTAAGTCAGAAAATGATTTTTTTTTTCAAAAAAAAAAAAAAAAAAAAAAAAAAAAAAAAAAAATCCGAAAAACGAAAAACATTTTCGTCCGGACAAGGTCCGGACAAAGAAAATTTTCGTCGGACCATGGTCCAGACAAAAATATTTTTCGTCCGGACCCAGTCCAGACGGAAAATATTTTCGTCGACCAGTCCAGACGAAAAATATTTTCGTCCGGAATTTTTTTTTTTTTTTTTTTTTAAAAAAAAAAAAAAATTAAATTTTTTTTTTTTTTTTTTTTTTTCCGGATGAAAATATTTTTCGTCTGGACCTGGGTCTGGACGAAAATATTTTCCGTCTGGACCTGGGTCTGGACGAAAAATTTCTTTGTCCGGACCTTGGTCTGGACGAAAAATTTCTTCATCCAGGCCCTTTTTCAACATTTTTTTTTTTTTAAAAAAAAATTTATTAATTTCCGTCTTAAATTAGTTTTGGGTGCGTGGATCGATAATCGCTAATTAAAATAAGTTTCAATAAATTTAAAAATTAAAATAAAACCAACTATCCCCGAACGGGGTTTATTAGTAATTATTAATTATTTTTTTACGAAAACAAAACAAGACGGAAAAAATACAAGGGGGAGTGTGAGGGAGGGGTAGTTTTGGAAGTTCATTAAAATTGTCGACGATAATTAGTAAATTGTCGACGACCTTTAGCAGGCAGGCTGATTTTTGTTCAACTCAACATGAATACGGAGTAGCACATAAGTTGGGCTATTTGTGTCGTAGCCCATTATCACTACAGAAATGGGCCAACAAAATTTTGGACCAGACGATACGTATGTGATCCAAAAGGTGGGGTTTCTAAACTCAGCAATATTTTTTTTTCAAATCCTAGTTCTCTAAAAGACGATTAATTTTTTTTTAAAAAAAAACCTCACTTTTTTAGCTTGTACATACGAGTTATGACCTTTTAAAGTTTATCGAATAAAAAAATTGAGTATTTCGGGCAAAATGTCAAACTTCAAGAACGTACATCTTCCGAAAAAAAAAAAAAAAACTTCAAACCTAGTAACTAAGCGTGTTGACCAATATGTCAAAATCAACCCTACAAACTTGACCGTGACTCTTCCAAATTGGATAACGTCGTACGCATTTCCGTATAAGAGATCATGAGGTGGTGGTCTTATTACAAAATTTATCGTCTTACTAATTCTTCATCCAACTTTAGTCAAATAACACATACGCCTTAGCAATTAAATGTACCTTATATTTCCCTCTATATATACGTTTATCTAGCAACATTTGTAACAATAGTACAACACAACTACTTAAAATGGAAACTCAACTCAAATTCTCCCTCTTTTTAACTTCTCTTATTGTTTTCTCATGTCTATTATCCTACTCTAGCTCGGCCGAGCTTTGCGACCCTAAAGACAAAACCGCCCTCCTTCAAATAAAAAACCGATTAGGTCCTAACACGACGTTTTTCGAGTCATGGCAGCCTAACACTGATTGTTGTAAGTCATGGATCAATGTAGGGTGCGATGATAAGACCAACCGGGTTAAAATTCTAACTATTGGCCAAAACAATGAGCTTGAGGGCCAGATTCCTCCGGTTGTGGGGGATTTAATCGGGTTAGAGCAACTCTGGTTCAATGACATGCCTGGCTTAACAGGTCCAATTCCCACGTCCTTGTCTAATCTCATCAACCTACAAGAACTTGCCTTAGCTAGAACCAACATAACCGGTTCAATACCTCCCTTCTTAGGTCGATTGAAGAAGTTGACAACTCTCGACCTATCAGAAAACCGGTTATCCGGTCCAATCCCACCTTCTCTTTCCCTCCTAACCAATCTCCAACAACTCTTGCTATTCAAAAACCAACTCATCGGTTCAATCCCTGCCAGTTTCGGTTCATTTAAAAGTCTAGTACTCATCCAAGCATATGAAAACCTACTCACCGGTCCAATCCCAAATTCATTAAGCAAAGTCGATCTGACCTGGCTCGACCTTTCTAACAATAACCTAACCGGTGATGCATCATTTTTGTTTGGATCAAACCAAAAACTCATTTTATTAAACTTGAGCAAGAATGCACTATCATTTGATCTCTCAAAGGTGGTATTTCCTAAAAAATTACAAGGCCTTGATTTGAGTCACAATATGATATATGGATCATTACCTAAACAACTTGCTCAATTACCGTTGGAGTTGTTTAATGTGAGCTACAACCAACTTTGTGGACCGATTCCGACTGGAAATTGGCTTAATAAGTTCAAGGCCGACTCTTTTGCCTTTAACAAGTGCCTTTGTGGTGGTCCATTAGCTGCCTGCACATAAATTACAAAATGAGATGTACATAAACTTATAACTCTCTCTGTCCGAATCATTTAGTTACAAATGATCCGGATGAAGGAATACTTATTAGTGATTATATATGTATGCTTGTACTCCATCTAATTTTCTATGTATATCACTTTTACATTTCGAAATTTGCTCCAGTTATGCTGAAACAATGTTAAATAAGTACTCCGAATAATTGAACACTTCAATATTATGTTAAGGAGAGCTTTATATGACCTTACCATCAAGTAAAGGTCGTCACAAACTATAACATTAGACCCTCTTATCCTGTATGACTGTGCATTGGATTTCCTATGCCTTTTACCCGTTCACTTCTCTTGTTCAAGCAAAGAAAGAAAGACATTTAATACCTGTTCTTGATTCAACACACTTCCACTGCAGGGTTCGAGTCGATACGGGCGGGTTAGGACTTAGGATCAAGGGTCTGGCCCGACTTTTGTTTATATATCATCCTAGTAAGAAATCGGTTATTTTATTGGCTAAACAATTTCTAATACTACTAGTTTTAAACCCGTGCAAATTGCACGAGAATGCTATTTCAATTTTCTTTATCACAAAAATTATATATAAGATACTTTTTCTTAATAGTTAATTATCTCCTTCAAAAGTTGACTATCATTAAAAATAGAGTTATAAATAAAAGCAATAACCTCTCTCCACTTCTTGTTTAATATTTTTAAATAACAAATGTAATAGTTGAGTTATAGACTTGTGATAATCGAGTTATAAAGTCATATTCCTATTTAAATTTACCAATTAATGTAAATGATGCATTAGAGTCAATTGGCAAGTAGTTATTGCAATATAATATACCATCTTGTTAATTAAAATTTGAGTTACTACTTTAACTTGTTACTCAGACGACAAAAAAATCTAACTTACATAAATTTATTCAGCTAAAAATAAATCAAAATTGGTAAAAGTGTATCGGTCTGAATAATTCATGACCCGTGCAAATTGTTAAATCTGTTTTTCATTTAGTCCAATTCGTGCACCTTTGTACTACCCGTGCAAGTTTAAAATGAAATTTTGACCCGTGCACATTTGAAATGAAAATTTTGACGGTGAACATTTAGATCGAAACTTTTGACCCGTGCACGCTTAAAATGAAAATTTTAACCCATTTTTGTTTTAATATCGATTTGATTGTTAGTTAATGAAACATGACAACATGAAAATTTTGACTCGTGCACGATTAAAATGATTTAATCGAGGTATTAAATATTCAACTCATGATATTATCCTATAAATATTTTGTAACTAAAAAGTAAACAATAATGATATATACTTCATAAATTTTATTAAAATATAAAACGCACAATTATCGCTCTCTAAAGGGTGGTTGGCCTAATGTATGTGGTTTACAGGGTATCATATACACCCGGGGTTTACTCAGTGCACAACTGCACACCAAAGGTAGCAGCTGCCCTTCCCACGTTGTCCAAAAAAAAAAAAAACGTTATTAACAAACAAATATTGTTCTTTTATAAAAACATCACTTGTAGAGCTGACAAAATTAACCTGACCAGACACCTCAACTCAAGACCCGAACCCGAATTAAGCCGACCCAATATAAGCCGAATGTTTATTAATGCAAATTGATTATTATCCATAAATAACTTGATACTAGTTCACCTGAACCCAAAATTACCCGAACCGAACCGATATCTACAGACCCCAAAAGACCAGATTCGAACACAATCCGCCATTTAACCCATCACAAACTTGCAAAGAATATACCCGTCACAAAATGAGAATTTGTGATTGACATAAACCCAAAAATGGGCCTTACTATAAACTCTTTCGGTAATTCTTATCTTCCGTTAGCCCTCTACCTAATCATGCCATTTCACCCTAATCTCTCTCAAGCTCCTAATTCCTCTCCACACTCCATAACAAGTATGCGTCCATACTCCTCCTTCTACCATTGTTTTGACTCTACATCTGCAGTTCTATAAACAATTGTATCTAAGTCACCCTATTGTTTAAAAGGTAATGTCAAATTTACTTATTTTTTACATTGAAAATTTTGTTTTTGAGTAATAATTTTACTCTTTAATCATTACCTATATTATTTTTTTCATTTTTAATTATATTTTCACTTTTCTTTAAATTATTTTTGTTGGCACAGTTTTTACCTTTGTAGATTTGGTACTTTCATCAGTATTGAAGTCATCCCTAATTTTTTTCCACTTTTTATTAATTTGTTTCTTGTATTTTAAATATGGAGTAAAAAATATTCTTTTAATTATTTCCTAGTAGTTTTTTATTTTAAATAAATAATTGTCTTTAATAATTTATAAGCAAAACCCTTTTTCACAGTATTTTTTGCTCTATTGTAAACAAATTTATGTTTTTGGTAAGCAAATTATTCTGTACTAAAGCGACTATATTGAGCATGTTACTGTTTTTTAGTTTAGAATATGACCGTTTTAAATGTTTTATTTTAAATGTTTTTTTCATGTATTGTAAACAAATTTATGTTTTATTTTTATAAATGCTTGTATTTTTTACCCTTCAAATTTTTTTATGGTCATGTTATAAACATTATTAGGTCTACTATTAATGGAATATACAATAATAAAAAAATGTTTTTAAGCGAAATGGATGCAATTTTTTGAAGCAAGCCTTGCGGCAATAGGTCAGCAAAACGGTCCCATTTTCACCCGTTTTGTTCGCACCACATATCGCTTACCGTATGTGGGCTGAAAACTAAATGGAGCTGAATTGAACTGAATTGAGCTGAACTGAATAGAGCTAAGTTGGACTAAACTGAAGTGGGCTGAAAATAAGTCAGAAAGAACAAGGCCTTAGATGCCATCTAATCCTACCATTAAACCTTTCCCTCCAAAATTTGGATCAATACCCAAAGAATCATCCTACACTCTCAGAACGAAGTATTAAAACAACACAAAATCTCATTATAGACGGCACATATTCGTTTATAACTAAAGACGGACCAAATACAATACCACATTCCTAATAGGACAAACAAGTGGGGGTGGTGAGGGTCAAAAATGTCACCACTTTCAAGCTATTTGACCCGTCTTTAGTTATAGACGAATATATCCGTCTATAGCAAGACGAGCCGTTAAAACAAATAGAAGCCGGAAAATAAGAAAGAGGAACAGAAAAGAGACAAAATGTTGAGGAAGAAGAGGGGATGGATCAAATCCCCAATCATCCCTGCATTCAGAGAATAACTCACAACAATACTTGTGCCTTTCGTTTCTTGTTAGACTTTATTGTTGAGGAAGTTTCTTTTACTGTTGACAAAAAAAAAAAAACAGTGCAAGTACCAAATTTCAGTACCAAAATTTCACTCATACTGGAAGACAAGATAAATAGCCACAAAATTTCAGTACCAGTTTCTACAATTACAGGAGGCACAAAATTTTGTACTCCGCACAAAGTTCCTGAAACATGCCTCTAGGCACAAAAGGATGTTACTCCTACAAACTTCGTGCGCGATAAATGATTTACCTAGGACACAACAGCCTTCATAAACCGACATTAAACGAGGCAGTATTATTATCTATTTGTGTATCTTTCTGATATGACCCAGTTAGGATTTTCTCTTCTTGTTAGATTTGCTGCCTCGATCATCCTTGTTTCGTTTCTTCTCACTCTTACTACTTCCAGCCTTGCTTTTACTTGATTTCACACTGATTAAGCCGCTTGAGGATATCTTCCCTTCACCATTCTGAAGAGCTGTTTCAAGATCTCCCCCAATAGAATACTCTTCAATCAACTTGGAGTCCAATAATTCCTCTGCCTTGGCTTTCATATCATCCTGTGAGAACAAGCAAAGTCTCAGTGCCTCGGTAAATAAGAGTAGTTATGTGAAAAATACCAAGTTGCTCCAAACTACCTTCACTTGCTTTGCAGCATTGTCTAAATCTTCAAACTGCATATAAAGGACATGGAAATAATTAGTACTCCGTCAAATCTCCGCGCTCAAGAACTCACGAGAATGTCATACATGTGACGTTGATCCACCAACCCAATAATTAAATGAGGAATAAATGTGAGACCATTCATTACATTCAAGACTCCCTCATACTTAAAACTGAGTAACTTGTACCAAGTACTTAGCTTGGCCCATGTATTTATTCTCAGATAACCAAAGACAGGCACGCTTTGAGGATTTGGTTTTAGTGTTCAAAACAGTAATAACAGTATATAAATTCAGAAATATTCTGCATTTTCTATTAAGTTTTGCACTTACCGCTTTTTAAGGAGGTAGGGTTGATTCAATCTCCTTCGAAGCAATCTCATATACGTATTTGTAGAATTTCTTCATAGATTTTATGAAGAATGACAAGATCTGAGTTCTTTCTAGTTTCATTTGCCCCTGAAATGACGATCAGAACAAAAATCAGACATACTTTAAAGTCAGAACTCAGAGGGACCTGGCGACCAAAAGTTTGAGATTTAACAGCCAGTCTTCCATAAAAGATGCACATCAAATGATCCTCAAGATATGGAATATAAAATTTATTAAAATAAAGAAGAAACCCTGCCGGTTTCAGAAAAAGAAAAAATATATATAACCTCAATGTATGAGAAGTCCTGCTTCTGCAAGCCAAAGCAAAGCAAAATAGACGCTTGAATATATGACAGTTTCACTGGTATTCTTTCTTGGAAGTATAAATGTGAGAGGACTGGAACAAGGTGCTTGATCTGTCAAAAGAGGTAAAAAACATATGCTTGATTACACAACAGCAAGAACTTTTTGTAAGAGATCGTCAGTAAAAAGCGAGTAAGAAAGTGAATGGTGCGTGATAAAGAACACATGATGTACAACAATTCTGAAGACTGTTCCATTAAAACATATAAAAGAGAGATGGTTTCAGAGTTCAGATCATTGGTCTACAAACAACCCAACACTATTCTATTCAAATCGTTCTATAATGCTAGCAGGACTCCTCATATAGTCTATCCATCAAAAATTAGGATCCAACAAATTGGAAAAATGCTACTCCAATCACAAATTAGGGTAATTAAGTTGTCCTGAGTTAAATTCTAACAGCCATTAGAATACAAAATATTAGGGTGTCTGCAAGGCCACTAATTGACCCATCAATGATCAAGGTAGGCCCAACACTTGTGATACCTTCCGTCCAGCGGAAATGTATTTGATCATATGTCCTAACCAATACGTAAATCTAACAGAACTAACCCAGCCCTGAATTGACCTCGCCAAAATATGGCATGAACCTAAATATGAACAAAAACCTGAATTAATCCAAACCAGCTCAAACTTCACGGGTCCCAAAGTTCACCCACAGGCTGAGATGTGTAGACAACAACACACTCAGAATACACCTACCCATAATTACCCGAACCAGAATCCAAACATACCTGAGATGACGCAAATGAACAGACCTGAGCCGAATTACACGTTTTACAGATCAGCTAATACAAGAAACCAAACAAAAAGAAAAAGCTTTTTTATAGAATTATCCTTGGGCGTCATAAAACATCCCGTGTTGATCATCCATTAGATCTGCTTTCCTGACTTCCTATAACACCTAATCAGTATTTCATTCACATGCTTCACTTTTACAGGACTAGTTAATTCATCACTCTAACCAATAAGAGTGCTCCAAGACAAAGCAACTCAAAGAGATCAAACTTTGCTGGGTAGAGGATTCAAAGTCTAGAAAACACAGCTCCTAATTGATCTCAATAGACATAACTTAAGCGCATAATCCTTTTAGCTTAACTGCCAAAAGTCCAGCAAGTAAGAATTCTTATACTTATATACAGCAAAGTAAGACGAGTCACGAATGCCTTAAGGGTTCCTCCAAATGGAAGGTAGTGGGAGGGAGTTGGTTGTACGTAGCATACCCTAGTGTTGATCACATATACAGGTTGTATTCGGGTGACCCATAATGAGAATAGCATCGACAATTGGATCGATGACAACTAGTTCGTTATAAAAAGAAGCGCTTGTAATTCAGTGAGCCATTTTATCCTACAGATTCTAACGTTAACAATAACAACACAGGATAAGCCTACCGCCTATTAAAAAAATAATGGTTTTAGAAATTGGAAAATGAGTCACAATTCATACCAGGGTAAAATCAGACAGATTATCAGTATATGATTGCAGAAGCTTCAAGTCGAGAGGACATATGTACTCATTTACAGACTTCAAATATCTATCTGCGGTAGATTCTGCTGCTTCAAAGTTGATTTCAGGGTCCAACACACTAAAACAAAAGAATTGCGAGACTGCATCAGAAACTTGAAATATGTGAAAGAACATGAAGCTGCAAATACAAATACTAACCTCATGGCAAGTTTATACTCCATGGAACGAAAGCTAGAAGAGAGCAGTCCGCAAAATCTTTGCTTAAATACTATGGACAAAAAAGGCAATGAATTGAAAATATTTCAACATAATTAAGAATGGATAGGACCACTGATAGATTACCAACACACCTCGATAAAATGGCCCCAAATGGCCCCGCTCATCGCCCGGATCAGCTTCAAAATCATCATTACGCAATGCCTTCAGAACCATGCAAGTATGTTCTCCCGTCACCGCATTCTAGTTTAAAGAGGAAAAACCCACGTACAAACAAACAAAAAAAATACCATCAGTAAGTTAGTAAAAGAGCATATGTTACTGTAAGCCCTGAAAGGCCTTAATAAATGCCTTGGGCACCTTAACTACACCGTGGAATGAATTTTTAACTTCTGAAACTGAAAGGAGACAGCAATTCTGGATGTCATGTCTGAGTCACACAAAGCTGACAGAAACCAACTGTTTTTTAAGGACACATCTCTAACTTCTACAAGCTGTCAAGCTCTCAACTAGGTACCATACTTCCCACCATCTAGAATTCTCGCAATCCAAAATGTTCTGTCATTTCTTTCTTTATTTACTTTTGTTGAACTCGATTTATAACCATTTTTTTCTGAGCTATATTGTTCACTTGAGTGTTTCATAGGTGACTTGTTTGACCTTATTAAATTTCTTTTCAGTGTTTGTTTGACTAAACTGAAATCAAGGAAATTAAAGTTTAAGAATCAAGGAATTTAATGAACAAAGCTCTGGTGTTTGTCCACTATCTCAGAGCTCCAGAAAAATTTGTGCATCAATAAGAAAAGTCTGTCTAGACATCAACCTCCGAATAAACAAAGGAGTTAAGTCCATTTAAGAAAGCATTATAATTGAAGCCAATCAAACAGAACACAAGAGAAATGTTGAAAAACTAACAGGGATCTGGCCAATATAGAAAGGAGCAAATTTGTGTTTCCTCCAAAACCGAAGTAGATCCAGTGTAAGCCCAAACGATACACCCATGTAATGCAGCTTCTCAGGCCGCCTTTCTCGAAGGTGTAAAAGCAAAGGCGGCAGGTTTGCTTTGGGCTTAATACTTTCTTCTAGAAGTGATACCTACATACAGTCAAGAAGAGCACTACAGTTAGACACCATTCTGCCAACTATACTCTCAGAATATCACATGAACGGGAATAACCAAATTTGTTTAGATTGAGCACTTATCACATATTCAGAATATCAAAGGTAAATTTTGTTTTTTTTTATATTTCGAGACGGTTCCAACTTGAGGGCAAATTAATGGATGAGACTCTTAGTTTAAAAAAGTGCGCCTAGGATAAGGTGCGCCTTTTAGACAAGGCTCACCTAACAAGGCTAACTAATTTGCACTTTCTGTATCTATTAGACAAGGCTCACCATTACTTTTCCCCATTATTCCTAACTTTACCCTTTGACATGTTAGCCAACTTGGAAACTCCTAAAAAGGCTATTGTTGTCCAAAATTTTATTTGGAAATTACAATTTTTTTATGAAAAATAAGGCGCCTCACTTCCAAAAGGCGTGCGCCTTCGCCTTGCGCTTCAGCCCCTTAGCGCCTCTGTGCGCCTTGCGCATTTTCAAACTAAGATGAGAATTGAGAATTTGCAACTAACTAATCATCAATATACAGCCCAAAACAAATAATAGTAGAGTGAAACATAAATTTCACCTTTTTCAACAAAAATAAATAATCAACACAATGAAGATTAATAGGTGAAAAGAGCACTTTTAGGCCTTGTGTAAGGAGCCGCATTTTAACCGCAATTCCGCCTCATAATCCCTGAAATTGCGCGCGCGGTCCATTCACTTCGAACCCTTAGATTTTCATTATGCACTTATGTATTTTCGATTCTGTTTTTATATTCTAGTAGTACTCCAAGATTTCGAATCTTGGAGCTAGTCGTTTAGTTTAAGATACGTTTTTAGGCGTTAAGAAAACGTATCGCTATTCTGCACAATCAATGTTTCAAGCTACCATACATGTAATATCAAATTTGCCTATATGGGAGGTACTAGTCAATCAATCTGCTTCCCATCAAAAGCTTTCTTATTTACTCGTTGCTTGCATTCTTATGAACTGTTGCCTTCATGCTTACTAACGAGCATGTGTGTGTCGAACGTTGATGATCGAGACTAGGATCCCAACACACGGTTTCGCTGCGAAACCGAGACCGATTACGAATGCACTAGTGGGCGGTCCCTCACTAGTGCTTGACGCTCTCGCTTGCATTCTTGTCGTGAGATTAGACAAGGGTGCGCACCACGTTCCGGCTCAAAGTACCGTGACACCTTGTTTGGATATCAAATTAGGAGGGAAATGGGAGGGGAGGGGGATTTGGATACGATTTCCCTCCAAATCTTTCCTATTGTTGAGAGATTTTTATTTGCCTTTGAGGGGGGGAAATGGATCCCTCCAAATCATCCCCCCCCCCCCTCTCATTTCCCTCCACCGTTGCTATCCAAACAAGGGACTTTAAATCCCCCACTCTCCCACCCTTTCCTTTTCCTTCAAATCCTTCCATCCAAACACACCCTTAGATCATGAATGCGGCACGTGATGGGTGGGTTCTGTCTTTTATACTATCTATCTTGTTCAGTAAGTCGAATATGGTGGTTCTTCTAGCTTTGAATTTTGTTCAGCTTCATATTAAGTGGTTATGTTCCCAAATAACAATCACAAGGTGTTCTGGACCCAAAAAAAAATCATTGGTTCTTTGAAAACGGGTACTTAATTATTCCTCCACAGTATTTCGTTTCGCATTACCAAAACACTGCAATAAATACTGATAAATAAAGAGCCATTAAGAAGCCGTTTACAAACCCAAAAAGTCAAAACAAAATAAAGGTTACCCACCTCAGCACCATGTTAACAACCACAACAGTATCACACGGATAGAAAATTAAACAGAATTCATTTACTTCACCAAACTAACCTGTTCTCCAGCTCCCAAAGTTGGCTGTTCAACGTTGTCCTCCTCATCTGATTCAAGGATAGAAGTCAACTGTCCTTCATAGTACCTGAAGGCTGAAAGTCAGTATATCTATGAAAAAAATGATTAAACTGTGTCAACACAGACAGAAGATTATGAAGACTAGAAATAAATGTCTGCATTATATAAAAAGGCAGAAACTCTGGCATCACAAACGCTGAAAACTGCATGCTATCAGTAAAGCAGTACTATACTCTAAAGTGTACATCCCACAGCAACTGCATTACACGAGCTAATTTCACATGAAATATCTCACAAAAGCACCAACCCCAATCCAGCCCTAGTAGAGTAAGACAAACAACAAAACTACCTCATTCCGACAGAAATATATAGTTAATTTACATGAATGGAGGACGTAAGATTTCTGACGTGGAAGGCACAAGTTTTTTCAGTGATTTCCGACGGTATCATACCCTTCACGAGACCGCATTTTTTTTCCATTATGATTAAAGAGCATTGACGGATATAAGAATTCAGAACAAATGTTTGAGAAAAAAGCACAGAAGTAACATAATCAAAACTAAACCACAATAATTTAAATTACCACACAAATCTGAGAAACCATTAAGGGTTTGTTTAGATAGCAAAATAGGAGGGAAGGAGAGGGGAGGAGGAAAGGAAAAGGAGGGGAGAGAAGGGAAAGGGGAGTGGAGTATGTGTGTTTGCATACAATTTCCTTCCAAATCTTTCTTATGATGGAGGGATTTTGGTTTACCTTGGAGGAGGGAAAACGGATCCCCTCAAATCCCTCCACCCTCGTTTGCTAACCAAACAAGGAATTTTATATCCTTTACTCCCCTCTCTTTCCTTTCCCTCCAAATCCCCCAAACTAAACAAGCCCCAAGAGAAATTTTAATTATTTTATTTATCGAGGAAAAAAATGTTGCGGGAACTTTGTGATCAAATTAATTTTCCATTTAACTACAAAGATTTTTCATCTTCAATCAAAATAGAAATTGCCTACGAGTACTTTGGCTCTTATCGCTGGAACAATACGATTATACGGAGTAGTTAAAAGCACGGGCAGAAATAAATTATCTGAAAAAGACTGGAACTTATGAAACAACACCACTTTTAGGAGTCGAACCCGGTTACCCACTATAACAACCCGACCCACTACCGTTGTAACATAACCCCAATAAGATGGGATGAGCACCTTTGGTCCCATTATTTGTCCTCACTTAAGCCCAAAAGCACAAGGCCTTGTTACTAAGTGGTGGGTGGAATCCTTTATAAACATATCACAAGCTCCATATTTTCCCGATGTGGGACAACTTACTCTCTCTCTTGGGGTGTTACCCCACGATGTATCTCATCCAACATACCTGACTTGGCGCCCAGTACATGTTCATGTTTTGTTTCGAGATTCAGTCAAATAAGGGTTTTTACTTATCAATTTCTTTGATGTGAACCCATGGGTAATGTTGTTTTGTAATAAGTTTTTTTTTCAAAAACTACCTAACATTTACCTCATTTCCAAAAATACTTCCCAACATTATTTTCTTTTGCTTTTTACTACCTCAGTTTATAAGAAAATTGTCATAGCAATACCAACTGCTGATTTACGACCAATTTGGTCAACATTCCGGCGTTGACTAGCCGGAATAATTATTTTCGTTCAAATTTTGCCGAAGACTACCAAATCTCAATTTTTTTCAAATTCATTTTTAATTAAATTTACCTGATTTCCTAACAATTGATAACGTAAATTTATTAGGGGATTAAAAAAAGGAAATAGACTTTTAAGAATTTTTAGAGGATAAAAAATTGAATAATGTCATATAACATTTTTACGAGTAAATGAAAGGATAACTAAATTTGGAGGAAAGTGGAATTAGGGAAAAATCAGTAGGTAGTTTTGGGGCAAATGGAAGAAAGTAAGGGAGTTTAATAAAAAAAAATACAAAAGTTTGGTAGCTCTTTACAAAATAAAAGTAAGTCAATGTCGGAATATTGACTTTTTTTGCCGGAATAGTGTCTTTGGTAGTTTCCGGAAAAAACATATAAATGTTAAATAGTAAAAAGCAAAAAAAAAATAATGTGATAGTGTTTTTGGAAATGAGATAAATGTTCAATAGTTTTTGACAAAAAAAACTCTAAAAATAATAATAAAACTTCTATGATAAATAATACTGTATGAATAGTAATACTATTATAATACAGAATGGTGTAGTTCTACCTACACTTGAAAAATAGGAGAGAATATTGTTTCAATTTTTAAGGGTTTTTACCTTGTTAGGAGCTTCACTGCAGCTGACCCATATCCAAGCTACAGAAAGCAACAAAATTAGAGAGGCCAACTGTGATAAATTGTAATTGTCCATATCAAGGCAATCAATTATGATGGAAGGTATAATTACCCTCATGGCACTGGGATGGGTGGCTATTCGCACGATGCGAGCACCAGAAAGAGTAGGGAAGTTTGTGTCTAAAAATTGCTGACAAAATTTCCAGGGTATTTGGTCCCCATGAGGAGATCGACCATCTCTAAGGCTTGTTTTAGCTGAATCACTAGATATTTCTCCTTCAAGACAAACCTACAATAACAATTTCAAATCTTCATTGAATATAATAATAAGAAGCATGTAAAAATTAAGATGGAATAAAGTTTTGTCGGAGAAAGAGGACAAATAATGTCATTAACCGAATATTTACTAGTGCCCTCTAGCCTCCTACTAGCCTCCTACTACAAGTTTACTTGGAGCACTCAACCATGACAAAAAGCAAAAAGCATTTAAGTACAAGATATGGTAATTTTAGGAACTCATTTTGGGTACCCAAGGTTTAACAAAATACATATCCCCTCTCGGGAAATATCAATGACATATCAATGACAGGAAAAGGTAAATGTAAATGAGATACGTAAAAAAGGCAACTTCTCACAAGTTATCACTATCTCCCCTGATAAACACTAAAACTTTGGAGAGACATCTCTCACTGAGTTATTGAGAGACCTCTTTTATCGTACCCATTTATGTACTTTTCGTACCCCTTTTATTATTGATTGTGGTTCAAAATGTATTTTTCATTTGGTACATGTTTTCATAATTATCGTACCTATTTTATTATATATTGTAATCATCTTTATTAGTACCTCATTTAACAGTATTCATATTGATATTGATTTTGTACCATTTTTTCATCAATTGGTAAAGACAGTCACTCAGGAGAAATAGATTTAGGTTCAGGTAAGAGCTAGAGTAATGCATGTATTTAAGTATGAACGCTTGTTTTTTTTAAGGCAAAGGGTTCAGAAGAGATATCATTGATAGCAACAAACATGTGGCCCAACAAAGTGAGTGACCATAGGTCCATAACATTTTATTAAAATAAACTTTTGACGTAAGCACGAATGACACGACAGACCTGATAAGAACAGCGCGTAGGCTAGGGAGGGCAATGGATCGGGTTGGATCGGATTTTGCTAGATCCAAACCTGATCCACGTATTGGATCCCCAATCCATATCCAAACCCGATCCATATCCAAAACCTTAAAATCCATACCCGATCCATTATACCTTTTTCCAAATCCATATCCGGGCCAAATCCATACCCGATCCACCATATAATCCAAAACCCCACCCGAAACTTGATTTGACTACATAAACTATTTTATTTATATGACAAAATTGAAATTTCACGTTTAATAAATGCTAAATTTTCAAAATATTTGATTGGATCGGGTTCGGGTATGATTGAATCGGGTTTGGATATGGTTCAGGTTTTTCAATAATGGATATGGATATGGGTATTTAAATAGTGGATCGGGGGTATGGGTTTCTAAACGTTGGGTTTGGATCGGATTTTTTCCTTCGGGTCGGTTCGGTCTGAGCCACAATTGCCATCCCTAGCGTAGGCATGAGACATTGATGAAACACACATTTTAACAAGGAGAGGTTTATGAAGGATAGTTAATGCTTTATAAACAGAATATGCACCTATATATAATGAAGGGGTTTTATTTAGGACACGTTTGAAATATGCTCGCCATGAAATACCCATCGTAGAATGGTTATAGAATCAATAGTATTAATGAATCTTATTCTACTTAATTACCACACACCTAAAAGTACCATCGAATTGCTACTTAAGTTCATCGAATTAAATTCATAATGTTAACTCTATCACTACCAATAAAAATGCTGTAAAACACAGGAAAGAAGAGTTTAAACCAACCTGAACAACGCACAAAATATCAGGAAGGTGGTTCTTTGATTCATCAACGGGACCTACGCAAACGATATAGTGATCAATATATAAGCTACCGTGAGAAACACAAGATTTCATCCAAAATAAAGATCACTAGACACATAAAACCACAAATATACCAAGCAACACAAATAAGTGATGAGCTGGAGCATCCGCCATTAATTGCAGGTCATTTGGAGAATTCTTGTAGTGTGATGCAACATAAAGAGCCATCATCCTCTGCAGGTTCAATACATATTAGATTCCTAGAGATCAGTGAGATTTTCTTGACACATTAAAGATAATATATCTAAGATAACATTTACCTGCAAAAATAACTCGCTGTCTTTGTGATATGAGAAGAGGGTGTCACGGTTAACATAATAGAGATCACAGTCACCAGGAGGGGGTGGCCTGATTTCAGAAAAGAAAGAAAGGACATCAATTATTTAACTAATCTCAGAGGAAAAGATTTTGGCCAGTAGGATGAAACGAAGACCTTATCATTCTATTTACACTAACCTGCTAATATTAGGAATGTAATTTGCAGCATCCAAACACAATAATCCGTTAAGCCATGATTCAATAGGGTCAGCTGAGCCGTATCTAATAGACTCGTTCAACTCAATCTTCTTAAAAAGCCGGCCTGCAGAGAAGGACATTGAAACTAGATCATTTAAAAACCCAGAAAAGGATGAGTCAATATTGTTCTTCTCAAAATACGAATCAAACCAATGTCATATGTAGTATATTACTAGTGTCATAACTTCACTAATCCTTTACTCATCTAGTAACTAATTAGTGTTCTCATGCAGCCCTTCTAGATTCGGAATGATAAAAGATTTCACTGAAGTCTCCTCTCATCTAGCAAACAGATAGCAATAGCAAAATGAACCAGTCTCACAAACAAATTCATGATTGTCATGTCCAGTGAAACACTTTCTTAAGGGTATCGAGGGACTAGGTTTGCTTATGCTTGTCTTGAACTTTTATCCCTGTCACAAATGATATGTTTCAATGTTCATACCAGGTCTAAAAAACTAACACAAATTGATAATTAAACCCAAAAAACAAGAAAGGTGGTATCTACACCTCCATAACATGCCATCTATTCAGACAAGGAGCATTAAGACCCGAACCCATCCCCAAGGTGGTATCTAATGAATGTTTC